>NC_045426.1:574572817-575805317 GCF_902635505.1 Sarcophilus harrisii | reverse complement strand
AAATATACAGGTCTCCTGGGTTCAATTGTGGCTCTACCTCTTGTCACCTTGGGCAAATCACTCTGTCTTCCTCATCTTTAAAATGAGTTTGTACTAGACAATCTCTCCCTTCAAGTTTTAAATTTACAGTCATCGTATTTTGTAGCTCCAGTTAAACTAAGAGTTCAATTATTTACTTTATAATAGCTAGGATTTATATAGCTCTTTAATGCTTACGTTGTTCTTTACAAATATCCCATTTCATCTTCACATCAGTCATGGGAAATGAGGTCTATTATCCCCATTTTACAAGAGAAAACTGAAGCAGACAATGTTTAAGTAATTTGCCCAGGGACATGGAGCTAAATGACAAATCTGAATCTCTATCCACTTTATCACCTTGCCTGTCCCAAGAAAATTACCTAATTTGAGTATGGTGTAGTAAAGCAGCTCTTTAATTTGAGATTTATCATTCATTCCAGCTAGTTAGTATTTATTATTGTTGTATTCTGTGTGCTCGGTATTATGCTAAATATTGAATGCACACTTTTAAATATTGAAAACAAGATCATTTGGATATTCCAAGTTTATAATTGACTTTGTGTTCTGTAGAAACCATTTTCAGTAACCTGAGTAATTAAGAATCTCTAGATTGGCTTTTATTTTCCTTGGCTAAAGGCAAGTGTTACAATGATACAGAAATAATGAGGACATCCAGAAAAATTAAAATGTGCACGTTTTGTTTTGTTTTTAATAAAAAAAAATTTGACCAATGAAATTCATCTATAATCAAAAAGTAACTTTTTGTCCTGTTGGAGTGGTAAGATAGAAGTAGTAAATTATTCTCTTTATAGAAGGTCAGTAGTAAATAGTCTTTGAAAACCAGAAGTATTTTTTATTTACAAGCGTGGTCTGGAATCTAGTGTCTAGATAGCTACTAAACTTTTTCAGGCAGGAAGTAGTGGTGCCAAGTTAATAGGAATGGTGAGCCTAATGGCTTCTTATCTGAGAAAATAATAAAAGAATCAGAACTGAAATGTGAAGAATAGGAGCTATAGCCAGACAAAGGTCTTTTGCATAAAGATAGTTTATTTCATAAAGGCTATGAGGCTCAGGTTATCTTTCATTAGAAATAAAACAACTCATCTCTTCTACAATCCATTTTTTTTTCATTCTTGCCCAGTAATTATATAATTTTTCCCTCCTACTATAATAAAAGCCAAAACTTAGCACTTTTTAGATTTGCAATGTCGTGTGTGTGTGTGTGTGTGTGTGTGTGTGTGTGTGTGTGTGTATTCTAATTCTAGGCAAGTTACTTGATGCTCTGTGCTTTAATATCCATTTGTAAAATGAGGATAATAATAGCACTTAATCTTTTAGGGTAAGTGTAAAGAAAGGGCTGTTGTAAGAATAAAATGAGATATTCCTCAGATGATAAATGGTCAAAGGCTATGACAGGCAGTTTCCAGAGGAAGAAATTAAAGCCATCTACAGTCATACGAAAAAATCATTATAGATTAGAGAAATGCAAATTTTAAAAATAGTGAGGTATCACTTCACAACTATCAGATTGGCTAAGATTACAGGAAAAGATAATGATAATGTTGGATGGAATGTGGGAAAATTGGGACACAGATGCATTGTTGGTGGAGTTGTGGATTGATCCAATTGATCCAACCATTTAGCAGAACAATTTGGAACTATACTACTCAAAGGTCTATCAAACTGCATATCCTGTGATGCAGCAGTGTCTCTACTGGATCTGTATCCCAAAGAGATCATAAAAAAGGGAAAGGACCCATATATGCAAAAATGTTTGTTGCAGCTCTTTTTTGGTGGCAAAGAATTGGAAAATGAGTAGATGCCCATCAATTGGGGAATGGCTAAATGAGTTATGGTATATGAAAGTAATGAAATATTATTGTTCTATTAGAAATGATGATGAACAAGCTGGTTTCAGAAAAACCTGGAAAGATTTACTTGAACTGATACTGAGTGAAGTGAACAGAAGCAAGAATACATTGTACACAGCAATAGCAAGATTGTATAATAATCAAGGGGCAGCTGGGTGGTGCATTGGATAGAGTACCTGCCCTGTAGTCAGGAAGACCTGAGTTCAAATCCTACCTCAGAATTTAAGACAACACTTGTCTTAGCTGTGTGATCCTGGGCAAGTCACTTAACCCCAATTGCCTTCCCAAAAAAAATGAAAAAAAGAAAAAAGATTGTGTGATAATCAACTATGATAGACAACTCTTCTGAGTAATACAGTAATCCAAGGCAACTTTGGATGGAAAATGCCATCTGCATCCAGAGGGAGAATGATGGAGATTAAATGCAAATTGAAGCATACTATTTTTACCTTTTTTCTTTTTTATTTTTCTTTCTCACATTTTTTTTCCCTTTTGTTGTAATTCTTCTCTCCCAACATGACATATGGAAATATGTAAAAAATGAATGTACATGTATAATCTTAAAAAATTACATGTAAACAGAGATAAAATAACAAAAATAAAATAAAATGAGCTGTTTGTAGCATACTTTGCAAACAAATCACTATATAAATGTTAGCTATTAAGTACTAAAAAGGTAATTGTTTTTCTGATAATGAAACCCTGTTTTGTTTTTTTTTTAAGTCCTGGTTGAAGAAAATTTTACTAATTTTTAAAAATAGTATTTTAAATAACACTTTAAGATTTGCAAAATGCTTTGTTTTTCTCATTTCATATTACCCATTACATATACTCCAAATTGCTGAAACAATTTAATAAAGAAGCTTAGCTTTTGTTAACCTATACATTATAACTTTAAATGTTCTTTTATAAATGTAGGAATAGCAATATATGTTTGGCATATAAAATTTGTCCTATATTCCAAGGCACATGATGTTAATGTTCATAACAGAGAACAGTTAGAAAATCTGTTAATTAATATACTGTTTCTCTTTATAATATCACTTTAGATTATTGAGTTGTTTAAATTATACTACTCTCTTCTGGTACTGATTGATTTCTATGCCCTGAACCTTTTTTGCAGATCAACTAAAATATTATTGAAAGCTGATGATGATCTTGATGGTCTAATTAATGAAATCTTTGAAGAGCCCTGTTTTGACAAAAAACCTATTGTAAGTAGAGTCCAATGATCATAATGATTTTTCCTTCTGATTTTTGAGATTTTTAAAACAATTCAGAAATTATTAAGAGAAAAGTAACTATAGACATTCAGCTGAATAAAGAGCAAAGATTTTAGAATCAAAGAAACTCAGCTCCCACCCTATCATTGTAATATATTCTCTGTGTAACCTGGGGAAAGCTAATTAATCTGACAGCTTTTTCATATGAAAAATGAGTTTGATATATCTGACTTCCAAAGTCCAAAGATTTTCAAATCTGACAACCCTCTAATCCCTATGACCTTGAATTTAATTATTTTTTTTTAAAAAGCATTGTTATTTTGACTGTGACAAGAAATTTAGAAATCTGATGATTTGCTGTTCATTAGATGTTGGCAGCAATAATTAGACATCAGGAGTGCTTTCATTGCCAATAATGATCTTATAGATCATCAAAGCCATTGAGCTAAAAAATGTAAGCTTTTTTAGGACAGGGCTCTTTTACTTTTTGTCCTTGTATCCTTAGTCTATACTATAGTCTATACTATACACTACACTATACATTATTGTGTACTTACTGGTTAGTAGGAAGTACCCAATAATAATAATATAAATATGGAATTGAATCTGTACCTTTTTGCAGAAATAGTTTCATCTCAAAAACCATAACCTGTATGTGCATAAGTTCAGTTGATAACATATAGAAATAATATAGTAGTTCTAAGAATTTATCAAATATTTATGTGTTGGTAGTCAGAACTAAAACAAGAAAAATAAGCAAAATTCAAGTTAAAAAAACAAAACCTAGAACCAAACAGCAAAGTTCAAAAGAAAGCCTAAGATCAGCCTACAGAATCCTTGTGCAGACTGTGCTGTTAAAGAGTTGTAATGCCATTTCGATTTTCTGTTGTCAGCGTGAAAAAGAACTAAAACAAAAAGCATTGATCAAAGGTGCTGGTGAAAAACAAACAAAAATGAAATGCCATTAAGGAACTCTTACATTCATTAGGGAAGACAACATGTACTTAAATAAGTGAATACAAAATAAATTCAAGTAAATAGTTTTGGAAGGAAAGGGCCCTAGCAGCTTGAGTGAAATAAGTTTCATATTGCTGTCACTTGGCAGTCTGGTGGAAGAGTTGGACCTCTTCTTGGACTGATGTCTGTTGTTTATCTTAGTGCCTCAATCTGACAACAATAGAGAAATTGACTAAGAGAAAAGAGTGGGGTGGTCTTGTGGTTACAGATTGTGATTGGTGGTAACAAAAGAAACAGAGCTTTACATGAGAGTCACAAATATTCCTGAGAGAAGATATAAAATTCCTCAATGCCTGATGATACATTTCTCATCTCAAATGAGATAATTATTTTTTAAGTGTTTAATACAACATCTGGCACAAAGTAGTGCTTATTTCAGAATATGCTCCCTAAACCAAAAAGACTGAGATACTTTTACTGGGGGAAAATTCTTTTCCCCTAAAATAAAAGTTTACTTCTGGAAGAAGGAAAAGAAAAAGCAAAAAGGTGATTTTTTTGTCTTGTTTAGTTTGGTCACACACCAGGCAAAGTAAAGGCCTCTGTCTGCAGAATTAATACTGCCTTTTCTCCCTCTCTTCCCTTTTTTTGGCAGAGAACCCACTTCCTAGATGGTATATGGTATCACATGCAAAGTTAACACTTAATAAATGCAAGTTAATGATGAGGATGTTGGGTAATCATATAGGAACTACTGATTAATTATAATTAAGTATCTGTACATTTTCCCTGAATTTCTACTGGCTAAGATAATTTCATTTGATTAAAAGGAATATTACTGAAATTAACCAGGAGTTGGCTAATTTATTTTTGGTTCAGGTAAGTACTACTTACATTCCTTATAAATGAGTCTGAATTTTTTTTTCCCCCTCTATTGAATTTTTCCAGAATGGTGTTTTAAACAGAAGATTCCGCATATTAAAGCACTGAATGAAGTATTACCAGAAGAGTTAGAAATTGACTCTAAATCTTCACATGTTAATAATAGCAGTATTTCATTTCCCTAGACTAAAAGTCAGCAGAGTAATTTACAAATTGCTCAGGGAGTTCTGCTTCTTTGTATTTGCTACCTCTCAAGGATTTGGTCATTATTTTTATTCCAGAAACTAAAATGATTACATTAAATTTTGTTGAAATTTATTTTTAATAAACTTTTTTCTCATAAAATAAAGCAGAATCTTAGTTTTACTGTTATATTTCTCTAAAGCCTTTCTCTTTTGTTGTTTTGGACCTTTTGAACAGAACTTAAAATCTAAATCTTCAAATCACACATCTGTCAGAACCTCCATTCAAGTACTTGGAAAAAGGTAAGTTGAGATTTTAGTGAATTAAACACACTAGTGAGCAAAGGCTAGGAATGTTGTATAGTCATTTTTTGTTACCATTTAGACCACATTGACATTAAATAACAAAGCATTACTTTTCAGAAGGACCAAGAGCAATATCTTATGATAGACTGATGGTTTGCTACCCCATGGTGTAAAGGAAATTTCCATATTGGAGATTATTGCTATTGTAAATAATCTGCCACATGAAAGAGTGTGAACATTGCTCAGAATGAATGTTCTGTTATATTCTCCAGAGTTTACTTTTTTCCTCTCATATTTTTTGGCAAACATTATTCTTCTGTGACTCATTTTTAACTCCTTGAGTGTTCCAGAATGTGCAAGTTACATCCAGTAAAGCAGAGTTTAGGGTCATGAATAAATATCTCCTTTCTTGAAACTTAAGGAAAAGAACATTTTGATTATCAAAATATAACCTTTTATTTGTAATTTGTATTTCTCAAATTTGTTAATTACATTTAGATGCAGTCCAGTATACATTGGAGGAAGTTCTACTCCATGTGGTATAGGAACAAATACTTCCCAGAGGTAGGAAATTTGAAATAATTGGTACTTTATTATCATTCTTTCTAAAAGTGATATGCTGCTTTTAAAGTTTTTATTGTTTGGCATCATTTGCATAACAGTGCAATAAATGTGACAAAAAATTTTGTTTTTAATGCCTTTGCTCTTGCTAACCTCAATATATTGAAATTTTTAGCAGTTATATTAGGGATTCTTTGAAGCTTTGATGCTATTTTTTGGTTTGTTTATGTGCTTAAGGGATAAAAGATTAAGCTCCCCGAAGGTTGGATCATTCAGCTTGATTTCTTTCTCTTAGCTTGTTTTTCTAAGTGCTGTGTCTGGTCTCATTGTTGTGACTAACATTTCTCCTTTGAGAATAGTTTCTACTTTTTAAAAACTTTTTAAAAGCCTTAAAACTACTTGAAAAGGTAAAATCTGAGCATCTATAAGTCTTTTTCCCATACTGAATTTAAATTTTAGCAAGTAATACAACCTTATTTCTTCTGTAGTTTGTTACCATTAATTTTTTTCTGATTCAACTGACATTGACATTGGCATTGACGGACTTCAAACTTAGAGGATTTCAAGATCCTGGAAAAGATGCTCTATGTTGAATCTCACCTTCTTGTAGAAATGGTATTATAATAAAGGGGTTATGTTCCTCTTCAACTTTTTCTAGAAATGACAGTAAACATCATATTTAATCAATAGTAAATATATAGTTGTACAATATAAAGGTTTTCTATATCAAACACTTAATCAGAGCAACAAAGAAACCAGTCACAGAAAATTGTATAAAATATGATGTAGTATCTTGATATACCAAATTCTTATCTTCTTAATTCTTGCCTCATTTTTAATATAACATTTGATAATGAAACATTTTCACCAGAGTCATAGAATTAGAGGGTGAGCATCTGAGGGTCACTTTGAATGAATATCTTGGTAAGATTTGGGTCACTTAATGCCATTTTTTAAAAATACAGGCCTCTTCTCATAGCAACTTTAGTCTTTGGAGTTTGATCCCTAGCAAAATTCAGAACATTTTGAAAAGATGGCTAATAAATACCTAAGAAAGGAAGTGTAGTTATCTTAGAGAAAGAAAGTGAATTTATCAATAGGGATGATATCATACTAACTTAATTTCCTGTTTGTTAGGGTTACGGTAGACCAGGAGTATGCTATAGTTTGCCTATATGTAATAGAACTAGTTATAATTTGCCTAAATTTCAGTAAAGCTTCTGGCAAAGTCTTATGCTATCTTTTTGAACATCATTTCCTAACACAGCTATCTAGAAGTGGAATGAATTAATATATAGAATGTAACAGATTTTCCTTCACTGTGAGTTTTCTTGAGCTATTAATTCACCAACACCAAAAGCACCACCATAACATCCTAATTTTAAAATTTATAAAGTAATATATACTTTCACCGAATTTTCCATTCTTTGATCATTGTTACTGCTTTGCAATGTCCAAAAAAAAAAAACAAAACCCACACCAATAAACCACAAATTCATCTAACTTTACTCATAGCTTCACAAAATTACAAGTCTTTCTAGCCCAGCCCCTAGTCATAGGATCATACATAGAGATTCCCCCTCATTTTGTTAATAAGAAAATTGAAGCCTAGGACAGGTAAATAATTTTCCCAAGGTTACATTAGTAGTAAGTGTTAGAGGCAGGACTTGAATCCAGATATTTTGGTCCCAGAGCTAATACTCTTTCCATTTTTCTTAGTGTAAAATCTTAAAATTTTAACTAATAAAAGCATATTGTAGATTTTCAGATTATGTTAGCAACAAAGTGAAGGACTAAACATCTTTAAAACAGAAATTGTGCACCAAAAATGAAGTAACATCTGCTGTCTTTATAGTCTAGAGCACCAGGATTTATAAGAAGGTTAAAAAAATAAAAATTGGTGTTCACTGACCTGAACTCCCTCAGCATCCTGCCCCCACCTCCTATGCTAACAGTAGCAAGACTGCACTAGCCAAGGATTGAGCATATGGCTAGGGGCTTGCAACAAAACTTAGCCCCAGACAATATGTTCTATACCCTCTTTTCAGTGCCATGGAAGTCTGATTTTCAGGCTGTGATAATTTGCTAGTATAGTTTCAAACAGTCAGTCTAGCATGTGGCAGTCCACCAGGAGTTTTCTGGGGACCTCAACCTGGTAGCACTAGCACTGCAAATTTCTTAAGTTCTGGCACCAGGGTGGATATCATCCCATAGCACCAACATGGCTACTCTCTTGAGCTGAACTGAAGAACCAAGAGAGTGTAACAAGACATCAGGACAGGCTATTGGTAGTGGGAGGAGTGTTTTACAGCACAGGACTAAAGCCTGAGGGAAAGAACACAACATCTAGCTAGGCCCAGTTTTCACTCAGAAGTCTCTTGGTGCAGAGCCTTAGGGTGATGAATCACTCAGAATATGAGAGTAGATGGAAACACTTTGAGATCCAGCCCCCAAAGAAGTCCTTATTAGAAGGAACAGTCAAGAGAGGATAGGAAAAAAGCAGTGGGGTAGGGAAGGAGAGAATTGAAACTATAAAAGATCTCAGGAAGAAGAAAACCCCAAAACTCAGAACATAAGGAGATAAATCAATCAGAAAACAACAGAAGGAAATTAACAAGAAGACAATATGGCTTCTAGAGTAAATGAATTCAGGGATCTATGAATAAATACTATAAAACAAAAGGAAATGATCCAGCACTTGATGAGACAGAAGACTAGAATGTGAGAAGAACATAGAATCACAATATACTCTTCCTGAGTGGTTCAAAAGAGAAATGAGAATTATGAAAGTAAAAATAATAGCACTATAGAAAAACTGGAATCTGCACTGGCAAGTCTCAGCAAAGAAACAAAAAAAGAGTGACAGATTGGGAAGGCAAATAAACAGAAGTGAAAGTCTAAACGAACAGAAGCAGAAAATAACATTGCAAAGAATAAAAAGCTCACTATTGGGTGGGACAGCTACCCTTATCCAAATTAAAGTCAGAGACTCTCAAGGTAAAAAGCAAAAAGGCATTTATTATTATCTCACAAGAAAGGGCAACTCCCAGTTGAACATGCGTAGCTTTTAGCTACAGCTCAACTTGTTACAATTATGGCATAGGCCAAGGCCACATTGTTATGAGAGGTTTTCACATAGTTTATCCCATTCATTCCCTCTACTTATCTATTAATCTTTGAAGACATCTCATCATTCTTACTACATTTCCTCAACCATCTTTTCTGTCTCCAATCCCTCTGGACTTAATTTGTTCTTTTTTCTCTGCTAGGGTCCATCCTCATCTTTTTAATACTCCAAGTCTAACTGGACCTCCGAGCCCTTCAGGTTGTTCAATCTTTACCATTCTGACCAGTGATGTCTGTACTACCCTTGTAATAAGCAGTATCACATGGGGATGGGGGGAAGAGGGAGAGTGCAGGCAGACAGAGAGAGAAGTAAGTAGTCTGATTCGAAGCTATCAGCAGGAGCCAAAGAACCTGTTTTCAGTTTGGTTCTGGTCCCAGTCTCTAAAGGGAGTCAGAAATCCAAGTTATGTCTATCTCCTGAGACACCCATCCTCTGTGGAAAATCCCAATCAAATCCCTGAGGTTAAATTTTACTTATAAAACTTACTTGTGGGCCATTCCATGGCTATCAGCCCACCACAGCACTCTGCCTTATGATGTCTTTTCCCTTTCTCCATGCCATGTGGTATCTCCCCTAACTCCACTATGCTTCCCAACCCTACTTCTCCTTACAGCTAACTCTTTAGGGTAGTAAGTCTTTTTCAGGATTTAGCCTGCCAGCTAAAGGCATGCCCCAATTTCATAGGGCATCTAGTGGGAAATTGTGAGTTTCACTGACGAACTTAACTTTCATATGCTTTCCCAACTCCACTTCATATTTGCCATTCCCAATGTCTATTGTATCCCTTTTGTCTATAACCTATTCCCCCAAATAAATCTACTTTTGTCAGAGAGAATGGCTATTGTGAATTCTTCACATGACTGAACCCCAACTTTTGGTGCTTGCCATCATCTGGTGATAAACCCCTCACTATAAAATAAATCACATCAGAGAGAACCAGGTCTGGAATGAGACACGGGCCAATTTTTTGTTGTCTTTGGCAATTTCCTTCACTACCTGTCCATTATCATTCAATTTTCACATAGCAAAAATTTAATATCTGACAAACTCTTTATCTTCTTCAGCCAACAAATAGTCTCACACCAAATTAAGCTGGTCCTGCTTCTCTAGTATGAGTGGCCTAATCTGCTAACAAATCCAGTGAATTTGTCATCTGGTTTGTAATTATTTCAGCCATGGCCTGGAGTCAAATGAGCCTATTCAGCATTCAAATTGGGGTTCTGTATCCCAACTCCCATATGGGTCCACCTATTACCCCAACCATTTGTTAAAGTAATAACTAGTAACCAGTAATTAGAGTAGGTAACTTCACAAATAAAGATGCCTATCAGGAAAGTCAGCAACAACAAAAATGCTAAAAGAAACAGACATATACATCTAGCATCAGATAAATGACTTAGCCAAATATTAACTTACCTACTTATTTAGGATATAATGACCACATATTTTCAGACAGGAAACTGCAAAATCTTACATACTTGAATTGTGCTCACATATTCTACTGAACACGTGCCCTCATTATAGAAATTTGCTATAACAGGAAAAAGCAGGAACATGATTATAATAGCATTAAAACTGGTCCTTCAGGCCTCATCCTGAGAGCATATACGTGACAGGATAACAACCTTGGCGGTTGTCCTCCAATTAGGACACTTGCTCAGATACTAATCTCCACTTGTAACAATTCAGGATCACATTCCTCTGAGTAGCTTGTAGTATATTCCTTTCAGATGGTGGATTGATGGCTTGATGATCCATCAGACTATTATACATGAATTCAAAATTCCAAACAATATCAGCTAGAGTCCCAAGAGATTTTATCTCAAATAGCAAGTCTCATTAATCAAAATTTCAGGTGAATTTAGCTCTCAAGGATCATATATCCTAAATAAGTATTGACTATAATCGTACATTGATAACATTAAGAGATTCATCCTAGAAAGTTCACAGCTTATCTTCATATCTAAGTAGATGAGTTTTAAATTCAACATTACACTTTAAGATGCTTGGTTATCTATATCAAAATATGTTCAAATATTAACCATGTTCAAAGGGACAAAGACATAGACCACTGTTCTCAGAATCTCCCTAAACAATGCAAACAGCTTTAAAATGATTCAATACAACCAATTTAAAACTCACATGGAATACAGAATATACTGTCCTGATTTCACATTAAAAAATCATATCAGAATTAACATTAATAATTTTTTATCCTAAAAATTGTTCATTCAACTTCCTTCAAATCGAGAAGTACCTATAAATTTTTTGGTAATATAAATAACAGGTACAACACCAGTATTGTTAAAATTCCTCTAAGCATAATTAAACTCTCCTCTCACCAAAACATTCCTAATTGCAGAGTCAAATTTAGAGGTTATAAATTGTCCCCAACAGGCCATTCTTTAAGGTTCCTCCACAAGTCGTTTAAGCCCTGCAGTCTCAGTCATCTGTAATGTCTGTTAAGATCCTTCCCACTGTGCTTCCAGGACTTAGCACCCACTCTCCTGGAACTGCAAACTCCAAACATATTTTCTGGGCCAGCAGTCCTTTCTTCCTAAGGGCTAAAAGGGATGAGGACACTGCCAGTGTACAATTTCTTTAAAAACTTATCCTTTGTTTCAGAAGAAGGTTTTTCCCTTTCTCATCCCAAATAAAAGTAAGCCAAACAGCATCTCATTTGAGGAAAGTTTAAGATCACTTCTGGGTACAGCAATAAGCAAACATCTAGTCCAAGGCAATTTAGTCTTTAACATCAACTTAGTAATCTATTTTTTAAGAATCTGATTCATTCTTTCTATTTTCCCAGGTTAGGGCAGATGCCCAGGTGTATGGAATTGCCACTCACTTTGCAATTCCTCCCTATTATTTCTTACAAAACTGTAGAAGTAAAATAAGTTCCTTTATCAAAATCAATAGTCTCTACCAATCGATACTTAGATACAATCTATCCCATTGTTATTCCACTAACCCCTCTTAAAGTAGCTCAGGGGAAATCTTCCACCCATCCTATCAAAAGGTCCACTATATCTCAGTTTCCCCACTGGTATCATCCCATTAAAACCTAACTTGAATATTTTAGAGCCAGGCTATCTCTCTCTGGAGGGACCCTCCTCAATACCTTCTTATTTATCTTTAGACCTATTACATACTTTTCAGATACAATATGTTTTACAAATACACCTATTCCTATACACCAAATTTTCTTGTTTTTTCTTCTTTGTTAAAGGGAGAAAGCAAGACAAACCTTAAGATTTAGACTATAAGTAATATATAAATATTTTTGGACCAATTTTCACAAAATTTATACCACATATTCAGCAGGGCTGACAAAGTGTTAAAGTACACACACAGTCCCAAAATTTAAAGTGGCAGAAAACTGCCCTTTCGAGTCCATCTACAAGGCTTTAAGAAATTGGCAGACTTTAGAACCCTGGGGGAGAGGGTCGGAGAAATTTGGAATATGATGATCTTGTGAGGGTTTAACTTGGGGGATTTGATGTTTGAAAAGTCCACTTATCCTACCTCAGGAGAAAGAGATTTGGTACTTGTAAGGGCAGTTGGCACAAGAGTAATTGAGAGAGCACAAAAGGAGATTTTTGAGGCAAATAGAGGAGAAAAGGTAACCAAGGTAAGGGTACATATCAGTCGTGGACTGCACCACCAGAAGCATAGTAAGGGAGAGTTATTGTCTTCTCTGACACCTATAATAACTGACTTTGTTCTAGGAGTGAAACACAGAAAAGGGGGGAGGGGAGCATTTATGGAGCAAAATTTACAAGGCAATGGCAAAAATGTCTTAGAGTGGAACCTAGAATGGATACGTTGGAAGTTTTGATTGCATAAGGAATACAGATAAAAGAAAGAAACTAGACATTATAGAGATCATGAATCAGAGAATGAGAATTTAGATTATCTAGAAGAGGAGGGGATGAAGAAGAGAATAAGAGAACTTTTTTTTTTTGAAAGGGTGCAAAAAAATAAATTTTAAAAACCTAATAAGAGTTGAAGAAGAGATGAAAGAGAAGTCTACTTGACTGAGAGGGGAAAATGGGAGTTCAAGGAAGAACAGATTCTATGACTAGATAAAAGTATAATGGGGAAAAAAGGAACTAATAAGCAAAATTCTAAAGTGAAATGGGTAACAAATGAGAGAAAGAAGTGTTGAGGTAAGGAAGGAAAGCAGTCATAACAGGACCATCTTAAAAATATTAAGATAAAGTAATTGAACAAACATAACACTATATTTACAGCAGAGGAGGAAAAAATTACAACTTGGGGGGGAAAACACTATTAGACACAGAGATGGAGGAAAATGTAAACCTAACTCTTAATTTTAAATGTGAAGGTATTAACTCAATAAAAGAAAATAAAAAATGATAGATTAGATAAGAAAACAAAGCCCTGCAATGTCTTGCTTACAAGAAGTACATTTAGGGGGAAAAAAGATATATATGAGATAAAACTGAGAGGATGGAAAAAATAATTGACTATACACCAAGTAAATCCTAAAAGTAGCCACTACAATCAGGCACTACTATGTAACAAAGCAAATACAAATACTCAAAAATTAAAAAGGATAAAGTAAATTGTATTATGCTTAAAGGAACCATAGATAACAAATTAAAATACTCCAAATGCCTTATTGGTCTCCAAATGCATAAATGAAAACATCTGAACTATAAGAAGACATAGACATTAATATAGTAGTGGCAGGATTCTCAGTATTTCTCTCAAGTTTTGGATAACAAACAAAAGGAAAAATATGGAATTGAATAAATTGCTAAAGAACATAGAATTTAAAACTAAGCAGAACCAGAAGAACATTATACACCATAATACATTGTAATAAATTGTACACCATAATAGCAATATTATATTAAGATTAACCATGAATTACTTAGCTATTCTCAGCAATACATGGAACCAAAACAATTTCAAAGGATTTATGGTGAAATATACCATCCACCTGCAGAGAAAGAACTGATAGAATCTGAATGCAGATCGAAGCATTTTTTTAACTTTTTCTTAATTTTTTTTTTTTTGCAATATGACTAATATGGAAATATGTTTTGCATGACTATACATGTATAATCTATATTGACTTGCCTTCTTTAAAGAGAAGTTTGGGGAGAGAGAGAAATTGGGATTCAGAATTTTTAAAGCAAATGTTAAGAATTATTTTTGTATCTAATTGGAAAAAATAAATTTTTTTAAATAATAAAAACTTATGATGTCTTCTGAATGGTAAGCAAAAGAACATACAATTTCTCAGCATCACATGGAATTTTAACAAACTAACTATATGCTAGGGCATATAGAGATAATTCAAACAAATGTAAAAAGGCAGAAATAGTTATCATACCCTTTACAAACCATAATGCAATAAAGATGGCAATTAGTTTAGGCACAAAAGAGACAGATCCAAATGGAGATTTAATTATGAAATCCCAAATAATGATTGAATCAAACAGATGAAAGAAATAATTACCATGGGAAAAATATTATGATGAAACATCATGCCAGAATTTCTAGGATGAAGCTAAAACAATTATCAGGAAGAAAAATCATGTTCTTGCCAAAAAAAAGTTAAAATTGATGAACTCTTGACTATGCATTTTTTAAATTAGCCAAGAAATAAACCTAAAATAAGCCCCAAAGAAGATATGTTTAAAATTATAAAAGAAATAGACAAATAAGAAATAAATAATAATATAATACTATAACTAGTTCCTTGAATAGGCCTTATAAAAATATTTTTTGGAAAAAAAAATATAAAATTGTAAACATTTGGCTAATCTTGATTTAAAAATGAGAGCAGAAAATCAAATCAAAATAAAAATTGAGCAAAGTGAAGTCATAGGCGCAGCAAATTGAGCACTGGCCCTGGAATCAGGATCATTTGAATTTGAAATCTAGCCTCAAATACTTAATTGACACTTCCTAGCTGTGTGATTCTGGGCAAATCACTTAATCCCACTTGCCTCACAAAAACAAAAACAACAACAAAAAATTTTGTCAAACACCATCTGCCTCCAGAGAGAGAACTATGTAGACTGGATGTAAATCAACACATGCTATGTTCACTTTTTTATTTTTCTTGTTTTTTCTCTTTTGATTTTTCACTTTTGTTCTGATTTTTGTCTCATAAAATGATTCATAAAAAAGTGGTTAAAAAAATGAATGTATATGTATAACCAGAAAAAAAAGTGAAATCACTACAAAATCAAAATTCAGAATATATGCATTTCTATACTAACAAAACTGAAGATACAAAAATAAAAGAATTCATTCAAACATATAAAAATAATTAAATTTTTAGGAAACCAATAAGAGATTTTAAGTAGCCTGGTCTCAGAAAAGGAAATAGATCTAGCTCTAAAAAAATTACCAAGAAGAACTTTTTGGTTATGATGAAATCATAGGATAATTCTGTCAAACTTTTAGAGAAAATTAGTACCCATACTTCACAAATTATTCACAAAAATTGAGGAGTTTACCAAAAGTCTTTTATGAGACAAATATAATCCTATCACTTAAACTAAGGAAAGCTGAGACTCAAAAAGAAAACTATAGGTCAATATCATTAACGTATATTAGAATACTCAACAATTTTAAACAAAATCCTGCAAAACAGTCATGGCAGTTTATTCATGCAAATCTTCATTATGACCAAGTGGGATTTATACATAGAATTCAAGGATGGTTCAATATCAGGAAAACAATCAATATAATTAATCATATTAAAAGCCAGAACCACAAGATCATCTCAATAGATGCAGAAAAGTCTTTGACAAAGTATAATACTTACATGCTAAAAACAAACTAAAAACTACAAAGTGTAACTATAGAGGGACCTTGTTTAACTATAATAAACAAAAATCAAGCCTTTTTCAGCTAATACAGGAGTGAAGCAAGAATATCGACTCTCCCCACTATTATTTGACATAATTCTGAAAATTCTAGCAACAACAATAAAGCAAGAGAGAGAAATTAAACATAAAGATAGGTAAAGAAGAGATTAAAACTTATTTGCTATTAAAACAATTCTGAGATACCACTACACACCTGTCAGATTGGCCAGAATGACAGGGGAAAATAACCTGGAATGTTGGAGGGGATGTGGGAAAACAGGGACACTGATACATTGTTGGTGGAATTGTGAACACATCCAGCCATTCTGGAGAGCAATTTGGAACTATGCCCAAAAAGTTATCAAACTGTGCATACCCTTTGATCCAGCAGTGTTACTACTGGGCTTATACCCCAAAGAGATACTAAAGAAGGGAAAGGGACCTGTATGTGCCAAAATGTTTGTGGCAGCCCTGTTTGTAGTGGCCAGAAGCTGGAAAATGAATGGATGCCAATCAATTGGAGAATGGTTGAGTAAATTGTGGTATATGAATGTTATGGAATATTATCGCTCTATAAGAAATGACCAGCAGGACAAATACAGAGAGGATTGGCGAGACTTACATGAACTGATGCTGAATGAAATGAGCAGAACCAGGAGATCATTATATACTTCAACAACGATACTATATGGGGATGTATGCTGATGGAAGTGGATTTCTTCAACAAAGAGAAGATCTAATTTTGTTTCAATTGATCAAGGATGGACAGAAGCAGCTACACCCAAAGAAAGAACACTAGGAAATGAATGTAAAGTGCTTGCATTTTTGTTCTTCCCAGGTTATTTATACCTTCTAAATCCTATTCTCCCTGAGCAACAAGAGAACTGTTCGGTTCTGCACACATACATTGTATCTAGGATATACTGAAACATATTCAACATATATAGGACTGCTTGCCATCTGGGGGAGGGGGTGGAGGGAGGGAGGGGAAAAGTCAGAACAGAAGTGTGAGTGCAAGGGATAATGCTGTAAAAAATTACCCTGGCATGGGTTCTGTCAATAAAAAGTTATTTTAAAAAGTAAATAAATAAATAAAATTTTTAAAAATAAATAAATAAACTTGATATAATCAAAAAAAAAAAAAAACTTATTTGCTGCTGATGATATATGGTGACTTACTTAGAAAATCCTAAGAAATCCACACAGATACTAATTAGAATAACTAATGGTTTCAGCATAATTACAAGCTATAAAAGCCTCAAAAATCAACAGCATTTCTATATAATAATAACAAAACACAAGAAGCAATAATAGAAGTATCTAAATCCTTGTAACTACAATAAGCATAAAATATCTGTGGAATCTCTACTTTTCAGAGCATACAACAGACTTGTATAGATTCGATTAAAAAGTTCTCCTTGAAGAAATAAAAAACAACTCAAATAGCTGAAAATAGTTCTAATGGCTAGGTCATGCCAATAATAAGAATGATAATGTTATCAATATTATATTTTAATGCTGTATCAAATTACCAAGGAAATAAAATTGTAACAATCCAATCAGAAAAACAAAAGAGCTAAAATTTCAAGGGATATGGTGAAAATGAGGGAGCACTTTCAGAACTCATATTATAAAGCAGGAGTCATCAAAACCAAATGCTTTTGGTTAAAAAATTGAAAGCTCAGAATAGACTAGATGAGGAAAATCAGAAACAATAGAAAAACCTCAATATCTCACTGTTTGATAAAGGTAGAGAACAAATTATCTGGGGAAAAAACTAAGAAAAGCTTAGTCATATCTCTATACTATTCATTCAGTAAATATATTAAGCACCTGTTATATTCAAAGAATCCTGCAAGGTACTATGGAAAATACAAAAGTTAGAGAAGGCAGTTCTTACAAAGTTATATTCTCATGGATTTTCCATCTGTTCAGAATATGAAACACCAACATACATAGCCATATATACCTTGTTATATTATTTTTAGCTGTTTGATATAGAAAGCAGTAGAATGAAATGGTTAAAAGGAGAAGAGATGGTATTAGTGTGTGTGAAACTAATGTAGAGACTTCAAATCAAGGAGAATTTCAGTGAGGCTAATGATTTTTTAAAACTACTTGCAAGGCTGGATTATTCCATGGACTCTGGTATTAATTATGATCTAATAGAGTGAATCATAGAAATCACAGCTCCAGAATGATTTCTTAACTGCAAGTTGGTTTTATTTTTCTCTGAGGATTGTGTTTGTAGGAAAATGTGGTAGTGTGAATAGATTTGAATAAACTACTATATTTTAAATTAAATTCAAAAGTTGTATTCAACATTATGGTTGAGATTTTACACATACAAAATGTCAGGAAATTCAGAATTATGGTTCCCACAACAGCTATAATTCAGCCAAATTGCACATATGTATTAAGGCATTAAAGTTAACACTCTGTGCAGCCATGTAATAAACTACATATGTGAAAGAAGACAAGTTATGGTAGCTTTGGGAACTATAATTTTGTATTTCTTGTGCATTCAGAATTTCAATTTAGCTTTGCACTAATAATTCTGTTGAATATTTTATGCATGTACATCTTGTTAAATTGCTAAAAGTCTGATAACAGCTATGAATAGCATGTAAATTTTAAATAGTTTCTGTTATGTCTAAGTTTTAGATATAAAGTACTTGTTCTTAAATAAATTTTTAGAGTATAAAAAGTATGAAGATTTGAAGTTTAATCCACTTCTGAGTTTGTGTACATAAATGATTTTTTAAAAATTTTAATCAATTTTTAAAAGATTTTAAACATTAAAAAAAGTAATGGGAGGGTACTAAAATGTTCTTTCTCTATATAATGTTAAATGATTGGAAAAAATCACATTTTTCTCAGAAAGTAAATTAAATGTTCACAGCAGGGAATCCAAATTCTTTCTGTAATTGTGTTATACTATAATTTGATTATTTTTTTTGTCACAAACCATCCATCCCTAAAAGTACTATATGATTAATACAATATTTCTTTTTCTTAATTAAGAATAATTTTGTTTTGAGAATTTCTTGACATTCCCTTGAGATGTGACAAAACCAGAATTAGACATAGTAGCTGGGTTTAAGAGTAAATATGAGAATTTCCACAGGAAAAAGGAAATTTTTTTCAGAAAAAAATTTAATCACTTGAATGCAGTTTAATTGAAGATACTTTGAGCTGAAATTCAGCAGGATAATCAAGATCCTTTATAAATATTCCATGTATTCCCATGAGTAACCACACACACAAGTCAAGTTTATGATTTCATTTTTCATCTATTTAAGTTTCTTTCATTTTCTTAAAGAAGACATTTGGGTAGCAAATTCTTGAAACTTGATTTGAATCCCAAATTGGAAAGTGAAAGAACATTATTTATAAATGCTGGGGAAAATTGCTTCAGAATTTGAAGGGATTTCAGATGTTATTTAATTTAACTAGCTGAATAGGAGATTGATCTAAAATATCCCTGATAAATGGTCAATTGCCTTTTTGGTGAAATCAATTTATATTTCTAATCCATTTTACACATTTTGCTCTTTAAACACTTCAGGACAACCAGCTCTTTTTCAGGCTTTTAAACATCTCCAGTTCTTTCATCCAGCTCTCATATAGTGTGGTCTTAGTCTCCTACCCTTGCTAATTTCCCATTCTGATCTTACTTCTCATGTTAAGGGCCCTTATTGACTCTTAGTATCTAAAATCATTTGCTTTTTCAACCACTTCATACTGATTATGTGTATAAAGATGGCAGTCCAATAAAATTGCCTAGATGTTAAAAATAATAATAAACTATATTCTGTCTATATCTCCCCATCATGTAACTCAAATGACAGACCAACTTTACATTTTGTCCTACTAATTTCATCTTATTAAATTTAGGCCATTGTGCCACAATGCAAAAACTTTTTTGATATACATTGCATTAGCTAGTCCTCCTAACTTTGAGTTTATCTATAAATTATATAGATCCTTAACTGAACTATTGATAAAAATGTTAAAGAGAACAGAACCAATCACAGATTTCTGTACAACACCCTCCCCCCCCCCAAAAAAAAAAAAAAGTTCCACTGGCTCACTGTTACTTCCAAGATCAAAGTCAGTCCTCCATTGACATTGAAAAGTGCTTCCCAACCTGTTCTTAACCTGCCTTTCCAGTTCTTTAACACTTCACTCCCCTCAACACAGTTTGATTCAGCCACATTGGCCTGCAGACAACACTCTTTATCTTCCATATCTGTGCCTTTGTGTTGAATGTTACCATGCCTAATAAGACCAGCTCAAGGTCCTCGTTGAGAAGAAAGGCATGATGTGGGACAGGCTGAGACTTCGATTATTGAATTTTGAAGTTTGTTTATTGATCTGAGAGCCAGGGTTTATATATTCTTTATGCTGGTGTTGCAATAATATCAAGTGTTTCTAAGTTACATAATTTATATTCTGTTGTTACATTACATTAATATTAAACCATAACTAGCTATAACAATCTGTGTACCATAGCATAATCATAAATTGTCTAGTTTGTGATGCCTTGCTCCTGTTCCATGCATTCATCACCTAAGTTATATTAAATTTACATCAAATATGTTTTCCTGGTGCTTACATGTTCACATAGATAACTTCCAGATTTATTACATCTTTGCGCTAGCAGCACTTGTTTGATCTAATAGGTCAACCCATCCTATTCTCAACCTTGGTTGTGGAAGAGTGGTGAGCCTGCTGCACATCAATCCACAGCTGCAGAGAGTATGTTTTTGTTGCTGGCCTTTACATCTCCTCCTTTCTTTTTAACTCAAGGTATCAAAGGTCCTTGATTCTCACTGAGAAACTTTTAGAGCCAGTTTTAAACAGGGATCACCCACATGCACACATTAGCATCAGGTATAAGAAAAATAACCCAAAGTGTAATATCATACTTCCTACATTATTAAAAGGATTTATCTGTTTCAGAACATTCAATATCTCATCAGTTAATGTTTTCAGTATCCAATGTGACATTTTTCAGGCAATCCAAATCTCTATGCAATGTAGAGTTAGCCCATATACCAAGTAACTTATTTCGTATTGTATTCCAGTTCTGTTTTGTATGATTAAAGATCATATATGTAAAGTGATAGTCACAGAATAATTGAGTTTTTATTTCTAATAATGCTAATTCATCTTCAGTAGCAATTCCTGCAGATTACAGAGCATCCAATCTGCCTTCAAAGTCAATGTTTACAAGTCATTGTGCTTTTAAAGCCTTAAATTTTTTCCAATTCTTGTAAAAATTCTGCAGTTTTGCAATATCTTGAGGGTCAATACCATCAATCTGAAAATACTAGAAAAACATTTGGAAGCTTTTGTAGCTAAAAGCTGCATAGATGCAATCTTATTTATATTTACATTATGCAGCTTATGTGCTTTTCTTCCAAGACTATTAATATTATTTATAGTTATTGAGGACAGATTTAACCCACAGAGGGTTAGCCATATAAATCCAATGAAATCATTCTTCCATCTCATAAGCACCTCTTCTCCTCCACCATGGTCTTGCTTTCCTCTTCCATCGGTTCTTTCTTGAAAGATTTCCCTGGATATTCAGGGGTTTCATCCTTGCAGCTAGTGTTATGATATGTTTGAATGTTTTTCTTGGGGACTCAGACCAGTTCTGCATAGCCTTGAAAACCAGCATAGCCTTGAACCCCTCCTCCCCCATTAGTAATTTTACTGGACCAGCTCAATTACCTGTTTTTGGATCCATCCACATTACTATGACATCTGGTTGCTCATCTAACAATCTGTTCTTTTATCCTGTAAAATGTTTTTGTGCAGGAGTACATCCCTGATCATCTAATGCCAAAAAATTTATGGTATATATTGCCTGATCCAATCTCCTTCTTACCTAATTCTCTACTCCCCCTTTTTTCTGTTTGTCAAGGAGAATCATTATTGTGTCTTTAAACAATGGTTTGCCCTCCTTAGGGATAGTGTGAACACAAGTAGAATGAAGTGATATTATAAATGAGACAAAATTGTGCAAATTTTTACTAGTATATGCAGGAGCATTGTCAGTCTTGAGGTGTTTTGGAAAACCAAGAATAATAAAGCAAAATAATAATTACCAGTGACATGGGAAGCAGCTTCTCCAGCTTGGGGGGGATAGCCATAATAATTCCAAGGGATGAAAATCTCCTGGATGGTGGATGACTGACTTGATGATCTATCAGATCATATTTGAATTGAAAACTACAAACAATATTAGTTATAATCCCAAGAAATGTTATTTTAAATAGCAACTTTCATCAATTAAAGGTTCAGGTGGAGTTAGCTTTCAAGGATCACAGATTTTAAATAAGTATTGACTGTCTTACATTGATAACAATAAGAGATTCATCCCTGAAAGTTCATAGCTTATCTTGATATCTGAGTAGATGGCTTTAAGTTTAATATTACACAAAAATTTTTTCTTTAAGATAGTCATTAATCAGTAACCAAAGGTTCAAGTTTCTAGAGTCGGATTATTTAGGAATCCATCAGATAGCAAAGATATTAAAAAAGAAACTTGTCTCTGAATTTTTTTTTCAGAGTAATTACCAAACTTCATGAGCATAGGGCTTGATTTAAATCATGTATTAAGAAATTGAAATTGTTTACATCTTTACAAAATAGCATCCATATAGTGAATTATTTTGAAATCTGGATATTTCAGTCTCACTGATGAAATAGCACGGCTAACAACATTTTTTGGCATATTATAGAACTATTTTTCATACTTTGAAATAACACTTTCCATTGAAATCTTTGGGCAGGTGCCTCCACATTTATATCAGGAATAGTAAAGGCCAATTTAGCCTTATCCTCCTTTTTGAAGAGGAATAGTAAAGAAGTAGCCTTTTAAATCAATAACTATCAAGAGCCATTCAGCAGGCATTATAACAGGGGAAGGAAGGCCAGGCTGAAGGGGACTCTTAGTGACCATAGTATCAATTATTGGGTGAAGGACATGTAACACTCACCATTTCCCTGATTATTTCTTAATTACAAATATTAGAGTATTCCAAGGGCTAGTAGAAAATTCCATATGTCTTAATTTGAGCTATTCAGAAACAAATTGATGTAGAACAGTTAGCTTCTCCTTTGACAGAGGTCTCTATTTTACCTACCAGATGTGTGACAAAGATTATTCATAATGACCTTTAAAAAGAATGCAATATAAGACTGGAAAGGGCTAAATGTGTGTAATTTCAAAATATCTTTGCCCCATAGATTTATAGGATTTTTTTCTAAAATATAAGTTGGAAAATAGGCATTATTCTTTTCAGGATCTTTCCTATTTCAATATTTTAGTATTTTGCTTTGATAATGCTACCATGCCTATCTTTTTTGTTTCACATGTACAGTAATTATCAATAGTACTCTTAACTCACAAGCAAAGGTGGAAATACCCAATCTTCTAAATTAACTTTACTGAGTTATTAGCAAGGCTAATAATAACAACAGATTTTTATACACATTTCCCACCTCCTATTTATAACAAGCCAAATCTAGGTTCTACAATTTCAGAAAGAACTTGTTCCTAAATCAATTCACATAGAATCAATTAAATTAAACAGCTGTTAATTGTCTAATTTAATAGTTTAACTTAATTTAATTGTTAAACAACAATTAAACAACCAATTAAATTTCCAATTTTGACATACATACCAATTTAAAAATTATCTAAAAATGTACCAGAACTTTCATTTGTAAAAAATCTCTAAAATCTAGCTAGATATTCTTTTCAAGCCTCTTCTCCTTAGCATGCCAGGAAAGAGTTAAGTGCCAATTCTTGCCTCATATGGGTTTTTATCTTGAGAGTCTTCCTGGCATGATTCCACAAACTTGAGTTCTGATAACAAAATTACAGGCTCCTTGCTTATAGGAGTCTTTTAAACTGATAACACACTGCTCTTCCGTTTTCTCAAAAGTGGATACTTTTGAGTATCCACTCTCTCTAAGCCTTTTCAATCTATGTTCATCTACCTGTGTCTTTCTGCTAATTGACATTGTCCCATTTTGCTAAACTAAACAAAGTGAAACTAAAATTAGTCCCAAGACTTTAAACGAAACTACAGCTCTTCTTCTACCTCCAGTACCCACTTGTCTATTGATTTTATGCTTTCCTGTTGTCTCTTTTACCTGTGTTGCTCTGGAATCTTGAATGATTTGGGAAGCTTCTCTGCTTCAATGTAGGTTTATGTTCTTTTACCTGTTTGGGTGCCACTTGAGACCAGCTCAAGAGCCTCGTCAAGAAGAGGACATGACTCAGGACCCTCAGAGACATCGATTATTGAATTTTGAAGTTTGTTTATTGATCTGAGAGCCAGCATTTATATACTCTTTATGTTGGTGTTGCAATAACACCAGGTGTTTCTAAGTTACATAATGTATATATTCCATTATTACATCGTAGCTAGACATTAATATTAAACAGTAAGTAGCTATAACAATCTGTGTACCACAACATAATCATAAATTGTCTAGTTTGTGATGCCTTGTTCCTGCTCCATGCATTCATCACCAAAGTTATATTGAATTTACATAAGATATGTTTTCCTGGTGCTTACATGTTCACATAGGTAACTTCCAGATTTATTACATCTTTGTGCTAGCAGCACTTGTTTAATCCTCAACCTTGGTTGTGGAGGAGTGGTGAGCCTACTGCACATCAGAGTATGTTAACCCCTGCATAGCTTTTTAGGACATCTGCTTGTTGCTGGTCTTCTACAGTCTAGAGTGCTCTCTCCCTCATCACCTCTACCTTTTATATCAGACTTTCCTCCCCCATCTCAGCTACTAATGCCTTTCCCTCAAAGATTATCCTCTATCTTTTATTTTTTAAAGAACATTCACATTACCTTGTCTTGTAATGTTCATATTTGTCTTCTCCTATCAGAATGCATATGTTCCCTGATAGCAAGAACAGTTTCTTGGTATCTCTAGTATGTAGCACAGTACCTGGCACAGAGTAAGCCACAAAATAAAATACTTATTAACTGACTAGCTGATTCACTACTTATATGTCTAGTCATTCAACCAATTCCAAATCTACCTGTTTTAATATTCAACTCTTACCTCTCCATCACATCTGCAAAGAAAACAAGAGAGACTTTTGTCAGATATTTTGCAAAAACTGGGATTATTCTTATCAACCAGTCTAGAAACCCTGTCAAAAATATACAGCCTGACTTGTTCTTGTTTAGAACCAGACTAATTCTCAGTAGCTATAACCCTCTCTAAATGCACACAGGATTCTTCCTTTAACAAAAAAAGAGAGAGAGAGAGAGAAAAAAATGTCCCCCCCAAGAATTTTCATTCTCACTCACTAGTCTAAAGTTTTAATATCTTCTACCTTCTGGCAGCTGGAAAAGTTAATGAGATCCAGTGCTACATTTAGAAGGGCATAGCTTCAAGGAATAAGAAAATGATAATCTGACTGTACTCTCCTCTTGTTAGATCTTATCTCAAATATAATTTTTAGTTCACATTTTAGAAAGGACTGATAGAGTGACCAGAGAAGAGAAAATAGAGTAGTGAAAGCCCTACAATCCATGTCATAAAGTTTGCTTTAAGAAGGTGTTTGGTCTAAAGCAAAACTTTGTAAACTGTAGGTCTCAACCCCATATGGAATAATGTAACTAAATATGGAGGTTGTGAAATTATGATTTATTATCAGTAAATGTTTTATTTGTATACCTATTTTATATATACTTACATAAAAAGTTCTGAGGCAAAAAGGGGTAGTGAGTAAAAGAAATTCAGAAGCTCTGGTCTAGAGAAGAAAAGTCAGGTTTATAATGGCTAACATCAAGTGAAGATTATCCCTTAGAAGAGAAATGTGATTTAATCTCTTTAGCACAGAGGGCAGAACTAGGGACATTGAGTTGGGAGACTGAAAGAAAAGTAAATTTACCTTTGAATTAAAGAAATATTTTCTAACAACTAAAGTTATCAAAAAATGGAATGAATTATAGATAAGTATTTTGCTAAAAAGCATCTTGCTAGAGTGCATCAGGGCACTGTTGGCTAGGAACCCCCAGAATCCATTTATTCAACCAGTTACAAATCTTTTTAAAAAGACCAAATGAAAACTTGTCAGATATATTGTACTGGGAACTTTTTTCAGGTTCACTGAAGTTTTTTCCAATTCTGAAATTTGGTGAAGTTTAGTTCTACAGAAAATTTGGAGAATATCTCTGGTAGAAATTAGGAAAGATACCAGGAATAATATGAACAGTTTTAATAACAGAGTTAACATGGTGGGTAGGATATTAGTCAGAATAAGACTTGAGTCTGAAAAGATCTGTTTAAAGCCAACTTCCAATTCTTATGATTATGGGCACATCTTATTTTACTCATCTGAAAAATAGAGCTAATAATGTATATTAGCATCTACATTACAAAATTATTTTGAGGATCAGATGAAATTAAGTTAAATGTAAGTAAATCTTAAAGTAGTACTATTAAATTAAATTAAAATATCTATTATTGCTATTAAGGATAGTTACTATGTAACTATAATCCAACTATGAATCACAGCCCACCAATTCTAACACTTTAATAATTCTGTTATTTTATGTATATATATATATATTATATTTATATGTAAATTGTATTGTATTGTAATTGTATTATTGTAAATACATATATTGTATTTAACATACACTTTAACATATTTAACATGTATTGGACTACCTGCCATCTAGGAGACGGGATGGAGGAAAGGAGGGGAAAAGTTGGAACAGAAGGGTTTGCAGAAGTCAGTGTTGAAAAACTATTCATGCATATGTTTTGTTAAAAAGCTATAATAAAAAAATAATAATAATAAGTCTGTTATTTCTTTGACTAGAACATGTGACCAGTTGCGGTGTACAGCCTGTGATTTCCGTGTGTTAAATTTTGATGATTACATATGGGACAAATCCTGTGATTATCTGTTTTTCAGGTATGTTTCAAAAAGTCTCAGATTAATAGTCTTTAAAAAATGTGTCTAGCATAGTTTGATATTTCTTGTTCTGCTTTACAATCTGTTAGTAATAAAGTGAATAAATTCTACATTTAGTGTATATCTTAACATAAGACAATTATTATCATTATTCAAGTACCTTTTTTTCTCTTCATGGGAAGCTTGCAATACCCTTTTAGAGTGGTGCACATTGTCTTATTCCTCATCTTAGGAATATCAAGTGAACTTTGAAATAAGTTATCCATCAGACATATGACACTAAAAATAGCCTTATAGCAAGAATTCAGTGTACCATACCTTTCCAAATACTTGTTAAGCTTAATATAATAAATCCTCCAGAACTATAGAAGATTAAAAATTTTTCCTACCTTATGGCTTCTTCCCTTACCTTTAATATAATTTTTTAAACTAACATAAGCCTGAAGTTTGTGTGAAATTGTTTTATTCTAATAATGAATTGCTAGGTTGTAGACATTGGCCTTTTGGGCTTTTGATCAGTCAGTATACATTTAAGTGCACTTATGTGACACTATGTGCTAAGAACTATGCACGATAGTAGATTCACTGTGCACAACAGTAGACTCATGTAAAATATCGTTTTATTACTTAACCCAGGGCAGTCACTTCATCTATGAAAGCCCTAGCATTACCCGATATTTCACATTGCCAGTCTCTCCTAATTCCCAGGGCATCAGGGTATCTCTGATCACTGACCTTTGCAGTGTCAACTAATTCTATCTGGTTTGCCTCCTCTGAGGCCTTCAGAGATCTCTGGCTATGATCTCTTGAATCATAGTTTAATAAACGATAGCACACTCAAGAACAGCCATGTGCAAACTTAAAGCCTTTATTATACTTGCTCACATAATGTCCTGACTTGTTAACTCCCTAGTGAACATGGAGAGACCCACGTGTTCACTATCAAGCTCCTTACCTCTCTTGGCTATCCACCAGGTTGGCTCAGCTACTCCAGGATAAAGAGACCAACCTCTTGCTGGCAGTGGGCTTAAAAAGGGTCTGTGAAGTCACACAGCCCATCAGAGAGGGAGGCATCTTCCATGAAGAAGCTATCTTGATATGACCAGGATCTTGCCCTTGGGGCAGTCCCTAACCACAGAAAATTACTTCTGGGCCACTCAAACCTCCTGTTGTGCTGTGCCAGCCCATTTAAAGGATCCTTACAGATTCACTCAGAAAACATTCAAAAAAAGACAAGCATATAGGAGCTGGACTCATATACCTGGACACTAGTAACTCAGTTATATAAATTTCAAATATAAGACCAGTTTTGCACATTTGAGCAGTCTTCCTAGGTAGCACCATTATTATGAGAATAAAGAAGGAAGACATCCAAAATTCACTGTCATCACTACCTTTGGGTTATCTTGGTAAGATGCAACTCTTGACTATAATAGGGCAGTAGAAGTATATTACTTGTTCAAGAGGAACTTTAAATAAAAGGAGGGTAATATAGGAATATCCTACATCAAGAAAGTATTAACAAAGTATGAAAGTTCTCAGAACTAATGGAGGAAGGAAGCATAATAGAACATTTGGGTGAAAATCAAAAAGAGCAAATTGGTGGTGAAAATGTACAATAAATCACCAAACCCAGCTGGAACAATTAAATGACAGAGTCATAAGACAGATCACAAAGCTGGGATGGAGGCTGAATATAATTGTGATTATGGTGAAAGATAGGCAAGGGAGTTCAAGGGAGGATGTTCAACTATCAGAGCAAACATTGCTGAAATTCTCTGTCATCTAAAAGCAAAACAGGTAATACATTCTTGACTTATTTTGATGATAATTTCATCTTTCAGAAGGTGAAGCAAGCGACAAAAAATGTTGCTGTACTTGATCTAATGCTGATTATTAAGAACCCGTTGCTGAACTAGAGATGACAAGCACCTTGGGAGGCAGTAACAATACTATCTTTAGTGTGTATTGGAGACAAAGAAGGAAATACTGGAATTAATCTTAATGTGAATTTTAGACAAAGGGAATATAGATTTCAAAGAATTCAGAGACAGGATTCCATGATCGAAGGCTATAAAAAGGAACTTAGTTCAAGAATGGAATGGAATGGAAAACTTCCCAGAAGAAAATCTTGATGACACCATCACTGCTGATTTTGATGAGGAGGAGAAAAAGGGCTGAAATGGGCTTAAAAGGGATCTTACTGATTAATGCATTTTAAAAAGAACATTACAAGAGAGATGGAAGCAAAGTCAAATAATTCAGTATGAATACAAATACAAATAATCTCAGGAAAGAGAAAATCTATTTTGAGCTAGAATTTGTGATAAATATTAAAAAACAGTAAAAATTAATTTTCTTACTAAAAAAGATCAAATAAAAGGAATAAGACCCCTGCTTACAGTTTAGGTAGAAAGATGATTATTGATGAAAGAGAAAATAGAATTCAATTACTAGATTGCTTTTGTTTTTCTTACCATAGAAAATAATGTTTGAACTTGGAAAGACAGAAAAATGGAACAGGAAATTGAAACCTGAGATAAGGAGATAGTAAGATAGTATTAACTGTCTTTGGTGAGCTCAAGTTACTACCTTTGCATGAAATGATATCATATATTGAACTGGTGTCAGTGATCTTTGAGGAAATGTGGCAAATGAGAGAGGGCTATAGGACTAGAAACAGACAAATGTCTTGATTTTCAAATGTGAGTGGGAGGGAAGCAGATACTTTAGACCAGTGGTTCTCAAACTTTTGCTTTCAGTATCTTTATCCTATTAAAATTATTGAGGCTCTCTCCAAAGCATTTTTTGTTTATCTGGATTATATTTATAGACATTTACCATATTGGAAATAAAAACTATTTTTGAATTTGTAGACCCTCTAAAAGGGTTTCAGCGATCCCCAGGATTCTCTAGACCATACTTTGAGAACCACTGCTTTAGACCATAGGCTGATGATCTTTACTAAAATTCCTAGTAAAATTCCAGAAAAGATTATTAAAGGGATGATTCCTGAGCATCTGGAAAAGAAATGGGTGATCTCTAAGAGTCACTTAATAAGAGTTACTTAAGTCATTAAAAAAGAGGTCATAGCGAAATAACTATTTCCTTTTTTAGAAAGTGTTACTGGATTGATATATTAGACATAAAGCATGAACATAATATATCTGAATTTCAACAAGACATTAGGCAGAGTTTCTTGTAGACATAGCAGAGCTAATGTGAACTAGATACTATACTTAGAGCAGTGCCTCTGGGACTGGTTCACTGGACCCAGAAAGTTTTAATTAATAGATTTATGTCATTTTGAAAAGAGGTTTCTAATAAAATGCCCCATTGCTCTGTTACTAATTTGTCTTGTTCAACATTTTTATCAATAACTTGAATAAAGGCAATAATGCTTATCAAATATGTGACTAGCATGAAGCTAGGAGGGATAATTAGTACATTGGACGATAGAACTGGAATCCTAAAGCATTTTGAGAAGCTGAAATGATGGACCAAAAAAAGAGAAAAATAAATTTAATAAAGGTAAATCTGAAGTCCTTCAGTTTAATCAATTGTATTAGTTACAGAACTACTGGAAAACTAGTTCACATGAAAAAGATGAGATTTTTCCAGTGAACACCAATCTTATTATTAATGTGATATGGCAGCCCAAAGATCTAATGCTACATTAATAGAATATGGTATTCTGTGCAATGGAGGTAGTATTTCTGCCCTGGTCAGAGCACATGTGAAGGATTGTGTCCTGTTCTGGGTACCGTATTTTGGAAGGCATGCAAACAAGCAGAAAGTCTATTCAAAGTGAGGCAATTAAGATGGTATTTTTAATCTGAAGAAGAGAAGATTTAAGAGAGACCTGAAGATGAGAAAACTATAGGACTAGAAATAGCCAAATGTCTTGATTTCTAAATAGAATTGAAGGGAGAGTGTTCAGATATTTGAAGAACTATCATCTGGAAGAAGTCATGTCCTTGCTTCTGGAGAAGAAGAATACTAAGAACAGTAAATAGACATTTCAGGAAAACAAGTTTCAGCTCAACATAAGAAAAACTTTCTTGTTGTTAGAGAAGTATTTTTCAAATACAAATACAAATAAATTCCACTTTCAGTGGAATGAGCTGCCTTAGTTTGAGTAGTAAGTGTCCTATCACAGAAAATCTTCAGGAAGAAGCTAGATGACTACCTATTGGAGACATTGTAGATGGGATTCATTATTTTAGTAAGAATTAGATACTGAGATTTTACACAAGCCCACACATCCAGAAGGCAGAAAACCTGGCTCATGAAGATTTTTGTTAAGCTTCATGTTTACTTTGACTTTTCTTACAATACCAAACTCTTCCATCTAGTGTCTTCTGATTAATATTTACTATATAATGAGGTGTATACTTATACATATGTACATACTTATGAGAAAGTATTTTGTAAAGTATAAAATGGCATGTATATGTGAGCTGTAATTATTAATTGTACCTCCAGTTGACATGGAAAGTTCTTGAAAAGTCTGCCAGTTAAGGTATCAGAGTCTACAGGTCCAGCCACAAAATGCATCTCAGAGAGGCTTATCACCAACAAGTTGGCAACTAGTCATTAAATTTTTGTAAGCCTTTTTATTTATTATTTTTTCTGAGGCAATTGGAGTTAAGTGACACAGCTAGGAAGCGTTAAGTGTCTTGAGACCAAATTTGAACTCGGGTCCTCCTGACTTCAGGGCTGGTACTTTATCCACTGAGCCATCTAGCTGTCACTTGTAAGCTTTTTTTAAAAACCATCTACAAATTATAGAAAGGACATGACATATCAGCAGATATCTTTTGAAGTATTGACATAAGAAGCAACATATAACCAGTAATTATAAATTATTTTTTTAATTTAATACAATAAAATATACTTAACACCAAGACTAAAGTAAATTTCATTTGATCTTTTTTGATGATACGTTGGGCACTAAAAGATCATTTGTGCCCCATAGTCATAATAAACAGATATTGCACTGTTTTAGGTATGTGGAAGGGTTGGTCAATATGGTGTTCTGGTAAACAGAATGCTGAGTGATACAGAATTTTTTACAGCTAAATTACCATTTAGCATCTCCTATATTCCTAGCATTGTGCTAGATACTTAGGGAATATTAAAAAGAAATAGATACTTGCACTCCAATATGTCCTACATATTCGAGAACTCTATAGGCAAGGCAATTAAAGAATTAATCTGATGAATGTGTAGAATTTCTTACATTTTTCATGCTGCCAAGCATTTTGGCATTTACATATGACAATGCTTTGTAACTATTTGTTTTCAGTTATGTTATTAAGCACAGTGAAGTTAGTTTTGTTATTTGTTTTTGCCTCACAAAGAAAAGGCATGAAGGAATAGAACATGTAAATGACATATAGCTTATTTTTAAATTCTATGCTTGTCCACACCAACATGTGATGAAATGAGGGACTACTTGAGCTTCATTTCACCGTGAGTGAACTGTTAAACCTTAGTGTCCTAGGCAACTCTGCAGACTCTGAAGTTATGAATATTGCCAGTGTGTATCATCAGTATAGGGAGTTTTCATGCCTAGAGTCCCCCACACTGATGAAATCAGAGATCCACACCATCTATTCCTTCCCCCAAAAAAAGGCCCCAAAAGGATATGCTTCCTTGGGAAGAAATATTTGGTGATCTTTTTAGTGAAGATTGGTAAATTATGTTTTTTAAAATATTTGGGGGGATTACTTTTATATCCATTCTTTCTATTTCTTAGTTCCATACTACTTCAAATACATATTAAACATATATATTAATTCTCATAAAAATGTTGATTCATAGATGTTTTAAATTATCTTAAATTTAACTTCTTTTTCTTCAATCTGATCTAAAATGTCATTTGCTATACAAATATACAAATATTTGACCAACAGAGGGAATATTTGTGTAGCACTATAATGTAAGCAGCAAATGATAAGTATGGTGCTATATGTCCTTTTATAGTTTTCATCTGTTTTATTTTTCCTTTTGAGCTCACTGAGAGCTTTACTTTTTTCTGTTATAGAATATTATATGTTATCTCCAGTAGATGATAATCATAATTGAGTTCAAATTAAAACAGTAAAAAATGATATTGGTCATGTGATTACTTTCCAGGGTTGTCACTATCATTGATTTAATTTTTTCAACCTAACTAAAAGCATTCTAGAATATTCAGTTATATTGTTAAATAAAAATTGTTGTGGCAGAATGAATTGAAGGTCAGCATTGGAATCAGGAAAACCTATATTTGTCCTTCCTTCTGATACATTGTAGCTTTGTGACTAAGCAAACCATTTAACATCCCCATATATCTTTTCTGAGACTGAATTACAGAGAAGGTGTAGGTACATTAGTAGAGGGAATTTCTACACCAGAAATTCCAAATTCTGCTGAAATAACAGATGCTGACTGTGAGAGTATATATTTGTGTGTAACTTGAATGAATAGGCAGGTGCAAAGGATGCACAGGAAAAAAAAAAAGTACTATGCCAGCTTAATAGATGGAAGTACCTGTTTACCCCCAAAGTACCCTCAGACTTGCCCTATCTTGTGACTTAATGTCCTCATGATGACTTCATCCAAAGGAAGCCTTATGGACCCACACTTCTTCCCAGGATCTATGAGCTCCTACATTCATTTTTCACATCCAGACATGTGCCAAAGGCAGAGGGCAGAGATGCGGCTTCTGAATCCTATGATCCCACTGATAACAAAATCAGTTATTCATTTGTCCAGCCAGCCAGCCTTTGACTAACAAAGAGAACTGGAGGCTGTGCCTCACCTCATTACAGGCATAGAACAAGAAGCAGAACAACAAACTTACCTGTTTTTGGTGGAGACAGTGGAATGAAGGTTTCATTTGAGCAGTTTTTCTTATTTCTTTTTTTGTCTTGTTTTTTCTAAAGTCACAGTTCAAAATTGGAGAATGAGAAGTGTTGGAAATTTCTTTTTTTGTGTTTTGGTTTGGTTTGGTTTTTTTTGGTTGTCCCCGTCCCTCCCCCTCTAGTCCCCCCAGGTAATTGGGGTTAAGTGACTTGCCCCCAAAGTCACATAGCTAGGAAGTGTTGTGTTAAGTGTCTGAGGTCAGATTTGAACTCATGTCTTCCTGACTTCAGGGCCAGTACTCTATCCACAAATTTCCTTCTTTTAAATGATTTTTAGTTATTACCTATATATAAAGTGTCAGACAAGACCATAATGTTAAAAGCTTCCTTTTTACTATAGGAACAACATGCCTGAGTTCAACAAACTGAAAGCAAAAATGACAAAGCGGAAAGGGACACGGGCCTATGCTTGTCAGTGCAGTTGGAGAAATGTAGAAGAACTCACTGACCTTCAGACTGATCAGCAGCTTCGATGGGTTTGTGGTAAACATAATGAATGAAGTTTTCTCACCTTTCAGCCAGTTATTATAGAAAGGCCAGCATTTATGGAAGCAGACTCTGGAATGATTTTATAGTTAAGAAAGGAAGACAACTGTTATCATATGTGTCTCTTAGCAAAAGACAGTGGAACTATTTGACTGAGTAAATTTTTTAAATTTCCAAAGTCCAATGGGTTGGGAAAGATAATCAGGCTTTAATACTTTAGAATCATTCTTTACTCCTTACTAATATGTGTGAGTATAGCCTATAATAAGGAAGATCACAAGGTAAACTTCTCATTTCTTGCGACTGATGTTTGCCCTCCTCTCTGTCTCTTTTTAGGCTACATGATGTTCTTCTAGCATCAAGTATTTATAAAATATTTCATATTTTATATATATGAAATATATCTACATATATGAAATACATATATTAAATATATACATTTACATATATACATATATCATTTCTCCCCAATTACATGTTAAAACAATTTTTAAAGTTTTGAGTTCTACAATAACATAAGTGGCATCTAATTAAATACTGTTTATATATATCAAAATTAAAGAAATGCTGACCATTGTCCACACACACAGAAGGCCCTTGTTCTAAACCTTGTGTGTGTTAGTATCATCCATATTTATCTAATCTAATGTTGCCAAAGACTATAAGAAGATATAGCAGAAATCAGATTAACTGTGATTTTTTGCCCAGCTGATGTTGTCTCATCATCTCTAGAGGCATTTTATAGAATTCTCAAATAGATTTACCCATTTTTGGTGTAATAACTGTTTTCATCCTGGTCACTTTCACACTTTACATTTATATCTGAAAAACATCTTTGGATGGGTCATTTTAATTGTACATGCTTATTTCAATGTAAGAATTTTCAGGAAACCAAAAACCACAAATATTCATCAAAAACATAGTATATAAGTACAATAACAGCAAATGGATGCTTTGGTTTTCATTTTATAGGTACTTTCTAGCATTTGACATGAATTTGCCAATGGATTGCTTTTTAGTTGTGAACTAGAGACTAGAAATTAGAAAAGGAACTAATAACACTTCATCTGTCATCATGAAGAGATCTTTCGTCCCTCCTTCCATAGTCATTAGCTGAAGAGGGAAGTATTAGAGATACTGAGATAAATCTAGAAACTTCCTAATTTTATTTGTAATCCAATCAAAAAGATTTCTTACCAATAGGATTCTTAAATATCTAGCTCATGGAACTCTAGAAAAACCAGAATAATCTTTCATGGTACTCTTACTTTATCTGAAGAAAAAAAATGCATCTGATCATAAAATTTTTCCTAGCCATCACAATGATGTACAAAATGCTAAAGTTACTCTATTGATAAAAGTTAGTATACAGCTAAATTGAAAATCTGGTGAAGATATCCAGTCTACAAGTTTTTTAAAGGCTATTTTTATTGCTTGAAAATTTTTTCAGTCTAAAAAGAAAAGTATTATAAATATATTTGTTAAAAAGAAAACTCAGTGAAGCCACTTTCCCACATAATAGCAGACTCAAAAACATATACAAGGATTAGTGTAGACTTATTAGATATGTAAGTTATAAAAGTATCAATTAAAAGTCACTGTTCGGGATTTTTTAGATATAATAGAAGTTTCTTTTACTACAATTTTTATTTGAAAAAGTTACTTTGTTCAAATTTTGGGGCCCCATCTTCATTTTTTTTTGTTTCCCACTACTCTGGTATACCTGACCTATGCCTTCAAATAACCAACAAATTATTAACATTCAGCAAATGAATTAATAATATCCCAAAACAAATAGTTTGTAGTTCTCATAAGCTTTTTAGTACTGTCTTATTTTGTATCTAAGATATGGATAAAGCATTGTTATTATATTTATGTATAAATGGTTATTATAGGCTTATAATCTGATTTAAAATTTAGTATCAATATAAAATAAAAGTTGAATTTCTCCATATTGATAGCAAAATAGATTTTAAAACCATCTCCAGATGTCCTACCAAAATGTTTGCTGAATTTTAGAAACTTTTCTCTTTGCCTATGTGTATCTTGTACCAAAAAAAAAAAAAGCCAGTCACCTCATTCTGTGCACTCAGAACTTCATTCTTTCTCAATAACACATCAAAAATAAATGTCATACTCTGTTTGTTCTTATTTTCTATATTATTCAATAAAGATAGTACTGTAAGAGTTAATTTGAAGTGCACCTTTATTTGTTTTCATGGGGGAAGGGGTGTGCAGTATACATAATACTTAATTGCCTTAGAAAATTTCAAATATTATTAAAAAAAAAAAACTAATCCAACTCCCCTTTTTTGAAATGAGATAACTGAAGCCCAGAGAAATCAAGTGACTAATCACAAAATGAGGAGTAAGTAGGGGGCAGAACCAGGACTAACAATGCAAGGCTTCTGAAATTCAAGGGACTAGTGGGATACACATTGATTTGCTAATCTTAAGCAAGAACGGGTTAGGAAAATCATTGTATAATTTAAGCAAGAACAGATTAGGAAAATCACTTTATAAGGAGTTATGACTATGCACATGTAATACATACATACATAGGTATATAAAAATATTTGTGTGTATAGCAAAGCATTCAATTATGCAAAAGAGGCTAGTGCCAATGAAAGAGAGAGCTCTTGTAAAATGATAGTATTGGGTAGGCTCCAAACACTAGTTTCAAAGGACCTTATCAAATTCTTAGAATCAGAGGTGACAGTATGAATTTATTTTTTCAATATATTTTTATTTTAATTTTATTTTCCCCAACTACATGTGAAACAATTTTTTACATTTGCTTTTAAGACTTTTAAGTTCCAGATTTTCTCCCTTCCTCCCTGCATTAAGAAAGCACATGTGAAATTAGGCAAAGCACTTACATAAAAGTCATGTTGTGGGGGAAAAAAAAACTAGATCCTCCACCTTTTCCCCCAAAATAAACTCAAGAAAAAAGGTTTTTTAAAAGTATGTTTCACTATGCATTCAGACAACAATCAGTTCTTTCTCTGGGTATGGACAGCATTTTTTATCATAAATCTTCAGAATAGTCTTGAATCATTGTATTGCTGATAATAGCAAAATCATTCACAGTTGATCATCCTGTTTCCTGAAAAGAGCAGCAAAGCTATGCCCTGCAAACACAAGGGACCCCTTAAAGTTTGGGACAATGCCCCCTTTTCCCCAGGAGCAGAGCTCAACCATAAAAGTAAAAAGACAAAGTAACCCCATCCCCCCAAAAAAGAAAGAAAATGAGCAAGAAACAGAAAAAAACCTTGACCATAAAAAGCTATTATAGTGATAGAGCATTGTTACTACTTTGTACACAGTACATTTCACTTTTTTTCCCCCTTATTTTCAATTTTACTAATCTCCCCTTTTATTTTTAGAATTTCAAATTTGGTATTTGAGGGTTTTTTTAATTATATCTTTTATTTACAAAGCATAATGATGGGTAATTTTTTTAACATTGACCTTTGCAAAACCTTCTGTTCCTAATTTTCCTCTCCTTTCCCCCAACCCCCTCCCCTAGATCACAGGTAGTCCAATACATGTTAAATATGTTAAATTATGTGTTAAATCCTATATATGTATACATATTTTTATAGTTATCTTGCTTCACAAGAAAAATCAGATCTAGAAAGGAAAAAAAAAAAAAACCAACCCTGAGAAGGAAAACAAAAATACAAGCAAACAATAACAGAAAGAGTGAAAATGCTATGTTGTGGTCCACACTCAGTTCCCATAGTTCTCTGGGTATCAATGGCTCTCTTCATTATTGAACAATTGGAACTGGTTTGAATCATCTCATTGTTGAAGAGAGCTACGTCCATCAGAATTGATCATTGTATAATCTTCTTGTTGCCATGTACAATGATCTCCTGGATCTTCTGGTTTCACTTAGCACCAGATCATGTAAATCTCTCCAGGCCTTTCTGAAATCATCCTGTTGTTCATTTTTACAGAACAATAATATTCCATAACATTCACATACCACAATTTATTCAGCCATTCTCCAATTTATGGGCATCCACTCAGTTTCCAGTTTCTGGCCACTACAAAAATGACTGCCAGAAACATTCCTCTCTCATTCCTTCTCCCTTTTCTTCCCCACCCCTGTAAAAGCTTTTTCTTGTCTCTTTTATGGTAGATAATAGCATTCCACCTCCCCTTTTCCCATTCTCCCAAAATATTCCTCTTTTAATCTTCAATTTTATTTTTTAGATTTCTCTTTATAATAAATTCACATAGGTGCCTTCTGTCTGCACATATTTTACTTACACACACACACACACACACACACACACACACACTGCCATAATGAGAAAGTTCTTAAGAGTTACAAGCATTATCCTCCCATATAGGAATGAAAACAGATAAATCTTATTAATAAGTCCCTTATGATTTCCTTTTCATGATTGCCTTCTTATACTTCTCCTTAGTCCTGTATTTGAAAATCATATTTCCTATTCAGTCCTCATCTTTTCATCAAAAATGCTATTTCATTGAATATCCACCTTTTCCCTTAAGGATTATATTCAGTTTTGCTGGGTCAGTATAATTGATTATAATCTTCACTGTAATCCTAGTTCCTTTGCTTTCTGGAATATCATATTCCAAGTCCTCTGATCCTTTAATGTAAAAGCTGCCTAATTTTGTGTTATCTTGACTATGGCTCTACTAGAATTGTTTCTGAATCCTTACAGTATTTTCTTCTTGACTTGGGAGTTCCAGAATTTAGCAATAATATTCCTGGGAGTTTCCATCTTAGGATCTTTTCTAGAAGTGATCAATGGAGTCTTTCAATTTCTATTTTAGCCTCTGAGAGAACATCAGGACTGTTATCCTTGATAGATTCTTTAAAGATGTTGTCTACTCTGAGATTCCACTACACCCCTGTCAGATTGGCTAAGATGACAGGAAAAGATAATGACAAATGTTGGAGGAGATGTGGGAAAACTGGAACATTGATACATTGTTGGTGGAACTGTGAACTGATCCAACCACTCTGGAGAGCAATTTGGAACTGTATTCAAAAAGTTATCAAACTGTACATATCCTTTGATCAAGCAGTGTTACTACTGGGCTTAATATCCCAAAGAGATAGATATTAAAGAAGGGAAAAGGAACTGTATGTGCAAAAATGTTTGTGGCAGCCCTTTTCATAGTGGCTAGAAACTGGAAATTGAATGGATGACCATCAAATTGGAGAATGGTTGGGTAAATTGTGGTATGTGAATGCTATGGAATATTATTGTTCTGTAAGAAATGACCAGCAGGATGAATAGAGGCTTAGAGAGACTTACATGAACTGATGCTGAGTGAAGTGAGCATTACCAGGAGATCATTATACACCTCAACAGCAATACTATATGAGAACAATTCTGATGGAAGTGGCTATCTTCGGCAATGAGAGGATCCAAATCAGTTCCAATTGATCAGTGATGAACAGAATCAGCTACATCCAGCGAAAGAACAGTGGGAAATGAGTGTGGACCACAACATAGCATTTTCACTCTTTCTGTTATTTGCTTGCATTTTTGTTTTTCTTCCTGGGTTATTTTTTTACCTTCTTTATAAATCAAATTTTTCTTGTGCAACAAGATAACTGTATAAATATGTATACATATATTGTATTTAATGTATACTTCAACATGTTTAACAGGTATGGGACTGCCTGCCATCTAGAAGAGGGGGTGGGGGAAGGAGGGAAAAAGTTGGAACAGAAGCGTTTGCAAGAGTCAATGATGAAAAATTACCCATGCATATGTTTTGTCAATAAAAAGTTAAAATAAAAAATAAATAAAAATAGAGATGTTGTCTAAACTCTCTTTTTGATCATGACTTTCAAGTATACCAATAATTTAAAAATTATCTCCTGGACATGTTTTCCAGACCAGTTGTTTTTCCAATAAGGTATTTCATATTGTTTTCTATTTTTTATTTCTTTTGATTTTGTTTTATTGTTTCTTAATTTCTCATGAAGTCATTAGCTTCCATTTGCTCAAATCTAATTTTTAAGGAATTATTTTCCTCAGGGAGCTTTTATACCTCCTTTTCCATTTGGCAAATTTTGCTTTTTAAGGCATTCTTCTCCTCATTACTTTTTATTTCCTTTTGCATCACTCTGATTTCTCTTTCCAGTTTTTCCTCTCTCTCTCTCTTATTTAATTTTCAAAATCCTTTTTGAGCTTTTCCATGGCCTGAGACTAATTTTCATTTTTCTTGGAGGCTTTGGATATAGGAGCTTTGACTTTGTTATCCTCTTCTGAGTGTGTGTTTTTAATCTTTCTCATCACCGTAATTTTCTGTGGTCAGATTCTTTTTCTGTTTGCTCATTTTCTCAAACTATCACTTGGCTTTTAATTCCATTAAAAGTAGGGCACCATTTTCATTGTGTAGAGTATACCATTCCAAGCTTGAGGGCAGCTGTTTTCAAAGATCCTTTTAGGGACCTGGACAGTGAGCCAGCACTGCTACCCAGATCTACATATGGGTAAAGCAGCAGAGTCCTGCTTCTCCCTGCAATCTCCCTCTGACAAGCTGTTCAGCCAGTCTACCTGTGGACTGAGATCTCTGGCAACCCTGCTGTCCTTGCTGCCGCTGCTGCTGTTGATAAAGTGGCTCCCAAAGCCCACTCCTGGTTTGCCAGGGCTCTTCTCACACCTTAGGGCCAGAAGCCTTTCCTGCCAACCTGCCAAGTTGCCCTTGACATGTGGGCAGAGAGGTCTGGAGACTGCTACCACTGCTGCTAAGTCAGGGTTTCAATGCCTGCTCCTAGTTTGCTGGGACCCAGACTATGCTGGCCTGTGCCAGGGTTACACTGCAGACCCACCCCAGTGCAACAGATTCCTAATGTTGACTTTCTAAGCCATCTTCAATGGGAAAATTGTTCCACTCTGTCTTTTTGTGGGTTCTAACGCTCTAAAATTTGTTTAGACTCATTATTTAGAGGTATTTGGAAGGATTGGGGGAGAGTTTGAGGGAGTGCCTGCCTTCATTCCACTATTTTGGCTCTGCCTCCCCAGAGTATGAATTTAGATCATCCCATTTCTCTTCCTTAGTGGCGTGGATGATGCAATCCTTGATGTCCCCAAAGTAAGGAGGGAAAATTATCTTTGCAAGTTATTTCTAACCAGGAAAATTATCATAAAACCTAGCAATACATTTCAACTACTGATTTACTCAGCTGCCATTCCTTAAATAAGAATCCTTATGTCCAAGTGTAATGATTTAAATTATACCAGTAGTGACATCACCCTACCATGATTTGCTTGATTATATGACAACTATGTAGTCTTTCAGCATCCTTTGTAAAAGAACACATAACATGCATGTTTAATTAAATTGAATTAAATTTCATTTTAAGAACTTCCCACCATCCCTTGAAATGACTAGAGTTAACCTGAAGTCTAATCAGGGCATCAGCTTCTGACTGCTACTGAACTGCTATGACAGTACCCCTGTGCTTCTAATCCACAGTCCCCTTGATATCCTCATTGTAAAACCCTCATATCCACTCAATGTCTCTATGGTTGTTCCTTGTTTGCCCAGACTTCTTAGTATGGAACAGGATTCAAACACCTCCCTTGGGCCCAGCAGTGTTGGTACCTTTCATTATTTCTAGAAGGGGGAAAATCCCACCAAAAAACTCTTAAGAACCTCTTCTTTCTTAGCTTTCCTATACTTTTCTTCAAGCAGAAAAAACTCCTCTGCAATTTTACCAGGAAATCCGGGTTCATATTTTGAGAGCTAAAAAAATTAAAGAGAAATTTTCTCATAACTCTATATCTCTTTGAATACAAAGTAAATAGGATCTGTATAATGGATACACAATGTTGTTTGATACTTTACCACATTATTGACAATAGAAGTGCTTGATGTAGAAATAAGGTCTAAAAGTTCCTGTTTTCACTTCCAAATGTAAGGCCTTTCCAGCTGCCAGGTACAACAAAGATAATTTAGGAGCTAATTTGAAGCAGTTTGTTTAGGAAGGGTTTGAAAGAAGGAGTAGGACATAAGATATTTTGCATGGTACCCAGTTCATTGATTTGGAAAATCGAAATACAAGTCAGACTTTAAAAAGCACCCTGAGAGACCAGATCCAACCCTTTTGTTTTACAAATGGAGAAAGTGGTTTGAGAAGTAAAGCTTAAGATATTAGAGGGGGTTCATTTCAACAAACATTGAATAGGTATTTGATATGTACAAGGTACTGGTTGGTAGGTACTAAGAGATACAGAGGTGAATGTAAGTTGAAAATATAATTATTTTATTATTCAATATTATATCATATTGAATATAAGACCCCACCTGCCCAAGAATAGGTCCCCAATTTAGGTCCCCAATTGACTTGCCCTTCTATATTCCACCTTTTTCTTTTACCTGGACTGAAATTCACATAGTCATTCCACAACAAAAATTGTGATATTCTCTTCAAGAAACCATTTAAAGGTACATAGTATAAGAGGGGGAAGACAATGGCAAACTTGAATTTAGCCCCCTTCTTATACCCCATGTGGGCAGTGATAAACCCATATGAACATGGATTTGTTTATTAATTTAACTGTCACTTGGGTAAACAAAACTTGAAGAGAGACCTACTGACAGGGGGAAAGAGAGGCAATAAAGGGACGACAATTTTTCCCCCTCTGGTGGTAGAACAGCAAGAGAGAAGATCAAAAAAATATGAGAGCCCAGATGTTTGTGGTCATTGGAAGAGCTCGCCCTAGTTTAGTCCAAGGCCAACCACAAAAGTTAAAGCATCAAGAAAATCAAGACATTTTAGAAGAATGCTTCCTTTACACTAATATTTTTAAGACATTAAACATAAGAATATTAATCACTCATTTGGCAAAATTGACAATGGATTCAGGACCTGGTTTCTAGTGCCAACTCTGATTATTTCTGAACCTCAGGGAAGTCTCCTTTCAATGTCTAAAATACATTTTCCTACAAAAACTAAGTTGTAAGAGTTGGCTAAATTCTCTGGTTAGTGCACAGTACCTAGTGAACTGAAATTCTGTAAATTTAATCAGTGTAATTGAAATGCTGTAAATTTGCCATGAAAAGTAATAGAAACATGCTGTTACAATTAGAAAAAGAAAATTTTAATGATTTTTAGAATTTAAATGCTAGTGTTTAAGAAAAAGCAGATTTAATTAGAGGAAGAGAAAAACAGAAGAAAACCTTTTGTGCAGATTCTGAAGGAACAAAAGTATTGGTGAGAACTAACTATGAAAGGATTTCAAGAATCTTTCAAAGGCGGTTTTGTGGTCCTGATTCTATAGCAGGTATAATTTCATACAAAGTTAAAAAAAACTTTTATTTTCATGCTACAAATCTATCACCTATCAACCATGATTAAGATCTTTTTTTTTTTTAATCTCATAAATAGAAAAGTGGGGGAAGGAAATGGATTGGTATTTCCCTAAAATAACTAAAAGTTGTAAGCAAGAGCGAACACTGAAAGGAAATGGAGACTTCAAAGGTGTGAAATTATAACCACTATTAAAAAATGAAAATACAGTTTAAAAGAGGGAAAGGGAGAAATATAGCTTATGTGTATAATTATAATAAAAAGATAAATGGGCAGATCCCTCTGGTGGCCACCAGGGGGCAATACCAGTTCAGGCTCTCTGGTCCTCAGTTTCTTCAAAGTAAACCAAGAATTGGCTTGGATGACTTATTTCTACCTTAAAGTTCTGTCGGATTCTTTGATTTGATGGCAATGGAGATTCTGCTTTTCTCAAATTCATGTTTTACAATGGGTTCAGAATTAGGGAAGGGGAAAGAGAAGAGACAGAGAAAGAAGGGAAGAGAAAGACAGACAGAAAAAGGGAGGGAGAGAAAGAGAAAAGGAGGGGGAGAGAGGAAGAGGAAGGGAGGAAAGAAAGAAGATGGAGGAGGAGAAATAGAGACAGAGACAGGAGAAAGGAAGACAGAGGAGAGGAAGGGAGAGAGGAAGACAGAGAGAGGAAGGGAGAGTAAGAAAAGGAGGGGAAGAGAGGAAGGGAGGAAAGAAGATAGGGAGGGGAAAATAGGAGAGAGAGGAAGACAGAGAGAGGGAGAGAGAAAGACAGAAAAAGAGGGAGAGAGGAAGACAGAGAAAGAGGGAGAGAGAGAGAACGGGAAAGAGAGGGAGGAAGGGAGGGAGAAAAGGAGGAGGAGAGGAAGGGAGGAAAGAGAGAAGGTGGAGAGGGAGGGAAAATACAGGAAGACAGAGACAGAGGGGAAAGAGAGAGGGAGAGAGGAAGACAGACAGAGAGGAAGACAGAGAAAGAGAAAGAGATAGGGAGAGAGAGAAAAGGAGGAGGGAGAGAGGAAGGGAGGAAAGAGAAGATGGAGAGGGAGGGAAAATAGAGGAAGACAGAGACAGAGGGAAAATAGAGGAAGACAGAGACAGAGGGGGAAGAGAGAGAGAGGGAGAGAGGAAGACAGAGAGAAAGACAGAAAAAGAGAAAGAGGTAGGAAGAGAGAGAAAAGGAGCGGGGAGAGAAAAGGGAGGAAAGAGAAGGTGGAGAGGGAGGGAAAATAGAGGAAGACAAACGGAGGAGAGAGAGAAAGGAAGAAAAAGAGAGGGAGAGAGGAAGGGAGGGAGAAAAAAGGGGGGAGAGGGAGGAGAAATAGAGGGAAAGAGGAAGACAGAGAGACATAAGAAAGAAGTTTCCTTTTCTTACTAAAAACTGCTACTTGTTTTTCTCCTCAACTTTCAGGTCCCTAAAAGTGTCTCCCCATCTCACCCTGACTCAGAACTAATAGAGAGCAGGACAGGGACCACAGAATCACAAAAGTGGCCAGGATCCCACCTACTCTAGCCCCCTTATTATATGGATGAGAAACTGAGGCTCAAGGTCACAATGTAACAGATTCAAGATTTGCTGGTATCTTTTTTTTTTTTTTTTGGCTGAGGCAATTGGGGTCAAGTGACTTGCCCAGTGACACACAGCTAGAAGTGTTAAGTGTCTGGGGCCAAATTTGAACTCGGGTCCTCCTGACTTCAGGGCCAGTGCTCTTTCTACTGTGCCACCTAGCTGCCCCCAAACTCAAGATTTGAACTCGGAAAGAGCTAGTGCTCTTTCCATTGCCCCCAGAGCAATCTGAGGTGTGAGCCTGAAGGTCAGTAACAAGGAAATCAGAAGGGAGAATAAAACTCAAGGCTGCCCCACTTTCCCACTGCTATTTCCCCAGACACAATCCTGAATTTCTTCTGGCAATCAACCTCTTCATGCCCTACTCTTAATATCAAATAATCTGTGATTTCATTGATCAGGGTTTCCTTCTAATAATGGAATCTGCATTCATGTCTTGCCCATTCATCATATATCTGTCCATGTCCTCCTTCATGTGACCACCTTCCCTTCCAGTCATCAAATCTCCACTCTGTGTTGACCTTCATATGTGCTCTTCATAACTCCTTCCTGGGTACTGACTCTCATCCACAATACATATCCCCATTGCTTTCGGAGTGATAACTCATCTTTCAGTCTTCAGAAACTGGCATTCCATATCTGAGTGCCATAACTAAATGCTGGTCCTGGAGTCAGGACTTGAGTTCAAATTCAGCTCAATTATTAGCTGTGTGAGCTTGGGCAAGTCAGTTAACTTCAACTGCCTTCAAAAACAAAAAGAAAAGAAATAGACAATATATTAGTTTTGAAAAGATGTGTCCTTCTCCCATGTGTAAAAATGTTTGTGGCAGCCCTTTTTGTAGTGGCTAGAAATTGGAAACTGAGTGGATGTCCATCAGTTGGAGAATGGCTGAAGAGGTTAAAGTATATGAATGTTATGGAATATTATTGTTGTATAAGAAATGATCAGGAGGATGATTTCAGAGAGGCGTGGAGAGAATTACAGGAACTGATGCTGGGTAAAGCAAACAGAAACGATCAATTCTGATGGGCATGACCCTTTCCAACAATGAGATGATTGAGGCCAGTTCCAATCACAATAAGCTATTGGAACTGCATATGTTTGGAAAATAAAAAAGCCTTTAAAAATAAAAACAACTACAATGATTTTTAAAAAAAAAAAAAATAAATACTGGGAAAAGAAAAAACCTTTAGCCATAATTGTTCTTTTAACTTAAAATTATATTCTAATTTTTTTTAAATCAGCAAAAACTGTATTCTTGTCTTAAATTGAGAAAGAGAAAAAAACAAAAACAAAAAAGAAACTTCTTTTACAAATGTATACAGTTAACAAAAAATAAATGTGTGTGTGTGAGAGAGAGATTTTTCACTCTGCCTCATTTCTCTATCAAGAGGTGGGTACCATGTCTCATTCTAGTCCTCTGGAATTGTGAATGGCCAGAAATACCAAATCCTTCAAAGCAATTGGCTTTAATTCATTGTTGCTGTCACTTAACAGTTAATAAAAGAAAGTTTCCTCAGCTGTCACAAGGAAAAGATATTCGTGAGGATACAAGATTCATTCATGTATGTGTATGTTGTTCCCCTGCCTCTGTGATGGGTTTTGCTAGTCAGCTCCTCCTAAAACCTGAAGGAGTACTGTGTTTTGAGGGAAAATAGCCCTACTCTTCATGGGGGTTAGAGCCATAGGCAAAACTGCCCAAAACTTTAGGGCAGAGTTCTAGGAGATCTTGCTCCTACTGCAACACCCAAAAGAACTTGTTCAGTATCATGTATTTTTTGTATAGACAGCATGGCCTGATAATAATCTGGATCAGAACTAAAGACTTCAGGAGAATTGAAAAGCTCCTTTATTTATTCCAAGCTTCTCATAGAAGTAAGGACCTATCTTTTTATTATTATTATTATTATTATTAAAGCTTTTTGTTTTCAAAACAAATGCATGGATAATTTTTCCACATTAATCCTTGTACAAAACGTTGTATTCCAATCCTCCCCCCTCCCCTCATAGCAGATAATCTAGAATATGTTAAATATGGTAAAATATGTGTTAAATTCAATATATGCATATATATTTATACAATTAATTTGCTGCACAAAACAAATCAAAAAGGAAAAAAAATTTAAAAATAAAATGCAAGCAAACCACAGAAAGTGAAAATGCTATGCTGTGATCCACAATCCATTCCCACAGCCCTTTCTCTGAGTGCAGATGGCTCTCTCTCCATCACAAGGCCTTTGGAACTGGTCAGAATTACTTCACTGATGAAGAGCCACATCCATCAGAATTGATCATCACATAATCTTCTTATTGCTGCGTACAATATTCTTCTGTTTTTTTTTTTTCACTTCACTTAGCATCATTTCACGTAAGTCTCTCCAGGCCTCTCTGAAATCATCCTGCTCTACCACTCTGTAGCCATCAATATCAAGGCAAGATATTTCACCAGCAAAAAAGATTATGATTTGCTGAAGGCTTAAATGATGGGTTCGCATGTTTTAGCAATAAAGTATTTTTTGATTGTTAAATATACTGAGGGGGTTTTAAAGAGTTAATGTAAACAGAACTTGTATATTTTCTGGGAAAAAATATGGCTTCACTATTTATTTTGATGATCTAAAACTGAACCCACAATGTCTCTGAATGAGGTTTATATCTCATTTGATCCTCACAATAAACCAAGGAGTACCATTATTTCTCCCAGCAAATGGGTCTCAGATTCAGTGGCTATTTAGAGAGCAGCAGGTTTCATCAGGAAAATCTGAATTCAAATCTGGCATTAGATCCTGGGTAAATGATCTAATCTCTGTTTGCCTCATATGTAAAATGTAGATAACAGAATATTACCTATCTCTCAGGGTTGTGAGGATAAAATGGAATATTTGTAAAGCACTTTGCAAATCTTAAAGCACCTTATAAAATTATTATAAGTTTCTTATCCAAGATTACACAGCTAATAAATGTCCTAAACAAGATCTGAGCCCAGGATTTATTCATCCTGATCTTGTTGTCTATCATTGTTGATGGCAATATGGCCAAAATTAAATTACTCACTATTTATCAATAACTGTACTACAAATAAGCACTGCTCCCCAAATAGAAATGCAATAATATGAAACCCAATGGAAAGCTTCTGACCTAAACTGCTCCATTTTGCATACTCAGTTTCTAATTTCAAATCAGCAGATTATTCACAAAATCATGATCACAGATTTGCATCACCAGTTACCCAGAGTTACTCATTTCACAGTGTTGAATCATTTTTCAGTCATGACCAAGTTTCCATGACGCCATCTGGAGTTTTCTTGGCAAAGCTACTGGATTTCTAAAGATACTGCCATTTCCTTTTCCAAGTCATTTTACAGATGAGGAAAACGAGGCAAACAGGACTTGCCCAGAGTCACATAGCTAGGAAGCATCCAACCAATTTGAATTCAGGAAAATGAGTTTTCCTGATTCCCAGCCCAATGCCCTACCACCTAGCTGCCCCTCCCTCCCAACCGTGTTGCCTTATACATTGACAAACTATTGTCAGGGAAAGAAACTCATTGAATTATGGACAATATATCTGTAATTAGTTTTGAAAATTTCCTTCTTGGGCAACTCCTTATCAGAATAACCTAGACTGACCTAGTTTTAAATGGGCACTTAGCATCTGATCATAGATTAGAGCTGGGAGGGGCCTTAGAAACCATTTAGACAACCTTCTCATTTCACAAATAAGTACTCAAAACCCCTAAGAGGAGTCACCCAGCTAATGAGCTCCCCATGTGTAAAAGTCACTTCAATGATTTCAAACAGGATGGAAATGGCATTGTCAGAATTTGAATCCAGGTTTGCTGACTCCCGATCCAGCGTTCACCCTAGCTAGTGTGCCCTGCCAAAAGATGATATTCTGGGCTCAAATGTAGGTGCCTGCTTGAGGAGATCCCGCAAGGGGCCAAAAACTAGGGCACCTACCTGGGAGAGACTTCACCTAGTCAAAGAAGAGAAGGAAAATAACTTTGCAGAATAGAACTTGGGAACCCAGGATTTTAGCTGACCAAGCCCATTTTTTCTCTTGGAGAGAAAAAATGCTGATTTCATTATCTTAGCTATAAGGGGCAGACCTACATTGAGTAAAAGGCACCCTTCTTCATTTTAGGTTTTTGGTCTTCTCTGAACTCTTTTCCAGATTTTTATTTCAATTTCAATATACATCCCTGCAACTTCCAATTCTTTGCCCTCACAAAGAGAGCTACTACAGATATTTAGAACATGTAGGGTTTTTTCCTTTTTTCCTCTAATCACCTTTAGAAATAGAACTAGTGGTAGTATTGCTGCTATGACAAATGATGAGCTTGATGATCTCAGAAAGGCATGGATGAACTTGCATAAAATAATGGAGTGAAATGAGCAGAACCAAGGGAATATTGGATACAGTAACAGTCATATTATTTTAAAGCAACTTTGAACAGCTAAGTCATTTTGACTTATAAATACCCAAATTAACTACAGAGGACAATAGAAGAAGATGTTATCTGCATCCAGAGAAAGAACTAATAAATATAAATATTACAGAATGATTTTACATATTTTACATGAAATGAGAAGGAACAGCCATTTGACTTCTTGGATGCTGAATACATAAATGAGAAGGCATTGATGAAGTATTCATGATGTCCCAGACAATATGCTGAGGAGTGGAGACAAATAGAAGCAAACGTGAAAGTCCCACATTCCAACAGAGAAAGAAAATCTACCAATGGGAGCTAAAAGAGTGGTTAGTGGGGAAGATATAGAAATGGCTCACCTATACAAAGCTATAAGGATAGGATATAGGGTCAAATCTGGATTCTGCCATCAATTGGAGAATGGTTGAATAAATTGTGGTATATGAATATTATGGATTATTATTGTTCGGTAAGAAATGACCAACAGGATAATTTCAGAAAGGCCTAGAGAGACTTACACGAACTGATGCATGAAATGAGCAGGACCAGGAGATCATTATATATACTATACTATATAATTATATACTAACAATACTATATGATGATCAATTCTGATGGACCTGGCCATCTTCAGCAATGAGATGAACCAAATCAGTTCTAATGGATCAGTAATGAATGGAACCAGCTACACCCAGCGAAAGAACTCTGGGAGATGACTATGAACCACCACATAGAATTCCCAATCCCTCTATTTTTGCCTGCCTGCATTTTTGATTTCCTTCACAGGCTAATTGTACACTATTTCAAAGTCCGATTCTTTTTGTACAGCAAAATAACTGTTAGGACATGTATATTTATATTGTATTTAATTTATACTTTTAACATATTTAACATGTATTGGTCAACCTGCCATCGGGGGGGAGGGGATAGGGGGAAGGAGGGAAAAAATTGGAACAAAAGGTTTGGCAATTGTCAATGCTGTAAAATTACCCATGCATATAACTTGTAAATAAAAAGCTATAATTAAAAAAAAACTTTCAAACTAATATATATATATATATATATATATATATATATATATATATATATATATTCTGAGACTGCAGGGATATGCTGGAACTAGCTCTTACCAGAGTCTCTTCAATTTTCAGTGGGAATATTGACACCTGAGAAATCAGCAAATGCCACAAATCAGAACTTGAAGATGTTTTATTGATTGTTCACACTTAAGAAAGTATTGGAGAAAATATTCATAATGCAAATAGTACTTAATGCGTATACCCAGGGTACTTTTTTTTTTTCATAGAGCTAGTTGCTAAACATTTACCTATTACTAAGTAAGAAGGTGGCCTAGTTTAGAAATGGCTTAAAGTAGCTCAAATTATAAAATGAGAAAAGAGGGAAAGTATTAAAAGAATGTAAGAAATTATTATGGACAATTAGCCTAAATTTGGATTGGCCCACAACTCTGGAGATTTCCAATAGCCAACTTTAATCTGGCAATGCTTCTAGGTATAGTCTACCCTTATAGTGATGAGTTTCTGCCTAAATCTCCAGTTAACAAGTGTCATGCTTATTTCATATCTCACTGGGGCCATGACTCAAGGATTTCTGGACTTTATTCTCCATAGTGGAATCTCATCTTATTTCCCTTGAGTTCCCTTTTTTGTGTGGTTATGAGAATGTAAACTCCTTGAGGGTAAAGACTGTCTTGGTTTGTGCTTATTACATTTGTATCTCTAGTACTAAATACATAGTCAGCATTTATATGCTCTTTTTCTCTCTTCCTCTGTATATAGATGTATATATATATACATGTATAGATGTGTGTATATGTATTATATATTATATTATATATATATGTGTGTGTTTGTATATATATATATATATATATATATATATATATATACTCACACAAAGAGATAAATATTAGATAACCAACAAATTCATCCCTTTGTGGACTAATAGAGATCTCTGCCTTGTCTTTCATTCAGAAACTATCTTGTTTGTTTAAACTCTTGTGTTTGAGTTTTGGTTTCCCTTGGAAGCAAATAAGTATGCTTCACTGAAACTTTGATCAAATCCATTCCTTAGAGCTTACTATCACATACAAATCTAATCCTTGCACCAGAGATAGCAATTGTGACTTTCCCCTTCCTCCACCTCCAGCAGCATCATCTTCTCCATGCTTAACATCCTTGCATCATTAAGTCAGTTCTTGAGGCTGTTGTCTTAATTAGATGCTCTCCAGCTCCATCCTAAAATCTGGTACCCAGAAAGGAACACAAGTATGGTCTGACTAGGGAAGAATGAAGTGGGACTATTACCTAGCAAACATCAAAACTCTTTAATTCAATCTAATATCATTTTAGGATTTTTTGGCCACTATATTATACAATTAACTCATGTTAAGCTTTTAACACATTAAAGTCCCCAGATCATTTTCATCCAAACTACTTTCTAATCATCTCTGCCCAACTTATACTTGTGAAATTAATTTTTGAAAGAAAAATAAGTAAAGCTTTATATTTATCTCAATTAAAAATTTATCTTATTTTTATCCAACCCAACATTCTAGTCTATTAAGATCATTTTGAATTCCTGATTTTGTCAAAAAGTACATTCCCTCTCCCTACTACAAACAGAGGTCAAGTATCTGCAGCTTTGCCCTAAGGTGGCAGATTTAGAACATGAGGCAGTATCATCCCATAGCAAACATCTGATTCTGTTCCACCCTCCTCTAAGAACTTCATCCTTGAGGTCCTTCTTTCCCTTTTAGTAATTTAGAACTACCTTTCAGTGTCCAAAATCATGCTTCCTTCTTTCCCATACTCTTTCCACTTTGGTTGCCGTAGGTGCCAAAATTGCTAGTTATTGCTCTGGTATGAAGACATAAACATGGATAGTAAGTGAAAATTTTTCACTTCTTCATATGGAGATTAGAAAGCTATGTGAATCTTTCCATAGCTAATAAACACATTTCAAGGGAGAATGATTTTCTGTTGACAACATTTATGAGGTCAATAAACCAAAATCTCCTATATTTGAATGGGTTATTCCAGAAAGATATCCAGAGTTTCCAAAGTATTTAAGAAAAAAAAAAAAGAGAGAAATCTATTTATTAAACTACTTGAGTTTTGTTGTATTTTTTCTCCCATTATAGGGTAGGAGATTAAAAACACTTTGAAAGTATATCTGTTTTAAGCTAATTGTACAATATTTCAGAGTCTGATTCTTTTTGTACAGCAAAATAACGTTTTGGTCATGTATACTTATGGTGTATCTAATTTATATTTTAATATATTTAACATCTACTGGTCATCCTGCCATCTAGGGGAGGGGGTGGGAAGGGGGGTAAGAGGTAAAAAATTGGAACAAGAGGTTTGGCAATTGTTAATGCTGTAAAGTTACCCATGCATATATCCTGTAAATAAAAGGCTATTAAATAAAAAAAAAAAAGAAAGTATATCTGTTTAAAAAAAGAAAGAAAATATATGCTTTCACATTTATCTCTTTTGTACTTCTCCATACAATAGATACTGATTTCATGTTATGAACTCAGCAATTATAGAACCTCTGAAGTAGAAAAAAAATAGAATTGGATTTATTCGATTATTTTAACATTTATTAAACACCTACTGTGTGCCAGATAATATCCTAAGTGAAAGAAATACAAAGATAAAGAAGAAGCATCCCTGCCTTCAAGATGATTACATTCTATACTGGTATATATATTAAAAGATGCAAAATATATGCAAAGTAAATACAAAGTACTGTGGGAGTTGGGAAAAGGCTAGTACTAAGAACCAAGTGCCTTTAACATTTCAGTTTCCATATTTTATCTGCAACAATAGCTGACAATAGACAACAAAACAATTAACAGGTAAGGATTGAATCAGCCCACTCTTTAGCAATCAAGCTCTCCATGACCTCTTGGTCCCTCTCACTCCTTCAACCTATACCCACTTTAATTTTCTATATCCCTTCCCTCCCTTCTTTACCTGAACAGGAGATAAGGAGATAGAGACGTTGATAGGTATGAGGAGCAGCAAATAGAATTACAGGTCTGAGATCAGGAAGACTTGACTTCAAATCCAGCCTTAGACACTAGACAAGTCACTTAACTTTAGTTTCCTTAGTTTTCCCAATTGTAAAATGGAGAAAACAATAGCACCTCCTCCCAGAATCAAATGAGATACTAATCTGTAAAGCATTTAACTCAGTGCCTGGTAGGCACTTAATAAATGTTTGTTCTTTCTGATCTGTTATTTCTGTTTTGTTATCTATGTTGCTAATACAGGCCTCAGCTATTGTGATGGATTAGATATATCAAAAGTGAAATACTGAATACACTTGGTCATTAGGAAAGAAAAATGTATGGGAAATGCTATTACCTGCTAGATAATATATTCTATATGCTTTTCCAAACAAGAATACATACACAGCATGTGAACATTTTACCTGGAAAGTTGAACCTCTCTGCGCCCATGAGAGCCTCTGAATTTTACACAAGACGACCTTTGGGGATCGTCATTGAATGTACAACCTAACCGCATTCCTTGCCCTGCCCCCCCCACCCTTCAAATACTTTTGTCCAACAAGCTAATGGCACCTGGCCAGTGGCCCAGCACAGGTGGCCAGGGAGGTTGTTGCCAGGAGCAGCAGCTGCCAGGAAAGAGTAAGGGAATGATGAGATATCAGGCATTGGTGCCTAACTGCTCCAAAAGCTCTGATTACCTACTGCTGGGCAAGAGGTCTCAGGATCAGTCCCTTCCCTCCCCATTGCAAATGCTATATGAATTGCCTTACACCTTGGGTAACTACTCCTGCCCCATTCCCATCCCCAGGACTAAACATTGCTGCAATATTTTTTCCAGAATCTTTTACTCTTGAGAAGATGTTCCTGATGGTTGATATTACTAAAACATAGAGTGTTGTTCTTATCCTAGAGTATATGCTTTGACTCCCATTAACCTTTGTGATGGTTAGGGCAAATCCTCACTATCTCTGAAGCCATCTGAAAGTCAGATTTTCCATTGAGGCACCTCTAAGTGTCCCCTCTCTAGGGTTATTCTCCAAGATTTCTCACAAACACACAACAAACAGGTCCAGCTGTATTAGTAAAAAAATAACAGAGTGAACAGAAATACCCTAAGGAAGGGAGAAATCCTAAAACTAGTTAATCTATAGACGAAATAGCTGGGCCAGCAAGTTAGTACAAATAGCAAGAGACTGAGGAGTTGGAGAGAAGGGGGATGGAAAGGATTAACAGAACAGGAAAGACGTCAGAAGGATACAGGTCATTTATATCCTGATCTTATACTTAACCTTGATAAGCTTGGTTCTACACAGGAAGGAACTGTGAATATGCTCAATAGATTAGAAAAGGGAAAACATCAATTCTTAAACACATTCTGTGTGCACAGGGTTTGTTCTGGCATGAGAGATTTTTGTTTGTGTCACTAACCACAATTCTCTCTGAGCCTGGTATTGAACCAGAGGGAAACACAAAGAGTATTCTTAAAATCCCAGAATTCTTGAGCAAGACAAAACAAAACTGACCTTTGAAGTTCATGCCACTAGATTCTGCCATTCTTTCTCTAGCCTTGGCTCTGGTAATTTGCTAACTTCCAGAGAATACTAAGTAACGCCAAGACTATGAATGGCCTAAAATCTTTCTCATCACCTCTTTACTCAGCCATCATTCTCAGAAATTAAGAAATTCTTCAAACTCTCTGTACTCATAATTCCACAAATCCCTCAGCAGACCACAGAACCACCCCTGAGACCCAAACATTGCTTGAAGGGGCTGAGCTTTGGAAGATCCTGCTCATCAAAGGCAAGAAAAAAAATTGATTTTTTTCCCCTCTTCCTTTTTTTATTGAAGCTTTTTATTTTCAAAACATATGCATGGATAATTTTTCAACATTGACCCCTACAAAACTTTGTGTTCCAATTTTTCCCCCTACCCCTTACCCTAGATGGCAAGTAATCCAATATGTGTTCAACATGGTAAAAATATATGTCATATCCAATATATGCATACATATTTATTCAGTTATCTTGCTGCACAAGAAAAATCAGATCAAAAAGGAAAAAAAATGAGCAAGAAAACAAAATGCAAGTGAACAACAACAAAAAGAGTGAAAATGCTACTTTGTGATCCACACTCAGTTCTCACAGTCCTCTGCCTGAATGTAGAGGGCTCTCTTCATCACAAGATTATTGGAAGTGGTTTGAATCATCTCATTGTTGAAGAGAGCCACATCCATCAGAATTGATCATCTTATAATCTTGTTGCTGTGTACAATGTTCTCCTGGTTCTGCTCATTTCACTCAGCATCAGTTCATGCAAGTCTCTCCAAGCCTCTCTGAAATCCTTATAGAAAAATAATATTCTATAACATTCATATATCATAATTTATTCAGCCATTCTCCAACTGATGGGCATCCACTCAGTTTCCAGTTCAAGAAAAAAATTATTAAGATAAAAAAAATAAAATATGCAGGAGAAAACAAAATAATTTTGAATGATCAACACAACCAAGAAAATGTTGCCTGATTTGTATGAAATGCAATGTACAGGATGTAGAAATTCTGAAAATATCTAAATTAAGCCAGTCCTAGATTCTGAGGGGTAATGAAATGGCAGGAATTCAACAAGTCCAACTCAACAGGAACAGGTCTCCATTCTCAGCCTGTCAGATGAGCCATTGAAGCTTGTCTGTGGGAGTTTTCATCTACAACTTCCCATCACAAATCATCACCAACAGAATTTGGGGTGAAGAGCTGAAAAATGGAATGGAGAAGAAACTCATTTCTAGAGATCCTCAGGATAAGCTGAGCAGGTCTCAGGCCAGTTACTGAGTGTTTGCCCCATCCCACTCCCCCATCAGGTTATGGTCCAACAGTAGCCATGTTTGGGCCAGACAATGTGCTGACACCTTCTCAGGAGCCCTTTGAGATTTCTGGAGACTTTGAGACTGGTCACTGGATTCATCTCCTGTACTGGGATGCCATGGAGGCAGCCTTCCCCAAGATTTGCAAAGTCCTCTATTTGGCATAGAAAATCACACTCAGTGAAAGGCATAAAGAGTCTTCTCATCAGAAGCAAAATAAAATGGGAAAGTATAGGAGTGTCCCATCAATGTCAAGCTCATGCTCCGGGTGCCTTCTTTCTCTCTCACCCCCAAACTCCATGAGATGGGACAAAATATACAGTGGAGCAGTGGAGACATAATAATAACATGGACAACAGTTTTAGTATTTCCTAGCATTTATTAGCATTTACATAGTACTTTAAGATTTGCAATGCATATTACAAAATATGTTATTTCATTAAATCCTCACAACCCTGCAGGTGGGTATTATTATTATCCCCATTTCACAGATGAGGAAACTGAGGATAAAAGTTAAGTGACTTCACCAAGATCACATAGCCATTGAGTGTCTGAGGCAAGATTTAAACTCAGATCTAGTAATTTCTCCGCTGCTTCACTTAAACTAAACATGTCAATCACTGTTTGAAAACTTAGAAACAATCAATTTGGATTTGGAACAACTTTTTCACTCTGTCACTTCACTGGGAGAAGAGGAGAGAGTGGAGTAGAGAAGAAAGGAATAACTAGAAGTAGAGACTATAATCTATAAGGAGGGCAGATTTCAGTTCAATATGAAACCAACTGTTGAAGGGTGGCTTAGCTTAGAACAGACTGGCCCTGACACAGACTAGCTAGGTGACTTATACTCTTGATGCCCCTAGGCCAATGTTCTCCAAATTATTTTGGCATTGTACCCCTAATACTTTTTTATAAGTTGTTTATTTAGAGTGAATACTCATTAATTAGGGAATGGATGAGCAAGTTGTGATATATAAAGATAATGGAATATTATTGTTCTATTAAAAACACATTGATGAACACACTGATTTTAGAAAGGCCTAGAAAGATTTACATGAACTGATGCTGAATGAAACAAGCAGAATCAGGAATACACTGTACACAATAACAGCAAGAATGTGGAATGTTCAACTATAAAAGCTTGGTTCTTCTCAGTGGATCAGTGATCTAAAGCAATTCCAATAGACTTTGGACAGAAAATGCCATCTGCATCCAAAAAAGAACTAAGGAAAGTGAATGTAAATCAACACATGCTATGTTCACTTCTTTTTTCTGGTTTTTTTTTTTTTAATCTTTCCCATGGTTTTTCCCTCTTGCTCTGATTTTTCTCTCCCAACATGATTTATAAAGCAAGTATATTAAAAATAAATAACTTTTAAATTGCTTATTTTTAATGTCTATGTATTATTAATGTGTTACATTATGAAGCACATAAAATATTTTTAAAATAAAGGTAAAATAAACAATTTAAAAAATATTTTATTTAGTAATAATACAAAAAAAAAGTTTTTGCTCTTAAGATATATTTTTTTATTTTATTTTTATTGAGAATGGTCTGATAAAACATGCTCTCCACAGATTCCTAAATTCTTTCAGACTTAGCGCTATGCTATAGTTTGGACTCTGCTCAGAAGGAACCCAGACTTTGCTAGAATCCTTTTCCTTTTGTCTTCCAGACTACTCTGAGAGTCAAAGTTCTCCTTAACATAATTCCAAATGACTTGTATCTTTATGCAATTCTCCTTCACATATTCTTCATTCCAGTCAAAATGAATTAACCTTCATTTCTCTTCCATTTTGTTTCTGTGCCTTTCCTGATTCTGTCCTCAATTCCTGGAATAGACCTTCCCCTTCATATGTTTAAGTCCATACTACCTCCAGCCACCATAGTCTCCATGAAGTAGTGAAGGTCCATTTGGAATTAGACAGCATAAATGCATAATGGACTCAATCAACATGATTTTGTGATAAACTTAAGTTTTCAGTGACTATGAATCTAACTGAGGAGACAGAGTATTTGGTGGCTTAATTACTTTTTATCCAATGTCACTTGCAAACAGGAGCATATGGAGGACCTCTTTCATTGTTGCTGTCCATTGTGTCCTTGTGACCCCCATCTGAGGTTTTCTTGGCGAAGACACTGGGGTGGTTTGACATTTCCTTCTCCATCATTTTACAGATGAGGAAACTGAGCCAAGCAGGGTTAAGTGACTTGCCCAGAGTCATACAACTAGGAAGTACCTGAGGCTGCAGTGGAACTCCTGACGAGGAGTCTTGCTAACTCCAAGACCAACTTTCTGTGCACTGCATCACTTAGCTGCCCATAGTCTTCCATTAGTAAACACCTTTGTTTATGCCTTTATACCTAAGCCCATTAGAGGTAGTCAGATAGGGCAATGAATAAGAGTTCTGTTTGTAGAATCAGAAGATCTAAATTCAAATTTTATTTGAGATGCATTTCATTTAATCTGAGTCTTTGTTTCCTTATCCATAAAATGAAGGGGATTGAATTCTATGTTCTCTAAGGTTCCTTACAGTTCTAAATATATGACCTTATGATCTTTGATGAGGCTTTTCTAATGCCTCATTCATTGCTGAGAATCAAAATCATTGAACAAAATGATTTCTGCTATCAGTTGCAACTATTAAGGAATTTATGCTGATATATTTCTGTAGGGAACTTACCTTGTTTCACCAAGTCTCCTGGGGGGGGATTTATGATTGCGAATCATGGAATGCCACAGAAAAAAATTGATGGTGACCCAAAGAAAGAGTAATGACGAGACTCATGGAGAAAGTAAATAGGTCACAGTGGTACATTATCAATATGATCTGTGCAAAAGAAGTGGCATAAATAAGCATATAAGCAAACAAAGAGCATAATTGCACCAGTGGCCAGGAAATAGTAAAAAGTCCCAAGGAAGGCTTTCAGCATTCTGGGTAGATTTTCTTTGAAAGGATTTATAGGATGGCACAGGATCTCAGAATTGGAGAGGATCTCAGAAACCATTTAATCCAACTCCAACTTGATCATTAATGCCTCTCCCCTTTCCTCCATCCACTATATCTTCTGGGGAAGAAAGGATTATAGATTTACAGTTGAACGCAATTTAGAGACCATTGAGCCCAATTCGCTTTCATTTTACAGATGAGGACACTGAGACTCAGAGATACACAGCTGCTATCCAAGGTGGGATCTGAACTCAGGTCTTCGTGACGCCAAACCTAATACTTACTTTATCCACTAAATCACCAAATTTCCTCAAATATCAATCTTGCCTTTGTTTATTAAAGCCAGAGAAATCCCCTGCTTCCTTAACCAGTCCATTCTACATTTGGCTAGCTTCTGTGTGTTTAGAAACTTGCTTTGCAATCAAGCCTACATTTGCTCCTTTGTAACTTCCACCTTTTGTTCCAGGTGCTGCTTTCTGGAGTCACATAGAAAAAGTCTAATAATGCCTTTTCCAGGCAATAGCACTTCAGATACTTGGACCATCTCAGTAGCTGAGCAACCACAGGCACTTCACCTCTCCTTTTCCTGTTCCCTCACTATAAAATAGAGAGCTAAATTCTATCTCACAGGGCCAATGTGAAGATAGAATAAGAAAATGCTTTGAAAACTATTAGGTGCTAAATCAACTCTCTAGGGAATAGAAAATTATTCAGACGTTTCCCAGAAAATTTTGACAAGGCAAGATTTATTCAGTAATCCATTCATTCCATAATTCAATGATTCGATCCCGTAATTTCATAATAAATGTTTTCGAGACGCTAAGCCAAACAAAATCCTGAGTTTAGGTTCCTCTTTTCTGGGCTTAAACATCTCCACTTTCTTTGATTCTCCTGTGGTGTAATTTTGAAACCATTCATAATGCTGATTGCCATCCCCTGGAAGCTGCCAGGTTAGTAATGTTCTTCCTAAAATGCCCTTCCCAGAACTAAGCACAGTGACACTCTCCCTGAAGGATAAGACAGTGGCCTAACTGTAATATCCCCTATTGGAGGGAGAACACATTTTATGGATTTAAGATTGTAGAAATGAGATTATGAATAATAATTATGAATTGCTGTTAATAATAATAGCAGCTAGCATTTATATAGTGATTTAACATTTGCAAAAAACTCAGTAGATTTTTTTGTTTGATTTTCCAAATAACCCCAGAAGGAAGGGACTGTTATTTTCCCTATTTTATAGATAAGGAAACTGAGGCCAAAATTAGGTAAGTGATTTGCCCAGGGTCACACAGTATAGAAAAATCAAGCTCTGAATTGAGATCTTTCTGATTCCAAATCCAACACTCTGTCCACTGCATCACCCAACTCTCGCTATCTAAGCAATGAAATATAAGAGGAGGTATAGTTTATGTTTTAGATTCAATATCCTTCTCACTTGGATTTAAGAAGGAAGAGAAGGGAAGGAGAAAGAAAGGAATATTTAAAGGATTTAGACCAAGCTAAACTATAGATGATGCTGTGTCTATGAATTTAACTTTGTCATCAATCACCATCATTATCACCAACAATAAGCATTAATTAAATATCATCTTAAATGCTGTAGATACGGAGATAGGCCAAATGCCTTTTTTCAATAAGATGATTCAGGCTAATTCCAATACACTTCTGATGAAGAGAGCCATCTGCATCCAGAAAGAAAGGACTGTTGGAACTGAGTGTGGATCATAGTATTTTCACTTTTTTGTTATTTGCTTGCATTTTATTTTCTTTATCATTTTTTTTCTTTTTCATCTGATTTTTCTTGTGCAGCATGATAAATGTGGAAATATGTATAGAAGAATTACACATTTAACATATTGGATTACTATATCTAGGGGAGAGGGAAGGAGAAAAATTTGGAATGCAAGTGTAATGCCAGAGAAACTGAGCAAGATAGAGATTAGAGAGTATTTAATAATTTATTAAATGGAGAGATATACTGGGACCAATAAATCCATGTTTGGTCCCAGGGCTGAATGAGACTCAAAGAATCCAGCCCTGAGTATCAGGACAGCAAGATTTTTATAGGATAACAAGAACAATGACATAATGGGAGAGGTACCTAGGTGGGGATAACCTAATAGTGGGGGAGGCCCCTAGGATGACACAATGGAGGGAGGTTACTGATATTCTAATGATGTCTAAAATGGATAGACCTTTATCCTGTCAAACATTAAGAAGGAATGATTATAGCCTAAAGATATAAAACCTTTATCTCATCAAACATTAAGAGGGAAAGGTTATAACCTGAGTATAACCAGAGTAACTAAATAGGACAATGGGGAAACTGGGTCAGGACATTAAAAGGGAACTGTGACACAACAAGCCAAGGGCAGCAGGAGATTTCTTCAATGTGTGGGACAGTGAACCCAAATTAAAGAAAAAACAAAAAGGGATTCATTACCATCTGATGAGAAAGGACAACTCCTAACCCACAAGGTGTCAATTAAAGGAGTGTAAAGTACAAACCCAAAAACACAGATTAAATAGACCAGAAGTCCCCCCACCTTGACTTTTTCTTCCATTGTCTGGGGGATTCCAGGTTTATATTCTAAACAGGGAAATCTATCCCAGAAACAAAAGAATAAATTGCTTTTAAAAAGAAGTATTTAAATGCTAATTAAAAAATGGTAGGAAACAGGAGGGGAATGTTCATCCAAGACAATCCAACACCTGCAGCTTTTTAGCTATAGTTTAACTTGCTATTGCAAAGTCTCAAGTCATAATCAGGGCATAGGTCGAAGCCCACATCCTTATGAGAGAGTCTTGACTCAGTTTGTCCCTGATACAGAGCAAATGGGAGAAGATTATACAGAGAGATGGTCTCTTTCCTGTCTGAAGCTTGACCATGGAAACATTTCCCCTTCCCCTTCCTCAATTCCTCCCTCTCTCCACCCCTAGAGACTATCCCATAGGTCTAAAATAACTGGTAGCCATTCTGGGCTATACTAGCTCAGGCCTAGGGTGTAGAGGACATTAGGTCTGAAGATGGTGACAGTCATTCTAGAATATCAACAACTTCAGGTAAAGGTACAGAAAGATCAGAGGGTACAGAATTGGCTAGAACCATCAATCAATCAATCAACAAAACATTTATTAAGCATCAACTATGTGCCAGGAACTGTACTAAATACTTAACAAATTTCCAAGAGAAATTGGAAAGGCAGTTACTCATGCACCAAACAATATTAATGCTTGTGGGCATAATACAATTATAGCCCCCACATTGTAACTTAACCATTGGCATAAGAAATTAAGTGAGAATTTTTTGGGGAGAAAATGAAAATGACACAAAGTTCAGGAAATGACAGTTTAGGCCCTCAAAAGTTTAGAAAATCAAAAATGCATTAAAAATATGTGCATATTATTGGGTAATATCAATACAAGGTATCTTTTAATACCATAATTCAGACTTTTCCTCTAGTCCAAAGAAGGACCAAAAATTTTTAGGTAGATTTTGGAAGGGTGCCATACCCTTCCTATCTCTCCCCACCCCCCCACCATGTGGAAGGGATAACTATATGCTTTGTATGAAACAGTTCATCTGTTGCTACATTTGTCTTACATTTTGTATTAATGATAGATAAGTACTGTTTCTATAGATGCTCTTTATCTGGGCTTTGGTGGGAAGGGGATTTATTTTGCTTAGATATCTATAAATGGCATGAAGCTATCATTTAAAAAAAAAAAAAAAAAGCCCAAAGAATTGAGAAAAGGGGACAAAATAAGGAAGGGAAATTAATGAATAGTACTGAGCCAGAAAACAGAAGAGAATTTCTTTTAAAATGGGATGCTTTTGTACTAATACATTATTGGTAGAGATATAAATTAGTCTCACTTTTCTGGAAAGTAATTTGGAATTAGTCTAAGAAAGTGTTTTCACTGTGTTTTCACTGACAAGGAACTCCTAGGTATGAAAACTCCCTCTACCAATACAGATCTACACCTTCTCTGAAAGTAATTATCTTAAAAGTGTTGCTGAGAATAATAGTATCATACTCAAATAGAAAAGGGAGCCACTAAAAAAGAAAAGGATCCTATCTGAATGCTGAATACTGTATTAGAAAACCACATGTTAACATTATCTGTATTCTATTGATTTTTTTTTTTTATTATTTTGGTAACTATTTCCTAATCACATTTTAATTTCTTTCAAAGGTACTCAGGAATGTTGAGTGCTGTATATGCTTAACACCTCTGGCCTTGGCCAGACCATGTAATTCAGAGATCTCTGTGTCAGCTATATATCTTAAGGAAATTAAAAAATAGGGGAGAAAAAAGAAAAAAACAAATTCGCCCTCTATACAACAAAATATTTATAGCAGCAAAGAACTAAAAACAAAATCATTGTCTTTCTAATGGGAGAAGGCTAAATAAACTCTAGTTTAAGAATGTAAGAGAAGGGGGCAGCTAGGTGTTGCAGTGGATAGAGCACCAGTCATAAAGTCAGGGGGACCTGAGTTCAAATATGACCTCAGACACTTAATACTTCCTAGCTGTGTGACCCTGGGCAAGTCACTTAACCCCAATTACCTCAGCAAAAAAAAAAAAAAAAGGTAAAGGAATAATGCTGTGCCGCCAGAAAAATACAAATAAATAAGAAAATCTTAATTGAATTCATGCAAAGTGAAGTAAGTAAAATCAAGGAGAGAAAAAGCCAATGACTATAATAGTATAAATAAAAAATATCAAACACACACACAAACATAATACACACATACAAATCCTGAATAGCATAATTAGAATGATCAAACTTGGCACTAGGAAGAGAGAATAAAATGCATCTTCTTCCTTTTTTTTGTAGTGGCGGGGAATTATGAATTCAAATCCAATGTTAGTCTCTTTATTAAGAGATCTTACTTAGACAAATAACCTTACTGCTGTCTATCTCAGTTTACTCCACCATAAAATGGGAAAAATAATAGTGACTACTTCCCAGGGTTATTTCGAGGATCAGATGAGATATTTGTAATGCACTTAACACAGTCCTGCTACATAGCAATTATAGAATAAATGCTTGTTCCCTTTTCCTTCTCACTCTGGGAAAGGAGGGAAAGATGTATATTGTAAATTAAGAAAAAAAGAACAAAAGGCATCACTAAATATTTTTAATAAAGTATAATATTTAACAACCCTACCTAATGTTGGGAGACACAATGGGACAGTGATTAACAAATGAGACGAGGAAATAGGGAGAGTCTGTCTCATATCCACAGTTTTCATTTTGGAGAACCATAGGTGACTCTGGTGAACTCTGGTTCATCTTTAAACTCCATGGTGAAAAGCAGCTTACAAAAAAAGATTATGATATAAGCCATAAGTGGGTCTCTCTAGGTCAACACTAAGGGAGCCTTAAAGGATAAATATAGAACATGGTTTTTATCTTACCAGAAGATAACAAAGCAGCCTATAGCCCTTCAAACTGTCATAACATACTCAATCTGCTGTGAAGGTGCTTTTCATGACTGTAACTTCTTTCATAGCATCTGCAAGAAGGAAGAAATGAAGTTTGGAGAGACTTCACTTTCTAGGGAGCTGGCAAGTCAATTAATGTGACCGGGTGAACAAGAGAAGAAGTCGCTGAAAATTGTCCGAGTACCTTGGGCAGGATTTTGTAGCAGAAAAAGACTGAAAACAAAGTAGGTGCCTAATGACTGTGATACAGGAATTCAGTGGAATATTATTGTGCTATAATAAATAAGAAGAATTCAGAAACGTGAAGACTCATGAACTGATGCAGGATAAAATGGGCTGATACAAAAAAATAACATACACAACAATTACAACAATGCACTTGAAAAAAGAACACTTCCATAAAGCAGTATGCTCAATAATTATAACAATCAATTAACCTGGGAGAAGAGATAAGATGCATTGCTATCTTTTCCTTATAAAAGTAGGAAACTATGGGTGCAAAATGTTGCTTATGCTGTCATATGGGGATACTGTGGTCAATAATAAAGTAACCCTTCATTTTATGTACATTATGTTTGTTTATATTAACAAAACAGTCAATTGTTCTGTCCCTAATTTCTAAAGATGGAAAATGTGGAGGGAAGTTGTTTCCTAGAAAGAAACACATGAAAACAATGCTCCTTTCAATATCAAAAGTAAATGGCAATGAACAGGACTTAGCAGCAGCCAAGATGAAAGTTCCCACTCTCAGTGCTTTGACTCTGCCTCTGCCTCCATCTATCCCTGTAGCTGAACCATGTGTACATATTTATACTTTCTGGAAAGTACACATTAGGGACTGCATGCTTTGGACATCAGCACTGGGGGCAGCAGGCCCCCAGCATAATCTCTCCCTCTCAAATAAAATATTAAAAATTCTCTAATCTCTATCTTACCTCAGTTTCTCCAGCATTACACATGGATTTGCCATTCATAAGCCAAATCTGACAATTACATTTGGGAAGAATTTAGCCCAATATGCCAAAACCATGTGGTCTGTCTTCAGCTTGAGCATAAATAAAGACAAAGACTACCAGGATTTGTCAAGGGAAAAACATGGAGAGCATGCCATGATCGGTTGAAGAAAGCTTCCAACTTCAGAAGGAGTTTATCCATATTTGACAAAATGTGTTTTGTGAGTATTTAGAAGGAGAATCTACTATATCAGTTACTTTTTTAAAAAGTTTATTTTATTTTAAAAAATAGAATAAAAAAAAAGAAAAACAGTGAAGAAATACCCCCCCAAAAAACAAACAAACAAACAAAAAAGAGAACTTTGGAGTGTGCACAGCAGAACATTAGGGAGGATTCAAATATATAACAACAAATACCAGTTCAAGAAAGTATATATCTTAGTAAGAGATTATATTTAGGAGTGTCTATCTTTTCTTTACTTCCTTGTAAACTGTTCTTTTAATCTCTGCTGCATACCTTTTTTACTTTATTATTTTTTTCCTCTTTCATCCTCCCTAACCCTAAGTAGCTATTGTAAGAAAGGATATATTTATGTAAACATATGTAGATATATACATACATCCTCTTTCTCCCCTCACATATCTTTCCTGTCCCTGCTGACCCTTTGCTTTAATTCTGCTCCATAACTTGCCTTGCTATTTATTAATTAACCTCCTGACACTCAAGGGTCTCTCCCTTGTCTTCTTCCCTTACTCTTTGCTTTCCTGTCTGCCCATCCCTCCCCCATTATTTCTTTATAAAATTTGGAGGGTGCTATACCCTTCATGGTGTGTGTGTGTGTGTGTGTGTGTGTGTGTATGTGTGTGTGTGTGTGTGTATGTGTGTGTGTGTGTGTGTGTAGAGTGTTGCCTATTGAACCCATTCCCAATGTGAGTAGATTTTCAAAACTATGAGCCCTCTTCTCTCCTGTAATATCTCTGTCTCTTCTTCCTCTGCACCTCATTTGTATAATATAATTACTATTTTTGTCTTAATTCTATCCCAATCTTTCTTTTGAGTTGCCCTATTGTTGATGTCAGTCTTAAACATATGTTATACATTTCCCATGTAGGAAAAAACATAAACAATTTATCCATATTGAGTTTTTGAACTTTTTTTTGATATTGGCTTTTGTATGTTAAATTTTCTATTAAGTTTGGGTTTGGTTGATAAAAAGTCCTGAAAATCTGGAAGTTCATTGAATTCTATTTTTTCCTTTTTCAACATTATAGATAATTTTGGTGGATATGATATTTTTGACTGCAAGCCTAGTTCTTTTGATTGTCAGTAGACATGATTCCCGGACCTGTTCTGAGAGATCTGAGGTTCTGAGAGGATGAGGGAAGGCACCAAACATTCTGATAAGTTGAGATGGGGAGAGGCACCCACCATTCTGATGATGTCTAAAATACAAGGTCTTTCTCCTTATCTGAATCATTATGATTAGGAGGAAGGGGTGTTGCAGGATTGAGCAGAACAATTAGGAACCGAGTCAGAATAATTCAGGGAAACTGAGTCAGGACACTAAAAGGGAACTGTGGCACAATACATGCATAATGAGATCAGTATTTGCTCTATAGAATTGATAGGTTAAGATGAACTCTTTATATTCTGATATAATCCATGATTTTATGTTCTTTACCAGAAACTTTAGTTAAAATAACTGTAAAATTTTTACATCCAGGGTCATTATTAAGACAATCTGCAATATTATATCAAAGGCATTTAACAAGATTGTCCATGAACTCAATTGTGGGAAAAATAAAATTGCTATCAAATTTTTCTTTTATCTCTTCTAGAAATTTTTATTTGCTTTTATGTGTCATAAGGGAGCCATCAAGGTGGGAGTTAGGAGAGGGAGGTTGTGAGAAGGAAGATAGGAATATTTTGAGAAACAATTATGATTTAAAAGCAAAAGGTAATTTTAAAAAACCCCAATAACAACCTTTTATTTTAAAAATGAAGAGGTAGGGGCAGCTAGGTGGCACAGTGGATAAAGCCCCAGCCCTGAAGTCAGGGGGACCTGAGTTTAAATATGACCTCAGACACTTAATACTTCTTAGCTGTGTGACCCTGGGCAAGTCACTTAACCCCAATTGCCAAAGAAAGAAAGATAGAAAGGAAGGAAGGAAGGAAGGGAAGGAAGGAAGAAAGGAAGAAAGAAAAAAAGAAAGAAAGAAAGAAAGAAAGAAAGAAAGAAAGAAAGAAAGAAAGAAAGAAAGAAAGAAAGAAAGAAAGAAAGAAAGAAAGAAAGAAAGAAAGAAAGATGAAGAGGTAGCTCAGTGGGGCAATGAATAGAACACCAGCTCTGGAGTCAAGAGTATCCGAGTTCAAATTTGACCTCAGACACCTGACCCTTACTGTGTGATCCTGCACAAGTTGCTTAACCCCACTGCCTCACCAAAAACAAAACAAATAATTCATATACATAGGCCTATAAATATGCATATACACATATGTGCATATATTTGCACACATATACATACATATACATGTGTGTGCATGTGTACCACAGTGTAAACAGATTGCTTAGGATTAGTACTAGAGATCTACTCTCAGATTCAGGAGGCCCTGAGTTGCAATCTGACCACTGATAAATACTGGCTATATGACTATAAGAAAACTACTTGCTTCAGGAGACTACAAACTATGAAGCAGTTGTCAATACACATTAATAGCAGAAGTTTCTTCACTGAAAATTTCCTACATTCATATTGGAGAGGTTTGAGAGGTCATAGGGATTGGAAAAAAAGTCTAGTTTGGCACCTTGTTCTCCCAGCACTAATGAAGTCACAAATCTGAGTGAAAAAAAATAATAATAAAAACAGCTCAGTGCAGTCATCACAGAGTTAAAACAATTTGATATAAATCAACTTCAGGCTTTCATATGCTTTGACAGCATTTTCTTTATCTACACCTATTTTATACAGCTGAAAATGATGGATTATCGACTTCAAAAGGCTTCCTCTAGTATAATCGGCCACTTGTTAATGCATAATGTACAATTTCCTTCTGAAAGCCAGAAAGTGTAACTACAGCTGCAGAATAACATCTGTGTGCAGCTAATAGCACAACCAGGCCCATTCCAATTATCTCTTTTGCTCCCCAGAAAACTAAAGACAGAATAAAATGCTGGCCTCCCTCCTACCATTACCCCCAGTCTTTTGAACATGTTTTTGTAAACTGATTGTCCCCATCTCCATTTCCTTAATCCCAGTTACAAAAGTACACCTCTTCTAAACCCACACAGGGAACTAGTGAATAAAGGGCATCTCATGCTATCTCTGCATCAAACAGAAGAGGAAAGTGAGATGTGATGGGATTTGAACAAAGCACCAGAAACTGTAATGCCAGAGAAACTGTAAGATAGAGATTAGAGTATTTAATAATTTATTAAATGGAGAGATATACTGGGACCAAATGGTTCCATGGTTTGGTTGAGAGCTGAATGAGACTATCATCTGCAAGAATCCATCAGTGAATGTCAGATACAAGATTCTTTTATAGGATTACAAGAACGATGACATAATGGGGGAGGTACCTGAATGGGGATGACCTAATGGAGGCAGGCACCTAGTATGAGGTAATGGAGGAAGGTAGTGGAGAGGCTCCTGATAGGCTAATGATGTCTAAAATGGATAAAGACCTTTATCCCATCAAACATTAAGAGGGAATGATCATAGCCTAAGGTCTAAGATATCTCCTAGGTCCTAAGAGAAAATGGTTATAACCTGAGGCAGTGTAACTGAATAGGACAATTAGGAACTGGGTCAGGACATTAAAAGAGAACTGTGACACAACACAACAACCAACCAAATCTGGACAATCAACAAAACAAATCAAGCTATGATTTGCAGTGTTTGCTGATTTTCTTTTTTTTTTTTTCTAAACTTATTTGAAGAAACAGAATAAACAAAAAGAAAAACAGAAAAGCAATACAAAACAAAATGAAACAAAACAAAAGAACATTATCACATGCTCAGGGAAGATTCAAAATATATGACAACAAATACCAATTTAAGAAATTATATATATATACACACACATATATATATTAGTAGAAGAAATTATATTCATGATTATCTATCTTCTGTTGATTTTCCAGCACAACTCAGCATGAAACTTTCCTCCTCACACTCTTTGATCCAGTCATATCAGCCTACTCCATATCTTACATACCCTACATTCTGCCCTGGCAGTTCCTCCATGTTTAGAATGCTCTCCCTCCTCACTCCCATCTGTTAGAATTTCTGATTTCCTTCAAAACTCAACTTCAGAAGTCAGGAGGACCAGAGTTCAAATCTGACCTCAGACACTTCCTACCTGTGTGACTCTGGGCAAGTCATTAACCCCAATTGCCTGGGGGGGGGGGGAGGAGGGAGATGGAAGGGGGGACTCAGCTTCAATAGGATGATTTCAGAAAAGCCTGAAAAGTGAAGTGAGCAGAAACAAAAGACCATTATATGTAACAACAAAATTATGTGATCATCAACTGTGATAGACATGGTTCTTTTCAACAATGGTGATTCAAGATTGAATATGGATCAAAGCCTACGAAAAAGAAGGAGGCAGCCAATATTGGTGACCAGGGTTAAGGATGATTATATCCTTTTATTCTATCCAATATGAAGTGTCAGGTCTTTTGCTTTTTTCCTGGACAAACCAGAAGCTGGCCAAGTTCCAGGAGCACATGGCAGGAGTTGGGATGGCTCCCAGGTGTGTCTGGGTCTCTCCCTGCTGGGATTAAATAAATGCTTTCTCTTTGTACCTGATGATGTCTCTTGATAAGTCAATTTGGAAAGGGGGTCTTGCACCCATCCCATACACTAACTTTACGTATATTTGGAAAAATAAAAAGCTAGAAAAGAAAAAAGAAAAGAGAAGACAAAGAAAAGAAAAGAAGACAAAAGAAAAGAAAAAGAGAAAAGAAAAGAAAAGAAGGAAAAAACTCAGTTGAAGCATTATCTTTTATAGTACATTAAGCTTTTGCTGACCCTGCCTGACTTCCCACACCCTAACTTCTTAGATACTTTCTCTAAAAACTACTTTGTATTCATTTTGTATTTATTATGTAGATAATTTATATCCTTACATATTTTCAACCCCATTAGAATGTAAACTCTTTGAAGACAGAAAATGTTTCAATTTCATCATTATATCTCCCAATGATTATTACAGTTCCTGGCTTAAAAATAAATGCTTGTTGATTGATTAATTGGTTGTTCTATAATCACCTAGACCTCTAAATTTATAGCTCTGGAATTAATCCTAGGTAGACCTCTCAGGATAGGAAAAAGATTACTCAGATCCTATCATTTTTCAATATCAATTGGGATTTCCAATCCTCTTCCCAAATAACTATATTTAAAACCTTTAATACTCTTATGGCCTAAAAATTTCTAAGAATCTTAACAAGAATTAGATGAGATTCTTAAACTGTATTGGTTCCCCTTCAAGATTAAATTTTAACACTTGACTTGGCTAGATTTTCACATGACTTCTACAGAGTAGTTCTATAAAATCATAAAATTAAGATCACTTTTTACCTCTCCCTCAACTCATATCATAGGCATAAAACATAGAAAAGCAAATATTGCAACTTTTTTTACTCAGGGACTGTCATTTTTTTCATTTCTGTATCTTCTATCTCACACATCTCTGTATCACACAGAGATTTAAATATAGTAGATGCTTACTAAATGTTGATTTAACCCAAATGTTAAGGAAGGACAAATGTTAAGCTTGGAGACATCAATAATAACATTAGAGTTTGTGCCCCTACTTAGCATTCCCCTAAGAATATCTGACTCTATTATATCTAGATTTATACTCTATATTTACATTACATATTTACATGTATAATCTACATTTACATTTACATCCATATTTTAGATTTTTCAGTTATCAAGCCTGCAGCACCAAGCTAAGAAGGGTTGAAACACAAAAATAAAGTGACTACGTGCAAAAAGAGAATACCAAAAAAGAAAAAAAAGAAAAAAGAAAAAGAAAAAACCCTCATCTCTAAGACCATGACCAATTGGGAAGATTTGGTGAACTCAACCTTCCCTAAAATTCCATTTAAAAAAAAAAATAAATAAATAAAAAGAACTTTAGTGAGGTTGAGGCTCCTCCAAGCAGGTAAAGAACCCATATTTGCAGTATCATTTCTCTTTGGTAAATCCTAGCTTTCCACCTCTCTTCAAGACACAAATTATTCATATGATTCAGTTCTTGAGAAGGGCAAAATCCACATTTGTTCTTCCACTTTATGGTTCTGTGCCCATTAGACTATAAACTACCTAAGGGCAAGAATATTGCATTATACTGGCTTTTAGCACAGTGTTTAGAACTAGTAAGTGCTTTTAAAATGTTCATTGGGTTCATCTCTGTTGCTCAATTCCATCTCTAACAGTTTCTTAGCATAATCCAGGATCTCTCGGCCTAAAAACACTCAACTACTGCTATTTTACCTTGATTCCACTCCTCTTAAAGCTTTGAAACTCTTTCCCTCTGCAATCACAGCTAACCCTGCAATAACAGAAGAAACTCCCAAATGATTCAAAGGAAACATTTGACTCTTTTAAAAATAATAATAATAGCTTTTTATTTTCAAAATACAAGCAAGAATAATTTTCAACATTCACTCTTGCAAAACCTTGTACAGCAAATAATCCAACATAGATTAAACATGTGCAATTCTACACATTTATCATGACACACAAGAAAGATAAGATCAAAAAGGGGGAAAAAAATGAGAAAAAAAGCAAGCAAACAACAAAAAAAAAGGTGAAAATATTATGTTGCAATCTACATTCAGTCCCCATAGTCCGGTCTCTGGAAGGCATTCAATTCTTAAAAGAAGACTTAGAATGAAAATATGTCAGCACAACTGAATCCACCCTAAAAGGCCCCAGGTTAGGATTTGGCTCTGATGAACACTAAGACTACAATATGCTAATTATCCTTTTATTAAGATCATCAAAAGATATGAGAACCTAAGGCAAATCAAAGGTACATGATGCAATTCAGACACAAAGCAATCTCCTAATTCCTCAGGGACAAAGAGGGATTTATCCTGGATTCCAGTAGCAGCAGCCTGCACTAATGGAAAGAACCTCAGGAGGTCAGAAGAGCAATGATTTCCATAGCTGTTAATGCTTTTTGTACTTCACCCCAAAGTTCTGAGTGCTACATATTAGGCAATTATCCAGAGGAGGCTGCTTGGGCAGTTGTCCAAACACAAGTTATAAAAGCAAGCACTAGACCATGTGTCTAAAGGTTGTTCCAGATTTGCAACTTACTTGTCTTGGGGACTTTGCCCTTTCTTGTTCTCTACATAGTTAAATTTTTACTGTTCCACAGCCCTTAAGATGTTTTCTGTCTGTACAGCTGGGACTTGGTATGCTTTCAAGTTTTGCAGTTAAGACTTGGTGGGAAAACATGGAAAATACCTGTTACTACAGAAATACATCACACTTAGACAGAAAGAGAAAACAGGAGACGACTACAAGAAATCAATCATAAGCCTACCACAGAAGCATGAAAGAATGATGATAAGAAAATCTAATTAACCAGACATCTGCTGGAGCTTTTTCTCTCAGTATCATAAGTAGATCAATAACTCCTTTATTTGACAATTGATAACTTGATCCTTGGAAAAGTGGAAAAACCAGTAAAGAAGAAATTATATTCCACATTTGACTCTTACCAATAGCGAGAGACCAGGTTAGAAATGATGGAAATATTGTGGGGAAGTAATGTCTCCTAGAGTTTGGATAGAGAAAAGGAAAACTGGTATAGTCTGATGTGCAACTTAGATTTTGGGAAATCAAATTTCTGAGACCTCAGAAAGCTCCAATGGACTAAAATTCTATAGTGGAATTCAATCCAGGAGGGATAAGGGTGAGAGCTTCTCAAAAAATGAAATTCTGAAGAGGAAAAAAAATTATTCCAATGGGGGAGGGGAGGGGAGAATGGGAATCATCTAAAGATAGCAATTCACAAGGAATATGCTAACAAATTTATATTTTAAGAGATATGTATGGAAATGTGTGCAGAAATACCAAGTCATTCTCAAATGGATTCATGATCAAAGATGAGAGAAATTTTTTCTTTCTCTCTTATATTATCAACCATTTACTATTGGAGAGAGCCAGGATTTTTTCTCTGCCTATTTCCCCATTCTCTTCTAGGTGAAATCAGCCACTGAAGAATATAACACTGATAATGAGATTGGATTAACATTCTCCTCATTCTTATTCAGACCCCATCCAACCTCATCTAAACAGAAAGGAGATTTTAGTTTAGGTGAAATTTGATCATTATGTTCTAGTCAGACAAGTATGAGTGATCAGAATCATGTTCCCAGTCTCTCATTAGAATAGGTTCACCTATCATTAGAATGTTCATTTTTTTCTCATTCATTGTTAATCAGAGTTGATTGCCATCTGTCAGGTGGTCACACTTTTCCAAGGGCATACAAACGTCAAGAAACCTGCATGATTTGCCTTTCATTTATGAGAGGCATTTTTTAATCCTTTCGTTAATTATTTACTAGTCATAATTAATTAAATGATTAAATACTCAGAAATTATGTTTCTCAAACTTTTTATATGTCACAAAGGAAATGAAAAAGTTTCCCAAAGAATTGCAAACAACCATATGAAAGGTTACTCCAAATCACTAATAATAAATGTCAGTTCTTTCAGTAACTGAGTATATTGTTCATCCGGGCCAGGTAATTTGAATTAATTCATCAAAAGGAAGTAGTGGTCTCTTATTAGTTCCTTATTTATCTTGGATCAGTCAGTCAATAAACATTTATTAAAGCACCTGTTATGTAATAAGCACTGGGGATACAAAGAAATGTCCAAACCTTCCTAATGTAATGGATTGTGGCTCAAGTTTTTGAACTGGTGGAATAGAAATTAGTCTACTTAGCACCAGGGAACAGAATCAGGAGCAATGGGTACAAATTTAGGTTTGATGTTAGGAAGTTTCTTAACAATTTAAAGTTATCCTAGAGTAGAATGTTGTCATTAAACGTGTTCCAGCAGAGATTACTGAATCATTTGCTGAATTTGTTAGAATTGGGAATTGATCCCAGGTGCTATCTTGGCCTAGATGATTCCAGAAGTCCTTTTCACTTCCAAATTCTGTGAAATTAGGTTAAAAAAAAAAACCAATAAACTAGACAACTTAGAATGCAAGATTGAGAATCTTGCCAAAATATTAGAGATTCTGAAAAAGAGAATGACAATTTTAGAACTTGGTAATATACCAATTGGAAAATAACCTGACAAGAGAGTAAAGACAAAAAATTTGAAAGAACAGATAAATTCTAAGTTAAAGTAGCTGACTTTCAAGAGGGTGTGCTCAAGAATAATTTAAGAATCATAGATCTCCCAGGAAAACATGATAAATCTAAACTTTAACTACCATATTGTAGGAAATAATACAGGAAAACTCAGAACTTTTAAATATATCCTTTTTTTTTCCCCTTTAGAACTTTTAAATACAGGTAATGCGGTATTGACTGGTGAAATCCACAAATTACTGCCAGAGAAATACCAAATCTTGGAACTCCAAGTTAAATTTCAGAATTTCTTTATCAAACAACAAATTACACAAGTAATTTATCAAGAAACTTCAATTTGAATAAACCAGTCTTACTGTGCAAGCCCTAAGTAATCAGAGATGGAATTAGAATTGGAAAGTACAACAAGTAAAAGAACATAATATATATGCCAAAATCACATATTCTGCAAAGGGGAACCTAGTCATCAATACAAACTTGAACCTCACACAAAAGAGGGGCCAATGCATTATTCCTAGAGGAATAAAAGCAGTAAACTGCATGTTTGACTAGCAAAAACTCCAAACAAGAGAAACCCAAGAAAGATTGAGCAATGACATTAATTCTCATATTTCTAGACTATGCTGCTATTTTGTTGGGGGTTTTTAAAATCAAATTAGATATAGAAGTAAAAAAGGAGAACCAAGAAATAATCAAAGGGAACAGGAATCCAAAGAAGGAAACAAGCATGTATTAAGATCTATTTTAATATTCCTGGCACTGTGCTAAGTGTTTTATAAATATCATCACACTTGATCCCAATTACAATCCTGGGAAGTAGGTGCTATTATTATCCCTGTTTTATAATTGAGAAAATTGAAGCAGATAGTATCACAAATCACATAGTAAACAAGTATCTGAGACTGGATTTTTACTCAGATCTTCCTGGCTTCAGGACTGGCTCTGTATTTACTGCATCACCTAGCAACATAGAGACAGCTAAGCCTTCATAGTCTTGGGACAGATAATAATTCTAATATATAATAATTCCAACAATTTTGGAATATATATATAATAGAGTGATCTGCCATTTCCTTCTCCAGCTCATTTTACAGATGAAGAAACTGAGGCAAATAGGGTCCAAGGTCACACAGCTAGTAAGTGTATGAGACTAGATTTGAATTCAGATGGTTCCTGACTTCCAGTGCTCCACCCATTGTACTACCTAGCTGTCTTTAAGGGCATAAGACTTAAAGGTATCTTTAATAGAGTCAGGAAGAAGGGGAGAAAGAAAAATTGAATTGATATTAATAAATTATTATATTTTGTAGTGGAGACAGTATAGCAGGATGTTTCTCAAGTGAAAAGACAGCAAAAAAGAGTAGAGGAAATTTGGAGATATACTTCCATTTACTGTGATCTTCAACAGAGAAAGAATTCAATTAACAATAATCAAGTCTGGAGGCTTGAAGAGGTGAGGACAAGGCATTGGAAAATAGGGTAAGAACAGTGGAAGGAAAGGCTTGCAAATTTGGAATTATTCCCAAAGGCCATCAAAACTGTGCATACTCTTTGATCTAACAGTGTGTCTACTGGGTCTCTATCCAAAAGAGATCATAAAAAAGGAAAAAGGACCCATATGTGCAAAAATGTTTGTGGCAACCCTTGTTGTAGTGGCAAGAAACTGGAAGCTGAGTAGATGCCCATCAACTGGAGAATGGATGAATAAATTGTGGTATATGAATATTATGGAATATTATTGTTCTGTAAGAAATGACCAACAAAATGATTTCAGAAAGGCCTGGAGAGACTTACATGAACTGATGGTAAGTGAAGTGAGTAGAACTATGAGAACATTATACACGGCAACAAGAAGATTATGTGATGATCAACTGTGATGGCCTTGATTCTTTTCAACAATGAGGTGATTCAGACCAGATCCAATAGACTTGTAATAGAGCTATCTGCATCCAGAGAGAAGACTATAGGGACTGAATGTGGATCACAACATAAAATTTCCATCCTTTTTGTTGTTTGCTTTTTTTTTTCTTTCTGATCTGATTTTTCTTAAGCAGTATGATAAACATAGAAACATATATAGAAGAATTGTACATGTTTAATGTATATTGGATTACTTGCTCTCTAGGGGAGGAGGTGAAGAAAGGGAGAGAGAAAAATTTGGAACACAAGGTTTTGCAAGGCTAAATGTTGAAAACTATCTTTGCATGTATTTCAAAAATAAAAAGCTATTATTTTTAAAAAAAATTTTTTTAAAAGAAGGAAAGGCCTGAGATAGGGGAAATGGCAGGCTGGTCTCCCCCAAGAAAAAGAATTGTGAAATTACAAGATATTCTTTGTAAGAAAGAGAATTGTAAAATATTAATTAAGAGATACCATTAAAGAAAGTTCCCGTGGGGTAGGGAAAACATTTGTCAGTGGAGAGATAAGAGCATCGTGATAAATATTTTCTGGAGAGAATGGGCATAATAAGAGATCATCTTCTCTAAAATAGAACTGTATGTCTCAGCATTTCATGTCACATCAAGTAAAGATGGATAGGACCCATGGGATAGTTAGTACTCATAACAGTGGCAAAGAAAGTAAAGGTAGAAGATCCTGGCCTTAGGAAGGGTGAGTCATCACAGTAAAAGTAGAGAATAGAACTAAATCTTGTGAGTCAGGATAGTGATTCTCACTACATTTTATCGTTTCCCACATTAATTTCTATTTCTACACAAGGCTTTGAAAGGGTCAGTGTTGAAAAATTACCCATGTGTATGTTTTGTGAATAAAAGGCTTTAATAAAAAGAAAAAGGAAAAAAAGGAAAAAATATTTTTTAAAAGAATTTCTATATTTAAAAAGAAACTACTACTATCACTCCATACATACTCAAAATCCAAATTTTCAAATAAGGTTAAGGCAGAATGGCACGAGAATTACAAATGCACCAACACAGAAATAATTTACAGAAAAAAGCAGAAAGTTGATACTTCAGAAATTCTTCTCACAAGGGATATAAAAGGATATGGTTAATAAATGAGAAAACAGACTTCAGAATAGATTTAGAAAGGAGTGGAAATATGAAGAAAAATAAAGTACACAAACACTTTGTGGGAAAGAGAGCCACAAAAGAGTGTCACTTAAACTAATGAAGGGCATATTCTTTTTTGTAAGGAGAGAGAGAGAGAGAGAGAGAGAGAGAGAGAGAGAGAGAGAGGAAGGAAGGAAGGGGAAGAAAGAAGAGGAAGGGAGAAAGGAAGCAAGGGAGGAAGGACGGAAAGAAGGAAGGAAGGAAGGAAGGAAGGAAGGAAGGAAGGAAGGAAGGAAGAAGGAAGGAAGGAAGGAAGGAAGGAAGGAAGGAAGGAAGGAAGGAAGGAAGGAAGGAAGGAAGGAAGGGTGAAGGGAGGAAAACATTCAACTTTAAGAACTAGAAAAACAACAAAACACTTTTCCTCAAGGAGTTTAAATTCTCATTATAGTGCTCCTTATCAATAATAGCTATTCAAATTACAGACATAATGCTTCAGGACAAATAGACTCACAAACTCAGACTTTCAAAGGGATCTCAGAAATCACCCAGTTGCTTTCTTGGAACAGATACAATCTTTTTAGTTGCTGTTAGTCAGTTGTTTTCAGTTGTGACTGACTCTTCTAGACTCTATTGGAGGCTTCTATTGGAGACTCACAAACTCAGACTTTCAAAGGGATCTCAGAAATCACCCAGGTGCTTTCTTGGAACAGATACAACTGAATGAGATGAGGTGAGATCTTTCAAGACAGTTGTGAAAATTGAGTAAGGCTTCATCTATTTCAGAGTTGGAGTAGGCCTGAAGGACTTTAAGCATCAAGTCAAGGGCATACTTAAGTCCCCTTGTTATCCTCCTATGACATCAGTGTCTTTCTGTTTAGGTCAAATATGGGCAACTATGTACTTATTGGTCAAGTTCAATTTCTTGGGTAGTTCCCTCGTTTAGAATGTAAGATCCTCAGCCAATAAGGATGAGGGTCAGTGGTGGGAGGGGGTATTTGCGTTAGGGATAAAAAGTGTTGACCCTGCTCCCTACTGTGCTTCCTCCCTTCCATTGTCTGCTTTGCTTCTAGATATCTCTCCAGCTTTTTTTTTATTAAATGCTGTCTGAACCACACACAACCTTTTTAGTAGCTGTTATTCAGTTGTTTTCAGTTGTGACTAACTCTTCTAGACTCTATTGGAGGTTTTCTTGATAGAGATATTATCACGGTTTGCCATTTCCTTCTTCAGCTCATTTTATAGATGAGGAAACTGAGGCAAACAGGGTTAAGTGACTTGCCCAGAGTCACACAGCTAATAAGTGTCTGAAGCTGGATTTGAACTCCATTCTTACTGACTCGAGGCGAGGCACTTTATCTACTATCTATCTATGTAGATCTTAATTTCTTTATTCATTTATTTATTTATGTAAAATTCATATCTTTAAAACTTAGTCAAGATGACAAATCCCCTGATGCATGTCCTCTGGAAAATAATTAAAATGATCCTAGATGACCTTCCAGTTCTAGCATTCAGAAAATCTATGGTTGCTATAAGCATCCAATGAGATAATGTATATAAAACACTTAGCAAACATTAAAACCTCTTTTTTCATTAGCTATGATTCACTCCTGTGCAATGTACAAATTCCTGTGATGAGAGCTGGAGATACAATGCTGAACATGACATCCTGAGGGCAGGGACTATTAAAGTGAGGACATCTATAGAACTAACTCTAATCTGTTAATACATGATTAACAGCACAATAAATGTAGAAAATGGCCTAGAGAGAAAGTCCAGAAAAAGTGATCATTTCTAATAGAAGAGATTAAGGATTAAGGAAAACCAGAACTTGGTTTTGAAGAAAGAAAAAAATTTCTTATAAATGAAAATGTGGGTAGAGTGAGGTCCAGAAAAAAATGTGGGTAATGTGTGGAAAGGAGAAAATGTAGAATGAGACTGGGGAACACTGAGTACTTTGCTTTTATATGAAAGCAAGGGATAAGAAGGAGAGTTGTATAAGAAAAGGTTGGAAAGAGGAAAGAGGAAGAGTCAGATAGTGAAAGGCCCTGAATGATTGGGCCTTCCAAATGATTATGTTTTCTTCGGTAGATAATGGGGAGACACTACAGATTTGGGGGAAGGGAATGATACAAATGATGTTGAGTTGCTTTTCAGTCATGTCTGACTCTTCCTAATCCCATTTGGGATTTTCTTGGCAAAAATACTGGAATACTTTCCCATTTCCTTCTCCAGTTCATTTTGCAAAAGAAAAGAAAACTGAGGCAAACAGAGTTAAGTGACTTGTCCTGACTCACACAACTAGTCAGTTCTAAGACTAGCTTTGAACTCAGGTCTTCTTGGCTGCTGCCTCTGAGCGCTCTCCATTGTACCACAGACCTTCTAGTATTAATTTGTGAAGAATTCCATCTATAATAGCTCCAACAAGTAGTTGCTGTCTCTCTACTTGAAAACCCCCATCAGGGAAGAATCCACTTATTGCCTCCATTATTTGGATCAGTTCTTAATTATCAGGAATATTTTTCCCTTTCAATAAATCAAAATATGTCTCTGAGCCCTTTGAGAGCAGGGACTTTTTGCCTTTGCATCTGCAGCTTTTAGCACAATGTCTGGCACACAATAGACACTTAATAACTGCTTGTTGTTGACTGACTGACTGACTCTGCAATTTTTACCCACTATTAGCAGTTCTTCTCTTGGATTCAAGAAGAACAAGCTACTCTCTCTTCCAAATGACAAGTAAGGACATCTACTATATTTCCATACACCGAGATTCTTTTTCTAGGCTAAATAGCCAAAGTTCCTTTGGCAACATGTGAAGAATGGATTGACAAGAGACAGAAAGAGCACACAGCTATTAGATTATTACAACAGTGCAGGCAAGACCTAGCAGAGTGGCAAATATGACAGGCATTGGAGGAGATGTGTTAGGATCCTTACAAAGTGATAAGTCGGTTGTCTAATTTAACATAGTACTTAACAAGTTCTCTAGCTCACTAATATATTTAGTACTCCAATGAGAACTCCAATGAGTTCTACAAGATTCACAAGTCCAGGAGATTCACAAGTGAGTGGAGGAGATTGAGAAACCAGAGACTGTAGTCAGACAGAACTGGGGATTTGGAAGAAGAGAAGCCGAAGCAGGAAAAAGCAAAGGATTAGCAACAAGAGCTTTCGGAACCAAGGAGAGAGATAGGCCTCTAAGAAAGCTAATCAGGCTATTTTGAAGAAGACAATAAAGGCTCTGAACTTTTAAAAGCTGGCTGCATTTGAGGTGATTATTACATTGAACTGAAACTAAGGCTGCCTCCAGAAGCCCCCCAAGAAATTTGCTCCCAGAGAACAATATAATTTAGAGAAGAGAACATTACATTTTGGCACCCAACGTGGGGCAGACACGATCCTGATCCAGTGGAAAAGTCTCTTCGATCCAGAAAATAGGAGAGAGACAGAAAGAGAAAAATCTGGAAACAAAGGAGAAGACCTAAGAACAAAATCTGCAGCAATCATTGGATTCCCTAACACAAGATAAGACTGTTGCAGGATTTGAAAACCAGCAGGAATCATTGGATTCCTTGAGATGAAAAATTGTTGATAAAGGCTGTTGCAGGACTTGAAAACCAGCAGGAATCATTGGATTCCTTGAGATGAAAAATTGTTGATGAGATTATTGCAGGACTTCAAAACTTACAGGAATTATTGGATTCCTGGCACATGAACTAATGGACATTGATTCTGGACTATTTCTAGGACTTATGGACATGTATAAATTTTCATGATGATTCATGGTATTTGATATGTCACTACTAGCCTGTGTTATATTGCTACATGCTTACTTAATTTATGTAATTATGTGTAATATCTCCTATATTGATGGATTTATGTATACCTGTTTCAAATGAGCCCTTCCAGAAACCCACTAATCTGATTTGATTTCCCATTTCCTTTGGTGTTTTCCTCTCCCTTCCTGAGTAGTCAGGGAGGGAGTGATCACCTTCTTTTTATGGTATTTTCACTCCTTTTTTGAGCAGTTAGGGAAGGCGTGATCACCTTCTTTTTGGGGGTTCTCACCTCCTTGAGAAGTCAGGGAGGTCATGGCCACCTTATGTTCTAAATCAAAAGAAAGCGGGAGATGTTATGATTCTTACAAAGTGATAAGTTGGTTGTCTAATTTAGCATGATACTTAACAAGTTCTCTAGCTCACTAATATATTTAGTACTCATTGGAGTTCTACAAGATTCACAAGTCCAGGAGATTCACAAGTGAGTGGAGGAGATTGAGAAAGCAGGAGTCAATTGAGAAGCCAGAGACTACAGTCAGGCAGAACTAGGGATTCGGACAAGAGAGGCTGAAGCTGGAAAAGGCAAAGGACTAGCAACAAGAGCTCTCAGAACCAAGGAGAGAGATAGGCCTCTAAGAAAACTAAACAGGCTATTTTGAAGGAGACAATAAAGGATCTGAACTTTTAACAGCTCTGCATTTGAGGTGATTATTATATTGAACTGAAACTAAGGCTACCTCCAGAAGCCCCCCCAAGAAATCTGCTCCCAGAGAACAATATAATTTAGAGAAGAGAATATTACAGAGATGTAGAAAAATTAGGAGGCTAATGACTTGGTGGTAGAATTGTGAACTGATCCAACCATTCTGGAGAAAAATTTGGAACTACTTCTATAGGGTTGTAAAACTGCATATCTTTTAACCTAGCAATACTATTATTAGATTTCTGTCCAAAAGAGATTTACAAAAAAAAAAAAAAAAAAAAAAATAGAACCTATATATACAAGAATATTGACAGCAGCTTTTTTTCTTTTTTGTGGTAACAAAGACTTGGAAATTAAGGGGATATTCATCATATGAGGAATGACTGAACAAGTTTTTGTCTCTAACCCTGAACTTCAGCCCTACATGTTCAGTTAACTATTGGATATTTTCTCCTTCATGTTCCACTGGCAATTTAATTTCAATATACTCAAAATTTAAGTCATTATTCTTTCCCCCAAATCTACCTCTCCTCTTAAATTTACTATTTCTGTTGATTATTATTAGCTTGTGGTGGAATACTATTGTGTTGTAAGAAATGATATGCAGGATGGTTTCAGAAAAACCTGAAAAGGCCTATATGAATTGATGCATAATTAAGTGAGCAAAACTAGATCATTGTCCATAATAACAGCATAATAACAATCAACCATGAAACTCTGATCAATACAATGATCCAAGACAATTCCAAAGTATTCATCATGAAGAATGATAACCATCTCCAGGGGAAGAATTAATGAATTCTGAATGCAAATTGAAATATGATTTTTTCACTTTATTTTTCTTGTATTTTTTGCAATATGTTTTGCATCAGTTCATGTGTATAATTGATATTATATTGCTTGCCTTGTCAATGATAGAGGAGGGTTTAGAGGACAGAAAGAATTTAGAACTCAGTTTTTAAAAAATATATATTATAAATAAATGAAGGAAGGAGGGAATACACATGTAAATGAATGAATGAATAAATAGTGTGAGATAATGAGGTCCTGAAGTGGTTTGATGGTTATTGTAGTGGTAGTGGTAGTGGTTGTTCACCCTTTGCTCATGAAGAGGGCAAGTGGGGAAAAGTAGTAAACGATAGAAAATGTCTTGATTTACATGTGAATTAGATTTAAGTGAGTCAAAGTTGAACAAATTGTTCTCATCTACTCATTCAGTGGAGGGAAGTCTTCACATTCTTGGGGTAGACATCCCCTAAATTTATCAATAGATCTAAGGTCTGTAGGTTACTTTCAACCTTATTTAGCACAGAAAGTCTTCAGAGTCAGTGAATCAGAGGTGCCATCCTACAGCTGCTGAATTTTAAGTATTCAAGAGCCCTCCCATGAAGCCAAATTCATTCACTAGGGAATCCATGGGAGAAAGATGCTGTATCATTTTAAACTTCAGCCAACTTGACATAACATTTGATTCCTAATAATTTAACCATTTGAGTTTGAGGATACTCAAAAGCATTACTTCAGCGTTCACTTGCCCACAATTGTTTCTGAAACAAGTCTATCAGGAAAACAGAGGTCACTCATAGCAAAGCCACTCTGTTCTCTTCCTCTCATTTCTCTTCAGTAAGGCAGCAAAAGAGGAGGCCAAAAAAACAAATTCCAGCCTTTTAGTGAGGAAGTCAATTTGATTCAATTCAACAAGTATTTATTGAGTGTTTCATTTTTAGCAGTCTGAGGGCTGAGGGGAAACTCCCAGCTTCCTGACCAGCATTCTTTAAGAAAGCCTTCCCTTGTATCTGAGTCCTGCCTGGTCCCCTTCTGGCAGCAATTAAATTCTCCTGCCCTCCCCCCTCCAAAAAAATTAAAAGTATATGTTTAGTTGAGCCTACCTACTGCAACTTAAAAATTATTTGGTGATACAATTCTTTTCTGAGAGCAAAATCACCTGGTCCAGGCTTCCTGGGGAAGTCAGGACAGAAGTTAATGAGACTTCAGCCTGCAGGGAAAAATACCGGTTCAAACCCAGAGTGCAGATTTTCATTAAATAACAGTCAATTCAGTCATGAGTTTTGATCTAGTACCTTTAATAAAAGTTCTTAACCTGGAAGAATCTTATGGATTTTGTTAAAAAAATTTTTTTTGATAATTGAGAAAATGTACTTCCTTTCTTCACAGAAGTGGAGATCAATTAATATGGAATTTTATATTATATGCAATATCATATTGATTGAGATGTTGGTTCAGAGCTATTTCAATAAAATATGTTTCCTATATAATCATATACATTTTATTTTGTTCATTTAAAAATATTATACTAAAGGACACCTGTCACAGAAATGGTAGCAAATTTTTGAGGTGGTGGAAAATGGAAATCTTTGAAACTTAGGAAATTGCTCTTACAATGAGTTCTGCATGGTCTAAATTTATGAAAATGACCACAAAAATATGGTTTGCTTTTTTCTATGTGCTTTTCATTGGAGATGTTTCTTGAGCATTAACATATCTATTTCACTTTGTGATCGAATAAAATTATTGTACAATGACTTAATCTTGTTCATTTTTATTTACATGGTAAAAAAAAAATCTAAATGTTTGTATGGTATAAAGTATCATTAAAAAAATCTAATAAGAGTCTACATAGTCAAGAAATGACCAGCAGGATGATTTCAGAAAGGCCTGGAGAGACTTACATGAACTGATGTTGAGTGAAATGAGTAGGACCAGAAGATCATTATATACTTCAACAACAATACTATATGATGATCAATTCTGATGGATCTGGCCATCTTCAGCAATGAGATGAACTAAATCAGTTCCAATAGAGCAGTAATGAATTGAACCAGCTACACCTAGGGAAAGAACTCTGGGAGATGACTATGAACCACTACATAGAATTCCCAATCCCTCTATTTTTGTCCGCCTGCATTTTTGATTTCTTTCACAGGCTAATTGTACACTATTTCAAAGTCCGACTCTTTTTATACAGCAAAATAATTGTTTGGACATGTATACATATATTGTATTTAACTTATACCTTAACATATTTAACATGTATTGGTCAACCTGCCATCAGTGGGAGGGGATAAGGGGAAGGGGGGGGGGGGAAGTTGGAACAAAAGGATTTGCAACTGTCAATGCTGAAAAATTACCTATGCATATATCTTGTAAATAAAAAGCTATAATAATAAAAAAAATAAATAAACTTTACAAAAAAAGAGAGATAATAAAGGATTTGGATTTTAAAAAAGTCTACATAGTTTATGTTAATAGTATTTATATCACCTTTAAATATAATTCAGGGTTACAGAATATTAATGAAGAACTAGGCTGGAACTCCATCAGTATCTTGAAATTTTTTATACCTTCATGTTAGATGCCGAATTTTGTTTTTATTCTTCTAAATGTGAACTTTGGATTCTGTGTCAAGTAATGAGCCTGCTATTGGTAAATAATTCAAACAACTGTGAAAATTCTCACTGAAATACAACACTGCAGCTAAAGTTATTAAGATCAATTCTTTCGAGAATATATTTAATTTTTTCAGACAATATACCAGAAACTGTATGATAGAGAAAAGTATAGTTTTGTTGCTATGTAATTTTTTAATTGAAAGACTTTTTATAAATTTGCTTTTAAAATTCCTATTAAAAAGAATTTGCAAACTGTACATCTAGTTTAATAAAGTACTTTAAATACACACATACACAGACCAAAAAAAATATGATAGGAAGAGAGAAAGGAACAAATATTTATTAAGTACCTACTATGTGCTTACATTATCTCATTTGATCCTCACAACAATCCTGAAAGGTATTATTATTATCTCCATTTTATATTTGAGGAAACTGAGACAGATAGAGATTATTGATTTGCTCATATTCACCTAGCTGTCTGAGGCTAAATTTGAAATCAGGTCTTCTTCATTCCAGACCCAGTCCTCTATCCATCCAGATGACTCAAAGACAAGGTCTGTAAGCTTCACCATCTGACATCCATGATCAAAGAAAAGGTTCAGAACTCCTGCTTTTAGAGAATCATGAAGAAAGGGAAAAGGAAGCTGTAAGGCTCATATTACCTAACACCACAAAACTTCTTGGTTATCTCACTCCATTTTTTTAGTGTCTGCCTATTTTTTAAATAGAAAGACAGTCAGTAGGACTTACTTTCCCTGGGAAGAAGAAAAACAATGGTTATAATGAACATTCCTCCCTTAAGGACAAGGAAGCCCTGGAATCCCAGGCAAGTCAACTGAAGATTAGAGGATCATTGATCTAGAACTGGAAAGAAACTTGGAAGACAGATTGTTTCTTTTATGGAAGAAGAAATTGAAACCCAGGGAGGTCTCTTGCCCAAGATCATACATGATATCCAAAATCAAAAACCAAATCTTTTGACTCCAAGGCCAGCTATTTTTCCACTGAATATTTATACTCAGTAAAAGGCCAAATAGAAACAGAGAAGACACAAACGACCCTAAACACTAAACCCTCGGTTTCCTTAATAACTATTATTAATAATAATGATTTTTTTCAAATTTATTTTATTAAAAGAAACAGAATAAGAAAAAAGAAAAACAAAAGTTGGGGCAGCTAGGTGGCCCAGTGGATAGAGCACCAACTCTGAAGTCAGGAGGACCTAAATTCAAATCTGGCCTCAGACACTTAACACTTCCTAGGTGTGTGACCCTGGGCAAGCCACTTAATCCCAATTGCCTCAGAGGGAAAAAAAAGTATGATAATGCTGCTAAAACTGTAACAGTTAAGACATTTTTTTAGATCTTACATATGTAGACATATACATACACCTACCCCCACATAATTTTCTTATCCCTGATAACCCTTTGCTTTAATTCTGCTCCTAACTTGCCTTGCTAATACTTAACCTTCCTCCACCTATGGACCTCTCTCCTGTCTTCTTACTGCACTGTTTGCTTTCCTGTCTACCCATTCCTCCCTCATTACTTCTTTATAAATTTTGGAGGGTACCATACCCTTCACGGTATAAATGTAGTATTACCTACTGAACCCATTCCCAATGTGAGTAGGTTTTCAGAACTACAAGCCCTTCTCTCCTCTGTAATGGCTCTGTACTATTCTTCCTTTGCACCTCATTTCTATGACATAAATATTATTTTTATCTTCTCTGTTCCAATCTTTCTTTTGAGCTGCTCTATTGTTGATGTCAACCTTTAACATACATTATACATTTCACATAAAAAAAAAATCATAAGCAATTGGTTCATGTTGAGTTCTGTGAAACTGATTTTTGATATTGGCTCTACATATTAACTTTTCTATTAAGTTTGGGTTTGTTTGATAGAAAGTTCTGAAAACCTGCAAGTTTATTGAATGCCCATTTTTTCTCATTCAACATTATAGATAATTTTTCTGCATATGATATTTTTGGCCACAGGCCAAAATTTTTTTGATTGTCAGTAGATATGACTCCAGGATCCGTGGTCTTTTATTGTGGTGCTGATAAATCCTATACAATTTTAACTGTAGCTCCAACATACTTGAATTATTTTTTTCTTATTTCTTGAAAAATTTTCTCTTTGACCTGGGGGGGTTTCAAAATTTGGTGGTAATGTTCCTATGTGTTTTCCACAAAGGATCTTGTTGAGGTGGTGATCAGTGGATTTTTTCCTATTTCTATTCCTCCTCTCTTCCTTCCTCCCCTTTCCTTTTCTATCACTCCAGGACAATTTTCTAGAATTATTTCTTGCATTATTGTGTCAATGTCCTTATTTTGGTCCCAACTTTCAGGCAGTCCAATTATTCTTAGATTTTCTTTTCTTGATCTTTCCTCCAGATCAGTCATTTTTCTTATAAGACGTTTCACATTCTATTCTATTTTTTCATTCTTTAGAATCTGTCTTGTTATTTCTTGGTCTCTCATAGCTTTATTGGCTTCCCCTTGGCAAATCTAATTTTTCTTTTTTTTAAGATATTAATAATTTTTTATTAAAGCTTTTTATTTATAAAACATATGCATGGGTAATTTTTCAGCAATGACCCTTGCAAAACTTTCTGTTCCAAATTTTTCCCTCCTCCCCCCACTCCCTCTCCCAGATGGCAAATAGTCTAATACATGTTAAATATGTTAAAATATATGTTAAATCCAATATATGCATACATATTTATACAGTTATCTTGTTGCACAAGAAAAATCGGATCTAGAAAGAAAAAAACCTGAAAAGGAAAACAAAATGCAAGCAAATATCAACAGAAAGCGTGAAAATGCTATGCTGTGGTCCACACTCAGTTCCATAGTCCTCCCTCTGGGTGTAGATGGCTCTCTTCATCACTGAACAATTGAAACTGGTTTGAATCATCTCATTGTTGAAGAGAGCCATGTCTACCAGAATTGATCATTGTATAGTCTTCTTGTTGCCATGTGTAATGATCTCCTGGTTCTGCTCATTTCACTTAGCATCATTTCATGTAAGTCTCTCCAGGCCTCTCTGAAATCATCCTGTTCGTCATTTCTTACAAAGCAATAATATTCCAAAGCTTTCATACACCATAATTTATTCAGCCATTTTCCAACTGATGGACATCTTTTCAATTTCCAGTTTCTTGCCACTACAAAAAAGGCTGCCACAAACATGTTTGCACATGTGGGTCCCTTTCCCTCCTTTGAGATCTCTTTAAATATAGGCCCAGTAGAAACACTGTTGTGTCGAAGGGTATGCACAGGCAAATCTAATTTTTCAAAGAGTTTTTTTCGTCTTTGAGACTCTGTATCTTCTTTTCTAATTGGTTGTAATGTTCTTCTTTTCTAAATTATAATTGTTCTCTGTGAGCAGGTTTCTTTGGGAGCTTCTAGAGGCAGCCTTAGTTTCAGTTCAGCATAATAATCCCTTCAAATGCACCCAGCTGTTAAAGGTCCAAATCCTTTATTGTCTCTTCCAAAATAACCCTATTAGCTTTCCTTGATTCCAAGAGCTCTTGCTGCTGTCCTTTGCCTCTGCCAGCCTCAGCCTCCAGCTCTCTCTGAATCCTGGCTCTGAATGTCCTGATTGAATCCTGGCTCTGAATCTCCCGATTGAATCCTGACTCTCCATCTCTCAAAAGTCTCTAGTGCTTGTCCCTTTATATGCTCTTTTAGAGGTGTGAACTCAAAGGTTGATTCCTCCTCCAAGAGTGAGATTGTGGGAGCTGTGACTTATGAATCTCCTCCACTGAACTTGTGAATCTCATACTGAATCCTGACTTGTGGATCTCGAAGCTAATGTGTGAACTTTTAGAGGTATGAAAGATGTGAATTCTGAACTATAGAACTGCTAAGCACAATATGCTAAAATTAGACAATTGACTTATCACTTTGTAAGAATCCTAACAATTTATGAACTTTTTTTTTCATAATTTTCTTGTTTTTCTTGGGTGGTTTTTAATTTTCCTTTTTAGTTTTTCTCAATGTCTCTCATTTGATTCTTAAATTCTTTTTTGAATTCTTCTATAAATTCTCTCTGGACAGAGAACCATTTCATGTCACTCTTTGAGATAAAAACTTATCCTCCTCTGAAGATGAATCCAGATCTTCCCCGTTCCCATTGTATGTTTCAATGGTGGGATTCTTTCTTCTTTACTATTTTTTTTTAATATGACGAAGTAGTATAAGCACCTCTAATTCTGGAGTGGGGAAATGGTGCCTCAAGCTTCCCGTCTGCTCTCCCCTCTGACTAGAGTTCCCCGATCCTGTAAGTGCCCACAGACAGCAGCATCCCTGCTCCCCTGCCTCTACACTCACAGGTGTGCTGGTTCCTTCTCGCCTAGGTCTGTGTTTCAGCAACTCAGGTGGGCCTGACATTCCTAATCAGCCCAGGTTCCCACAGCCTTCCCCAATTCAGACCCCAACTGGACAAACAGTCTGGGAGGGGAAAGTTTGTGGTTCCTGCTGAGTCTCCAGCCCCACGTGCTCACACCGGGGTTCCCATAGAGCTAAATTAGAGGTATTTATACTTCACATAGGTTAATCCAGAGCTCATGTCTTTCTTTGGATCTTCTTGGGTTGTATCAGGAGGTGACCCCTGTTCTGCCCAAGTCTTCTTGATGTTTCACCATCTATATTCACTCTGAGGCACAAATCTGTTCTATTTGGGGGGAAATCATAAGAGCTTGAACTTTACCAACCTATTCTACCATCTTCCCAGAATCCTCTATTAATAATAATGATGACAATAGCTAGCATTTATATTAAACTTTAACAGTGCAAAACACTACAAATGTTATCTCATTTGGTCCTATCAGTCCTAAGAGAAAGGTGCTATTATTATCTCCATTTTAAAGATGAAGAAATAAATTAAAGTTAAATGATTTATCCAGGATCACAAATGTTAGAGGCAGAATTTTAATCCAAGTCATCCTAACTCAAAGTACAGAACTCTATGCACTTCAGCACCTAACTCCTTCCAAATTATACCAATTCATTATTTCTCAAAAGAGAATGACTTCTAGGAAGTCACCTGATAGCCCAGGGTGGGGAGAGGGGAGCAATGTGTGAGGAGGATGATTCTGCAGCTGTGTATCACTTGTTCAACAAAGCTTCTTGGTACAGAGACATTTATGTACATAAAGAGATACAGTTTCTTTATCTTTCTCTGTCTCTGTCTCTCTTTCTCTCAGTGTCTGTCTCTATGTCTGTCTCTGTCTCTCTCTGTCTCTATGTCTGTCTCTGTCTCTATCCGTCTCTGTCTCTCTCTTTCTCTTTCCCCCACCCCTGCTCCTCCCTCTCTTTTCCTGTCTAACCATTCAATATCCTACCACTATATTCTGGTGCAGGCCGAAACTAGAAGGAACCAATCATTGTCATTCACCTCTCCTTTTCTTATCTATAAATTCTATTTTTGGCCCAGGAATCCTGTCCACTCTCCAACCTATCAAAGGGGGAATTTCCAGGCTCTGAGACAAGACATCACATTCTCCAGATTTTTGTCAGGACATTCCCAAACATCAAAACTAATAAGTTGGAAAATACAGAGATCTGATTCAATTTTGTAATTCTCACAGGCAATGTCTAGGCTAATAATTAGTGTTATCTAGCATTTGTGGAGTGATTTAAAGTTCTAAGAGTACTTTACCATCCATTAACTTCACTGCTCATTATTAGGTTGGTTCCATTCCACAAATCACTTGACTTCATACTTTCCAGTTGACCTATGTAACAAATGGAAAAGTTTGAGAGGCTTAGTTTCTGAGTAATTAATCATTTTACTAATTATGGTAAGGGAATAATTAATAAAAGATGTCCTTTGGTTTTCTCTTCTGAAGCAAAAACAAATGATGGAGACATTTCAGTACTTATAACTTTTTTTATGAAAAAAAAAAAAAGGTTCACCAATTAGGAAAGGAGATACAGAGTCTCAAAGACAAAAATAACTCTTTGAAAAATTAGCTCTTGGAAGAGTAGGTATTCCCAACAGATAGAAATCAACTCTGATTAGTTAACAATTTATGAGAGAATGAATATTATAATGAGAGGAATTGGGGAATAGGATTTTGATTAAGTCTCTCTTACTCTTCTCTTCCCCCAGATCACAATCCAGGTCGAAGTTTACCTGAATAGAATACAATGGGCTGAAATTTACCTTGATTAGATTCTTTTTACTCTTTAATCAGAACTAAACTTCCCCAGTTGGATAAGGGTCTTGAAAAAGATCGAGAATAAAGTCAATCCAATCTCATCATCAGCCCTCTTTTTCAGAGACTGATTTGATCTAGTAGAGAATGAAGAAATACAAAGGGAAAAAAACCAGGATCCCCAATATTAATTGTTATTAATATAAGACAGAAATATTCATTTCTTTCACTTGCTGATCTTTGAAAGGATCATACTAGAGCTGCTGTTATTAGGCTGGGAGTGGTGGTGGAGGGGAAGGCATCAGTTGTACAAAGTCCAGGCCAAACTGTGAGTTAGGTCAAAACTTCTTAAATGTAGGGTGCCATACCATAATAGGGTCACATAACTGAATATGAAAGATCACAAAAAAATTTGGCAACAGTAAAAGGTATCAAATATTCCATCAAAATTTAATAATTTATATAAAAATAAACTTCATCTTTCATAAAGGATAAAATTATATGTATGACAAAAATTGTTTTAAAATTTTTTTATTATTTATTATCAGAAAATGTTTGATTTGTATATCTATTTTACATACCAATATACCCAGAGATGTGTAAAAAATTTTCAGGCAAGAATGGGTAGTAAGGGGAAAAAGCCCTGAGCTAGGAACAAAAGCCTGGTGATGGTTATTCATTGTCTTTCTCATGCATATCTTGGGAGACCTGTGGATTGAAGGGTCTTCTAGACCTAATGTCATCACCATCCAGGAGCTTGCATACTATGGCTTTGCCTGCATATTTCAATCCCTGGAGTGACCTAGTTAGGTGGAGATAGGAACTCATAACAGAAGACCTATACCTTTATTTGGAACATCTAGGATTTCAGCTAATCAATTTAAAGAAGATTAATATGGGGATTAAAATTGTCCAACTTACAATAAAAGAGACTGAGACAGAGTTCTGAGCCTATGGCACTTTAATTTATTAAAGGATTCATGGCCCCCTTTAATGAAGTGGACCTCAGATTTTCTTTCTTCATGATCTAAGATGCTCCCTTCTTCTAGGATCTTGTTTTTATAGGGTTTCCAAATATGCAAGAGTCATGGAGAAATACAGTAGCTCATTGGTTGATAGACTTCCTCTTGAAGGCCAAAAATAACATATTATCAGGATGAGTCACAGAGTGGGTGAAGAATGGGGCATCTCCAGTAAGTAGTCAGAAGATAGTCATAAGATGGTCACTTACTCATGTTGGACAAGAAAGAATATTCCCAAAGTACAAAAACAAATTGGAGAAATTTCCAAAGCATTAAGGCATCCTACTTTGGAAAAGAAATTTGAGTAAAACAAGATGAAGAGATCTTTATAAGCATTCTCATGGTTGTACAAGTAAACCTTGTAACTTGATAATGAATATTATATTAAAGTTTGAAGCCCACTATTAGAACCTATCTATCCCAATATGATTTGTTAAGATTATCAAATTGATTAATACCGATTAAAATAGAATAGGGGTCCAAATGAATTAGTTCTCATACTGATTTTAAAGAAGACCCAGAAAAATAATGCACAGTCAGAAATATAAGCAGAAAGATTGTTGTAGTGGCCTTTGTTGTTTGTCCTTCACTCTCTAGCCTTAAAGAGAAAGAACCATAAAACAAAATGCGCACTTTACATAATTAGAATATCAAGCTTGGTTCCAGAGAAGAACTGGAACTCTTCACTAGCAAACTGAAATTGTCTGCCTTTGTGTCCTAAATGTCCCTCCCTACTCTCTTTATGGAGGGAGGGATCAATAAATATGGAATATCAGACCTGGTTGAGACTTGGTTTTTCTGAAATTTTTTTAAAATCTTTCTTACAAGGAATTGATAAGTAGAAAAATGTGAAGGGATGCATTTGGAGATAAAGGTAATATAGAAACAAAAGATATCAATAACTAAGATTAAAAATAAAACAGATGGAGATACCACTACACACCTGTCAGATTGGCTAAAATGACAGGAAAAAAATAATGACGAATGTTGGCAGGGATGTGGGAAAACTGGGACACTGATGCATTGCTGGTGGAATTGTAAATGGATCCAACCATTCTGGAGAGCAATTTGGAACTATGTTCAAAAAGTTATCAAATCAAGTGATCCAGCAGTGTTACTACTGGGCTTATATCCCAAAGAGATCTTAAAGAAGGGAGAGGGACCTGTATGTGCCAAAATGTTTGTGGCAGCCCTGTTTGTAGTGGCAAGAAACTGGAAACTGAATGGATGCCCATCCATTGGAGAATGGCTGAATAAGTTATGGTATATGAATGTTATGGAATATTATTGTTCTATAAGAAATTATGATCAGGCTGATTTCAGAAAAGCCTGGAAAGACTTACACGAATTGATACAGAATTAAATGGGCAGAACCAGGAAAACATTGAACATAGTAACAGGAAGATGATGCGATGACAAACTATGATGGACGTGGCTCTTCTCAAGGCAGAATGTGGATCTAAGCATAGCATTTTCACCTTTTTGTTTATTTATTTGCTCACTTTTTTCTTTCTCATGATTTTTCCCCTTTTGTTCTGATTTTTCTTGCACAATATGACAAAAATGGAAATGCATTTAAAAGGATAGCTTACATTTAACCTATATCAGTTGGCTTGCTGTCTTGGGTAGGAGGAGAAGTAAAGGAGAGAAGGGGGAAAATTGGAATACAAAGTCTTACAAAAATGAATGTTGAAAATTATCTTTACATGTATTTGTAAAAATAAAATACTATTGAGAAAAAATATTTTTACAAATATTTCATTAGGCTAAATGAGATAATATTTGTAAAAGCATCCAGCACAGTGCCTTAATAATACCTGTTTCCTTTCCCCCTTTCTTGTTTGTTTGTTACTTATTGGGCTAGCACTTTACAATTTGGAAACTGGATATAAATAGAACATTAGTCAGAAATCAGAGTGATATCTTTGAGAAAGGGACTCAAGCCCTGGACTAAGCAGAATGGTCCAAAGGGCAGGGGGAGGGGAAAGCCTATCTGAGGTAGACATACACACACATATCATTCCTACTCCTGCTGAATCTTTGCTTTAATTCTGCTCCTTAACTTGCCTTATTAGTATATATCCCACACACTCAGGGATCCCTCTCTTCTTCCCTCATCCTTTGCTTCCCTGTCTGTCCATCCTTCCCCTTTTATTTCTTTACAGATTTTGGAGGGTGCTATGCCCTTCATGATATATATATATATATATATATATATATATATATATATAGTGTTACCTATTGAACCCATTCCCAACGTGAGTAGGTTTTCAGAACTATCTGTCTTCCTCCCCCTTCTAATGCCTCTGTCTATTCTTCTGTACTTTATTTGTATAACATAATTACTCTTTTTACTGTAGCTCTGCCCCAATCTTTCTTTTGAGCTACCCTGTTGTTGACATCCATCTTAAACATATGATATATATTTCCCATGTAAAAAAAACAAATAAAATTTGTCCATGTTGAGTTCCTTGAATATTGGCTCTTATATGTTAAATGTTCTCTTAAGTTCAGGTTTGGTGAAAGTCCTGAAAAATCTGCAAGTTCGTTGAATATCTATTTTTTCGCATTCAATATTACAGATAATTTTGCTGGATATGATATTTTTGGTTGCAGGCCAACTTGTTTTGATTGTCAGTGGATATGATTCTAGAACCTATGGTCTTTTATTGTGGCTGCTGATAAGTCCTGTACAATTCTAATTGTCACTTCAGTATATTTGAATTTTTTTTGTTTGTTTATTTCTTGCAAAATTTTCTCTTTGATCTGGGGAATTCAAAAGCAGTAACATTCCTGTATGTTTTCCAAAAGGATCTTGTTGAGGTGGTGAATGGTGGATTTTTTTTTCTATTTCTACTTCCTCCTCAGGTTCTATCTCTCCAGGAGAATTTTCTTGGATTATTTCTTGAATAATTTTGTCAAGGTTTTTTTTTTTGGTCAAAACTTTCAGGTAGTCCAATTATTCTTACATTTTCTCTTCTTGATGTTTCTCCAGATCTGTCATTGTTCTTATAAGATGTTTTACATTGTTCTATTTTTTTCATTTTTTATAATCTGTTTTGTTATTTCTTGGCCTCTCATAGCTTCCTTGGCTTCCCCTTGCCTAAAACTAATTTTCAAAGAATTATTTTCATCTTTGAGGAGCTGTATCTCCTTTTCTAGTTAGTTAACTTTTTTTTCCCCATAATCTTCCTGTTTTTCTTGTTTTTTATTGTATTGTTGAGAGTTTTTTTTAGTTTTTCCTCAATGTATCTCATTTGATTTTTAAATTCTTTTTTGATTTCTTCTATAAATTCTCTCTGGGCAGGGAGCCATTTCACATTACTCTTTGGGATAAAAGGTTTTTTTTTTTTTTTACTTTAGTGTCCTCCTCTGAAGATGAACCCATCTTCCCTGTTCCCAAAGTAAGTTTCTATAATAGGTTCTTTCTTCTTTGTCCATTCATTTTTTTAAAAATAAGAGGTATCAGTGCAAGCACCTCTAATCATGGGGTAGGGATGGTGCCTCTAGTTTCACTTCAGCTCTTTCCTCTAACCTGGAACCCCAATCTAAGAGCTTGACCCTCCTGCAAGTGTCAGCAGCAAGCAACATCCTTGTCCCCAGCTCTCACTCAAGGGATGTGCAGGTTCCTTCTCACCCAGGGCTGAGCTAGGCCTGGCATTCCTAATCAGTGGAGGTTCACTCAGTTCTTCCAGACTCAGAATTGTATTCCACGAGGTCCTGGAGGCGAAAGTTTCTCTGGCTCCTGTAGAAGCTCCAGAGAAATCCAGCTAGCCCCAAGGGTCCCCACTTCTCTGTTTCTACAGAGAGAGCCCAGAAGTGTTTGTATTTCACAAGGGTTATACTCTGGCCTGGGATCTTTCTTTAGATCTTCTCAGGTTGTACCTGGAGGACCCTTGTTCTGGCCCAAGTCTTCTTGATTTTTTACCAGGCTGTTTTTACCCTGAGACATAAATGTGCTCTATTTGTGGGAGAAATCTGGAGAACTTGGCATTTACATACCTCCTCCACCATCTTTCCAGAATCCTCTCCCCTTGCCCCACAAAAAGCATAAAGTTAACAGGGCTAGGTCTCATGCCTGGTCTTCCTATTGTAAGCCCACTGCTCTTTCTACTACATTCAAATAATCTCCTCTCATTCCTATTATTTCATGCCTTTGATAACCAGCATGTTCTTCCAGAATTAGTACAGCTCTGGCTCCCAAGTCACTCATAACACACCTAAGCATTTGGAGCTATCCATCAAAAGAAGAAGGATGTTAGGTAAATTAAATTAAATTTTAAAAATTAAATTAAAAAGATAAAAAAATTTAATTTTTTTTTAATTTTCAGAGAGCTGAAATTGTGAGACTGCATCACATGAGGCCTTGCTGAAGGAACGATGGGATGTTTAACCTGGGGAAACTGTCAAGTATAGAGGGCATTCTTATTAAAGTTGGGTTGGACCAAAAGCTTTCTCCAAAACTGTGATTCTTTAACACATGTCCTACTGGATAGGGATGTAAGGAAAAATTCTTGTAAAATTTGAAATCATATCTATATATGAGCTACTATCGATAATCATTATTATGATGACCTAACTTGTAAATGCTGTCACTCAGTCTCACCGTATTCCAGTTATCTTCTTCTGGAAAATCTCTAGTCTAGTGTGATCTTTCCCAACATGTACAGTCCAGAACTGAATCTAATGCCCTAGATGTAGTCTAATAAGCAAGACACTGATATCAGACTAGCACATACCTCATTTAGAACACTGTGCCTCAAGGAACGAAACTGAGGGGATGCCCATCAGTTGGAGAATGGCTGAATTTGTTATGGTATATGAAGGTAATGAAATATTATTGTTCTATAAGAAATGATCAGCAGGATGATATCAGAGAAACCTGGAGAGACTTACATGAACTGATGCTAAATGAAGTGGGGAAAAAAAAAAAACAGGAGAACATTGTACACAACAACAAGAAGATTATGTGATGATAAATTCTGATGGACATGGCTCTTTTCTTTTCAACAATGAGGTGATTCAGGCTAGTTCCAATGGTCTTGTGATGGAGAGAGCCATCTATACCCAGAGAGAGGATTGTGGAAGTGAGTGAGGATCACAACTATGGTGTTCTCTTCTTTTTTATAATATATGCTGGTACTCTTTGGGAGCAGATTTCTTAGGGAGGTTTTCTGGAGGCAGCTTTAGTTTCAGTTCAGAGTAATAATCACAAAAATACAGCCAGCTAATAAAATCCAAACGTTTATTTTCTCCTTCATTGATTCCAAGAGCTCTTGCAGCTTTGTCCTTTACCTCTGCTTTCTTCAGTCTCCAGCCAGCACAAAGGTGGAAGATGGAATGAATCTGACTCCACCTCCAAGAGTGCGCTTGTGGGCTTCCTCCCTGAGTGCTCTGTGGCCCTGAGAGCTTCTTGCTTATATGAGCTCTTCAAAAATGTGAACACGAGCATTGCTTTTGTTTCTATCAATTCCACTTAGTACCTTGTTTCAAGTTCTGGCCCATAACATCTCCTTGAAAGATCAGATCAATCATACTGAACCATGCTAAATTAGATAATTATTGTCTCTATCAATTCTAATGGCTTAATAGCTTGTAAGGATTCTAACACACAACTACATAGCATTTTCACTTTTCTGTTGTTGTTTGCTTGCTTTTTGTTTTCTTTCTTTTTTTTTTCCTTTTTGATCTGATTTTTCTTGTCCAACATGATAATTGTGAAAATATGTATAGAAGAGTTACACATGTTTAACATATATTGGATTACTTGCCATCTAAGGAAGGGGATAGGAGGAAAGGAAGGAGAAATTGAAACACAAAGTTTTGCAAGGGTGAATGTTGAAAACTATGCATATATTTTGAAAATAAAAAGCTTTAAAAAAGAGAGAACATTTGCCTCTCATAGGATCCTATAATCATATTTACTATATATACATTAAATTTTTTCCCTAATTACAATTTAACATTTTTACTTTTTTGACTGTGTAGTTCTATTGGCACATATTGATCTTGCAGTACATTAAAAATCCTGATTTTTTTTTCAAACAAACTACTATGCTACCATACTTCTCCCTTCTTGTATTTGTGAAGCTTTTTTTTTTTTTTTTTGAAATACTAGTATGGGAGTTTATGTTTTATTAAATTTTATTTGTTATGGTTTAGGTTCTGGCCTAGCCAGACATTTTTCACTGAGGGTTTGCCATCCCTCACAGCTTTGTGTCATTTACAAATTTGCTAACTATGCCATTTATATTTCCACACAAGCCACTGATAAAATACTGAAAGCACAGGATCAAGAACAGATTTCTCAGACATCACATTAGGGAACTCCTCAAAGTTAACACTGAGTTATCAATGACTACTCTTTAGGACTGATCATGTACTTATCTAGTCTACACCCCTTCATCCTTTTCCTAGAACACATGAGGTTAATTAAGCCAATAACTTTGATTTAAAAAAAAAAAAGAAATTAACAATCCAGCACAACTTTTCATCAATGACTTCCATCAATCCTTTTTGAAGACTGCTTCCCTTTTGGATAAACACAAACTACCCTTTCAATTCTATGTTCTAGAATTTTGCCAAGAATGGAAATAAAGTTCTACTCTTTTCTTTTGTAAAAATCAATGGTGTTCTCTTCTTTTTTATAATATATGATGGTTTTCTTTGGGAGCAGGTTTTTTTCCTCCTTTCTAATCCTATTGTAGTCTTCTATTCTCTTAAGAGCATCCAAATGATGGTGTCCCAACAATCATATCCACAATCATATCCATATTCTTTCAGTATCCTGAGATGTGAGTTATCTGAATCAAATGACTTAAATTCAATAGGAGGATTTAGATTTTCTCTTTACTATTGCTTTACTTGGACTTTCAACCCTTGGTAACATTTTTATTCTGCCCTTTCTAATCTAAAGGTCATTTTTCTTGGGAGAGAAAATAATCAAATAAGGGTTAAGTGGTTCTGCACCCTCTCCATGGTATGTTATCTTCATCCCATCCACTCAGAACATCAGATCTATCCTTTCTTTAATCCTTTTCTTTCCCCCAATATATTTAAAATACTTCTCTCTCTCTCTCCCTTCCTCCTTCCCTCCCTTTCTCTTTCCCTCCCTCCCTCTCTCTCTCTCTCTCTCTTTCTCTTTCTCTCTCTCTCTCTCTCTCTCTCTCTCTCAATCTCTCTCTGTATATGTGTGTGTGTGTGTGTGTGTGTGTGTGCGCTTATTTCAATTCACGGGATAGAAACTATAATTTTTCTTTCATATAGACCAGTTTCCATCTTATAAACGATCCTTCAAATCAGAAAATCTGACTATCCCTTGCATCTATGCATCCAGAGCTTAGATAAAAGGTTCCTCCAGAGCACATACAAATATTCAAAGTAACAAAATTTATTGGGTTTAGGTCAGCTTTTGCTCTTCTCACATTTCTTGGACCACATGGACTACAGCACAAAATGAGTTTCTGCCCCAGTACAGGCATTTATGACTCCTTGTGGAGAGATGAGGTGAAGGTGGGAGGACACACATGAACTCTTTCTCTGCCCTCTTACTCTCAATGAAAGAAAGATGGGAAAGGGATAAAAGGAATTAAGCCGATTTATCTGCTCCTCCCACAAGAGTGTAGCCTCCAAGAGTATGAACTACCTACCTCATGCGGAGTCAGCCTCCAGCAGGGAATATAGTGTCTTATTGTACCATCCCTTTGCCTAGAATGGTCTTTTCTATGTCTTCATCTGTTAAATCCTTCCCTTCTCTCAGGGTCCATTCCAAATCCCATCTCTCCCATGAAGCCTCCTTGACTTTTTATCCATCTTCTACCTCAACCATGTGAAAAATTATATTCTCCTTGTAAATTTCTTATGATATTTTTTCTGGACTTCTCTTTGGTCCTTATATTTCCTTAATATCATGTGGAACATTCCCCCTCTCTTTCCTAATCAGAGTATGAGGCATTTAATTTACAACCTTTAATTCATAATCAATATCAAAGTTATCTTTATATTCTTAGAGCTCAGCACAGTATTTTGAATACAGTATGTAATTAATAAGTATTTGTTAAATTGAATTGTCTTGTTAGATTTCATTCTAGAGAGATGACTCATTTTACTGGCCAGATTTACTTTCAGTTTGTTTTTTTTTTTTGTTTTTTTTTTGGTAATCAGCTTGGTAGTTCCATGCTTTTGGTTGCTGGGAAGTCTTGCAAAAGGACAGCTGAGATCATAGAACAAGTGAAATAACCCTCCAAAAACTTCCCCCCACTCTCAGATTCCGGACAAGTACATGTCTTCCTGCAAAGTTTTCTCCTGATCTCCTATACAACTTCACCATGTCAGTCAAATCAGTGTATTTGTCATTCATTTCCTGAAAGTGACTTCCTTCTTTCTCCATTTGCCCATAACATTCCTTAAATGCCTCAATTCAGCCCCAGTGTTTACTTATCAAAATCTTCCCTAAACTTCCAGACTCAGCTCAAATGCCATCACCTTCAGAAAGCCTTGGTAAAAGTTAAAGGTTCTGATAAAGGCCTCATTTCCAAAATATATAGAGAACTGACTCTGATTTATAAGAAATCAAGCCATTCTCCAGTTGATAAATGGTCAAAGGACATGAACAGACAATTCTCAGATGAAGAAATTGAAACTATTTCTAGCCATATGAAAAGGTGCTCCAAGTCATTATTAATCAGAGAAATGCAAATTAAGACAATTCTGAGATACCACTACACACCTGTCAGATTGGCTAGAATGACAGGGAAAGATAATGTGGAATGCTGGAGGGGATGTGGGAAAACAGGGACACTGATACACTGTTGGTGGAGTTGTGAATACACCCAGCCATTCTGGAGAGTAGTTTGGAAATATGCTCAAAAAGTTATCAAACTGTGCATACCCTTTGATCCAGCAGTGTTACTACTGGGCTTTATATCCCAAAGAGATACTAAAGAAGGGAAAGGGACCTGTATGTGCCAAAATGTTTGTGGCAGCCCTGTTTGTAGTGGCTAGAAACTGGAAAATGAATGGATGCCCATCAATTGGAGAATGGTTGTATAAATTGTGGTATATGAATGTTATGGAATATTATTGTTCTGTAAGAAATGACACCAGGATGAATACAGAGAGGATTGGCGAGACCTACATGAACTGATGCTGAGCGAAATGAGCAGAACCAGGAGATCATTATATACCTCACCAACGATACTGTATGAGGATGTATTCTGATAGAAGTGGATTTCTTCGACAAAGAGAAGATCTAACTCGGTTTCAATTGATCAAGGATGGACAGAAGCAGCTACACCCAAAGAAATAATACTGGGAAATGAGTGTAAACTGTTTGCATTTTTGTTTTTCTTCCCAGGCTGTTTTTACCTTCTGAATCCAATTCTTCCTGTGCAACAAGAGAACTGTTCGGTTCTGCACACATATATTGTATCCAAGATCTACTGTAACCTATTTAACATGTATAGGACTGCTTGCCATCTGGGGGAGAGGGTGGAGGGAGGAAGGGGGGAAAGCCAGAACAGAAGTGAGTGCAAGGGATAATGTTGTGAAAAATTACCCAGGCATGGGTTCTGTCAATAAAAAGTTATAATTATGAAAAAAATAGCTATATAAACATATAAGCTCTAATAAAGGAATTTAAAAGTCAAAAAAAGAAAGAAAGAAAGAAAGAAAGCCTTGGTAAAGCACTTTGCAAATCTTAAACTGAATGAATAAATAGGAAAGCATTTATTTCTGGGCATGATATCTTATATCTATAATCCCAGATACCAGAAAGGCTAAAGCTGGTAGATCTCTTGAATCTAAGAGCTCCAAGCTACGGTGATCTGTACTAAGGTTGGCATCCATAATAAGACTTCGGGAATAGGGAACCATTAATAGACCAAACAGCCGAAGCTGGAAATAGAACAGATCAGAAGTCCTAAAATGATCAGTAGTGGGATTGGGACTTTCAGGAACCCCTGTGTTCCCTCCTGGGTAAGATGAGGAGATCCAATCTTTAAAAAAAAAAAAAAAAAAAAAAAAAAGTTAATATTAAGTATTTAATCCAAAACACTGTGTAAGGTGCTAAAATTACAAAGAGGAAAAATAAGACAACTCCTCCTTTCAAGTAGTTCACATTTTAATAAGGGAAGACAACACCTGTATTAAATTTTAACTGCAAGTCAAAAAAAATTGTCTACTGGCAATGTGTTATATATCTTCCTTAATGTCACTTCCATCTGTAAAACCATAGGTTTCTAATGTTCCTTTTATTGCCACAGATACTTGGGTTTGTGAATTCTTGTCACAGGGACCTGAGTTTCTTTCTCTTTCTCTCTCTCTCTCTCTCTCTCTCTCTCTCTCTCTCTCTCTCTCTCTCTCTTTCTCTCTCCCCTCCCCTCACCCCCAAGCCCAACCTCAGACCTCATCAAAATCGTTTGACAACACCAGGGACTTTGATGGTAAGAATGGCCTTTTGCTAGTCTTCAGTACCTATTGCTACTAAAGCAAAGACATGTTCACAGCCCATAGTACTCATTTACTTCCATTTTTTCACCATTTGCTTTCTCCAGTTCTATTACTCTCCTGTTCTCCCACTGATGGTGACTTAACAATCACATCTGCTGGTTCTTTCACCCTTTCACCTCATTCACGCCTGGAGATCTTGAACCTGATGACTTCCTGTCTCCTACAGCTTATCTTGGATATCAATTCTCTATAAGTTGCTTCTTGCTGTCCTTGCAGATACAAAGATCTTCATCCTTGACAGACAAAACAGAATCAAAAGAAGTTGAGCAGCTCTGCAGTCAGTCTTTTCATCCACTTTTCCCTGCTGTGATAGCCAAAGGGGTCTCTTATTCTGAACTCTTGTTTATAGCTCTTCATTGAAGGCACTTCTTTGTGCTTATCTATCACATTTTATTTGTGTGACAATGATGTGCGGGCCAGTCTTATCTCCCTGGCTAATACATAAGTTCCTCCCGGGCTGGGACTGAGTTTTAAAAATTTTCATTATAAGGCAACTAACAGTGACTTGCATGTGGTAAGTATTTGACAGACATCCAATGAGTGTTCTTCTATGAGAACTAAAATACAGCCATCAATGGCTAAGCCAAAATGGAGAACATTTTAGCAGAAAATATAAAAGACCAAAACTCTTGGGGTGGATTGGGAAGACACATTCTCAGGATGCCATTCTTCTGGGATAAATTTTATGAATGTAGGGGGAAGAGAAGTAAAAGGGAAAAATATTTTCCCCATCCCCAACCTAGAAACCTATAAGTCATAGAGGCTACCCCAAGTTGACAAGTCACCATCTGGGTAATCAATCCTGTATATAATCTATTAGTTAAATCCAAAATCACTGAGGGCTAGGTTTGTCAGTAAATCATTCTATTTGACTTATAGTTAAAATCTTACACAGGTACTGTCTTCCCTTATTACAATGTGAGTTGCTTGAGAATAAAGACTGTCTTATTTTTCCTCTTTGTAATTTTAGTACTTAACCTAGTGCTTTAGATTAAATATTTAATATATGGAGTTGTTTTTTGTTCTTGTTGTTGTTCTTGTTGTTTTTTTAAAGACTGAATTTCCTCATCTTACCCAGAAGGGAATATAGGGACTCTTGAATGTCCCAGTCCCATATTAATCAGCATGAGACTTTTGACCTATTTTATTTCCAACTTGTACTGTTTGGGGTGATCCACACTTGGGCAGACTCCTGAAATAGGTATGCTTACCCCTACTTTGTAGGTATCCAGTCTCCCTCTCAGTTCAGAAAAAGCCCTGATTAACTGTCCTAGTAAAACCCACAGGTTTACAAAATACCTACTGTGTGCTAGGCAATGAGGATACAAAGTCAAAAATGAAACAATTGCTCCCTTCAAACAGCTTATATTTTACAAGGGGATATAAATATGCAGAGTAGTAAATACAGTAAACAACACATGTAAGGAGATATATCATTTCCCCCTCAACTTCAGAGTTTTCATGGATGACTGGATACAAAGTATTTAATGTAGAATATTCTAGAAGGAAAGCTATATCTCAGTAGTTGCTCAGGTTTGTCATCATATAGGTTTTCCTATCATATAATTGGAGACCTGTAAAGTTAATATGGGTCTACCATTCAGTTATTACCATGCTAACAAAAAATGTGGGTAAACAAGACAATTAATAGAAAACATTTGATTGAAACAAGAAAGAAAAGAAAGGAAGGAAGGGAGAGAAAAAAGAGAAAGAGAGAGAGCAAGGAAGGAAGGAAAGAAGAGAGAAAGGAATGAAGAAAGAAAGAAAGAAAGAAAGAAAGAAAGAAAGAAAGAAAGAAAGAAAGAAAGAAAGAAAGAAAGAAAGAAAGAGAAAGAGAGGGAAAGGAAGGAAGGAAGGAAGAAACAAAAAGAAAGTGAAATAAACATCAAAAACATTCTCATCCTCTATTTCCCAAATGAGTATATTCTTACTCTCCTCCCCCATCAATTCGTGTTTCAGTTGTTAACTAAGGAAAGCAGTTCAACGGCTGCCAAGTGAGGCCTGTTTCTTGGCCATTCCTCGTCCCCAGCTGCAGCTAGCCCCATCCTCAAGAAGGACAGAGGGGGAAGAGGAGGGAGGAGAAAGAAAGAGACAGAGGGAGGAAGACAGAGAAGAGAAAGAAAGAAAAAGAAAAAGGGAAAGACTGAACACATGATTAAGACTCTCAGAACACAGCAGGTGCTTCCTTTGAGAAACTCTCTTTTCCTGAAATAAAGCTCAACTTCCAGAGTGTGTGAGAGACAAGCATGGCAGAAGGTGCTTTGTCTAGCTTGGCCCAGACCAAGAGAAAAAATAATGTTGATGTGATCTATGATGTGGGGTTTGGCAGCAAATGATGGCAGGCACCAAAGGTTGGGGTTCAGTCATGTGAAGAATTCTTAATGACCATTCTTTAAGGCAAAAGATAGATTTATTTGTGGAAAAGTTTACAGACAAAATGAAGAAATACAATAGACACCAGGAATAGTAAATATGAAAGAGTTGAGAGAACAGATGAAAGACAAGTTCCTCAGTGGAACTCACAATTACCCAGTAGAAAGGGAGCAGTGGGAGGAGGAAGTTGGGACAGAGAAGAATAGAAGGAGAAGTGGGGTTGGGAAGCACAGTGTAATTAAGGGAGGTACTACATGGCATGGGGGAAGGGAAAGGGGATCGACACACTAAGACAAAGTGCCCTGGTGGACTGATCCAGAGGAGGATATCAGTCATGGGACGGCCCACGAGTAGCTATTATAGGGAAAATTTAATCTCAGGGACATGACTGGGATTTCTACAGAGGGTGTGTCTCAGGAGTTTAACATAACTTGTATTTAAAACTGCACTACCTCCCTAAAGGATGGGACCATGGAGTTAAACAGATCTCTATCAGAGCTCTATCTGCCTGCTTGCCTCAGGGATCAATTTTTTAGTTTCTCTGGGTCCAAAACACCTTTCGGGATCTCGTCCAGGTGACAGTCCTTTTATACTCTGAGAAAGCTTCCTTCAAGGAAAAGCAAGAAATCTAATTCCCTTTGTTCTGTCAGTGTCCTCGGTCTGATTTTTCAACAGACAATTAGAAAATTCATAGGATCATAGATTTAGAATTGGAAGGCTCCTTAAGAAATCAATGCTTCCTCCCATCTCCTTTTTAAACAGGGACAGGGAGAAGTTAAGTAACTAGTAAGTACCTGAGCTGGAATGCCCCATTCATTAAACTACACTGCAGCACCCCCAGATCTAAGATTCAGATAGAGGCAGGTTTAGCATTTTAGCATCTCATGCAGGAATACTTCACAAAAGCTGCCCCTCTCCCAGCACTCCCCATCCCTAGCCATGCTTCTAGAAACCATATGCAAACCAGAACTTCACTTCATACTCAGAGATTCAGCCCCCAGATCCAGAGCCCCCAGAAATTTGGAATCCCGTCTCCTAACTCCCCAACCACAAGGGAGGACTCCAAATTTGATTTTCATGCAGCTTAGTTTCTAATCTCTTGTTCATACTGTCAAGCCCATTTCTCTAGACTTCTGGGACCATAGAGAGCTCCTCTCTACTAAGTTGAGAAAGCAGGAGAGAGCACTTATTAAGCACTATGTGCTGATATCTATCAATAAAAAGAAAGGCTTAAAAAAAAAAAAACCCAAAACCCATAATCCCTGATCTTGAGTTCACAGTATAATGGAAAAGTCAATATAAAAAGAACTATGTACAAGCAAACTAAATACAAAATAAATTGGAGGCTTCTTAGAGGCAAGGTACTATTCTGTCCCTCCCAGGGATATAAATATTCAGACAGAGCTGCTATTTGACTATTCATAGAATCGTCTGAACTCACTAGATCCCTGCTGTGGGCTACTATGGTCTTTCTGAATTGGATTTCAAGGCCCAGCATAGTACTAGTCCCAGGCCTTGCTTGCTGCCTCTGAGCAATGGGGTCTTTCCCTCCCAGCAGGAGGTCTTTCAATGGGCCAGCCCAGAAAATGTTTTCACCTCATGAGCTTCCTCCAGACCGAAGTTTCAGGTCGGGCTAGGCTCCAGGCCACATGTTCCCTTTGGTTTACTCCCCTCAGAAGTGTAAATGTCTCAAACTGGGGCCTCCCAGGCACTATGAGGATCAAGTGAGATAATATCTGTAAAATGTTTTTTAAATGGCAAATCCCTATGAAAGGTAGGAGAGACCAAAAGAATAATTATACTTTCTATCACTGCTCCAAGTCTCTGGGCCCTCCATTCTTGAGAGGAATTCTAAAACTATTAAGTCGCAGACCCCCACAGGTAAAGGAAGTTTTTACACTAAAAGTTCCTTATATCAATGAAATCACAGGGCTTGTTGTTTTGTTATTTAAATCAATCTAATAATAGTTATTGTTGTTTGATTCCAACTCTGGGACCTCATTTGAGATTTTCTTGGCAGAGATACTGGAAGTGGTTCTCCAGCTAACCTTACAGAGGAGGAAACTTAGGTAAATACAGTTAAATGATTTGCTTACAAGTCACACAGCTAGTATGTATCTGGGGGTAGTTTTGAACTCACAAGATGAGTCTTTAAATGTGGATCAAAGCATAGTGATGTTGATCTACTTGTCACCAGATGATAGCGGGCACCAAAAGTTGGAGTTCAGTCAAGTTAAGAATTCACAATGGCCCTTCTCTTTGGCAAAAAGTAGATTTATTTGGGGGAACAGGTTACAGACAAAATGAAAGGTGCAGTAGACACCAGGAATGGTAAACGTGAAATAGAGTGGGAAAACAAATGAAAGATAAGCTCCTCGGTGGAACTCACAATTACCCAGCAGAAAGAGAGCATCCCATGAGGTTGGAACATGCCCTTAGCTGCCAGACTAAATCATGAAAAGGACTCAGTACCCTAAAAGAGTTAGTTAGCTGAAAGGAGGAGAAGCAGGGTTGGGAAGCAGAGTGAAGTTGGGGGAGATACCACGTGGCATGGGGTGGGGGGAAGAAGGGGAGAAACACCATAACATAGAGAGTGCTGTGGTGAACTGACCCAAAGGAGGGCAGCAGCCAAGCCATGGCCCATAGGTAGATTTTATAGGGAAAATTTAACCCCAGGGACATGACTGGAATTTCCAACAGGACATAGCAAAGTGAGACTGTTTGAGAACCCTACAGAGAGTGGGTCTCAGGGGTTTGACATAAGTTGGATTTCTGACTGGACCTCCCCAGAGGGTGAGACCATGGAGCTTAATTGATCTCTATCAGAGCCTTCTTGCCTCAGGGATCAATTCTTTAGTTTCTCTCTGTCCAACACACCATTTAGGACCTCGTCACACGTGTCTGGAAAAATAAAATACTACTGAAGCAGGAAAAAAGGCAGAAAAGCAAGTATTCCTGGCTCCAGGCCCTGAGCTCTATCCCGGTGCCGCCTAGCTGCCCATGAAGAGGCTGAAAAAACAATAACTACTCGCATTCATGCATCCTGATAAGGTTTACAGAAAGCTCTTTCTTCACAACTGTCTTAGAGGTGAATTTACTATTCAATCAGGAATCAGAGAGCTATGAGGTAGAGCAAATGAGGAAGGCCATTCATCCTCTGCTGGGGGAAGAAATGTTTTTAAAGCTCAGCCTGTCCCCACCCATGTACACCTGACAGCAGTGGAATGTCCCTGGTGCAGGCTTCCCGTTCCTAGCAGACATACCAGAAAAACCTCCCCACCTACTTAGGTGTTATTCCAAGTACACTACTCAATGAGAGGGGAATTGGAAAAGAGCCTTAGGCTGAGGGCTCTGGTCCTCTGTCACTGCCTGAGCTTCAGTTTCAGCCATCTGTCAAATGAGGGGGTTGATTTGGATTAGGGCTTCTCAGTTTGGGATCTTAGTACCTATCAAGGGATATGAGAAGTTTGTGAAGTGGAGATAGTCATGATCTGGTAAATAATTGTAGTATCCTATTGTAATCAATTAAGGAAGCTTTTTTGGTGTTGGGGATGGTATATTGGTCCTGGAATCCGGAAGAACTTGAATCCTACTTCAGATACTTATGAGCTGTGTAGTTCTAAGCAAGTTTTTTCACCTCGTTGAGCCTTTTGATGACTTCTGATCTCTAGAGATGACTAGATGATAAGGTGGACAGAGTACTGGGCTTAGAGTCAGGAAGAGCCCTTTTTCTGAGTTCAAATCTGGCCTCAGACATTAGTTGTATGACTCTGGCAAGTCACTTAACCCTGTCTCAGTTTCCTCATCTGTAAAATGAACTGGAGAAGGAAATGGCAAACCTCTCCAGTATCTTTGTCAAGAAAACCCCAAATAGGGTAACAGAGAGTTGGACATGACTGAAATGACTCAGTACTACCAAGAGTTCAAATTCAGCCTCAAGCACCTAGTAGGTGTGTGACCCTTGGCAAGTCACTTAATCTCTGCCTCAATTTCCTCCACTATAAAATGAAGATAATAATAGCATTTGCCTCCCACAATGAAGATCAAATGAAATAATATTTGCAAAGCACCTGGTAGACAGTAAATGCTATATAAATACTATTATTATTAAGGTACAGAGAGCAAGTTTAGATAATGTTTGTAAAGAAATTAGCACAGTGCCAGGTAAATACTAGGAACTTGATAAATGTTTCCTTTCCAGAAAGTCTACTTAAGGATTATATCTGTGGTCCTAATTTTGTTTTTGTTTTATTTCCTATATGCATTTGCATGATAAACACTAGGATTTTTTTTTTTAATTCCATATTGAATAATGAGTACAAAAAAAGTTCACTGAAATCTAATGTGTCTTAAGCCCAATAGGATACAAAAAATTTTGGGAATCCCTGGCCCAAATGATCTCAAAAGTCCCTTCCTCTTTTTCTTGGTTCTATAATTGTTACAGACATCATGTTTTTCTTGTTTCCAACCAAAATCCTGGAATAATTCATTAAAGCTGAGGCTGCCACTGAATGAAACTTTTTATGGCATCACCTTTGCCACTGGAATCCATGGGCAAAGCCAGCCTGGGCTGGCCAGCTCCACAAGGAAGCTGGGCCTGATGGCTCTCAAAGTAAGTGAAATAAAGATAGAAGAAGAAAGAGACATGGTATAGTTCTTAACTAACCCCTTATTGTCTACAAACTGAATATAATAAGTACTATGTTATTTCCATAGAACTTTAAATTTACAGAACACTTTATTTTTAAGTAAGACATGTAATAATAAGTATTAGGATAATAGATCAAGAGTTGGAAGGGACCTCAGAGACCCCTAAGTCTAACCCACTTATTTTATAGCTGAAGAAACAATTAGATGGTTAGATGATTTGCCCAGGATCACTGAGTGCAGAGTCAATGTTCTTTCTTCTGCACCACGATTATTCCCCTTTTGCAGATGAGAAAACTGAGGTGTAGTTAATGCCTTATAATGGAAAACTCGATTTCCAATCTTGAATTAGACATTTATTTGCTATATAGCTCTGAACAAGTCATTATCTGCCTCAACAGCTTCACCTTACCCTGTTTCACCGAGATGTTGTAGGATTAAACGAGAAATGCTTAGCAAAGCATGGTAATTGTGTTATGAAATGACCAAGTCCAAAGTGCTAACCCCTGACAAACTCAGGTTTTCCGATCCCAAGATCAATGTCCAAATACCTACTCCTACCAGTGTGGGCCCAGGAGAGCTAGGAGAAATCACATCAGAGCGAGCAATGTAGAGAAAATTCCTTTCCCTCACCATTTATTTGCATTGTCATAATGGCCTGACACATGTGCCCACAGAGATTTTTCCCCTCCCTCCTCACTTTTGCAACCCCATCCAAGTCACTCATTCCTAGCCATCCCCATCTAATCCAAACTAAGAAACAGATAAAGTTGGTCTTATTCAGCACTCTCCTTCACATCTATTCAATGGCCCTGCATTTCTAAAAGGGCCCTATTCCTTACAGGGAAAGTGCAGGCTCCAGGCTCCAGCTGAGGCTGTGCATTGATTTAACAATTTCTATGAACTGATTAACAGTGAAATAGAATCAGAAGGGACTGGGATTATGGGCCGCTCTGCCTTAGCTTCTGATTTACTCTGTTGTGGTTGAGTTATTTTTTAGTTGTGACTAATTTTTTGTAACTGTATTTGGGATTTTCTTACTAAAGATACCGGAGTAGTTTGTCATTTCCCTCTCCAGCTTATTTTGCAGATGAGGTAACTGAGGCAAATAGGGTAAAGGGACTTATCCAGGGTTACACAGCAAGTAAAGATAAGGTCAGATTTGAACTCAGGAAGATGAATTTTTCTGACTCCAGCCTCCCTGAACTCCACCCTCTCTGCCACCTCGATGCCTTTGTCTTTATCTAAGATTTCTGAAAGAGGCAAAAATCCCTCCATGACGTCAGATCTACATAGTCAAAGCAGAATGGAAGTTGGAGGGATTATTTGAGGAACGTGGACCCTCTAAAGTAACCAACATGGCTCTCTCAACTCTCCAAATCTCCCAAGAATATTTTCTTTTCTAATCATTATTATTATTTTTATTTTTTCCCTTCTTAAAAAATTTATTCATTAAGGGTTTTTGTTTTATTTTGCACAGGTGACTGATCAATTTATTACTAATGTTAAATAGGTTTTTTAGCTTTTTATTTTCAAAATACATGCATAGTTTTCAACATTCACCCTTGCAAAACCCTGCATTCCAATTTTTTTCTCCCTTCTCTCCCTCCATCCCCTCCCTTAAGACAACAAGTAATCCAATATATGTTAAATATGTGCAATTCTTCTACATATTTTCACAATTATCATGTTGCACAAGAAAAATTGGATCAACAACCATTCTGGAGAGGAATTTGGAATTATATCCAAAAGACTATCCTTTGATCCAACAGTGTCTCTACTGGGCCTGTATCCCAAAGAGATCATAAAAAAGGGAAAAGGACTCACATATGCAAAAATGTTTGTAGCAGCCCTCTTTGTAGTGGCGAGGAACTGGAAACTGAATGGATGCTCATCAATTGGGAAATGGCTGAATAAGTTATGGTATATGAATGTTATGGAATATTATTGTTCTACAAAAAACAAACAGCAAGTTGATTTTAGAAAGGCCTGGAAAGACTTAACATGAACTGATGCTGAGTGAAGTGAGCAGAACCAAGAGAACATTGTACATGGTAGCAACAAGATTATATGATGATCAACTCTGATGAATGTAGCTCTTTTCAACAATGAGGTGATTCAGGCCAGTTCCAAAAGACTTATGATGGAGAGAACCGTCTGCATCCAGAAAGAGAAATAGAGGGACTAAAGGTAGATCACAACAAAAGTATTTTCACTTTTTTATTGTTGTTGGCTTACTTTTTTGTTTTCTTTGTCAATTTTTTCCTTTTTGATCTGATTTTTCTTACGCAGCATAATTATGGAAATATGTGTAGAATTGCATATGTTTAACATATTGATTTACTTGTGTCTAAGGTGGGGAGAAGGGAGGGAAAAATTTGAAACAGAAATTTTGCTAGGGTGAATGTTGAAAACTATCTATGCATATGTTTTGAAAATAAAAAAGTTTTAATTTTAAAAATTGGATCAAAAAGGGGGGAAATACTCATTAGTTTTCAACATTTACTTTTTTTTTCCCCCTGAGGCAATTGGGGTTAAGTGACTTGCCCAGGGTCACACAGCTAGGAAGTGTTAAGTGTCTAAGACCAGATTTGAATTCAGTTCCTCCTGACTTCAGGGCTGGTGCTCTATCCACTGCACCACCTACCTGCCCCTCAACATTTATTTATACTATTTTCATTTCTATTTTTTTTCTCCCTCTCTTTCCTCCTCCTTTGCCAAGATGGCAATCAATCTGATATAGATCATACATGTGTAATCATACTAAACATATTTTCCCAGGACTATTTCCTTAGAGCACAGATTTTTCCAGTGTCTCAGTTAGAAGAGAGTTAGAGTAATGGCCAAGTGCCTTTTTTTTTTTTTTTTTTTTTTTTATTACCAAATCTCCTCCCCACCTCCCATGGGTCAGGAAAATTCTCCTTCCAAAAGAAGGATGATCCTGCTAGGTTCAGTTCATCTTGTCAGCTTCAGCCCAAAGGTTTCTTTCTCTCAGGCAGGCCAAGAGATGAAGCCTGGAGTCTGATCCCTGAAAATGGAAATAACACAAACTGCTCTGGCTTTTGTTTCAGACAATGAGCTGTGAAGTTATCCACAATCAAACTGAATCTAATCTTTCCAAGTCATCACAGAATGACAAAAGGCAGGAGCTGGGAGGGGCTTCACAGCTCATTCCAGGCACCCACACAAGTCACAAAGGAGCAGACCGAGCCCACCGAGGTAGTGTTTTGTCCCAGGCCAACAAATTGATCCTTATCTTCACAGCAGCCAATGAAAGGCATACACAGCACCCTTTCTGCTCACAACCATACCCAAGGGATTCTGGCCATAACCACCGGAGAACATCCCCTTCCACCCTTTCAGGTTTTACTGAGACCATGACTGTTCACCAAGATGAAAAATGAGTAATTTAAGCAGTGGGAGCATAGAAGCATTAAGAATAGTATGATATGATCTAGAGCTAAAAGTGACTTCAAAAGCCATCTAGTCCAGTCTCCACATTCTACAGATGGGGAAACTGAGGCTCGGGGAGTTTGTGACTTGCCCAAAGTGACACAGAGAGTAAAGGGCAGAGGTAAGGTTTGAACTCACTTTCTCTTATTCCAGAGTCAGTGATCTCTGTTTTATATATGATTTATAGAATAAATAGATGGCCCTCACTGTCCTCATCTGCAAAGAAGTCACAGAAGATCACACAAGATGTTCTCCAAGTAATGTCCTTGTCAGTTCTAATATTGCATAAGTCTAGATCCGAGACCTCCAGTCCTTTTGTTTTTTAATATAAGGAAAAATCCTGTTGTTGAGTTGTTCTGAATCTTCATAACCTCATTTGGAATTTTCTTGTCAAAGATACTGGAGTGCTTTGCCATTTTCTTCTCCAGCTATTTTACAGCTGAGGAAACCAAGGCAAGCAGGATTAAGTGATTTGTCCAGGATCACACAGCTAGGAAGTATTTGAAATAGGATTTGAACTCAAGAAAATGAGTCTTCCTTTTATGGAAATGTTTTGCATAACTTCATATATGTGCCTTTTTAATGAGAGGGTGGTAGGGAGGGAGAGAATCTGGAACTCAAAATTTTAAAAACAAATGTATTGTTTTATTTGTAACGAAGGAAAATAAAAATATTAAAAAAGGAAAAAAAGATAAAAAAAGATGACTCTTTCTGACTTTGAGCCAAAAACTATACTTCCTCAAATCCTTGACAGCAAAATCCCAAGATAAAAGTCTCTCTTCTCTGCTAGGAATTCTAGAAAACTCAGGAAAAAGGGAACTTGGCAGCAGCAAATGCCCTGCAATACCCTTAACTAAAGCACCAAAATCAACTGGCAATTCTCAGATAAAGGAATTCTAATTTGGATTACTTGATGCATATCTAAATTTCCTAAACAACGGATAAAGGAATGGAACTTCTAAAACCATGACTCAAAAGCAAAACAACACTCAGTTTTATCATGATTCACAGGAATATAAATTCAAATGGGATGGAGATAGTTGCCTAGAGGAAGCTCTGTGGAGCAGTGGCTACAACCCTGAACTTGGAGTCAGAATTGCATTCAAATCCAGCCTCAGATACTATTTAGCCCTATGATCTTGGGTAAGTGCCTCAGTTTCCTCATCTATAAAATAATAATAACTCCTGTTTCTCAGAGGGCTTATTGTAAAGATGAATGAGATAATACCTGTTACATGTTTTCTAAACTTAAACAGGACATATAAATGCTAGCACTGTTATTATTATAAATATAGGATTTAGGCTTCAGAGGTCATGTAGTTCAATTCATTTTACAGATGAGGAAATGAGCAGAGATAATAAATAAGTTATCTATTCAAAGTCACACAGGGCAGAGCTGGGTTCCCCACCACAAAAAAAAAAAAATAAAATAAAATGTAATGGACATAAGATCTACACTACGCATTTGAGTTGATGGTGATCCCAGATCAACACCCTGCTTTAAATAAGTCAAAACAGGTTTGGACAAAGAAACGCCCTCAGACAAATCTGATCACTGCTTTACCTTGGCTTCATTTCTATAACTGGGTCACATTAGATGGTGCTAGGCCCATTGCAGCTTCCCCAGTAACCTCATGCCATTTGATTTGGCATTTTCCAGAACAGATCTTTCGTCAGTCTTAGTAGAACTCAACCTTGACAAATAACAACAGTTATTTTCTTAACACCTACATGTCCTCTCAGTTACAGGCCTGAGACAAGATGGCTGCTGCTAGCAAGTACTCTTGCCTACAAACAGACCAGGAAGGGCTCTCCAGAGAAACTTGTTGGCACAGTTGGCTGGGAGTCAAGATTTCAAATCTAGCCTCAGACATTTACTGGCTGTGTGACTCTAGGAAGGTCAGTTGACCTCAATTTTCCTAAATTTCCTTAATTGTAAAATGAGGATAAAATTAGTACCTATTTCCACCCACACACACCCCAAATTGTTGTGAGAATCAAATGAGATAATATTTTTAAAAATACTTAGCACAATGTCTGCCATGCAGTAGATGTAAATACTTCATTCCTTTTCCTTTTCTGATTTCTCAAGGCTGGTCTATTCATAAAAAGGTCTTTGATTTTATAAACATGTGATAAAGCAGCAGTAGAAGGAACAGACCTTGAAATGGAGCTAGACTGAATTCTGTCACTCACTAGCTGATTGGGACCTGGGAAAGGCCTTAATTTAGGAAGGTCCAGGTCACCCATTGTATCTGGGGCTGTTACCAGTCATCTTGCTTCTGTCTTGCCATTGAACTTCCATGCCTCTGGAGGAGACAGTGAGGCTGATGACTTTGCACAGCTCTACCTCAATTAAATCCAATTCCTAAGCAAGTCAAGACATGATATCATTGGTTCTATTTGAGAAAAAAAAAAGGATGAACAATAACAATTTCACAAGGATATTTTTTAAAGCAAATTTTTTACTCAGTTACATATAAACAAAAATTCTGACTTTTTAAAATTTTAATATTTTTTAACTAAAGCTTTTTATTTTCAAAACATATACATGGATAATTTTTCTTTTTTTATTTATTAAAGCTTTTTATTTTTCAAAACATATGCGGAGACAATTATTCAACATTAGCCCTTGCAAAACTTGTGTTCCAATTTTTCCCTCCTCCCCTCCCCCATTCCCTACATGGCAAGTAGTCCAATATATGTTAAACATGGTAAAAATATATGTTAAATCCAATATATGCATACATATTTATACAATTAACATGGATAATTTTTCAGCAATGGCCCTTGCAAAACTTAGTGTTCCAAATTTTTCCTTCCCTTTCTTCCAATCCCTTCCCTAGATGGCAAGTAATCCAATACACTAAACATTAACATTCTTTAAAAAAATTTTTTTTTGAGTTCCAAGTTTTTCCCTCACTCCTCTCCTTGAGAAGACAAGTAATTTGATAAAAATTATACATGTGTAGTCATGCAAAACATTTTCATATTAATCACAGGATTATTTAAGGATAAAATGAGATAATAATCATTAAACTACTTGGGAGAATACACAATTCTATGCAATCATTAAATACTATTAATGCAACTGTCTATCACATGTCATGGCATTATAAATTGAACTTTCAGGGATTAAAAAAAAATTGAATTGAATCATAAAGATGCAATGGATCTTGGAGTTCAAGTTACCTACTTCCTTATTTTATAGACAAGGAAACTAAGATTCAGAGAAATCAAAGTGCTTTGCCAAAGATCCCATAGCTTAATAGAAGTAGACCTGGGAAGCTAATCCAGGGTCTTTGGCTCCAAAGACTATTGTATCATACTGTAGTGATATATGAATTCAGCTTCACATCAATATTTCCTACTTATAAAGACAGCTGAACTTCCTCTTACTTCTCTCCCTCCCCCACGCCCTACCCAAATCTCAGTAACTACAGAGCTCTAAGCAGGGCTATCCTCAGGCTCCTCATAAAACCCTTGAGAATGGAGATTGTGGGGTAATAGTCATTACTACAAGTTTCAGCAGCAACTTTGCTAGTCATTCTCTGTAGAAAATATTTCCCAGACTATACAGCACCTCATGGATTTCTCTATCCAGCCATCACTTCCATTCCTTCCCAGATTTCTCTATCCAGCCATCACCTTCACTCCCTTCTTATTACTGGAAAACTGAATTCTGTCCCTGGACTCGCTGGGTTTTGACAGACCAGCTTTTGCTTGGTTTCGAGCCCCTACATCACTTCCTGGACATTTTCAGCCATGACATTGAGAAGGGATCCTAGGCCCCTATCCCTTTCCAGCTCTCTTTTATGTATGTAATTCTGTCCCAAAGCCCATTGTCTCCTTACTGGTGGAGATGAATCCCTGCCTTGACTGAGAGAAGTTGTGGGGAAGCAAGAGAGCTCTAGCTTTCAATAATCCCCCTTTGGAGAACTTTTCATTTGGATCTTCCTGGCCTCCAGGTGCAAGAGAGAAGATGGAAGAGCCTATCCCCACTTCAAAATGCTAAAGGAAAAGACTCTGGGAAAACATGAGAAAAGTGGGCAGTCTCTACCATGTTCTTCTTTCCAGCATGCCAGGCTAAAGACTTTGAAAAGTTTCTCCTTGAGTGAGAGCAAGGACACTTTCTTAGCTGAAACAAGTTATCAGAATCCCCATGGGAGAGCATTTATTTTTTGTAAGACTTTGTCTTTCAAATTTCTAGAGACCCAGTGATAAAGAATGCTAGCCACCTGAGAAAAGAATGATGAACTCAGGATGCTAACTTACAAACACATTTTGGGATATGGCAAATGTTAGAATTTATTTTGCTTAATTTTACAAATTTTAAGTGCCTTTTTTTTTCTTTCAGTGAGGAAGAAAAGGTAAAAATGAGAAAACATAAGTGCTTGTTAATTGAAAAAAGTAATAAATTTATTTAAAAAAAAAAAAGCCAAACTCCTTGAGACCAGGGACTATATAGTGCTTCTAATTGTCCCTTCTAATATTCAGTACAGTGCTTATCATAAGTAAGGGCTTAACAATATGGAACTATGCCCAAAGGGCTATCAAACTGCATATCTTTTGATCCATCAGTACCACTACTGGGTCTACATCCCAAAGAGATCATAAAAAAGGAAAAGGACCCAAATGTGCAAAAATTTTTGTGGCAGCTCTTTTTATAGGGGCAAGGAACTGGAAACTGAGTAGATACCCATTAGTTGGAGAATGACTGAATAAACTATGATATATGAATGTTATGGAATATTATCATTCTGTAAGAATCAGCAGGATGATTTTAGAGAGGCCTGGGAAGACTTACATGAACTGATGCTAAGTGAGTAGAACCAAGAGAACATTGTACACAGCAACAAGAAGATTATATGATGATTAATTCTGATGAATTTGGCTCTTTTCAACAATGAGGTGATTCAGACCAGTTCCAATAGACTTGTGATAGAGAGAGCCATCTGCATCCAAAAACTGGACTGTGGAGACTAAGTGTGGATCACAACATAGTATTTTCACCTTTTTTGTTGTTTGCTTACTTTTTGTATTTTTTCTCTTTTTTGATCTGATTTTTCTTGTAGTACATGATAATTATGGAAAAACATATAAAAGAATTACACATGTTTAACATAAAAAAGTAAGGGCTTAATAAATGATCTCTCTCACTTAGCTAGGTAGCTATCTGCCTAACCATGGTACAAAAATTACATCACACAGAAATATTTAGGTCACCTTGTATTCCCCAGGAATACACGGACATTTATTAAGTACTTACTTTGTACCAAGCACAATTATAGATGCTGGAGAAACAAAGAAGCAAGGAATATCTTGACTCTCCCATTGGAACCAGTGAATGAATTAGAAAACATGAGAGACAGCATAGCCAGTCTTGGAAAGGGTGACATAGGAAGCACTGTCAAAATAAGATGTAGCCAAGTCCCGGTCATTGCCAGAAGATGAAAGGAAAAAGAAAGAAAACAACATGCCATAACAATAGGTGTTCTCTATCCCAGAGAAGTCCCACTAAGTGATAAGCACTCACCCCACTGGAATAATCTTTGAGGAATAGATTTTGAGGGTCCAGGGTCACCTCTATATGAAAGGCAATAGACTAATAAGATCTTAGTGAAGAAGTATCAAACTGTGGCAATGATATTAAAAGCGCATATATGCTTTTCTAGGAAAGCAAATAAATCAATCATCCATGAATATCTTAGATACAATGAACTGTGACTCTCTATGACCTCTATGACCTAATCTGCCAATAGTATAGTCAGACAAGAGGATTAAACATGAAAGTTATGATGTCTCTGGCTGAATTCCACAAATACCACATAAATAATGGCAGTATTTGCCATCATTCAGAATTATGGGAACTTCCTCTCATTCTATTAATGCTGATCAATGCACACAACTACTGTATCAGAAGCTACATTCAAGTGTCAACTAGGTGGTCCAGTGGACAGAGCACTGGACCTGAAGTCAAGACCTGAGTTCAAATTTGACCCTAGCTACTAGCTGTGTGATTCCTGGCAAATCAACAGACCTCTCAGTTAACTCATCTGTAAAGTGAGTTGCTGCGAGCACCAAATAAGATAATATATGTAAAAGTGCTTTGAAAACATTAAAGGACTGTATAAATGCTAGCTAAGCTTCCTTACATGGTTCACCAATGCTCAGAGGCTGCCTGGGAGAAAGTCAGCCGGTTGGGCCTAGCTGAGCTGAGTGGGACCTGAATCTCTGGCTGAATCATCCTCATTTCTACCCAGTCTGTTGCTTTGTCTATTTTCCCCACTTGACTTCACCTTCTCCTATTGCTCCCAACATACACAACCTTCCTTGGTATATAGCAGAAATACATGGATCAATTCATTATGATAATGACCAAAGTTGACTGTTAAGCATTTTTCTATCAATAGAAGGAACAGAAAAAGCTGCTGAAATAACAAGGTTAGGACACCCCTGTGCATAATTATAATATGTATAATTTTCTCCAACCTTCTAGGAGAAGAAGCATTCCTCATATAGGTCAGCCTGAGAATGAGTCATATAGGAGAACCTGGGTGGAGCCATCTTGGTTAAACAGCTCTCTTGGGCAAAAGAGGCTGTGGCCATATGAAATTCCAGTCAGGGCCTCACTGGCAGGGCTCACAGAGCCTGGCCCAAACCTCAGGAAGATTCATCTTTCTAGCTTGGCCTGTGTGTCTGCTGTTGCTGGTCTGAGGCAGCCCTTCATTAGTACTGTCAATTGCAGGCCTAACAAAGCTAATTCACCAGAAAGGAGAGACTTCACCAGAAAGGAGAGACCCTCCTAGGGTGCCAGAGCTCATTTATGTAATATCTACTGGGTGTTGAGGAAGTGCTAGGAAGACTCATCTTCCTGACTTCAAATCCAGCCTCAGATATGGACTGGCTATGTGACTTTGGACAAGTCATTTAATCTCTACCTTAGTCTACCTCAGTTTCTTCAACTGTAAAATGGACATAATAATAAAACTTGCCTCCCAAGGTTGTTGTGAGGATCAGTGAGATATCTGTAAAGTACTTTGCAAATTTTAAAATGCTATATAAATGTTAGTTATTATTTTTAAATACTTTCATGGAAAGTTATGAAGAAAGAGATGAAGTTCTATAGATATTATCCCTAGTTTTATCACTAATATGTGATCCTTCTAGCATTATCTTTTGGATGATGATACAGGATGTTGTTATGATGGATACAGGATGTTATGATGTTACAGGAACATGGTAGACCCTTAAAGCTTATACAGATCAGGGTCATCTACTTGACTTAAAACCCAGGAGATTATCTCTATATATACTTTATCAGTGATGGAGAGGAACAGAGACCTACCACCCACATCTTGAAAACTCTACATCCCACTTGGTATAATCAGAACTTTTCTAGACTGTTTTACAGAAACAGATCAACCTTGCTTGAGATTTGTTTCATCTTTCTCCTTCTAACTATCTGACAAATCAAAAATCCCTTATTCCTGGTTGAAAGAACAAGATAAAAATGATAAGTAATTAAATTCTAAATTTAAAGTAGCACATAAAGAAATGCACATTGAGACAACTCTGAGATACCACTACACACCTCTCAAGTGGGCTAAAAAGACAGGAAAAGATAATGACAAATGTTGGAGGGTATGTGGGAAAACTGGGGACACTGACGCATTGCTGGTAGAGTTGTGAATTGATCCTACAAACTGTGCATATCCTTTGATCTAGTACTGTTTCCACTGGGCTTATATCCCAAAGAGATCTTAAAGGAGGAAAAGGGATCCACATGTGCAAAAATGTTTGTGACAGCCCTTTTTGTAATGGCAAAAAATGGTAAACTGAGTGGATGCTCATCACTTACAGAATGGCTAAACAAATTATGGTATATGAAGGTTATGGAATACTATTGTTCTATAAGAAACAACCAGCAGGATGATTTCAGAGAGGGCTGGAGAGACTTACATGAACTGATGCTAAGTAAAATATGCAGAATCAGGAGATCATTATACATGGCAACAGCAAGATAATACGATGATCAATTCTGATGGACATGGCTCTCATCAACAGTGGGGTGATTTAGACCAGTTCCAATGGTTTTGTGAGGAAGAAAGGCATCTGTACACATTGCACATGTTTAACATATACTTGATCACTTGCCGACTTGGAAGAGAAGGAGAAAGGAAGGGAAAAATTAGAATATAGGGTTTTGTAGGGATGAATATGGAAAATTATCCAGCTTTTTTCAAGGCTGACATTTCTTTGTCATTTAAAATCCAACCCCAGGCAAAAGGCATTGGTGTGATAAGGGAGACGGTCTTGTATATTTACATAAAAATATTAAATTATTCCCAAGATCTTACAACCTCTACCTGCAAAGGGGCTATATTATTCATGTTTCCATGTCAGCTGTTATTTGACTTTTTCATAAGCTTTGTCTCTTCTAGGCTCCAAACCATGTATTTCCAACTATTTGTTCAACCTGAATACCACCTGCTACCTAATTTTGTTGGCTGTCAGATAACAGCCTATTGGTCAGTGATAACAGAGTTTCTGAGACTAATGAGCAACAATAATGAGGCGCTTAAAGTTGATGCAGGCATAGAATAAAATTGGGTGTCAGTCACTTGACCTAGTGATGTTTCAGACCTAAAAGCACACTTTTGGAAGGTTTCTTCCTTGAGCTTTGCTCAAAGAATTACGGGTATTGCACCTGTGCACAAAGTCAGAAACAGACCACTCCTCAACTCTGCCTCTAAGCCTAAAATTAGTATATCAATGACATGAAGCACCTGGTTTTTCTAACTTTTTCCTATAAATTTATCTTCCTGATCCTCAATTTTTGCTAACTTTTTTTGGAATTTAGCCCACTTCAAATTGGTGTTACAATTATAATAAACTTTGCCCCTTGACTTGGAGATGGATCTGAGCCTGCAAATTCTTTTGAGACACCTCATAACACTGACCTGGAACCCCAACAAAGGAAGAGAGAGAGAGAGAGAGAGAGAGAGAGAGAGAGAGAGAGAGAGAGAGAGAGAGAGAGAACGAACAACACAAATGCTACCCTCCTCTCATGTTCCTCCAATCCAAATGATTCACCCTCCAAAAAGCATGAACATTCATCTGAAAGCCAGACTATTTACATTTATGACTTGTTAGATTAAAAAAAAAAAGGCTTGGAAAAGAGACCACCGTCACATAATGTGTTCTCAATCTTAGTGAGTCTGTGTCATCAATACATCTAAAACTGCTCCCCTAAGCCATAGGTTTAGAGAGTGCAGGTGACATGAATAGGTTCCTAGTGATGTCACATGACTGCAGAAATGCCACAATCTCCAAAATGGTAATGTAATGCCAGGGAAACTGAGGCAAGATAGAGATTAAAGAGTTTTAATATTTTATTTGAAAGGGAGAGATTTACTGGACCAAATAGAACCATGGTTTGGTCCCAGGGCTGAATGAGACTATTGTCTCTAAGAATCCAGCATCCAGCAGCCAATGTGAGTTCTCAATGACATATATATCCTTGGCTCCAAGCTCAGGCTCTAAGACAAAGTGGGGTAGAATCCAAACTCTGGTGAGTGGGGAATCTCCAGGCAGGGACCATGAATCCAGTTCTGACAGGTTGAGAGGTAGGACCATAAATTCTTAATGACTTAGGAGGAGTTAGGAGCCAGGAAGTCTGAACTCCCCCTTATCTTGTGTTTTCACATTTACAATTTATAACTTTAGAGTAACTAGCCCTGAATTATATCAGTCCTAATGAACTCGAGGTAGGGTTACAACTAAGGGGATTGGGGCAGAACAATTAAGGGAAACTGAAGCAGAACAATTTAGCAAAACCGAGGCAGGACAATTAGGGAAACTGAGGCAGGACAATAAAAGGGAACTGTAGCACAACAGTAGGTGAACAAAAGATCAATGGAAAGCTGCCTGGTGGGTCCAAAGTGACTCAAAAGATTACCAGTGACTCAAAAGATATCATCGAAGAAATGTAGGATTGGAAGGAGGAATGGGCTGTTCATATAGCAAGAGTGAGGTATAACAGAAGGAAAACATGAGGACTACATTGGTATCCATAAAACATTAACAGAACCAGAGAAAGGCTCCTCTGTTTCAGATTTATGGAAGGTCTCAGGCAACAATCACAAAGAATTAGAAATTGGCCATTCTTTATAAGGGATTACCCATATGCATGACATCATAAAACAAAATATTTGAAATAAGTTAATCAATTAACAAGCATTTATTAAACACATATTGTAATGCCGGAGAAAGTGAGGCAAGGTCGAGATTAGAGAGTTTTAATATTTTATTTGTTGGAGAGTTTAATTGATTGACTGGACAGGACTCTTGCCTCAAAGTATCCGGTAAAAATAGTCACTGCTCTCAAAGAGTTTCCATCTTAATGGTAGAGATAACATGTATTGAAAAAGTTACATATAAGATATATACAAGGTAACCTTAGATAGGAAATAAAAGGAAGTGATGTGCTCTTTTACCCATTGCTCTTATCTCAGCCACTGAGTTTAGCATTAGCAAAATGGGAGGAAAAGATTGTGCTGTCTGTCTAGTAAACTAAGAGAATGCCCCTGTATATTTGCATACAATACATGCATTTCATTAAGGCATCGGTCAGAAGCTTTCCTGATTTCCTCATGAGCAAAATGGAAAAACAGGAGCTGGATTAGAGTACTCTGAAGAAGAAAAGACATAAGGGAGGACATTAAAGGACATTAGCTTTGTTAACTGTCTGAAAGGCTATGATGTGAAAGAAGGAATGGATTGATTCCATGCAACATCTGAAGGGAGAATTAGATTTATCTACCCCTCTGGATCCTATGGCTCCTATGATCTTCAGTTCACATTAGGCTGCACTCTGGGATTCTCATACTTGCTCCTTTTTTCAACTTCCTTTTGCCTGTTGTCATCGGAATTCAATTTCTTTAAGAACAGAGACTTTCTTTTTGCTTATTATAGTTCCTGGCACATAATAAGAACTGGATAAATGCTTGTTGACTGACTATCTATCAAGAGAAGCTGCCAGTAGCTCCCATTTTCCTTTTCTGTCCCATTCAGCTTTGCCATGCCATGGTTGACTTAGTTCAGAATTCTGTATTTAGCTACACTTGTATCTTTTTTTTTGTATCTAATGCCAAATTTACCACCAATTTTCCTAATTTTCTTGGACCTTGTTATATATTCTCCATAACAAGGGCTTGAAAATGTTGTTCCTTTAGCTCTGAGGTACTGCCTCACATCTCTCTAATGACAGGAAAAGGTAATGAAAAATGTTAATGGGGATGTGGGAAAACTGGGACACTAATGTATTGTTGGTGGAGTTGTGAAATGATTGAACCATTCTGGAGAGCAATCTGGAACTATGCCCAAAGGGCTATAAAACTGCACATATCCTTTGACCTAGCAGTGCCATTACTGAATCTGTATCCCAAGGAAATCTTAAAGGAGGGAAAAAGACTCACACATGCAAAAAATGTTTGTAGCAGCTCTTTTTGTGGTGGCAAAGAATTGGAAAATGAATAATGTCCCTCAACTGGGGAATGGCTGAACATGTTGTGGTATATAAAGGTAAAGGATTATTTTTGTTCTATAAAAAATGATGAACGAGTTGATTTTAGAAAGGCCTGGAAAGATTTGCATGAACTGATGCTGAAGCAAGCAAAACCAGGAATGCATTGTACACAATAACAGCAAGAATGTGTGATGATCAATTATGAAAGACTTGGTTCTTCTCAGTACTTCAGTGATCCAAGGCAATCCCAATAGACTTTGGAAAGAAAATGTCGTCTGCAAACAAAAAAAAAAAAAAAAAAAAAAAAAAAACTAAGGAGACTGAATGTAAATCAACAAATGCTATTCACTTTTTTTTTTAATTTCTCCAATGGTTTTCCCCTTATGCTCTGATTTTTCTTAACATGATTTATAAAGCAATGTGTATTAAAAAAATAAATTAAAAAAAAAAAAGAAAAAGAAAATCTTCTTCCTCTCCAATATCAGCAGTAATTTCAGATGTCATCCATTCACCTTGAATCAACTTGAGACACCACTGGGCCAGGCTTTGGCTGCCCTCCATTAATATCTAGAGCTGTGCCCACTCACTGAATTCTCTGACATAGAGCACACGACACAGTTTACGAACTATCTTGAGTTTTAGAATTCTATATTAATTTCCTTATAGGGATCAGAGCCTTCTTTCCTGTCTCCTAACCCAATATTCTTTCTACTAAATTGTTATTTTTTGATCTCCAGTTTCACTTCTGTAAAATTAAATCTATACAATTAATTTCTTAATTTTAGGGAGTTGAAAAATTATTGTAAAGAAAACACTTTTTAAAATGCCTTGTCAGTGGGAATTGTAATCATCTTAATCTCTTGCTATATTCTAGGTTCTAACAGAATAAAACTCTTAGGTAACTGAAAACTATGTAATAAAAATGACTAAGTAGCATTTTCTAGCAAGCAAGCTATAAAAACACTTAATACCTCTTTATAGAAGAGAATCTGGAAAAGCACACTTGAAGCATTCCTGGGTGACTAGAAGCCAGTGTTCCATAACAAAGGAAGCAATAGGATCTGGCAAGACTGCTCTGCCAAGTCATGCTACCCTATGGGTCTTTCCAAAGGAGGGGAGGGAAAATGTGGCATTAAGATAGTGACAGAGAAAAAAAAAAAATTAAAAAAAAAAAAAAAAAAAAAAAAAAAAAGATAGTGACAGAGGCTCAAGCCACTTAGCTACTAGTTGCAACCTGTCTCTTCCCCAGCATAGGGCTCATTGTTAACATCAACTGCAAGTTAATCCATTCCAGCATTTGGCTTTTCAGCAAGCCCTGAGCCCACCAAAATCACAAATTACAATCTTTTCTATTGCCATGCTCTCTTCCCCTCTCTCAGGGACACCTGCCATTTCCTGGACTCCAAATTTATTGTTGGGCCTCCTGCCTTTCATATTCTGGCGGAGCAATAAGAGTCATTGCTTAAGAAAAAATCTTAGAAATCCGGAGTCTTGCTTCCACTATAATAAGTCAAACAAAGAAGCTAAGACACATTTTTCTTTTGTTAAGGATCATGAACTAGGAAAACAGAATGAGCTACTGTTGACCCACTCCTTTCTTCTAAATGGTAGCTCCATCCACAATCTGTATATTGTCCTATATTTTAGATATTATTTTGTATTATAATCACCTTGTTTTATTTAAATCACTCCTGGTAAGCTGAAAAGAACACTGGACTGGGAGTTAGGAGACATGAGAAGAAAGAAAGGAAAGAAGAGAGGAAGAAGGGAAGGAGGGAGGAAAGAAAGGAGAAGATAAATTGATTATCTATACAAAAATTAAGCAGAGAGGAGGTCATGAATAAAGTTGCAGAAGGGGACAAATAAGTTCCTTTGGCCTACACTTCCGTCCTCCCTCCCCATCCCCAACTACACCCCCAACATCATACTGCATATAGCCTTTCACCTAGATGGGAACTTGAATCAAAGTGAATTAACCAAAACTCCCATGAATTATTTGCATGAGTTTTAAGGCCTTGCTACTAAGAGTAGCTGGAGTTTTGGCAAGCTTTGAATGGGACATTGTGTGGTTGGTTAACTAGTGGAACGGAAAGAGCATTAAGCTAGGAAACAGTGGACCTGGGTTTCCTCCAGCTGAGGTTTGCCACTTAACTCTATGGGTGACCTCATACATGACTTCCCAAACCTCCCTTTTCCTCATCTGTAAAATGGGGCTATTTTGATCTGCCTATACTGACAGGGGGGGTTGGGAGGATTAAGTGAGATAACTAAGGTGAAAATTGTTTGGAAACTCTAAGTTGCCATAGAAATGTAATTTCCCTACTGAATACTATTCACAGTCTTGGCTCTGCGCCACTGCCATTTACTTCAGAACAGTTGTAGTCCAAAATAGTCCTAACAGTCCTAAAAAGCCTCTTCTAAGGATTTCTAAACATTGAGCACTTTCACTAATCTCCCACCCCTAACCCCCCTATCACCACCCCAAGGGCATTGTACAGAGAACTCACATGGTGAGTCACAGGAGATTTCACATGGGCATGACATATTATCTTTATCCAGCAAAGGCTCTTCCGGAGGCTACAGGAAGGCTTAGAATCCCCAGATTGTTTGTATTGATTCAATTTAATTCAGTATTAAGTGTCTACTAGGAATAGAATGTAACATAGGAGAGAATACTATGTACATTCAAATTGAAAATGATATAACATGGGTCCTACCTCTATTATTGTAATCAATAAGGCAATACTTTGTGACATTGGGCAAGTGACCCTCACAGGGCCTGAGTTTTTTCATCTATAAAATAAGTGGAGTTTCATCATATGATGTCCAATGTCCCTTGGAGACTAAGAGCCTAGGATCCTATGACAAAATGGAGTAGGACAAAGGGATTGGGCAGGAGAATTTAATGCAGGAGACAGTCCTTTCACCTGTGACAAGAGGACTTCATGGTAGCCAGCATTGGAGGGTGGGTAGGATAGAAATAGTAGTTTATCGTAATAATGAAAATGGTGGATGGTGGATGTTATGAGTAAAGGCACCAAGGTTGGGGATAAGGGAGCACATAGAAGATAGATATGGTGGGAACAGCTAGGCAGTGGTGTGGAGTGAACACTGGTCTGAGTTCAAATTCAATCTCAAACACTTGAGACTTAATAGCTAAGTGACCTTGGGCAAAATCACTTAACCTCATTGCCCTGCAAGAGAGAAGAGAGACAGAGACAGAGATAGCAAGAATGGATAGGTCCCTAGACTCAGGGGTCCTCAAACTTTTTAAAAAGGGGGCCAGTTCACTGTCCCTCAGACTGCTGAAGGGCCGGACTATAGTAAAAACAAAAACTATGAACAAATTCCTATGCACGCTGCATATATCTTATTTTGAAGTGAAGAAACAAAACAGGAACAAATACAATATTTAAAATGAAGTAAAGTTAAATCATCAAACTTACCAGTATTTCAATGGGAACTATGGGCCTGCTTTTGGCTAATGAGATGGTCAATGTCTGGTTCCATATTTGTCACTGCTAGTCATAATAAGTGATGCAAGTGTGCATCCGTTAGTCTTGATCTGATTGGAGATTTCAAATGTTTCATTCTAGAAAAAGTCTGTTCACAGACATAAGTGCTGCCAAAGAATGGTTGCCATTTTGAGTGCATGGTTCCTGAGATGAGGCTATGTCTCATAGGGGAGAGATGCACAGAAATTATGAAGGCTGCTTGACTTGAATGCATCTTTCAGAGAGTCACAATTCTGCAGTTCAGCCAGTTCCATTTGGTAAATTGTATCCACATTTTCAATGTCAATAGAAAATGGGTTATGGAAAAACTGTATGTCCTGTTCATGGAGATGAAGTTCTTTAAATTGGAACTCCTTTTGCAATTTTTCCAGCGAATCCACATATGTTTTGTTTGGGAATGCAATCAGGGGTTTTTCTACTAACAGATTTTGAGTTGTAGGGAGATGGCAGAAGTTTTCCTCCTTCACTTGTTTGATGAGGAGGCCTAATTTTACTTCAAATGTTTTGACATGTGATTGCATATCACAGATGAGCTTCCCCTTTCCTTGAAGTTGCATATTGAAATTGTTGAGTAGCTCTGTTACATCTGTCAGAAAGGCAAGGTGCCATTTCCATTCTGCATCATTGAGCTCTGGTACTTCTTTGTTTTTTGAAAGCAGAAAAGTTGTAATCTGTGGAAGTAAGTCATAGAAACATTTCAAAACTCTCCCTTGACTCAGCCAATGGATTCTGTGTGATATAGAACATCTACCTACTCAACATTTGGCTTAGACAGAAATTCCTGAAATTGTCTGTGATTTAGTGCATTAGCTCTAATGAAGTTAACACAAGATACCACAATTTTCATAACAGAGTCCCACTTCAGTGAGTTACTACACAGCGCTTGTTGGTGGATAAGTTAGTGTATGACTATTGGATGAGAATGGTTATGTTTGTCTATCTCTTGGTTAATATGAGCAATTACTCCTTTCTTAGACCCCACCATGCTAGGAGCACCATCATTTGTCACGCTGGCTAGTTTAGCCCAGTCCAGCTCCAAACCATTCATAGTTTGGCAAACCTTTTCATAGATATCCTCTCCTGTAGTTGTTTCTTTGATGCTTTGCAGATGCTTTGAAGAAGCAAGCTCTTCTATGACTTCAAAATAATCATTCGTCCCACGAATAAAAATTAGAAGTTGTGCAGAATCACGAACATCATTGCTTTTGTCGAGTGCCAAGGAAAAATATGAATTTTTTTTTATGGAGTTTTGCAAATGCTGATGCAGATTGTCTCCCATTTCTTCGATTCTCCATGTAATTGTAGGTCCTGAAAGACTCACTGTACTAAATAAATCGGCCTTCTCTGGATATATCTTTTTGGCAACAGAAAGAAGGCATTCTTTAACAAATTCTCCCTCCACAAATGGTCTGCCAATGCGTGCTATTAGCTTGGCAACTTGAAAACTTGGTCACAGGTGATGAAATATTTAGCTGCTTCTGCTTCACAAAAGTATTTTGCTGAGTGATCAATGTATTTTTCAGTTTTAATAGTTTATTTTTTCTCACTTCTCCAACCAAACAATCATATTTATCTTTCTGTTGAGTTTCATAGTGTTGACGCAAATTATATTCTTTGAATACAGATACTACATTCTGGCATATCAGACATACAGCTCTTTCCTTGTACTGCATGAAAAAGTAATCATAAGTCCACTGTTCTTTGAATATCCTACACTCCGGGTCAATTTTTCTTTTTCTTGACATCATTATTTCCTAGGGATTCCAAATTGCTATTAATACCAATATATATATATATATATATATATGTATAGCACTACAAAAACAATATACCAGTAATAACTTTGCCCACACAGAGACATACAGACTGCAATGCCCAACTTCCTCCAAGCTGCCTCTGGGCTGTGATGCCTCTGTTTCCCGCAGTCTCTCTCCCACTCTTCGCACTCCTGCTTCCAACCTTCACTGCTGCAGTGAATTCCCCCTGCAGCGGCTGTGACATGCGCAGCATGCACTGTACATGCCCCGTGCCTGTCTGTTGTGGTGGCTGCCATTACTGTACAAGGCCGCGGCCGTCAGTTCTCCGTCTTCTGCATCTCTCTCTCCCTTCCCCACACCACACACCCCAGCCTGGGAACTCCCCTCCCCTCGGTATCGCCTCACACTCTGTCTCCACACCTCAGCCCAGTGCTGGAAGTGTGCATTGCTAACGCGAGGTTAGGTCGAACATCACTTCTGGTCTGATTTTACCTGGAGGGCCTCATAAACGTCTTCAGTAGGCCACATCTGACCCGCAGGCCATAGTTTGAGGACCCCTGGCCTAGACCATGTAAATATTTTACTAGGTCACTTAACCCACTGGAGTTGTGCTGGGAGTTAAATGGAGAAAACTAACAAAATAGTCAGCATGGATATTGGCTTTTTCAATAATCTCTGCAAAGTAAGTCCTGTTCAACCAAATATTCCACAAGTAATGGGCCAGTTACAAAAGGCACTATCTCTCCTTCCCCCAGTTCCAATCCCACAGTCACCTAAAATGTACAGTCAGGTTTACCTATCAATCCAAAAATGCATGAAACAAACAATTCATTTACTAAAGAGTGAGACTAAAATTTAAGAACCAGGGGCCTGACAGCTTTCAGGCTTGCTATACTGATAGAGGGAATTTTCATGCAAGGAGTTCCATTTATTAACAAAATAAAAGGTCTGTTCAAAAAATACTTGCTTAGTAATAGTATTAGTATTAAAAGATTAGTCACCCCTGGTCCCAGACATAAATTCCACTGAATTGAAGGGAAACATAAAAAAAGGTGTACTCCCACTTACTCTATGCTAAAATTTAGCATTTAAACAAGAAAACTGCTGATGTTATTCCTAGCCTCTCTGACAGCTTTTTAAATTAGGAGAGATCAATGGGATGTGTAGAATCTGTCATTTTTTTAGAATTTTATTCTGAACTTTCTATAACATAGTAGAAGGCAGGGAAATGATTACATATGAAACTGCACATCTATTATGTCCGATCTGCTATTCCCTTTAAATATGTAACAAAGTTATTATGTAATTTTCTTCTTCCCTTCCCTCCCACCTTAGATACAAATGTATATGTTTGTGTGCATGTGTGTTTATATATACACACACATATATACATATATATATTTTTACATACATGTGTATATATACATAAATCATTCTACATATACTTGTATTTATTGGCTCCTTTTCTGGACACAGATAGCGCCTTCCTTTATATGTCCTTTGTAGTTAATTTGAATATCTATGATGTGGGTAATGTAGAACACCAGATGATGGTAGACACCATAGTTGGGGTTCGATCACATGAAGAATTCACAATAATCATTCTCTTTGGCAAAAAGTAAATTTATTTAGGGGAATAGATTACAGATAAAATGAAGGGATTACAATACAAGGTATTACAGGAATAGTAAATATAAAATAGAGTGGGAAAGCAAATGAGACAAATTCCTCAGCAGAACTCACCATTACCCAGCAGAAAGGGAACACTCCATGGGATTGGGGCATACCCTAAACTGGCAGGCTAAATCCTGAAAGGGACTCAGCACCCTAAAAGTTAGTTAGCTGTAAGGAGAAGTGGGGTTGGGAAGCAGAGTGGAATTAGGGAAGATACCACATGGCATGGGGGAGGAGGGGTAAAGACACCATGAGGCGAATGTCATAGTGAAATGACCCAAAAGAAGCAGTAGCTATGGGATGGCCCATAAGTAGCTTTTTATAAGGAAATTTTAATCTCAGGGATTTCAGATAGGACATGGCAAAGTAAGACTGCTTGAGACCCCTACATAGATAGGTCTCAGGAGTTTGACTTACTTGAATTTTTGACTGGACCACTTAAACTGATCTCTATCACTTCCTTCTCCCTATCCGCCTCAAGGATTAATTTTTATCAATTCCTCTGCTAACCACACCCACCATTGGAGAGCTTATGCTCTGTAATAGTCAAGATAACTTAGTTATTCAAAGTTGTTCTTAAAACCATATTGTTGTTATATATACAATGTTCTTTTGGTTCTGTCCTTTCCCCTCTTCATCATTTCATTCAAGTCTATTCACGTTTTCTAAAATCATCAAGCTCACCATTTTTTATATTCATTCAAATCCATGCTTCATCTCGCCCTCCCCCATCACTAGTTAAAAAGCTGGGTTTCCTAACTTATTTTCCTTTATTTACTTGAGAACATAGAATCACACAGTTATAAATGCAAGGAACTTTAGAGATGATATTGTCTGATTCCTTCATTTTATGAAGCAATAAACTAAAGGGCAGAAAGATTAAAGATCATCTCATTGGTATATTAATTTAAATCTGTTCAGGAAAGTTTATCAGAAAAAAGGGGAAAAGAACCAAGGAATACTGAAAACTGACTTGCCTTTCTTAATAGATGATCCCTTAGCAATTGTTCCTAGCTGAGTTAGGGTAGCTAAATTCTATTTACTACTTCTCCATTTAATGGTGGAAGCAATGTTCCTCCTAAAAGATCACTAAAACCTACCGAGTCTTTCTGAAACAGAAGATAAACACTTGTACCCATTTCCATGTAATTTCCAACTCCTATCAATGTCCTATGAAGGAGGAAGAATATGCTGTGACAAGCCCTGTATTTGGAAGACACAAGTTACCTTGAACAATCTCTCTTGGTCTCCACTTTCTTACCCGTAAGATGGAGGAGGGGGACCAGATTAAAGGGATTAAACATCCAATTGCTTACATGTGCTAAGTAGGACTAGAATCAAATTAAAATGGAATTGGGCAATATTTAACAAAAACAAAAACACACTGCAATGTAGATAATATTAATATATGCTTTTATAAATCAACCAGAAATATCCTTACATATGGTTTAATGGCCCTGGTTCTATTTGAGTTTGACACTGTAAAACTAGATGAACTTTAAGATCACTCTCAGCTACAGATTTTTGAATTATGTAATTAGTAACATTAGAAGGAAAAGAGCAAAAGCTGGTAGCCTTTGCCAACATCTCTGCCCTTATAACAATTTCCTTTAAATACTTGGGAGATTGAATGTTCGTGATTGGTTTTGCCAAAATAATAAAAAATTTATAATACAATTTAAATTAATTTACTGATTTATAGTATTAGGCCAATCAAACTACCTAGATGTTACTTTGTAGAACTAGAAAAAAATCATAACAAAATTCTCCTGGAGAATTCAAGAATCTCAGTTCTAAACAATTAGTTTCTGAATCTAGAGTCTTCCATGGTAGGACTTTCATTTGCCTTCTCTTTCCCAGCCTCCCCCTCTTCATCTTGAAGAATCAGGGGGTGGTAGTAAGCATGAGTTGGTGTAAGGAATATGATATTGCAACTGGGATAACTGAAATATGAGGTGGAGACATGAAGCAGACCTCTTGCCAAACTATCTCAGTTCCTTTTTTCCTTTGACTTAGAGTAAATGCAAAAGTGAAAGGCAGAGTATTTGCTATAACAGCATGCCTAAAATTGCGTTTGCGTTCACATGAGGAGACTGGAGCTGTCTGGCAAGCACAGAAATTATTCCTCAGTACATCAAGATTAGTTCAAACTTCTATCAGTTGCCTAATCAGTCAGTTAACCAACATCAATTAAAGGTCAGTCCAGAAGCAATTATTAAGTCCCCATGTACCATGCACTTTGTTAAGTGCTTGGGAATCCAAAAAAAGGCAAAAACATGGTCGTTGCCTTCAAATAACTCACAGTCTACTGGGGGGATTTGATGAGCAAACAAGTATGTACAAGCCCAGAGAGAAACCATATTCTAAATAAGGGTGACGGAAAAGTGAGCCAGGGAAAGTTAGGGAGCCATACCATCCCTGAAAGGGAGGAAGGCCTCAAAAGCTTTAGTAACTCCGAAACAGGCACTCCAGGACTGAGAGGTTACACTGGGCAAACATGTGGTGTGCCTGCAAAAATACTAATTCAAGTTCTATTTTGTCTGTTTCAAGTCAGGTTACATTCCTCTGTTTTTTTATTTCAAAGACATATTATGCATAAAACAGGCACCTGTGGGCTAACATGAGGCTCTAACTACTATATAAAACATTGTTTCAATGGGAAAAATCATTATGAGCTTTAAGAAACTGACAAATATAAACTTTTAAATCATCATCCACATCATCATAGCTCCTATTTCTTTAGTTCTTTAAGGCTGGTCAACCACTTTTGAGAATGTTATCCCATTTGGTCCTTAGGGACACTGTGAAGTAGATACTATTATTAATCCCAATTTTACAAATGAGTTAACTGAGGCTAAGAGGCTGAATAATTTATCTAGGATTTCATAGTTAGCAAATTGAGGGAAGATTTGAATTCAGGCCTTCCTGATTTTAAGTGCAGCACTTTTATCAAGTATGTATAGGATACAAGTCACTAAGTCAATAAAAATTGTATTTTGCAAAGCACCCATACAATGTGTAACATTATACTAGAATTCTGAGAATATAATAGACTTCTTCAGAGATCTGAGATCTCCCCCCACTACACACACACACACACACACACACACACACACACACACACTCCTGTTTGCATTTTAAGTTTGTTAGTTTGAGAAATTTCCAGGCACAGTTGAGGAAGCAGAGATATACACTCCAGGCAGACATTGCTACTAAAAGGCAGTCATTTCAAAGAAGTATCTTTGAAAAATTGAAATACCAACATCAGAAAAGAGACATAGCAATGGATCCAAAAGAGAGCTATGTCTAGCAAGTAAGGGTCAAGCTGTTGAGATTTCCTTCTCTGGAAAAGCTACCATGATTTATAGATAGATTCCCAGAATTAAACAAAAAAAAAACAAAACAAAACAAAAACATAACCTGGAGTAAGATTAAGTATAGAGATATACTTGGAAAGGGACTCTGTTTTCTGCAACAAAGTTTTGTCCCCACCGCAACCCTTCTACTCCCCTCACCCCCAGGGAAACTTAGATAACTCCTAATATTTGCTTACTCACTGCAGAACTGGTCAACATTCAACTTAGAGAGGAGGAATATATTGATGAAATATCCTTGTAGAGAAACATACATGTTCAGGGATAGAAGGAACCACACACAGCTTAATACAACATGACAAAAATGTATGCAATGATACCTAGAGAGGTAATTTGGTGATGTGAAACTTCACTGGAAGCATATATTACCCTCACTCATTCTGCTATTTAGGGAGGAGAAAGTCAGCTGAAATTTGGGATAGATGCTAGGTTTATGTGCAGAGGAGTAGGGCCTAGAAAGATATAGTCAATCAAAGAGAAATATAAAGTATTTATACATTTATATGCCCAACAGTTAAGTAGTTTATTGTTCTTTTGATAAAATGAAATCACACATTTCTACCAAATGATGAGCACAGTATGTAAGACACATGATGATTGTGCAGATGCAAAGAGGAATTAACTCTGGAGCATTTGCTCATGTGTGGGCCATGGAAATAAGGCAAGGAAATCCCACCATAAATGTGAAGACCAAAAGATTAGAGAAAATATGATAAGAAAGAGAAGCATAGGCTAAACTAAAGCTTCTAAAACTGTGGATCATGACCCCTAACTGAATGTTATCAAATCAAAATATCCTGAAAAATGTTGAAGACGCTCTACATCCTGCAGTATCAAATATTCCACCAAGATTTAATATTTTATGTAAAAATAAACACATCCATCTCATATACAAATTTGCTTTCATCTTTAATGACAAAATTATATGTATCCCAAAGAATTGTTTTAAAATAAATTTCCTTATAGTTTATTATCAGTATATGTTTGATTTGTATATTTACTTTATATACCTATATACCCAGAATTGTGTAAAAATTTCTTGGGGAAAAAGGGGTCACAAGTAGAAAAAGTTTAAGAAGCCCTGGACTAAAGTACCCTCCTGGAAGAGTTAAAGATACTAGGAAGTAGAAGTTATGAAGGTAGGATACATAAACAACACCAAACAGACAGTCCTGTCTTCTATGACAACTTCAGAGAAGATGGTCATATATAAATTAAATGAATTTGTGAAAAGAATACAACTTTGATGCTATAGAAGTTGAGATCTATAGGAGCAGCATTGAGAAGAAAAAAAAAATGGTGCCAGGACAGAAGTTCACCTTGGACCCAGAAAATGGCTTATGAATTTATTTCACTTGGATTTTTAAAACTCTGCCCAGAAGTGATGGCGAAGTTTAAGGATGAGGAATACATTCTGGTTTTGGATTGTGAAACATGTGATCATCATTCTTCAATCATGTACTAAGAGATATTAAGAAAAGTTACATCAAAGAAGGAGGGGAAGGGAAGGAAGGAAAGAACTTAGAACTCAAAGTCTTTAAAAATTAATGTTAAAAAATGTTTTACATGTAATTGACATTTTTTTTTTAAATCACTAAATCATTTGGAAAAACTTGGATTTAGAGGTCTGAGTGATAAACACTATTCATACCTATTTAGGCTATGTAAGCGCTGATTAAATCAATTCAGTCTGTTCAAGAAACCAGAAGTGTAGACTGACCAGTACACTCTGAGCACCTAGAAAGTCTGTGCAAAGATTGACAGGAGAACAGAAGCAAGTAATGATAATGTCATGACAGCAGGGTTGCTTAAACATCAAAAAGAAATTCTGAAATATTTGATTTTGGTGACTCTCCAGGGCTGGAAGAATGAAAGATTTGGTTGAGGCAAAGTATAATCTCACTAGATAAATGGGATGTGGGATATGTTAGAAGAGCAACCCATGGGATCCAGCTTGATGATTCTCAATCATTTCAGAAATGATATAGAAAGATTCCTTTATCTGTGAAGCATTATCTCCACAAACATCTCCAAGACCTGCTAGCCAATGGCATTCACACACAGTCCAGTAGCTCAGCTCTCAAATACTAGCTCTCTTGAATTTAATACCAGTTTTCATCTCTGCTCTTCTCTTTTCTGTTCTTTGTATAAGAGGATGATTAAATTTGTTGATATTTGTCAAGTTCACAATAATAAAATGAAACTTTTTTAATATTCAAAGTTCTGGGTAGATTTGTATGAAGTAAACAAAACTAGGAGAACAAAATATATACATACGTGTGTGTGTGTTTATCACAATAACATTGTAAAAAGGAAAAAAAATTTGAAAGACTTCAGATTTTTATTTAATATAATGGCCAGCCATGATCCATAGGACTCATTATAACAGATGCTATCTAAATCCAGCCAGAGAGGGGATGGAATTAAGATGTGGAAGAAGACATACATTCTGGGACATGGCCAATGGGTAATTTTTTTTCTTTCTGATTGTATTTGTTACAAGAGTTTTCTTTTTTGAGGGACAAGTTAAGAAAGGAAGCATGGAATTGAAAAGGAAGTAAAAGGGAGGGAAAAAATACTTATTAACTAAAGAAGTGATAACCTACTTGGGGGGAAAAAATAACAGAAGTTCCATTACTCCCTGAGATTCTTTGAAAGAATAAGACCAAACTTAAAGACCATATGAGATAGTAATTGCTGCTTCATTTAGCCCATATCTGAATTAGCTTTTGAATCAGACCTTTGCCAGAATAGTTGAATCAGCTAGCTGACTAGGCCATAGAAGTTGAGAAAAGTGGTTTTGATAATCCTACAAATGGGACATATAATTTACCTAAATACATGAGTAAGAGGCCACTCAGGGCTACATCAGCATGAGCTGAAGAGTACAGCCCAGACCTTCCAGTACCATTAAGTAAAGGAGAGGTGCTCACCACAGATAATAGCAGAATTTTATCCAGTTTTTTCTTTAAATATATATATATATATGTGTGTGTGTGTGTGTGTGTGTGTGTGCATATAAATATATATGTATGTATAAACTCCAAATATATAAGTAATAACATCCTGCTGTCTATAAAAAATTCACTGAAATAGAAGACAAATATGCCATACAGTACATAGAAATATCGATTTCCTCTATTGGGCTTGTGTGCTTGAATTGATAACAGAATTAAACTTAAATTTTTGGCAGAATGGTCTGTATGGGCCTTTGTAATCTTCTAGTGAGTAAATTTTGTTTTATCCATTGTATTTGTTTTCCCAATGCTTAGAATAGAAAATACTTAATACATACTTGCTGCTTTTTTGTTGATAATTGATTTTTCTTTGTTTATTTTATGCTTCAAATAATGAGACACCATCATTCTTTTAGTATTTTTTATCATAAATCCTCAGAGGTGTGTATTACTGAAAATAGCTAAGTCATTCTCAGTTGATCTTAATAACTGGTTTTGAGAAAGAGTACTAAAATTATAGAATGATATTTTGGATAGCTAAAGAAATTAAAACAGGTTACCATAGCAACTTTTTTTCCCCCTGAAAAATGATATTTAATAGTAGGCACTAAAGATGGATAAGTTTGGAAAAGGATCGTGAATCAGTAACATTGCAATCCATGTGTATATATATGTATGTATCTGTTTGTGTATCCATGTGTATGTATTTGTGTTTGTGCATGTACCCGTGTGTGAAGAGTTCTTGAAGCATTCTTAATTAACACATCAAAAACCATAAGCTGCTAAAGCAAAACAAACAAATTTCATTGCCATTCAACTAGCTCTGCCTCTTTCTGCCTGTGTGAACTTGGGCAAATTACTTAACCCTATCTGTTTTTCCAGTAATCATAAGAGATCATAAGAGGGAAAAGGATCCACATATGCAAAGATGTTTGTTGCAACTCTTTTTTTGTTAGTAAGGAATTGGAAATTGAGTGAATGCCCATCAATTGAGGAATAGTTGAATAAGTTATAGCATATGAATGTAATGGAATATTACCATTCTTTAAGAAATAATGAGCAGACTAATTTAAGAAAAGCCTGGAAAGACTTACAGTGTCATATACAATCTTTTTCTTTCAATTTTATATTTGGATGAGCTCATTTTATTTGGTGTTTGTTAAGTTCAGAATAAAAGTTTTTAATTTAAAAGAAAATCATGATCTTGAACAAATTAGGGTTTTAACTTTTCTAGCTTCATAAGACTTATTAAATCTTGAACCACAAAATCCTGGGCCTGTGTCATATGTTCATATTTCCTCGTCCTCTGAATATATCAGAATTTAAACTAAGTTCTTACTCAACAAACAGAGTTCAAATTTTCAAGCCTAATTTTAAAAATTTGAGCCTACGGAGTCAGTGAGAGGTCAGAGGTCCTGCAGGCAGTGTATTTAAGGAACAAATTGGAGCTTCATAGTCATAAACTATTCCACAAAATCAGACTGTACTTTCAAGAAGAATGAAGAACACTGTGTCTGGGATGCCAAGAGTTATTTATTCACAACTCCCACCACTGAACTTTGCCTGAATGGACTGTGGGTTTGTTATTTGTCTGTAGGTTCTGCCAGGCCTTTGTTGTGACCCAAGTTTTGCCAGCACACAGGCTGGCATTCTGAAACTAGTTTTGTCTCTGCAATTGTTTTTCCAGATGCTAGAAATGGGCTCTGTTTTCCTGTTTTAAAGACTTATAAAGAATGACTTTAAATATAATGTATGAGAGAAGAGCTATTTAATCAGAGTAGGATGAAGCAGTAATTATATTCTTCCAAGTTCATCCATTTCTTTTTTTTTTTAATAGCTTTTTATTTACAAGACATATGTATGGGTAATTTTTCAGCATTAACCCTTGCAAAACCTTCTGTTCCAACTTTTTCCCTCCTTCTCCTCACCCTTTCCCCTAAATGGCAGGTAGACCAATACATGTTAAATATGTTAAAGTATATGTTAAATGCAGCAGTTTTGCTGCACAAGAAAAATCAGATTTAGAAATAAAGTAAAAATAACCTGAGAAGAAAAACAAAAATGCAAGCTGTCCATCCATTTCTAATGTTGGAATGCAAGAGGCGTTAAACTTGGAATCAAGTTCAAATTCTGACTCTGCCATTTTCCAGGCACGTGATCTTGGGCAAGTCACAATTTTTTTGCACCTAGGCAGAGGGAGGATAAGTGGTAGAAGGGCTATAGTAGGGGTGAAAAAGGCATAAAAGTCAGAAGATCTGGGTTCAAATCTTGGTTCTGTGATTTTGATCAAGACATTTTCATCTTTCCTCATCTATAAATAGAGAAAGTTGGATTAGATGACTTTTAAATCTATGCTTCTAATTAACTGGGGGGGGGGGGGGGGGAGGAAGAATCAAGTATTTAGAAAATCCCATTTTTAGTCAATGTTATTTTTGACCCTAAGGATTCATGGCTTTAAATAAAAGTAACAATCATTAACATTAAGTGCCTATGAGCCAGGTACTATAGTAGATTTGTTGCCTGAATCATGGAAATAGAAAATATTTGCTCCACTATCATTGCCTTAAGAAAGGAAGTTGTCAAATGAAAAGAAAATCTTTGTAACAAATTTCTCAGATAGGGTTTGGTATTTAAAATATATAGATACATACATACATATATATACACCCACACAAAACATATATACATACATATAAGACTAAAAACAATCTCCTCCCTCCAAAAAAAACTAGTCAAAAGACATGGTCCAATAGGCCCCAAAAGAAGAATGCAAAGTACTAACAACATATTTTTTTAAAATATTCCAATTCACTAATAATAAGAGAAATGTAAATCAAAATAACCCCAAAGTTTTACCTCACAAGCTCCAAATCAGCAAAAATTACCAAAAGTGAGAATAATTGGTGTTAGAGGGTTCAGTATGGGAAGATAGGTACCCTAGTACATTGTTCATGGAGTTGTGAGTCAGTATAACAATTTTGGAAAACAATCAGGAATTATGCAAATAAAATGATCAAAATGTTTATACCTTTTGACACAGAGATTCTAAGGAAACCACTGATAAGTACACCAAAATGTTTATAGCAGTATTTTTTATGGTAGCAAAGAAGTAGAAACAAAGTAAATGCTTATCAAATATAATAGCACAGCACTTTAAACTTTACAAAATGCTGTAGAAATATTATCTCATTTGCTCCTTATAGGGAGATAGGTCCTACCATTATCTCCATTTTACATATGAGGAAACTGAGACAGAAGTTAAGTGATCTGCCCAGCTAGTCAGCATCTGAGGCAAGACTTTAAATACAAGATTTCCTTGATTCCAGGGTTCACTGCTCTTAAATGTGAGATAGCTAAACAAATTTTGGTATATTACTATAATGGAATATTTTGATGTAAAAAATCATGATCATGATGAATATAGAGAAGCTTAGGTGATCTGACACAGAGCCAAGAAAACAATATTCATAACTACAACAATGTAAATGGAAAGGACAATAATTACAATCAAAAGCTGCAAAATTACAATGAACAAGCATGACCCCAAAGAAGACCTATGAGAAGATACCTCTCCTTATTCCTTTGCAAAGGTAGGACAATCATGGATATGGAACAATACATGTATTTTCAGACTTTTTTGATGAACTAATTTTTTTCTCTTTATTTTTTTCTTCTAAAAGTATTTGTAATATGGGATGGTTCTCTGAGAAGGGGTAATGTTAGGAAGAAAACAGGCATGTTACGCTATCCATTGTTACAATTAGTGAGAGAAAAGTCATTTCTGCATTTACTCACCATCTCCCCTGGAAAATCATTTCTGAAAGTATGGGAGGAATCAGCTATGGCAGCTAAGAAAAGAGCCAGCTAGGGAGGGAGAACCCAGATCCTAAAAGGGAATTATTATTTATAGTTTCCTTTCCCTTCTTTGATAGTTCAGGAGAGTGGGGGTAGAGGGATGGAGTGGTGATAGGGAAGAGAATGTTAGGAAAGATCCATATCCTATCATTCCCCTTCATTGACAATAGGAAATGGCACCCAACTTGCCCAGTGAAATATGTCCCACCCAAGAGATAGCAAACCCAAAGAATACAATTGTGTCAAAAAGATAGGGAGACTGGGACCTGGAGTAGGAACTTTGCTTGGGAAATAACAGAGCTCAGAGCTGAGACTGCAAAGGAGTAGCAGGGCCAAGAAATCCAGGAGTACATTCAGCAGAGACAACATATACCATGAGTAGAAAGATATCTCAAGAAGGCATGGAGGGAAAGCGGGCCTACAGTGTGAGGGTAGAAGTGACCTTAGAAATATGTTCCCTAACAGCATGATTCTCTACATGTATAATCTGTGTGTGTCTACATTTTCCACTGGCATTGTGTATATCTGTGAGAGAGTATGCCTTAGGTTAATAGGGGTATGTTTTACTACTGCTTTTTGTGCTATAGCATTTCAGCAAATCCTTTTGCTTTAATTGTATCAACTGGCTGGTTTTTAAATGCCAACAATGATTGGAGACTCAGAAGCTAGAGTTTAGAATGGAGTCAGTAAGATCAAATAAGAAGCTCTTCTAATAATTCTGATTGGTTCTGGTTGAATATTTCTCATCTCTCCAACAACAGACATAAACAACACCCAAAGTAGTCCGTGATTCTCTTTTTCTTTCATTTCCTGCAGTGTTTGAGGCTTCTAAAGTATATCTCCATTAATTCCATCAATTTTTTTGTTGTCAACCTTGTCCTGGGATTTTACATTATAAAGTCAATACAAAAAATAAATCTAACTCCCTTCTTAAATCAAAGATCATTTGAGAGCAGCCAGGTGTCGGTGAACAGCATCACCATTAGACTTTTTTTTTTTTTTGACACTGCTTGCTCAGTAATTCTAACCCTTAAATGGAATTGCTTGCTATGCTTAATGTCTGCCTTCATAAAAGGATTGATAATACACAGCTGCTGCTCCAGCTTCCAGCAAATGAGCATATCTTAATTGATTTCATCCAAGAGGATGGCATGCTTAATATTTTTAAAAGTACACAATTTCTCTGCACAGCAGAATCAAAGGACATTATGAAGATGGAAAGAAACTGATAAAATGAAGACAAAACCAAAACACTTTCTTCAGTTTCTTCAGAAAGCAAATAGACATTGCCAAAATGCCAGTGGAACAAAATTATCACACATGGATAATACACTTAATAATTTACAGAGTGACTTGACCACATTTGATCCTCTCAACAGTCTTGTGAGATAGCAAGGGATAGAGCCTGTGATTTCACTGGTATAGAGAACTCTTAGGTAGGAATGCATTTTGGTACCTTCTTAACAATTTGGTCTTAGAAAGCCTCTTGAAGTATTAAGAGGTTAAATAAGAACACATGTGCAGTCAGATCCTTAGCCATTTGGCCTTTAATCAGTGACAAAAAAAGAAAGTTAATTCCATCAAAGAGTTTATATCCTATTAGGAGAAACAGCTAGTTATATACAAGTTACATAAAAAGCTTATACCTGATGATGATAAGGTTCTGGCAGGTGAAGGAGCCCAGGAAATGCCTCTTGCAAAAAGTGGCACTTGGGCTGAATCTTGAAAAAAGTCAGGATCCACAAGAGGCAGAGGTGAGGAAGAAGGGCTTCATCAAATTTTTGCCTGGACAAAACAGAAATAATCTCCTAGCAGTCTTCTATCAATCCAACAGCTAGATTATCTGTTTTGTAAAGAAATAATTTTACTTGTAGAAATTGCTTTCCTATTACACTAACAACTGGAGGGAGAACCATATAAACATCATTAAAAACAAAAAAACAAATAATATTTGGTTGTCTGTCATCCTTTTCCTCTTCCCTAATTGCTTTTTTGCCATCTCCAAAGCTGCAATTCCAAATCTTATCTTCTCTCAAAACTCCCACACCTTCCCCTCATTAGCCCTCTCAGCAAAAGACTTTCTCTCATACTTCAGTGAAAAAAATAAAGTGTTCTCCATGAGCTTTCTCTTCTCTCTCACTATACACCTTAAAATTCTTTCACCTCTAAATAAATAAATAAATTTGTTCTCTGTAGTTCCTAATTAGGACTATTTGTAATTCACTAATTAAAAGAACTTTATACAATCCTACAGTCAACTACAATTCTATGTTTAAGCTAAGGATTTAATTTAATACTGTCTCCTAGTAAGAGAGAATTTATTTAAAGTCTGACATTTCTTGACAAGCCTAGTCTCTTGTACTGTTCTCAAAAGGTGAAGAGAGGTTGGCTTTCATACTAAAGCTAACAAATGACTATATTGTGGAACAAAACAACAAATAGGTCCATAATTAATAAAATTGTAAAAAGTGCTCCCGCTTAGGATATTTGCTTACATTTCTATTTTTAGCCTTAATGTCTACATGCACATAGAACATTTCTCAAAACTGTAAAACCCTAAACCTAAGTGTATCTTTTTGTATCAAAAGGTTAAACATTTGGTTAATTGGAATAGGTTTCCAAATTCATTCTGTACTTTATGAGGCAGTTAGGTGGCACAGTGAATAGAACACTGAGTCTGGAATCAAGACCCGAGTTCAAATCTAATCTCAGATACTTTAGTTAAGTGACCTTGGGCTAGTGACTCGGTTTTTTCATCTATAAAAATAAGGGGGTTGGACTTCCCAGCTCTATCCTTACAAATCCTTTTTAGGAAAATCAGTTAGGCAGTTGTGTGGAACATGGATTAGAGGGAAGAGTAGAAACAGGGAGACAATCATTCCACAATCTCTAACAAGGGTCAGATATGGAAAAACTGTATCTTGGTATAATTATGGTCTATGTTCACTACATTGTATTCCATAATAAACTTCTTCATAGCATCACCATAAAGTGACGATAACTATTATCCCAGTCTATGGAAAGCTACATTTTCCAATATAATTGAATTTATGGAAATTTGGTGGAAATCTGCTCAACTGAATTACCTCAAATCAGAGATTAGTTCACACTCATCAGATTGGTTACCAGGACAGTAAAAGAAAATGACAAATGCTCGAGGAAATGTGGTACACCAATGCTTTAGCTTTTTAAACTATGGTTCACAACTCCACATAGGGTCTTGTAACTGAATGTGGGGGGTTGAAAAATTATGATTTATTAGAGTAAATGTTTGATTTGTATACCATACCTATCCTGTATGGCTATATGCCCAGGGTTATAGAAAAATTTCTCAGGCAAAAAGGGGTTGTGAGTGAAAAAAGTTTAAGAAGCACTGCAAATGCATTGCTGACAGTTGTGAACTGATCCAACAATTATAGAAAAGAATTAAAACTATGCCCAAAGTTTTAGCTAGCAAATTGTACATACCTTTTGATTTATTAATATTAGTAGGTCTATATTCCAAAGAGACCAAAGAAAAAGGAAAAGAACCCATATATATACAATATTCCTAACAGCTTTGATATGCAGTTGCAATGAATTGGAAACTAAGGGGATGCCCAACAATGGGGAATTATTAAACATAATAATATGTTTATTGATTGTGATGGAATATTACTGTGCTGTAAGAAATGAAGGGAATTGTTTCAGAAAAACATAGGAAGACTAATAAAGAACATACACGTAACATGTTGTTAATGATTATCAATTGCAAAAGACTTAGCTATTCTGAGCAATACAATGATCTATGACAATTCTAAAAGACCCATGATGAAAAATGCTATTCATTTACAGATAAAGAACTAATAGACTGTGGATATAGATTGAAGAATATTTTTTTCTCTTTAATTTTTCTTGCCTTTTTTTCTGCAGTAGTGCTAATATGGAAATGTTTTGCAAATCTTCATATATATAATGACTATCTTGTTTCTTGCCTTTTTAATGGTGGAAGAGGAAAAAAAAGAAGGGAGAAAACTTTCAAGTGAAAATTAAAATTCAAATTTTAAAATTACCTCAAATCTCACTCTTTTCTTTCCCATCAGGGGAGAACTGTAGATTGTAAAAGATGACACAGAAGTAGACTGAATTGAAGGGGCTACTTTAAACAAGGGAGATTAAACTAGGATGGGGAAAGCTCAAATTTGCAACCCTCTAAATTGGTCCTGAAATCTGGTTTGCTGGAAGCTAACAGTATGCAGTCACATACAAAATCCATTTGCAACTCAGTCACCTGAAATCAAAAACCTGAGAATGGAAAGAGTTGCCTGTTATGCTAGCTTTTTATAAGGCGGGCATAGCAACATTAACTAAGGAACCTATCCATCATTTTGTACTTACTTATGCTTTAATGAACCTCAAGATTTCTGTGTACTTTGTATAGCAGGAGATAGAACATTAGGCCTGAAATCAGGAAGATTTGAGTTCAAATCTAACCTCAGACACTTATTAGTTTTGTAACCTTAGGCAAACCACTTAATCCCCATTTACCTCAATTTCTTTTTTGCAGAATGGGAATACATTGGAAAGGAAATGGTAAAACATTCCAGTAACTTTGCCGAGAAAATCCCATGAACTTACAGTAGTCAGACATGACTGAACAATTAAGATTATTGTATTACTAAACTTTTTGCTGCTAATTTGCATTCCACTGACATAGCCTTGGAGAACCCAGGTTCAACTCCACACAACAAGAGTAGGACTTTTAATATTAATGTATTACATTATAAAGTAATTGTATAATTAGAAAAAAATTATAAATGAAATATATTTTCTGAAGCTCCTTTCAGCTCTAGATTTGTGATCCCTAAGATCTACAAACTTGGAGTCATCTCACATACTTAATCCCTATTTCCTTCCATGAAAAGCTGAATTGTAAATAAGACCAGATTTTGCCACACCTATGGAAGTCTTGACATGCTTCCAGAATGTTTCTCATAATGCCAAAAAAAAAAAAAAAAAAAAGAAAAGAAAATCAATACTAGAGATAGCCAAAGTCTTGGTCACAAGCAAGAAGATAAGTAGACCCAAATCTTTATTTTCTAGCATCTTTTCTTCTTGGTGGTTTAAGATGATAGAGTTACTCAAATTAAGTTTTATGGCTATCATGACTTTTTTTTGTAATTTCTTAGCTTATCCTTTATATATTCAAATTTTATGCCCTTTCTTGTAATGTTCCATATGTCAATTTATATATTAGGAACTATTACATTCAGCATCTTTAAGAATAAAATTTTCAAAAATATTTCACTAACAGACTCACATATGCATCTAAGTCATAACTCAGATTAAGATCTAATTATAGAAGATAATTTTACAAGTTAAATGTGATCCAAATAGAATTTTAAAATGTCTAAGATCAATTTTTTAAAATTCTTTTTTATTTTTTGCAAGGCAATTGAAGTTAAATTACTTGCTCAGGTGCAAGTGCCAGCTAGTAAGTATTAAGTGTTTGAGGCCACATTTGAATTCAAGTCTTTCTGGCTTTGATGCCAGTGCTCTCTCCACCACACCCATCTAGCTGCCTCCTTAGCTCAATTTTTAAAAAAGCTCTATCAACAAATATATTTCAGTAAAGCATTGAATTCATAGTGCAGCCCAGATAAATTCAACATTAAGAAAATGTTTAGACAGCCTCTATATAACAAAAAAAAAAAAGTAGCTTTATTCACATAACTTGTGTCAAAAAGTTATGACAAAACCATTCACTTTTAGTTAAACTTTTACTGAAAAAAAAAAATGTATACTGTTCTTTATTCTTTCACAACAACCCACCCACATTCCTACCTCTTCCAGGTTTCCAAAATGATAATGACATTCTTGGAAAGGATATCTGGAATTATTTTTTCTTTACAATCTAACTTATTACCATAATTTTCTTTTCAAGATGCTAGGCATGTATAAGACCTAAATTAAATTTTAATGAATAATAGCCTCCAGGAAAGACTACATTAATACACAAAACCTCAAAGATAAAGTGCCTAAATAACATTAAGTGATAGAACAATCCAGATTGCAGTCCTACCTTCCCTTGGAACTATGTTCCTTTGGAATAGAGTAACCATTTTTCAGTGTTAATGGGGCAAAGAAGATGAAGTACCTGCAGCAATCCAGCTGAACCCTCCCAATACTACAAAATAACTTCTCACATCAAATTTTGTAATCATAAAGCAAACGAGGGACCAGAGTGGGACATTTTTCCATCTGAAGATGACTTAGGAGGTTGGCAGTTCAGGTCTATGACCCTGCAGTGGGGTCCAGCCTGGAACACCAGATTAACCACAGTCTTTGGAGGCCACCAGGGCAGTAACAGCAGTAGCAGCTTCCAAAGCTCTCAGCCCAGAAACAGTAAAGGGGATGGACCACTGCTGAGCAGAAAGAGATTACAGGGACTCTTTCCAAACACTGGGTGCAGCTGGCACTGATTCTGAATTGTAATTCCAGGGTAGAGAAGCATGCATGTCCAAAAAGAGTCACTTTGTGACTGCAGTGGAACAGAGACCTTTCCTAACAAAAGACCAAAGAGCAGACCAGGAAGGTAGTGGCTACACATTGCCCCAGATAACAAAAATTTATTAACACCCCAAATTTGCAGACACCACAGAACTACTTCTGAAAACATTCAGCACAAAAAAAGCCTAAGGCTTAGCACAGTACCTCCCTAACCACAGATGTGCTGAGCCCAACTTTAGTATAAAGTTCAAGTCAAGAAGTAAGCTGGGAAAATGAGCAAACGACAACAAAAAAACATTGACCATAAAAAGTTACTATGATGGCAAGTAAGATCAAGACATAAACTTAAAAGGCAACAATATGAAAACATCTACAAACAAAACCTAAAAGAAAAATGCTAACTGGATCCAAGACCAGCAAGAATTCCTCTAAGAGTAAAAGAAACAGATAAGATTAGTAGAAAGGGGAAAAGAATGGGAAAAGAAATGAGAGTGTTTCAAGAAAATAATAAAAAAGGAATTAAAAGATTGGTTTAAAAACAACACACACACAAAAAAAATACTGTTAAAAAAAACCCAGCAGAATTGCCCTAATGGTAGAAGACACACAAGAATACACTAGAGAAAAGAACTCCTTTAGAAAGCACATAAGGTCAAATGGAAAAAGATACAAAAACTCATTGAAGAAAATATTTTTTTCATTCCTGACTATCTTTTATTATGAGCATTAAAGACGTATGCATAGGACAAAAATTTCTCCACAAATGCCATAATCTAACCAATTTCTTCCATGTGTTCATTCTTTAAACATATATATATCTGAACACTAAAGCCTTTTCTAAATTCCTTCTAATTTCTGTGGAGTGAATTTTTCATTGAACAGTGAGATCAAGTCTCTTGAATAACTTGATCATAAAGACTGCATTAATATGGTTTTTTTTCCATGTTATATAACTTTATATATAACATATATATATATATATATATATATACTATATATGACTTTATAAAAATGTGAGGACTGCCTCTCATACAACCATGGTACATACAGTAGAAGAAAATAATTCTTTAAAAATTAGAATTGTACAAGTGGAAACTAATGATTTCATGAAACATCAAGAAATAATAATAATAATAAAAAACAAAGTCAAAAGAATGAAAAAGAAAATGTGAAATCTCCTGGAAAAACTGATTTGGAAAAGAGATTGAAGAGATAATTTAAGAATTTTTGGGTTACCTGAAAAGCAAGATAAAAAAAAAAGTGCCACAATATATTTCAATAAAATATCAAGAAAAACTGCCACAATATCTTAAATCAAAGAAGTAAAGCAAAAATGGAAAGAATTCACTGATCCATCTCCTGAAGGAGATTCCAAAGTAAAAAATCTCAGAAATATTATAGTCAAATTTCAGAGCTCCCAGATCAAAGAGAAAAAAATTGCAGTCAGAAATAAATTTAAATATTGCGGAGCCACAGTCAAAGTCAAAGTCAAAGTCACACAAAATTTAGCAGCTTCCACATTAAAGGATCAAAGGACTTGAGATATATTCCAGAAGACAAAGGAGCAAGAATAGCTCCAACCAAGAATTGCCTGTTCAGCAAGTATTTTTTTTTTTTTTTGTCACATTAAAAAAAATACATTTCTTTATGAATCATGTTTGGTGAGAAAAATCAGAACAAAAGGGAAAAACCATGGGAGAGGGAAAAAAAATTAAAAAGGTGAACATAGCATGTGCTGATTTACATTCAAACTCCATAGTTCAATTTTCTGGCTGCAGATGGCATTTTCTGTCCAAAGTTTATTGGGGTTGCTTTGAATCTTTGAACTATTGAGAACCAAGTTGATCATGCACATTCTGGCTGTTACTGTGTAGAATGTGTTCCTGGATACAATGTATTATACATCCTTGTTTCACTCAGGATGAATTCATATAAATCTTTCTAGGTCTTCCTAAAATCAGTTTGTTCATCAATTTTCATAGAACTATATACCACAACTTTTTCAGCCATTCCCCAATTGATGGGCATCTACCCATTTTCCAGGTTTTTGCCAATACAAAAAGAGCAACTACAAACATTTTTGCACATGTGGGTGCTTTTCTCTCCTTTATGATTTCCTTAGAATACAAATCCAGTAATGACTGCTGGGTCAAAGGCATGCAGTTTTATAGCTCTTTGGGCACAGTTCCAGTTTGCTCTCCAGACTTAGTGAATCATTTCACCCACAATGCATTAGTGTCCCAGTTTTCCACATCCTTCTCTAACATTTATCATCTTTTCTTATCATCTTAGCCAATCTGAGAAATGTGAGGCATTACCCTCAGGATTATTTTAATTTGCACTTCTCTCAATAGTGAGAGCATTTTTTATATAATTATAGATGGCTTTAATTTCATCATCTGAAATTTGTTCATCTCCTTTGCCCATTTATGAACTAGGGAATGACTTGTATTCTCATAAATTTGACAGTTCTTTATATATTTTAGAAATGATACCTTTATCAGAAACATTGGCTGTAAAAAATTTTTTTCCCAGCTTTATACTTCCCTTTTAATCTTGTTGGTTTTGTATAAAAACTTAATGTAATCAAAGTGGTCCACTTTACATTTTATGTTCTCTAGTTCTTTGGTCATAAATTCCTCCCTCCCTTCTAGAAAGATATGATAGGTAAACTATCTTTTGCTCTCTTAATTTGCTTATGATTATCACCCTTTATGTCCAAATCATGTACCCATTTTGACCTTATTTTGGTATGAGGTGTGAGTATATGCTAAGTTTCTGGTATTATTTTCCAGTTTTCTCAGCAATTTTTGCAAAATAATGAGTTTTTATCCCAAAAGCTGGAGTTTGGAGATTTACCAAACACTAGATTACTATAGTCATTGCATCGTGTGTATTTAATCTGTTCCACTGATCCATCAATGAGTAGAATTCTTCAAGGGTGAAAATGGTTAATGAAACTGAGTAATTTCAAGCATTCCTCATGAAAAGACTAGCACTAAAACTTGAAAAATCTGATATCCATACATGAGTCAAGAGAAGTATAAAAAAGTAAACATTAAAGGAGAATCACAAGGGACTCTTAAGATTAAGCTACTTCTCCTCCTATATGAAAAAATAAGACATGAAACTCCTAAGAACTTAATTATGATTTTTCAGGCAGTTAGAAGGCTAAGAAGAGGGCATGTGTAAATTAAGATGAGATGATCTCTCTTACCAAGAAAAGAGAATACAGAGAATGAGAGACAGAGACAGATACAGAAAGAAAAAAAAGGGAATGAAAGTGAGAAAGGAGGAGAAAAGGGAAGGGAGGTAAAAAGCATGCAAGGAAGAGTTTTTATAGTGGAGAGGGAGGGAAATGGAGGAGTAGCAGGTAATACAGGGAAGCTCACTCTTATCAGAATTGGTTCAAAAAAGGCACACACACACTCAATTGGGTATAGAAATCTATTTTACCCAATAGGGGAAATAGGAAGAGAAGGGGACAAAAAAATGGAGAACAGATTAAGAAAAACAGTAATCAGGGATAGGATAAAAAGATAAGTTAAGCAAAATAGGATGGAGGAAAACAAAGTAATCATAACTGTGAACATAAATAGAATGGAGGGAAACAATGTAATCATAATAGTGAACGTGAATAGGATGGAGGGAAACAAAGTAATCATAACTGAAGGTGAATAGGATTATGCTCATCTATAAAATGGAAGCAGAAGACAGAATCCAACAATGCTGTTTATGAGACACACTTGAAACAGACTTAAGAGTTAAAATAAAAGTTCTGAGCAGTCTATTATGCTTCATTCAAGGGTAACAATCATGATCTCAAAGCAAAAGCAAAAAGTCCTAATTAAAAGAATCAAGGAAACTACATTTTCCTAACGGTATTATGTAAACAATGAGTATCAAAAAATCTTACATCAAGTTTCTGATAAGGGCCATATTTCTCAAAAATAGGGAACTGAATAAAATTTATGAAAATAAGAGCCAGTTCTCAATTGATAAGTGGTCAAATGATATAAGCAGTTTTCAGAAGAAAGCAAAATGACCTACATAAAAAAGTGCTTTCAATCACTACTGACTGGAGAAATGCAAATTAAAACAACTCTGAAAAGCCAAATGTTGAAAAGGATGAAAGAAGGCACACTAATAAACTATTAGTGGAGTTGTGAAAATTCTGAAAAAAATTCTAACTATGCCCAAAGAGCAATAAACTTTTTGATCTAACATACCACTAAAAGGTATATATTCCAGGGGCAGCTACATGACACAGTAGATAAGAGCACTATCCCTGGAGTTAGGAGAACCCAAGTTCAAATCCTGCCTAAGACACACTTACTGTGTGATCCTGTGCGAGTCACTTTACCCAAATTGCCTCCCCTAAAAAAGGTCTATACTCAAAAAAAAAAAAAAAAAAAAAAAAAAAAAGAGTACCTATTATATATAAAAATATTTATAACTTTTTTTTTTTGTGGTGGCAAAGAATTGGAAACTGAGGGGATGCTCATCAATTAGGGAATATTTGAACAAGCTGTGGTAAATCACTTTGATGGAATACTCTTGTACTGTAAAAAATGGGAGGGGTGGGGGAAGGGAGTGAGGAATGGGGTGGGGGGGGGGGAGTCAAGACCCATATAAAGTGATGCAGAAAATCACTGTGCATAGCAATGGCCATCTTAATGATTATCAAAGTAGATTCATAATGAAAAAAACTACCTATCTCCAAATGCAGAACTTATGTTCACTGAAATATAATTTTCTCATTTTTTTTTGCAATGCATATTTTCCATTATTTCCCATATATGACTGACAACATTTTGCTTGCCTTCTCATTGGATAGGGGAAGAAAGGAACTTGGAAAACAAAATTTAAGAAGAAAAATTTTAAAATAATTTTTAATAAAATACAATTAAGTGTTAACTTTAAAAAAGGTCTTTTTACATTTCTCAGAAAAAAAGATTTAAAAAAATTTTTAATACTTTTTACTTTAGACCTTCTCCTTTATAAACTGATATTAAAATCCTTTACTTTTCATAAGTTGTGCATTTCTATTCAATCTTTAAATTGTCAAGACTTAAAATGAGAAATTATCATTTAACCAGTGATATCAAATTCACTCTTGTGAATTCAGTGTTATCTTGAGGGGGAGAAGCAGCAACAAATTCTGGTCAGAATTTATGCTTAAATATCGAGCACACTTTCATTCATGCAATGAAACTTTCAGTCTTACCCTTATTTTTATCTTCACAAATTTTTGATTTTCAGCGATGCTTTTAAAAATCCATTTTATTGAAAAAGTGTAATCATACACCTCCCATCTTCAACACCATTTCCTAATACATTTTTACCAGCTGAAGAACTGTTTTAAAGTCAGTCTAAAAATTTAGTTAATGCCAGTTTTACCCTATTTCAGTGCAACTACCTTGCTCCCATCATGGTGTATCATCTAATAAGTTCTTTTTTCCTTAGAACCAAAGATATCAAGTATACCTGTAATATAGTAACATTAAAAAAATGATTTGTAAGGAATCTCTAAAAGTGAGCAGGTTATAACAAAATACTTAATATATGTAGTGCTCAACTAAAACAGATTTGTCTGACAATCTGAATAATCTCGTCCTTGTAGAATAAATTAGAAAATGTATCACCCCTTTTTTTTTTTGCTAGCAACAGGTGACTGAATATGGAATATGATGCATGCTGGCGGCAGTCTTCATCAGCTGATTTTGCTAACCTGGTTTTTGGTTTGCCATTTCCTTCTCCAACTCATTTTACAGATGAGAAAACCAAGGCAAATAGGATTAAATTGCTTTCCCAGAATCATACAGCTAGTGGCTAGATGCCAGATTTGAATTCAGAAATTTAAGTCTTCTGGCACTCTAACCACCGTGTCACTTAGTTGGCACTTATTAAGCAAATGACATTTCTTGAATAATCAGCATTTTTAAGTGTCTATATCCAGATAGGATAAATGCTAAATGTTAGGCATAAAAGACACATCAAAAAGTCCTGCTCTCAAGGAATTCATAGTCCAATGGAAAAAAGATGACAAGCAAATAACTACATACAAACAAAACACAAAATAAAATCAACTGGGGTATTTTCAGAGGGAAGGCACTAAGATAGAGGACTGAGAAAAGCTTTCTGCAGAAAGTGGGGCCTTAGCTGAGCTATAACGGAAGGAAACTTGAGAGGAAATGGGAGACAGGGTTCTAGGCATGTGGGACAGCCAATGAAAACAATCAAAATGTCTGGTTCAATACAATTGAAGTTGGGAGATGGCAATGTCCTGTTCAAGGAATCCCAAGGAAATTAATGTTATAGGGTATGAGTAGTAAGACCAAAAAGGAAGTAAGAGGCCAGTTTATGAAGGGCTTTAAAAGCCAAACAGAATATTTTATTCTGGAAGCAACCGATTTCCTGGAGTTTATTGAGAAGAAGCAGGGAGACCAATCAGTAGGCTATTCCAATACTCCAGCAGTGAGGTAAGAAAGACCTGCACCAAGGTGTTAACTTGTGTCAGAGAGATGGGAGTAATATAAGATCTCATAAAAACAATTTGAAATATTCTTATTTACCTTAAATTTTAACGTAGAGGAGAAGCTAAGTGGCACAGCGGATAGAAACTAGCCCTGGTATCAGGACCACCAGAGTTCAAATTCAGGCTCAGACACTCACTAGTTCTGTGACCCTGTGCAAGTAACTTAAGCCCCACTGCCTCAAGGAAAAAAAAAAAAAAAAAAAAAAAAAGCCCTTTATATGGCATTTAAATTCTTTATAACCAGACCTTCTCACCTTCCCAGTCTTATTCCCTTTTAACTCCCTTCCTAATTCTAATTCTACACATCCATTCAAATTGTCTATACTGTTATTCGTTGCACAACATCCCAATGTATAATCTCCATGTTTTTCCACTAGCAAACTTGAATGCTATACATGCTATACCTGAAAGCTCTCCCTTTTCCTCACTTCCACTCTAAAATTTCTATCTTATTTCAAGACATCTTGAATTGTACCTTCTGCAGAAGGCCTTTTCAGGACCCCCCCAAATTCCTAGTAAGTTCTTTTCTGAGATTACTTTCCATCTACTCTGTATAATATAATTTTCTACATTCCTAGTTATTTTCATATTTGTCTATCCCATCTGAGAGTTCCTTGAGGGCAGGGAATTTGTGCTTTGCTTGGTATTCTTAGCATAGTATCTGGTACATAATAAGCACTCAAATTCTTGGTGATTGACTAATCTGAAAGCATAGCTATATTACATAATATATGTGGGTTTTTTTTGACAATGAAGACATGGATTTTTAATCCTTTTCTAGTAGAGATGATGAGATTATGAGTTTGTCAATATAGTCTCTCTTAAAATAGATCAATAGCATATATCTATGGGATATAAGATACAATTTCTGATACTGGAGCAAATGAAAGCTAATTGGTGCATTTGGATATCAAATCTATGATCCTGGCTGAACTCATTAATCATGTAATGTAAGTATGCAGTCATGAAGTCCTAAAGTTAATTTTTAAGACTAAAATATATTATGGTTACTTACTATAACCTTGGTTCAACTCAAGGATATGCTCATGTCTATTCATCAATAAAGTTCCCCCTGAAAATGTAATTATTTAATATGCTTTTTTGTTGTTGTTGTTGTTGAGGCAATTGGGATTAAGTGACCGAGGTCACACAGATATTAGTATTAAGTATCTGAGGCTAAATTTGAACTCAGGTCCTCCTGATTTCAGGGCTGGTGCTCTAGCCATTGTGCCACCTAGTTGCCCCATTTAATATGTTATTAAAAAACTGTTGTCATGACAGGATAACTTGTGGTAGAGCCCACAAATTTCAGTCTTTTGATGTGAATTTCCACACCTGGTCTACTGGAGAAATACTCAATTCTAGTCCTTCTGATGGTCCCTCTAATATCTCTTTAGTTCTAAATTTGTAATTCTAATAAATGAGAATACTAATACATTAATTAAAAGCTACATGATATATTTGAGCACAAAAACTAGTAAATCTGACAGAAAACAGATTACAAATATTCAGCCCTTTCAAAAATTTTAAGTTACACAAACACAGTTCACACCCATTTTATGAAAAATTCAAAATGGGAATAAGCATACTTATTTAATGTATACATCAATAAGAAATTGTAATATTAACCTATAACATTACCTTATTATAATTTTTATATCAGGCCCCAATGGCTTTCAATTTCTTTAAATAGGTACTTTCCACTTAAACCATGTTTTTTTCCCCTCCAACAGAAACTTTGTTTTCTTCTTTCAACTACAATTGTCAGCAATTTGGTTCCAGCTACAAAGACCAGTGCAGCACAATATAAATTTTGTTTTAGAAGGAAAAGTTAAAAAAAAAAAAAAAAAAAAAAGGAAAGGAAAAAAGAAAGCTTTTTTTTTTTTAAAGGGTAGAAAAAGATATTTAGGGGAAAAGTGTAGCATCTCAAAAGAGATTGTAAAAAAAGAAAAAAACAAGAAAGCAAAAGGTACTCAATTATGTATTTGTACTACAAGAAAAATATCAGATCACATTTAATAAGAAAAATAGTAACTGAGGATTTTCAATTGTAAAAATATAATCAACAGGTTAAAAATGTCAGAACAGGTCCATTTGACTCCTAAAATAGGTTAGTTTCCTATGTACCAGAATATAAACAAAACAAATTTCTCAGTTCTCAGAGGTTTTATCATATTTCTCAGGCAACTAATATAAATATGAAGCAATAGGGATGTGAACACACACACACACACACACAATCATAGCACATTAGTTATGTACATATACCTGAACGTTTATCTATTTGTGAATGTTATCTCTCAGAAGAAAAAAATACATTTATTTTTAATGAAAACCAACCTTGCTGTGCTTTTGCTTTATACTGCTAACAGATCAAGTAGGTCTATGTGACCTCAAGGAGCTTTTAAAAAGGTAAAAAGAAAATCAAACAAAATAGTGCTTCAATCTAATTTTAAGACATTTTAACAATTCTTGGTCATGTAAATTAATGAATCAAGTCTCATGATATCTGCACCATATATTCAAATTTTAAGACAAAACAGAAGAGTTCAGAATTATAGTTAATACACTTTAAATTGATTATTTTTATATACAAAAAACCCACCATAGTTATCTCCAGCATATAAACAGGAAAACTAGTGCAATACATATACACAGGTTTATTCAATAAATATACTTTTGGCCTAATGGTTGCCTCAAAGTTTGCAAACAGTGCAGAAATGGTCATTTCTCAAAAAATAGTCAACATTGAGCAAAGCTCACAATTTTGAAAGATCATCTCCGAACTCTATTGTCATAAATTTCAAAGACATCAGAAACAAACTAAACATACTATCATTTTACAAAAATAGAAATATTGTTTCAGATTTTACAAAACTTTACAAAATCTGGTCTATTATTCATTTTAAGTTCAAAGTTTATTTTATACCGGGCTAAGATGACCTCTGAGGATAGAAAGCTGTTTAAGTATATTAAAGACATTTTCTGCACTGATCATTTATGCAAATTATTTAATTCCAACTTTTCAGGCCCAAGTCTCTTTTCCATTTTTAACAAGGTAGTTTTCATTCATTTATAACTGAAGGATTGGAAGAGACTGCTTATTTTTGAAGATATTAGATGAAAAATTTTCACTTTTACTTCAACTTTTAAAGCCATTCAATATGCTTTTTAAAATAATTCTTACTAAAATTAGAGATAGTATCGAAAAGGCTCAAAATAAACTTGATAAATTGGAAAGTAAATTTTTAAACAAAAAGCCTTATTAAAATAAAATTCTGGGTTGTCACATACAATTTGGTACCTATAAAAATGTTAAGAATAGAATTACTCAACTATTTTATAGGAAAAACATGCCCACGTGGAAATGACTATTTCCCAAATTGGTAGCCATGGTTAGGACTTACTTTCTTAAGCACTAATTTTATCATATTTATTTCAAATAGCACCAATGGGTTTTTCTTTTTGTTATAACAATTGAAAAAATGGAAACGTAGGGGCTTATTTCCAGTAACTGTGCTATTAATATAAGGCACTGCATGGCACACACAAAAAAAATCAAAAGCAAAACAAAGTCATGCCAAATAAATGACACCGATGTTTGTTAGGGGCCTTAATCACTAGATAGTTAGAAAAACTACTAATCTTATGTAAATAACTTATTAATCCAAAAGTACATTCAGTTTTCCATAATTTTATGATGCTTTTCTTTTATACCAAAATACAGAAATGATGAAAATATCAATGTAGCATATGATCTGTTAATTAAAAAAAAAAGTTCTAACTGAATTTTTCCAACCTTATATGAAGAGGATAGTCTAGAAAAACTCAAGTATAAGAAGGTGGAAAATTATGTGATACATTTGCAATAGTTTATCCCTGCAGAAGAGTGAAACTATTCTCAATAGAATATACTGAGGCACATAGGTTGGAAGTTTCTCAGGTAAATTTATGGCTAGAATGAAATTTCTGGAGGCCACAATAATAATCTCCCCCAAAGCAGATTATCTCCGATCACACTCAATTTTGTTTCTGAAAATACTTTTATATTTTTAGTCACTACTATCTTCATCATCTTCATCATCAGATACATTATTCAAAGGGGACTTAGTTGATTGGCTATAAGAGTCTGATCTAGTAGGCTGACATGTAGCCAAGTCCCCAGAAGAAAGCAGATCAAAGCAGAAATCACAAATCCTCACAGGCTTGGAAGACTGGCTAGGTAGAAGAAACCGCTTTTCAGAGCAAGGCCCACACACAACAAAGCCACATTTGCGGCAATGGTGACGACGATTAACAGGAGTAAATTTTGCTTTCTGACAACGCATACACACAGTTGCTTCAGAGTCAGGTACCCAGACAGCAGCATGTTCATTACTGGGAGTCTTCCCACTTTTAGAGAGTAAATCGGTAACACACTTATTTATGTGGTTCATCCATTCTGATTTTTCAGTAGCTGTAGCTGCATAAACAGCAAATGATTTAGTTGGTGTTTTGATAAGCCATCCATTCCGTAGGTCCCCCTCATCTTTGATGGAATCAATAGTGACATTTTCCAGGGGAATTATATGCTGCTTGTTATATTTTTTCTTCTGAATGACTATATTGCCATAGACAAGAATATCATTAAATAGGAAAAACTGCCTTGCTTTTGGCTTCTTTCTACACAACTTAGTCAATACTCCTTCTCCAATAAGAACCCGTCCAGGAATAGTCAAGGGTTGTCCGGCTGCTCCAAAACAGTTTTCCACTATACTAATGCGTCTAGTATTTGCTTCACTGTTTGCCAATCGATCCACCATCTTCTGTTAGTAACCTAAAAAAAAAAAGAAAGAAAAGAAAAATTGTTGGCACACGGGGAAATTTTACAGAAGTTCACAAAAGCTAGGACAAATTACTTGACCTAGATTTAATATGCTGAATTGAGTTTTTTATAAAAGGGTCAAGTGTTCCAAAATTCCTAGTAGAAAAGTTAAGATCACCAAGACAATAGTTGAATGCCCCACAAAAGCGTTTATCATCAAAGCTTCTATAGATTTTGACACACAACACTTTTTCTACTGATAGGAACTCACAGCCAAACCAAAAAAGTGTGACACCAAACTTAGCTTAACAAACTAAACACAAAAAATTTCATAACTTCAAAATCACACACTCATAAAACCAAAGAAATATATTTTGTAGAGTGCCAAGCAACAAAGAGCCTATTTGATTAGGGCCTGGAAAAAGTTTACTTTTTGTTCCAATTTATTATGGAAGCAAGCAGGGAGGAAGAAAAGAGATTTGCTTGAAGGATATTAATGACCAAGTTTAATATCATTACCACTGAGATTACACATTTACAGAAAAGAGAATTTTCTAATCTTTAAGATACAGACATACTATTATACAACTGACCTGATGGGGCTGTAGTGTAAACCAAAAAATGACATGTCAGTCCTTATAGCTCTGCATAACTACAGAGTACACATAACTATTCATAGATTGGTCTTCAACATACAATAGTCTACCCTTAAAATACCTCAAATACATGCCAACTCTCAAAGAATTCAAAGATTTGACAAAAAATGGAAACTCATTTTAAAAAATAGATTTCCATTAAAGTCTCTAATGCTTCATTATGCTATTGAGATGAATCTGGGTTCTAGGTTATGCAAAAAAAAAAGTTACATCTTCTGGAAGGTACAGGCCTAAACAAATATGTCCATTATTTAACTAAATGTGGAGAGATTCATGATCAAGCTGCCCACAATGTAATGGATTTTTAAACTAGTGCCAATTTTGGAAGACCATCAACTAAGTCACAAGATGTTATAATATATGTAAGTGAAAGGAAGATCTATAAGAGCCATTAAACTTGAAAAAAATAAAACTCAGATAATCCCTAATTGTGTTGCAAAATTACAGAATTTAAATGCCCTGAATTTGATAAAGCAAACAATATTGAGCACAAAATTACTAAATTGTGAACTATTTGCTTTACCATTATAGAGTCTGATATCCCATAAATCACACCCAAAGATCTAGTCTAGAGTCTCTCATGTCACCCCTATTGGACAAGTACTGATTCTATAGGCTAAAAGCAGAAAAGAGAGAAGAGTCAAATGGACCTATTATTCATCAAAATGTAGTAAATATATCGCAGGGCAATTTAACTTATCCAACCTAGAGTACATACAGCAAATTACTCAGAAATACCAGAGTATAGACTTATTTAATGTTAGTTATCTCAGCTTGATATTTATTAAGTCCTGTTGGATCAACACTATTCTCAAAAGAATTTGGCTAAATAAGTTATCAAATATTACTCTACTCCTTGACTCAGCAGTATCCTTAACTAGACATTTACTCCTAAAGAGTTGAGGAAAAGGATCTATTATCTTCAAAATTATCTATAGCAGCTCTTTTTATGATAACAAAGGAAAGGGTGCCTATCATTTGGAGAATGGCAAAATAAATTGTGGCTTGTAAATATAATGAAATAATATTATCATGTACGAAATGATGAGGCGTACTTTCAAAGAAATTTGGAAAAAACTATGAACTAATGTAAAATGAAATGAGTATAACAAAGAAAATTATACAAGTTGTACAATAACAATAGCACTGTGAAAGCAACTGTGAAGAATTTAATAACTGAGCAACCACAATTTCATGATGAAATGTACCTATGCACCCTCATGAGATGGACATAGGGTGCAAGGAGACTTTTTGGACAAGGCAAATGCTTTGCTTCAGTATGCATATTTGTTAATTTAAATAATCTAACACAAATAGATCCCAGATTGTGGGCAGACAATTGTAATTTAGAAATAGCTGCATTAATGTATACAGAACAAATGCATACAATGCACATTCACTCATTGGTGTCATATGCCTGCTTTTAACAAGTAAAAATATGATGGATAAAAATTTTAAGTTACTAGCAAATCTAATTCTGATCTAAACATGGTTTGCTTTTTTTATGTTTACAATAAGAATGCTTTACTGTATACTATATTCACCAAAAGAAAATGGAGTTGCATAATAAGAGATTTGGATTTGGGTTGAAGATTTCTTAATTAGTTACCAATCAATAATATCCTATCACTGGCCTTCATTCCTACAGATCATTGCAAATCCCAATCACCACCAAAACATGCCAATTATGCCGTCCCAGGCCAGCTTTCAATCATCCTCTTTAGCCCTTTTTTCACCATCCAACCTACTTCAGTGTGCCCTTTAGACTTTCAAGAAACTTACTCTGTGGCACTTAATCCATAACATTTTGGAACTTCTGGTCCTAGGACTGAAGATATCCTAATTGATGAGTCAATAAATGCAAATTCAGTTAGATTAATTAGAAGCTAAATATAAAGACCTTACATTATATTCATTTATTTTATACATTCATTTATAGATGAGGAAATTTGTTCAAGCTCCTCTAACTCTAGAATCAAGTATTCTTTCCACAGTTTCATGGATTGTACAATATATCTATATTTTACAAACTAACCAAATTATTTGAATATCATAACAAACAAGTAGGAACCTAATTACATAATTAGATGAAAAGATTAGAAAAAAGCCAAAGTCTTAAAAAAAAAAAAAAAGAGACACATGGAAGTCAATTCTAAAGACATGATTAATATATCATAGAAAGATTCTTTCCTTTATCACAGATAACAATCAACAATTAAATCTTTACAAGATGAATTTACTAAATTTTACTTAGGTTTATTCAGAAAAGGAATAAGAATGAAATAAAGCTGACAATCTCAGAATTAAATCAGGATAGTGCTTTGGGATGTTTTCTTATTTAGTATTTCCCAACCATTAGTACATATCCTATAGTTGTCTATACTATCTTGTTGGAATCCTTACAAAGTGCTAATTTAGCATGGTACTTGGCAAATCCTCTAGTTCACTAATGTATTTAAGTACTTCATTGGAGTTCATACATTTGGGAGATTTCAGGGTTTAGTATGAGATATCCAAATTCACATATCCCTTAATCCCTCACTCAGGAGGAGTTAACCTTTGGGAGATCATATATATAGAAGCTCTTAGAGCTTCAAGTGAGTTACTTCTGAACATTGCCAGGGGTCAGAGAGGAGCACTCTGGGGGGAAGCCCACAAGCCCACTCTCAGAGGCAAGACAGATTCATTTCATCTTCCACCTTTGTGCTGGCTGGAGGCGGAAGGGAGCAGAGGCAAAGGACTATCAGAGCAAGAGCTCTTGGAACCAAGGAGAGAGAAGGCCTCCAGAAAACTAGCCGAGCCCCAAGTGAAGGAGATAAGATTTTGGAAGAGACAATAAAAGACTGTACTTTAATCCCTGGCTGCATTTGGGGTGATTATTGATCTGAACTGATACTAGGGCTACCTCCCCAAGAAACCTGCTCCCAGAGAGAACCATTATATTATATATTAAAGAACAACACCACACTATCTAATGTTAATTTTTTTCCAGTCTAAAAGATTTTTGCTCCATAGCACATCTTTGCTAAAGGGAGTAATATAATTCTCACTAGTTCAATGGTGTTTCTTAAGATTGCTATCCTGCCCCAAACTTAAAGGTCTTGTACAATCTTTTAAAATAGTTGGGGAAATTTTATTTCACATTTGCAGATTCATCTTTTATTGATTTTACACATTTATTTTTATATATTATTATATTATATATTTATATTAATTTTTATTTTTATTCTGAAGATATAATATGAACTCATGAATCTTCAAATGATGTCAAATAATTTTTCTATCTTCAACCAAATTTATGATTTGAGGGGAAGACAGAAATGGACAAGCTAAAAGTGGCCACTAGCAATCATTGTTTCCATTCCTCTTGAATTTATCTCAGGAAGTACTCTGGTCCAGTGTACTGAGTAGACTTTTTTATAGCTCTTCAGTAAAGCTAATTTGGGGTCTGAACTGAAGTTAGTAATCAATACACTTTGGCACTATACTTTCCAGGGGATGTACAAATTGATAATGAGATTGACACATACACATTGCCAGAGCTAGCTCATTCATGTCTGGAAAGCTCCAAAGGAAAGTATGGAAAGACTCAACTGAAGGTCTATAAGAATCATTATCCTTTGGAACTATGCTCAAAAAGTTATCAAATTGTGTATACCCTTTGATCCAGCAGTGTTACTATGGGGCTTATGTCTCAAAGAGCTGTTAAAGAAGAAAAAGGGACCCACATGTGCAAAAATGTTTGTGGAAGCCCTTTTTATAGTGGCAAGAAACTGGTAACTGAGTGGATGCCCATCAATTGGAGAATGGCTGAATAAATTGTGATATACAAATATTATAGAATATTATTGTTCTGTAAGAAACGAACAGCAGGATGATTTCAGAAAGGCCTGGAATGACTTACATGAACTGATACTAAGTAAAATGAACAGGATCAAGAGATCATTCCAACAACAATACAATATGATGATCAATTCTGATGGATGTGGCCCTCTTCAATAATGAGATGAACCAAATTAGTTCCATTAGAGCAGTAATGAATTGAACCAGCTTCACCCAGCGAAAGAACTCTGGGAGATAACTATGAACCACTACATAAAATTCCCAATCCCTCTATTTTTGTCCACCTGCATTTTTGATTTCTTTCACAAGCTAATTGTACACCATTTCAAAGTCCGATTCTTTTTGTACAGCAAAATAACTGCATAGACATGTATACATATATTGTATTTGACTTATACTTTTAACATATTTAACATGTATTGGTCAACCTGCCATCTGGGGGAGGGGATGGGGAGAGGAGAAAAGTTGGAACCAAAGGTTTTGCAACTGTCAATGCTGAAAAATTACCCATGCATATATCTTGTAAATTAAAAGCTATTAAAAAAAAAACCATTATCCTAATAAACTCATTGTATGCCAGTGAAACCTGGACAGCACACTGCTTCCATTTGAATAGGCTTAGGAAGATAATGAAGACCACCGGGCAGGATAAGATACTGGATACTGAAGTCCTTTCAGAACCAAATGGTCAAGCATTCAAATTCTCCTCCATATAGTGAAAACCCAGTGGGCTGGCCATACATTGTTTAAATGCCAAACATATGGTTTGCCAAAAAGACTTTTATAGACAATACACACAGAGGGCAAGTACTCATGTGGCAGCCAGAAAAAGCAATACAAGGACATCCTCAAGGTCTCTCAAAAATTTTAGAACTGATTGTATGACATGGGAGATGCTGGCATAGGGCCACTTAGCATGATATATCTTCATCATAGAGGATGTTGCTCTGTGAGCAACACAAAACTAAAGTCACTCAAAAGATATGGGAAATACACATATTTAAAGAAATCTATCCCAAATGATCTTATAGTTTATTTGTGCCTGATCTGTGCCACAGGTCATTCTGAATTTATACTGGTCTGATCAGCCGGTCAGATACACTATAACTTTATTAATGATGTCACTTAAGTCCCCTTTAAAAAAGGACAACAACCAAGGCGTTAATATCCTATTCACAGTAATACTGAGTTTTTTCCTACTGCTATTCCCACACTTTTCTTTAACCTCCAAATATACACTAGCTCTGGCAATGTATTGTGTCAACCTCATTATCAATTACTGAAAAATTTTTATACATCTTATTTCTAAAATGAAAAGCTGACCTCTAAAATTTGCTAAACCAACTGGAAACGTTGATAGGTCACATTTAACAAATTAAATAAAATTACTAATTTAACCATTCTGTATAACTACTACTTTCTCTCAATCGTACACATATGTATTCAATTCATTCATTGCTCTTGTATCCTTGTGCTCTTTAACAAATCTGCAAAGGATTTCAGAAGCCTTGGCTGAACAAAAGTTCCCTCTAAACACCCATCCCACAATCATAGTTTAACCTTCCTGAGTTTCAGTTTTGTCTTCTATAAAATAAGGGAGCTGAACTAGGTAGTTTCTCAGGTTCATTCTAGTTCTAAATCTATAAAACCTCTACCTCCTAAATTTTATTATTATCTAAATATAGTCAGGTCTTTCCTAGACCTTAAGTTTATTTAATTTGTTTCAACTAATAGAAAGGAATGTTTTCATTTATCTTAAAATCACTTAACTAGCAATCCTCAACTATTCACAACAGACAAGAAACTAGAAACAAGCAATAATGGACTTCTAAGCATATCAAAAAAAAAAAAAAATTAAAATTTTATCCAGAAGGTTTTCAGGTAATTCCAAATTAATTCTAACAAGTTTTGGTAATCTGGTATTGTGATTCACGTATGAAGAAATGAAGCAACAAACTGGAAGATAGGTAAGAGAGATGCAAACAAGATGAGGTACATAGTACTACACAGATTTCAGAAAAACCTGGAAATACATGCACTGATTTATGTTGAGTAGGCAGAACCAGGAGAACATTATACAGAACAGCAGCAGCAACATTGTAAAATGATCCACTATGATAAGATTTAGCTCTTCTCAGTACTACAATGAAGCAAGACAATTCCAAAAGATTGATAATGGACAATGCTATCCCCATCCAGAAAAAGAATTATAGAGTCTGAATGCAGATCAAAGCCACTGTTTTTACTTTTTCTTTTGTCTTTTGTTTCTTCCTTCTCATGGTTTTTTCCCTTTTATTCAGATTTTTCTTTCAATAACATGACTAATGTGGAAATATGTTTTAACATGATGGTACTTTAAAATCTGTATCAGATTGTGTTTGTTGTCTTTGGGAGGAAGGAGTAATTTTTTTTTTAATAATAGCATTTTATTTTCAAAATAGTGTAAAGATAGTTTTCAACATTTATCCTAAAAACCTTGTCTTCCCTCCTTCCTCCAACTCTTCCCTACCCCAGAGAGCAAGTAATCCAATATAAATTAAACATGTGCAATTCTTCTAAACATATTTCCACATACTGCCCGAGAAAAATCAGATCAAAAGGGGGGGAAAAAAAAGGCAAGCAAATAAACTACATTGTGATTCACATTCAGTCCCCAGAGACCTCTGACTCTTTCTGTTCCAAGTCTATTGGAATTGGCCTGAATCACCCTCATTGTTGAAAAGAGCCAACTCCATCAGAATTGATCATCACATAATCTTGCTGCTACTGTTACATTCTCCTGGTTCTACTCACTTCACTTAGCATCAGTTCTTGTCTCTTCAGACCTTTCTGAAATCATCCTGCTCATCATTTCTTATAGAACAATAATATTCCATCACATTCATATACCATAACTTATTCAACCATTCCTCAACTGATAGGCACCCATTCACTTTCCAGTTCCTTGCCACTACAAAAAAAGACTGCTACAAACATTTTTGCACATTGGATCCTTTTCACTTTTTTATGATCTCTTTTTCCCTCTTTATGATCAGTAGAGATACTACTGAATCAAAGGGATTGGACAGTTTCAAATTGTTCAGGGAGAAAAATTTTGAAGTCAAAACTATCTTTACATGTAATTGGAAAAAAAAAATGCTATTAAATGGAAAACAGAGAGAGAGGGGTGGGGTGGGGGTGGGGGGAGGGCATATGACAGGGCCACTGGTCCCGTCTGCTACTATAATGATCCCAAAGATGCTTTACAAAAAGCTTACAAAAAATGAGCTTGTATCTCAAAACTTTTATTTACCAAATCAGCAAAAAAAAAATAAAAAAAAATATATATATATATATATATATATGGAAGAATATTTACTAGGCAGACAGAATTGTCCCAGGGCTATTTCCAATTGAACTTCATCAAAAACAGAAAACAAGATCAACAGAAATTAGAAATAGCTGACATATATAACATGTAACAAGTTAAATATCTCACTCTACTGAATCAAATACTTCATATAATCAAATAACTACTGTAGGATCTAGTATTTTCTGCATCTTTAACTTAACTATTGTGATTATACAGATGTTACCTGCTATAGAATAATATCATTTGTGAAAGTCTGGAAGTTTTTTCATATTTTCAAAGATATCCTCAATATAGATTACTCACAATGATTTTAGAGCTAGAAAAGTTGTGATTTTCTTATTTCCCTCTCTAAAATCTTTTTGTGAGTAATCTGCAATCTGGCATAATTTAACTTCAGAAACCAAAGCTTAGTGTGTAAGCAAAATGTAACAACTGCAAAGTTCATTAGAAAACAATTTTTAAAAAGGATTCCTGATATTAGAATCTCTTTAAAATCTGTACTCTAAAAGTACAGATAACCAAAGTGTGCATACCCTTTGATCCAGCAGTGCTACTACTGGGCTTATACCCCAAAGAGATAACTAAAGAAGGGAAAGGGACTTGTATGTGCCAAAATGTTTGTGGCAGCCCTGTTTGTAGTGGGCCAGAAAATGGAAAATGAATGGATGCCCATCAATTGGAGAATGGTTGGGTAAATTGTGGTATATGAATGTTACGTAATATTATTGTTCTGTAAGAAATGACCAGAAAGATGAATACAGAGAGGCTTGGAGAGACTTACATGAACTGATGTTAAGTGAAATGAGCAGAACCAGGAGATCATTATATATTTCAACAACAATACTGTATCAGGATGTATTCTGAGAGGGAAGTGGATTTCTTCAACAAAAAGAAGATCTAATTCAGTTCCAGTTGATCAATGATGGACAGAAGCAGCTACACCCAAAGAAAGAACACTGGGAAATGAATGCAAACTGTTTGCATTTTTGTTTTTCTTCCTGGGTTATTTTTATCTTCTGAATCTAATTCTTCCTGTGCAACAAGAGAACTGTTCAGTTCTGCACACATATATTGTATCTAGGATATACTGTGACATATTTAACATGTATAGGACTGCTTGCCATCTGGGGGAGGGGGTGAAGGGAGGAAGGGGGAAAGTCGGAACAGAAGTGAGTGCAAGGGATAATGTTGTAAAAAATTACCCAGGCATAGGTTCTGTCAATAAAAAGTTATAATTATTAAAAAAAAAAAAGTACAGATAAGAATTTTACAACTCCAGCTCCCTTCTTAATCATTTTTTGGGGGAAGAGGCACATTTTGCATTTACTTAGTATTTTATATATTTATATACTCTTCAATATATGTAATACAAGAGGCAAAATCTTTCCTAAAAAAATGTAATACTGAAAAGAGAACCAACAGAACTGAAAATCTGTTCTTTTTATTGCAAATATGATCCTCGATATAATCTTGTGGGGAGGTGGAGCCAAGATGGCAGAGAGAAGCAAAAGCATAGACTGAGCTCTCCTCAGCTTCCCTCAGAATCAACCACAAAAGGCAAATTCCGCAAATCTGGAATAACAGGCAGGACTTGGCCAGTTCAATCCAGCTCAATGAGAAAGCCAAAGCACAGCAGAAAATCAGTGAGAGGCCTCTGTCCCCCTGCAAAATATTGGGGCCATCTCCACTGTGTCCCCTAAAGCAAAAAAGAGCTCTGAACTTATGTAGACAGGGAAAAGTCAGAACCAAAAACCCAAAGGACAACAGCAATGGCAAAATGACTACAGATGAAGCCTCAAAGGGACATAATAAGAACTTGTGTAGAGCTCAAAAAGCACTCTTGGAAGATCTCAGAAAGGATGTTAAAAAGAGAAGCAGGAAAAAAAAGTGGAAAAAAGAAATGAGAACTGTGAAGAATTTTATGACAGAGGTATGATGCTGATTATCTAAAACCAGGAATGGTCAAAACAGAGAAAGTTACAGATCAATTTCCTTAATGAATACTGATGCAAAAACTTAATAAAATATTAGCAAAAAGATTACAGCAAGAAATCACCAAGGATAATATGCTCTTATTGAGGTCTAGATTTGGGGTACCTAAATGACATTAGGGTTTAGTTGAGGTCTAGTGGCAAGTATGAGGTACAAGGGAGTCAAACGGAGCTCCCCTGAAACCCACTTGGATTCGGCACAGACGATAAATGAGGTCTAGTAGCCAATAAAAGCATTTATTAGTCCGAGAGCTAGATTGATAAAAGAGGTTTATTATTGGGTTTGGAAGTAAGGAATTAGGTGAAGGTAGAGATAAGGAGGGCACCGGACAGAGGGTCCAATGGACAGAGGGTCCTCACATGGCTAGCATGTTTGGAATCTCTGCAAAGAGGGGGTCCCAGTGTCTCCCCCTTTTATAATGGGAGATTTAGCTTGAGGGGCTTTTGGGTATAGCCCAAAATTGGCTCAGATGCGGGTGGGGCTGGGACAGATCTTCTATTGGAATTCAAAGGGACTAGGATTTGTGAGTTAAAGGGTAATTACATTAATTAGGGAGGGAAGGGGTTGGAATCAAAGATAGGAATCTTTTCCCACATCACTCTGACCAAATAGTTGAAATTTCAACCAGGAATACAGGGGTTGGTTCAATATTAGGAAAACTATCAGCATAATTAACTATCAATAACAAAACAAGCAGAAATCATAATTATCTCAATAAATGCAGAAAAAGCATTTATATAAAAACACTAGAGAGCATATAGGAGTTTTCCCTAAAATAAATAGCATTTATCTAAAACCATCAACAAGCATTATATGTTATGGGAATAAGCTAGAAGCATTTCCATTAAGATCAGGGAAGACAAGATTGGCCATTATCACTGCTATTATTCAACATTGTATTAAAATTTTAATGTTAGCAATAATAAAAGAAAAAGAAATTTAAAAAGCTAACGAAGAAATAAAACTACCAGTCTTTGCAAATATGATGGTATATTTAAAGAATCCCAGAGAATCAACTAAAAAACTACTGGATAATATAATTAACTTTAACAAAGTTGCAGGATATAAATAAACCCACATTAAGTCATTGTCATTTCTATATGTTTCCTACAAAACCCAGCCACATGAAATAGAAAGAGAAATCCCATTTAAAATAACTGTGGATAATATAAAATATTTGGGAGTCAACCTGCCAAGACAAAACCAGGAACACAATTGCAAAACATTTCATACAAAGAAAGTTAAATCTAAATAACTGGAAAAATATCAATTGTTAATAGAACTTAGCTAATATAATAAAAATGATAAATTCTACCTAAATTAGTTTACTTATTCAGTGTCATACTAATCACACTGATAAACAATTTACAGAATGAGAAAAAATAATAAAATTCATCCCAAAGAACAAAAGATTCAAGAATATCAAGAGAATTAATGAGAAAAAAAAAAAATGCAAAGACGGCCCAGAAATACCAGACCTAAAAACTATATTATAAAGTGGCAGTCATCAAAATTATTTGGTACTGGCTGAGAATAGTGGTTTTATAGGTTTTATAGGACACAATGGTCAATGACTATAGTAAGTTAATGTTTGATAACCCAAAGACTCCAGCTTTGGGGTTAAAAACTCACTATATGACAAAAATTGTTGGGAAAACTAGAAAATAGCACGCAGAAATTAGGCACTGATCAACATCTAAACACCCTATACCAAGATAAGGTCTAAATGGATTCATGATTTAGACATAAAGGGTGATACTAGAAGCAAATTAGGAGAGCAAGAGATAATTTTATCAGATCTGTGGAGAAAGGAGGAATTTATGGTCAAAGAATTAGAGGATGTCATAAAATATAAAATGGATCATTTTAATTAAATTAAAAAGGGGTTGCACAAACAAAACCAATGCAACCAAGTTTAGAAGATAAGCTGAGAAAAAATTTTTTTTACAACCAGTGTTCCTGATAAAGGCCCCATTTCTAAAATATATAGAGAACTGACTCAAACTTATAATACAAGTTATTCCTGAATTGATAAATGATCAAAGGATATGAACAATTTTCAAATGAAGAAATTAAAAGCCATTTCTAGTCATGTGAAAAGATGTTCTAAATTAATATTGATTAAAGAAATGCAAATTAAGAAAATTCCTGAGGTACCACTTCATACCTTTCAAATTGGCTTTTTTTTTTTTTTAAAGACAGGGAAAAGAATAAAATAAATGTTGGAGGGGGTGTGAGAAAACTGGAACATTAATACATTGTTGGGAGTTGTGAAATGAGAACAATTTGAAACTATGCCCAAAGGATTATAAAACTGTGCATATCCTTTGTTCCAGGCAGTCTCACTACTGGGTCTATATCCCAAGGACAGCATAAAAGAGGCAAAGCACCCACATATGTGCAAAAATGCAATAGCTCTTTTGGTGGCAAGGAATTAGAAATTGGATACCTATCCATTGGAAAATGCCTCAAAAAGTTAGGGCATATGAAGGTAATGAAATAGCATTATTCTATAAGAAATGATGAACAGGCTGATTTCAGAAAAACCTGAAAAGACCTCATGAACTGATTCTGAGTGAAGTAAGCAAAACCAAGAGAACATTTTACACAGTAACAATGTGATGATCAACTGTGATGGACTTAGCTCTTTAACTCAACAATGAGTTGATTCAAATCAATTCCAATAGCCTAGGGATGGAAAATGCCAATCACATCCAGAGAGAGAACTACGGAGAGATTGAATACAGTTCAAAGCATTTTTACATTTTTTGTTTTTTTTCTTTCTTAGATAGGTTCCCCCCACCCCCTTTTTGGTCTGATTTTTCTTGCACAATATGACAAATATAGAAACAGGTTAAATATGTGCAATTCTTTTAAACACATTTCAGACTGCTTGCTGTCTTGGGGAGGGAGAATGTAAGGGAAGGAGGGAGAAAAGCTTAGAACACAAAGTTTTACAAAAACACATGTTGAAAATTATCTTTACATGTATTTGGGAAAACAAAATACTATTTTAAAAATATATAATCTTGTGGATATGCAAACTACAGCTCAGGGTCAAAGGCTGTTGGAGATATAAATTAAGACTATGAGCCTCAAAAAAGTTAAGACTTTTTTGTCTTCTTTTGTATACTCCTACAGTAATTGGCACATAGGAAACATTTAATATAGAGACTAAATGACTCTCTTTTCAAAACTCCTTCCAACTGAATTATGAAATCTATATCAATAAATTTTACTTAATAAAAATAGTTGGAAGTGTGATGGAGAGTAAATGGAAAAGGCCCTGAGTCATAACCCAAAGACATGGGTCTTAGTCCCAATACTATCACTAACAATATTCCTGAAGTCTCTTAACTTTTCTATACTTCAATTTTACTTCCTCTGAAAATTAAGATATTACATTAAAATATTTCTAAGGTCTCTTTCAGTTTTCAAGTGTTATGGCCCATCAACATATTTCCAGATCTTGAGCCAATACTAATTTGTAGTTACATTAACAATACTATACTGGAACCTGAAAGAAAAACTCAAAAAGAAAGAGGAACAAAATGAAGGGTGGGGAAGAATATTATATACTCCCTTGAGTAAGTTTTACTATTTTAGGGTAATGTGCTTCCTCTCTTCTGTTCTGACAATCAACTAAATTAGGGATAAAAAAGCCATTTTACAAATTATATTTTATTTTATCTAATCGCCAATAAGGAAGATTTAGCACTGGAGTTGACAACACTACATTCAATAAAGTCAAAAGAGCAAGTTATTTTTCTTGAGGCAGCCATACTCTTTATTTTAATAACTACAACTTTAGAAAAATCACTTACTTCCTTGTGAATTCTGGAGGACCACATACTTGTTTATTCCTAATGAGAGAATATGCTATTTGAATGAGAAGTTTAGTCCAAAAATAGGGACATTAATTACCAAGGTTTGAATTTGTCAATTTAAGACTGACAGTCATACAAAAAAAGTGCCTTTAAAAAGTAGTTCTTTGTTATGAGTTAGCCTACAGAAATACTAAAAAGCATTTCAGTTAATACAATTAAAATTCCTTTAATGTTTTTTCTTATTAAAAAGCTCTTCACATATGATTATCTCAATAGATTCAGAAAAAGCATTTGCTAAAATCCAACATATCCAGTCCTATCAAAAAACTAGAGAGTATAGAAATAAACAGACTTTTCCTTAAAACAGTCAGAGCATCTATTTAAAGACATTAGCAAGAATCACATGTAATGGGGATAAACTGGAATCACTCCCAATAAAACAGGAACCATTCCCAATAAGATCAGGGATGAAACAAGATTGCTCACTATCACCATTACTATTCAATGTTGTTTTAGAAATGCTACCTTTGGCAATAAAAGAAGAAAAGGAGATTAAAGGAATTAGAAGAAACCAAATTATTACTCTTTGCAGATGATATGATGGTACTTAGAGAACCCCTGATAATCAACTAAAAAGCTATTAGAAATAATACACAACTTGAGCAAAGTTGCAAATACAAAATAAACCCACATAAATCATCACAAAAATCCAACAGCAAGAGATACAAAGAGAAATTCCATTTAAAATAACTGTTGCTAGGATGAAATATTTGGGAATCTATCTGCTAATGGAGGGTCAGGAACCACATGAGCAAAACTACAAAACACTTTTCACACAAAGTCAGATCTAAGCAATTGGAAAAATATCAAGTGCTCTTGGACAGACTGAGTGAATATAATAAAGATGACAATACTACCTAATCTATTTATTTAGTGCTATACCAATCAAACTCCCAAGAAACTATTTTACTGACCTAGAAAAAACAAAATTCACTTGGAAGAACAAAAGGTCAAGAATTTCAAGGAAATTAATGAAAAGAAAAGCAAATGACGGTGGCCTAGCTGTACCAGATCTAAAACTATATTATAAAGAAGCAGTCATCAAAGTAATTTGGTACTGGCTAAGAAACATAGTTGATCACTGGAATAGATTAGGTTCACAGGACAAAATAGTCAATGACTCTAGTAATGTAGTGCAAGCCAAAGCTTTTGGGATAAGAATTCACTATTTGACATAAACTGCTGGGAAAATTGAAAAGTAGTATGGCAGAAATTAGGCATTGACCCACACCTAACACTGTATACCCAAGATAAAGTCAAAATGGGTTCATGACCTAGACATAAAGAATGATATATTATAAACAAATTAGAAGAACATAGAATAGTTTACCTCTCAAATCTGTGGAGGAGTAAGGAATTTGCAACCAAAGAAGAATTAGAGATCATTATTGATCACAAAATAGATAATTTTGATTATATTAAATTAAAAAGTTTTTTACAAACAAAACTAATGCAGACAAGATTAGAAGGGAAGCAATAAATTGGGGAAAAAATTTTATATTCTGTTTCTGATAAAGGCCTCATTTCTAAAATATATACAGAATTGACTCTAATTTATAAGAAATCAAGCCATGCTTGATAAAAGGTCAAAGGATATGAACAGAGATTTTCAGATGAAGAAATAGAAACTATTTCTAGTCATATGAAAAGGTGCTCCAAATCAATCAAATCAAATTGATCAGAGAAATGCAAATTAAGACAACTTTGAAATACCACTATATACCTGTCAGGTTGGCTAAAATGACAAGAAACAATAATGACCAATGTTGGAGGGGATGTGGGAAAACTGGGACACTGATACATTACTGGTGGAACTGTGAACGAATCCAACCATTCTGGAGAGCAATTTGGAACAATGCTCAAAAAGTTATCAGCCTGTGCATACACTTTGATCCAGCAAGTGTTTCTACTGGGTTTATATCCCAAAGAGATCTTAAAAGAGGGAAAGAGACCCACATGTGCAAAAATGATTGTGTAATGGCAACTAACTGGAAACTGAATGGATGCCCACCAGTTGGAGAATGGCTGAAAAAATTATGGTATATGAATGTTATGGAATACTAATGTTTTGTAAGAAACGACCAACAGGATGATTTCAGAAAGGCAGAGAGAGAGAGACTTACATGAACCAACCAGGAGATCATTATACATGGCAACAACAAGATTATACGATGATCAATTCTGATGGATGTGGCTCTCTTCAACAATGAGATGATTTAAACCAATTCCACTTGTTCAGTGATGAAGAGAGCCATATACACCCAGAGAGGCCTGTGGGAACAAAGTATGGACCACAACAAGCATTCTCACCCCTCTGTTGTTGTTCGCTTGCATTTTGCTTTCTTTTTCAGTTTTTTCTCTTCCTTCTTGATTTGATTTTTCTTGTGCAAGATAATTGTATAAATATGTATACATATATTGGCATTAACATATATTTTGACATTTTTAACATGTATTGGACTACCTTGCCAGCTAAGGGAGAGGCTGGGGGAAGGAGGGGAAAATTTGGAACAAAAGGTTTTGCATTCAAAGGTCAATGTTGAAAAACTACCCATGCATAAGTTTTGTATCTAAAAAGCTTTAATAATAATAATAATAATAATAATATATATATATATATATATTTAAAATATATTTTTAAAAGCTGCTCAACACTAACTTTGTTACAGGGATAATTTTGTTAAAGTTTCATCACTTTTTTTTCCTTTTAACAATGTGAAAGTACATCAACAGGACAACAACTTTAGGAGAGCAGTTAAATCAGTCCTTGAGGAACAACAAGCTGATGAAAAACAAAGCTGTCTAATTTGTTAAGTCCATCATGTTAAGATATGCATAAAAGTAAGTGAATGGAACACATCAAATCTTAATTCATTAGAAGTTTTCAATAAATATATTTTTAAAATGTCTCAGTCCATATTTAATTATTGTACCTAAGTAAATATACTAAAGATCGAGTATAAGGATTCATTAATAAGTCAACCTCGAGATGAAATACCCTTTAAGCAATTATTTCATCTTCCTCCTAAAAAATTCTATTTTTTTCAATGGGTAAAGAGGAAAGAACATGTATGCACTTTCATCAATAATTAAAATAATCATTTCAAAAATCACTATTTCTGAGACAAATGAGTTATTTTTAAAATTATAAAATATAAAAACACTAATAAAGTCCAAGCAAATAAACAGCCAACACTATCTCTTCATTCATTAAATCTCAACAATAAAATATCTCTTAAGACCAATCATTTTACTGAAACTTGAAAAAGTAAATCTGCTTAAAAGTATTATTTGTATATGTTCTCTTTATAATTATTATCAGTTTAAATTGTTAATGTTATAAACATTAAGAAACGTAAAAACATATACCTATTAGGTTTGGTCTATAATCTATATAATGAGGTCCTATAAACCTCTTAAGTCTCAACCTCTTTCATATCTAATCAGGGGATCGAATTAGATGGCATTTTGTTCTATCTCATTTCTCAAAATTTCTAAGTCTCCCCTTTCCATCAACATCCTTTAAACTGTTTCAAATGCCATAACTCTTAAAATAAGTATTACACATATTTTATTAGATTCTCATGATAACACTACTAGTTTCCAGTATTTGCCATCATTGTTCAACATTTCAGATATGTCTGGCTCCTCTTCATGACCCTATTTGGGGCTTGGCAAAGATACTAGGGTGATTTTCCATTTTCTTCTACAGGTAATTTTACAGATGAGGAAACTGAAGTAAGTGACTTGCCCAAGGTCATATAGTTAGTATCTGAGGCTAGATTTGAACTCAAGTCTTTCTAGAGGCTTGGCACTCTATCCACTGTGTCACCTGGTGCCCTAGTTTTTATTAGTATCACCATTTTTAAAGATGAGGAAACTGGATTCTGAAAGATTAATATGACTTACTAAAGATCACAGAGTAGTATAGTAAATGTGGAAATCTGAATGCAGATCTTTCTTTTTCCTTGATCCTCACCTTACTTAGAAATTTCTCTCTCATCTGATTTCCCACCACCTATTATGTTCTTAGCATATTCTAATTTGAATTATTGGTATACATGTATAATCACCTCAACTTGAGTCTGAACACCTTGAAAGCAGGTAGTCTTATGTCTCTTATATACCTAGCACAGCATATTTTACACAAAACATGATTAATAGTGCTTTAGAAAAAGAAAGACGTGTACATATACAAATATCTACTACAAGATAAATGCTCCAAGATACAAAATGCTGTGGGAGGATTAGCACAAGGAGTGAATGCCGCCATCTAGGATGCCCTAGTAGCTTAGCACAGTGGATACTGTAATACCCAATGACATTGGCTTATTTGCTGTTCTTCAAACAAGATCCTACATCTTTAATTTCAGGGCATTTCCACTGGAATTCTCTCTCCTTATCTCTGCCTCTTGTCTACCTTCAAGAACCAGTTAAAATTCCAGCTTCTAAAGGAAGCCTTTCCTGGTCTCTCTTAATTGTCATGGGTTCCCTCTATTGATTATCTACAATTTATCTACAACATAGCTTATTTGTACATAGTTGTTGGAATGCTGCCATTTCTTCAATATACTGTGAGCTTGGTGACAACAAGAATTGTTTTTTTACCTTTCTTTATCCCCCAAAGCTTAGCATAGTCTTCAACACATTTGAGGCATTTAATTGTTTACTGACTAACTTTAGTGCTGGGCTTGAAATCATAAAGATTTACATTCAAAATCCTACATTTACTATATCCCTATGACCTTCAGTTAGCCTCAGAATCTTATTTTCTTCATCTTTAAAATAGGGATAATAATAGAACTAACAGTGTTGTCATGAGGATCAAAAATAAAATATGTAAATGCCAACTATAATTATTATCCATCTGCAATTCTGGGTGCTCCTTCCATTGTTACTATAAAATAACTAACATTTATACATCATTTTCACCTACCTTATGAAGTGGATGCTATAGGTATTATAATTTTTACAAACCAGACCAGGACACTGAAGCTTAAAGAAATTAAGTGACTTGCCCAGGATCACATAGACATCCTAAGGGCCAGACCTTGAACCTAGGAGATCCTAGCTCCACCACCAGAACTCTATCCATTAAGACACCATCATCATTATTATGTAATCATCTAAGAGTAACATCCTGATTTTTGGACTTGGAGAACGTTGCTGGTAAAAATTTAAAGTTCTAGATAGTTTTCCAATAGCAAGCATACATGCAGATATTTCCCCAATCACTTCTTGGAACTAACCTCATGAGGAAAAAGAAATGTATGCCTGGAGCCAAATTTGAGCCAAAGATCATTAGTTTTCTCACTTTCATTGTATACCAAACACAAAGTCAGTACTGGACCCCCCAATACACCAATTATATACATGCCTAAGACCATGGGTGATGGTTGTTATGACAAAGGATTACTCATAAGCAGAAAAGGGACATCATCTACTCCCCAAGGAACGTTTACATTAGAGTGATTCTCAAAAGGATGGTCTAGAGAATCCTGGGGATCTCTGAAACCCTTTTAGAGGGTCTACAAATTCAAAAGTAGTTTTTATTTCCAATATGGTAAATGTCTATAAATGTAATCCATATAAACAAAAACTCTTTATAGAGAGATCTTCAATAATTTTTAATAGGATAAAGATACTGAAAACAAAAGTTTGACAACTACTGGTTTACAACATTTTATTCCAGTGGTGCTCTTTCTACCAACTATGTATAGGTTGTCATTTCTCAGGAGCATAGTCAACAACATGTAGTCATATATAACTAATACCCAAATCTTAATACCTCACTAGTAAATCCTCAAAGTATCCTTTAGAAAAAGAAAGAAATAATAGTGTATATCTTTGTGTGGATAAAGATGGAGAGGCTCAAAAGCTAAACTGTCCTGTAAAATTACTCTTCTCCCATTGTAAATATCACATTGTTTACCCAAGCTACAAGTTTGATGCATTGTAAATTGGAGATTTGTGGTCATTTTATGTTAGAATTTTGAATTTATTGTTATTTCTCTAAATTTGAGGTTTGGCAATGAGTCCTAGATCAATTTTTTTTCAATTTTAAATGAGATTTTTACTAACTGAATTATGTTTACTCCTTCCAAGGTATTTATAAATAATTGTTGAAAGGAAGATAAAATATCTACAGAATAAAGTAAGTCCAAGGTAATCTTATGAAAAATGGAATAACAATTGAGAGGACAGAACCTCTGAAAAAAGACTAAAAATAAACTTTATAGGAAATTAAGGCTCCTAAGAGATTAATGCTAAGGAGTGAGTACACTCACAGAGACTGGGTGTGGGAAATAATAAAGGAGATTGGTTTAGCGAACAGAAAGTAGGTCAACGTAGCTAAGAGTGTGAAGACGCCATGTGAAATAAAATTGGAGTGGGCAAGCTAAAACCAGGATGTGAAAGGCTTTAAATTAACACCAGTCTATGCAGTTATCTTAGAAGCTATAGGAAGTGAATGAAGATTTCTGAGAAAGATCATATACACTATATCAAAGTCAGATAAAAGACTCACTAATTATAAACTTATGCTTTAAGATAACCTTGATGACTTTTTAAAAACTGATATTAAATCTTCTATTTGGCATTAAAGTTCTTCATAATCTTCCTCCAAAACACCAAATTTTCTAGTCTTCTTACACCAAGGATCCTCCTCTGAGTACACTGAGATCCAGTTAATACTAGCCTTGCTGTTTTTCAAACAATATATTTCACCTCTCACTTCCAGACATTTTCTGTAGCTGCCGTCCACAAGAAGAAATTCTCTTACCTCTTGGCTTCCTTTAAGTCCCAACTAAAATCTCATCTTCTTATTAAGCCTTTCCCAAATCTTCTAATTCTAGTGCCTTCCCTCTGTTGATTTCTTTTAAATTATCCTTATTTAGCTTGCTTATAAATAATTGTTTGCACACAGTCTTCCCATTAGATTGAGATCCCTGACAACAGAAACTGATCTCTATCTTTTGCCTTCATCTCCCCAGCACTTAGCACAATGCCCAATAAAGAATACACACTATGTTTATTAACTGCTGAAAAATGGCATACAGGATATATTCAATAATCAGTAAATGTTCAGTCTAATCCTGTCTGCTAGTTTCTCAAAACTTAAAACAAATCCTTAAACTCTCTTGAGTCTCAGTTTCCTGATCTGAAAAATATGGAGGTTGGGGGAGATGATCAAGAGGGTTAGGGTTAGCTTTAACTCGTTCTATAATCCGATGATTATTTATTCTGTCTCCCTGCCATTTCCAGGCCTTCCTTCTGCAACTTCTACTTTGAAGATTTCTCTCTCAAGCTGTCAAGGTCCTTGCTATTGCTACCTCTCAAAAGAAGACTAGCACTTAAGATTCCTCTCCATCAAATCGCCTGTCCTCGACAACTTTGAGAAGTCCTTTAGAACACTAATCCAAAGACAACTTCCATGATCTATAGCTTCACTCTATACTTCAGCTAACCAAAAAGTTGCCATCTTTAATGAAAACTGTTTCATTTCCATAATCGCAAAATGAAATACCTGAAATCATAGTTTTCTCATCCTTCCATTTCTCCATCTAATTCATGTATTTTTCTGTTCTTCTTTTAAATAGCTTTCCCATGACTTTAAAATGTATGGAAAATTTTACATCTATTTAGTCCCTTTTTCTATGCCTTTATTCTAAGGCATAAAGCAGACAGATTTAAGATAAGTCTAGAATTTTCAATATTTGATGTTTTAATCCTTTCATCTTAATTTACCTCTGACTCACTTTTCAACCTATCCTTCAAACACCACAATCTATACTACTAACTTCTCTTGGTTCTAACTACACGGTATTCACTTCAACTAATGTCCTGTCTTGAACTCAATTCTACAAGCATTTGTTAGTTGCCCAGGCTTGCAACTTAAATGTTATGTTAACCTTGGCACCTCTCACCTCCTACATTCAATCTGTTGCCTAAATCTGTCTATCTCACCTTTGTAACAATGCTCAAATATTCTCTGCTGATACTAATGCCACTCTGGTTCAGGTTCATATTACCTGGACTACATACCTGGACTCCCACAATAGCCTACTTGTTGATCAGTTTGCCACATGTCTCTACTTCGGCCCAACCTCCATTCTGCCGCCAAAGTGATTTTGTGATTTTCTTAACATCCAAGTATGGCGTGCGCTGTGGATGTGTGTATACGTCCATGTGTGTGAGAAAGAGACTCTCTCCCATACACACATATACACCCTCAAATAAACTTAATTAATTCTTTATCTAAGATTAAGATTAATTCCTTATCATTACTGATGTAATTTTAAAATGTTACCCATGTTGTGTATTTTTATTTTGTTAAATACTTTCCAATTACATTTTAATTAGGTTCTGGCTCTGCTCAGGAGTGCTGTCAACAGTATGTGCCAGACTGGTGTGTATGACACCTCTGACCTAAAGGATCAACTATCTTATCTTCTGTTTGCTGTTCAAAGTCCTTCATAACCTAGTCCCTTCCCCGGCCTCTCCAATCTTACACCTTACAGCACCAGCACCCCTACCTCACTCCATGCCTCCCCACAAACTCTCTGATCCAAGTTGGCTCAAAGAGGAAATAATTGACACATGTTTTACAGAGAATCTTCTCTCACCTCATTAAAAAGTGGGAGAGGAAAAGGGAAAAGGAAAAAGAGTAATAAGGGAAGGGTACAAGAAAGGGGAAGGGATTCAAAAGGAGAAGGGAGGGATACTAAAGAGGGAGAGCTGGGTGACACAAGTGGGATCAATAAGTTTAATAATAAGGAAGGGGGGAAGGAGGGCAAGAAAAAGAAAAGCATAATCTGGGGATATTAGAATGGCAGGAAATACAGAATTAGTAATTTTAACCGTAAATGTGAATGGGATGAACTCCCCCATAAAGAGGAGGCGAATAGCAGACTGGATCAAAAGTCAGAACCCTACAATATGTTGTTTACAGGAAACACATTTAAAACAGGGAGATACATACAGAGTGAAGGTAAAAGGCTGGAGCAGAATCTATTATGCTTCAGGCGAAGTCAAAAAAGCAGGGGTAGCCTTCCTTATCTCAGATCAAGTAAAAGCAAAAATTGATCTAATTAAAAGAGATAAGGAAACTCTCTGATCCAGTGACACTGCCTTTGCTATTCCTTAAACAAGCTAAGTCCATCTCAGTTCCAGGAGTTTTCTCTGGTTATGCCTCATGCTGGAATGCTCTTCCTTCCCATCTCTGCCTCTTGGTTTCCCTAAAGTTTCAGCTAAAATCCCACCTACAAGAAGCCTTTCCCAATTCCTCTAATACTAGTGCCTTTCCTCTATTATTTCCTATTTTGTATATAGCTTGTTTGTACCTATTTGCATGTTCTCTTTCCATTAGATTGTAAGCTCCAGGAGGGCAAAGACTCTCACTTTTCTTTTGTATCCCCATCACTTAGCACAGAGCCCAGCACATAGAAACTACTTAATAAATATTTTATGACTATCTAATATGTACTATGCTGAATTATGTTAAAACACTTAGAATGCAAAGATCAAAACAGTCCCTGACATCCAAGAACAGATGTTCTACTGGGAGAAAATGCATGTACACACACACACAAAATACAAAATATATAATATGAGGGAGAGAAGGCATTAACAATTGAAGGCTCAAGATAGACTTTCTAAAGAGTTGAACTATGAATAAGGCCAGGGATACTACAAACTGAGGAAAGAATGCATTACAGTAAAGCTTCTTAAATTGTGGGTTGTGACCCCCACCACAAGGGATCATGAAACTGAATAGTTTCATTATCAGTAAATGTTTGATTTGTCATACCTATTTTAAATACCCGGGGTCACACCAAAATTTTTCTGGCAAAAAGAGGTAGTGAGTAGGAAAAGTTGTAAAAATCTGCATTACAGGAGTGAATGAAAGATAGTGTTAAGGCATAGGGACATAGATATAAGGCCACATATGGGAAAACCCTACGTATACAAAGAAGATAAAGGACATCAATGAACAAAAAAGCCTAGAATGGTAGATTGGAACTAGATTATGAAGAATTTTAAAAGTCAAAAAGAAAGATTTGTGTTTCATCCTAAAAGCAAGAGATAACCACTGGAGTTTATGAAGCAGGAGAGACTTACAGAACTTTTGAGCAGGGAAAGAATTATGCTTTAGGGATATCAATTTGGCAGCTGTTTAGAGGATAAAATAAAGAAGGGAAAAACTAGAGATAGGATGACTAATTAGGAGTCACTAGTCAACCCAGAAGTAAAGTGAGCCTAAATTAGGATAGTGGTTATGAATGAAGAGAATGGCTCAGATGTGGATGGGATATATATTGTGGATTTAGAAAAACACCTGCAAATTATTCTTCTTGGCTGTTACTCAAAGAGTTGCTGAAACTATACAACATATCTCCTCAGTGTTTATTCTGCCTCTGCTTAAAGACCTCCAAACAAGGAAAAACCATTACCTTCCTGGTACATTCATGGAACAAAGGAAGAGCAACAGATTTTGAAGAGCACCTTGATTCAAATCCTTCATCTGTTCTTGACATTGAATAACACACAACTTCTCTGGGTGTTAAATTTCCTTTTCTGCAAAATGAACAACTGGAAGAGGGATCTAAAGTTTCTTATGGCTCACTCGCTCTCTTTTTTTGGACATCAAACCAAAGTTTTCCTCTTTGCAACTTCTACCCACCGCTCCCAGTTCTAACTTCTGCCAAACAGAGCCAGTCTAATCCCTAGGGAGTCACATAACATTTCAAATAGAGAATACAATTATTATGATTTCCTAAGTTTTCTCTTCTCCATAAGTTGCTGTCCCCTAAAAAATTATAGATGAATTGCAGGGTCAGTATGTCAGGGTATCATATATCTAGTCCCCCCAAAAAGATCACTCTTTTGGTTAATTTGCCTTGAAAGTGATCAAGATCAACACTGGACTAGCTGGCCACTCTAGTCCCTTCTAACTCTAAAAACATTGTAATTCTGTCTTTGATAATTGCTTGGGGCATGGAGAGGGTAAGTATATTATCTAGAGATAAATGGTCAGAAGTAGTAATACTAGACTCTATCCACTATGCTACACTGGACCTTCTTTTGTTACTTATTTAAAAATAAAATCAAAACTTTTTGATTACTCACCAAAACTGTATGATTTTCAACTATGATAAAATTAGTTCTTCTTAGCAACAGTGATCCAAGATAATACCAAGAGACTTGATATAGAAAATGCCATACATATGCAGAGAAGGGACTATAAATGGATAATCAAAGCACCCTAGTTTCACCTTTTTAAATTGTTTTGTTCTTTCTTATGGTTTTTCCCCTTTGTTCTGATTTTTCTTTTCCAACATGACTAATTGGGAAACATGTTAAAAATGTTAATGCATGTATAATCTATATCAGATACCTTGTTGTCTTGAAGAGAGGGGAGGAAACTGAGAAAAAAAATTATAACTAAAAATCTTGTAAAAATGAATGTTGATTTAATGGACGTGATTCTTTTCAACAATGAGATAATTCAAAACAATTCCAACAGACCTGTGAAGAGATCCACCTGCATCCAGAAAGAGAACTGTAGGGATTGAGTATGGATAACAATATAGTATTTTCATCTTTTTTTGTTTGCTTTCTCATTTTTTTCCTTTTTTATCTGATTTTTCTTGTGCAGCATAACTGAAAATATGTATAGAAGAATTGCACATATTTAACATATATTGGATTATTTGCTCTCTGGGGAAGTGGGGAGGGGGAAGAAAGGAAGAAAAATTTGGAACAAGGTTTTGCAAGGATAAATGCTGAAAATTATCTTTGCATGTATTTTGAAAATAAAAGGCTATTATCCATAAAAAATTTTTAAAAGAATTGTAAAAAATGAACGCTGAAAATTATTTTTACATGTAACTGGAAAAATAAAATACTTCATATTAAAATGAAATTTTTTTTGATTTACTTAAAATTCTGAGAATTACCTTAAATGTGATCATCACATTTTTACTGAATAATTTAGTCACTGATATAAGAATCATAAACAAAATTTCAAATATAGTACGATGTCTAAACTGTACATGGTCAATGTATAAGGGTCACTTTCGTCACTTTTACAATAATCAGTAATTTAATTTGCCTTTTCATCAAGAACTGTTTCAGAGCATTTATATAACCTATTATTGTATTCATTTCTAGAGGGTTTTTTTAGTGATTCCATCATGAACAAAATGCTAGAATCTATTATTGTCATTACCACTACCTGTCAATGATTACTTTACATTGCTTAAGACTATTAACTTCACATGCCTTTCAAAATATTTCTATTTAGTCTGTAAAACAATTGGTGGCTCATCCTACAAACAACTACTTGAATGAAACATCTACTACTATCTTTCACATGATTAACAAAAAAACCTATATATTCCAATTTAACCAGCATTTTTATTAAGTAAAGTACTGTTCTTAAGCAAGGGTGAGAATTGAGTTGTGCCACACATGCCTCTCTCTGCTAACCCTGGAAATTAGGATGGTAAGTCCTCCTCCTGCAAGCCCTTTGAGATTTGATGAGCTTCTCATCTCACACTACCCCTACTCTTACAAGATACCATTTTTGATTAGCCTTAGTATTAAGGGCTTCAATGGCTACTTTCCAGAGGGACTTGGATCATCTGGCATCTGGTGTTCCCATTAGAGCAACAGTTTTGTTAGGTTTATTATTTCCTAGGTATATTATTATGAAACAAAGTTGGCTGGGACAATTTTAGACAGAGATGTCTATACAATAGTATGCAGATCCACTACTTCCCTTTTATTACCATGGTAGAGTTGAAATAACTGCACCATTTTTGACATCTGTAAGACCACTACAAATATGCAAGTTAACTGCAGTTTTAATTAATACTGAGTCACCAAGTCATCCAAAGAAATTCAAAGTCAGTGTTCTGAAGTTTCCAAATAGACTGCTGAGTATATCTATCCATCTAAAACGATCTCTAAAGAAAGCAATTTGTGCATTTCACAGAGTTCATAATACTATATTAAGTATTCAGCATATAAACAAGAAACACTGTTATGGGTCAGAACTTGAAATAAGGTACTAAGTGGAATTGAGGAGACAATGGTTAAATCTAGGTTAGCATTGACTTAATCCTACAACAAATAATGGTTTCCTAGTGATAAAATGATAGGTTTGTACTCAGTGTACAGCATATATAAGAAGCTCTCAGGGCCAGGAAAGACAAATACACTAGAAGCTCTCGGAGGCTGAGACAAATTCATCCCATTGTCCATCTCTGTGGTGGCTGGAGGCTGAAGAACAAGCCTTTGGACTTAGATTCATTCATCCCATCTCACACCACCTTAGTTGGCAGGCTCTCCTCCTTCACTTCTCCACTGAAACCAAGACTCCGGAAGGCCTTTAAGAGCCCCAAGTGAAGGAGATAAGACTTTGAAGGAGATAATAAAGGATTTGGACTTTAACCCCTGACTACTTCTGTGGTGATTACGGAACTGAAATGAAGGCTGCTCCCAGAGACTCCAAGGAAAAAGCTCAACAGAGAAGATTACATTTTAGAGAAAATATTACAATACACCTCCTATGCTCAAGGAGATTAGGATTAAAAAGCAATTAAAACATGTTTAGGGAGAGATGATTTCAAGTCAGGAAAGATGGATTTTCAGTAAGGCTGTAAAAAGACAAAATATGATGAACAAATGGAAGGACATTTCATAGAATGAAGAGTCTATAATAAAACCATAAGGCAAAGGATGTCCTCAAGAGTTGGGTTTGGTTTTTTCCCCACTAGCCAACCACATGGTCAGAAATCTAAGTTAATGAAAAATTTATTCATTTCCAATAATGGTAAAGAGAGATAATAACAAAGAATGAACAGGGAGTCGGTTTGGAAATCAGGAATACCTGGATATAAAATTCTGCCTCTCCTTAAGTCATTTTAACCTCCTCAATGCTTCTGTCAACTCTAATAGACAGCTGCAGAGAAGGTGCCTACCTGCCTTTGTAGCATTTTCTCACCCAAAAGCTTACGATATCAATGAAATCAAAGCTCTAGTCTGGTCTCCAGCCATAATAATAGTGAAGTATAATCTATTCCCTACACAAAAAGTGTGGATTTACAGCAGTAATACAAAAGCCAACTTATTCAATAAAAAATGTACCATTACAAGACTGATAACAGCCATTATTCAATTTTTTTCAAGTGAATGTTTCAAATTTTTCCATTTTTAACAGTTGTAAACTATTCTTGGAAAGCGAGTTGTATTCAGTAAGAATGATTACAATTCTTTCATACATCCCTAATGGTCCTCCCTCAGTTGTGATTTCATGAAAAAGTTAGATGGACTTGAATACTATCAGAAATGCCATGTGGGTATGCCATACTAATTCATATAATTTGAATTTTTTTTCAAGTTCTCAACCATTTCACTCTAAGATCTGACAGCCTACTTTTAGTGGTTTGTTCAGGTGGGCATCTAGGAAAAGGGTCCGAATTTAAAGGAGCTTTGATACCTGGAGAATAATTTTAAAACTAGTGGGGAAGGAGCCCAAATTGTAGATGTAATTGTAGACAGTATTGAAAGGGGAAAAAAACTATTAAATGTATTTAATAATACAGTGACAAGAATCTAAAAGGTCAATGGCTTAATTCCACAACCTTCTAATTTAACTACTATGAAATAATAAATTAAAAGTACCCCTGCCCCCTCCCCCCCAAAAAATTTCATTTTCACAATTTGGGTTAACTGCAACACATTTCTAATTAAAATGACGCTTTGAAAAAATAATCTTATTCGGTACTTTAGTTTAAGACAATGCAAAAAGCAATGGTTAAATCCTTAATTCTAATTTAATTCAGAGGATTTAGATTTTAAATTCTGCCTTTTGTCTTTGTAACTCTGGGCAAGCTGCAACCTTCCCAGGTAAGGAGGTTGATTCAGATCCAGAAGGCCTCTTCCCCCTACCATCCAGGTTTCCATAATCAAATGCTTCTTAGGGATTAAGTCTGAGTATACTTAAATCCTTAAATTTATTTACTCAGTTTAAAATATCCTACTTGAGATTTTTTTAAAACATTGTTTAAATTGTTAACAAATTTTAACAAAGTTCGATTTCACTGTTGTCCGAGCTTGAGCAAAGGAGAAATTAATTCGGGATTTCATAATGCTGAATATCCTCAACTCCCTATCAAATCCCAGAGGTCACAAAGGAGGTAAGACTGAGTTTGGAATGTGACAACATTAGCGAAAAATTACTTGTCACTGTTTACCTCGCTTCTCCTTATTTCTGACACAACAGGTCGAAGCACTTTTTTTTTTTTTTTTTTTTTTTTTTTTGGTGAAACGTCTAAGCTGTCTTCGACTGCATAACTATCGCTAAGAAAAAAGCCAACTCCCACTTTGACGTAATTTGCAATAGTTTTCGATAGAAATATACGGGTGATGTCCCAGCATAATCACAACGTGCATCCAAAGCCTAAAGGTTTTACACCCAGGACGTAACAGGACGAAGCCCGGCACAAACAACACCCTGGGTTGGAAAGCCTCCGAGGAAATAGTGACCCGGGAACCGCCGTTGCAATCAGACAAAATGCGGAGGCGCTGACAAACCCACTAAGGAAAGCGTCCCCGACCCTTACGGGAGGTGCCCCGCCCTGGGCACACTTGGGGCCCCGGCGCCCCGCAGCGGTGTCGGTGCCACTTCTTTCCCTGACCGGCTGAGATTGACTCGCTAACCGCAGGAGCGGAGACGCGGTCCCGGGGCGCGCGCTCGGGCCTCCGGCGCGAGGAGCGGGGTCGGACAGGGGGCGCCGAGGCGGGCTGGAGCGGGACGGAAGCCTCAGGGGCCGCCCTTTCCCCCGACCCCCGACTGGCGGGGCTCCCGCGCGTCCGGCCGACGCGGGAGGGGGCAGCCGGGCGCCCCGTTCTCCCCAGACCCCAACATGGCGTCCGCCGCCGCCGCCGCCGCCGCCCGGGAGGAGAGAGGACGACGACGCTCCGCGCCCAAAGAAGACTCGCAAAGTTTCCCTTCGCAGGCGCGGGAGACACCTACCCGGCCGGACGCCCGGCAGCAGTCAGCGAGAGCTTCTCGGTAGCTGGGAGTGAGGAACGGCCGGCGGCTGGCGGCGTCCCCGCCCGGCCGCCCTCCCCCGCCCGGGCTCGGCGCGAGCCCCTCTCCTCGGCTGCTAGAGGACGCCACGGAGTGGGCGCCGGAGCCGCCGCCGAGCCCCAGCTCCAAGGCGACACGGACCGCAGAGCCAGGAGCGCGGCGAGCGGCCGTTTCTTCACAGGTGACTCTCAACCGCCGCTCCCCAGACTTCCCCGCCCCCCGCCGCCGCCGCCGCCACCACCTCCTCTAGTCAACTGCGGGCTCAACCGCCTCCTGCGCGGCGGCGCGTGCGCGGCATTCCGCGCGCGCACGAGCTGGAGAGCACACCCACCCCGCCTTCGAGGCACGCGGGGGCGGGGCAAACCGCGGGGGCGGGGCAAACCGCGGGGGCGGGGCAAACCGCGGGGGCGGGGCAAACCGCGGGGGCGGGGCAAACCGCGGGGGCCCGGCCCACCCCGAGATCTGGGAGGGGCGGGGTTGGACAAGAGCGAGCGGGGAGGGTCTCGCCGCCATTTTGGGCAGGGCTTCTTCCCGATCCAGTTGCGGGCGCCGCCGCTTTTTCTCTATCCCCCCCTGCCCTTCCTTCTCCAAGTGCTCGATCAACTTTTAAGCGCGGTGTCCCATTTATGTATGGATGGTAATAGCAATGGCAACCGCTTCGCCGAGGACTGGGACCCGCCCTTTGGATTGAGCGATTCTAGACACGTAGTCGGCACCGCCTGGGGTCAAGAAGGCTTGAGATCGAATTCTGCCTCAGCCACTTAGGAGCAGCGTGATTCTGGGCACTTAGATTCTTGCCCAACCACAGCCTCTGTTAAAAAAAAAAAAAAAAAAAAAAAAAAAGGGACTGATAGCTTCTTCCGCGGCTTTTGAGAGGATGAGATAATGAAGGTGCTATGTAAATGATAATAATTATTATAATTTTATTATAATATAATAATTTATAATTATATATGTAAATAATCATAATAAATAATTTATTATTATAAATACTTGTTTTTGGGGGGAGAAAAAAAAAAGAAAGCCCGCCCTCTGGACTGTGTACTTTGCGTGGGGAAAGTGGGGGTAGACGATTCAGAAATATTGATTGGTTGATGGCTTGGACCAGGGTTCTGATTCTGACTTTTCGGTTTATGTAACCTGGGTGCCTTTGAGCAGATCCCTTAATGCCCCTAGGTCCTAATTTGTTTGTCTGCAAAGTTAGATGGCTGTGACCCCATTTGGAGTCTTCTTGGCAAAGCTGTAGAAGTGGTTTGCCGTTTCCTTCTCCAGAGCATTTCACAGAGCTAATTAAGTGAATTTGGTTGCGTTTGAAGTTGGGTCTTCCTGATTCCAGACCATGTGCCACATAGATGCCCTGCTTTCTGTTAGTATCCCCACTTTTTAAAGGTGAGGAAACTGGATTCTGAGAGGGGAGTGTGATTTGTTGAGGGTCTTGATGATTTCCCTTTCCTCCTCCCATATTAATGGGGGATGCGGTGATGGGCAGCTGGCCCTTTCAGGGCCTTTTCCATTTGTTCAGTGAAATGGCAAATCTTAAAATTAGAGTTAAGTAGAAACAATGTGAAAAGGAGGAAAGTTGTCTGGATGTGGAGGGAGAAACACCGAGTTTAAATTTAGGCTCTGCCAATTTACCTGCGTGCCTTAAGTAAATCTCTTAACCTGTCTGGGCCTCAGTTTCCTTATCTGTAAAATGAAGGCATTGGAGAAGAATCCAGTGCTACATTTCATGGCTTGTGACTCCACCTTTAATTTCACTTGTATAGGAAATATAGGGGAAAAAACTTGTACCAATGAATATCAGCCTTCATTCTGTAATATAAGTATGTCCAGAGTCGTATAGTACCTAATATGTATCACAGTGAGATTTGAACTCAGGTCTTTCTCCACTATGACCTCTGTCCAGGAATAGCCGTACTGCTTCAGAGTGATTCATTTAAAAAAAAAAAAAAATTTCCTGACCTCAATTTATTTATTTGTTTGAAAATAGCCTTTTATTTACAGGTTATATGCATGGGTAATTTTACAGCATTGGCAATTGCCAAACCTCTTGTTCCAATTTTTCCCTTCCTTCCCCCAACCCCCTCCCCTAGATGGCAGGATGACCAGTACATGTTAAATATATTAGAGTATAAATTAAATACAAAATAAGTATACATGTCAAAACCATTATTTTGCTGTACAAAAAGAATCGGACTCTGAAATATTGTACAATTAGCCTGTGAAGGAAATCAAAAATGCAGGTGGGCATGAATATAGGGATTGGGAATTCAATTTAATGGTTTTTAGTCATCACCCAGAGTTCTTTCTCTGGGCATAGCTGGTTCAGTTCATTACTGCTCCACTGGAAATGATTTGGTTGATCTCATTGCTGAGGATGGCCAGGTCCATCAGAACTGGTCATCATATAGTATTGTTGTTGAAGTATATAATGATCTCCTGGTCCTGCTCATTTCACTCAGCATCAGTTCGTGTAAGTCTCTCCAGGCCTTTCTGAAATCCTCCTGCTGGTCATTTCTTACAGAACAATAATATTCCATAACATTCATATATCACAATTTATTCAGCCATTCTCCAATTGATGGACATCCATTCATTTTCCAGCTTCTAGCCACTACAAACAGGGCTGCCACAAACATTTTGGCACATACAGGTCCCTTTCCCTTCTTTAGTATCTCCTTGTGGCACTGCTGGATCAAAGGGTATGCACAGTTCGGTAACTTTTTGAGCATAATTCTTCTGACCTCAATTTAACTGAAAAATGTGCCATTTATAGTATTCATTGTTAAACCATTTAGGAAGTGACTTGATTCATTCAAAAAGCCTTTACTGAGCTTCCCTGTAATTGGTAAACATGAAAGAAATACATAAAACTACTTCAGATAATTTACTGTTGAATCAGGAGAAACTGAAGTATACACAATTAACTTCATTAATTCATTCAATAACATTTATTAAACATCTGTGTCAGAAACCGCAGATAAAGACAAAAATGGAACAGAATCTCACCTTGAAAGAGCTTATATTTTCTTGAAGGAAACAAGTTCTCAAAATATAAAGAACAAAAAACTGGAACAAAATGTAAAACATAAGAGAATAATAGGTTTTGGAACAGTATATATCAAAGAGCAAAAGAATTAGGATTGTAGCTGAAAATAGCATATCCAAGAAAATTAAGCATAATCCTGAGGGGGAGAGAGGGAAGACATTCAATGAATTGCCAGACTTTCAGGATTTTGTTGCAAAAACACATTAACCTAATAGTTAATTTGGCATGTAAAATCCAAGAGATATAAACATCAAAGACTAATTTTGAGGAACTCAATAAAGACTGTTTATTATATGGAAATGGAAATTATATGTCTAGGGTTGTCATTAGTAATTGAGAAGTTTGAAAGAAAGATTTGGGTAGAGCTGAGTATGCTGTGATTCTAAAAAGCAAAACGGTAGGGGAAAGTTTTTAAAAGTATGTTAAAAGAATGAGTTGCAAGAGCAAGAATTTACAGAGGAATTAGGGGAATAGAGAGCTGGTGATTCTGGAATCCTGTTCACATCAGGAATCGGTTGAAGAAAGAACCATATACACATACACATTTGTTTGTATTTATATGTAAATGGCGGAGGCACACATTTTTACATATATATAGGGAGGGCCAGAGAGAGAGAGTATAAAAACAGTATAAAAGTTTTCTAAATTTATAAAGAAATAAGAGGGAAAGGGAATAGGATAAGGGAAAGTGTCTAGAAGAGTATATAGATTAACAGAAAAGGGAGGGAAAGGAGGGGAAGGAAAAAGGAGAGGTTAAAAGAGGTGTCCTGAAGGTAAAAGTCGAGGAGAATGTTAATATGTAAGGAAACAGAAGTAAAATAGGAGTTGGCAAGGACTGGAAATAAGAGATACAAACATAATGATCAGTAGTAGAATTTATTTGAAAAAAAAAAAGTAGGGGTACTAATCACTGATCTCATAGTTAAAGTTAAAATAAATTTAATCAAAAGAGAAAAATAAAGAAACTACATTATACATCAATATTGTTTTAGACTTTAAAATAATTAGTATAAAGTTGGAATATGTAGGAAGGTGTAGGAAATGGTGAGTTGGTGGATTTAGAAAAAATACGGAAAGGCTTAAGCTTATGAAGGATGATGTTATTATCCACCTTTAGAGAAATAGGACAAACAAATGTAGTATGACTTTACATAGATATATATGAATGTATATGTATATATATGTGTGTGTATATCTACATATACATATATATGTATGTATATATATTCTAACTTTTAATTGTAGTCTTTTGGAGGAAGGGGGGTGGAAAGAAAGGCGAGAAAGCAGAGAACAAAAAGAAAACCTAAAAGGAAGCAAAGAAAAGATAGCTCTGAACACAATGGGTAGTTTTTATTATATAAATTTTCTTGAAGTGGAAATAAATTGTTTCCTATTTTGAATCCTCTCTTATGCTTTGCTTTACACATGGCAATCCCTCCCCTTTTCTGTTGTTTTTTTTTCTATTTTGTGTTTTAAATAATTTTTTTTTTAAAAAACAATTTGGGAAACTTTTGCTAAAAGGTGTATGAAATAGAATCAAAAAATTTATGGGGAATTTCTCTGATAAAGGCCTTATTTCTCAAAAGTATAGGGAATGGAGTCAAATTTGTAAATATAAGAGCCATTCCCCAATTGATAAATGGTCAAAGGAAAAGAATAGGCAGTTTTCAGAAGTCAAAATATAATCATATGAAAAAATTACTTATTGATTAGAGAATTGAAAATTAAAACAATTCTGAGGTACCATCTCACACCTATCAGAAATTACTTATATGATGTGGGAAAATAGATAAGTCAAATAATTTTTGTTGAAGTTGTGAACAATTCTGGAGAATAATCTGGAACTATGCCCAAAGAGTTGTAAAACTGTGCATGCCATTAGACTGAGCAATGTCACTGTTTTGTATCCCAAAGAGATCAAAGAAAGGGGCAGATAGTACATTGGATAAAGGACAGACCCTGAAGTCAGGAGGACCCGAGTTCAAATCTGTCCTCAGACATTTAATACTTCTTAGCTGTGTGACATTGGGTAAGTCACTTAACCCCAATTGCCTCAGGGGGGAAAAAAAGGAAAAGGACCCATTTGTGCAAAAATATTTTAGCAGCTCTTTTTATGGTGGCAAAAAATTAGAAATTGAAGGGATACTTATCAATTGGGGAATAGCTGAACAAGCATGTCATTGTGATAGAATACTATAGTGCTATAAGAAATGGGGGAGAGTTCAGGAAAAAAAAATGGTAAAACCTATATAAACTAATGCAAAGTGAAGTGAAAAGAAATAGGAGATCATTGTTCACAACAATAACAGTGATACAGTGATGATCAACTATGAAAGACTTGGCTACACTGATCAATAGGTGATCAAAGACAATTCCAAAGGACTCATAAATTTAAAAAGCTATCCACCTCCAGAAAGCTAACAAATGAACCCTAAGTGCAAACTAGAGTATGATTTTCTTACTTTTTTGTGTGTGTTATGGCTAATAGATGGACCTATGTTTTACATGGTTTCACATGTATAATTGATGTTTGCTTTCTCAGTCATTGAGAGAGGGGAAGGAAGAATTTGGAACTAAAAAAAAAAAAAAAATAAGCACAATAAATCCTTAAAAAACAAAAAAAGATCTAAAACAATTTCAAAGGACCCATAATGAAAAATGCTATCTACCTCAAGAGAGAGAAATAATAAATTATGAAAATAGATTAAAGCATACTTTAAAGTTTTTATTTTTCTCTTTTTTGCCTGTTTTCTTTTGCAACATGGCTAATATAGAAATATATGTTGCAGAACAACATATATAATATCAAAGTTCCTGCCTTGTCAAGGAGGGAGGAAGATTGAGAAGGAGTGAAATAATTTGGAACTTAACATTTTAAAAAAGAATGTTAAAAATTTTACATGTAATTGGGAAATAAAATAAAAATTTATTGGGGGGAAAAAGAAAAAAAAATGACCTATTAAGAAATTTGTGCTCACAAAAGAGAAAGAAGCAAGCCAAAATCACATGGTAAGCCCTGTTGTTTAGTTGTTTTGCATCTTTATGAGCTATAGGACCAGCTAATTACTAGAAATTGATTTGTAGTCTCTAATACCTACTCAGCAACAAATACAAAATAATAGGCTCAGGTGAATCATTGAAAACAGTAAGCACTGGCTTACAAGTCAAAAGAAATTGAACATGTTAAAATTCATTAGGCCTGTTTCTTCAATAGTAAATAAAATTAATATTTTGGATTAGATTTTTAATCCATTATCCCTTCTGGATTTATGTTTATTATCCTAAAACCTAAATTAATACTAGGACCCCGTTGTTAAAAATCCACTCTCAAAAAAAAGACCCAGTTTGTAGATAAATCTTCTACATAAAATACATTTTTTTGTTTCTTTTACAGGCCCAGATATTCAAATTTCTGAATACTGAAATCTACCTAGTCTTCTTGGAAGCATTAAGAGATAGACACTGGCCAAGTCAACAAATGAATCCTTTGGAACATTTAAAAACAGAAAATTGTGGTTATCTTCGTGTTCTGCCAGCAATTTGGGTGCATCCAAAGTTGCTAGCATCTCATGCATGCCAAAGATGTGGAATAGACTTTGTACATGTCAGAATACTTTTGTAACAATAATTAATTGAACAATCACACCTACCACCAAATGTATTATTCATTTTCTTCTAAAATAATCATTTGAAGCAGGAAGCTACTGGTTTTCCTATGAAAAGTCTTTTCTGGATCCTGTCTATAAGACGTTTATTCAATCTTAGGTTTTTTTGTGAAACATTTCCTGTTATCTACTACAGAACATAGCCTTAGAACATTTGGGATTCAAGGGTTAGAAGTCAATTGTTGAGTGGTTTGGAGTCACAAATATAAACTTATTTTCCTAAAGTATTATTTTTTTTTAAATATCAAACTACTATTTAGCATATTTGCTAAGTCGTCTTAACTGGTCAAATTACATTTTTAAAAATTTATCAGTATTTCTATATAGAACTTAATTAAAGTTTCCTGACAGAAATGAAACCTTTAGTCTTATGAAATTTTACATTGTGAACATATGGGACATGCAAGAGGTCTATTAATTGTTTCTAACCAGTGCTCTGGCATTTTGTCTTGTCTAGGTTCTGTAAATTAGGTGCTTTGAATCCAAACAGAAATGTTATTAATATGTTTAATGTTGAAACTTAGAAAAATTAAATGTTTCATGTTTATTATCTTGTCAAAAATAAAGCTTATCAGTATTTAACTGTATTTCACTTTTAAACACTTGTGGAAGCAAAAGGGCATCAAATGTTTGGTTCCTGCCACAGAATTTTTTCTGGATTGTTTTCAAGAATTATCCTTACAACCTGCAGAAGAAGAAAGCAAAACTGAGACTATACAGGACTCAAAACATAAATTTTAAAAACACCATTTTTTAAAAATGGTATCCAGATTGAGTTTTAAAACTAACTTTTTAAAAAGTTAAAAACTAACCTAAGGTCCCATTAACAGAAGAACCTAATAAAAAATTTTAAATTTCAAAATTATTACCATACATATGCCATTTTTATATCTTGAGAACTTTGAAAATATGTCTTTACTTTCTGGGTAACATTGTCATTTTCATAAATAATTGCACCTACCTGGCAAAATCAACTGAGATAATATTTAAAAAAAAATAGCATCTGGAAAATAGCAGGTGTTATGTAAATGCTTATTCTTCATAATTGAAAATAGCTTTGATTTTTCAAAACCACAGAATTTTATTCTTCAAATGAGAAGGAAGATGGTAGAAATGGAGTATCATACTACACCCCAGTGGATTTCTGAGTTCATTCCTTCATGTATATATAACTCCTATGTTTATATAATTAGATTTAATGAAAAGAAATAATTAAGAATTTTCTATATTCAAAACTGTACCTCTAACTTTTAGCATTCCTCATCTATTTCGACCTGTGTTCCTATCCTAATCATTTCACACTTCCTATTAGAATTCTTCAGTCTTTTAGTGTTTAACAAAGTATGGAATAGTGGTACATAATAACAAGCAGAGAATTAAGCAGTTTAGACAAGATAGCTGAAAGGAGGAAGGCTCATTATAATACTCTTTAACTATTAACCAATCAGAATTGATTGCCACCTCTCAGGACCACCCACTCTTCCAAAGGCATATAAGCATCAAGCTGCCTCCATGAACCATCTTTGGCTTATTAGAGCTGGCCAAATGACCATTCTTTTTTATTATTTGCTAGCCATAATAAAATGATTACCCAGAAATTATGTTTCTTGAACTTTTAATTCATCACAGTTGTATTTCATGTCAAGACAAGTATATATGTGCTAATTATGACTCTTTGAGATATTTAAATCAAATATCTATTTATGTATGTAGAATTGAGGTTGAATCAGTACAGATATATGTGGTTGTACACACATATATGACATTAACCGGAGACATTTCTGAATCAGCAGAAGTCTGTATTTGGAACTTTTCACTGTTCCTGTTTCTCCCTATATGGGGCAAGGATTCCTAACCTAACCTAACCTAACACCTAAGGAGTCTATACAAAGATTTCAGAAGTTCCATGAACTTAAAAGGGAAAAATCTACATCTTTATTTTCACTAACCTCCTATTGAAATTGAGTAATTCATTTAATTGTGAATGTAGTCATAAATATTATGAGAAGGGCTTCCCCAACTACCCAAGTGATCTATGACAGAAAAAAGCTTAAGAATCTCTGCTATAATAAATACCTTTACACCATATACAATTGAAGTCTACCCCTAATGAGTAAAAATTATCTTTTTTTTAACTTCCCAATATGGTAATATAAATGGAGAAGAGTAGGCTCCTCTTAGTTCAATCTTGTTCAAACTAATGTGGTCATTTCAACATTTAATAAGCCAAATCTGATATTTTGCGCAATTTTAGCAAAAGTAGGATCAAGATAACATTTTTCAATTAATGTGACAATTTTTTTCCTTCCTGCTTTTTATAATTTACCTCTTTAGAATTTATACTTGAGCTGTGACAGGACTTACCTCATTGATCTCTAGCTTCTATTTTCTCCTCACTTCAGTGGACCCAAATAAAACTACTAATGTAAAATGTCCTTCCAACACATATTGCTGTGATAATTTCTCCTATAATGAAAACAGTGCAACTCATGTTTTCTATGTGATTTGAATGTCTTATTGACAATTTTATGTACAGATAGTTCTCATATTTAACATAGGTGGACAATTCCACAGACTTCTAAATAAAGTGATTTTTCCATAATACAAATTTGCTAGGAAGTGGGCAAAGTGGGGCAGGGAGTAAAGGAGGAAGCAAAGGGATGCTATAGATATAGTCAGGAAAGCTGGACATGCTGGCAGAATGGGATAAAAGTCTCTCTCCTTGCTCAGGTATCAAGTCAACATCCCCATCTGGCTGTGGTGGTGGTTAACTCTTTTCCTCTATTCTTCCCCTTCCACTTGGATAGTTTTTTTGTATTTGAGAGCCACAGGACAGGTGCAGAGAAAGAGGAACAAAACAATTCTGTAAAATTAACATAGGTGTTTTTTCAGAATGCAAATTTATTTCAGAATTCTTTATGTAAAGACAAGTTTGCATAATGCAACTTTACATATCACAAGAACTGTCCATAGCTATTGGCACATCAGAGCATGGGGCATCCTGTGTGACAGGGAGAGAAGCTCACTACACCTACAGGAGGTCGGGAAGTCATCCAAGGAATTTTCCTTCCAAAAGCTTTAAAAAAAAAAAAAAGCTCTCTTATGCAAGAAAAGGAATTTTTTCAACAGCTGCTGAGGTTTTGCTTTGGTCCTTCTTTCCGTGAAAAGGCTTGAAAAGACTGTTACCATTAGTGACGAAAAAGGTTTTGCTCTGGCCCTCCCTTTGGTAAAAGGAGTGAGGAAGTGGTTTTTCCCTCATACGATAGAAGAATGTAGTAAGAGTGCTGTGTAACATAGGCATATTATATGTAATGAGAAAGGGGAAAAAATGGTAAGGGAATCTAGGAGTGAGTGTTCTGCCAAGGAATTAAAAATAGTATGCCTTTCTCTCAAAATATCTTATTTACTAGTTTAGAGAAGATTTCTTTAATTCTTATGGAGTTCCTAACTTTTCTCTGCTTATTATTTCTTCTACTTATCAATTCAGGCTGGTTAAAGAAAACTATCATAGGCAGACCCCAAATTCATTATGTCCCAGGAAAAAATCATTACTCTCACTCTTCTCACTAGGGAAGATGAATATGTCTGCCACTTTTATCCAGATTTTTATTGAACTTCTTTTATTTTTATTAAAATATTTCATTACATTTTAAAAATTATATTTATTAATTTTTTATTAAAATATTATATTAAATTTCTTTCATTGTAAACAACATCCACCACAAGCAAGGATCAGTCACAAAGTTCTTTTATATGCCAGTGATATAAACAGTATCAAGAAAATGGACAAAAAGCATGTTGTGGTGGGAGAAGGGAAGAGGAGAATGGTAAAAGAAACTATGAAGCAGTCAATAAAAAATGCTTCTCACTGCAATGGGACAACTGCATTGGGGCAGTCTCCATATACTTGGTGAGGAAAAACAGCCAGTGATTTAGGAGAAATAGGACAGTTAAATGAGTAATATCCTTCCCAGCTCTTAAGCAAGACAGGAAAGCAGAGTTAAGCTCTCAATCTGCTACAGTCTGCAAGCATAGTAGCATTCTCACCCAAAGCTTCAGTAGCAACTATAATGTGGGTTTAAATAGTCATCCTTTGAAGATTCTTTCCAGAGCATGAAGGTGGCACAAAGATGGTATAGTGGGTAGGGTCCTGGGCCTGAAGACAAGAAGACCTGAGTTTGAATCTGCCTCATATATTTACTAGCTATGTGACCTTAGATAAGGAACAGTTTTTTGTCTCAATTGAGAATCAAATGAGATATTCATAAAGTGCTTAGCATGGTGCATGGCATGAGATGGGTACTATATAAATGCTATGTATTATAGACATAATCATGAAAAGAAGCTCAAATACTTGACTTTACCATTGAGTTAAGATAGAAAGAGACCACAATATTCACCTTCTTGATCTGGCTTCCTCTCTTCTTCTTTACCATTGAATACATTGCAAACAATAATAAAGATTTTACAGTTCATGACTTCACTGGCTGGTGGAATCCAGGGGAAAGGACATTTCCAACTTCTCTTCAGGTCCAACATGAGAGGAGTTGGCTGTCTTTATCATGAACCTATTCCAGTTTTCTAAAGATTTGGAGGAATTTTCCTTTAGATAAGATCAAAAACTCTTGGTTAATCTGAGGTATCTTGATCACTATGGGAGAGCTCCTTCACACTGTGTTATTTGGTATATTTTCTTCTATATATACTTTCTCTGATCTCTGTTTTACTATTATCTTGGATAAACGTGTTTATTTGCTCTTTGCTATGTATGTTTTTTGTAGAACTGGCGTTTGGTGTAAAGAGGATCAAGCCTTTATATTCTCATTAAAAAGTCGAAATCAGGATTCTAGCTTGAATCTAAAACTTGGCCAGTCTCTGCTCCCTCTTTTTTGCTTCTCCTGGCAGGAACCAAAGTCTCCCTTAAAGAAGAATGAGGAAAGGAGATACTAGACATATTCATTCTTGCCTTACTTTGAGCTACATTTAGATAGGTCATAGGGATGATGTGGTTGATGTAGGCACCAAATGATGTGATTTAGGAGAACAATTGCTAGTTAGATTGAGATTCAGACATCAAATGTTGAAGTACCAAATGTTGGGATTTGATCATGTGAAGAATTCACAATGGCCATTCTCTATGGCAAAAGGTAGTTTTATTTAAGAGAACAGATTACAGACAAATGAAGAGATACATGGACACCGGGAATGGTAAATGTGAAATAGAATTGGGAGAGCGTATAACAATTAACATGAAAAAAGACATGTTCTCTAGTGGAATTCTCAATTAACCAAGAGAAAGGGAACACCCCATGAGATCGGAGTATGCTTTTAACTGACAGCCAAACCTTAAAAGGAATTTAACATCAAATAGTTAATTAGCTATAAGAAGGAGAAAAGGGGAGAAACTTCATCAAGTATGGTGGGATGAGAGGAGAGACATCACATGGGGGAAGGCAGGGGAAAAGACACCACAAGGCAGAGTGCTGTGGGGGGTTATAACCCCAAAAGGGATCCAGGAAAGGGGGAGTGAGCAATGGAGCACTTTATAGGCCAAATTTAACCTCAGAGGTTTGACATAACTTGGATTTCTGATTGGACACAGCAAGGTGGGACTATAAAGTTAATGTGACACTCATCAGGCCCTTTCTCCTCTAAGAGTAATTCCATCTATATTTTAATCTTTTTCTGCCAATCCCACCTACTTATTCAGGACCTCATCAGGGATATATGTAATCTACATGGACCACATATATATACACACATACACACATGCCCCTTTTCATTTATTATAAGGAAGAACTCTACTGATGGAAGAAGTAGGAAAAAAGTGATAATGAATTTTAAAAATGAAAAGATGATCAATAGAACATTGTTGTGTTTTTTTTTTATTTAAAAAAAAACTAGCTTTTGTCTAAGAAGAATAAAGATCACTGTTCCTCTGCTCAGCTGATAAGAAAATATTTTCTTTTGATTAGGGAAAAAAAAAAAAAACCAGATCTGTTGAGTTTGTCTTGCCAGTGGCATATACCACTATATCGTTATTTTTCTCACCCTTTTCTGTTCCAGGTATGGAGAAAGGAAGAAAGGCTTCTGACCCCAGGGATGCTATGGGAGGGGAAAGGGAACAGAGGAAGAGGGAAGCTTTCTGTGTGCCTAATTCTACTGGCCTAGCAAAGATAAAGAGACTATTTGTAATTGAGACAGAAATATGATAACCTGCCAGCTCAGAGATAAGTAGCTTGGAACACAGCCTCCAAATAAGCCCAGAGTAAGAACAAACAGCCCGGGAGAGCCTTTTACTACAACTCAAGATTTAGAATGATTTCATGTAGGAAATATAAAAGGGAGCCAGAAGCCCCTTTGACTGAATAAATCTACATATTAAAGCCCAGGAGATGAGAGACAATGACTTGTTCCCCAGAGTTTAGCTTTGTCTCCCCTTTTCTCTCCCATTCAACCATCTGGGAAAGGGCCTACACTGGTAATTGAGAACCTGAGGAAACTAGAAATTTGAATTACTGGGCAATTAGCTTTTACATGGATAATAACCAATCCGGTATAGTCTAGTCTTTTTGCTTCCCATATTTGAAATTTAGCTTGCTGATTTCCATTTTCATGCCATTGTTCATGTTATTCTTTTAAACTTCTCTTGCTTAGCTAACTCTTGCTCTAATTCCTCAACCAAGATTTGACTTTAAACTCCTGGCTTTTAGGAAATCTACCTGCATTGGTACTTTTACATTTACTTACTAATAGATTACTTTGCCTTTATTAATGCTGTTTGGTTTGGTTTTTCAAAATATTTGAAAATGTTTGAATTTATAGAAATTAGAATCATAGAAATTAGAATAGTTCCCCAGCCAAGAAAGATTGAAGGCAAAAAGAAAAGGAGAAGGCAGAGGATGAGAAGGATAAATAGGATCATGGAAACAATGAACATGAATTTGGAAAGACTTCTAACAATAGTGGAAAAAAGAAGGTCCTGGAATGCTGGGATCCATGAAATGTCAGAGTCCAACATGGCTAAACAACTTCTTAGTAGGGGGAATTTGGTTATTAAAAATTGTGCTATTATAAAGTAGTATTTAATGGTGCTCTCCACCATTAGAGCATTAGAAATGCTCCACCATTAGAGCATTAGAAAATGACTATGATGTTTGAAAGCAAAAAAGTCTCAATAAAATTCTCATTAAGGAAATTCATATCACCACTTAACTTTCCCAGAAAATATCTGTCCTGCAAAGTGAAGAAAAGGCCTATCCATCTTACCCTTTAGTATAGTACATTTTATGTCTTCCATTCCTCTGCAAACTCTACTTTGACCCTGTATTGCTCTACCATGTTCCATCTGCCTTCTTACCCTAGAAGACCCCTTTAACTCTAGTATCCCCTCCTGCCATTAGTGAATTCCTCTCCTAGAACCTTCATTTTGAGGAAGAGCCCAGACTAACCATCCTTCACTCCTCTCCCAGTTCTACTTCTGACTCTGAATTTTGCCACTGTTGGAGAATATCTTCTCTACATGATTTTCCTTTCACCTCCCTTGTTTGTGTTGTCTCCACCTATAGAATGTAAGCTCCCTGAGGAGAGGGACTGATTTTTTTTTTTTTTTTTTGCTTGTATTTGCATTCTCATCATTTAGTATGGTACCTAGCACTTTGTACATAATTAATGCTTGTTGATTTATTGACTATGTTCAAAAAACTAACAAGTTTTCTAGGGGAAGGAAAAGGAATAAGCATTTACATAACTCCTATTATGTGCCAGTCACTGTACTAAGCAGTCAACAAATATTACCTAATTTGATTTATAGGTGCTCCTAAAATGGCATTTATATGCTAAGCTTTGTCCTAGCTTAAGGCTATAATTTTGGTCATGCTTTCATATGTTTTCCCTTCTATATTACTCAATGTATCACACTCCACTTGGGTGTAAGTGTGGCTTGAGCCAGTCAAATTTTCTCCAGGTCTTTTTGTCTAAGATACTTTGAGACCCTATTGTGTAGAACTTAGCAGAAAATGTCAGAAGCTTGTAATGTTCTAGGGCTAAAAGAGGAAAAGAGAAACAAAAATGTCCATCCCATAAGATGATTTTCTCCTCATCTCCTGTTACCACAGTTTACAATGAGGAACAAATGATCAGGAATTTGCCACTGTGCTGATATATGCCATTTGCTGGAGCCATCTGGAGGCTGGTCTAAGTGCTAAAAGTATAGAAAGCATGGAAGAATGGTTTCAATGAATATGCAATAAGGGAGAGCAGATGAGAATGCAGCTTGGGATCTTTGGTAGTGTCTTCTGGAACTTGGAAAGAAAATGGTTGAGGGTGGGTAAGAGGCCCAGAGCTTGAGCACCCTAGCCTTTTAGGGGAAGCCTGAATGTGGAGGGAGGAAAAGTGAAATAGGAATCAAGACAGTGCTTGGTGGCCTGGGGGTTAGTTCCCTATGCTTTTGTATTGGACATTCCATTGCTTGAAATATTCTCCCTCTTCACCTTTACTACTTAGAATCTCTGCAAGATTGCTCAGGTTCTATCTTCTAAGTGAAGCCTTTCCTGACCTCCTCCAATTGCAAGTGCTTTCCCTCTCAATTTTACTTATATGTAGCTATCTTATATCTAACTTGATATTCTTTACATATAAATATCTGTATATGTTGTCTCCTACAGCTCATATTTGTCACTTGAGAAATACTTATTGATTGATTGATTCATTAGTTCATTCCGGTTAAGTTAAATAAGATTAAGAGCCGCTTAACATAGATTCCTCACTTCTGAAAAAAAACAGATTTGTGGGTGAAATGAAAGTCAGGAAAGAGATGAATGCTGTGCTCAAACTGGCTACATCTAGCATATTTCCCAGAATGACAAACACTCAAGAAGCAGCACAGCATATTTCATTAAAGAAATGTCTAAGCAAAAAAAAAAAAAAAAAAAAAAAAAAAAAAAAAAAAAAAAAAAACAAAAAAAAAAAAAAAAAAAAAAAAAAAAAAAAAAGAGAGAGAGAGAGAGAGGGAGAATTGAGAGAATGTGGGACAACAGATGGAAAGCCAAAGAGTTCCACTGGTATTCAGGAAGAGTAAATCATCATGCTTCCAGCATGATGGATCATCTATGGAAGAACATGGATAGAGATAGTTCACAAAGGAAGATAAGGCAAATTGTGCTACCTTACCGAACCTCGAGTTCCTTCTTTTGTAAAGTGAAGTACTAAACTAGAGGTTCCTTCCATCTCTGAATCTATATGCTTTTAAGTCTTTCAGCATAGAGGCTTTTTGTTCTGCACCAGTGGGAAGAATACTCACATCAATTAAATCAAAATTGAAGAAAGCCTTTTATGCTTTTGCTCCTGGAAAAAAAAATATAAGAGAAAGGAAAATATAATTATCACATTCAAACTTGGAGTAGAAGAATTAAATTATGGTATGTTGGTAGAAAATACATCCAGAAAATAGGCAAGATGATTCATCGGTATAATCACTTAAATAGAATAGTTACTTTATGTGTGTTGTGGCAGATCTGCCAATACCCAATTTAATTTTAAAAATGAGTCATTAAAGATGAAATTCATTAAAAAGTTTGTAAAGTATGCCTACATCTATAGGACTAAAACATATCATGATAATTTAGTGATAAAATGATTAACTTCATGACCTTAGGGAGGTAATTTACTTTCTCTAGATCTTAAATCCTAACCTGAAAAATGAGGGGACTAGCACTAGGTGACTTTTAGAGTCCCTTCTTGCTCTGAAACTCTTATTTTATAAGCCTGTAAAGGTGAAAAAGGCAATAAAGTCAATTACAGCAAATAATGTGGTACTAGTTACTTTTTCAGATCCTGACTAGAAGCTCTATTGCCAGTTTGCTTACTTTGGACTATTAGCTATTCTTTGATTTCATCTGGTCTCTCCCATCTCCCTAGATTCATGAAGTTGCCCTGATCTTTATCTTTCCACTGGACCCAGATGGCTCTGGAGGAAAAAGTAAGGCAGGTGACCTTGCACAGCCCTCCCTCACTTAAAGCTACTTCACTTGCATGTCATCGCATCATCTTCCTGATATCATGGCCCTGTTCCAGAATGAAGAACAACAACAAAAAAAGGACTAACAAGTGGGGATGAGGGTGTTTAGTGACTCACCTCGGGCTAATAATTATGGACACAATTGGGAGAATGGAATGGGAATCCTCTTCTGGAAGAGAATAAGCAAGACTCGGATTGGGAGGAAAGCAGCAAGAGAGCCTAGTCAGTCTACAAGTAGTGAAATCCAGAATGTTCAGATGAGTTATTACATTACTTGGTACAGTCAGAGAATTCAGAACTAAAGGAATTTGCTAGCAATTAGGAAGAAAAAAATTTTTTTTCAGTAAAGTGCCTTGGAATTAACATTTTAATTCCAGTGGTTCCTAAAACTATTTCAAGTGGTCTTTCATTTTGGAGTATTTGAATACACCTACTACTACTGATTTAAGATTTTAAAGTCTTAAGACTTTAAGATTTAAGACTTTATAGTCTTAAATAATATTTGGTGGGCCAGCCATCTCTTTCTGAGTCAGTCACTCCTCCTGCATTTTTAAAAATTGCTTCCTAAGCCTGGGCTTGAACTCCCTATTCTGTATAATATGGGAGTCTTGACCAGGCTACCTAAGATGGTGAAAGGCCCTACATGGAAGGCCCTTAGGGAGCTGCTTGCAGGAGACTAGAGGACTGGAGCATGTGTGAGCATTCCTGTAAATTTACCACATGGTTGGGAAGAATCTTTTCCCCTTAACTCTGTGGCCAGAACTGTTAAGGGCCTGAATGACCACCAGCCATAACTTTTGCTGCATTTGTGTCTGAGGGAACAAGGTGAGTGCACTCACAGACTACTGAGACCATTGAAACAAAAGAATTAGGTTAGAGTCTCCTTTCTCCTCCACAGAATCCACCTGACCCTAGGTCTTTGACCTTTCTGTTCATTCTTTTCTGTTCTTGATGCAAGGTGAAGTGTCTAATCTGATCAAAGACTAAAAACAGCAGCAATCTGGGCATTCCAGAATCTAGACCAGTTGCAGGTAGCCCAGCCTAGACCTGAGAAGCACCCCAGTCCAGCAGAAGCCAGTAGAGATGTAAGCTTTGGACTTCAGGTATGTCCCATCCTATACAGAAATTGAGCTAAAGTGTAAGCCTAATTCCCATCTTCCACCAAGAGGCCAAAGAGGTTTAAAGAGCATTATGACCCTGAGGTGTGGGAAGAAATAACTTACTATGCTCTTACTGTGTCTGTGGAAATAAATATTCCTTTGTAAAAGCCATCTGATATTAAATAATTAAATGGAACTGGATTACTATTCATCAGACACCTAAAAATGGGCAGGTTTGGGAGAGTGGTAATAGTTGGGGGAGGTTGAGTTGATCATTGGCAGGGAAAAAAAGAGACAATTCGTTATTCTTCAGAGCCTCAGAAAGTAGGGAGTTGGGGGAGGGATAGTAGTAGAATGTAACAGGCTTGACCCTGAGATTGCAAAGGGTCAAAGCTCACCATGTTACATTTATAACATATTTATTTATGTACATGTCTTTTCTTTCCCATTTATTAAATAGTAAATTCTTGATCAACTTTTCTCTCCTCTATGAAAAAATTCTATGATACTTACCCCTAGGCTTCCTATCATTGTACTTTGGCAATCTGTTCCTCACTGATAGAATCAGGTCCAGAATAAAATCCTCTTGTTATTTCTTCCACATTTTGAAAGATTAAGTCCCCCAGAGCAATTAGTCAACTAGCATTTATTAAGCACTTAATCTGTACCAGACATGTGCAGAGCACAAGTATCAAACATAAACAGAAAGGAAAAAAAAAAAAAAAAAAAAAAAAAAAAAAAAAACCAGTTCCTCTCCTCAAGGAACTTACATTCTAAAGAAGAAAGGAAGCATATTAAAGGATACTGAAGGGAAGAGGGGAAGGGACAAAGGTACTTGGTATACAAACATGGTGAAGAAAGTTCAGAGTGGAGCAGCTCAAAAAGGAAAGAGAAATGGCTGGCTTGAGTAATTTCCTTAAATGGTAATTTAAGAAGAGGGGTTCAAGGAAGGACAAGGTACTTCCAAAGTGTGAATTCCAGGACTGGAGTGAATTTCCAAATTAAAGAGCTGAAGCACAGTAGAAGAGGTCCAGAGTATATCCCGGAAAGGAATACAAGTCATAAATAATTTATCACCTACTGTGTTTTTGGCAGTGTTAGCCTGGCAATGTCCATTTTGTTGAAGTTCCCTGTCATTACAGTATCATACTTTCAAGCCAAATTTTATGTCATTTTCCAGATTTATCATCAAATCCCTCCTGTGTTGGTGGTAGGATATACCATTTCCTTCCTCCACCTTCACATACTTCTTTTTTTTTTTTATATATTGGAGGATGTGGATTTTTTTTTTTTAATTTTGAAAAAAAATTTCTTTACAACATTATCCCTTGTACTCACTTCTATTCCGACTTTTCCCCTCCCTCCCTCCACCCCCTCTCCCAGATGGCAAGCAGTCCTATACATGTTAAATATCTCACAGTATGTTCTAGATACAGTATATGTGTGCAGAACCAAACAGTTCTCTTGTTGCACAGGGAGAAATGGATTCAGAAGGTAAAAATAACCCGGGAAGAAGAACCAAAATGCAAACAGTTTACATTCATTTCCCAGTGTTCTTTCTTTGGGTGTAGCTGCTTCTGTCCATCATTGATCAATTGAAACTGAATTAGATCTTCTCTTTGTCGAAGGAATCCACTTCTGTCAGAATACATCCTCATACAGTATCGTTGTTGAGGTATATGATGATCTCCTGGTTCTGCTCATTTCACTCAGCATCAGTTCATGTAAGTCTCTCCAGACCTTTCTGAAATCATCCTGCTGGTCATTTCTTACAGAACGATAATATTCTGTAACATTCATATACTACAATTTACCCAACCATTCTTCAATTGATGGGCATCCATTCATTTCTTCACATACTTCTTTATCCACTTTTACTTATCTTCACTCAAATATTCTTTGCAGTACTTCTTACTTGAGAACTTAATTTCATCACAGAAGTTTATTTTATAAATTATTTCACAGTATTTCAGTTTAATCTATTCTGTTTCTTCTGAATAGAGCATAAAGCACAGCCATATTCCAGTCCCAAGTCCCTCAGTGATACATCTCTCTCCTTGGTTAAATTTATCTCCTTTCATTAGACCCTCTAGTCCAATTTATTTATTACTTATACATTATGCATTTGTATGGAGACATGTGAGACCAGGAATTTTACTGCTAGATCTCTTCTCAGATAGACTATCTAGACTATCAGTTCTTCTACTATTCACTGCTCTTTGACCCATTTTTAAAGTATATACCGCATAATACCATCAGATTGTGACAACCACTGGTCCTTAATTTGGGGTTCATGGCTAGATTTCAGATCATTCCTAGACCTTGAGAGGAAAAAAATTACATATTTATTTTCCCTAGCTGAAATTTAGCATTCTTTCAATAATTTAAAAACATTCTGAGAAGAGGTCCCTATCTAGACTTCATCAGATGACCACAGGGATTTGTGACTCAAAAAAAGTTAAACAAGCCTTGGACTAGAGAATATCAGGAAAAGAGAAAAGATACAGAGAAGGGGGAGAATGAGCAATGAATCAACAAACAATTTGAAATATGGCAAAACCAGGAAATCAGTGCTGTCTGTTTGGTGACCCCATTGTTTCCACAGATGCTAAAAGAAAAAATGAGTACAGAAGTCTGTATCCCATTTCCTTATGATACATGACCCAATGCAGTATAACAATATGTAGTCACCAGGTAGATTTGGTGCAAATAACAGAATGGAAAAGGAAGATATCACTTGCCTTAACGCTTCTAGAAATCTCATTTATGTGGAAACTTCCTGAAGGAGCATAGAACACACAACCCATCTTATCTTGTCTAATTTTAGTCCACATGTTTCTATAAATTTGCTATAGGGAATCAATATGGAATTAAGAAGACCTAGGTTTAAATCAGTTTTGCCTATGCAACTTTAAGTAACTTATTTAAACACCATGGGCCTAGTTCCTCATCTAGAAAATGTGAGGTTTAGATCAGATGCTTTCTGAGGTGCCTTCTAACTCTAAATCTTAGATCTTGTCATTTAGTGCTTTCTTGTCTGGTTCTTTAAAATCTTGTGGATATCCAGAACCAGGAGAATATTGTTCATAGTGACAGCAACATTGTGCAAGTAATCAACTTTGATAGACTTTGCTCTTCTCAATGATGTGATGTTTTAAGACAATTCTAAAAGGCTTGGGATGGAAAATGCTATCCACATCCAGAGACAGAACTATGGAATCTGAATGCATATGGAAGCATACCATTTTTACTTTTTGTTGGTTTTTTTTCTTTCTCGTGGTTTTCCTCTTTTGTTCTGATTCTTCTTTCACATGACTAATGTGGAAATATGTTTAATATGATAATAATATATGTATAACATATATATGTTATACATGTATAACCTATATCAGATTACTTACCATTCTTGGGAAGAGAAAAGGGAGGAGAGGAAGAAAGGAAAAAAATGAGAATCAAAATCTTATAAAAGTAAATGTTGAAAACTAAAAAAAAAAACCACAAATTTTTAAAAGGTTAAAAATAATTTTTTTAAATGGACAAAAAACTTACTTTGCCCATTGGTTATTCCTCCCTCCTACATATTAATCTAGTCCATGTCTTTTTCTGATCATACATATGCTTAATATAACAATAAACAGAAAGGGAGGACAATTGATCTATGGAGCAGGAAGACTGTGGATAAAAACTCTATGTGGCAGAACAGTAGAGTTCTGGGGAGTTTACTTATCTGGGTAGCTTTCTCTGTATTTATGTTTTCCCGTGTTATGTGTGTGTCCCTCAAGGAGTCTCCTACAGTGGCCTATACTGCAAGCTGCTGGAGGTTTTAAAGTATTACACACAGTATGAGTCAGGCAGTAATAATACTGTCTTAGGTTCTTCAATAACTACATCTTTAGTATTTTCTAAGTCCTTCCCTATTTGCTAGGGCATGATTGTACCAAAGTTCATGAAATACTTATAGTTAGAAGCTATAGACCTTTGCATTTGATAATGACAAGAAAAGAGCGTTTTTTTTCTCAATATTTACTCCATTAAAATTTTACAACACCAAAGATAAAAACAGCATCCAGATGGAATTTTCTTAAAACCATATATTTTACATTTATTTATTTATATTGTAATATAGCTAACTTTTAAGTGTATGTTATTTTCATGATTTTAAAAAGATGTTAAAGTATTCTCTAGAGGAATACTATTATCCATGATTATTTTTTGAATCATTCCTTCTGAAATGTCTTGAAAATTGATCTTTCAAAGCCATTAAAAACCTTTCAACCACATAGTAAATGTGGAGAAGAGAGTTATGTAATTATATGGAGAGAGTTCCTAAGGACTGTGTCTTCTGTAGGACAAAGTTTGAGATTATTATTTTCTTGCTATGGAAGAGAAAATTTCTTGAGAGTGCCATCTTGAGAATTGCTTCAAAAACAGCCCCAAGTTTGAGATCTTGAGGATCCTTTCTTCTGCCTAGAAAAGGAGAGTTTCCTGGGTAGTATGCATCTAAGAAAGAGAGCTGGCTTGCAGACTAGAAGATGTGTCAAGGGATTAACACTACAAAATTAAGGGAACAAGGGCTCTGGACTTTGTTATCTTTTATTGCGATAAAATGGATCTGACAGTTTCCGGGAGATTATAGGCCCTTTGAAGATTTTAAGAACTAATGAGCATTACAATTTACCAAAGGGAGAAAAGTATTATACTCTTTGTTTATGGGCTACTGAGAGTCTTTTGTATGTTTTCGGCATTCTCTGTGAGCCCCTGTAAACTCTTTACATTTTCTATATTTTCTGTGTTGTAAAATTAAGTATGTCCTCTAGTCGATAAACACATTGCACCTTGAGCTCTTACACAAGATTTTAAAAACCCTTCACCTACATCTATGATGTCTCAAACATGATATATATATATATATATATATATATATATAATAACAACTATTGACTTATTACATTAATTTATTATGTTGAGATATCATTGTTAGAGTAATATTAATATACAATTTATTGTATTTATAATTATTAGCTAGTTAATGCCTAGGATCTATATAGTACTTTCAGGCCACCAAATATTTTACATATATCATTTGATCCTCACAACATTGCTGGGAAGTAGCTGCTACTTTTATCCTCATTTAACAGATGAGAAAGACTGAGGGAGAATTAAGTGGCTTGCCTAAAATAACACAACTAGTAAATGTCTGAGAAAGAATTTGAACTCATGCCTTTTGGATGTCAGAGTAAACTCTGAGTAGAGACATAACAAGCTATAGAATATATAGACTCTGAGGCTCACTCTCCCAACACTCACTTGCAGTAATGGATCGGATCATTACCATGGTGTTCACCTAGTAATGTGGTTTCCCATGCAGCTTGGGCAGTACGTAGATGGCACTGGAAATGTCCCTGGCAGCCTCAGCTTCCATGATATTGTAGATGGCTTCATGATTGCCTTGTTCTTGGACACATAGTAGGCACTGTTGGTACATGAGATGGGTTACTTGAGACATTAGTCCTATTCAGCATTCTTACTGTTCCTCTTCTTCGTGTTGTGAGAAAATTTCTTTGTAATCTCTAAAGAACTAAATAAATGTGAACTATTCTTCTTCCTGGCATAATTAGTTTTATTAGGCTTGGGTTTTTTATGTTTGGGAAACAAATAAGAAATAATTCATTAAATACTAAGAAAAATGACTCATGGAAAAATGGAAAAACCAACATCTTTTTATGTTTTGGTTAGAAGTCTTATGAAATGTTCATAATGGGCATTAAACTTTAATTACAAAAGATATTTTCATGGCATTTCCACATTAGAAAACAAATGTTTTATGTAGTAAAAATATTTATTTCCATTATCATGAAATGAGCCAAAAATAAAATGACACTTGGTAACTTGATAAAAACCATGATTGTATCAAAGAAAGTAAAGGCTGTCTGTATAGCATCATATGGCCCCAATTACAGGAAACACAAGCACAGTTACTAGGAGAAAGAAGAATGTAATGAGAAAGATGGGCCCAATCACAGGAAACACAAGCACAGTTACTAGGAGAAAGAAGAATGTAATGAGAAAAATATAGTGAATATGTTCAATTAAAGGTAAATTTAGCTTAAGATTTTAAAATTTTATCAAGTAGCAAACATAAATAGTAGCAAAACAGAATGAATAAAATTAGCAGAAATGTTACAAGATAATAAGGAGACTTGTATTTGACAAATGTATGCACACACATATAGTCATTTATTACATAACTCACACGTGGCTATATCAGATTTAAGATCTGAATCTGCTTAATCAATCAACAAACATGTATTGAATGCCAAGCATTGTGCTCAGAACTATAGCTCACAAGCTACTCTTGATATGTTTACTTTTCTAGGCAGTCAGAGGACACAATTACTTCTAAGCAAAGGTTTTTAATTGGTTATTATAGGAAGAAAGTGGATCCCACTCTCTTATAAAATACCCATCATCACTGGAAGGAACCTAGAGACACTGAGAGAGTCAGGGCTCATGCATGAGGGGAAATGTGCAGGAAATATCCTTGGCCAGGGCACATGGGCAGAGAAGCAAGACTCACTCAACATGTCATCATGTTCCTACATAGGGCCTGGCACATAGTAGGAGCTTACCAAATGTCTGCGGACTAACTGCTTCCCTAATAGCATCACATATCATGCAGTCGCACAATCACAAAATCTGAGTCACCTACTCTGACCCATAAATGAGAGCATACCCATTACTGCACACCTCCACGGGGCACAGAGTCTCTCCTGCCATGCATCCTAACCCAGATAGATAGTCTTTGCCAGGAGGGTGGGACGCTGAGTGTGGTCTCTGCTTTGGGCTCCCTCCTGATGGGAGGGAACTAGGTGGTTCAGGAGATGGAGGGCTGGTCCTGGAGACAGGCAGACTTAAATTCAAATCTAGCCTCAGACATTTACTAGCTTAGCAATCCTAGAGAAGTCATATAATCACTGTTTATCTCAGTTTTCTCAGCTGTAAAAAGAGGCTCCCGGGGCTGTACTGAGGATGAAATGAGATTATATTTGTAAAGAACTTAACACAGTGTCTGGCACTTAAAAGATCGTGCCCATCAATTGGAGAATGGTTGGGTAAATTGTGGTATATGAATGTTATGGAATATTATTGTTCTTCAAGAAATGACCAGCAGGATGAATACAGAGAGGCTTGGAGAGAATTACATGAACTGATGCTAAGTGATATGAGCAGAACCAAGAGATCATTATATACGTCAATAACGATACTGTATGAAGATGTATTCTGAGGGAAGTGGATTTCTTTGACAAAGAGACCTAATTCAGTTTCAATTGATCAATGATGGACAGAAGCAGCTACACCCAAAGAAAAAACACTGGGAAATGAATGTAAACTGTTTGCAATTTTTTTTCTTCCCGGGTTATTTTTACCTTCTGAATCCAATTCTCCCTGTGCAACAAGAAAACTGTTTGGATCTGCACACATACATTGTATCTAGGATATACTAGGACATATTCAACATATACAGGACTGCTTGACATCTAGGGGAGGGGGTGGAGGTTGGGAGGGAAAAATCGGAACAGAAGTGAGTGCAAGGGACAATGTTGTAAAAAAATTACCCTGGCATGGATTCTGTCAATAAAGTTACTATAATAAAAAAAAAAGATTCTATATAAATTTATATTTCTTTTCTTTAACTCTTCCTTCCTTCTGATGGTTGTGACACTTTTAAACATAATTTCTGGGTAATTTAATAATTTTGTTATTAACGACAGCATTTTAATAAAAGATGGTCATTTGGCCATCTTTCTCTTTGTCCAAAGACCATCATGGTGTTCTTTTTTTGGAAGAGAAGTTTCCTGAAGGTAGCAATCAACTCTGCCTGGTTAACAATTAACAGGAGGTGAACTTTGCAAGAGAAGCTCATTCCTCTGAGGATTGAGAGTGATATCATGTCATTCTTGGACAGAGACTACCCCTTTACCCAGATCATCCCCTAGCCTTGGGCCTAGACAAAGAATGTATATTCTCAACCACAGATTGAGCTAGTTGGGTGGAGTGAGAGCGTTGGAAAGATGAGAATGAAGAGAATGTCAATCTTATCTTCCATCAGCCCAGTCTTTGAGAGACTGGACCAGGAAATAGTACAGGAGAAAAATGTGATTCTCCTCAATTTTAATAATTGTCTATTAATGTAAGAGAAAAAATAATCACTTCTCTCATGATTGAGCATGGCCACTAATTGATGGGACTTTATTAATGCCATGGTTGCTATTACGTACTACCAAGCAAACCTCCATTAGGAACAAGGTTGCAGAGCTACTACCTGCTTCCAGTTCTGGCTTCAGAGGCCATCCTTGTTTCATCTCCCTTTTAGTGGAAATTCCAAAAACAGTTTGTATAAATCTTTTAGAAAGACTAGAGCCCCCCCCCCACACACACACATACGCCCAGAGTTGTAGGACTCCTTACACTATGACTGTCATGATTCATTTCAGAGTATCTGGTTTGTGATTTCTATGACCTTTCCTTGTTATATATATAAGGATATTTTTGCATTTCAGAGCTTTGTAACTTTCATTTTGCAAGTGCAATTCTTTTTTTCATTGGGAAATGAAGGTGAATTGATATGACTTGCTATTAAATTGATAACTCACATTTATACAAAGTTATATGAGTAATCAAGGCATTTCCTCTGCTTAGGATCTTTGGGTACTGAAAGTTTATTCCTAACCTCCTGTAGAATTAAGTTAGTGTTTATATGTAAAATCCCAATGGGATATCCTTTGATCCAGAGATTCTATTACTATGCTCATTCTCCAAGGAGGCCATTAAAAAGAGGAAAATTTCAAATACAGCATAATATTTAGAAGCAGAACTTTCTGTGTTAGTAAAACATCAATAACAAAGTAAATGCTAATTTATTGGGCAATGTTTAAACAGATTGTGGTACATAATAGAATGGACTATTCCTGTGTTGTAATAAATGGCACATATAATCAAAACAGAGAAGCACAGGAAGATTTACATGACATGACGCAGATTGAACTAAGCAGTCAAGAAAAAATATATAACCCATGATAGCAACAATGTAAATGAAAGGAAATACCCCTGCCCTTCACTTCTGCTGAAATGGGAGATCCAGGAGTATGATACACTGGGCAAATTTTCAGACTTTTTTCAATTTATTGATAATTCTTGCTAATTTTTTTCCTTTAAAAATGAGCAGAACCAGGAGATCACTATACACAGCAACAACAAGACTTATGATAATCAGTTCTGATGGATGTGACTCACTTCAACAATAAAATGATTCAAACAAATTCCAATTGTTCAGTGATGAAGAGAGCTATCTACAAACACCCAGAGAGAGAACTATGGGAACAGAACACAACACAACATAGTATTCTCACTCTTTCTGTTGTTTACTTGTGTTTTATTCTCTTTCCCAGTTTTTTTTCTTCCTTCTTGATCCAATTTTTTTTTTTGTGCAGCAAGATAACTGTATAAATATGTATACGTATATTGGATTTAATATATATTTTAACATATTTAACATGTATTGGACTACCTGCCATCTAGGAGAGGAGGTGGGGAGAAGGGGAAAATTTGGAACAGAAAACTTTGCAAGGGTCAATGTTGAAAAATTACCCATACATATGTTTTGTAAATAAAAAGCTTTAAAAAAAATAAAAAATGGTATTTGGGAGAAGAAAGAACAGTGGGGAAAATTTTAGTGACGTAGAAAAATAAAAGATATCAATAAAAAACATTTTTTTTTAATTCCCAAAAGGAAGTTATAAGCTCTTTGATTCTCACTCAGAGAACAACCCAAGACTATGCAGCTTTCCACTGGTCAGACAATGTAAAAGGCTAGATTCCTCAAGATGACCCCTATTCATATTATTTGGCTACTATACTGTATACTTGAGGGTAACTAGATGGCAAAGTAGATGGAATCTGAGCCCAGAGTCAGGAAAATTCATCTTCCTGGGTTCAAATTTGGCCTCAGACATTTATTAGCAGTGTGATCCCAAGCAAGTCACTTAACTCTATTTAACTTCGTTTCTTCATCAGTCAAATGAGCTGAAGAAGGAAATGGCAAACCACTCTAGTGTCTTTGCCAAGAAAACCCCAAATAGGGTCATAAAGAGTTAAACATGATTGAAAAGGACTAAGCAAGAACAACATCCTGCATACTCATGTAATTTATTTTTGTTTGTTTGCTTTTTGGTTTTTTTGGTGAGGCAATTGGGGTTAAGTGACTTGCCCAGGATCACACAGCCAGGACGTTTAGTGTCTGAGGCTGATTTGAACTCAGGTTCTCCTAACTTCAAGATCAGTGTTCTATCCACTGTACCACCTTGCTGCCCACCTATATAGTTTTTATTATCCCGGAACTCTTCCCTAGTTCCCATAATTAGAATTTCATAGATTATTATACATCTGGGCCAAGCCCATAATTTCTGCGGCCACAGAAAAGATCTTCTACATTCTCTCCAGTCAACCTTAAGGATATTGGGGAAAATTCTATTTCTATAACCTTATTCTCTTCAACCAATTACTGTATTCAAAGATCTCAAAACAAATATATCTAGAAGTATTTTGCTTCCCACCAAACAGCTTCCTGAAAAAATCATAAAAGGAGGCAGCAATTGGTTCAATATTAGGAAAACTATCAGCATAATTGACCATATCAATAGCCCAACTAACAGAATCATATGGTTATCTCATTTAATGCAGAAAAAAACATCTGACAAAATACAACACCCATTCCTCTTAAAAACACTAGACAGCATAGGAATAAATGGAATTTTCTTTAAAATGACAAGTGGCATCTATCTAAAACCATCAGCAAGCATTATTTGTAATGGGAATAAGCTAAAAGCATTCCCAAACAAGGTTGCCCATTATCACCACTACTATTCAATGTCACACTAGAAATATTAATTTTAGTGATAAGAGAAGAAAAAGAAATTGAAGAAATTATAATAGGTAATAAACAAAATTATCATTCTTTGTAGATGATATGATGGTATACTTAGAGAATAATAGAGATTCACTTAAAAAACTACTAGACACAGCGTTAGCAAAGTTGTAGGATATAAAATAATATGTCAATGGCTTTTCTTTATGTTACCAACAAAGACATTGTCCAGCAACAAGACATAGAAAAAGAAATAACATTTAAAATAAATAGAGATAATATAAAATATTTGGAAGTCTACCTGCCAAGACATAGTCTGAAATTATATGAGCACAATTATAAAACAGTTTTCACACAAAGTTAGATCTAAACAATTGGAAGAATATTAAATTCTCATGGGTAGGCCAAACTAACATAATAAAAATGATAATTCTACCTAAACTAATATATGTATTCAATGCCATATCATCAAACTGCTAAGAAATTACTTTATAGAGTTAGAAAAAATAACAAATTTCATCTGGAAGAACAAAAGTAAAGATTTTCAAGAGAATTAATTAAAAAAAAATGCAAAGGAAAGTGGCTTAGCTATACAGACCTAAAACTATATTATAAAGTAGTGGTCATCAAAATCATTTGGTACTAGCTAAAAAATACAGTAGTGAATCGGTGGATCACAAGATACCATAGTCAATGACTATAGTAATCTAGTGTTTGATAAGTCCAAAGACTCTAGTTTCTGGGATAAGAATTCACTATTTAACAAAAAATGCTGGAAAAGCTGGAAAATAGTATGGCAGAAACTAAGTACTGACCAACATCTAACACCCTATATATATATATATCAAGATAAGGTAGAAATAGGTTCATGATTTAGACATAAAGGATGATACTATAAGCAAATTGGGAGAACAAAGGATAGTCTACCTCTCAGATCCATGGAGAGGTAAGTAATTTATGGCCAAAGAAAAACTACAGAACACTATGAAAAGCAAAATGGATAATTTCGATTACATTAAATTAAAAAGTTTTTGTTAAAACAATGAAACCAAAATTAGAAGGAAAACAGAAAGCTGGAAAAAATTTTTACATTCAGTGTTTCTGATAAAGGCCTTATTTCTAAAATATAGAGAGAATTGACTCAAATTTATAAGAATACAAGCCATTCCCCAATTGACAAATGGGCAAGAGATATGAATAGACAATTTTTAGGTGATGAAATTAAAGCCTTTTTTAGTCATATGAAAAAATACTCCAACTCACTATTGATTAGAGAAATGCAAATTAAGACAACTCTGAGGTGCTACTTCGGATTGGCTAAGATGGCAGGAAAAGATAGTGATCAATGTTGGAGGGACTGTAAGACTAGAACACTAATGCATTGTTGGTGGAGTTGTGAATTGATCCAACCATTCTGGAGAACAATTTGAAATTATGCCCAAAGGGCAATCAACTGTGCATAACCTTTGATCCAGCAGTGTATCTACTGGGTCTGTTATCCCAAAGAGATCATAAAAATGGGGAAAGAATGCATATGTGCAAAAATGTTTATATCAGTCCATTTTGTAGTGTCAAGGAAATGGAAAATGAGTCAGTGCCCCTCAGTTGGTGAACAGCTGAATAAGTTGTGGTACATGAATGTAATGGAATATTGTTCTTTAAAAAATGATGAGCAAGCTGATTTCAGAAAAGCCTGGAAAGACTTACATGAACCAACACTAAGTGAAGTGATTAGAGCCAAGAGAACATTGTATACAGCAACAAGTAGATTATATGATGATCAACTGTGACAGATTTGGCTCTTTTTAACAGAGGTGATTCAAGGCAATTCCAATAGACTTTGTGATGGAAAGAACCATCCACATTCAAAGAGAGAACTCTAGAGACTGAATGTGGATCAAAGAATAATATTTTCACCTCTTTTTTTTTTGGTAGTTGTTTTGGTAGTTTGCTTGGTTGTTGGGGGGGGGGGTTCAGTTTTTTTTTTTCATCTTTTGTTTGTATTTTTCTTGTGTAGCATGATGAATATGGAAATATATTTAGAAGACTTGCACATATTTAACCTATATTGGATTGCTTGCTCTCTATGAAAAGGGGTGGAAGGGAAGAGAGAAAAATTTGGAACAGAAGGTTCTGCAAAGGTGAATGTTGAAAACTATCTTTGCAGTATTTGGAAAAGTAAAAAGCTATTAAAATTTAAAGAACATATCATGAAAATGATTTGATACTAGGAAAATAAAAAGATAGCAATTTAAATAAAAGAAGAATAAAACTTATTTTTTTAAAAAGGAGGCAGCATTTCTGACTATACAAAAGGGAAAATTGGGAAGCCATCTTAAAGGAGCTGCCACGTCACTGCCCAGTTTGTACATGAAATTGGAGGACCTCAGCATCCTCTGCCCATTGCCAATTGACTATAAAAATATCCTCTAGTTTGTTTTGGAAACTATTCTTATGCATCAGCTTTCTCTTTTCTAGTGCAGATTTTGGGTTACCACACACCACATCATTCCTTTGGAGAAGCATTTACCAACCAAATGTAGGAATTAAGTGGGTTAGGAGAAATTGACCAGTTTCTTCATTTCAAAACACAGAGAGCTGTCATTCCAAGGCTAAGGGAAAATCCTCAACAGCTTTTCTTCTCATACAAAAATCTATCTAATATCAAATATGTGGTTCAAATGAGTGGTTTAATATATATGTAACCATATATGTGGAGAGAAAGCAGAAATTAGCAATGGGGTCTTCCATACCCAAAGAGGAATACTCCCTGCTTCAGGGATCTATCTATATCTCCAGAACCCATAATATCCATAGACACCCAGAGCATTTCATATTTCCTTCCTTTAAGGAAGGAAACTCTATCCTTGGGCCTCTTCTCCTGTGTCCTGATTAGAAACTTTTGGGCAAAAGTTCTCAAACTTTTTGTCCTCAGAATTTCTTAACACATTTGAAAAATTGAGGACTCCAAAGAGTTTTTGTTTATGTGGTTTACATTTATCAATATTTTACCATATTAGAAATTAAAACTGATTATTTGGGAAACATTTAATTTTAAACATCAACAACAAACCCATTATATTTTAGTATAAATATAACATATTTTTATGAAAAATATATCAAAATAACATTTTAGAAAACATTTTACAAAAGATATATATATATATGTATATATATATATATATATAAAGATATATATTTTTGCAAGCTTCTAATGTCTGGCTTAATGGAAGACACATGGGTTTTCCTGCCTGCTTTTGCATTCAATCTTTTGTGCTACCTTGTTTTGGTTGAAGTATTTGAAGAAAATCCAGCCTCATAAAAAATATTTAGTTGGGAAAGAAAGGAGTATTTTTATAGGCAAATAATGTCTTGTTATTATTATGAAATAATTTTGACCTTATGGACCACCTGAAAGGGTCTTGGGACTCCCAGGAGTCCTGGGAGACTGCTGGCCCCAGAACATTAGATAAGGTATAGTAATGAATGAATAAAAGCATGTACAAAGCATTACAACCATTCACTGGGCTAAACACTAGGAGTACAAATATGAAAGGGAACACAGTCCATCCTGCCCTCAAGGAGCTTGCATTCCACTTAGTGGATCACTAAGAAAGGGGAGTAGTGGTCTGGAGAGGGGTTTCTGATTTGGAAATTACCTAAGGTATTGAGTAGAACCATAGGAGAGTATATTGACATACCTTTTCCAATAGCAATATCTATACTTATTGAATTGATCACATTTCATGTATATATTCATGATCATGATGAATGTATGTTTGTACTCCATACACATCTGATTTTGGATTAATAGATGGTTGGATCAGAAGATTACAAAAAGACATGACTGTTCTCTCCTAGTACTCTACAACCCAACCACACTGATTTTCTTGCTGTTCCTTAAATATGACACTTCATTTCCCTAGTGCTTGTTGACTGACAGAAAATACACCAAAGAATCACAGATTCTTATAACTAAGTGAAAAAACATGAAAATCAATAATGGCAATTGTAAAATTATTTCTAAGCCTATTTTAAGAATCAAAATGTAGAAAATAATATTATATATGAAGGAAAATAACACACATTTTCATAGTACTTTAAGGTTTACAAAGCAGCTCTAGGTGGCATAATGGTTAGATATTTGGCCTGAAGTTGGGAATACCTAAATCCAGCCTCAGAAACTTCCTAGAAACAAATCACTTCTTCATCTCTGCCTCAGTTTCCCCAACTATAAAATAGGGATAACAGTTCCTACCTCACAGAGTTATTGTTAGAATCAAATGCAACTTATATAGCTCAGCACATTGGCTGGCACACAATAGATGCTTAATGGATTACTTGTTCCAAGAATATTAATAAAATGATGATTAATTTATTTAGATTAAAATATTGGGACAGTATGCAAGAGGATTTTCACAAATGCCTTCACTTAAAAATAATTAGTTTTATATGAAAAAAAAGTCTTTAAAGTAAGGACTGGAATTCCTCAAATTATTTTCCCCTGTCTCAGCCCTACATGAGAACGACTTTTTGTTGTTGTTGAGGCAATTGGGGTTAAGTGACTTGTAACAGGGCCTGCCAACCCCCTGCCAGCCTTGGACACCGCACAGGGGATGGCTCTGGTAATCTGAGGGTAGCCTTGTAAGGGTGAACAAGATGGCACTGGGAGGAAGCAGGTCCCATCCAAAGGAGCAACATGGCAGTTCCCTGGAGAGGCGTGCTGGACCTCAGAGGGGAGGACTTTGAATATCCTTATTAGGAAAGGAATGCACACATTATATTTATGTGTACCTTCCTGTAGAGAATCATGTATCTACTATAAGCTAGGATGTGATTACATATGAAGTAGTAACTAGAAACAAGCACCAAGTTGATAAAAGCACCTGCAGTCTTTGTAATAAACAGAGTCTCACACCACACTGGCTCTCGCCCCTCATTGCTCACGTTCTCCGCCATTTCAGGTGGACAGGCAGTGCTGGCCACATAAGACCATTCCATTCAGGAGTTGGAGCCGAGCCCCCTAACAGTGACTTGCCCAGGGTCACACAGCCAGGAAGTGTTAAGTGTCTGAAGCCAGATTTAAACTCAGGTCCTCCTGACTTCAGAGCTGGTGCTTATCCACTAGCTGCCCCTGAAAACAACTTCTTAAAAGATAATTGTTTATGATGATTAAACTCTGCATAACTAATCTTCAGTATTGAATATAAAGATATTTTAAGGAATCCTATGTAAGATAAGAAAATTAAAATGAGTCTTTCCACTTTCCATGAGTTTTCACATGTAAATACTCCAAATACTCCAGTCAGATCATTCTTTAATTATTTTTTAATATAAAAAATTTTTTTGAGACTGGAAGGACAGTAATCACTCACTGGTCAATCTCATTGCTGATCAGTATGGAAGCCTTGGACAGCTCTACTTTTTTCAACATTTTCCAAATGGAAGGCAGGTTCACCCTTCATTAGTCAGCCTCAAAGTCTTCTGAACCTGAAGGCTCATTGTATTGATTACAGATTTAGTTCTGACAGCGAATCAGCCTTAACCTTCCTGCAGCTAAGAGAATTCAAGTGATCCATGTGCCTCTGCATCCCTAATAACAGGGAATATAGGTGTGTGCCACTATGCCAGAACAGATCATCCAAAAAAGGAGTTTTTCAAGAATTCCCAAGGTTAATTACTCATGTAGTATATATAACCCCCCCTTTTTTTGCTGAACAGTACTTTACCAGAGCTCTACAGCAACAGAAGTAGATCAGTTATAACAATTTGTGATTTGTCTTTAGTTAAAAAAGCAAAGCTATTTTAGTCCTCATGGCTCTCAGACAAAATGCAAGCTGTGGTTCCCTTTTGAAACATGAAAGAGTTTTCTGATAAAGAAATTTATCACTTCCTTAGTGGTCTGGAGAAAATATTCTCACTAACAAAAGATGTGAAAAGGATGTGCCCAAATGTCAGAACAGAACATGTGTTAATTAAAAGGTTTGAGAAAAAAAATAATTAAGTTATTTTATTAGTAAAGCTATCATGTTTATCAATAAAAAGAGGTCAATGGCACTCTCAAATTCCAAAGACCTTTCACATTTTTATGCCTTTGGAAGAGAAGGTATTCTCCTATGCCAAAGGGATATAAAACTGTGCATACCCTTTGATCCAGCAATGTGGCTACTGGGGTCTATATTTCAAACAGATCATATAAAAAAGCGAAAAGGACCTACATGTGCAAAAATGTTTATAGCAGCTCTTTTTGTGGTGACAAAGAAACTGGAAATTGAGTGGATCCCCATTAATTGGGGAATGGCTAAGTTGTGATATATGATCATAATGGAATATTATTGTTCTATAAGAAATATTGAGCAGGAGGATTTCAGAAAAACCTGGAAAGACTTACATGAATGGATGCAAAGTTAAGTGAGGAGAACCAGCAGAACACCATACATAGTAATAGCAAGATTATGTGAGGATCAATTATGAGAGACTTAACTCTTCTCAGAAATAAAGTAATCCAAGACAATTCCAATGGACTTGGAAAATTCTATTCACATCCAGAGAAAGAACTATGGTGACTGAAAACATAGTTATCTTCACTTTTTTTTGGCTTTTTCTTTTTTGTGGTTTTTCCCTTTTATTGTGATTTTTTTCACAACATGATTAATATGGAAAATGTATAAAATGACTGTACATGTATAATCTATATATTGATTACTTTCTGTCTTGGGTAAGGGCGGAAAAGAGAAAAAAAATTGGAACTCAAAATCTTACAAAGATGAAGGTCAAAAATCAACTTTACATGTAATTGGGGGAAAATACTATTAATTGAAAAAATAATTTAAAAAAATTAAGAGCAGGTGTTCTTGAGGATGCCGATCAACTCTTGTTGTTTAACAATTAATGAAAAAATTAATATTATGATGAGGGGTGGGCTATTTAGCAATACAATGATGACCTTGAGATATTTGACTGGGATTACCTAAATCCCGATCAAAGAATCTTAACAATTTCCATATCATCTGACAAAAGGGAAAATCCACATTTGAGTAAGCACAATTAGCCCAAACTTAGAATTTCTTTTACTGTCTGGTTAGATCTTAGGTGGGGTAAGTCTTTTCCTAAGATTTCCCATACTGGTTGATTTATGGACAAGGAAGTAGAAAAGGGGCAAAATCTTGGTACCGATTTAATAATTAGTTATAAATGTAAGAGAGGAATAATCACTTCTTTCAGAAAACAATGATAGTATCGAAATTGGAAGATAAGTAAAGGCAAACAAAGACTCTCTAAATCATCTGGCCCTATGAAAAATGTTTGTGTACATAGATTATGTTTAAATTCAAAAAAAATTACTTCTCTTTCTTAAAAACACTAGGTAAATATGTTTATTGCAAAACCTAAATGTTAGATCATTGTGTTTCATTTATCTCCCTTTCTCAGCTCTTCCTCACCAGCTTGTGTCAAAGCAATCTTTTTTGTTTTTCATTACTTGGGTTTCCATGTGGCAAAAATAGAGCAGCCCTCAAATCCCCAGGAAAAGGTAGGAGGCTGCTCCTATTGCAGCAGTAGAAGCCAAAATGTCACTGACCACTTAGAAAAGGGGAGATTGCCCATAATTCACAATGATATCTGCTAATTAGTCAGCCACAATGAAGACATCAGCTCAGTTCAAATTTCATCTATGCCTAAATGGAACTCAAGTTTGTACTTTTATCAAACAGGAGAACCTCCTGACAGATGAATTCCCTTGGGGGTGAACAGAGTTGGCTTTTCCGTTTTAAGTAACATCTACAAAACCATGTTTTTTCCCTTAGGAAATCATATGGAATACTAACTCCCTAAAGTGGTGTTCTTTGAAAGGAAATTTCTCTGTGATTCCAGTTTCCAAAGCCATACAGCTTAACCTCAAAGTTTTGGTTTCAGAAAGAATAACAATTCTTCATTAAACATTTCCATTCATGAAATCATAGATCTAGAGTGCAAAAGTACATACTCAGCACCCAGTTTGTCTCTTTCATGTTACAGATGAAAATATAGAAGGCCAAGTTGATTAAGGGAATGCCCAATATCACCCCAAGGGTTATCTAGCAAAGGCAAGACTGGCACCTGGATCTTCTGATTAAAAAAAAAAAAAAAGACTACTGTACTAGGTTGCCTCCCATTCTTCATGAAGCTTTCTTTTCTCCTTTAAAAAAAAGTTTTCTGTTTTAATTTATGTAGATATCCTTACTAAGCATAATATATTCACTGTGTTCTCTAGGTACTGTCAAAGTTGTGTTCTTGGTTTATTTCCACTAAGCAGTACAGCACCTCCCCACCAAGTAGCTATAATTAAAATGTCAAAGCTTTACATTGAGATTAATTTAAAATTAATTACCTCATTGCCTATTAATTGGTCTGCCCACCTCCATCTGTCAGATTGCAAAAATAACCTATTACATTTTCTTGAGGGAAGCTCACATGTACTATTTTCCTCTGAAATCATCCTTTCATTTAGAAAAAAAGTTTCATTTTCAATTCACAAAACAAGCATACAGTACAATAAAAAAAGATGATTACACTTGAAACTGCAAATATATCGTGTACAAATTGCTATTCTCTCCAAATATACAGCAAAGTTATCATTTAAATTTCTTTTCTCCCCCTCTTTTCTTCCTTCCTCCCTGAGAGATGGTTACTATTTGTGTATGTACTTATATATATATATGTAATATGTATATATATATATGTAAAATTATTCTGTATATATGTCCACTTATCAGTTCTTTTTCTAGATACATGCGGATAGTATTTTTCTTCATATGTCCTTTATTTTTAATTTGTGTATTTATAATTACCTAAATGACAGTCACTCAAAGTCATTCTTAAAACAATATTGCTGTTATTGAATACAATATTCTCTTGGTTCTGCTTATTTCACGTTTCATCATTTCATTCAAGTCTTTTCATGCTGTTATAACATTATTTTGAGCTTGATCATTTCTTATAACCCAGCAGGATTTTATCACAGTCTTCAAAATTCTTTTTACAATTACTATTGCTAAATGTATTTCCCTCATATGTTCTATTAAAAAAAATTGGTTTTTTTAATTAAAAAATTTTTTTAAAAAAATTTTTTAAAAAAATTTTTTTTTAAAAAAAAACGGGTTTTTTTTTTTAAAAATTTTTGGGAAATTTTTTTTTTTTTTCCAAAGGGAAATAAATAACCAAAAAAACCTTTTAAGGTTTTTTTTTTTTAATTTTTTTTTCCCCTTTTTAAGGTTTTTTTTTTCCATTTAACTTTTTTTTTTTAAAAAAATTTTTTTTTTTTTAAATTTTTTTTTTTTAAAAAATTTTTTTTAAAAAATTTTTTTAAATTTTTTTTAAAATTTTTTGGTTAAAAAAATTTTTTTTAAAATTTTTTTTTTTTTTCCCCAAATTAAACTTTTTTTATTTTTTTTCTTTTCCCCCCAATTTTAAATTTTTTTAAAAATTTTTTTTTTTTTTTTTTTTTTTTTTTTTTAAATTTTTTTTTTTTTTTTTTAAAATTTTTCCCCCTTTTTTGGGGTTTTTTTTAATTTTTTTTTTTTTTCCCCTTTTTTTTCCAAAAAAAAAAAAAAAAGGGGGAAAAAAAAAAAAAAATTTCAAAGGGTTTTTTAATTCCAAATTTTTTTCCAATGGGAAAATTTTTAAAAAAAGGGGGGTTTTTTTTCCCCAAAAATTTAAAAAAATTTTTTTTAAAATTTTTTTTAATTTGGGTTTTTTGTTTTTTTTAAAAATTTTTTTTTTTTTTTTGGGGGGGTTTTTTTTTTTTTTTTTTTAAAATTTTTTTTTTTTTAAAACCTCCCCTTTTTGTTTTTTTTTTAAAAATTTTTTTTTTTTTTTTTTTTTTTTTCCCTTTTTTTTTTTTTTTTTTTTTTTTTTAATTTTAAAAATTTTTTCCTTTTTTTTTTTTTTTTTTTTTTTAATTTTTTTTTTTTTTCCAAAAATTTTCCTTTTTAAATTTTTTTTTTTTTTTGGCCAAAATTTTGTTAAATTTTTAAAAAATTTTTTATTTTTTTAATTTTAAAATTTTTTAAAAAAAATTTCATTTAAATTTTTCCCCCAATTTCCCAAAAATTTTTTTTTTTTTTTTTTCCTTTTTAATTTTTTTTTTTTTTGGGGGAAAAAAAAAAATTTTTTTTTTTAAGGAAAATTTTTTAAAAAGGGGTTTTCCCCCAAAAACCCTTTTTCTTCCCCCTTTCCTTTTTTAAACCCCAACCCCCCCCCCCTTTTTTTTTTTTTAAAAAAACCCCCCAAAATTTTTTCCCAAATTTTTTTTTAAATTTTCCCTTTTTTTTTTCCCCAAAAAATTTTTTTTTTTTTTAAAGGAAACCTTTTTTTAACCAAATTTTTTTCCCCTTTTTCCCCCTTTTTGGTTTCCAAACCTTGGTTTTTTTTTTTTTTTTAAAAAGGTTTTTTTTTTTTTAAAATTTTTTTTTAAAATTTTTTAATTTTTTTTTTCGGAAATTCAAATTTTTTTTTTTCTTTTAAAAATTTTTGGGGAATTTTTAAAATTTTAAACCCCTTTTTTTTTTTTTTTTTCCCCCTTTAAATTTTTTTTTTTTTAGGGTTTTTCCCTTTTTTTTTTTTTCCCAAAATTTCCTTTTTTTTTCCCCTTTTTTTTAAAGTTTTAAATTTCCCCTTTTTTTTTCCCCTTTTCAAAAATTTTTTTTTTTTTTTTTTCCTTTTTTTTTTTTTTTTTTTTTTTTTTTCCTTTTTTGGCCTTTTTTTTTTCTTTAAAATTTTTTTTTTTTGGGAATAAAAAAAATTTTTAAGGGTTTTTAAAAATTTTTTTTTTTCCCCTTTTTTTTTTTAAATTTTTTTTTTTTTTTTTTTAAAAAGGCCAAAAATTTTAAAAACAAGGGCCCCTTTTTTTTAAAAATTTTCCTCCCCCCCCAAACCCCCAAAAACCTTTCCCCCCCAAAAAAATGGTTTTTCCTTTTTCCCCCCCTTTTTTTTTTTAAAAACCAAAAAGGGGGTTTTTTTCCCCCCCTTTTTTTTTCCCCCGGGGGGGTTTTTTTTTTTTTTTTTTTAAAAAAAATTTTTTATTTTTTAAAAAAAAACCTTCCAAATTTTTTTTTTTTTTCCCCCCCCAAAGGATGAACCAAAATTTTAAAAAAATTAAAAAAAAAAAATTTGGGGTTTTTTTTAAAAACCCCCTTTTTTTAAAAAAATTTTTTTTTTTTTTTTTAAAAAAAAAAAAATTTTTTTTTTTTTTCCTTTTCCCCCCCCAAAAAAATTTAAAGGGTTTTAAATTTTTTTTTTTTGGGGGTTTTTTTTAAAAAAAACCCCCCTTTTTGAACCCCCTTTTTTTTTTTTTCCCCCCCCCCCCCCCTTTTTTTTTTTTTTTTTTTTTTTTTAAAGGAAAACCCTTTTTCCCCGGAAAGGCCCAAAAAACCCCCCCCCAGTTTTTCCCTGGGGTTTTTCCCAATTTTCCCCCCAAACCCCTTTTTTTTCCCCCCCCCGGGGGGTTTTAAAATTTTAAAAAAAACCCAAAAACCCCAAAAAACCCCTTTTCCCCCAAACCCTTTTTCCCCCAAAAAAACCCGGGGCCCCCCCCAAACCCTTTCCCTTAAATTAACCCCCAAAAAACCCCCCCAAAAAAAAAAAAAACCCCCCAAAAAACCCTTTTTTTCCCAAAAAAAAAAAATTTTTTTTTTAAAAAAAAAAAAAAAAAGGAAAAAAAACCCCCCCCCAAAAAAACCCCCTTTTCCCCCCCCCCGGGGAAAAATTTTGGGGCCCCCAAAGGGGGTTTTTCCCCAAAATTTTTTTCCCTTAAAACCAACCCCAAGGGGGGGCCCCCCCCCCTTTGGGGGCCCCCCCCCCTTTTTTTTGGGGCCCGGGGGCCCCCCCAAAGGCCGGGTTTCCCCCCTTTTAAAAAAAGGGGCCCCCCCCCCCCCCCCCCCTTCCCCCCCGGGAAAAACCCTTTCCCCCAAAAACCCCCCCCAAAACCCCCTTCCCCCCCCCCCCCCCCAAAGGGAAAAACCCTTTTGGGTTTTCCCGGGTTTAAAAAAAAAAAACCCAAGGGGCCCCTTTCCCCCCCCCCAAAAACCGGGGAAAAAAATTTCCGGGTTTTTTCCGGGGGGCCCCCCCCGGGCCGGGGGTTTTTTGGGGGTTTTGGGTTTTGGGGGGGGTTGGGGGGCCCCCCCCCCCCCCCCCCCCTTTCCCCTTTGGGCCCCCGGGGTCCCTTTTTTTAAAAAACCCCCCGGGGCCCCCCCCCCCCCCCCGGGCCAAAGGGCCCCCCCCCCCCCGGGGGTTTCCCCCCCCCCTTTTAATTTGGCCCCCCCGGGCCCCCGGGCCCCCCCCCTTTCCCCCCGGGGGGTTTAAGGGCCCATTTTCCCCCTTGGGGGCCCGGGGGGGAAGGGGGGGGGGGGTTTCCCCCGGGTTTTTTTTTTTTGGGGGTTTTTTCCTTAACCCCCCCCCCTTCCCCCCCTTTTTTTTTTCCCCCCCCTTTTTTTTCCTTGGGGCCCCCCCTTTTTCCCCCCGGGGGCCCCCTTTGGGGGGGGGGGCCCCCCTTTTTTTTTTTTAAAAAAAAAAAACCCCCAAGGGGGAATTCCTTTTTAAAAAAAATTTTTAAAAATTTTGTTTTTTTTTAAATTTTGGGTTTCCCCCCCCCAAAAAAATTTTTTTTTTTTTTTCCCCTTTTTTTAAAAAACCCCCCTTTAGGGTTTTTTTTTTTTTTTTTCCAAAAAATTTTCCTTTAAAAAAACCTTTTTGGGGAAAAATTTTTTTTTAAAAAATTTTCTTGGGTACCTTTAAATTTTAAAAAATTCCCTAATTTTTTTTTTTTTTCCCCCCAAAAGGGTCCAAATTTTTCCCCAAAAAAAACCCCCTTTTTCCTTGGGGAAAAATTTTTTTCCTTTTTTTTTAATTTAAAATTTAAAACCCCCTTTTTTTAAAATTTTTAAAAAAACCCCTTTAAAAACCCCCCCAAAAATTTTCCCTTTTGGGAAAAAAAAAAAAAATTTTGGTCATCACGCCTTCCCCTGATGTCTCAGGAAGGAAGTTGGAAACCACCTTAAAAATGGGAAATCAAAATCAGATTAGAGGTTTCTGAAGGGCCCTTTCAAACAGAATCATAAATCCATCAAGATAAGTGGTGTTACAATAATTACATAAATTACAAGCAGGTAGCAATATAACACAGGCTAGTGGTGTTTGCCTTTAAAGGAATCAACATGAAAATTAACATGTCCATCGTCCTAGCCCATGTCCAAGGGAATCCATTCCATTAGGTTTCATGGGCCAGGAACCAATACAATTTCATCTCCAGGAATCAATGGTTCTGGTTTTCAGTCCTGCAACAGTCTTTTTTTGTTGGGGAACCATTGATTCTCCGGAATTTTGTTTTAGATCTTCTCCTTTTTTTCCTCCGGGGTTTTTCTTCCTTTCTCCTCTCTCTGAGGGCGGGCACATAAGGCTGGCATCCATCTCCCTTTCTCCATCTGTAGGGATACAAGGCCCCCTTTCTTAAAAGCAGTTAACCTAAAATTTTCACTTTGGGGTTTCCTCCTCATCATCTGGCAATTCGTTGGGTTTTCCAATATTGAAGCTCTCCACTGGACTCCTTTTCTTTTGGGTTCAATACCCCAAAGGGTTGTTATTTAGGGTCTGTGCCCCATTTCTATCTTGAATTGGACACCACCTAATATATTGTCATTGTTTATACCAAAACCTATCCTGAAAATTCAATATAAAGATTTTTTTCACATCTCCCTCTTTTTCTCTTATTCTGAATATTTGATTTTCAATTTCATGTAATCTTTTTTTTTTAATCTTTTCTTCCTCCTTCCCCTCTTGATTAACAATATTCCAACCATAACTTTAAAAAAATATATTTTTTTCTTTTCTAGTTTTTTTTAATGGAAAATATCTTTTATTTTGATCATAATTGTTTTATTTTTAAATTATTTATAATAAACCTAAATGGCCTATTAATAGGTTAAAATGCCCATTCTATAAATATATGAAATTATTAATTATTATAATAAATTATTTATCATCCTAAAAATGGCCCCTTTAATATTCAGGGCAATATATTTGGAATTAAAATAGAAAATTTAAAGGAAATTGGTTTAAGATTAATTTCCAACAAGACTGTTTTCTAAATTTTATCTGCAGTGAATTATCAAATAGAATATCTTTCCTAAAATGATATGGTTGGGACCCTTAATAAAAACAAATTTGGGTTTCATTATTTTTGATTCTCCTCCATCCAGCATGTTTCCATGGATTTTTAGCTATTTTTTAAAACCCAAACCATGGTGTTGATAACTGTTGTTATAACCTAATTTGAAGTGTAGAGGTACTATCCCTTTCATTTCTACCACTTTTCAGGGTTTCCTTAAATATTCTATATTATTTAATTGAATTTTGTTTTTTTGATCAAGTTTCACAAAATAGGCCTTTTGAATATATATGAAAAATTGTAATGTAACTATGAAAGTGTTGCCATTTTATTGTTTTCAGTGTGGCCCTAAACTGTAAGGACTGAATTTTCTCAATTATTTAAGTGGTTACTTAACATCTCCCTCCTCCCACCAATTTTTATTATCTAAAGTTTTAAAATTTATCTTTTTTATTTTCCAAGATTCTTTTTTTATTTTTTTTTTTTCTTTCCTGAGGAATTGGGTTTTGGTTTGGCCCAAGGGGCACAAACCCAGAAGGTGTCAATGTGGAGGGCAATTTAACCAGGTTCTCCTGAAACTCTTCAGGGCTGGTGCCTCATCCACTGCCCCCACCTAGCTAAGTCCGAATTTTTTAAAAAATCTACCCCTTTACTAATCGTGTTGGAGACAAAAAACAGAACAAAGGGAAAAATAATGGGAGGGAAAAAAAACCCAACAGAAAAAGAAGTGAACATGTTGAGTTGGTTTTTTTCAACTTATTAATTTTTCTGAATGCAGATGACATTTTCCTCCAAACTTGATTGAATTGCCTTGGAGGTTCTTTAACTTTAAGGAGCCCTTTCAGAACAATTATTAATCACAAAATTTTTGTGAATTTGGGGTCTTTTAATGGGGTTTCTTTCTTCCCTTAGATTATATTATTATTATCAGTTAGAAATGGTGTATTTGTAAGTTTCTTGGAAAATTTCAGGCTTTTGCTTAAGCTATTACTTACCTCATCGATTCTTTCATAATTTCCCAAGATGAAGGTAAACCTCCTAACTTGGTAAACCGGGGAGGGTTTTAGCTTCGGCCATATTTTTCACTTTAAGTTCTTTCTTTGTCTTTTCCTTATGAGCTATTATTAGATTTCTGGACCTCACCAGATAATATTCCTCTGGTAAGTGGTCTTTTAATCCAACTCTTTATTTTTGAAAAACTTTTTGTATTTTCCATGGCATGTTACTTTTCAGTTTTTTTGCCAAGGTTTTTAGATAAAAATTGTTCTTTTCCATATCCTCTGTAGAGTTTTTTTCAAGTCATAAATTAGTGTCCTTTATCAAAGCTTTTTTTTTCTAATGTATAAGTTCACTGGTCATGCTGAATGGCTTGTTAATTTAAATAAAACCGATTTTTTTCCTGATGTTGAAATATTTTGGATCTTCTAGTAAAAATTCAGGTTAAAAGGAATGATGGGCAGATAAATGCTGAAAGATTTTTTATTTCCGTTTATATTTTTTTCTTTCATGTTCTTTACATTTTCTTTTTTTTTCTGAGATATTTTATCCAGTTAGTTTAGGAATTTTTTGGAAAAAATCTTCCCAAGTTTTTATTTCATTAGGGTTTTTTTATTATGCCTAAGAACTGATCGGTTTTTCTCATTTTTTCTTCTAGCCTTGTTCTGATTTCACCTAAGGTCACTTGCTACTTTTTGACTATTTTTCTGCCTTCTTTTAACCCATTTGCTTTAAAGGTTTGTTAAAAGTTTTAATTTTTCAAGGAGCAAGCTTTTTGGTTTTTTGATCATCTTTGCAGCTTTTTCTTTTTTTTGATCTGTTGCCCCTTAACTTCTGTTTTCTCTTTTGGATTGACTTGGAGGATTTTTTTTAGGTTCTTTTTTTTCATGTTTGGATTCCTTTTCTTTTAATCACTATAAGTTTTTGAAGATTCATTTTCCCGAAAAGAGTGTTTGGAAGTACCTTTGGCATGTTGTTTTTTCAATGTCATTGTCTTTTACATGGTTATTAATGTTTCAAAGACTTGCCTTCAAACCCACCCAATGATTTAAGATTCCACCATTAAATCTTTATGTCTATTTGGATCTGTTGACTGTGGTCTCTTAAACCCAAACATTTTTGGTTTCCTTTTCCTTTTGATATAGAACTTTTGGACAAAGTGGATTAGTTTAAATGTACTTTAAATCTACCCATTTCTAGGTCTCACTTTTCCTCAAATATTTCTCTCCCCTTTATTTGTTTAGCGTTTCCCTGGTTTTAGAGTTTTACTAAGCTTATTTCTTCCTTTTTGTCTTCAAATTTGTTACCCAATCCTTGACCTATTTTTTTTATTTCTTTCCCCTACACGCACTAAGTGGTTAAGTCAAACCCCTACCCTTCCACCTACCCTCAAATGTTTTTGGCTTATTTTTCTTTCATTTAAAGGATTTCTTTTATTTTGACCCCTTTTCCATAATTCTCTTTAGTTTTATTTATATTTAATTAATAATTGTCTGTATACTTATTTAATCTTTCTTTACTGTTTATATTTCTCGTGGAATAAATGAACAAGCAGATCAATTCAGCTTGATTCCCTCTTCTACCAAGTGTCTCCATTACCTTATAAATCTTGCCCTCATTGCTTTTCTCTTATCCTTTCCTCTTACACATATGACTTGATGACCAAGAAGACGAAAGTAGAAATGTTGCCCTATGGCACATGATTTATCAGAGGGTCCCACCAAAACTTTGTCTCCTTCCTCCGGTGTACTTCCATCCCCACCCCCCACCCCTCAACCGGGCCCCAAGAATTAACCTCCCTGTCACCTTCAGGGACCAAAAATATCAAATCGCCTTATTGGCATTCAAAATCCCTCCAACCTAACTTTCCCTTTAGTCTTATACCTTACTGTTAACCATTTTCTTTGATCCAGTGGCTGGCTGCTTGTTGTCCCAAAAAATAAGGTATTCCATTTCTTGGACTTGGGCTTTTCTCTGCTTGCCCTTTGTGTGCATTCCTCATCTCTTTATTTTCTTTTTAAAATTTTATTTTTTTTTTAATTGCCTTTTATTTACAGGTTATATGCATGGGTAACTTTACAGCATTAACAATGGCCAAACCTCTTGTTGCAATTTTTCACCTCTTACCCCCCACCCCTTCCCCCAGATGGCAGGATGACCAGTAGATGTTTAATATATTAAAATATAAATTAGATACCCAATAAGTATGCATGATCTGGTTACTTTTTAGTACCAACTCACATCTCGACTTCTACATGAAACTTTCCCCATCTTCTTTTCTCTCTTCCCTTTGACTTGTTTCTATCTTCCCTTTGTTGATATTTTCCTATTTATCAAGGAGAAACCTTGTTTGTACATATTGGTTTTCCCTTGTTTTCCCTCCCCCATGAATTTGGTTCCTTTAAAGACAGGTATTATCTTTTCCTTTGGTTTGCAGCCTTAGGTTTTTTGGGGCCTGAACTATTAATAGTCTTATTCAATGTGAATCGATAGATTAGAATTTTCTCTAGGTCCCAAATTATTTCAATTCTTGTTCCTACCCTCTTTACGATCATTTTCATATTCATTAAGCATGTTATGTTATCTTATTTTATTTTATTTTATTTTTTTTTAAGGCAAGGTCTTTAAAAGATAAGACCAAGAACAGACTGAAAATACCTGCAGTCTCACCCATTCATCGTATAAAGAGTTTTGGGACTTTGTTTCCACCTGGACCACTTTGCCCCCTTAGGCCTTAGTGTTTTCCCTTTCTGGGGGCTCAACGCCTGAATGGGAAAATTCCTTAGTGAGGAAATCTCAATGAGCTTAATCCACTCCAATTAAGAACTGCTGAACTAAGGAGATGCATAGGTCTCCACTACCCAGAAAATTAGGATTATAGACATACACTACCAGAACCAGTGGGCATTCCTTTTTTAAACTTAATTTTCATTTTCTTCAATTGATGCAACCAACCAAACATTTCCAAAACACAATACAATAAGAAAGATGATTGAACACGAAACTTCAACTATTGACAAGGAGCTGATTTTCTTTTAAAGGAAATTCTAAGATTTGATTCAGAGCATGAAGAAAAAGCAAGCAAATGTCCAAATAATTTTCACAGTAGCAAATGTTGATGGAAACCCTTTTATTCCCCACCTTAAAAGGATAGTCCCAATTACCTTCTTTTTTAAACAAATGTACAATCATTTTTTCATAACCCATCCCCCCTTTGAACCTCCCTCTAAAAACACCTAAAGAACCCACTGAGACCGTGGGGCCGGGATTTGGGTTCCAAAATAAAATTCCATTTTCCGGCATGGCCAGACCTTTAACAATCCCACTAGGGGTTATTCACCTAGTCAATTCAGCAATGTCCCAACTCGGACATGCAAGGTCTGCTCCACGTACACAGCCCACTAGCAGTGGGATGAAGCAAACACTTCCACTTCTACCCACATTTCTGTTTTAGGATGGCCAAGGGGAAAACGCCGCCTTCTCCACCACCCCAATCAGGAAAATTTATCCCCAAAATAATTTAGTATAAATAATTTGGTGTCTTTCAGAACTGGAAACAAACAAACAACCCCTCCTCCCAAACCCCTCTCCCCAAAACAAACAACCCTCCCTCAAAACCCTCCCCAAACCCCTCTCCCTAAAACTAAACCCCTCCCCACAAACCCCCTCTCCCAAACATCCCCGTCCCCCAAAACCCTCTCCCCAAACCCCTCCCCTAAACTAACCCCTCCCCCAAACCCCTCTCCCAAACAAAACAACCCCCCAAAACCCTCTCCCCAAACCCCCTCTCCCTAAACTAACCCCTCCCCACAAACCCCCTCTCCCTAAACAAACAACCCCTCCCCCCAAACCCTCTCCCCAAACCCCCTCTCCCTAAACTAACCCCTCCCCCAAAACCCCTCCCCAAAACAAACAACCCCTCCCTTAAAACCCTCTCCCCAAACAGACAAAACCCCTTTTAAGGGGTCTTAAAACCGTTTTGAAACAAAAAGGAACAAACCTAATTGATAGTAGAGCCACAGTCCTTTATTCTGCCTCCCAGCAAAAAGCGTAAAGAATAAGAATTCTCGGTCCTGTTCCAAGCAGGGAACCTGCTGGTTTGGTTTAAATCCAAATTTTATCATGGAATTTATAAGAATCCAGTTGGCATCGAGTTCTTTCACGGAAAGCTGTTGCTTGAGGTTTCTTCCCCCCGTTCTGGTCCCTGCGGGCCTCCAGGACCGCCTCCCGGGTGCCCCCTCCAGAACCACGGCTCCCAGTCATTCCCCTCTCTTTGCACTCTGTGCGGGTTTCGTTTTCACAGGTCTGTGATAGAACAAGCTTGGACGTTTATGGTCTGTCATCCAAGGTGAACCATGATAGCGTTTCATGGCCTTCAGAGCATCCGCTTTTCGCTCAAAGTGAACATCTGCTGTCCCTAAGCTTCGGCCGGAGCGATCATAATGTAGAGCTGCCTTCTTCAGAGTTCCACATGCAGCAAATAGTTCCTGGATAGCGGCATCCGAGACCCCGCAATCCAGATTGGAGACGAGTTTGGCCGGTCTGGTCGGGCCGGCCTCCCAAGTCACCGTGGAACACGTCGGGCTGCCCCTTGTCTGGAAGCTGCTTGGGTCGGCTGTAGGGCGCGGGTGGGTTCCTGCCGCCGCCCCTGGCGCCTCCGTGGGCCCCGGCCCACCTGTTCCGGATGGGGCCCCCGGCTCCCAAGTCACTGTGGAACACGTCGGGCTGCCTCTTGTCTGGAAGCCGCCAGGGTTAGGGGGGTCGGCTCCTGCCCGCCCCGGGGCCATCCCCTCCCTGCCTGATGGGGCCCCCGCCCTCCCGGTTTTGCCGGGTTGCCACCTGCGCGCCCCCGCCTTCGGGGCCGCCCTGGGCTCCCGCCCGACCTGGGCCCCGGTCCCCGCCGCATCCGGCCAGCTGGGTTTGAGTTTAATAATGTCGTCCCAGGGACATGTCCAGCTTGTTGGCCATGGGGGCGGAATCCTGGGGTTCGGCAATCCCCACAACGGTTGTTTTGAAAAAAAACCCAATGTTATTTAATGTTGTTCTTTCCTTCCACTCCACCTCTAGAGATGGCTCCTCTCGAACAAAACCATATTTACATCTATAAACGAATGTTCCCTTTTCTCTCTAGGCCGGTAAGGTGAAGGAACACCAGCCAATTGAGGGATCTTTGAGCTTTTGGGCCGTCTTCCTCCCGGATCTCTTGAGCTCTTTATCTCTATGAAAATACCACTTGTAGGGTGTAATCTTTGGGTGAAAGGTGTCAACTCAGAGAACTACACTTTGGACAAGAACTTTGGGAAACTAGATAACCATTGTCACATCACTTCCACTGAGTTAACCCTTGTTGTAAGGAATTAAACCAATCCTACTGAGCCTTGGATGTTTCTCCACGGTTCCCCTTTACACACACACACACACACCCGTCCATTGTTCCCATACTTTATTTACCATTTCTTTCTTTGGATGCAGATAAACACTTTCTTCAGAGGTCTTTTTATATTTGATTTGAATATTTATAAAGATCCAAATGACATTTTCTTCCAAATAATTCTTAAAACAATAACCCTTGCTATTGTATAAATGTTTTTCGAAAATAAATATTCCCTGGGAGCAGGTTTCTTGGGGGGGTTTGGAGGCAGCCTTCCTTTTCAGTTCGTGTAATCCCCACAATATGCAGGCAGGTTTTAAAGTCCAAACTTTGATTGTCTCCTTCTCCTTCCACTTGGGGCTTGGCTAGTTTTCTGGAGGCCTTTTGGATCTTGGTTTGTGTTTCTCCATAGGACAGTCCACCCTTTCTTTCCTTGGTTCTGCCTGCCATCACTTCTCTGGCTTCCTTTAGTTCTACCCTTTTGCCTTCTCCTGGCTTTCCAACTTCCCTGGATTTCCAAGGTTTGTGCTTCAACCTCCAGCCACTACAAAAGTGGGATGATGGAAGGAATTCCTCTCAGCCTCAAAAGCTTCTAGTGGCTTGTCCTTTCCAGCCTACGGCTCCCCTCCTTATAATGTTCCACACTGAGTACACCCATCATCATATCACTAGGAAACCATCATCTGTTGGCCCTTTGAATCAATGCTAAAGTAGATTTCACCCTGTTTTAATTGCACTTAGTACCTTGTCCCCTGGCCCCATGACATTCCATAAATAGGATCAGATCAATCCATTGAACCGTCAAATGGGATTAAATTATTGGTTCCCTATCAACCCTGTCTTAGACCTTGTAAGAATCCTAACATCTCCCCTTTCCTTTTTAGAACAGAGGTAGTCGGCCTCCCTGACTTCCTCAAGGAGGTGAGAACCCCAAAGGAGGGTGATCATGCCTTTCCCTGACTGCCCCAAAAGGGGAAAAACACCATCAAACGGGTCATCACGCCTTCCCTGATGTCTCAGGAAGGAAGTTGGAAACACCAAAAGGAAAATGGGAAATCAAATCAGATTAGCAAGGTTTCAAAGGGCCCCTCTTCAAACAGACATCCAAAATTCATCAAGATAAGTGGTGTTACACATAATTACATAAATTACATAAGCAGGTAGCAAATAACACAGGCTGGTGGTTGTTTAAAAAAAACATGAATCAACATGAGGGAAATTATACATGTCCATCGGTCCTGAACCGGGTCCAAGGGAATTCACTGTCCATTGGTTCATGGGCCGGAACAAACAATTTTCATCTCCAGGAATCCAATGATTCCTGCTGGTTTTCAGGTCCGCAACAGTCTTATCTTTGTGTTGGGGAATCCTTATTCCCCAGATTTTGTTCTTAAGATCTTTCCCTTTGTTTCTCCGGAGGTTTTTCTCTTTTGTTCTCTCTCTGAGGGACAAAAACAAAGGCTGGCACCCATCTGTTTCCTTCTCCATCTGTAGGGAACAAGGCAACCCTTTTCTCCCGCAGTTAACCTAAATATTTTACCACTTTGGGGATTTCTCCTCATCATTGGGCAGCAATTGTTGGGAGGTGCTTTCTTATATTGAAGCTGCTCTCACTGGACTCTGCCTTTCTGTTGGGTTCAATACCCCAAAGGGATCGTTATTTAGGGTCTGTAGCCCCATTTCTATCTGAATTGGACACCACTAATATATTGTCATTATGTTACATACCAAACCTATGCCTGAGAAATTCAATATAAAGATTTTTTTTCACATCTCGCTTCTTTGTCCCTTATTCTAGATATACTGATTTTCAATTTCATGTAATCTAACTTTTTTTTTTAATCTTTTCTAACTTCCTCTTTCCCCTCTTGAGTGAACAAAATATCTCCAACGCATAGCTTTAAAAGATATATATTATTTTCTTTTCTAGTTTTTTGTTAATGGTAAAATATCTTTATTTATGATCATAATTGTTTTATTATTTAAAATTATTTATAGTATAGACATATAGATGGCATCTATTAATATGATGTAATATGCCCATTCTATAAATATATGAAATTATTAATATTATAATGAAATTATTTATCATCCTAAAAATGGCCTTTAATATTCAGGGCACATATATTTGGAATTTAACATAGAAAATTATGTAAGAAATTGATTTAACGATAATTTCTACAAGACTGTTTTCTAATTTTATCTGCAGTGATTATCAAATAGAATATCTTTCTAAAATGATATAGTTGGGGACTTAGTAAAAACTAGGTTACTGAGTTTCATTATTTTTGATTCTCCTCCATCCAGCATGTTCCATGGATTTACTTAGCTATTTTTTTAAAACCAGTACCACATGGTGTTGATAACTTTATTTAATAACCAATTTGAAAATGTGAAATTTATCCCTCTTTCATTTCTACCACTTTTCATGATTTCCCTTAATATTCTATATGTGTTCCAATAAATGAATTTTGTTATTATTTGATCAAGTTCTACAAAATAGGCCTTTGAATATATATGAAAAATTGTAATGTAACTATGAAAGTGTTGCCATTTTTATTGTTTCAGTGTGGCCTAACTGTAAGGACTGAATATTTCTCAATTATTTAAGTGGTTACTTAACATCTCCTCCTCCCACCATTTTTATTATCTAAAGTTTGAAAATTCTATCTTATTTTATTTTCAGATTCTTTCATTCTTATTTTTTTTTCTTTTCTTTCCTGAGGCAATTGGGTTTAAGTGATTTGCCCACAGGCACACAACCAGAAGGTGTCAAGTGTGTGAGGGCAAATTTGAACTCAGGTTCTCCTGACTTCAGGGCTGGTGCTCTATCCACTGCCCCAACTAGCTAAGTCCGAATTTTTTTTAAAAATCTACATTACTTTACTAATCGTGTTGGGAGACAAAAATCAGAACAAAAGGGAAAAACCATGGGAGAGGAAAAAAAAACCAACAACAACAGAAAAAAGAAGTGAACATAGTATGAGTTGATTTACATTCAATCTCCATAATTCTTTTTCTGAATGCAGATGACATTTTCTATCCAAACTTGATTGGAATTGCCTTGGAGAGGTTCTTTAATACTTTAAGGAGCCCTTTGCAGAACACATTATTAATCACAAATATTTTGTGAATTCTGTGGGTCTTTTTAATGGGAGTTTCTCTTCTTCTCCCTTAGATTATATTATTATTATCAGTTAGAAATGGTTTATTTGTAAGTTTCTTGGAAAGCCTGCGACTTTGCTGAAGCTATTACTTACCTCATCTAGATTCTTTCATAATTTCCCAAGATGTTTTAAGTAAACTCTCCTAACTTCAGTAAACAGGAGGAGTTTTAATTCGGCCATATTTTTCACTTTAAGGTTCTTTCTTTTTGTCTTTTTACTATTTGAGCTTTTATTATTATTTCTTGGGACTCTACCAAGATAATATTCTTGGTGAGTGGTTTCCTTTAGTCTACTCTTTTATTTATTGAGAAAATTTTTATATTTCCATGGCATGTTACTTTTCAGTTTTACACAGTTTTTAGGATATTAAAAATTGTTCTTTTACATATACTCTGTAGAGTTTTTTTCAAGTCATAAATTAGTGTCCTTTATCAAAGGCTTTTTTTTTTCTAATGTATCAAGTTCATCATGTCATGCTGGATGGTTGCATTGTTAATATGATCAAATAAACTGATTGTTTTCCTGATGTTGAAATATTTTTGGATCTTCTAGTAAAAATCTCACTTGGTCACAATGAATGATAGACTAGATAAATGCTGATAAGATTTTTATTTCTAGTTTATATTTTTTCTTTCTTTCATACTTACTTTACATTTAACTTCTTTTTTCTTTTCTGAGATGGGATTATCTATCCAGTTAGTTTAGAATTTTTTTTTTTTGAAGAAAATCTTCTAAGTTTTATGTTCATTAGGGTTTTTGCATTTTATTATGCCTAAGAACTGATCGTTTCTTCTCATTTTTTCTTCTAGCCTTGTTCTGATTTCACCTAGTGCACTTGCTACTTTATTGACTATTTTTCTGCCTTCTTTTTAACCCATTTAGCTAAAGGTTTGTTAATAGTTTCAATTTTTTCAAAGAGCAAGCTTTTAGTTTTGTTGATCATCTTTGCAGCTTTTTATTTTTATTTTGATCTGTTGCTCCTCTAACTTCAATGTTTTCTCTTTTGTGATGACTTGGAGTGCATTTATTTTGTAGGTTCTTATTTTTAAAATGCATGCTTGATTCACTCTTTCTTTTTAATCACTATAAGTTTTGAAGATGTCATTTTCCCCAGAAAGAGTGCTTTGGATGTATCACAAATTTGGCATGTTGTTTTTTCAATATCATTGTCTTTCACATGATTATTAAGTGTTTCAAAGACTTGTTCTTCAGCCCACCCATGATTTAAGATTCCACCATTAAATCTTTATGGCTATTTGGATCTCTTGACTGTGGTCTCTGAACTAATTGACATTTTTGGTTCCTTTTCCTTTTGATATAGAACTTTGGACAAGTGATTAGTTTGGCTTAATGTACTTTAAATCTACCCATTTCTAGGTCTCACTTTTCCTCAAATATTTCTCTCCCCTTTATTTGTTTAGCGTTTCCTTAGTTTTAGAGTTTTACTAAGCTTATTTCTTCCTTTTTATCTTCATTTAGCTATCTAATCCTTGACCTATTTTTTATTTCTTTCCCCCTGCTACGCACTAAGTGGTTAAGTCAAACCCCTATCTTCCTGACCTACCCTCAAATGGTTTGGCTTATTTTTTCTTTCATTCCAAAGGATTCCTTTTATTTTGTTCCCTTCCATAATTCTCTTAGTTTTCTATTTATATTTATATGCCTTAATAATTGTCTGTATACTTATTTAATCTTTCTTTAGCTGTTTTATATTTCTCGTGGAATAAATGAACAAGCAGATCAATTCAACCGATTTCTTCTACCAAGTTTTAATTTATAAATCTTGCCCTCCTTTGCTTTTCTCTTATCCCTTTCCTCACCCACAATTGACTTTGGTGACCAAAGAAGACGAAATAAAATGTTGCCCCATGGACATGGTTTAGCCAAGCGGGGTTACCAAAACTTGTCTCTCCTCTCCAGTGTCACTCTCCATCCCCCCCCACCCCTCAACCGGGCCCCAATGAATAACCTCCCTGTCACCTTCAGGACCAAATATCAAATCGCTTATTGGCATTCAAATCCCTGCATAACCTAACTTTCCCCTTTAGTCTTATACCTTACTGCTAGCCATATATTCTTTGATCCAGTGACGCTGGCTGTCTTGCTGTCCCACAAATAAGGTATTCCATTTCTTGACTCTGGGCATTTTCTCTGCTTGCCCATGTGTGCATTCCTCATCTCTGGTTACTTTTCTTTTTTTTTTAATTTAATTTTATTTATTTAATAGCCTTTTATTTACAGGTTATATGCATGGGTAACTTTACAGCATTAACAATGGCCAAACCTCTTGTTGCAATTTTTCCCTTCCCCCCACCCTTCCCAGATGGGGATGACCAGTAGATGTTTAATTATTTAAAATATAAATTAGATACCCAATAAGGGTAGCCATGATTGGTTCTTTTTAGTACCCTTTCACATCTCGATTTCCCACATGAAATTTCCCCATCTTCCTTTTCTTCCCCTTTGACTTGTTTCTATCTTCCCTTTTGTTGATATTTTCCTATTTATCAAAGAAATTTGTTTGTAATTATTTTTTTTGCTGTCTTCCCCTCCCCCCATGAACTGTAAATCTTTAAAAGACAGGTATTAATTCTTTCCTTTGGTTTGCAGCCTTAGGTTTTAGCACAGGGCCTGAACTATTAATAGTCTTATTCAATGTGAATCGATAGATTAGAATTTTCTCTAGGTCCCAAATTATTTCAATTCTTGTTCCTACCCTCTTTACGATCATTTTCATATTCATTAAGCATGTTATGTTATCTTATTTTATTTTATTTTATTTTTTAAGGCACGAGTCTTATCAAGATAAGACTACGTAAGATTAGACTGAAAATACCGGTACTTGATCTCACCATTCATCAGTATAAGAGTTTTGCTGGACTTTGTTTCTCACCTGGATCACTTTGCCCACCCTTAGGCAACATAGTGTTTTTCCCTTTCTGGGGGCTCAACGCCTGAATGGGAAAATTCCTTAGTGAGGAAATCTCAATGAGCTTAATCCACTCCAATTAAGAACTGCTGAACTAAGGAGATGCATAGGTCTCCACTACCCAGAAAATTAGGATTATAGACATACACTACCAGAACCAGTAGCATTCCTTTTTAAACTTAATTTTCATTTTCTTCAATTGATGCAACCAACCAAACATTTCCAAAACACAATACAATAAGAAAGATGATTGAACACGAAACTTCAACTATTGACAAGGAGCTGATTTTCTTTTAAAGGAAATTCTAAGATTTGATTCAGAGCATGAAGAAAAAGCAAGCAAATGTCCAAATATTTTTCCGTAGAAATGGAAAAATTCCTTTTCCGAATTAAAAAGGATTAGTTTCAATACTATCTTTTGTCGAACAAATGTACAATCATTTTTTTCATAACCCATCCACCCCTTTGAACCTCCCCTCTAAACACCTAAGAACCCACTGAGCACCTGTGGGCCAGGATTTGGGTTCTCAAAATAAGATTCCATTTTTCAACGGCATGGTCAGACTAGCTAACAATCCCACTAGGGGTTATTCACCTAGTCAATTCAGCAATGTCCCAACTCGGACATGCAAGGTCTGCTCCACGTACACAGCCCACTAGCAGTGGGATGAAGCAAACACTTCCACTTCTACCCACATTTCTGTTTTAGGATGGCCAAGGGGAAAACGCCGCCTTCTCCACCACAGCAACCAGGAAAATTTATCCCCAAAATAATTTAGTATAAATAATTTGGTGTCTTTCAGAACTGAAACAAACAAACAACTCCTCCTCCCAAATCCCCTCTCCCCAAACAAACAACCCGTCCCCCCAAAACCCTCTCCCCAAACCCCCTCTCCCTAAACTAACCCCTCCCCACAAACCCCCTCTCCCCAAACAAACAACCCCTCCCCCCAAAACCCTCTCCCCAAACAGACAAAAACCTCTTTACATGAGTCTTAAATCCTATTTCGAAACAAAAAAGGAACAAATCCATCATTGATAGTAGAGCCACAGTCCTTTATTCTGCCTCCCAGCAAAAAGCGTAAAGAATAAGAATTCTCGGTCCTGTTCCAAGCAGGGAACCTGCTGGCTAGTTTAAGTCCAATTCAATCATGGCATTATAAGCATCCAGTTGTGCATCGAGTTCTTCTACGGAAAGCTGTTGCTTCGAGTTTCTTCCGGTCCCTCGTTCTGGTCCTCGCGGGCCTCCGGGACCGCCTCTCCGGGTGCCGCCTCCAGAACCACGGCTCCCAGTCATTCTCCCTCTCTTTGCACTCTGTGCGGGTCTTCGTTGTGCACGAGTCTGTGATAGAACAAGCTGGACGTTCATAGGTCTGTCATCCAAGGTGACACCATGATAGCGTTTCATGGCCTTCAGAGCATCTGCTTTTCGCTCAAAGTGAACATCTGCTGTCCCTAAGCTTCGGCCGGAGCGATCATAATGTAGAGCTGCCTTCTTCAGAGTTCCACATGCAGCAAATAGTTCCTGGATATCGGCACCCGAGACCCCGCAATCCAGATTGGAGATCAGCAGTTTGGCGCCGGTCTCAAGTACGGGCCCATTTCCCCAAATCACCGTGGGAACACGCCGGGCTGCCCTTGTCTGGAAGCTGCGGGTCGGCTGGGGGGCGGGTGGGTTTCGCCGCCCCTGGCGCCTCCGGGCCCCGCCCACCTGTTTCCGGATGGGGTTGGTCCCAAGTCACTGTGGAACACGTCGGGCCTTTCAAGCCGCCGGGCCGGCTGTGGGGCCGGGGCGGCCTCCGCCGGCCCCGGGGCCATGGCCCTCCTGTTCCTGATGGGGCCCCCGCCTCGGTTTCCGCGGGCTGCCACCTGCGCGCCCCCGCCTTCGGGGCCGCCCTGGGCCCCGCCCGACCTGGGCCCCGGTCCCCGCCGCATCCGCCACCCTGGCTCGCTTGGGTTTAAACATTGTCGCCCAGGGACGTCCAACGGGCCATGGCGGGGGGAATCTGGGGGTCGGCACGAATCCCCACAACGAGTTGTTTTGAAAAAATATCTAATCGTTATTTAATGTTGTTCTTTTCACCTCCCCTCTAGAGATGGCTCCTCTCAGACCCGTCATATTTAATCTTATAAACGAATTTTTCCTTTCAAAACACCCACCACTTTGGCCTTTGTCTTCCTTCCCGGATCTCGGAGCCCAACTTATGATAAGTACATCATTAGGTGTCAATCTTTACAACAGGTGTCAACTCGGGAGAACTATACATAAGTACCTAAGAACTTGTGGAAACTAGATAACCATTGTTCACATTCCACTGAGTTAACAATTTGTTTAGAATTAAATTAATCCTACTGAGCCTTAAGTATGTTTCTCCCGGTTCTGCCCTTTACACACACACACACACCCGTCCATTTATTGTCCCACATACTTTATTTACCATTTCTTTCTTTGGACAGAAACGACTTTTCTTCAGAGGTCTTTTATATTTGATTTGAATATTTATAAGAGTCCAAATGACATTTTCTCAGATTCATTCTTAAAACAATATTGCTGCTATTGTATACAATGTTTCCTTGGTTTTCCTCATTTCCGTCTCTTGGATGGATACCTCATTCTTAAAGAATGCTATTTCTTTTTCATAACATCATAGCATAATAATATATAAAAATAGTTTCCCAACTTGATTAGTTAGGTGTTTCTCTCAGCCCAAAGATTTCTTGTGCATTATTTTTGTTCATTTACCAACTTTTGTTAACTTTTTTTTTGCCAACTTAATGGGACATTTCTTTCTAGGTTTGGTAAGCTATACGCACATAAATGTATACAAACACACATATGTCTCTATATACATAGACACATTTATACATACACTTATATTGATATGTGTGTGAATGATTTGTGACTTTATTAGCAGTGGGGATCTAGAGTGTATACCCTTATATAACCAAAGCATCACTGTACATCTGCTAAGTATATACTGTGCATGAGGGACCACATATAAAACTTTCTATTGTGTGTAGTTTGTCACCTGTTATCACTCTGCTTCAATCACAACATATATTGTCACAGTCCCCTGATTTCAGTTTAAGGGAGCCCTTTCGGGAAATGGGGAGCTGAAGCCGACATTGTCAGCAAGTTCGCTCTAGGGTTAAGGGTCTTATATCCCACCCAGAATTCCCCCACTTCTGCACTTCTAGTATCTCAAATACAACTTATTAGGTCATTAGAAAGGGCCTATGGTACCAAGATGGGAGTCCACCATGCAGTCCTAATGCAGGATGCATTTTCCAGGTCAGTTAATATTTCACACTTTTCTCTTTTTTCATTTTTTTTTTTGGTTTTACTTTGTTGTATCTTGATTTCTCATAAATGCATTAGCTTCTATTTTCTCAATTTTAATTTTTAAGGAATTATTTTTCGTAGTGACCTCTTGTACCTCCTTTCCCATGTAACCAATTTTGCTTTTTAAGACATTCTTCTTATTAGCTTTTTGTTTTTCTTTTTGCACCACTCTCAATTTTTTTCTCTAATTTTCCCTCTATCTCTTTTATTTGATTTTTAAAAATCCCTTTTGAGCTCTTCCATAGCCTAAGACCAATTCTTATTTTCTTAAAGTTTTGAATTTGGGAACTTTGACTTTTATTTCTTCTAATTGTTTTGACCCTTGCCCTTATAAGTAACTTTAATTCGAAACCTTTTTTGTCCTTTTTTCCTAGCCTATTACTCAGCTTTTAACTCTTTGTAAAGTAGGACTGTTTCCAGGGTGGAGAGTGCACTATTCCAAGCTTCAAGAGTTTTGTGTAGCTTTTTCAGAGAAACTTCTCAGATCCAAACACAAACTCCTCTTTTCTACTCTGGAACTGTTAGGAGTGTCCCTGCTCCATTATAGTTGTAAGATCTAGTTTGCTAAAGCAACAGAGTCCTACTTTGTTGGCACTGACACTGAGGTCAGAGCCAGAACCAGAGCTGCACTGGCTCAGCCTGTACTGTTTTCATGCTGGACTGCCAAGCCCGTTGCCACTTTTCTGCTGACCTTCCAAGTCCTCTTTGATATCTCTGTGCTAAGAAATCGGGAATCCACCAGTACTGCTGCTGATTCAAAGGCCCCTAAACCTGATTTAGTGGAGTGGGGCCTGGGCTGGGGCTGGAGCTGTAGACAGGGATGTGATGATGCATCTTGCATTAGGACTCCATGCCGGACTCCCATCTTGGTGCCATAGGCCCTTTCTGATGACCTAATAAGTTGTCTTCAATTGGAAAATGTTCTACTCTCTCCTTTGGGGAACCGCCTTTACTCCAATATTTTGACTCTGCCTCTTAGGATTTTTTTTTTTTTTGCTGAGACAATTGGGGTTAAGTGACTTGCCCAGGGTTACACACTTAGGAAATGTTAAGTGTCTGAGTCCAGATTTGAACTCAGGTCTTCCTGACTTCAGTACTGGTACATTATCCACTGCATCACATAGCTGCCCCCAAATGGATTTTTAAATACATGTTTTTCATATTTTAAAAAGATGTGTTTCAAACAAGTTGACCATATTAACTCCAAATTATTGTTTAAATGAAGCCCCCATTTTTAGGAAACTCACAGATGAGTTATTCTCTAATGGGTAGGTGATCAAAAGATATGAACAAATAGTTTCTAGGAAAGAATTGCTAACTATTAACAAGAAAGACTAATAAGAGAAATGCAAATCAAAAACAACTTTACCTCATTGCCATCAAATGGCCAAAAATGACAAATATAGGAGTAGTTAATGTTGGAGGGGGTAAGAAAATATGGTACTATAATCTACTGTTGGTGGAACTTTGAATTGGCTCCCTCAGTCTGGAAAATCCCATTGCTACATATATATTCCAAGAAAGTCAATAATATGATAAAAGTCTCATGTACCGAAATAAAGTTTTCAAAGTTCTTTTTTAGTAGTAGCAAAGAACTGAAAACAAAGTAGATGCCCATTTTTTGGAGAATAGGAAAATAAATATGGTGAAATGAACCCATAAATAACTAGAAGAAAACCAGACTTCATGTTTTCAAGTTCTGAAATGACTTTCTGTTGATCCCTTTCCCTTAGCCCGAAGGGAAATTAGTGGTTTTTCTTTTTGGACCCGTTGAATTTTATTCTCTTTAATTATAGTCAGTATATGAAGGGCTACAGTTGAATCAGAAGAAAGTATAGCATCTTTGGCTGCACTTAACATTCTTGCTTTAGGCTACTATCACTTCTAGCTCCTAAGCCTTTAGTTCTCCAAGAAAAACCTCTGCTTTTTTGTAAGTATCTTTCTTTAAGTTTCAGAAATCTTGACTTGTTTCCTTGCCTTAGTTTTTCAGTACAGGCATGAAATAATGTATCCATCAAGCAAGGTGCTGTCCACCTTGCTAGGTGCTGGCACACAAAGAAAAAAATAAAACTCCCTGATCTCAAGGATTTGACATTCTATCAAGAGCAACAACATATATTAAGTATACATAGAATAAAATATGCAAAATAAATATAATGTGGCTAATGACAAAATAGTTTGAGAAAGGCACTAGTGTTAAGGACCATGCCTAAGTGAAGGGGCAGGTCAATTCTCTGAGAACCTCCACAGTTGTGAATCATAAACCTAAAGTTGCAAAACAGCCTTTACTAACACAGATGTTCCTTGTGGACTGGGAATGAAATAAATTGAAGGCAAGAGGGAAAAGGAGAGAGGTCAGAGGATGCAACTGCCTCTCAGCCTCCTTGGATCTTCATCATCCTCTCACAGGAAGAGATCCATTCTACAAACCTAAGTTAGGTCTCCAGCAGCCACTGGCAGGTGGCTCCCTTATCACAACACACTAGCATTTGGGCTAAGGAAAGTTATTAAGTGTGGAAGGTATAGGTGACATTTTGTACTAGTGGCAGAGGTGAGGAGGAAGTACATTCCTGGAATAGAGGAGTGGCCAATGCAAAGATAGAAAGGAGAGACTCAGTGACGTGTTGGAGGAACAGAGTTCCACTTTGGCTAGACTAGAGATTACAAGAAAGACAGTGAGGTTGGAAAAATAATTTGGGGCCAATCTCTGAAGGGCTCTAAAAGCCAAATAATAGGGTTTCTATTTTATCCTCTGTCAAATACAAGAAACAGGAAAGAATGATTCTGTCTTCTTTAAAGGTAACTATATTGTTATGATAGACCTATGAGCAAGTGGCCAGGGCAGGAATCACAGAACAAGGATTTTAAGGATCATGGAATCAGGATCTAGAACTCCAAATTAGGCTTGCTGTATGAGGATGTTCCAGCTCACCTCACATTCAGTCCCAAACTACTAGTGTAGGAATTAGCTAGATGAGTCGGGAGCATACACTCAATGCCCAGGGATCCAAACTAAACTGGCAGTATTCAGATGCCCAGCCTGAATCATGAAGTCAGCAATGTGGGGTCACCCAGACAGTCTAGGACCATAGATTCCATATCCAAAAACCCTAGTAAGGATATCCCAAAGTAGACTGTGGAGTCTATGGGGACAGGAGCATAAAGGGGGAGTATTGCCCAGAGGAGCCAGGATCTCAGAATCAGTCTGCAGAGCAATACTATCTTCCAGGTTGCCCAGATTAAAATGACTGAAAAAATGAATAAAAAAATAAATAAAGAGCTATTATGAAGCTTGGAATGTCCAAAATACCTCCGTGCAAAACCTGAAAGAAAAATACAACTTGGCAAAAAAACAAAAACAAGATCAATTAAGATTCCTAGAAGAAATGACAAACATTAAAAATTGTATTATGAATGAAATAAGAGTGATAGAAGAAAGAAATGAAAAAGAACCATATCCATAAAGGGGATACTCGGAAAGCTAGTTAACAGTTTAGTACAGTTTTAACCTTTCCCAAGTAAAAGATTCCCAGAAAATTAAAATGAGACAGTAAGAATTAATACAATAAAATAAAAAGATTGAGAAAATTGAAGAAAATGTAAGGTATCTTATAAAAAAAAACAACTGATCTGGAAAGCAAATAATGAAGTAATATATAAAGAATCATTGGACTACCTAAAAACAATGACAAAAAAAGGCCTGAATATCATATTTTAAAAAATCATGAAATAAAACTTACTAGATTTCTTAGAACCAGAGGGCAAAATGAAAACAGAAAGAGTTAACTGGTCATCCTAAAAGGAACTCTAAAATAAAAACTTCTAGAACATCTCAGCCAAAATTCAGAGCTTTCAGGTCAAAGAAAAATCCTGCAAGCAGCCAGAAAGAAACAATTCAAGTACCAAGGAGTCACAGTCAGAATCACACAAAATTTAGCAGCTACCATTTCATAGGAGTGGAAAGATGGGAATAAAATTCCAAAGGGCAAAAGACATAAGCTTACAATCAAAAATAAATCACCCAGCAAAATAGACTATAATCTTATAAAGAATAATATGTATCTTTCCTTAAATGGAGGCCTTGTAAGCATTCTTGATGAAAAGACTTGAGCTGAATAGAAATTTTGAACTACAGATATGGAAGTAAAGATAGACATAAATAGATAAGTACAAGTAAAGAATGAAAAAAGATTTTTATAAGAATGAAGCATTTGCATATTAATGGAAAGATGAAATCAGCATCTTCTAGGAAAAATTATGTCATCAGTTGTTGTAGAGGGAATCAGTAAGATAAGGGCCTGGGTATAATTTTTGTTATGTTTTGAAGATTCTAAAATAAAAACATAAAGGGTGATGAGGCAAAAAGTGATATATTATTAAAAATGGAAGGAATGTTTGGAGGAACAAATTATAATTATTTCACATAATTAGGGTAGTTGTGAAGTGCATAGAGTGCCAGGTCAACTCACTTCCATGACATGGATAACTACAATCCTCTTCAAGACTTATCTTCCTGAGGAATTTGTGGCCAAAGAAAAATTGCAATACATTATGGAATGCAAAATGGATAATTTTGATTATATTAAGTTAAAAAATTTTATACAAAAAAAAAAAACCCAATTCAGACTAGATTAGAAGGGAAGCAATAAACTGGGGGAAAAAATTTACATCCAATGGTTCTGATCAAGGCCTCATTTCTAAAATATATAGAGAATTGACTCAACTTTATAAGAATTCAAGCCATTCTCCAGACAATTTTCAGATGAAGAAATTGAAACTTTCTAGTCATATGAAAAGGTTTTCTAAATCGCTGTTGATCAGAGAAATGCAAATTAAGACAACTCTGAGATACCACTGTACACCTCTCAGATTGACTGAAATGACAGGAAAAAATAGTGAGGTATGTTGGAGAGGATGTGGGAAAATTGGGACACTGATATATCATTGGTGGAATTGTGAACTGATTCAGGCATTCTGGGGAATAATTTGGAACTCTGCTCAAAAGATTAACAAACTGTGCATACTCTTTGATCCAGCAGCGTCTCTGTTAGTTCTATATCCCAAAGAGATCATAAAAGAGGGAAAGGGACCTACATGTGCAAAAATGTTTGTGGCAGCTCTTTTTGTAGTGACAAGAAACTGGAAACCGAGTGGATGCCCATCAGTTGGAGAATGGCTGAATAAATTACGAATGTTATGGAATATTATTGTTCCGTAAGAAACCATCAGCAGGATGATTTCAGAAAGGCCTGGAGAGACTTACATGAACTGATGCTGAGTGAAATGAGTAGAACCAGGAGATCACTGTACATGGCAACAAGATTATACGATGATCAATTCTGATGGATGTGGCTGTCATCAGCAATGAAATGATTCAGGTCAGTTCCAATGATCTTGGAGGACTGTAGGGACTGAGTATGGATCACATCATATTTTCACCTTTTTTGTTGTTGTTTGCTTGCAGTTTGTTTTCTTTCTCACTTTTTCTTTTTTGATCTGATTTTTCTTGTGCAGCATGATAATTGTGGAAATATGTATAGAAGAATTACATGGTTAACATATATTGGATTACTTGCCATCTAGTGGAGGGAGTGGGGGGAAGGGAAAAAATTGTAACACAAGGTTTTGCAAGGGTGAATGTTGAAAATTACCTATGCATATGTTTTAAAAACTAAAAAAATCTTTAATTTTTAAAATAATGTGATTGGAACCATAAGGCCTTCATGATGGAGGACCAGCCACATGAACGGAAAGCAGAAAATAAAGGAAAAGGCAAATTGAAAACTTAAAAAAAAATTATCTTCCTGAATTCAAATCTGACTCAGATTTCCAGAATTAAAAGCCACCTTCCTGGTTTTGTACCCAATTTATCAAAATATGTTTGTATAAAGTTTTGATCTATATTTTATTCATATGATGATTAAAATAATGCTGAGCAAATCAACAATAAGAACAAGTACACAAGTATTCTTTACCCTAGTAATAAATGCACTAACGTGAAAGACTCCAGACTCAAGACTCCAGACTCCATCCTTGACCAGCCAAGTGGTAGCTCTCCTTCCTTCATCACTTCTCTACCTAAAGATCAAGGCCCATCCAGATATCTTCCAAAAAACTAGTCTGGACATTACATTTTGATGCCTAAACATTTAGGGGCTCTAGACATGAGACTGTAGACACAAGGACCTATACTCAGCAGTTCGACTGGTGAGATTCTAAGCTCAGTGGAGCAGTCCCTGTGATCTGGAAATAGGGTGAGTACAATAGACAAGCAGGAAAATTTGGTAAGGGGTAAACTACTGTGTCAGTTGAAATGGAGCAAATACTAAGAAAAGAGCCTCCGCCACCTCAAGGGAAGTGGGTAGAATGCATAGTTAGGTTAATAAAGAAGCAAGGTTTGTTGGTAACTCAGAGGCAGATCACTGGGTTCTTAAATATTTTAGAGTGCATGTCTCCTTGGCTCTCTAAGAAAGAAAAATTAGAGCCAGAGATGTGGAAAATAGTGAGAGAGCAATTAACTGAATACTACAAAGTTATAGGTCCTGATTCAATTCCTGAGGAAACATTCCTTATATACAATATAATATAACTGGCTTTAAAGAATCCCAAGTTTTAAAACAAGGAAAGATTTTAATGTGGATGGCAAGGAAGTGTCAGGAGAAATAGCCTGAGGGGGGTAGTACTGAAAAAGCATCTTGAAGGCATGGAGAGTTGGGCAGGAAAAGAGTTAAGTATCATAAGGACAGTGCTGATGAGCTTAAGGGGTGTGGTGCTTCTCATTTTCACAACTCAGCTTCACTTCCCCCTATACCCCAGCAGGTGCCCGCTAAGGGCATTCCCCATCTCCTGACCCTCCTCCCTCAATTTCCCCTTCCTGGGTGGAGGGAAGAGGATGAATGGAAGGGGCAGTGACAACATCAGCACCACCCATGCAGCAGCTTTGTCCACCCCCTATGACATGATTACCAAAGGCATTAGTTAAAGCTAAAGAGAAAGGACAGGATACATCTGATTTGAGAATAGATGCTTACTCTGTGATTGAAGAGTTTGACTCTTCAGGTCAAGAAAGAAGAAGATACAGTCCTTTTAATCTGGGAATTATTAAAGATCTGAAAAAGGCTTGCACTCTTTATAGGTCTACATCATCTTATGTTAAGATGTTATTAGAGAATTTGGCTTTTGAAATTTTAACCCCTAATGATTGGAAATCTTTAGCAAGGACATGTTTAGAACCTGGACAAAATTTGTTGTGGCTTACTGAGTATAGTGAACTCTATAGAATACAAGCCCAACGAAATAGGCAAACTGGAGTTGATATACCAGTCACCTTTGATCAGCTAGCAGGTTTAGGTCCTTATGCAGACTCTTTAGCACAGATTAATTACCCCATAGCAGCATATGAGCAAATTGCTGTTGCTGCTATAAAACATGGGGCACCCTCCCAGGAAGAGAAGATAGAGGGGAAGCCTTCATAAAACTAGCACAAGGTCCAATTGAATCTTTTGCTGATTTTGTGGGACATCTGCAAACAGCTGTCATATGAACTATTGGTGAAAATGCAGCAACAGAAATTATGAAAAGACAACTTTCTAGAGAAAATGCTAATGAGGATTGTAGAAGAATTATACTAGGACTACACAAAGATATTCCTTTAAATGAGATCATAAGACAGTGTGTCACAGTGGGCACAAATACCTTTTATAACCAGGCTTTGATTCAGACTTCCCAAGATCCAAACATGGGAAGACAGGGTCCCTTTTGGCAAGGAACTTCCAGAGAGACTTGTCAATACTTACAATGTGGTAAAGTAGGGCATCTGAAAGCTCGATGTTGGCATAGAGATAGAGTGAAAAAACAGGGTGGGAGAACAAGACCTAAAACCCCATGTGCAAAATGCAACAGAAGCTTCCATTGGGCATCAGAATGTAGATTGACTCAGGGAAATGGGAAGTGGGGCTCGGTTTCAGGACTCCAGGCAAAAAACACTTGGGGCATGATGGCAGCCAATGCTACACCCAGAGAGTCTTTAGAAGTTCAATATTCAAACATGATCAATCAGCCTAGAAGCAACCTGATGAGAGAAAGGGGTTACAATTGGGGAGAATAGAGTGGTATGCAGCTGGGACTACTTAAAATATCCCCTAGAGAGGTAAAATCTGTTACTCTCCAGCCTATGAATCCTTTGCCTCCAGGCACAATAAATAGGCTTAACCATTTCATGTGCTGAGAGTGCTTATAAAACAGTGTTTATCTATACACTGATATGGGAAACTGCAGAATGTGTAGCTAATATCCCAGTCACTGATACAGATAGACAATGTGTGATAATATCACCCAGGAGAAGTAGTAGCATCGAGTTTACTGATACAGACTCCTAATAGGCAATCTGGTGATATTGGCCCAGATTTTGACTCCCAGCAACAGAATTCAGCAATATTCTGGACTACAGCAATTATAGCTGATTGTCCTTTGTTCCCTGTCTATGTAAATGTCATACCATCGGAAGGATTGGTAGACACAGGTGCAGATCATACCATCATTAGAGGTGCCAGTTGGCCCAATCAACAAGGACACCCATATGTCTGGCATAGGAGGATCAATAGAAGCTGAAATTAGTGCTATTCCTTTCAGATGGGCATTTGAAAGTGAAACATGAGTTTTTACTCCTTTTGTAGCTGAAAAAATCCCCATCAATCTGTGGGGAAAAGACATTTTACAACAGTTAGGATTACAAATGAATTCGGATTTTTAGGCAGGGCTGTTGATGAAGGCCTGCCAACGCTCTCACCTGTTCTTATTCAATGGAAAACTGATACACCAGCATGGGTGGAACAGTGACCCTTACCAAGTGATAGAATTCAGACCTTATTAAATATAGTACAGGAGCAACTTAAGCAAGGACACTCACAACCTTCTCTAAGTCCTTGGAATTCCCCTGTATTTGTTGTAAGAAAGAAATCTGGACAATGAAGGATGTTGACTGATTTAAGAAAAGTAAATGAACAGATGGAAACTATGGGAACTCTTCAGCCTGGACTTCCATCTCCTATTCAGTTGCCTAGAGAATGGCCTCTTTGGGTTATAGACATTAAGGATTGTTTCTATTCTATCCCTCTAATAAGGAGGATATGTAAAGATTTGCCTTTTCAGTGCCCAGCATTAATTTAGCTGAGCCTTATAAAACATATGAATGGACAGTTTTGCCACAGTGAATTAAAAATAGCCTTACTATATATCAAATGTATATTGCTGCTGCTCTTACTCCAGTAAGAAAAGCATTTCCAGTAATAAACTGGGAAAATATTTTTACAATTAAAGGCTCTGATAAAGGCCTCATTTCCAAAATATATAGAGAATTGACTCTATAAGAAATCAAGTCATTCTCCATTGATAAATGGTCAAAGGATATGAATAGACAATTTTCAGATGAAGAAATGAAAATTATTTCTAGCCATATGAAAAGATGCTCCAAGTCATTATTAATCAGAGAAATGCAAATTAAGGCAACTCTGAGATACTACTACACACCTGTCAGATTGGCTAGAATTAGAATAACAGGGAAAGATAATGTGGAATGTTGGAGGGCATGTGGGAAAACTGGGACACTGATACATTGCTGGTGGAATTGTGAATACATCCAGCCATTCTGGAGAACGATTTGGAGCTATGCTCAAAAAGTTATCAAACTGTGTATATCCTTTGATCCAGCAGTGTTACTAATGGGCTTATATCCCAAAGAGATCTTAAAGAAGGGAAAGGGATCTGTATGTGCAAGAATGTTTGTGTCAGCTCTCTTTGTAGTGGCTAGAAACTGGAAACTGAGTGGTGGATGCCCATCAATTGGAGAATGGCTGAATAAATTGTGGTATATGAATATTATGGAATATTATTGTTCTGTAAGAAATGACCAGCAGGATGATTTCAGAAAGGCCTGGAAAGACTTACATGAACTGAGGCTGAGTGAAATGAGCAAGACCAGGAGATCATTATATACTTCAATAACAATACTATATAATGATCAATTCTGATAGATGTGGCCCTCTTCAATAATGAGATGAACTAAATCAGTTCCAATAGAACAGTAATGAATTGAACCAGCTACACCCCATGAAAGAACTCTGGGAGATGACTATGAACCACTACACAGAATTCCCAATCCCTCTATCTTTGTCTGCCTGCATTTTTTATTTCCTTCACAGATTAATTGTACACTATTTCAAAATCCGATTCTTTTTGTAAAGCAAAATAACTGTATGGACATGTGTATATATATTGTATTTAACTTATACTTTAACATATTTAACATGTACTGGCCAACCTGCCATGGGGCGGGGGGGAGCGGGAGGAAGGAGAGGAAAAGTTGGAACAAAAGGTTTTGCAATTGTCAGTGCTGAAAAACTGTCCATGCGTATATCGTGTAAATAAAAAGCTATAATAAAATTAATTAATTAATTAAATTTAAAAAACATTTCCAAATATTGTTATACATTACATGGATGATATCTTGGGGTGTGCACCTGAGTAGCAAATGTCAGAAGCATGTCTACAAAAGATCATAGAAACACTAAGGAACTACAAATTGCAAATAGCTCCAGAAAATATTCAAAGACATGCTCCTTTTCGATATTTAGGATATGGAGTATATCCGAAGGTGCTTACAGTACAAAAACTTTCTTTAAGAACTGAGAAATTGAACACCTTAAATGACTTTCAGAAATTTATAGGAAATATCCAATGGATGCATCCAGTGTTAGGCTTAATTACCTATCAATTACAACCATTATATGACATTTTAAGGGGAGACAATGTTTTAAACTCACCACACCAGTTTACAAAAGAAACTCAAGAGGCTTTGAGAGAAGTTGAACTGGCTTTATCCAATGTGGTTGAAAGAGTCACTCAACAACCCTTGGAAATATCAGTTTTTGTTACAAAAGAGGCACCCACAGCAGTCCTTCATCAAGGACACAGAATCTCCATTAAAGATAACCCGGCTATCTTTAGCAATAATTGCTACATAATTGGCAATGGATTTTTGAAGAAAAGGTTTCTAAGGTTTCTCTTTTTTTTTTTTTAATTTTTATTTAATAGCCTTTTATTTACAGGATATATGCATAGGTAACTTTACAGCATTAACAATTCCCAAATCTCTTGTTCCAATTTTTCACCTCTTACCCCCCCCCTCCCCAGATGGCAGGATGACCAGTAGATGTTAAATACATTAAAATATAAATTAGGTACACAATAAGTATACATGATAAGGTTTCTCTTAATAGACAAACTATCTTTACAGATGCATCCAAACATAACATTTATGCTGTATACTCTCATGACTTAACTATAAAGAGAGTAGTGAGAATTCCTTTTCAGTCCACTCAGCAGAATGAATTGTATGCAATCATTCTAGCTCTTACTTATTATCCAGGAGATATAAATATAATATCTGATTTGGCCTATTCGGTAGGTGTGGTACAAAGAATTGCCACAGCCCAAATAAAACTTGTAGCTTCCAATATATATCAGCTCTTTAAGGAACTTCAAGAGCAAGTGAGAAGGCATCCAGGTAAAATTTATATCTTGCATGTCCACTCTCATAGTGGACTTCCAGGTCCTATTTTTTATGGAAATTCAAAGGCAGATAGCCTTCTAATCATATTAACTAATACTATTTTATTTCAAACAGTCCAAGAATCTCATTCTAAACATCATCAAGCTGCTTGAGCTTTACATTTATAATTTGGGATAGCAAGAGAGGAAGCTGGGAGCATAGTAAAAGCCTGTACAGCTTGCCTTCCTTTCCACGCTCCTACACTCCCTCCGGGGAAGACCCCTCGTGGTTTGAAACCTAATGAAATTTGGCAAATGGATGTGACCCATTACAAATCTTTTGGTCATCTGTCTTTTATCCATGTTGTAGTTTCAGAATTTACTTTTACAATACCAGCAGCAAAAGAATGCAGCCCGAGTGGTCACTGAATTCCTTATGCAAGCTTTTGCAATTATGGGAATGCCACAAGCAATAAAAACAGATAATGGACCTGCATATACTTCTAAACATTTTGCACACTTTTGTGCACAGTATCAGATTTTACACACCACTGGCATACCCTTTAATCCTCAAAGACAGGAAATAGTAGAGAGGAGAAACAAAGACATTAAGATGCTGCTCCAAAAACAAAAGAAAGGGGGAGCTACAGGTAACCCTAGAGAACTTCTAAATTTAGCTCTTTATACAATTAACATCTTGATTTTTTGACAAAGATGCACTGGTTCTGACAGACAGGTTTTATAACCCACCGGAAGGGCAGTGTCCAGTGCAAGCAGCTCCACTATCTTTAGATAAAGAAAGTGGGGAATGGAAGGGACCAGATTAGTTAACTGCTTGGGGGAGAGGGTTTGCTTGTATCTCTATAGATGGAGAACGAATCAGATGGGTGCCAACAAGCCGTATTCGCCTTGTCTATTGGAGAGAGATGGAAAAAGAGAAAACCCTCAAAACGAAGGAGAAGACCCAAGAAACATCAGATGGTTCCATCTCTGACTACACATGCCACTGAAAAAGCATGGCTATAACCCAATGTGTGTGTCAATTCACTCATGAACATCAAAAATTGTCAATGAGACTGTTGCAGGACTTCAAAACCTGCAGGAATCATTGGATTCCCTGACACGTGAAGTAATGGACAATAGATTGGTTTTGGACTATCTCTTGGCAGCTGAAGGAGGTGTATGTGTGATTGTTATTTACATACCCTCCTTCTAGAACTTATGGACATGTATAATTCCTCATGTTGATTCATGTTGTTTCTTACATCAATACTAAACTGTGTTATCTTACTATGTGCTTGTGTAATACCTCTCATGCTGATGGATTTATGTATACCTGTTTCAGTTAAGATCCTTAAGCCCAAAGGAAACCTGCTAACAATATATTGCTTGACTCCTCACTTCCCTTTAGTATCCATCTCCTTTTCTGAGAAGTTAGGAAGGGCGTGATCACCTGTGTTTCAAAACAAAAGAAAGTGGGAGATGTAGAGGACCCAAGATAATGGGAAACTCTGGGAAAGGTATACTTGAAGCAAGGATACTTACAGCAAGGTGTTTACTCAGTGTGATTGATGAGATAATGGTTCTCTAATTCACATATACTTAGTGTGATGTAATGGTGTAATCACTCTAGTTGGTATATACTTAGTGTGATATGGTGATGTAATGGTTCTACAGTTGGCAGATGCTCAATGTGCTATAGTGATGTAATTGCACTAAGGTATTTAAAGGCTGAGAGGACTGGAGAGGAGAGTGTGTGCTTGAGCTTGATCTCAGACTCAGAGACTCAGACACAGACACAGAGAAGACTTAAGACTCCAGACTCCATCCTTGACCATCCTTGTGGTGGCTATCCTGCCTTCATCACTTCACCTAAGACCTTGGTCTTGGACCTGTTCAGAGATCCTCCAGAAAGCTAGTCTGGACACTACACTGACTTGACCAAATCACTACTCCTCCCGCTTAATAGATTAATTGAATGTTAAACAAACAATATACCCCATGTATTGGAGGACTGTGCCCAATTAACAAGTATAAAGCTTCTCTGTGCTCACAGGTCTCTCTTCCCAAAGAAGAGCAGAACCCACTTCTGGCCAGAAACATTAAGTCAATTGTTTAAGATTCTTCTTTAATAAATTTTTCTCGATATTTGATTTTCAGTGTCAGGAATGTATTTCTAAGACTCACTCTGGAATATCTAAACATCTCTGTGATTCTCTTACCTTGGAATAACCCTCTGCCAGGTTGGTCCCTGTATCTCATTGGTAAATTCCTCCATTTTGTGGAGAAACGCAATCTGGTAAATTTCCAGCTCTGTTGTTGACTTTCTAGACTTCAAAATCATGTCCCCATATAACTAAATTTATCCCTGCTCCTCCAACTCCTTATTCTCCCCACTTTTCAAGTCTCTTTTGTGTATGTCTTCCCCAGTTAGAATGTAAGCTCTTTGAGGGCAAACACTGTATTTTTTATGCCAATATTTATAAATTCAGTGCTTAGCACAATGCTTGGCATAAATTAAGTGCTGAATAAATGTTAGTTGTCTTACTTTACTTTGTCTGGTTAGAAGAGGGTATCTCAATTTGAGAAAGAAGGGAACCAAAAATCTTAGGATGGAAATAAAACACTATCAGTGGAAAAAAAGAAAATAATAATTTTTTTTTTTTTGGCTAAAGCTTTTTATTTCAAAACATATGCATAGATAATTTTCAACATTCACCCCTGCAAAATCCTGTGTTCCAAATTTTTCACTCCTTTCCCCTATCCCCTCCCCTAAACGGCAAGTAATCCAATATGTTAAATACATGCAATTTCTCTATACATATTCCCACAATTATCATGATGCACACACACACACACACAAATGAAATCAAAAAGGGAAAAAATGAGAAAGAAAACAAAATGCAAGCAAGCAACAACAAAAAGGAGAAAATATTTTGTTGTGATCCACATTCAGTCCCCACAGCCCTCTCTCTGAGTGCAGATAATTTTCTCCTTCATAAAACCATTGAAATTGGCCTGAATCATTTCATTGTTGAGAAGAGCCATGTCCAACAGAATTGATCATCATATAATCTTGTTTTTTCTATGTACAATGTTCTCTTCATTCTAATCACCTCACTTAGCCTCAGTTCATGTAAATATCTCCAGGCCTCTTTAAAATCATCCTGCTGATTGTTTCTTACACAACAATAATATTCCATAACATTCATATATCATAATTTATTCAGCCATTCTCCAACTGATGGGCATCCACTCAGTTTCTAGTTTCTTGACACTACAAGGCTACCACATCATTTTTGCACACAGAGGTTCTTTTCCATTTTTTATCTTATCTTTAGGATATAGTGATGGATCAAAGGGTATGCACGATATGATAGCCTTTTGGGCACAGTTCCAAATTGCTCTCCAGAATGTTTGGATCAGTTCACAATTCCACCAACAAAAATGTTTTCCCACATCCCCTCCAACATTTGTGTAGTGGTAGCCCAGAGTTGTCTTAATTTGCATTTCAATTATCAATAATAATTTAGAACATTTAAGGAAAAAAACTTAAATCACAAATTTTAAAATAGAAAAGTCAAAAAAAAATCAGAAATTTTTCCTCTCTAAAAGAGAAGACTAAAAATTCTAATAAGAAAGCACAAACCTTAACCAAAAAGAACAAATTCCAGATACACAAAGCATTTATAAAGCAAATATTAGGTGTTAGACATTGTTTCAATCACTGGAACACATTTAACAATGTGATTAAATTACAAATATAAAGCAGCAAGATTTTCTGCCTTCAAGAACTCCCTCACTTGTTATATAGACTTGTTAAGAGAAGAGATTGTTTCTTTGTGCTTGTTTGCCCAGTGCCTGGCCCACAGTAGGTAATTAATAAGTCCTTGATTTATCAATTAATTGATTGGTTAAATTCACATTATAATGCAGAAAGAATAAAGAAGAGATGAAAAGGGAGTGTATGAACATAAAACGAAAGTTCACTTATCAAAGACAGGCATCCCAAGGGCAGAGTGCAAAGCTGAAAGGGAAGATAAGGCTAAGGGGCAAAATGTAGGCTGTTTAGTGTAGAAAAGACGTGGTAAGTGGCACAGGGGCCTGGTTCTTGGCAAGATGATCCTACAAATTAAAAAAAAATCATAATTCCAAAGAAAATGTTAAAATATACTTTGAAAATAATTTTTCAGTGAAAAGATTCTATTGGGGAGCAAAAGATACCAAACATTTGTATGTAACTATTTTTGTGACCCCTAAAAAACATATATCCCAGGATAAATCCCCATATTAAAAAGTATACAAGTGTAAGAGAAAGCTATAGAGATACCCTAAGGGCCCTCCTTGTAAAGTGGCGCATCATTTAAGTGCCCTCCACATGTAAGAGACTGATGCTCTAGCTGCAGAGTATAGGAAGTTTTCCTCAATAGGAGTGGCACTTGCCCCCTACCCTGGCCCAGAGCCTTCTCAGCTAGGTTTAAGATTTAAAATGTAACATCACGTTCTGACTTCTGTGGTACACTGGAACAAACCAGCTTTGGTTGAAGACATGGTTGAAATCCTACCTGTATGACTTTGGATATGGTACTTAACTTCCCTAGGCCTAAGTTTCCTCATCTGTAAAATGGTGGGGGGTGGGGGAGAAGAGTAAACTAGATGGCACCTGAGGTCCCTTCCAGCTCTAGATCTGTAAACATGCAATAAAATATTTCATAAATTTACTCAAGTCCCCTTCTGAAACATTCACAGAAACCTCCAAATACTGTACAACTCATCTTCCTCATTAAGATTACCCACCCCCCCAAAAGAAGTTATGTTATCAAATATTTATTGCCTTGAGTGGAGAGATAATGAAACAAAAAATGAAATTCATAGGATCTTAGATCTAGAGCTAAGGGTGACTTCAGAGGTCATTTAGAGGAATCTGAAGACTGGGAAATTAATGGATTTGGCCAAGGTCTCATAATCAATGAGTATCACTGGTGGGCTTGTGACCCATATCCTGTGTCTCCAGAATCAAGGATCTTTCCATGTTATTGCACTTTTCTAAGTGGTTTGACAAGGTAGCTGGAGTGAGACTTCAATAACAAACAATACTCAGCCCTCCCTGATGCTAATAGCTAGCATTTATGACTTCAAATATATTATTTCATTTGATTCTTACAACCTCAGAAAGTCAGTTATTACTCTTATGCCCATTTCAAAGATAAGAAAACTAAGGCTAAGAGAGATTGAGTGACTTGCCTAGTTTTATAAATGCTAGTAAAGGGACTAAGGCAGAATTTTTATTCCAGCCTTCCTGACTCCATGTCCAGCTCTCTTGCACTATACCATCCAGGATGATGCCACACACATGGCAATTATCTTCATGACAGTTTTTAGTTATGCTCATTAAGAGCATTATGAATAGATAAATCAAGTTTCTTCTTGCCTTTCAGTATGATGAAGCCAACATCTTTCCTTCTGTGAGGAGAACCTATGAACTCTATGATTCTTTTTTTAAATTATTTTTTATTGTTATTATAGCTTCTTATTTACAAGTTATATGCATAGGTAATTTTTCAGCATTGACAGTTGCAAATCCTTTTGTTACAACTTTTTCCCTCCTTCCCTCCACCCCTTCCCCAGATGGCAGGTTGACCAATGTATGTTAAATATGTAAAGTATAAGTTAAATACTATATATATATATATATATATATATATATATATATCCAAACAGTTATTTTGCTGCACAAAAAGAGTCGGACTTTGAAATAGTGTACAATTAGCCTGTGAAGGAAATCAAAAATGCAGGCGGACAAAAACAGAGGGAGTAGGGATTCTTTATAGTTGTTCATAGTCATCTCCCAGAGTTCTTTCACTGGGTGTAGCTGGTTCAAACTCTATGATTCTTGTTACCCTATCAGGCACAGTTCCATTTTTATCAGCAGGCCACAAGAAAGTGAAGGAAGGACTTGGGGACTTTACTCTAGATTATCTGCACTTTCATGTATCCAAATAGTACCTGGCACTAATTAATCCAAATATAGAAGGTTGAATAATACTACCTATTTTCATTCTTGGAAGTACTAATCATGTATTAAACATTTAGTGTGTACAAAGCACCATGCTGGAAGAGTCACAAAGGTATGTGAAATAATATATACATCTATTTATGTGTGTATATATATATATATATATATATATATAATCTGGCTTTTAAGCATTTGATTAATCAAAACATATTCATTAAATAAAACATGACATAACAGTCATAAACACTAATATCTACTTTGAAAAGGGATAAAGGAAGGAAAAGAAAGAAGGGTCTGGAAAGAATCAGGAGAGAAAAAGAAAGAGGGAACAGGTTAAAGAAATTAGAGAGGAGTATTACATGGAGGGGCAAGGATCTACGTAGCAAGTATCTCATAGTGAGGTCTTCTGCATTACCTCCTCAGCATTTTAGAGATATCCCTAAAGAGTTCTCTGCTGTGTCTCTTCTCTAATACCATCAAACATAAACCCCAATTCTAAATGTGGTCCCACTAAAGTTAGACACCTTTGATTTGTGCCTCAGTTCCATTTGATCAATTAGATTTTACAAAAGGATATTTAAGTTGAAGATATAGCAGTACCAAAAATATAAGTATTGACCAACATCTCAGGGGCTCACTTTGGGACCAAACCTAGTATACAGTTTCTACATAACATTGTTTCTACTCAACACATGTCCAAATGTAGTTTTGCTACTTGTTGAATTCCAGTCTCAACTACTTCTGGGCTGGGTCCCAAAGCTCATTCCTTGTGCCTCTGAGCATTGCTGCTGGGATGGCTATAAAACCATATATGTTCCTGGATTACAAATCTCCCAGACCCCTGAACTCCTGGACTTCCAGACTTTGGGTGGCTCCTTCTCCTGCTATTTTGTAACTCACAAGGTCATAGTTCCCAAATTCCTTTACCGAAAATGAAAAGGGACAAATTGAGGCAATCAAAAAGCTGAAACCTACATTGAAAGGACCACATATTGGCCCAAGGCCCAAGGCTTCTCCTGTTATAGCATTGTTTCTAAGCCAGTGTTATTAGCAGTGAAACTAAGATCAGATATCTAATGAAGAGAAAGACCAAAGCTGAGTCCCTTTTCAAGGTACCTCCACTTCTCCTTCTGCATCTGCTGCCATTCACTGAATGATTAACAGACCAGAACCAATTAAAGCATTCCACCCTTGCTTCCAGGTCCCTTTTAAGCACATTCCAACCCTCCTGGATACAGTGATCCAGCATATTGCAGAGAGGATCCATACATCAAGGCAACAGTTGCACTAGATGATCTCTAAATTATTTTTCAACTCTATAAGTCAATAATCTTTTGAGATCTTTTCCCCTTTGTTATAAAACCATTCAAAGAGAGAGAAAGTAAAAATTATTAGATTCACATATGTTATTTTAAGGTTCACAAAGCACTTTACATACATTATCTCACTTGATTCTCACAATGATCTTATGAGGCTATGAAGAAATTGAGGCAGAGAAAAGTTTCTGTTTTGTCCAAAGTCACATAGTAAGTTCCTAAGGCCAAAACTGAACTTGGATCTTCTCATCCAATCCATGGTGTTTCCTGGGTCAAGCTGCTGCTGAGGAACACGAGAAGCGGTGTCCCATTTCTCTGCCGTCTCAGACCAAAAGACAAGGAGGCTGAAGACTAGGGCAACGTGGGATTTGCTCGGAGGGCCAAAGTTTCAGAGCAGCCTCTAGATCGCGGTCCTTACAATCTGTGCGGAGGCAGAAAAGCACTGCTGACTTTCACTTTCAAGATTTCTGCAGGTGCAGGGGCACCTGCAACTAGGCTCTGACTTTACTGCGGGGCATAAGACATTTCAGGTAGCCCCAGCGCTACCTGGTTTCCTGGTGGTACCTCTCTGTATACAGAAAACTGCAGACTGAACTCGATAGCTCGGTCCTGATCGTACTGAAACCTTTTGTTTGCTTTTTCTTTTTGTGATTTTCCCTTTTGTTCTGATTTTTCTTTCACAACATGACTAATACGGAAAGATGTTTAAAATGATTGCATATGTATAATCTATATCAGATTATTTGCTGTCTTGAGGAGGTGAGGGAGGGAGAAAAAAATTTGGAACTCAAAATCTTACAAAAATGAATGTTGTAAGCTATCTCGGCTACGATCTTGGCCTGCTCTTCGAGGGCAGCACTGGTGTCCATCAGTATCATTTTCCTGCTGACCCCTGCAGAAGGCGACGGTGGTGACTGCGGGCTCATCTACCTGTTAGGAGCTGAGGAACTTTGCGGTAGAGCTCAGCCCCCTACTTCTGAAGCGCTGCTCTACAATTCCTGCAGTCACACTTGCAATTAAGTAGCCGCCTGCTCGCCTGTAGCAGCCAGTGCTACCCAGCAGAACCCGAGTTCCCCCTGTTGGTCCCCGGACTTCTGCTAGGTACGATCCTGGTTTTCAAGGTGCTTTCACTAATCACCCTCCCAGCTAAACTTCCAGTTGACCGCTGCCGCGGGAAGGTAGGAAGTTATCTTCGGGGGCTGTGCTGTCCTGGCGTGGCAGGCATCTGAGCTGTCAAGCCCCTCCTACTTGAGAACAGGAGCTCTATTTCGACCATGACTCTTGATCCAGCTGTTGGCCGCTTACTTCTCAGGTGTGGCGTTGTTCTTAGTAAGGGACTCACTGGGCTGTTGCTGGAGCGATTTTGCATTTCTTTGCCCTCTGGACTTGGCAGGTAATGCCTGCCACGTGCTGCTCTACCCAGACCGAGAATGTCGCTTCCGAGCCCAAGGGCACCATCTCTCCTGAAAACTTGCTGCTTAACAAGCAATAATGAGTTTTGCTACACACACACACACACACACACACACACACACACACAGTGGGGTAACCCTTAAAACTACACTAATTTGGAGCACATTCTGTATATATCATACTAAACGTCTGAATTACTGGGAAAGGAGACTCCTATGATCCTATGAAAACACGAAATGATGTGCTTTATTGATAGATGTGTCTGAATAACTTTCCCCTCATTAAGCCACATACGAAAATAACGTTGAGTGGAAAAAAGAAAAGACGTAACGAGTATATTTTTGGATTTAAAAACGCTGAAAAAAAGGATCAGAAAAGTGTAGTAGCTAACACTCTTTTTGTTAATAAAAGCAGAATTACAGTATGAAAATGCTATCTAAATAGCATGTTTAATTGACTTAGTACTAGAAATGCTTAATATAGCTTTTATTTATCTATTTTTGGCTATTCTTTTTTTTCCAGCTTTTTATTTTCAAAATATATGCATAGTTCTCAACATTCACCCTTGCAAAACCTTGTGTTTCAATTTTTTTCTCCTTTCCCCCTCCCCTCCCTTAGACAGCAAGGCATCCAATATGTGTTAAATGTGTAATTCTATACATATTTCTACAATTATGCTGATAAGAAAAATCAGATCAAAAAGAAAAAAATGAGAAAGAAAACATAAAGTAAGCAAACAATAACAAAAAAAGGTGAGAATACTATGTTGTGATCCACATCTAGTCCCCACAATCCTCTCTCTGGATGCAAATGGCTCTCTCTATCACAGGCCATTGGAATTTCTGTGAATCACCTCGCTGTTGAAAACAGCCAAGTGCATCAGAGTTTATCATCACATAATCTTGCTGTTGCTGTGTACAATGCTCATTCCATTCAGCAACACCAAGTCTCTCCAGGCCTTTCTGAAATCATCCTGTTGATCGTTTTTAAAGAACAATAATATTCCATAACACTCATATACCATAACTTATTCAGCCATTCTCCAGACGGTGGGCATCCTCTCAATTTCCAGTTCCTTGCTGTTACAAAAAGGGCTGTACAGCTTTTATTTAATATATCAATTAAAAAGCAGGATGAATTAATTAATTGACTTGGTACCAGAAATGCTCACCATAGCTGTTAGCTAGTTCTACCTCACTTTCAGGTTGTGGAAGACACAAGTTTTTTGAGTCTATCAGAGGGCAGATGACCATTTAACCGGAAGATTATAGAGGGGATTCTTATTTAAGTACAGATTAGACTGGATAACTTCTATATTTATTCCGAAGCTAAGTTTTTACCATTAGTTCAAAATCTATGATTTGACCTAATCCAATAAGCAAAGACTACTAGAAACCCATTATAATATTCTGGATTCTCTATCCTTTCTTTCTTCTCTTCCTTTTTTAAAAAAGAAACAAAGAAAGAAAGAAAGAAAGAAAGGTAAGAAAGGGAATTCTGAAAATCACTCCTACACACCATCTGTACAGCTTCTGTTATTTGTGGCACAGCTATAAATGAGTTTATGCAAACTCCTTTCTCATGGGAATGTAATAAAAATTATAATGTATCCTTTTCTAAAATGACCTCATTTCAGAGATATCAGCATTGGACATATATCTCAAGAAAATAAGAAGGGAAGGAAGGAAGGAATAGAAACAGAAAGAAGAAAAAAAGAAAAACAAGAAGGAACTTAAAAAAAAGAAGGAAGAAAGGAAGAAAAGGAGAAAGGAAGAGAGAACAAAAGAAATGAAAGAAAGGAAGAAAGAAAGAGAGAGTGAAAGAACCCAGCATGTAAAAAATATTTATAGCAACAATTTGGGGTGTCAAAAAAGCCAATAATGAAGGGAGCCATCTACATCCAGAGAGAGGACTACGGGAACTGAGTATGGACCACAACATAGCATTTTCACTTGTTCTGTTATTGTTTACTTGCATTTTTGTTTTCCTTCTGAGTTTTTTTTCTTTCTGGATCCTATTTTTCTTGTGCAGCAAGATAACTATAATTATGTATACATACATTAGATTAAACATATTTTAACCTATTTAACACATATTGGACTACCTACCATCTAGGGGAGGGGATGGGGGGAAGGAGGGGAAAATTTGGAACAGAAGGTTTTGCAGGGGTCAATGTTGACTAATTACCCATGAGAACAGAGTATGGAACACAACATAGCATTCTCACTCTCTCTGTTATTTGCTTGCATTTTGTTTTCTTTCTCAGTTTTTCTTTTTCGTCTCTCTTAATCGGATTTTTCTTGCACAACAAGGTAACTATATAAATGTGCATATATATATTGCATCTAACATGTATTTGAACATATTTAATATGTATTAGACTGCCTGCCATCGAGGGGACAAGGTGGGGGGAAGAAGGGGAAAATTTGCAACAAAAGGTTATGCAAGGGTCAGTGTTGGAAAAATTACCTATGCATATGCTTTGTAAATTAAAAGCTTTAATAAAAAAAATTTTTTTAAAGAAAAAATTCCCATGCATATGTTTTGTAAACAAAAAGCTATAATAATATAAATCAATAGATAGGTAGATAAATTAATAAACAAATAAAAAAGAAAGGTCTTATCTAGAAAGACACTTTGAACTGATCTTAGAAGGAAAATAGTGATCCTAAGAAGTAGGGGAAGGACAGTGTATATTAAAGTTGACTGTGGAAAGATTTGGAACCACAATGACACATGTGGGAAGAGAAAAGTCGGTTTGTCCAGGTTTAAGGATGCATGATAGGGAGTAATATAATAAAGCTAGAAGATGGAGTAGAGTCAAGCTATAAAAAGGGCTTTAAATACCAAAAAGTGGAGTTTTTATTTGATCCTATGGATAATAGGGAGCCATTGAAACTTATTAAGCAGAGAAGTATGGTCATATGTACTTTAGATAACTTTTAGCGCCTATACAGAGGATGGATTGGAGAGGGAAAGAAAAGTAGTCAGAAAGCCAATGGAACAGTTCAAAGCAGAGGTTATAAAGGCCTATACAAGGATGAAGTGAGTTAAGAAGGGATCGATAGGAAGAATGTTGTGAAGAAAGAGTTAACAAAATTCGGCAGCTGTCAGGCCATGGTGGTGCATGCCTATAATCCTTACCTCTAGGGATGCTGAGTCTGGAGGACTGCTCTAGCTCAGGAGTTCTGAGCCATAGCAGGGCTAAGCCAATCAGGAATCTTTCATTGCCAGTCACCAGTATGGTGAGCTCCAGGAAGTGGGGGAGAGGGGAGTGCAGGAGGGATCAGGCTGTCTAAGGAAGGACAATTTTTAATAGTGTTGACCACCCTCTTCTCTGGAATACTTTCTCTTACTTGGGTTTTTGTAATATTCTCTTAGTTCTTCTATCTGTAAGACCACTTATTTTTAGTTTCATTTGTTGGATCATCATCCATATGCCCTTGAGGACAGCTGGGTGGCACAGTGGATAAAGCTTGGGACCTCAAGTCAGGAAGATATGAGTTAAATCTGGCCACAGACACTTACTAGCTGCATGATACTGGGCAAGGCACTTAACCCTGTTTGCCTCAGTTTCCTCATCTGTAAAATGAGCTGGAGAAGAAATGGCAAACCACTCCAATACCTTTGCCAAGGAAACCCCACGTGGGACTATGAAGAGTCAGACACAACTGAATCAAATGAACAAAAATACCATCTATACCCCAACCCATAACTGTGGGTGTCTCCTAAGCCCTTTGTGTTGGTGACTTTATCAGCTCCAAGTTGAATTACTTTTATGAAGTGGATATAAGACCAAACTGAGTGGGTCCCTCACTGGGGCCTTTACCATGGAAGGCATCCTTTTTATACTTCCCCAAATCAATCCCATTTACTACAGTACCTTTTAAAACTTGGTTTCTTCATCCCTCCTTGAACTTCAAGTACTTATTAGCAGACCATCCCTGCTAAATCTCTTAGCTGAGAATCTTGCTTTATATTGCACTAAAAAAAAATGAGATTATTTGCTGAGCACTCTCTCTTCTTCCCTCCTACACACGTTCAATTCTCTTATGCCTCCTTCATCCATTTCACATGAAGAGTAGTCCCTCTTATTGCCAAGGCAAATCCCTCCACAAACACCATTCATGCCATTTCATCCCATTTTCTTCAGCAGAATGTCCCTTCTATCATTCCCACTCTCTCATTAATCTGCAATCAGTCCCTACTGGTTAGTTCCTTATGTATGCTTACAAATATGCTCATGTATCCTCCATCCTGGACAGCTATGCATATATCTCTCCTCCCCTTGGTGACTAAAGTCCTTGAGAAAATTATCGACAACAGGTGCCTCCACTTCCTTATTGTACATTTTGAACCACATAACCCATAGATATCTTAAACTTCAAAATGTTGTAATTTTCTATTTCTTTCGAGACATTTTTTTGTTTCATTTGTGGATTTCAAACCCTAGGAAAAATGTCCCATTGTTGGAAAAAGGGAAATAATAAAAAATTTGCACAAAAAATTTGGGTGGGAAACCCCTAATCAATTGGGAAATATTTTAAAAATTAAAAATGACTTAAGAAAAAAGAAAATAAAATAATTCTTTAAAATAATCCCCGGGTGAGGAAACCAAGGAAACTTTTAAATGAAATTTGTTTTAAGAATGACTTTGGAAAATGTCTTTTATCTTTAAATATTCAAATAAATATAAAGACCCTGAAGAAATCGATCGATCCAAGGAAAGAATTAAAAAAAATGGGGAAAAATGGACTTTTTTTAACAGGAATTAGCTCTTAACTCAAGGATTGTTTAAGCCAACAAATTTAACCATTATGCCAATTTATCATTTCCCAAGTTCTTATCTTTTCATTATTCCGAGTTGCCCACTTTTAAGTTCCCCAAATGTACTTTCTTAGAGTATAGAAAGCCAAAATCCGGGAAAGCGACACAAACTCGACCCTTTTGGTCCTTTTCTTTCATTTTAACCTGAAAAGAAATCCCAAACGCTCCCTTTTTAATGCAAATATAACGTTTTTCAAGGGCCATCTCTAATAAAAAAAACCATTAAATAACGATTAGGGGTTTTTTTCCAACTCCTGGGATTCTGCCGACCCAATCCCGGCCCGCCATCCAACAACGGGTTGTCCTCCATCCCCATTAAATCAACCGCGGGCCGGGGGGATTTGGGGGGACCCCCAGGGGGCTGGGCCCACGGCCCCCGGGCGGGGCGGAGGTGGAGCCCGGGAAACAGGGGGCCCCATCAGGAAAGGAGGGCCATGGCCCGGGGCCCGGCGGGAAAAGCCTCGGACCCAAACGGCTTCCCAAGACACCCACTTTAAGTGAGGGGGCCCCATGGCATGGGCGGGGCCCCCCAGGGGCCAGGGCCAAAAGGGAAAAAAATAAGACCCAAACCCGAAAGGATATTACTACTTGGGGGCCTTTTTTGGAGACCCGGGAAAGTGATTCCAATCTGGATTGGGGGTTTCCCCGGGGCCAATCCGGAACATTTGTGGAACTTAAAAAGGAGATTTAATTATATCCTCCCCAAGCTTGGGAAAGAATGGTTTGAGGAAAAAATGCCCGGGGTGAAAGCAAGGTATTTGGGAGACAACCTAAGGCCCAGTTGTTTATCACGCTTTACCAAGGCACAAGTGGAAAGGGAGAATGACTAGCCGGGTTCTTGGGGGACCGGGAGGGCCCCGGAGGCCCGAGGACCAAAACAGGACAAAGAAATAAAGCCCAAATCGGAGAAGAACCGACACAACTAGTTTATTCCGTTGTTACCTGGCCAGAGGTTCCCTGCTTGGCGGAGAAATTCTTTTCTTTAGCTTTTTCTGGGAGGAGAAAAAGGACCTTAATAAGATGGATTTTTTCCCTTTTTTTTTGAAAGGTTTGCCTGGAAAAGTTTTTTTGTTTGGGGAGAGGGTTTGGGGGAGGGGGGTTTGGGGAGGGGGTGGGAGGGGGTTTAGGGGGGGGGGGGAGGGGTTTGGGGACGGGGGGGGGGAAATTTGGGAAGGAGGTTTGTTTGGGCGGAGAACCAAATTTTTAACCGGAAAAGGGCTTAGAAAGGCGGCCCCCGCCACCAAAACAGAAATTGGGAAGGGGGTTTTGCTTCACCCACGCAGGGGCGGACGGGCGACCTTGCAGCAGTTGACATTGCGTGACGGTTCCCCTATGGGAGTTGCTGTCGACCTCCCCGTTGAAAAAATGGAATTTTTTTGGGCCAAATCCGGCCCAAATTCTCATGGGTTTCTTAGGGTTTATGGGAGCCCAAAAGGGTGGATGGGTTAAAAATTTGAGACATTTGTTTCGACAAAAGATAGTAAAGGGAGCCTTAAAAGGGTTTCCATCAACTTTTGATTGAAAAAGTAGGAAGATTGCTTTTTAGCCGAATTAAATCAAATTTCCTTTAAAGAAAACAGCCCCAAATGTTTGAAGCCAACATCTTTCTTATTGTATTATTTTTGGAAATGGGTTGGTTTATAAATTGAAAAAATAAAAATTTAAGTTTTTAAAAAATAATCCCACTTTGGTTTGATATTATTCTTAATCCTAATTTTCTGGGAAGTGGAGACCTGTATCTCCTTATTCAAATTTTTAAATTAGTATTAACCTATTAATTTCCTCATAAGAAATTTTCCCCATTAAAAGTTTGGCCCCAAAAGGAAAAACGATTTAATGGGAAAGTGATCCAGGAAAAAAATACAAAATCTTTATATAATGAAGGGACCCCCATTAATCCCCAATTTTAATCTAAAACTTATCAAACTTTTTTAAAATAAAAAAAAAAATAAGATAACCCCCGCTTAAAAAAAAATGATCAAAGAGGGGGGACGGAAAAAAATTTGGGAAACCTAGAAAACTTTCCTAACACGTTGAATAAACAAAAAGTTCAGGCCCGAAAAACAACGCAAACCAAAAAAAAAAACCCCTTTTAAAGATCCACAATTTCATGGGGGGAAAAGCAAAAAAAAACGACAAAAATTTCCCTTGATAAATAGGAAAAATCAACAAGGGAAGATAGAAACAGAAAAGGTTGGGAAAGCATGGAAGCAGAGTGGTTGGACTGAAAGGAACCAGATGAGGAATCACCATGGGCAACCAGAGAAAAGCCCAAGCAGAAAGGAAATGATCGTGGGAAAACAAGACACCACCACTGGATCAAAGAAATGGGAAGTAGTAAGGTATAAGCCAAAGGGAAAGTTAGGTTATGAAGAATGAATGGGATTTGACATTTACAAGGGATTTGAAGGGAGATTCATTTGGGTCCGGGTGAGGGGTGGGATGGGGGTGGAGATGACATGGGAGGAGGCAGTTTACAGGGGGACCTTCCTTTAGGAAAACAAAGCCATGGGCCTTTTCTACCCCGTTTTTGGTCCAGTCAATGTAAAGAGGAAGGAAAGAGAAAAACAATGAAATTTTATAAGGTAAAGAAACTTTAAAAGGGGAACCTTTAATTGATCGTTTTCATTTTTGAAAAATAAAAGAGCTGAAGAAGGATAAAAAATAAGACCCTTTTTCATTAAAATAAATAGAAAACTAAGAGAATTATGGAAGAGAACAAAATAAAAGAAATAATTTGGAGCGAAAGAAAAAATAAGCCACAACATTTTAGGATAGGTCAGGAAGGTAGGGGTTTGACTTAACTACTTAGTGAGTAGCAGGGGGAAAGAAAGAAAAAATAGGTCAAGGATTAGATATATCTTTATAAATAAAGATAAAAAGGAAGAAATAAGCTTAGTAAAACTCTAAAACTAAGGAAACCCTAAACAAATAAAGGGGAGAGAAATATTTGAGGAAAAGTGACACTTAGGAATGGGTAGATTTAAAGTACATTAAGCCAAACTAATCACTTGTCCAAAGTTCTATATCAAAAGGAAAAGGAAGCAAAAATGTCAATTAATTCAGAGCCCACAGTCAACAGATCCAAATAGACATAAAGATTTAATGGTGGAATCCGAAATCATGGGTGGGCTGAAGAACAAGTCACTGAAACACTTAATAGTCATATGAAAGACAATGATATTGAAAAAACAACATGCCAAATTTGTGATACACCCAAAGCACTCTTTCTGGGGAAAATGACATCTTCAAAACTTATAGTGATTTATAGTGAAATATATATATATTTATTTATATTTATTATATTATATATATTTATATATTATAAATAATTATATATTATATATATTTATATATATTTATACTGAAAGAGTGAATCAAACATGCTTTTTAAAAATAAGAACCTACAAAATAAATGCACTCCAAGTCATCACAAAAGAGAAAACATTGAAGTTAGAGGAGCAATGGATAAAAATAAAAACAAAAAACTGCAAAGATGATCAACAAAACTAAAAGTTTGCTCTTTGAAAAAATTGAAACTATTATTAGCTAAATGGGTTAAAAAGAAGGCAGAAAAATAGTCAATAAAGTAGCAAGTGAACTAGGTGAAATCAGAACAAGGCTAGATGAACAAATGAGAAAAAACGATCAAAATGAAAAGTAACATGCCACGGAAATATACAAAAAGTTTTCTCTCTTTTTTTTTTTTTTCATATACCACAATTTTTTATTATTCAGCCATTCTCCAATTGATGAGCATCCACTTAGTTTCCAGTTTCTGGCCACTACAAAGAGGGCTGCCACAAACATTCTTGCACATATAAATCCCTTTCCCTCCTTTAAGATCTCTTTGGGGTATAAGCCCAGTAGAAACACTGCTGGATCAAAGGGTATGCACAGTTTCATAACTTTTTGAACATAGTTCCAAATTGCTCTCCAGAATGGTTTGGATCCGTTCACAATTCCACCAAAAATGCATCAGTGTCCCAGTTTTCCCACATCCCCTCCAACATTCCGCATTATCTTTCCCTGTCATTCTAGTCAATCTGACAGGGTGTAGTCGTATCTCAGAGTTGTCTTAATTTGAATTTCTCTGATTCAAATCTCAAAAAGTTTTCTCAATAAATAAAGAGTAGACTTTAAAAACCACCACCAGAAATATTATCTGGAAGTCCTAGAAATGCTAGTAATAGCTCAAATTTAAAAGACAAAAGAAAGAAATTAAAGTGAAAATATGCAAAAGAAGTTAAATCCTCCTGTTTTGGAAGTGAAGAATTTACTTAAAACATCTTGGGAAATTATGAAAGAAACTAGATGAGGTAATTAATAGTTGCAAAGGCGCATTTCAAAAAACTTACAAAACACCCATTTCTAACTGATAATAATAATATAATCTAAGGGAAAAGGAAAACCCCCATTAAAAAGAACTACAGAATTCCAAAATATTTGGGATTAAAATTTTTCAAAGGGCCCTTAAAGTATTAAAACTCCAAGGCAATTCCAATCAAGTTTGGATAGATAATGTCATCTGCATCCAGAAAAAGAATTATGGAGATTGAATGTAAATCAACTCATACTATGTTCACTTCTTTTTTCTGTTGTTGTTGGGATTTTCGTTTTTCCTGTCCCATGGTTTTTCCCTTTTTTTCTGATTTTTCTCTCCCAACACGATTAGTAAAGGAATGTGGATTTTTTAGCTAGGTGGGGCAGTGGATAGAGCACCAGCCCTGAAGTCAGGAGAACCTGAGTTCAAATTTGGTCTTGACACTTCCTGGCTGTGGGACTATGGGCAAATCACTTAAACCCAATTGCCTCAGGAAAGAAAAAAAAAAAAAAAAGGAATGAAAAGATCTGAAAATAAAATAAGATAGAATTTTCAAACGTTACATAATAAAAATGGTGGGAGGAGGAGATATTAAGTAACCACTTAAATAATTGAGAAATATTCAGTCCTTACAGGTAGGCCATACTGAAACAATAAAAATGGCAACACTGTCATAGTTACTTTACAATTTTCATATATATTCAAAGGCCTGTTTTGTAGAACTTGATCAAATAATAACAAAATTCATTTATTGGAACACATATAGAACATTAAGACAAATCATGAAAAGTGGTAGAAATGAAAGAGGGATAGTACCACTAGATTTCAAATTATGTTATACAGCAACAGTTATCAAAACTATGTGGTACTGGTTTTAACACAATAGCTAAGTAAATCCATGGAACATACTGGATGGAAGAGAATCAAAAATAATGAAACTTAGTAACCTACTTTTCACTAAGTTCCCAATTATATCATTTTAGAAAGACATTCTATTTGATAATAACTGCAGATTAAATTAGAAAAAAGTCTTGTAGAAATTATAGTTAAATCAATTTCTTACATAATTTTCTATGTTAAATTGCAAATATATGTGCCCTGAATATTAAAGGCCATTTTTAGGATAATAAATAATTTCATTATAATATTAATAATTTCATATATTTATATTTATAGAATGTGCATATTACTTCATATTAATAGATACTATTTATATGTTTATACTATAAATAATTTTAAATAATAAAATATTTATGATCACAAATAAAGATATTTTACCATTAACAAAAAACTAGAAAAGAAAATAATATATATCTTTTAAAGCTATGGGTTGGAGATATTTTGTTAATCCAAGTAGGGAAAGAGGAAGATAGAAAAGATAAAAAGAAAAAGTTAGATTACATGAAATTGAAAATCAGTATATCTAGAATAAGAGACAAAGAAGCGAGATGTGAAAAAAAATCTTTATATTGAATTTCTCAAGCATAGGTTTGGTATTAACATAAAAGATGTCAAGACAAATAATTTGGGGGAACAGATGAAATGGGGCCACAGACCATAAGTAGGATCCCTTTGTGGTTTGAACCCAAAAGGGCAGAGTCCATGAGCAGCCCAATATAACGGGTCCAAGTAATTGCTGATGAGGGAGAAACCCCCGTGGTAAAATTGGGTTTAACGTTGGGAGAAGGGCCTTTTATCCCCACAGAGGAGAAGGAAACAGATGGGTGCCACCTTATTTCCTTGTCCCTCAGAGAAACCAAACAAAAGAGAAAAACCCCAAACAAAGGAGAAGACCTAGAACAAAACTGCGGAATCAATGGATTCCCAACACAAGATAAGAATGTTGCAAGATAGAAAACCAGCAGGAACATTGATCCCTAAATGAAAAAGTATTGATTCCGGCCATGAACCAATGGAAAGATTCCCGTGGACATGTCAGGACGAGAAATGATAATTTCCCCGTTGATTCATTTTATTTGTTACAACAAAATTTAGCCTGTGTTATATTGCACCGTTATGTAATTTATGTAATTACGGTAACACCACCCATCTTGATGGAATTATGGATGTCGTTTGAAGAGGGAGCCCCTTCGAAAACCCCTAACGATTTTTCCCATTTTCTTTGGTGTTTCCATTCCTTCCCGAGACATCAGGGAGGGCGGATGACCCTTTTTGGGGCATTTTGGGAGCATAGGAAGGAATCCCCACTTTTCGGGGTTCTCACCCCTTGAAAGTCAGGGAGGCGAACCTGCCAAAAACAAGAAAGGGAGAAGACTTACAAGGTACAAGACAGGCGAATTGATAAGACAAATTTCCATTTAGCAAGGTTTGTAGGATTGATCGATACATGTTTGGAATGAGGGCCAGAACGAAACAAGGTACGGCAATTGAGGGAAGTGGTGAATTACCTTAGCTTGATTTAATCCCACAACAGATGATGGTTTCCCTGATATGATGATCCGGGTGTACCGGTGTGGAAAATAAGGGAGGAGCGCGGGCGGAAAGGACAAGTGCAAGAACTTCTAAAGCTGGACAGATTCAGGCAGTGGGCAGAACAAGGGAAGCCAAGAAGTGGTGGCAGGCGTCCATGAAGAACCGAAATCAAGATCCAAAAGGCCCCAGAAACCGCCGCCCCAAGAAGGAGATGAAGAAGGAGACAATCAAGGTTTAGACTTTAAACCCCGATGGGATTACATAACTGAAAAAAGCTGCCCAAAGCCCCCCCAACCTTCCCAAGGTATTATATTTTTAAGAAAAATTTTATAAAATAACTATTGTTTTAAGAATATTTGAAAATGCATTTGGACCTTATAAATATTCAAAAAAATAAAAGACCCCTAAGAAAGTTTTCGCATCCAAGGAAAGAAATGGTAAATAAAAGGGGGACAAAAATGGAGTTGTGTGTAAAGGGCAGGAAGGGGAGAAACATACTTAAGGCCAGTAGGATTGATTTAATCCAACAAGGTGTTAACCGTGGAAGTGATGCCGCAATGGTTATCTAGTTTCCCCAAGTTTTGGTAACCGGAGTTTCCGGTTGACATGTTCTCAAGATTAAACCCTAAATGATGTACTTATCATAGGTATAGAAACTAGAGATCCGGGGAAGACAGACACAAAGCTCAAGACCCCCTGGTGCCGGTTGTCTCCTTCACTTTTACCAGCCAGAGAAAAGTAACTTCCATAGCGCTCGGAGATGCAAATTAGACGGGTCGGGAGGAGCCATCTCAGAGGGAGGTGAGAAGGAAAGAACAACATTAAATAACATTGATATTTTTTTAAAACAACCTTGTGGGATTTGCCGAGCCCCAGATTCCCCCCCAGGGCAACAACTGGACTTCCGGACCATTTAAACTTGGAGCCAGCGGGCGGATGCGGGGGACCGGGCCCAGGCGGGCGGGTTTTAGGGGCCCCCGGGCGGGGGCCCCGAGGGGGCCCGCTGAACCGGGGGGGGGCCCCATCAGGAACGGGGGGGCCCTGGGGGAGGAACCGACCGGCGCCCCCCGCGGACCCAAGCCGTTCCAGACGGAGGCCCGACGGTTCCACGTGACTTGGGGCCGGGGCCCTCCGGAACCGGGCCCGGCCCACGCGGGCCAGGGGCGGCGGAGGAACCCACCCGGGGCCCCTAAGACCCAAGACCCAGACGGGCAGCCCGAGTTACGGTACTTGGGAGGCGGGCCCTTGGGAGGCCAAACGCTATTAACTGGATTGGGGGCCTTGCCGTTCCAGGAACAGCCGGGGGAACCGAAGAAGGCAGAAAATGATGGGGCTGGTTTTGGGCGCAGAGACTTTGGGGCGAAAACAGACCAGGCCAGAAACGCACAGGTTCCCTGGATTGACAGGACCTATAAGCCAGTTGTTCCCCAAAACTTGAAACAAGCCCGCCGGGAAAGGAAATCTACCGGTTTCGGGAGGCGGATAAGGGGCCCGGGGCCCCACCAAAGAGGGCCGGGCCGAAAAGTTTTAAGAACCTATGAAAGGTGTTTTGAAGATTGAATTGTTTTAAAGAGGGTTTGGGGAGAGTTTTAACGTTTTTGTGGAGGGGTTTGGGGGAGGGTTAAAAAGAGGGTTTTTTGGAAAAGGTTTGGGATTGTTTGTTTGGGGGGTTTGTAAGGGGGGTTGTTTAGGGGGGGTTTGGGGGGAGGGTTTTGGGGGAGGGTTGTTTGTTTGGGGGAGGGGTTTGTGGGGAGGGGTTATTTAGGGAGGGGTTTGGGGGAGGGTTTTGGGGGAGGGGTGTTTGGGGAGAGGGGGGGTTTGGGGGAAGGTTTTTAAAAGGGGGGGGAAGGTTGGGGGAGGGGTTTTTTGGACTCGGGAGGGGTAGTTTGGAAGGGCCGAGGGGTTTTGGGGACTTTTTGTTTGGGGAAGGGATTGGGGGAGGGATTGTTTTTGTTTAAGTTTGAAAAAAAATTTATTTAACAAATTAAGGGGAAAATTTTCCGGTTGTTGGGGAGAAAGGGTGTGGTCCTAAAAAAAATGAAGGGAAGTGAAGTGTTTGCTTATCCCCCTTTAGTGGCGTAGGGAGAGTTTCCATTGGGCATTTGTTACTATGAAAAATGGATTTTGGCTTTCTCCATGCCTTGAAAAAATAATTTTTTAGAAAAATCCCGCCCAGGGCTTTATTTTCTTAGGTGTTTGAGGGGGTTCAAAGGGTGATGGGTTTAAAAAAGATTGCATTTGTTCAAAAAGTGTATTATATCCTTTTGGGTTGGGGAAAGAGGTTTCCCATCAACTTTGTATGTGGAAAAATATTTTGAATTTCTTGTTTTCCCTTCATGCCGAAAAACTTAGAATTTTTAAAAGAAAAAATCACCCTTTTCATAGGGAAGGGTTTTTTCAATCATCTTTCATTTATTTGTTTTAAATGTTTTTTTATAATTGAAAAATGAAAAGTTTAAAAAAGAATGCCCATTTCGAAAAGGTTCCCATAATCCCATTTCTGGGTAGGGAGATATCCTTCTTAGTTACAGTTCAATTGGGAAAGCAGAATTTTACCAAAAATTTTCCCATTAGGGTTTTCCCCAAAGGAAAAAACAAAGTTTAAGGGGTGGGAAAGGGAAGGTGGAAAAAGTCCAAAAATTTAATGATGAATGGTAGAAAAGACCGTATTTTAGTCTAATTTTATTTTATTACTTTATGCCTGCCTTAAAAAAAAAATAAAATAAAATAAATAAATAAATTGCTTAATAAATAAAATAAAAAAAAGGGAGAACAAGAATTGAAATAATTTGGGACCAGAGAAAATTCAACATGATTCAATTGAAAAGACAAATATTCACCCTGGTAAAAAAAAGGCTGAAAACCAAAGGAAAGATTAGGTTTGGGGATAAGCTATGGGGGGGGGAAAGGAAACAAATAAAACAAACAAGGTTTCCTCCCTTGATAAACAGGAAAAATTTCAACGGGAAGTAGAAACAAGAAAGGGGAAGATAAAAAGAAATGGGGGCAGTAGAAGTCGGAATTGAATTGGTATAAAAATAAAACGAATTATTGATATCTAATTTAATTTTAATATATTAAAATTATGGGCATTGATCTGGGGAAGGGGGAAAGGGAAAAATTTAACAAACTTGGGAATTTAAGGTAAAGTTTACCCACATTAATGTTAAAAAAAATTAAAAAATAAAATAAACAAAAAAAAAGAAAATAACCAAGTAAACCCAAAACAAAGGAAAGCCCAATAAGAAATGGAAATACCTTAAAGGGGGAAAATTTAAAAAAAAAAAAAAAAAAAGGGGGGAAACAAAAACATCAAAAAAATTTCAAACCGTCCAAGGGTTTTCTTTTTTTATATCAAAAAAAAAAGGAAAAGGAAAAAAAAAAAAGGTTTTATTCCAAAATTCAAAGAAAGAAAAAAACAGTCAAAAAGTTTAAAAAATAGCCAAAATTAAAAGAAAAAAATTTAATGGTGAAAACTTTAAACAAATGGGGGTTTTGGGCGGGGAAAAGAAAAAAAAACAAATTATGAAAAAACCTTTTAAAAAATAAAATCAAATGGGGGTTTGAAAAGGAACCAAAATGGGAATTTAAAATTGAAAAAAACCCAAACAATGGGCCAAAAATTTGGAAAACAAATCCAAAAGCAAAATTTAATTAACTCTGGGAAAATAAACACTTAAAACTTAAAGCGAATTAAAAAAAGAAAAGGAAATCCAAAGCCCCAAAATGCATTTTAAAAATAAAAAGGGAAAAACTACAAAAAATGCCAAAATCCAAGCATCACAAAAAGAGAAAACATTGGTTGAGGACAAAGATCAAAATAAAAAGAAAAAGCTGCAAAGATGATCAACAAAACTAAAAGCTTGCTCTTTGAAAAAATTGAAACTATTAACAAACCTTTAGCTAAATGGGTTAAAAAGAAAGCAGAAAAATAGTCAATAAAGTAGCAAGTGCACTAGGTGAAATCAGAACAAGAACAAATGAGAAAAGATCATTCTTGGCATAATAAATGCAAAACCCAATAAATAAAACTTAAATTTTTTTAAAAAATTTAAACAACTGGAAGATAACCCCATCTCAGAAAAGAAAAAAGAAGTTAAATAACTATGAAAGAAAGAAAAAATATAAAATAGAAATAAAAATCTTATCAGCATTTATCTAGTCTATCATTCATTGTGACCAAGTGAGATTTTTACTAGAAGATCCAAAAATATTTCAACATCAGGAAAACAATCAGTTTATTTGATCATATTAACAATGCAACCATCCAGCATGACATGATGAACTTGATACATTAGAAAAAAAAGCCTTTTGACAAAGGACACTAATTTATGACTTGAAAAAAACTCTACAGAGTATATGTAAAAGACCAATTTTTAATATCCTAAAAACTGTGTAAAACTGAAAAGTAACATGCCATGGAAATATACAAAAAGTTTTCTCAATAAATAAAGAGTAGACTAAGGAAGACCACTCTACCAGAGAATATTATCTGGTAGAGTCCCAGAAATGCTAATAATAGCTCATAATAGTAAAAGACAAAAGAAAGAACTTAAAGTGAAAATATGGCCAAAAGAAGCTAAAACTCCTCCTGTTTACTGAAGTTAGGAGAGTTTACTTAAAACATCTTGGGAAATTATGAAAGAATCTAGATGAGGTAAGTAATAGTTTTGCAAAGTCAGCTTTAAAAAACTTAAAAACACCATTTCTAACTGATAATAATAATATAACTAAGGGAAAGAGAAAACCCTTAAAAAAACCCAAGAATTCAAAAATATTTGTGATTAATAATTGTTCTGCAAAGGGCCCAAAGTAAAAGAACCCTTCCAAGGCAATTCCAATCAAGTTTGGATAGAAAAATTATCTCCTAGAAAAAATTTGGAGATTGAATGTAAATCAACCATACTATGTTCCTTTTTCATTGTTGGTTTTTTTTCCTCCCATGGTTTTTCCCCTTTGTTCTGATTTTCTCCCCAAGGGAAATGTGTATTTTAAAAAATTGGACAGCGGGGGGAGAAGAGCACCAGCCCTGAAGTCAGGAGAACCTGAGTTCAAATTTGGCCTCACAATTGAATTTCGACTGTGTGACGGAGAACCACTTAAAACCCAATTGCCCAGGAAAAAAACGGAAAAAAAAAAAAAAAAGAATGAAAGGATCTGAAAATAAAAAAAAAATTTTAAAATTTAGATAATAAAAATGGTGGGGGAGGAGATGTTTAACCATTAAATAATTAGAAATATTGTCCTTAATAGGCCATATGAAACAATAAAATGGAACACTGTCATAAGTTACTTTTACCATTTTCATATATTTTAAAGGCCTTTTTGAAATTTGATAAAAATAAAAAATTTTCATTGGAACAATAAATATTAAGGAAAATCATGAAAAGGGGTAGAAATGAAAGAGGGATAGTTCCCAGATTTCAAATTAGGTTATAAGAAAGACAAAACCATTGGACTGGTTTTAAAAAAATAAGAAACCATGGAACATACTAGATGGAGGAGAATAAAAAAAATGAAACTAGAACTTATTTTATTACCCCAATGATATCCTTTTTAGAAAAGATATTCATTTGATAATCACTGCAGATAAAATAAAACAGTCTTGTAGAAATTATTTTAAATAATTTCAATAATTTCTTTTAAATTTCCAAATACATGCCCTGAAATTAAAACCATTTTTAGGATAATAAATAAAAATTATAATATTAATAATTTTTAAATATTTATAGAAGATATTCATAATATTAAGAGATACTATTAATATGTCTATACTATAAATAATTTTAAATAATAAAATATTTATGATTATAAATATATTTTACCATTAACAAAAAACTAGAAAAGAAAATAATATATATCTTTTAAAGCTATGGGTTGGAGATATTTTGTTAACCTAAGAAGGGAAAGAGGAAGTTAGAAAAGATAAAAAAAAAAAGTTAGATTACATTAAATTGAAAATCAATATATCTAGAATAAGAGACAAAGAAGCAAGATGTGAAAAAAAATCTTTATATTAAATTTTTCAGGCATAGGTTTGATATGTAACATAATAGAGATGTCTAATGACAATATATTAGTGGTGTCCAATTCAGATAGAAATGGGGCTACAAAACCATAAATAAGGATCCCTTTGGGGTTGCATTTTGATTTAGAAAATTTTATTTTAATATTATCTGCTATTGTGTTTTCTTTTCGTTTTGTTAGATATTTTCAGATTACATTTTCATCTGTTGCTAGGCACACTCATGAGTGTAAGAGCATATGTTTAATACTTTTACACACTTTCCCCAATAGAAGAAATGCTAAAAACCATTCCCCAATAGAAGGAATAGCCAAAATACATGAAAAAAAAATGTTCTCAAAAGATGTTCTTACTTTGTTAAGAATGAAAAAGGCATCTGGAAATTTTAGGTTAGCCTAAGAAATTGGAGAGGTGACAAAAGATGTAGTCAATATTGAAAGGACTGTGAAAAGACTGACTTACTAATTCATTGATGATGGAGTTACAAATTAGTACAACAATGATAGAAGGCAATTTGGACTTATATAAATAAATGTATTTCAATGTCCATATCTTTTGACCCCTAGACTCCCAGGCTAGGACTACATCACAAGTAAACAAATCAATTAGCCTTTATTTAATGTTAGATACCAGGCACCATATTAAGTGCTGAAAATATAAACCCATGTGTAAAGAAAGACGGTTTTGCCTTCAAGGAGTGTACATTTTAGTTAGAAAAAAAAATTCATAAAAGAAAATTGAAAATCATTGGGAATGGAAAAGGAAGGGGAAGAAGGGAAGTTACCTATGGTAAAGAAAGGACTCTAGAGAGTCAGAAGCAAACATCAGAAAGGAATGAAAATGTTAACTTTGCTAACCTGAACACTTCCCTTAAAATGAGGTCTCCATGATGAACTGACCAATCAGATAGAAGGAATCTGGAAGAAAAGTCTGCTTGATAAAAGTAGAGAAAGAATACTACAGATCAAAAATGAGCCCATAGAGAAAGGGATGTCATGGATAAAAAGAAAAGTTGCAAAAATATTTATAGAAGCATTCCTGGAAACAAAGTAAATGCTGATTAGTTGGAGACTATTTCAACAACTTAAATTATATACATGTAATATGTTTAATATATGGATGGTTAATTAAGACAGAGACAGAGACAGAGAGAATAAACCAAGGGGAGATCCATAGTATTCAGCAGAGAGCTTCAAAATGAAATCACTAAATTAAGAAGAGGTAGAAACAAGATGTAAGTATAGTCGGAAGAAATCACACACACATACACACACACACACACACACACACACAAACACACTGCACATTTTACCTTGATGAACCATGGATCATAACTTTTTTTTATGGTTCTCAGTCCAGTTTTTTTGTTATAAAATAAAATTTTAAGACATTTTAATGGACTTAAATATTTAGTATAGAGAATTCTTTTGGTTGATCCTGAGTAAGGTTGCCTCTAGTTTTTAAATTGTACATTGTTGGCTATTTTACATAAGCAAAAATGAATGAATTCCTGGGTATATGTTCCAGATTTTACTATTACAATCAAATATATTTCTCCCGAGAGAAAGAAAAAAAATTTGATCATTCTTCCACTCACCAGAAGAGTGGTCTCTTCCTACAAAGAAGTCTTGGGTTCTCCTCTTGGTTTATCTTGGAACAAAAGAGAAACCCAAGATAAAGAACTAGTTTATGTTGTAGTTATCTCATATTTGGGTATAAAGGAAGAGAGAGATGGAGGAATAAAAAGACCAAACATGACTAGGTTGAAAGCCTACCTACTATTTGTGATCATCAGCCCACCTATTCCAGTCAACTATATACCCCAGTTAAGTCGATTGAGTTATCTTTCTTTTTCTCTTTCCTTCTCACTCTCCACACCATCCTCCAACCAGGAAGGCCTGGGGCTGGGAAGGGAAATTAATCCACTCGTTTCATGATTGATATCAGGGAGGGGGAGGCAGGTAAGGGGGAGGGGGGATTCTGAAAAGATGGTAGAGTAGGTTGGTAAATTTCAAGCTCTACAGATTTCCCCCACAAATAGAACAATTTTGTACCTTAGGGAAAATGGTGAAGAATCAAGAAGATTTAGGGCAGAACAGGGTCCTCCAGGAACAACCCAAGAAGATCTGAATAAAGACTGGGATAAACCCTTGTGAAATGCAAACAAGTCCAGGCTAGCTCCAAAGAACACCAAGTGGAGAGCCCTGGGGCTAGCTGGTTGTGACTACAGCCTCAACAGGAACCATTGAACTTTTCACCTTCTGGACTGTTTAGGGAGTTAGGGTCTGATTCCCAGAAGCCTGAGGGAATCTTGGTTGATTAAGAACCACAGACCCTCTTGGTGAGAAAGAACCAGCAAGTGCAGAGGCAGTGGGTCAGGAACACTGCTGGCTGCAGGCACTTGCTGGAGGGAGGAGCTCTTGGTTTGGGGTTCCAGGTCAGAGGAGAGAATTACAGTGAAGCTTGAAGAACCATCCCTCCATCCCACAATTATAAGTACTTACACTAAAACCTATTATTAAAGAAAAAATATGCCAACAAAGAAAAAAGACCCTACCATAGAAACTCACTAGGGAATAGGGAAGACTGGGATTCATCTTCAGAGAAGTAAAAAAAATCTTCCACCTCAAAGAGTAACATGAAATGACTCCCTGCCCAGAAAGAATTTATACAATAATTCAAATAAGAACTTAAAAAGCAAGTGAGAGACATTGAGGAAAAACTAAAAATAAATAAATAAAAGCCATCCAAGAAAAACAAGATTATTAAAAAAGTTAACCAACTAGAAAAGGAAACAGACTCTCAAAGATGAAAATTACTTTTTGAAAATTAAAATTGGGTAACAGGAAGCAGTAAAGCTATGGAGAGACCAAGAAATAGCAAAAACAGATTATAAAGAATGAAAAAATAGCACAGAATATGAAATACCTTATTATTAAAAAACAGATCTGGAGAATAGATAGTATAAAATATTTGGGAATCTATCTGCCAAGAGAAAGTCAGGAACTATATGAGCAACTACAAAACACTTTCCATACAAATAAAGTCAGATCTAACCAATTGGAAAAATAATAAGTGCTCTTGGATAGGTCGAGAAAATATAATAAAGATGACAATACTACCTAAACGAATCTATTTATTTAGTGCTATACCAATCAGACTCTCTAAAAATTATTTTAATGACCTAAAAAAATAACAACAAAATTCATATGGAAGAACAGTCAAGACTTTCAAGGGAACTAATGAAAAAAAAATCTAATAAAGGTGGTCTAGCTGTACCAGATCAAAAACTATATTATAAAGCAGTGGTCACCAAAACTAGTTGGTATTGGCTAAGAAATAGACTAGTTGATCAGTGGAATAGGTTAGGTTCACAGGACAAAATAGTCAATAACTTTAATACTCTAGTGTTTGACAAATCCAAAGACCCAGCTCTTGGGATAAGAATTCATTGTTTGACAAAAACTTCTGGGAAAACTAGAAATTAGTATGGCAGAAACTAGGCATTGACCCACACTTAACACTATATACCAAGATAAGGTCAAAATGGGTTCATGATCTAGGCATTAAGAATGAGATTACAAATAAATTAGAACATAGGATAGTTTACCTCTCATACCTGTGGAGGAGGAAGGAATTTGTGACCAAAGAAGAACTAGAGATCATTTTTTATCACAAAATAGAAAATTTTTATTATATCAAATTGAAAAGCTTTTGTACAAACAAAACTAATGCAGACAAGATTAGAAGGGAAACAATAACCTGGGAAAACATTTTTATAGTCAAAGGTTCTGATAAAGGCCTCATTTCCAAAATATATGGAGAATTGACTCTAATTTATAAGAAATCAAACCATTCTCCAATTGATAAATGGTCAATGATAAATTCTCAGATGAAGAAATTGAAACTATTTCTAGTCATATGAAAAGATGCTCCAAGTCATTATTAATCAGAGAAATGCAAATTAAGACAACTCTGAGATGCCACTACACACCTGTCAGATTGGCTAGAATGACAGGAAAAAATAATGGTGAATGTTGGAGGGGATGTGAGAAAACTGGGACACTGATACATTGTTGGTGGAATTGTGAATACATCCAGCCATCCTGGAGAGCAATTTGGAACTGTGCTCAAAAAAGCTATCAAACTGCGCATACCCTTTGATCCAGCAGTGTTTTTACTGAGCTTATATCCCAAAGAGATCTTAAAGAAGGGAAAGGGACCTGTATGTGCCAAAATGTTTATGGCAGTCCTCTTTGTAGTGGCCAGAAACTGGAAACTGAGTGGATGCCCATCAATTGGAGAATGGCTGAATAAATTGTAATATATGAATGTTATGGAATATTATTGTTCTGTAAAAAATGAACAGCAGGATGGTTTCAGAAATTCCTAAAGAGACTTACATGAACTGATGCTGAGTGAAATGATCAGGACCAGGAGATCATTATATACTTCAACAACAATACTATATGATGATCAATTCTGATGGACATGGCTCTCTTCAACAATGAGATGAACCAAATCAGTTCCATTTGTTCAGTAATGAATAGAATCAGCTACACTCAGCAAAAGAGCTCTGGGAAATGAGTGTGAACCACTACAAAGCATTTCCAATCCTTCTGTTTTTGTCTGCTTGCATTTTTGATTTCCTTCACAGGTTAATTTTACATTATTTCAAAGTCTGATTCTTCTTATGCTGCAAAATAACTGTATGGATATGTACACATATATTATGTTTAACATATACTTTAACACATTTAACATGTATTGGTCTACCTGCCATCTGGAGGAGGGAGTGGGGGGGAAGACAGGAAAAGTTGGAACAGAAGATTTTGCAAAGGTCAATGCTGAAAATGTATACATGCATATATCTTGTAAATAAAAAGCTATAATAAAAAAAGGAATAAGGTAAATATAGAAATAGGCAAGCGGGAAGAATTGGTAAGGGCTAAACTAATCACTTTAATTTTTTCAGCCAAAATACGGCAAATACTAAGAAAAGAGCCTCCCCCATCCCAAGGGAAGTATGAAGCATGCTTAGTTAGGTCAATAGAGATACAATATTGGTTGGTAACTCAGAAGCAGATCACTGGGTTCTTAATATATTAGAGTGCATGCCTCCTTGGCTCTCTAAGGAAAAAAATTAGAGCCAGATACATGGAAAATAGTGGGAAAAGATCAAGTTAGATATTACATAACTATGGGTCCTGATTAAATTCCTGAGGAAACATTCCTTATGTACAATATAATACAACTGGCTTTAAAAAATCCCACAAGTTTTAAAACAAGGAAAGATTTTAATGTGAATATGCACACAAAGAAGTGTGAGGAGAAAAAGCCTGACTGAAATGGTACTGACAATGCAGCTGGAAGGCATGGCCAATTGAGCCAAGTTAAGTTCTGTGCTGATAAACTAAAGAATATAGTGCTTCTTCCTTTCACAGCTGGGTTTCATTTCCACCTACACCCCAGCAGGTGCCCTTAGGGTATTCCCCATCTCCTGACCCTTCTCCCTCAACTCTGCTTTTGTGGGTGGAGAGAGAAGGAGGAGTGGGAAAGGCAATGATATATATCAGTATTGCCCATGCAGCAGTTTTCCCACCCACCATGTCACCTTTACAAGAGACTCCAGAGCCCCAGGCAAAAAACATTTGGGGCATGATGGCAGCTGCTGTTACATCCAGAGAGTCTTTAAGCAAGCAGATCCAGTCTTCATATATCTTATATGAAGGGGATTGCAATTAGGGGGAAGGGGATTGCAATTAGGGAGAATAGAGCTATGTGCCCCTGGGACTGCTGAGATATCCCCTGAGGAGCTGAAACCTGTCACTCTCCGAGCTATGGATCCCTAACCTGCACTCATACTTGGCTTGATCATATCACCTCCTGAGAGCGCTCACAAAATAAAACAGTGTACATGCATACACTGATTTGGAAAACTGAGGAATGTGTAGCTAACATCCCAGTCATTGGCCAAAGATTACAGCAAACACCCATATGTCTGGCATGGGAAGATCAATAGCAGTTGAATTTAGTGCTACCCCTTTGAGATGGAAATTCGAAGATAAAACAAGAGTTTTTACTCCTTTTGTAGTTAAAAAACAAATCCCCATTTATCTATGGGGAAGAGACATCTTACAACATTTAGGATTATAATTAAGTACTTGGGCTTTTTAGGCAGGGCTGCTGCTGAGGGCCTGCCTCACTCTCACCTGTTCCCATTCAATAGAAAACTGATACACTGGTGTGGGTGGAAGAGTGGCCCTTAATTAGTGAAAAATTTCAGGCCTTATTAGATATAGTACAGGAGCAACTTGACCAAGGACATCTACCACCTTCTCTAAGTCCTTGGAATTCCTTTGTATTTGTTGTAAAAAAAAAAAGAAAAGAAAAGAAAAAAGAAAAGAAATCTGGAAAATCATATTGTAGTGGAAACCTTTTCAGGGTTTACTTTTGCAATACCAGCAGCAAAAGAGATGGTCCAGGTGGTCAGTGGATTCTTTACATAGGCCTTTGTGGTTATGGGTGTGCCACAAGCAATAAAAACAGATAATGGCCCTGCATATACTTCTAAACATTTTGCACACTTTTGTGCACAATATAAGATTTTACACACCACTGGCATACCCTTTAATCCTCAAGGACAGGCAATAGTAAGAGGAGAAACAGAGACATCAAAACACTCCTCCAAAAATAAAAGAAAGGCGGAGCCACAGGTAATGCTAGAGAACTTCTAAACTTAACTCTATATATTACTAATTTTTTTTTTATTTTTTAATGGAGATGTACTGGCTCCAGCAGACAGGTTTCATAACTCACCGGAAGAGCAGAGTCCCCTGCAAGCAGCTCAAATATCTTTAGATAATCACCAGGTGATGTAGAGAGATCCAGAAAGTGGTGAATGGAAGAGACCAGATAGGTTAACTGCTTGGGGGAGAGAGTTTGCTTGTATCTCTACAGATGGAGAAGGAATCAGATGGGTGCCAACAAGCCGTATTCGTCTTGTCCATAAGAGAGACAGAGCAGACCCTTGAAACGAAGGAGACCTAAGAAACATCAGGTGGTTCCATCACTGACTATGTCCACTACTGAAAGAACTTGGCAGTTAACCCTATGTGTATGGCAATTAACTCGTGAACATCAAAAATTGTCAATGAGACTGATGCAGAACTTCAAAACCTGCAGGAATCATTGGATTCCATAAGACATGAAGTTATGGACAATAGATTGGGTTTGGACTATCTCTTGGCTGCTGAAGATTGTGTAATTGTGAATTGATAGTTATTTTCTACACCTTCCTTCTGGGACTCATAGAAATCTTTATAGTATTTTGTTTATTCATATTGTTTTTTGTATTACTTCTTGCTTGTGTGATTCCTCCCATGGTGATGGATTCAACCATTGATATATACCTGCTTCAACTAAAACAAAAGAAAGGGAGAGATGTAGAGGGTTACAGAAGTGGGGGAATTCTAGGTGAGGTATAAGACCCTTCAGCCCAGAGGGAACCTGCTGACAATGTCTGGTTCAGCTCCCCATCTCCCCTAAGGGCTCTCAGACTTCCTGAGAAGTCAAGGGACGGTGACAACCAGCAGAGTGATACCAGGTGACAAACTACAAACAATAGCAAGTTGTTTGTGTGGTCCTACATGTGCAATATATACTTAGCGCATGCCCAGGGTTGCTTTGGTTATATAAGAGTATGAGGGTATATAAGGGTGAGAGAATTGGGGATAAACAGACTCCATATTTTAACAATCTTCAGGAGTCCCACCTCATCAGTCCTCCACTAAGACACTATGTTTTTTCACCCTGGCATGGGGGCTCTGGAAAGAATGGTACATTTTGTTATCCCAACTTGGAGGTTCTAGAAAGCACAGTCTAAGTCAACAAAGTGATTTCATTTTGTTTCCAAAATGATGTCACATCCCTATAATTTAGTGACTCTATCACCTCCAGTATCAAATATAAAATTTTCTATTTGAAATTCCCAATGTTTCATAAACTTCCCATATACATACCTTTCCAGTCTTCTTATATCTTCTATCCCCTTCAACCTACACACTCTAGGACCTAGGGATACTGGCCTCCTTGATGATTTGTTTCCCAATTTAGTGCTTTTACATTGCCTGGAACTCTCCCCCTTCATCTCTCTCCCAGGCTTCTCTGACTCCCTTCAAGTCCCAGCTGAAATCCTACCTTCTTCAAGAAATCTTTCCCAATCCTCCTTGATGTATGTGCCTTCTTTCTGTTGATTATTTCCAATTTATCCTGTACATCTTATTTATATATAATAGTTTGTAAATTGGCTCTCCTATTAGAATGAGTTCAGCCTTTTTTGTATTTTCAGCACATAGTACACTTGTTAATATATAGTAGGCACTTAATGAATGCTTAGTGACTTTTTTAAAATAGTATTTTATTTTTCCAAATACATGCAAAGGTGGTTTTCAATATTCACCTTTGCAAAACCTTGTGTTCCAAATTTCCCTCTCTCCCTCCTCCCTTCCCAAAACAGCAAGCAATCCATTATAGATAAAACATGTACAACTCTTCTAAACATATTTTCATATTCATCATACTGCATAAGAGAAATCAGAACCTAAGGGGAAAAACCACAAGAAAGAAAAAAAAAGCAAACCAGCAATAATAAAAAAGTGAAAACACTATCCTATGATCCACATTCAGTTTCTATACTTCTCTCTCTGGATGCAGATAGTACTTTCCATCCCAAGTGACTAACTTTTATATGTCCTTATCTAGGATAAATATTAGGTATATATACATTGTATTTGCAGGGACATATTAGAATGATTTTAGTCTGAACTCAATTCTTTAGTTATCAGATGTCTTAGTTTTGGGAACTACCAGAACAGGAGTTATTAACCTTTTCTATGCTATGGACCCATCTGACAGTCCAGTGAAGTCTATGAACCTCTTCTCAGAATAATGTTTTAAAATGAATAAAATGGAATGCATAGGATTAAAAACAAAACCAAGTAAATTGTAACACTGTAAGTATATGTATTTTTTAAATTCACAGAACCCAGGTTAAGAATCCTTGTACTAGACAAAAATTGGCAATTATTGCCCCAATATCAGTTATAGCTTTAAGATCATTTATATTAAGTAATCTCAATTTCTTGTGTACTTGTGTAACATAATGCTATTTGCAATAAATAGGTTAAAATGACCTTCATAGATTTAGAACAAGAAAGAACTTTAAAAGCTTAACTAGTCTACAGATGATAAATTTGAACCAAGGTATTTTGGTTCTAAAATCAGCTCCCTTTCTCTTCTGTACCATGTTGTTGAGAGAGAATATGGCAGAAAACAGGGATGCCAACCTGACATAGCATTATCACACCCTTTCCCAAGCCAGGATTCTAACATACCTAGAAAGTGGCAAAGGCACTCTATGAATGTCAGTTGTTATCATTATTCAGATAGTTGAAAGTTAGTGAGAAATTTCTCCATAAAATTGCCAGCCAGTGTTTCTTTTAAAAATCCACATGGGGAAAATCAGTAAGGCAGAAACAAAATACAAAGTATACTGAAAAGAGCTTTTCAAGACATGTTTAATGTTGCATTTCCAAAGTATTTTTGTAGCAACATTAAGATAGCCTTGTAGGCCGAAAAGCTCATGATCTTGTTTTCTGAAAGTGTATTATGCAGAATTGTGCTCAGATACACAAGATATCATTATATAACTAAACAGCTGGGGAAATTAATCTTAATTAAAACAGAAAGGGGAAACACACAGTCCCACAAAAAGAACTATTTAATGAGATGACTCAAAGGAAAATATCATTTGTGGAAAAAAATAAATCAAACCCTTAAAAAAAGTAAATTAAGAATAAGAATACTGCACCTTTATTTCTGCTTCACATCTGATTAAGCAATGTATTATTGTAGAAAAATTTTTAAAAGTAACTATGTATGTCCATCTGGAGAGAAAGGTTTATTTTAAAATAGACTATTTCATGTTTCCACTAATTTAGAGAATGCTATGGTTCTGATCTTGTTTTAACTTTATATTTCTTTTGAAAACAAACTTTTCCTCCAAACTAATATCTAAACTTCAAAACAAAACCACAGCTTACTTGACAACCATTAGAGGAAGCAGTGCAATGAATTTCTCTCATTTCTAAGGAGCAGGTGAATAGAGTTTTGGAGCTCACATCCTGCCCCACTCACTGAGTAGTAGTATGACTCCAGGCCAGTCACTTAAACTCTAAGTCTCAGTTTCCTCATCTGTAAATCAAGGACATTAATAGCACTTACTTCCCAGAGTTATTGGGAGGATACAATGAGATAACATGTCAATCACTTTGCAAACCTTAAAGGACTCTACAAATGCAAGGGAATGCTAAAAGGATTACTGCTACTGCCCGTAAATCTGGTTTACAATTAACTGATAGTGGCACAAATGGACATTTTGTAAGAGAGCTTGGTTGTCCTTCATCATGCTAATTTCAAATGGCTATATATATCCCATACAAGCTATGTTCCCCTAAATTACTATAATGGATGCCTCATCCATTAATTCATCTAAGATATTTTTGACGTTTTGAGTGTATTAATATCTGTAGTCCAAATAGGGTAATTTTCTATGCCTAGAATGTTATTTCTCCTCTTTGCATGTTGAATTTCTAAAATGCAACTCAAATATTATCTTCTTCATGAATCTTTTGCTGACCACTTTCAGTTATTAATGCTTCCTCTGACTTTATAGAAAACTTTAAAAACCAAATGTACTTATCCTATGTTACTGGGCATTATATTTATCCATGTGTATGTAGTATCTCCCTATTAGACTATAAGTTCCAAGGAGGCAAGTTCTATCTTGTCTAAACTTTGCATTCCACCCAGAAGTAGCATGGGAGTCTGCAGATAATTAGATGTTTATTATTTATTGAATTGAATGTCACACTATGAAGTAATATTTTTTTTTATTTGCTCTAAAAGTACCCTCATGTAAAAGTACACACACATGTATTTCCAAACTTCTAGGAGACCCTTAAATATCTACTTGAGAATCTGCAATTAGTAACTTTGGGAACATATTTCCAATGAAACACTTTAACTTTTAAATAGAATCTTATATAATCACCCCTCACATCTCCTCTGTGTCAGTGTTAACTGACACTGGACTGAGGTTCAAACATTTGGCCTCTAGTCCCATACTGTCCACTTTTTGTGTGACCTTCAGCAAATCACAACCTCTCTGTGCTTGTTTTCTTACTTTAAAATAAATGGATAATTTATTGTACCCCAACCATTGCCTCACAGATCAAAATTGGTCCACAATAAATATTTATGGGTAGATCTGCCAAAATTTTACTGACAAAAGATCCTTAATAAAACCTACAAATTTAAAAAACACACTCCTCCCTGTAGCCAATTCTCCTTTCCCCAATTTCTAGTATCCACCCTGTGAATTGCTAAATTGAAATCACCAAGATCAGAGTGGGTCCTGGTAAGTGAATTTATATATTTTGCTGTTCTATATAGTAAACTAGGATTCAGAGGACTAAATGATTAAAAAAAAAGGGGGGGTTTTTTTATTCTGAACTTGAAAAACATCAATAAACATTTACACATACAACGAACAGAAAGAATACTGCATATGAAACTGAGAATGTAATTATATAATAGCTTTTAAAAAAATTCAACTTGACATTCCCACTATAATATGTTTTCCTCAACACTAGCCTCGGCAATAAGAGTCGAAAAAGAGATTAAAGGAATTAGAGTAGGCAGTGAGGAAACCAAACTATCACTCTTTGCAGATGATATGATGGTATACTTAGAGAACCCCAGAGATTCTACTAAAAAGCTATTAGAAATAATTCATAACTTCAGCAAAGTTGCAGGATATAAAATAAATCCCCATAAATCCTCAGCATTTTTATACATCACCAACAAAATCCAACAGTAAGAGATACAAAGAGAAATTCCATTCAGAATAACTGTCGACAGCATAAAATATTTGGGAATCTATCTACCAAAGGAAAGTCAGGAATTATATGAGCAAAACTACAAAAAAACTTTCCACACAAATAAAGTCAGACTTAAATAATTGAAAAAATACTAAGTGCTCTTGGATAGGCCTAGCGAATATAATAATGACAATACTCCCTAAACTAATCTATTTATTTAGTGCTATACCAATGAGACTTCCAAGAAAATATTTTAATGATCTAGAAAAAATAACAACAAAATTCATATGGAATAATAAAAGGTCAAGAATCTCAAGGGAATTAATGAAAAAAAAAAATCAAATGAAGGTGGCCTAGCTGTACCTGATCTAAAATTATATTATAAAGCAGCAGTCACCAAAACCATTTGGTATTGGCTAAGAAATAGATTAGTTGATCAGTGGAACAGGTTAGGTTCACAAGACAGAATAGTCAACTATAGCAATCTAGTGTTTGACAAACCCAAAGATCCTAACTTTTGGGATAAGAATTCATTATTTGACAAAAACTGCTGGGATAACTGGAAATTAGTATGGCAGAAATTAGGCATGGACCCACACTTAACACCGTATACCAAGATAAGATCAAAATGGGTCCATGATTTAGGCATAAAGAATGAGATTATAAATAAATTAGAGGAACATAGGATAGTTTATCTCTCAGACCTGTGGAAGAGGAAGAAATTTGTGACCAAAGACGAACTAGAGACCATTATTGATCACAAAATAGAAAATTTTGATTACATCAAATTAAAAAGCCTTTGTACAAACAAAACTAATGCAAACAAGATTAGAAGGGAAGCAACAAACTGGGAAAACATCTTCGCAGTTAAAGATTCTGATAAAGGCCTCATTTCCAAAATATAGAGAGAATTGATTCTAATTTATAAGAAATCAAGCCATTCTCCAATTGATAAATGATCAAAGGATATGAACAGACAATTTTCAGATGATGAAATTGAAATTATTACCACTCATATGAAAGTGTTCCAAATCACTATTAATCAGAGAAATGCAAATTAAGACAACTCTAAGATACCACTACACACCTGTCAGATTGGCTAAGATGACAGGAAAAAATAACGATGACGCCAACGAATGTTGGAGGGGATGCAGGAAAACTGGGGCACTGATACATTGTTGGTGGAGTTGTGAACGAATCCAACCACTCTGGAGAGCAATCTGGAATTATGCCCAAAAAATTATCAAACTGTGCATACCCTTTGATCCAGTAGTGTTTCTACTGGGCTTATACCCCAAGGAGATACTAAAGAAGGGAAAGGGACCTGTATGTGCCGAAATGTTGTGGCAGCCCTGTTTGTAGTGGCCAGAAACTGGAAAATGAATGGATGCCCATCAATTGGAGAATGGTTGGGTAAATTGTGTATATGAATGTTATGGAATATTATTGTTCTGTAAGAAATGACCAGCAGGATGAATACAGAGAAGCTTGGCGAGACTTACATGAACTGATGCTGAGTGAAATGAGCAGAACCAGGATATTATATACCTCAACAACAATACTATATGAGGATGTATTCTGATGGAAGTGGATTTCTTCAACAAAGAGAAAATCTAACTCAGTTTCAATTGATCAATGATGAACAGAAGCAGCTACACCCAAAGAAAGAACACTGGGAAATTAATGTAAACTGCATTTTTGTTTTTCTTCCCAGGTTATTTTTATCTTCTGAATCCAACTCTTCCTGTGCAACAAAAGAACTGTTTGGTTCTGCACACATATATTGTATCTAGGACATACTGCGACATGTTTAACATATATAGGACTGCTTGCCATCTAAGGGAGGGGGTGGAGCGAGAGAGGGGAAAAATAGGAACAGAAGTGAGTGCAAGGGATAATGTTGTAAAAAAAATTACCCTGGCATGGGTTCTGTCAATAAAAAAGTTATTATAATAACTTTTTTTAAAAAAATAATAAATTATTTAAATAAATAAATAAAACATGTTTCCCTCTCAACCTTCTTTTGTTCTCTTTGTGCATTTTTGAAATATTTCATTAACATCTTTTTTTCTTAAAATGTTTCTATACTACCTTTTGTGTTTACATTACCCAAATTTTCCCTGAATCTCCTTTCTTTCGCCTGAGATATATTCCTTATAACAAAGTTGTTTCTTTGCTTCCTTGTATTGCTTTCACTAGTCCCCATCTTTCCCGTTTTATCCAAACTTTTGTATTAAAACTTCTTTGCAACAAGTTTTTTTTTGTAATAATTTGTAATAAGTTAGCTTTGCCACATAAAACAGACTGTTTATGTCTGAAAATGTCTTATTCAGAACCTTTAGTTCATCAACAAGAGTTCAAGAGGTAAAAGACAAGCTTTGTCATTTCCTCTGGAATAATTTATTATGCATTGATCAGAGTTCTTAAATCTTGGCAAAGTTGTTTTTAATATGTTGTAGTCATAATATAAATTATTCTCTGTTCTGTTCATTTTAATTCTTCATTGATTCAAGAAAGTCTTCCCAGCTGTTTGTGACTCTATATCTTTTTTAAAATATGGTACAATAATATTCTATTATGTTTACATTTACTGCCCGTTTGAACATTCTGCAACTGATGAGCATCCCATGAATTTCCATTCCTTTGTAGAAACCAAAAGTGCTATAGTGAATAACTGGTGTAAATTTATATTCTTTTATTTTGTTTAACGTAGTAGTGGCATTCCTGAGGTCAAAGGGCATATATGGTTTAATGAATTTTGGGGTAACGTTCCAAATTGCTTTCCAGAATGATTACATTGATTCACAGTCCCAATAATTCACAATTTAATTAGTAGTGCTTTAGAGTGCCTGTTCTCCCACATTCCCTTCAACAGGTGCCAGTTTCCCTTTTTGTAAGCTTTGCTAATATAACTACTAAGTATAAATTAGAACTTCAGAATTATTTTAATTTGTATTTCATGTATTATTGACAGCGAATTTTTAAATCTAATCGTTGACAATGCACATTTTCTTTTGAGAACTGTCCATTGATAACCTTTGAAAAATGACTGGTCAGTGGCTCTTCTTTTTTTATATTTGAACAAGTTTTCTTATACCTTGGACACCAAATCTTTACCATAAAACCTTGATACAAAGGCTTTTTTCTCCTAGTTGTTTTCTTTATGATTTTAATTGCACTGGTTTTGTTTGCACGAAAATTTTTTATGATTCAAAATTGTCCATTATACTACCTGTGTTTCTCTTTTCCTAATTTAAGTCTTCCTCTAGTCAACTGTTACAGGCACTTCCCCCTATTCTCTAATTTGTTTACAATGTGAATTTTCAATCTAGATCATGTATCCATTTGGAGTTTATGTTGATAGATTGTATAAGATGTCCGTCTAAATCTAATTTCTGTCAGATGATTGTCTAGGGTCTTTTAAGTTATTTCCTAGTTAATCCTTACCTCAGTAATTGGAATCTTTGGGTATAATTGAATACTATCTTGTGTTCTTGATCTACCAAACTTTTCTATATTTTTTAATCTGTACCAAATAATTTTAATGATTATTGCTTTGTAATATAATTTTAGATGATCTACATGTCCTCTTTTCCATTATTTTCCTTAAGATTTTGAACTTTTGTTCCTCCAGATGAATCCTCCCCTCCCTCCCCGGTCTATAATATAACCATTTAGGATTTTTTTGTTATGGTGCTAATTGAATTTAGATTAATATTATCACTTTTGACATATTAAGCCCAACTATGAGCAATTAATACTGTTATAATTATTTGAATCTATAACATGTTTTATAGTTGTATTTATAAAATCCTTATGTATGTTTAGTTCCCAAATATAATATGTGTTTTATAACTAATTAGAACGTGATTCTATATCCTTCTGCTAGATTGTTTTGGCAATGTATAGAGAGGCTGATGATTTGGATAGCTTTGTCCTGCTACTTTGCTGAAGTTATTTTTTTTAACTAAAATTATTGCAATTATTTTCAGTTTTATATCTTGGTATAAATACATTTTGGTATATATATTTATATACCAAAAAACAACCCCATTATAATTTTGTCTCCTTTTTGCCTATGCTTATTTTCTCAATCTATTTTTACTACCTATTGTTAGAGCTAGCATTCCTAATAACATACCAAATAAACGTGGTGCTAATACACATCTTTACTTTATTATGGATCATATTAAAATGTCCTATAGTTTTTTTTCATTACACATAATGCTGGTTTTTGATTTATATCAGGGTTTCTTGAGAGTCAAAGACCCTCAAGGTTTCAGAAATTTGGACAAGAAAAAAAAAATCACAAGTTTTCCTTCAAGTATGAATTTAAAAATACACAGAGACCCATTATTCTGAAGTCCAAGATTTCAATAGACTGCTAAAGTTATCCCAAATCCCATAAAGATATCCCATATCCCAAAAGAGGTTAAAAAGCCCTGTTATAGTTAGTTTAGTACATATATTATCACATATTTATCACAAAAATATTTATCATATATTCCTGTTTTTTTAATTTAAAAATGTATAAAACTATTTCTGCATTTATTGTTATTGTATTTTTATTGTTTTGGGGTTTTTAATATGGGTCTGTTATGCTTATAGTTTTTCTAACATTAAGCCTAGCAATAAATCCAATCTATTCTTCAATCTAATTTCTACCTTTCTCCCCTGCCCACTATTAATAAAATAACATCTATCATACCTCAGTGGCAGATTTTTAAGCATTTTCCCAGTAGTTTGGGGCATTAAAAAAAAAGGTTCTAAGTATCACCATCACATAGATATTCCTGGTTGCAAAAAGAAAATGAAATTTATAGTTGGAATGAGTATAATCATGTGTTTGTGCTTGATTCTTTAAGCAGGCTAAACCTGACTCAGGCTAGTCTAGTAGTACATTTACCATATTAAAATAACTGTTAAGACATTCACACATTATTTAATTTCCAAAAGTTCATTTAGAGATAGTATGGAAAGGACATTCCACCAGGACACTGCATCATTTCAGTTGGATGCAACTTCTTTTGTCGATCACACCCGCATAGAACCATGTGTCAGGCAGGTGGAGGAGTCTTCTCACCTCCTGCACAGGTTACGCCAATGTTCAAGCCTTAGTCCCTCGGACCAATAACGACTCAAGGTCACTCTTGGAAGAAAATCTCACCTAGCCTAGCCCATGTCTGTTACAGCGTGTGTTTCGTAGAAGAATGAGAAAGACCATCGTGGGGCACTGAAAATCTTTGTTGACTTAAAACTAGAACTAAAGTAAAATTCGAGCTCTGTTATTTGTTAGCTATGCAATTTTGGACAAGCTTATTGACTTCACTGATATCAGCTGCTTCGTTTGCAAAATGGGGTTAATAAGATTTTCATGTCTACATTACAAGAGTTGCTGTGAAGATGCATTGAGAATTCTCTCAAGCAAGCTAGGTATCATGGTACGTGGAGTAAGGCCTGAAGTCAGAAGACTTGAGTTCAAATTCAACCGTATACATTTATTTGCAGCATGACTCTGGGTAAATCACTGTTAGTCTCAGTTTCCTCATCTGTAAAATGGGTAATAGTAGCACCCAACTCCTAGGGGTATTGTGAAGAATGAAATAATATATGTAAAGTGCCCAGCACGTCTACCACCAAACAGGTACTAACTATATACATGTTGGCTATTATAATTTTAGAATGCATAAAAGGACATCCTAAGCCACAGTTACTTTTTATATGTAGCAATATAACATGTAAAAACATGTGTAATCATGGATCTATGTGTGCACACACACATCCCTCTCTCTATACATACATCTTTGTTGGCAGCCAGAATGATGTGCCAGACAAATTTTATTAATTAAATGATATGAATCCAATTTCATCAACATTTGTCATGCTGTGTGGCAGCACTGATCTTTTTTTTTCTTTTTCTATTTTTCTTAGAATATTATAGGTTGATCTTTCAATGATGAACAAGAGAAAGGCATCTGTCGCTTTTATAATGGAGAATGATTTCATAAGATAAACTTTTAAGCCAGTATTCCTAGAAAACACAATATTCCATCTCTCTTCCCCAGTGTACAATAGGTTGTCATGAATAGATTATGAATTCAGAACATCACATTTGTGTTCAGAGAAACCAAAAGTAATCAGTTTTCTCACCTGTGAAAAATGAGTATCATATCTACTTCTAACATTTCACAAGGCTTTTGAAAATGTTGAGAATGAGGCTTTGAGATTTCAGAGAAAAGATGCAAGTATCATTGCTACACAAGTCTTTTGTTAACAAAGGTAAGGTATGTAGTTGAAATGTATAGAGACCATATTAAAAAACACAAGATCACTTTCTAAATGTGTGACCCTGGGCAAGTCATTTAACTCCATTGGCTTGCAAAAAAAAATAACCCTAAAACCAAAAATCACTAGGTACCAACCTTCTGCAAGGCACCAGACTGAACATTTTTAACTTAACCATTGATTTTGCAATCTTAAGACAATAGTTATGATGCCTTTTATAATTTAACAAGAATAATTTTTCTAAATATTCTGAATATTTAGTCTCAGTGTAAGGATTTTGAATAGAAATTAAGAGTTCCAAAGTTCTTTATTCCAGTACTTACTTGCTTTAAAAAGACACTTGGGGATAGCTAGATGGTGCAGAGCATAGAGCACCAACCCTGAAGTCAGGAGAACCCAAGTTGAAAATCTGGTTTCAGACACTTAATATTTCCTAGCTGTGTGATCCTGGGTAACTCACTTAACCCCAATTGCCTCAGCAAAAAAATAAATAAAAGGCACTTGAATGAAGCTATGTTTTAATAATGTGAGCATGCTTTCCACTAAGAAATCTCCATCTCTCCATGTCTTTCTGTCCCGTGTGATTCTTGTCCATGCCCCTCTGCAAATCCTCCAGATCTTGGCCCATTATACTTCTGAATATAGTCCAAAACAGATTTAAATGTACCTGGGAAATATTTAATGAAATAAATGTTCAAAATAGATAATATAGAATGTTATGGAATATTATTGTTCTGTAAGAAACGACCAGCAAGATGAATACAGAGAAGCTTGGAGAGAATTACATGAACCGATACTAAGTGAAATGAGCAGAACCAAGAGATCATTATATACATCAACAACGATACTGTATAAAGATGTAATCTGATGGAAGTGGATTTCTTTGACAAAGAGACCTAATTCAGTTTCAATTGATCAATGATGGACAGAAGCAGCTACACCCAAAGGAAAAAAAAACACTGGGAAATGAATGTAAACTGTTTGCATTTTTGTTTTTCTTCCCGGGCTATTTCTACCTTCTGAATCCAATTCTTCCTGTGCAACAAGAAAACTGTTTGGATCTGCACATATACATTGTATCTAGGATATACTAGGACATATTCAACATATATAGGACTGCTTGCCATCTAGGGGAAGGGGTGGAGGGTGGGAGGGAAAAATCGGAACAGAAGTGAGTGCAAGGGATAATGTTGTAAAAAAAATTACCCTGGCATGGGTTCTGTCAATAAAAAGTTACTATAATAATAATTTTAAAAAAAGATAATATATTTTAAAATTATATCAGTTTATAGCCTGCAATGATCCTTACATGTAAATTAGGGGGTCCCATTTCTATTTGAATTTGAGATCACTGCTTCAAAGGACTTGATTAGGGTTAATAGTGTCTTCTTCTGGTTCTTTTGGTATCTCAGGGCTATTTAAAGCAAACAAGTCCTTCAGTTATCTATTGTCCCACAACCTTACTACATGGCTAGCCACCTCTGTTTCCTGCTTAGATCACAGAATCTCAGTTAGAAAGGATTTCAGTGACAATGTTAATTGAACCCATATTTGAGTTGGGATCCCCTTTTTAGTGAAAATCTGTCCAGCTGATAACTTAAACACCTCTAAAAAGGGCAAAGCCCATCATCACCTAAAGTAGTTCCTTCCATTCTCTGATGGCTCCAAATGACTGAAGAAACTATGCTTCCTTCCAACTGAAATCTACTTCTCTACAACTTGTGCTCATTGCTTCTAGTTCTGCATGTGGTGACCAAGCAGAAGTCTAACCCATCTTTAAAATAAAATCCATCAAATATTACAGCTAAATAAATTTAAATTCTTCAACCAATCCTCACACAGGAACTAAGCATCCTGTTTATAGTTTTATTAGTTGTATGACTAATAAAACTTACCTGCGAGGGGGCAAGACTAGATGCTCTTAATCAACACAAAACAAAACAGTTCTTTCATCAAAATCATGAACATTTTGTAGGAGCCTCATACCTAAGTGATACTGTTCTATAGAGTTAGGCAACTCATGTAGAAAATCACATGAGATAAAAGAGGGAAAAGGAACCACATGTGCAAAAATATTTGTAGTCTTTTCATAGTGGCAAGGAACTGGAGGCTGAGTGGATGCCCATCAAATGGAGAATGGCTAAGCTGTGACATATGGATATAATAGAATATTACTGATCTGTAAGAAATAATGAAGCTGATTTCAGAAAAGCCTGGAAAGACTTACAAGAACTAATGCTAATTGAAATGAGAACTAAGAGAACAATGTATATAGTAACAAGAAGATTATGTTATGATCAATTGTGGCTCTTTTCAACAATGAGATGATTCAGAGCAATTCCAATAAACTTGTGATGGAAAGTGTCATCCGAATCCAGAAAGAGAACTATGGAGCCTGAATGTGGATCAAAGCATAATATTTTCACCTTTTTTTGTTGTTCATTTGCTTGGGTTTTTTCCCCTCTTTCATGTTTTTTTTTTTTTTTTTTTTTTCCATTTTGATCTGATTTTTCTTTTTTAATAAAAGCTTTTTATTTTTCAAAATACATGCAAAGATAGTTTTCAACATTCACCCTTGTAAAACCTTGTGTTCCAAATTTTTCTCTCTCCCTTCTCCCAATCCTCCTCTCCTAGACAGCAAGTAATTCAATATAAGTAAAACATATGCCATTCTTCTAAACATATTTTCACATTTATTATACTGCATGAGAAAAATCACACACAATCATCACATAATCTTGTTGTTGCCATACACAATGTTCTCTTGGTTCTACTCACTACACTTACCATCAGCCCATGTAAATCTCTCCAGGACTTTCTGAAATCAGCCTGTTTGATCAGATTTTTCTTATGCAACATGACAAATATGAAAATATGTTAGAGGAATAGCACATATTTAACCCATACTAGATTGCTTACTGTCTTGTAGAGGGAGTAGGAGGGAAAGAGGGAGAAAAATCTAAAACCCAAGGGTTTGCAAAGGTGAATGTTGAAAACTATCTTTGCATGTATTTGAAACAAATAAAATATTATTAATAATTTTTTTAACAAAGAGAATCACATGAGAGGTATCGTCTGTTCCTAAACAACTGAGTTATAGGCTCTTTTTAGTTTTTTCCCTACTGTGATTCATATTAAATTAAAATTTTTGCAAAAAGATGAATAGATGTTATGGAATATTTAAATATTATTTAAGTCCTTCTGAATAATCAAGGAAATATGAGCCATCTTAGTACTATAAACTGATTTTAATATCTTTTTTTCCAAGAACGAATATAGAGATGCAATGCTAATAATGTATTCTTCTGCTGTAATCGTGGGTGGAACACATCAAAATCCACTCTTTGAATTTTTTCTAAATAGTCATCTAGGGCAACCTGAAAATGAAGAAGAAAGTTTAGTTAGTACAATATTAATCACGTGAAAGAAGTTTGAGAGAAATTACAATGATTATTTTAATGTCAGACAGTAATGTAGATATAGTGCTTGACCTGGCATCAGGATAACCTGAATTCAACGCTTGCCTCCTACACTTAACAGCTGAATCACCCTGGGTAAGTCCCTTTTCCTTTCTCAGCCTTAGTTTCCTTATCTGTAAAATGGGAATAACAACATCTAACTCACAAGGCTATTGTGAGCACTAAATGAATTGAGATATATATATATAATACTTGCAAATCCTAAATAAGCACTATATAAATGCAAACTATTATGGTGATGATTAAAAACTGTTTTGGTAATAAAAGAACCTTACATATCCCTTCTCTCTGAAATACCGTTATAATATAAAATAATTTTTAAATGAAAAAACTCTACCAGTTTATGCTTTTCTTTTATTCAACAAGTACTTATTAAATGTCTTCTGTGTGGATGGCACTATTAGGTACTAAATACACATCGGCAAAAAAACAACAAAAATTCAAGATGATTATATTCTATTTCAGAGATACTGAATTTATACAAATAATTAGTAAAAGATACTCATCGGTAAGCTGGCCACTGGATAAATTTCTTTGTCACAACAACTATCTAAGGTATAAAAGGATTGTGATCTTTGTTTATGGGAAAAAACATCTACAATGATTAAGCCATGAATATTTTGAGGAACTATACTTAGAGCAAACTTGAATTTAACAAAAATGCTTTTTTGTTTATAATTTGTGGAGATCCTTCTAATGAAGTAATCAGCTAAAATGGGAATAATATTAAGAACTGTACCAACTAAATTATATTAGAATCTGAAAAAGAATAAAAGAAAAATGGCAACAAAATGTGAGATAAAGGTCAATGAGATCAATGAAATCTGAAAGTCAATTATGTCAATGAAAAAAGTTGGCAGAACAGACCATGATGAAAGTTGGCCAGGTTTTCTCTAACCTCAAGTTGGATAGAGATAGGAATTAAATCCAAGATTTCTTTGGAATAGAGAACTCTTACATAAGGAAACTCTTTTACTAATGCAGGTCAATACCTTCTCTGAAACTTAAAGTCTTTGAGAGTTAGGGCACTGAACAATTAAGTAACTGGTCTAGACTCACCAAGATATATCAGAGGCAGGATTACAACTTTCAGGCTCTTAGGCAAGAACACAGATGATTTAAATAGCTTTATTTAATGATAAGAAAATCAGTTTGATGCAGTACATACAAACATTAGTTTCTAGAGCCAGGAAGCCGTCTTCTCTATACCATATCCTGGCTGTGAGACTTTGTCAAGTCAATAATTTAAGAGTTCTAAATAATTCTCTAAAACTGGAAGTTGCAGAAAAAGTGGTAATCTGCATCAATAGTAGGAGTTTCTTTCTCTGGGAGGTACCAATGAAATCACAGGTTTTGTCTTTAATCCTCATCCTAGTCTCTAGCCTAGAGTTCTGCTAACCAGCCTCATTCACTCAGGTTTACCAGAGGCCTTTGTGCCCCCTGCTGGCTCCTTCCTGCCTAGCCCTGAGCCTACCCTAATCAGCTTTGGCCTCTCATGCACTTCAGGGCACACTGGGACACACAGGGATTTTGTATCCCCACCCCAGAGCCTCTGGCAAACTCCCAGGCATTCTCTTGTCCAATAATTGGGAGGAGATGGAGTGGGCACTCACTGTCTCCTACCCCAGCAGGGCCCTGATTCATGATATTCTCCAGCTCAGCTGCTGTCCCCAAACCTACAAGTGATCCCCCTGCCTACTGTAAGAAGGTCTCCTTAGATCTTCCCAGGGAACATCTCCATTTGGCAGGAGGCTAAACAGAGGGTTCTGATGAGCAATCTTAGGCTTCCCTTAATGAACTTCCTTTTAATCATTGACACTGTACTTGGACTCACTGTTTATTGCTCCCAGCCTCTTACACTCACTCCATCTCATGATCTTGAACCCAACTGCCTATATAGAAATCTCTGTTCCCCACTCTCCATCTTATCTCAAACCCTAAGGGAAGCAACCACACTTATTTTCCAGCCTCAAGATACCCTTACCCTCTTGTGCCATTTCCAATCTTGTCAAACTCCAACAGCAGATCACTCCCAAATCCATTTCTTGCTCTTAATCACTTGTTTCGGGACAAAGCTCTAAGAAATCACAATGCTATGCTAACTGGGCCTTCTACAAATCTACATTATCTATCTTGACTGACCCACTAGAAATTTATATTATCTAATCTCACAAAAATATGGCAGACATTTTATTCCTCACTAACTAAAAACTGTTCCATTCTCTGTTAAGGGACAGGTCAATTCTCCGAGAGCCTCGAAAGCTGTGGATCACAGCATCTGAAGGAGTTTCAGGGCAGCCTTTGCTGACACAGGTGTTATGAACTGGGAATGATATAAATTGGAGGCAGAGGGAGGAGGAGAGAAGTCAGACAATGCAACAGCCTCACAGTAGAGAGGTCAGAGAACAGCAACTGCCTCTCAGTCTCCTTGTATCATTCTCTCACATGAGGAGATCCATTCTGCGGGTCTGGGTTGGATCTCTAGCAGCCACTGTCAGGTGGCTCCCATTTATTACAACAATTCTCAGTGGCTATTTCAGACTTTGTCTCTCCTCATGCTTCCCACAGAATTCTTTCTCTCATCCTCTCAGTCAAGAACTGTCTCCTACTTTACGATTAAATAAAATAAGTAAAAAAACTAGTTAGTTTCTTATCACTTCATTTCCCATCACTCAAAATTTTCCTTCTATTTCCTCCTTTACCTTATGCTCTCAAAGAAATGGTTCTTCTTGCCATGATGAAACTATCTACAATTGACCTTAGCTCATTCTATTCTGACTTTTTCAGCAAACTGCATATGCCACAACCTATACTCACACTCTTTTCTTTCTCTGTATTTACTTGTTCCTTTTCTGTTGCCTACAAAATGATCCAACTTTCCTATCTAGTAATTACTCTATAAGTCTCCTTCCCTTTTGCCAAACCTTACTGAAAAAGCAATCTATAGGCAATCCCTCCATTTCCTCTCCTTTTGCTCTCTTCTACATCTGCTCTAGTTTCTAACTTCATAATTAAACTGAAAATGCCTCTGAACTCATAAGTGACCTTTTAATTGTTAAATCTAATGGGTTTTTAAAAATTTTCATCTTCCATAAGGATTCTACAGTGTCTTACACTGTCAGTCACCTCTTCTTGGATACTCTCTTCTCAAAACTAATCTCAAATCCATTAAGCCCAATTGCCTTCTCAATCTCCTTTGATGGTTTTTCATGTTATAATAACTAATCCTTGGTCTGTCCTGAGCCCATTTCTCTTGTTTTTCAGTCATGTCCAATTTGACTCAATTTCATGACTCAATTTGATATTTTCTCGATAAAAATACTGGAATAGTTTGTCATTCCTTTCCCAGTTCATTTTACAGAGGGAGAAACTGAATCAGAGTTAAGTGACCTGTTCAGAGTCATACACTTAATAAGTGTGTGAGATCAGATCCGAACTCAGGAATCTTCCTGACTCTAGGCCCAGCAGTATTTTTTTTTTTAATAGTGTCTTCTTTGGTCATCTTATTAGCTCCCAAGAGTTCAATTACTATCTCTATGCAAATGATTTCCTGATCAGCATATTCAACCTTAAGTTACCTTCTGAACTACTGTCATCACACATCTTGAAGTGCTTCTTGGGAAACTCACTGATATTCTAAAGATATCTGAATTGCACATGTTTAATATATATTGGATCATTTGCCAGCAGGGGAGAGAGTGAGGGGAAAGGAAGGAAAAAATTAGAATATAAGGTTTTTATTATAAGGATGAATATTGAAAATTATCCATGTATATATTTTTAAAATAAAAAACCTTTAATTAAAAATAATAATAAATAAATATAAGTATCTGAAATTCAACATATTCAAAAGAGAACTCATTTCCTCTCTTCCACACTTTGCTATTACTGTCAAGTATAATGCCATCTTTTTAGTCATATAGGTTTATAAATTCATGTAATCCTTGATTCCTGACTCTCGCTCAACCCCACATCTTTAATCCATTACCAAACCATTTCTTCCTTCTCTTTATACACATCTCCTTCTCTCCATTCATAAAGTCATGACCCTCATTCAGGCCTTCATGATTTCTCAACTAGACCATTTCAATAGCCTTCTAATTGGCCTCAAGTCCCTGTCTACTCCAATCAATTTTCTACTTAGCTTCCAAGGTGATTTTTCCAATCAGCTTCAATCCCAAACTCAATGAACTTCAACAGTTTCCTACTACTTCAAGGATCCTGTCTGGAATTTAAAATTCTTTTTTTTTTTTTTTAAACCTGGCCCTTTCCTACCTTCTTATACCCTGATTTCTCTATATACTCTTAATATCTAGTTAATATTGGCTTACTTTGTAGTTCTCAAATTTGACACTCGCTTATCTCCTCTCTCTCTCTCTTGCTCTCTCAGCCTTTGTATCGACTCTCTCTCCATGACATGGAATGCTCTATCCTTTCAAACTCAATTTGCTCCTGCTTCCTTCAGGAGTCAGCTCAGTTTTCATAATCTATAAGAGGCCTTTCTGAAACACTGATTTCCTCTAAATGTATCTTTTTATAATACCATTTCTCTGGTAAAGAAAATATTCTCTCTAGACTATCTCATGACTAAAATAGTCTAGACTATCTCTAGACTAAAATCTCATGATTTTATAAATTATGAAGCTTTTTGGAGGTGGGAATCTTTTGCCTAGATGTAGTAAAATAGCAAGTCTAAGGCATCACATATCTATTTCATCTATGTGAGAACTATAGATTATTATCACATATAGAAGAACTGTAACTATTTATGACTAAACAACCTCAAACCAAAAGGTTATGAGTTAGTTCCTGAAAACTGAAATAAGCAAAATCTTGTAGATAATCATTTGGCATATATAATTATATAACCAAACTACTTTCCAATTATCAAAGGCACCATTTTAGAAATTAAGAAGTGACTTGAGCATTTTTTTTTAATGTAAGAGAGGGAAGATCAGAAGGAATCAGACATAAGCAGTACATAGCTTTAAAAATTGCATGCTGAATTTGTTGTATACTTAAGAAAAACAATTTGTTCATAATGCAGTTTATATAATTTGGGAACAGACTTACTCCTCTGTAAGGTCTTTGAGATGCTCCAAAATTTGGCTTCAATATACCTTTTCTGCTCTCACCTCTCACTACTTCTCCCCTATGTGTAATCAAAATTTACAGGTAAACTAGACTATTCACTGCAGATGAAGCTCTCAAATGACAAAGAGAAAACTTTGTTTTCAAATATTTGAAGGGTTGTCAGGTGAAAGTGGTGTTATACTTTCAGGTTGGTTTCAAAAGAAAAACTAAGAGCAATAAGCAGAAAGTCATAGGACCATAGAAAAAGCTGGAAGAGGACTCAGAAACTTTCCTTTTCAGATAAGGAAACTAAGTGAGGCTAAGTGATCACACTTAGTGTGAGTAAGCACAGGAGGTTACATAGGCTCTAAAGATCAGGGCTGAGATCTGAACTCAAATCCTGTGATCTAGGACTAGTTCAAAGAAGTAGCAAATAGATTTAAGCTTGATATAAGGAAAAAGTTTTCAATAATTATAATAGTTTTTAAAAAATCATTAAAATAGTCCCTGCCTTAGTGAAGTAGTAAATCTTTTTTCACCAAAAATCATCAAGAATGAACAATGATTTGTTAATGATTTCATTGAAAATTGTTGTATTCGAACTTAGAAAGTCTTCCATGAACTCAAGCAAAGTAAAATGTACAAAGTAATAATAACATTGTGGGATGATCAGCTGTGAATTACTTTGCTATTCTCAGCAATACAATGATACATAACTACTCTGAAGGCCTATGATGAAAAATGCTATCCATACTCAGAGAAGAAACTGATTGTGTCTAAATCCAGATTGAAGTATACTTGCTTTTTTTCTTTTTTTAAAATTTTTCTTGAGTGGTTTTTTTAGGGTGGGCAATCTGTATTTTTTCCCCACAACATGACTTATAGAAATGTCTGCATAACTTCAGATGTGTTTTCTTAATGGGGACTGATGGTAGAATAAAGGAGAGAATCTGGACCTCAAAAGTTTTAAAAATAAATGTAAAAAAATTGTTTTAAATGAAACTTAGGTGGGGAAAACAAACACTAAATAAATAAATAATTGGGGTTTTCCTTTCAAAAAAACAAAAAGAAGAAAAAAAGACTTCTGTTCTCTTAGCTGGTTGAGCTACTGCTTTTAGATAAGATACTTTAAGGACTTGCTTTTCATTCCTTTTAAATATTTTGTTACAAGGGATGTCTCTCTTGGCAGAGAAGAATATATTTAGAAATGAAGGTGATATAAAAACAAAGTATGTCAATAAAATTTAAATCAAGAGTTGTTATTAAAGAAGAAATGTCCTTATTTGTATAAGCAACTAGGTGGCTCAGTGGGGAGTTCACTGGTCCTAAAGTTTGAAAGGCCTAAATTCAAATCCTGCTTCAGATACTTTCTAGCTCTTGGGCTTTTAATCTCTATTAAATTAAACTCAACAAATATTTGCAAAATAGGACATGCTTTTTATATCCTTCACATCCTTTATTGGTATTTCTTTAGTTTCTATCCCAGTTTATTAATATCCACCTTAAAACAATGTGCAGCACAAAGTAAAATACTCTAGATGTGTTCAAATCAGGAGATAGAAGAAGACAATAATTATCTCAAGGTTCCAGACACTAACTCTATTAATGCAGCCTACATTTTGGGGAACTTATCTCATACAATTACTTCACAAATAATTATTCAATAAATTTTCATTATGCACCCAGCACATGCTAAGCACTATGATTTAAAGACAAAAAGGAAATAGTTCCTTTCTTCAAGGGAGCTACAATCTATTGGAAGAAGATCATATACACATACATAATTATGTGTAAAATAAATGAGTTAACTGGAGAGGAGAGGAACTTAGTAGCTATAAGGACAAGGTAATATCTCATGTAAAAGATATTGTTAAGAGTTTAGCTATGAAGATGAATCCCATTTTTCCAACTCGTAAATCCAAATCTTTCTAAATCTTAATTCTATTTCCCAGGATAATAGCTATCTCCTCCAGCTTTGTGTTGCTTACAAATTTCAAAAGAGTGTAGTTTTCATCTATGTCACTGATAAAAAGATTTTTTTTTAGACTAAGGACGTCCGATATTTAAGACTGATCAATATATATAGTATAACACTTCTTTCTTCAATCAATATATAGTTACCTATCTATTCAAACACACATAACATAATACTATAATTTAACACTTAAATTCATTATGAACATTGATTTTACATTGATTTTATAATAGCCTCTATAGAAAACATAGAACTAAATCTTGGAAACAGGAGGAAATGATGTTTTAAAACATTCTTTAGGGAGACAAAGTTTTTTTTTCTTTATATACTTTAGGAAGAATATCATTTTTAAAACTTAGAAAAACAGACAAAAATATGAACCAAAACCCCCCAATGTTACAGACATAAATTTGCAGCAATTTAAAAATATGTAAAATTATATATACCTAGTTCCTTAAGTACTGTGACTCTGTCTGTTATTCTACTTACAGTCAGAAGAAAAGCAGGAAATGCTTTCACAGGAACACTTTTCTGGAAGGATCTGGCCTAAGAAGAACAAGAGGAGGAAACGGATTTGATGCAGAAATTTCCCTAAAAAAATACTAACTCTTAAAGTAAACAAATAGCTCCAAACACACAAAACAAACCTATCAGAAAAAAGCCACAAAATTGTAGGATTTCAGAGCAAGGAGGGTAATAAGAGTTTCTCTAGTTTAACCTGTAAGTAATCCAGAATCTCCTCTAGAACAACCCTGATCAAAACAGTGATATCAGAGCCTTTGCTTCAATATCCCTGGGGTTGGGGAGTCCTCTGACACTCAAAGGCAGCCCAGTGCATGTGTGGACAACTACAATTATTAAGAAGTATTTTTTTATATCGACACATTTTGTAATTTTTATCCACTTTCTAGCCAGATATTCTCTGAAAAAAAGAAAATTTTCTGTTCAAACAAAAATTAAAAACTTTTACAGCTACAAAACCCAGAAAAAAAAAAAAAGACAAAGATTTTAGGAAATCCTTTTTGTTCTATGGATAAACTTTGCTATATTTCTTATTATTCATCTTTTCTTGGGCAAATAATTTCCCTTGCCTCACTTTCCTTATCTTTTATATAAAAAAGGCTAGACTCTGATCACAACCAAACTCATCCCAGTTTCAATGTCCCATATCTTAATTATAACAAAAATCAGAATGTGAAAAGCATATGAATCATAATATCGTATGACATTTAATGGATTGATCACTTCTCCATTAAGAAAATCAAGAAACACTTTGTGGAGAAAGTGATGTCTGTATAAGGCCTTAGGAAAAGAAAAAGTATTTTAACAGAAGAAATTTCCATTACACATATAGCAAGGAGCATTGGCAATGACATGTAAGCAGAAGAAAAGAGAATAAGAACAGGAAATAGCTCACTACACAGTCTACTAGGATACAGAGTAAAAATGAGAGACAGTAAGACAACTTGAAGTTAGATTTGGGTTCAAATATTACCTCACACTAGTTGTGTGACCTGGCAAACTAATTTATCAAACTAAACCACTGCTTCCCAATTTTATAAATGAGGGACATGAGAACGCTAATATACAAAATGACTTACAAATCACATATAAATGTTGGTTGTTATGGTATAAAATTATGCTAAAATTAAAACTATCTGAGACTACAAAAGATTGATGATGAAGCACACCTTTGGCCTCTTGACAAAGAAATGATGGCCCAGATGTCTATAATGAGACATACCTTTTCTGACATGGTCAATCTTTGATTAACTTTGCTTAACTATATTTACTGGTAAAAGAGAAGTGTTCTAAAAGGAAGGTTATTATATGTAACATAAGGGCATGTGTATATACAAAACATACAGAAATAAAAAAAGAAGTTCAAAAAAAGGACACGGTAATTTTGTTACAATCTTGTTAAATTTAACATAATTTTAAAAAATAAAATGTATAAAACAGTTGTTCATGGTTTCATATATAATCCACTGTTTTGTTCTTTTATATTAGAATAAACAATATTCAATAATGATACAGTGGGATAAAATTCTGGGTTTGGAATCAAGAAGATTCATCTTCATGAGTTTGAATCTGGCTTCACACCACTTACTAGCCGTGTGACTCTGAGAAGGTCTTTTGCCTCAATTTCCTCATTTGTAAAATGAATTGGAGAAGGAAATGGCAAATTACTCTAGTATCTTTGCCAAAAAAAAAACAAAAAACAAAAAACAAACAAGATCAGAGAATTGGAAACAACTGAAAACAACTGAACAATATTGGAATGTTTATTTTTGTGAATGATTAATTTCTTAAGTTTTTAAAAAGGAAAAGAAAAAACAACAGTAATTGGAGACTCCAAAGATTACGGAAGCCTTTACCAAGTAATGGGATGTATATTTTATCTCTGTGACAACAGTAAGCTATGAAAAATTTTTGAGCAGAGTGATAACAAAGTTAGACTTATGTATACATATTACTTTGTGGTAAAAGAAATGCAAACTATTAACAATAGTTAATTTTTAAATTTTTAAAAAACAAACTTTCCAAATTAATAAGAAATGCAAATTAAGATAACTAAGGTTTCACACCTTACATTCAGCAAATTGGCTATTCTGAAAAACAATTTGGAATCTTTCTAAAAGAATAAAAAAAATAAAACCATTTCACCAAATGATTCCAACTCTTTTCTGTAAAAACAGAACACAGTTGCTTGAGGGGAAGCTGCAGAGTTAAACAAAAGTTTGTTTGCTTGTTTTTCAAGTTGGGGAAAACTTCTGCTCATATCAAGGTTGAAGAAAACAACTCCATGGAAAAGGTGCTATTTAGTGGACTGGTATTATTTAGGAGTTTTACTAATGGAGCAAAGTCCTGAAGTAGTCAGTGTGGGATGGAGTTGATAGAACAGGTATAGAGAGAAATTAGTCTTAAAGAGAAAATAATATATCTTCCCTGAAATAGAATAAATAAGAAGATAAATATAAAGACATACTTTAAAGAAGAGGGGAGGATAGAGAATTAATGTCAGCTTTTCTCAATGAAGACATGAGGCCATCTCTTGAGAGTAGAGAAAATGACTAGGAGGAGCTTGTAAAGAGCTTTCAAAGGGAGCTGTGTGAAGAAGGGTCACTCAATGCAAGATGAATCTAAAGAATTCCAAGCCACATATACCAAAACAACATATTTAGGGATTAAAACATAAGTCTAAAAAAAAAACTTACATGTTTTAAATGAAGATGTCCCTGGCTGGCAATGTCATAAATTACATCCCTCAGATTTTTGTCTTGGTTCTTACGTAAAAAATCTTCTTGTGAAACACTATGCTATAAAAGAAAAGCAAATTAGGGTGCTCTTAACATAACTAAACCTAATTTACTAGCATAAAATAAATTCCTGAGATAATATATGGGTAATTATTCATCATACAATAACAACTTCACTGGTTCAGTGTGAAATCATTGAACAATTAGACTATAGTAGCAATAAAGTCTTAAGAGAACAGACAACACAAATTTCTTTCCCAAAACTTAAAGCTTATATTTATTACAAAGTAAAATGCTTTTCTTAACTTTAAATGTATTTTTTTCCTCTTACTAACTGTGCCCAGCCTTTAGAAAAAGCTGACCCACTACAAGACTGCTTAAGGTAAGGGAGATGACAAATGAAAATAAGTAATTTGAACTGCCCTTCCTCACTCTATCATCAAAAATAAATGCCTGATAGATAAAACCCTGATTTGAGGATATTTGTGAAATGACATGGAAAGAAGTACACTTTTTTTTTTGTTTTTCAAACTAAGTCACTTTGTTTGTTACACAGAACTACAAGAAAACTCAGATTATTTAATTTATAAAATATATTTATTTAAAATTTTATAGTTTTTAGAAGAGAAAACATTTATTTTCAGTTTGCAGCTTATTGTTACTATTCCTCTTGAAATTTCTTACCAACATGCAAATGTCCATGGGAAGAAACACCTTTCGCCTACTGATATGATAAGGAGTTGCTCTCAAGCAGGTAACAATTCCTTGTGCTTTTCCAATATGACTTGCAGCATGATCTGCATGGAGGTCCCTTACACCTAATTTTTTTTTTACAAATAGAAACAAAATTGGGTTAGCTTTATTTGAATTTCATAAGTTGAATAGGTAATGCATATATTTTACGCCTGAAAAAAGACTGTGAACAGACTTAAAGCATAATTACACAGAAAGCAGATATCATTTTACTACATAATGGGTTTCAAAAGTGAAATAACTTAATAAAAGCTTCCTCAGATTATATTCCATCAAAAGCATATCTTTCCATTCTCTTCTTTTCAGTATAATGTCCATATAATCTCATTCTAAGGAATATGCTTTGCAAGTAAATAATCCTATTCTTTAATTTCTTCATTATTATAAAAAATATCTCTGAGTGTGGGGTTTTTTCCTTGTTCTACTGCTTTATTTTGGGGGAAAACACACATACAGAATACACATGTATACAATATGTATGTATACCAACAGAACATATATTATTACAGGGTCATATGTATATAACAGAACAAGATATACTTTAAAGATTGTTTTCATACAATATGTCTTTCCTATATTTCTCAAAATATGAGAAGATTCTATAAGATATGGAACCATAATGAGAAAAACTGGGATGGATAAATACATGTATATGTATGTGTAAACACACATACATATAAGAATGGAAAAGTCTTTCTTAAGCACTTAATATATGTCAAGCACTATTCTAAGAGCTAGGAATACAAATAAAAATGTGAGACAGTCCTTGCTTTCAAGAAGCTCATACTATGATTAGGGGAGACAATATATAAAAAAGTTCAATTCATGTAAAATGGAAAAGCCAGGATATACTCAGGTACTGACAAGAAATGGATAGAAGTCAAGGCTCTGGATGTGTTTTAAAGAAAAAATAGTGCAATAATTTTTATTACCTAGAGTGCCATAGTGACATAATTTTCTTTAAAAAATAATTATAATACACTGTCCTTAGCCTAAAGAACTTACTAATTATAATAAGAACTCAATAATCTGGAACACAAGATCAAAGAGAGAAAATCCTACTAGTTTTTTTAAAAATCTATCAAATTGCAAAAATATTTTAAGAGATGCTCTTCTTAGGAATATCATCCAATACTACAATAAGTCTGGTTTACAGATATAAAAGAAATAGTGTTCTGATTAGTTAGCAGTGTCAAAAACTAATAAATATTTTCAGAAGAAAGCTGAAAAGCATAAGAAAGAAAAAAAAGACACAGTAAGAAAAAAAAAGTAGAAAGAATAAGTATAGGGAGAATAACAGATCCAGAGAGAGAACAATGGAGACTGAATGTGGATCACAGTATAGTATTTTCACCTTTTTGTTGTTGTTTGCTTGCTTGGTTTTTTTTTCCTTTTGATCTGATTTTTTTGTTCATGGAAATATGTTTAGAACAATTCCACCTGTTTAACCTATATCAGATTGCTTGGTGTCTTGGGGAGGAGGGTGAAGAGAAGGAAAAAAAATTGAAACACAAGGTTTTGCAAAGGTGAATGCTGAAAACTATCTTTGCATGAATTTGAAAAATACTATTTAAGAAAAAAAAAAAGAAAAAATGCTCTTCTGTTACTCATCAACACATATAAAAATATTACAAAAGACACAAAGATGAATAAACCAAATTATGAGTCTTTGAAAAATCTTATAAAAATACTTTAGTGATTAAGTTGAGAAGTAACATATTAGAGTAAAGTAAACACAATCAAGGATGACACATTCAACTCCTTTCTCTGATAGGTATAAATTTAAATTCTCTGTGTTTCAGGCAACTTTGACTAAAAGTTAGGAATGAGTTGCTGATTCACATTGACAAAAAAAATCAGCAATCAACTCCTTCTCCTCAAAAAAAATTCGTTACCAATCATTTATAATGAGCAGATTTCTAACACAAAAAGAAATGATGATGCCAAAGCACTGTTACAAGTGCTTTAACATTTGATGGTTTTAAACTACTAAAAAGCCTATTCTAAGCAATTTGTTCAGCAAATCTTTTTCTCCTTAGAAAAAAAACAAACACACCTACTTTTATTACTGAAGCTACTAAGATAAATTCTCAACTAAAAATAAAATTGGTTTTACTGGAAAGAAATATCAAGTGCAAAGTGAACATACCTAATACTTCCAGTGTTAAGTAGAGAAGAGAACTTTGTGTGTTTTCAGCATATGTTTCCAGTTCTTTGATGTTTCGATATGCTTTGTCATCCAAATTTTTTTCCTAGAGTCGGACCATAAATATAAACAAAGTTTGCTAAACTATCATCATTTTGTTTTCATTCTAAGTAGTGAATAGTAAAGAATAAAAAATATTTAGCATACAACTCAAGAATAAAAGAATAATACTTTAAACCTTCCTTCTAGTCAATATCATATTGTATAGATTGACAACAGTACAAAACAACACAGGGCTTCACATCTATTTCTTTCTAAAGATCGAGATCAAGGAGAATGTGAGGTGTTTTGGGAGAAGGTGGGAGTTTTGGATGGGGAGAGAACAGGAAAGAGGAACCATAAACATATGAAAAGAAAAGAGACAAGATTTCTAAAGATGATACAAAAAAAGTTAAATGATTAAACTTAAAACTATCATGTTTAAAGAATATAACATATTTGAAAAATAAAAAACTATAGTCACTGGTATCTTAAACAGTAACCACAACTAACTCTACTACACATATACAGAAAATAAAAAATAGAGACTGAATAAAATCAACTAAAGTAATATAAATAAGATACACGTGGGCATTATTAAATTATGTCAGATAGGTTATTTGGTCAGCAAAAGAACAATTTACACAACAAAGAAAATCAACTTTGATCAATGAAAAGAGGAGCCCCAATTCCAAAAGATGGATGACAGACTGAAGGTATAGAATGAACATGGTCAATGTAGAAATTTGTTTTGCTTGACTATTCTTAAGGCTAGTTACAAGTGTTTTTTAAATTTTTTTTTAATGGAGATAGATGAGATGAGGGAAGACGAGAGGCAGGGAGGAGAGCACAGCTTTGAAAACTTGGAAAAGTTCAAGATAAAAGCTTTGAATTTATTATATACTTTAAAAAAGAAGCTATATGTAACAGAGTTACAGTTGCAATTTCATACACAATTTTTTTTCAGTTCTATTTTATATATGGAAATTTATATGGTATTTATTATGTTTAAAATTTTTAAAAACAATTTCAATCACAAAAGTTATTTGGTTACTATATGGCACTAATGAAGACAGGGTTGCAAACCTAATCCCACAGAAGGTCTAACATAGTGAAACAAATCCTAAATCTATCAACCATTTCATAAAATGCAAAGCACAAAAGGAAAACCAGGCAAAAACATGGAAGATTCTGTACAACTTATTACCATATGTGGAAAAAATTTTTAATTCGTTTTTGACTCAGAGAATTGAACCCTTTAGTGCTGTTTAACAAAAGAAAAAAACATTTCTTCAGTAAACATTTGATAATCAGAAAAACACATCATTACTACTTATGGAAACACCTTAGTGATAGGGCTTTAGTTGTTTCTAATCAAATGTTTAGCTAACTTAATAGTGCCTATAATAATAGAGACATCAGCATAGGAAAAACCTTGAACCGGGTGTCAAAAAAAATCTAGATCTGTTCTTGATCCTTAACAAGGACCCTGAGTACTTTTTAATTGTACTTCACTTCAATTTTTTCAATTTTTCATATTTATTATTCAAAAAGGAATAAGAATATTTAACTTTCATAGGGATAGTCAAGAAAATTTTTTAAAGATATATGTGAAGTGTTCTGGGTAATAAAAGCATCAGTAGTAATTAATAGAAACTATGAATTGAAAGAAAATTGCAATTACTTCAAAAATTATATTCTTGCTTCCATAATTTTTACATCAAAATCTTCTTTTTCAATGTGAAGGATGTTTCTTCAATTAGCCATGTTTTATTTTAAGAAAACTGGATCCACAAAAATCTAGATGTCCAGAAGCAAGATTCAACAAATTTTAAATACAATAAGCATTTACTCAGCATCTATTATGTGCCGACTGTTGAAAATACAAAGGCAAAAACCCAAAAATAATTACTGATCTTGAAAGTTTTCAAGGGACTCTATTTTCACTTAAAATAAAGACTGCCTTTAAAAGTCATCCCCAGAGCAGCTAGATGGATTAGTGGATAGAGCACCAGCCCTGAAGTCAGGAGGCCTGAGTTCAAATTTGCCTTCAGACACTTAACACTTCCTAGCTGTGTGACCCTCAGAAAAAAAAAAAAAAAGTCATCCCTAGAGCATTTTAAATAATTTAATTTACAACATTTATTTTTAAATTATGAAATATTAAAAATTACATTTACAGAAATTTTCAGATACACAGCTATTAAGAGAAATATATTCTAAATTATGTATGTAAGGATTATTTCCTGATAACTAATTGTTAATCTGGCAGAGTTGGATAACAAATAGCTGTTTTATCAGTAATCTGAAAATCTTGAAAAGGAGGGAAAAATTCAAGATATGGGAATATTTTATATGGAACAACTTTCATATGTATGGCACACAATCATAATCAAGTTTTGATCATTTCCAGTCAGTAAATTTGTTTTTTTCCTTTAATTGTCCATCTTGGTAATATGTTTAGGAATGTTGAGCAATACTTTTTGGATCAAGTTAATAATCCTTCTTCACCGTTTGATAGGAATGATTTGTCAGGGACAAGAATCAAGTATGTTCCCAAAATACAGAATAGACAAAATCTTTTAACCTTTTTTTTGAACCAGGAAGAACTAATCCCAGATCTATCACTAGAGGTCCCAGAAAAAAAAATTAAATGGCACTTTCTAAGATCCTAATTTCAATTCAATTTAATACACATTTATTGAACAGCTACTTTGTGCAAACATTTATGCTAGATGGTAGGGATACAGAGTCATAATTGAAAAAGACCCTGTACTCAAGAAACCTTCATTCTTCTAAAGAGATGAAATATGTAAAAAGAAAAGCCAACACAAAATAATGCGAACAGGGAGAGACAGGACAAATAACTAGTTAAGGAAAGGCATCCCATAGGAGTTGACACCAGAGCTAAGATTTGGAAATTAAGGATACAAACAGATAGGAATGTGGAAGGACGCCACTCTAGCCATCAGAGATCAGGCTGTGTAAATCCATGAAGGCAGAAGATGTAATGTTATAAAAAGGAGGGACACCAAGTTCAGGTAATACCAAGTAATCCAGTCTGATAGGGATCAGTGCAGGAAAGGGAGTAATATGAAGTAAGGCTAGAAAAGGATGCAGGATGAAAGGACTTAAATGTCAAGAACAGGAGTTATATATTTATCCTAGTGGCAATAGGAAATCATTAAAAATTCTTGAGCTAGGGAATTTTAATGACATTCTCACTTTTTGCTACATTAACGTATAATCTGCACAAAAGGAAAACAGGTTTCATGGGCATAACAGAAACAACATGGTGGAAGGAAGATAGCAATTACAAGAAAGAACCAGGGGCAAAAACACTTCACTGCATTCTAAGGGTATCTGTAAAAGCTATGAGAAGGAGAGATTATCCAGATAACGATGACAGCAAATTTCCATTGATTGCAATCAGATATACCTTTAAGATGATTTTTTGACAATCATGTGATGGACATATTGGAAAGGAAAAAAAAAGGCTTCAGCAGAGAGAAGATCAATTGAGAAGCAACAGTCAAGGTGAGGGATAATGATTACCTTAATCAGGGTGAAAGCTGGACAAGAGGAGAAAGGGCAAATGTAAGAGATGACCAATGGCAGAATCAACAAGGCATGGCAAATATCTTATCAAAGAAGAAGTAAAGGAGGTAATTGTGGGACTTCAAAATGAGTAAGTGAAAAAGATGGGGGTACCCAAACAGAAAAAGAAAAGTTCTGAGGGAGAGGGAAATTTAAGACAAAAGAAAATAAGTAACACTGGAATATGTTGATATGAAAAGCATTGAGATATTCAGGTAGAGCTGTCCAATCAGCAACTGCCAATGTGAAAATGGAAGAAAGGTGAAGTGAGCTCAGAAAAGAGATGACAATTGAACCAAGTTTCATAAGAAACTTATGAAGTCATCAAGAAAGTGTGCAGACAGAAAAAAAGATGAAGGCTCAGTCTACTCAAAATTAGGGGACAGGATGTGGATGATAATCCAATTAGAGGAATATGAAAAGGAAAGTCAGATAAATAAGAGAACAGTCAAGAGAAAACAGTATCATGAAAGCCAGAGGAAAAGAATATCTAGGAGGAACAATTTGAAAGAACAAGAAAGATCAAGCTTATGAAACTGCTACATGCTATTACATATATGAAAAGTGACTGTCTTATTTCTGGCTCACAATCCTTCATTTTCTACTGTTCATGAAGTTAGGAAATGTTCTGCCTGAAAATTTTTAAAATTTTTATATTTGGAGGACAAAGAGATTTTGAGAAATACCATCCAGTATTGAACCTGTTAGTAGTGCAACAATTATATAAATTTTGTATACTGAACTAAATATATCTTCTACTCTAAACCTTTTACTAGAGCTACAACTACATATTTGTGAATGGATTTTTTTTTTCAGATAAACTCAATCTAATTTAGTTTTTATAGAACAATTGTGAGAAAAGGAGACAAATGAGAAAAACCTAGACAATGATGAATCAGAAAATTTAGATGTTTTAGCCTAAACTACAAGGTAATTTGGAATCAGAATTGAAACCTAACTCTAGTTTCACTGACTCAGTATGGATGGGATTTTATCAACTGTGACTGTTAAATTGTTGAATCTGTGCTATTACTATATTGCTAGATCACAAGCTAGTAATAGAGGATGGAACATAACTATATATATTAAAGCGGTGAGGGATGAGAGTTCTCTTTTAAGTCCATATAGACTGAAATCCCCCCTCAAAAAAAACACAGTTTACATATATATTAGTAAAGTTTCTTCCCCATGAGATTTCTTTAATAAAAAATTACCTTTATGATAAGAAATGAAGAATTTTTTTCCTGTTTTGATTTGATTTTTCTTGTGCAGTATGACAAATGTGGAAATATGTATAGCAGAATTGCATGTTTTACCTATATTGGATTGCCTGCTGTCTAGGAGAGGAAGATTGGGGGAAAGGAGGAAGAAAAATTTGGAACACAAGGTTTTGCAAGGGTGAATATTGAAAACTATCTTTATATGTGTTTTGAAAATAAAAAGCTATTATCTTAATAAAAAAAAAAAAAAGAAATGAAGATAGTGGCATTTTCAACTTACTCTTTCATCAATGATTTTCATAAGCCATCTTTTAGTTAGATTATGTCTCTTGACTGCCTAAAAGAAGAGAATCATTTTAAAAATCCTAACAAATTAAAAAACTAGTAAAAATCTGAATAAAATAAAATCCAACAAAAACAGTGGTTAAAGGAATAACATTTACAATAGTACATTATTAAAGAAACAGCAGTGCTAGAAAACGCAACAGGGAAGAAAAAATATTTTCCATCAGTGGAAAATATTTCAAAGTGTATTTCCAAGTGAAGAATTTTCCTAATACTTTTCCTCTAACTGTCTGCTTTCCTGAACTATTTAATAATTTAAATGATCCAATTACTAGTAAAATCCCCCCCCCCAAAAAAGGTTTTTTATTTACCTGAAGCACCCTGGCTTCGTTGTAGCTGGTATTTAAAGGCTATCCTGTTATTGAGTACTTCACTTCTAAAATATATAGTTGGTCTCTCTGAAGACAAAACTATTTCCTTAAAAATGAAAATTGCACATCCTAAAGAACCAAAAAAAAAATATGAATTATGTGTCACTTCAGTTTACCTATACAAAGGAGTTTAAGTATTTTCTAGTCAAAGACTATTTTGATATACTTTTCATATTCATTTGATGTATTTTTTCAAGTTACCTCTCTAAATGAACTATAGTCCTTCTTTCCAAATCTGATCTAGTCTAAGTGGCTGTCATAGAAGTCAATACTTCACTGATGCATTCTTATAGTGATTCAAAGAACAGAAAAAGCTAAGGACTTTGGAACATTCTTTTCTTTGTTTAAGACTCTTCACACTTACAGATTAACATTTTCCCAGAGCCAGGAATAAATTTTAAAAGCTAAATCATTAACTTCTTATTTAAAATAGTCCAGTCATGACATAGGCTAAGGAGATGTGTATATTGTGGGATAGGCCCCACACAGCTGGCCAAAACCTGACAGGGAATTGTAGTGCACAAACTGCTGTGACCAAAAAGTTACAAATACTATTAGATTACAAGAGTCATTTCAAGACCTCACATTGTAATCCTACTGTGACAGGGAGAAAAAACCTTTCCAAATTGGTGAATGAATCCCAGACCAGTAACATTTGAACCCAAAACCAAGTTATAATAGCTCTGTTTTCAGTTGAAGGAAGTAAACAATAAATGTTTAAAAAAAAAAAAAAAAAAAATTTAGGGGCAGCTAGGTGGCGCAGTGAATGGAACACCAGCACTGAAGTCAGGACTGTGAGTTCAACTATGGCCTCAAACACTTAACACTTCCTAGCTGTGTGATGGGCAAGTCACTTAACCCCTATTGCCTCATCAAAAAACCCAAACAACTTTAGACTATATCAATTACAAATAAATTCAGAAAATCATAGAAAGAGAAATAAAAACCATGATTATGTACAATTACTTAAACTTGAAATTTAAATTCATACATAAACTATATCCAAAATGCATTCAATAGGGGAATTCTTATGTGAATATGTAATGCAATTATTTTATAATTGTTCTTTTATTCCTAATTCTAATGATGAATTATCATCATCATCAGTTTGACTTGTATAATGTTTTACAATTTATAAAACACTTTAACAAATATATCCTCATCTTCACAATAATACTGTGAGATAAGGTAGGACAAATATCTTCCCTATTTTATAGATGAGAAAATTGAGGCCAAGAAATTAAGTGACTTGTTCAAAATGATGGGGTCTGTATTAGATGCCAGATCTCTCTCACTTCTAGTCTAGAACTGTCTAGAACTCTTCAACTATAAAAAAGAAATTAAACAATTTTAGTAACAACTGGTATATGGACAGTATATCTGCACTGCTTCTATGCTACATTTTCTTATTTATTTTTCTCCAATTACACTGAAAACACTTTTTTTTACATTTATTTTTAAGATTTTTGAGTTCTAGGTTCTCTCCTTTATTCCCACCCATAAGTAAGAAAACACATATAGTTATTTCCATGAAATTTAAGTTGTGAAAGAAAACATCTCCCACCTTAATGAAAATAAAAACTCTCAAAAAAAATTAAGTTAAAAAGAGAGGATAGAGAGAGAATGCTTCGATGTGTATTCAGACACAATCAGTTCCTTTTCTGTGTATGAATAGGATTTTTCATCATTAGTCCTTCAGAATGATTGTGAATGATTATACTACTGAGAACAACAAAGTCATTCACAGCTGGTCATCCCAGAACACTATTACTTTATATACAGTACATTTCACTTTGTTCATGGAGAACTCCCAGGTTTTTTTTTTTCCTCCTGAGAGCATTTCCCAGAGAAGGGTAATATTCCATCACAAATATATCCCATAAATATGCATATATCCCATAGTTCACTGAGCCAACTGATAGGCATCCCCTCAATTTCCAATTTTCTTGCCCTGAGAAGACAGCTACTATGAATATTTCTTGTATGTACGAGTCATTTTTCCCTTTTGTTGGTTTTTTTCTGAATCTCTTTTGGTACTTATGCCTAGCAGTTGTGTTGTTAGGTCAAAAGATATACATGAATTTATAGCCCTTTAGGCATAGATTATATCTTCCAATCATGTATCAATTGGAGCATGCATGCTACACTTTCAAAAAGAATATGATATTCTCCTAAGGAATAATAAAAATGTTTGGAGCCGCTACAAATCTATGTAAAATGAACCTATATACACAACTATCCTGAAGGTCACCAATTTCTTCCAGATACTCAGAATAACCTTCAAAATGAGTCAAATTGGAAAGCTGAAGAAATAATCATAATCACAGTTTAAGTTGCTCTAAAGAGAACTTGATAAACTGGCAACTATAAACTGGTATAAAGGGTAACATTTTATTTTCTATTTCAAATACATCTAGCTTTCTAAGAAAGGCAGATAAAAGAATGATTTGCCTCCTAAAGCAAATTCCCATTTCCATTACATTTTTCAGAAAAATTGAAAAAGACTAAAAAATCCTTAATTGTAGGCTAAGTATGTGCTAACAAGTCTGCCAGAGGTTGAAGAGTCAGTGCTCTTATTGGGAACTGATCAGGTCAAGTTTCTTAAAAGGAGATTAAAATATAGAGGTGAACAAACCTACTACCTATGGTTTCCCATTCATTTTTTCCTCCTCAGTCCTCTGATATGGGAAGACCTAGTTTTCCTCTCCTTAGTGGGACATTAAAACTATGGACTTGATGGTGCTTAGACTTGAAAAAATTTCTGCCAACATTGTAGAATATACATTGTAGGGGCAGCTAGATGGTGCAGTGAATAGAGAACTGGTCTTGAAGTGAGGAGGACCTGAGTTCAAATCCAACCTCAGATACTTGACACTTCCTGGCTGTGTGACCCTGGGCAAGTCACTTAACCCCAATGGCCTCAGCAAAAAAAAAAAAAAAAAAAAAAAAGAACATACATTGTAGAATATTCTATTGTAAAATATACGTTTAGGTCTTATTACATTTTAGTTACATTAAAGGTAAGTAATACAAATCACTATAATTTCCTTTCTCTTTACATAGCTTATAAAGTTACTCTCAGTTACAGGGTCCTGTGTCTTAAATATGATGTATACGGAGGAGTAACTGGGGTAACTAACTGGTGCAGTGGACAGAGCACTGGGTCTAGAGGCAGATAGAACAGAAAAGACCAGAGTTCAAATCTAACCTTAGACACTGAATAGCTGTGTGACCCTTGCCTAAAACTGGCAAATCACTCCAGTATCTTTGCCAAGAAAGCACCATGGAGTCTCAAAGAATTAGATACAACTGAACATCAGCAGCAACAAAAACACAGAGGAGTCAATGTGAAAATGTCCAAGTGATCAGTACTGAATGTAACATAGATATTAGGTTATTAACAGAAACTCAATCCATGGATTTGTGTGATACCTAGGATTAATCTCTAGATAATTTTTATTTACTGCTAAATAGCTCCTGTCTCAAATCAGTGATGAAAACAAATTAGTCCTATCATAAAAAAGACATATATTTCAACCTACTAAATCAAAGATGGATTAACAAACTTATAAAAAAATGATAATGAACAGAAAGTTAAAAAAAAAAAAAGTTTCCCAGGATTTAACTCTACAACCAAGCAACTGGAGCAGAATCACAGAATTCTGGAGTTGAAAAGGACCTCAAGAGCCATCTAATTCAATTTCTACTCCTAAAAGAATCCCCATTACAACACATCCAACAAGTAGTTATTCAGCCTTTATCTAAAGACCTTCAATAGGGACGACAGTAGGCCTCCCAATGAAGTTCATTCAACTTCTGGATAACTCTGTTGGAATTTTTTGAAAATAATATTAAACCTAAATTTGCCCCTTTGCAATTTCCAATAACTATTCATGTAGAAGTTTATAATATTTTCTTCTAGTCTACATTAAAAGGAATAATTTTTTTTTTTTTTTTTTTTACCTTCCATAGTTCAATGGCTACTGGCTGATGAGGTGGACTGTCAGAATATATATCTTCCACAGCTTTCTTCCAAAACTGCATTCGCATTTGGCCAATTGTTTTCTGAGAGATTGAATCTTTAACCTATGAAGAGAGTTTAAAATTTTAATAAATGCACTATTTATAGATATATTTAAGGATGCAGCTGTGGAGATAATCAGAAAATGATTCAGGTCAAAATTACAATTGATTCTACACATCTGTTTCTGATTTCATCTCAAACTTGTTTCAGTTAAATTTTTATCACTATTAGTAATCTAAAGCCTTAGCTTTAGACAATTTTATTTTCTATCAGAAAAATCACTGAAGTCTATATTTTATAATTAGGGTAGTATGGAGGAAACATGCATTTGCCAGCTGTTGGTAAATGCATTTTTAAGTCTAAGTAACAGCCCTAAGGAATAGTACCTCATGTTCTCTTTTAATAAACTGTCAACCTTATAGCTCTCAGGGTACTACAAAAGAATTTAGCCCACATGTAAGAGAATGCTACACAACTCTATCTATCTGCCTTAGCTAATTAAAGCAGCAATGATGGTAGATAATTTTAGCAAAATCACTATTTAGGAAAATCAGATATGTACTTATTCAATTGATAGTTTGGTGTAGTCCTCAGATATTGGTGAATAAAGACCAAGATACCAAGTCCCAAATGTGATTGAAGATTGAATATGAAGCTCAAAGATTTATTTATTAACTGATAAATGTGGACCCATCAACTGGGGAATGGCTAAACAGGATGTGGCATATGAATGTGATATAATACTACTGCAGTATAAGAAATGATGAAGGAAAAGGATTCAGAAAAGCCTGGGGAAACATGTATGAACTAATACAAAGAGAAATAAGCCTAATCAGGAGAACAATTAATACTTACTATCTCAGGGAGGGTGAAGGTAAGAAGAAAAAAAATGTTAAAAATTATTTTTACATGTAATTTGGAAAAATATACATCTTTTTTTAAAAAGATAATTGAACAAAGCAGAAGAATAATAGCAATGTTGTATAGATAACTGAATGATTTAGTAACTCTTTTGACGACCACCTTAGCACCCAGGATATCTTAGAATCAGCCGAAGTCAGGATAAGCAAAAGTCCTTAGTCTTTATTCTTGGTCTTTAGGGGTAGAAGTGAAGGGGATGGAAGCAGAATCTCTGCAACCTCCTTCTTCCTCATCCACCGCCAAAGTGACTCTGGCTTGTCTTACTCCACCCCCTAATCCCTCCTACAATCTCTGTATACACCAATCATCGAGCCAGCACAGGATAGTGGAAAAGGCCATTTTCCAAGCATATGCTTATAGAGTATTGTCCAATCAGTAGTTAGCCTAAAGTGCTCTGCTGTCCTGAACTTAGTGCATCAACTCAAGAGTTTCAGCCCTCTACAAACTCTGATAGACACAATGATCAACCACTACTCCAAAGAACTAATGATAAAAGTTAGGCTTAGAATCCAAATTGAAGCATGTTTTCTTCTCTTTCTTTCTTTCTTTCCTCCTTTCTTTTTTGATTTGGTTAATGAGGATCAGTCATGCATAACTTTACAATTTGTAATGTGTTTTGCTTTTCTTGACCTCTTGAATGAGTACAAAGGGAAAGAAGAATTGAAAATAAAACTGAATTAAAAAGAAAAAAGAAAAAAAAAAAAACACAAATTTTTAAGTGTGGGACAACTGAGTATTTTAAATGTTTTAATGGGAGGAAATAGGGATCTCCCAGGAACAAATAATTAACTTCTCTCTCCTCTTTGGCCTTAATTATTATCTCTATTCAGATGAGCTAAAGATTCAGATATACATTTCTAATCTCTCTCTTAAAATGGAGTCCTATATCACCAACTAATTATTCTGCATTTCAAATTGGATGTCCTATAGGAATTTCAAATTCAGTGTCTGAAATAAAACTCTTTTTCTCTTTCCCTCTCCCCACCAAATCTATCACTCCCTTCATCCAAATTTCACTATTACTGTCAAGGATACTACCATCTTTCAAGTCACCCAATCTTGGCGTCATCCTCATTCTTCTCCTTCTTCATAACACAAATCAGTTGCCAAATAATTTCATTTCTACTCCCATGACATCTTTTACATCGAACTACTCTAGATCCACATGTCTACCACTTTAATCTAGGCCCTAATCACCTCTGGCTTGGACTACTTTAATAACCTCCTAATCAGTCTTCCTGTCTTGAAACTTATTTTTCTTCTAATCCAGACTTCACATTATTATCAAGCAATTTCTAAGTGCAAATCTGGCCATTTTATTGATAAGCTCAATAAATTCTAGCACTTCTCTATTAATTCTAAAATCAAGAGCAAACTGTTGTTTGGCACTTAATGCCACTAACCTTACTACCAAGGTTTACAAACTTATTATACATTACTCTTTGGTGTCGTCCCCCCCCCCCAAAAAAAAAAATTTGGCCTTTTTCTTCCTCACCCACAATACTAACAACTTCCATCTCTTTGACTCTGCACTGACTATCCAAAGCACCTGGAATATATTCCATCTTCACCTCTATATTTCACATAAGTACCCTGTATTTATTGATTTGTTTGTATTACTTGCCTAATAAATTGTAATCTCCTTAAAAGTACCACCCACACCAAGCCCAATTCTTGGCACAAAGTAGGCACTTAATAAGTACTTACTGACTGATAGAAAACAAGATTTCTAGTAAGAGTCGCTTAAGGGATACTGATTTAATTTGTTGGATGGATAGCTATTCAGTATGCAGTTTAGATCAGAAAGGAAATGGATTAATTTAGGGTCCAAAAGAAAAGGACAATAGAGGGAGAGGAAGAGAATAAGTATTTCTGTTGCATCTACTACATGAAAGGCACTGAACAAAGCACTTTACAAAGCATTACCCTCATAAAATCCAGGGAGGTAGGTACTATTATTATCTTCATCATTTTACAGTTTTGAGAAAACTGAGGCAAATAGAGGTTAAGTGACTTGCCAATAACTGAGGCTGAATTTGAACTCAGGTCTTCCTGACTCCAGGTCCAGAATTCTATCCACTGTGACAAAAAAAGCAACTAAAGCAAATGGTTCAGTCTTGAAACTGAAGAGGTTGATTGCAAGGTAGTAAAGAATAGCATTTCACGGAGCTAGGCCTACGGGAAAGGACTCTGGATTATTATTAAAGAGGGCCTAAATGAGGCTGTTTAATGGTTTAAATACTATATCTGCAATTTCTCTGTTAACCCCAGCTTGGCCCCACAAATCCTTTTACACTATGATAGTTTTGTTGTAGACTTTAACACAATATGTACTGGATTATAGTTGCAAAGCTTAAGTTAAAAAGTAAAAAGCTGTGGATCAAGGCAGAGAATCCATTCCTTTTACTTTATGCCCTTGAGCTGCAACAGCAAAATCTTATCTGAGCTAAGCACAGTAAGGCTGGGAGACCAGCTGGGTAATCCTGCAATCTCTTTTGGGTACAACTTGTGCCTTGACTATAGTAGAGTAAGTATTCCTATCAGATCTTGAGAATGCAAAGTCTAGTCAGCACAGTATTTCATTCCTCTGTCACCAATGGAAGTTGGAGAGTCAACTTAGCAGCTGTATTCCTGAATATATCTCCCAAATATTCCTAGATTTTCTAATTTCCATCCATTTCTAATGTTAGGGTGACTATAAACTTTGAGAGAATGAAAGAGAAGACAAGAAGTATTAGGTCACATTCTGAGGAATATAAAAAATGACATTTTAAAACAAGTTCTAAGGAGACATTAAGTACTACAGCCAGGGCACTGTCAAAGAAAATTTTAAATTACTCTTTAGTGTATACAAAATTCACCCCAAAATGCCTATTCCAGGTCAAAGCCTACTCAGCACCTGAATAAAATAAAGATCTCTTTTTTCACAAATTCAGAGATACTATCAGCAAATAATTAATATTTGGCATTATGTCATTTAAAAATGGAGGAGGGAACCCTATTCTTATTTTTAAAACTTAGGACAAGTTGCTTAACTGTAGATAAATAGTTGCCTATAAATGAAAACTTCCCTTAAAATATAACATCTCCTCTTTATGGTGTGATGTAGCTTGCTAAATTGCTCTCCCTACAGTTTCCCATTTTTCACTGTTTCTTTACATCAGTTAATACAGCTTTTCTATCAAGGATACAAAGGATAAAGTTCAACTTAATTAATGCAATTAATTAATTGCATTACTCATGCATACTCATATGTACGATGGTAGCAAAAAGTGTACACAATACAATCTGAGGAATAAGTACAAAAACCAACATAACATAATAAAAACTAAGTTCATTTTACTGTACTATTTCTTACTCAAACAATTTCTCAGTATTGTTCCCAAGATAAAAGGAAGTGTGGACAGAGGTCTTGCCCCAGAACCACAGAGACTTGGGTTCCAATCATATCTCACACACCCATCAGTAGTGTGGTCCTAGCAAGTCACTGGCTATCTAGAGGGCTCAGGCAACTGTCCTAGATTGTAAAGCACAGAATCTACATTTAGCATTAGCAGAGGAAGCTTCCTATCCAGAAATTAAAATCCCATTTATGGACAAAAAGAAAAAAAAATAATAAATCCCAGATCTTCTGACTGATAGGGAATGAGAAAGCAAGCAAACTTCAGAGACACCTATATAACTACTACAAACCGTTTCTTATTTCTGAAAAATCTCTATTATAACATTTTCTTTGCTAAACTGAAAGATCAAGAATAAATCAGCAAGTAGGAGATATACAAGACAGAGCAAAATCTTGGAGTCAGGAAGCCCTGTATTTGAATCCAGCCTCAGATTCTTACTCATCATGTGACCACAGGCAAGTCACTTTACCTGTCTGCAAGAGTTTCCTCATGTGTAAAATAGGAATGATAATGCCTATTTCCCAGCAATATTGCAAGAATCAAATGAAATAATAATTGTAAAGTGTCAGGCACATAGAAAATGCTATAAAAATGTTAGATATTATCATTTCTTATTCTTCTTGTTTTTGCTGTGTTACACCTGATATATGTTATTTATTAGAAACTTTTGTAATTGTAACAATTCACTGACAATACACATTATTTGCAAGAATAAGCAAATACTGATAAAGTAACTTCGTTTTCATCACTGGGCTCATTAGCTCTCTAGTCTATCTTTCACATTTCAATTAATATCTTTACAAATATGTTTAAATTACTATAATGCTTAATAGGCTGAATCTGAATACATAGTAGATGCTCAAGTACTTAGGGATTTAATTTTGTCTAAGCTTAGAAAATTGAATTATCCAGATGATAATTTTAGTTCTTCAATTCACTTTTAAACAATAATAATGCCAAGGTAATAAAAGTTTAAAGTTTTATTTAGAAATTACTTGGTAATTATTTTCCAACCCTGTGTGAACTAGAGGTGAGATACTTCAGTTTTTATTACTTGTAAAGATATTTTAATTTGTATATGTGTGTTTTTTACTATACAGACTTTAACCTTAAATTAAAAGATTAACATTTTCAGTTGATTATTTTAATTATTTTAATACCAGCCTGAGCCAGTTCCACATTGAAAGCTCTCAGTGCAAAAGCAGAGCTTCGGGCTTCTGCAGGCAGGAGCAGACAACATAAATATCCTTCATAGTCTCGTTTCCTACAAACAGAAAAACAAACAAAAAGTGATCAGTTGCTTTCCAAATTCTACATAAATATACATCTGGCATGTTAATTTATAAACAGTGAATTTTCAAATGAGGTCAAGATCAGTGTGAAAAAAAAATTTATTTATTCAGACGCAAATTAGGGACCTCACAATGTTTTTTGGGATTTTTTTTAAGTGCTGTATTGAAATTTCTAGTTTTACTTCTCAAGGCCAAATACAAAGAAACTATACCACAGAATACTTTCTGACATAGAGTCAAGTTTTCAAAACATTAAGAAAAAAATGATAGGAAAATATTACAAGTGTTCTGGTTTCTTGAAATTGCCAGATATTATAAGGCCAGTTTTTTTTTTTTTTTTTTTTTTTTTAATGATAGTTAAGTGAGTACAGTGGATGGGATGCTGACCTGAAATCAAGAAGACTCATTTTTTTAAAGTTCAAATCTGGCCTCAAACATTTACTAGCTGTGTGACTTTGTGTAGGTCATTTAAACCTATTTGCCTCAGTTTCTTCATCTGTAAAATGAGCAGGAGAAGGAAATGTACCACTCTAATATCTTTACCAAGAAAACCTCAAATGGGGTCAGAGAATCAGACATGACTGAAAAACAACTTAACAACAAAGTTTAAAAATATTTGATATACTCTGATTGTCTTAATACAGTACCTAGAATTTAAATTCTTTCAGAACCACTTTTGTTTTAAATAGTCAAATAGTTACAGAAATCAAATTACAAAAATATACTATAGTACTCTTTCCATTATCATTTGAAGTAATTTATACATTGAGTTCCTTCTTTCTTATTTCAGAAAACAACAACAACATGATGCAGTATTCTATGGACTTTGAGGGGAAGCAAATCTTTGTCCAATTCTGAAACCTTTTAGCATTATACTGGCAATAACAAGTGATATAAAACAACAATGTGATTTCTGCCACTAGGTGGCGCCAAGATTTTTTTTTTTTTTTTTCTTTTAAGCCAAGCAAAGCATGCCATAATGTTATATAGAAAAGAATCACGCCCCCAGCTACTTTTCTCTTGGAGAATTTAACTTGCTATCAATTTCAAAAATACTTCTGGGTTCAGTTTCTTAGAATAAAGAATTCTATATAATTACTTATCTAATCCAAAGTAACTTTTGTGGTTTATAAGATACATCTGAAAATAAGCATTAGAAGACTTATTTTCAAGACCTCAGGATCGAGTCCAGATAACCCCTAAGAGAAAATGTTATGGCTTATATCTGCATCTCTGCTAAGATAGGTCATAGGCAGGATGAACTTGTAAAATTACAATCTGCTGAACTCATTCTCACTCCAAGTAAGTTATTTCAGGCAGGAGTTCACAGGACACTAATAAAAACTTTCCCCTGGCTAGTGTATTTGAGATAGTTTTAGCATCTAGTTGCTAATAAAAGACATGTAGCAGTTTTTGCCCCTAATCTTTGTGTCATTTGCACAAAAAAAAAATCAGCTCTCTCTCTCTCTGTCTCTGTCTCTCTGTCTCTCTGCAACTGGGGTTAAGTGATTTGCTAGGATTATTAGGTTTTCTGAGATCGAATTTGAAATCAGGCCCTCATGAGTTCAGGCCAGTGCTCTGTCGAGTGTGTCATCTAGCTGCCTTGCTTTTTCTGCTTTTTGATAAAACTTTGTTATTATTTTCCTAACATATCTACCGTATTTCAAACTCCTGCCATATTCATATGCCCTTCTACAATACAGAATAACTAGAGAAGCACTAGTCACACCATATGGCTTCATGACTTTTTTCCTATTATTTTCTTTAATGTGATATAATTACAATAGTAGACTACAAAAAGTGAAACTAACAAACAGTAAAGAATTTTCCTCCCATTTATTTTAATTTGTTATCCTAGCACCATTAATATTTAAGATATAAGCAATATACAGCAAGAAAGCAATTTACTATAAGGTAAAAATTATATTAATTTAAATTAAGTCACCTAAGCTCTACCCACAATAAGTTATCAGTGGAAAAATGTCTTCAAAATCTTCCTTTTCTCTTTTTAACTCAACACAATATCAAATAGAGACTGATTTGATATTTAATGACAGGACTTTGTTCATAACTTAAATAACCTAATTTCTGGGTTAAGAACACAAATTTTACAGTCTCGGTATAGAAAGATTAACATAATGACTGCTTTTGCAAAAAAAATTTATCTGGGGAATAAAAAATTGTGGTTGTATGTTTGTATTTGGGGAGATAGAAGGAAGGACAAGAGGGAGAAGGAAGAGAGAGAGAAAAAGATCTAGATAGACGAGAGAGAGAGAGGAAGAGAGATGAGGAAAGAAGAGAGAGACAGAGAGAATGAATGCCTATGTCTTATATCCTAAATGGCTTCAGTGATATTTTCTTCTACAAATTTCTTATAGAATATTTTGTGAATGGCTGTTTTTATTGTTCCTTTGCTCGATTATCTTTGTGTAGGATTTAATTCCCCATTTGATTGTAAGATCCTTGAGAACAAGGACTGGTTTTCATTTTTTTGTATTTTGTGAATAATATTTTGTAGTTATTTAATACCTATTTGTTCAACCACTCAAACATTTTTTAATCATGTACTATATACAGACACTCTGCACTGGGGATACAAATACAAATAATCAAAAAACTCCTGAATTCAATCCTGAATTGAATTAAACTGATTCAAGGAAATCATGTTTTCAGTTTATGGACTTTTCTTCTTATGATATTCTAAAAACTTCCTGATCTTTAAACCCCAATTTGAAGTAATCCCTTACATGAACTCTGAATTTAAAAAATGCTTTAAGGCACTTGAGATGCAGAATGACCTGGTGTAAAAAACAAAACCAAAAACAGTGTCTCAGGAATTGAAGATTGAAATCTTTCCCTCAGCTTGGCTGATTACACACACCTTTATTATATCAAATAAAAACTGTTATTTGTTCTTGTTCTCCAGAAGATTAATGGTACATGTGAAATACTTCAATTTCTCAAAAGAAAACATTGCATGAATTCATATCATTGCTGTACTACTGTCCTGCTTATCTGTGAAACATTTATGTGGCCGAATCCTTCCCAAGATGTGCAGCATCTGACAAGATCAAGAGGTTTCTGCTTCAAATCTAGTAATTCTTTTTGGCTACCTCAAATTTTATTAGCTCAAGCTACTCTAAGAATTTCAATTCCTATCTCTTCTTAGTGTCATCCCAACAAAACAGCTGAATGACAGAAGAAAGAAACTAGCAACTGCTCCCAGAATTTTATTAAGGCTTACTTTTCATTTAAAGCTCAACAGAATGAAATTGCTGACAAATTCCAATTTGCCTCTGTGCTTTCTCTTCTGGAGTCAATGTTGCTTTGATTTGTTAGTCCATTCTTTCTCTGTACACCCTATGAATCCCAATGTAACCTAAAAACTCAATGATGCCCAGATCTTCCTACACTTGTGCAATGATGATAGAATGTACTCTTATTGAACATTCTCGAGATGTTCTATAACATCCTAACCCACTTTTTCAGGGACACAGGCTTAGCAACAAAGGACTCTGGGATGACACAAAATCCAGTGATGGCAGTGGGGAGGGGATTTTATCAAAGAGAAATGGCCACTAAGTCAGGAAGAACCAGCCAGTCAGGAAATTTTAAAGAGTGAAAAGATCCCCTCCTCTATCTCTCTTCTTCATAAAGTGTAGCATGAAACTCTTTCTGGAACTTCTTGGGAGAAGGGAAGCAGGGAAGTGTAGCTATAGTGGCTGCCTGCATATGGCAAAGAGTGCATTCTACTCAGTTCCAGGACCTACCGGTATGTTTATCTTCATTACACTTTTAAAAGCTCTACTTAAACCCACCACTCCCTCAGAGCAGCATCTACATTTCTCTCATAGTCAAATCCCAAATATTGTCATCTTCTTTGTCTTTCTTCATTTTCTCTTCTACCACTTACTTTCCAAGCCATTGAATTTTGGCTATGGACATCACCTTTCAAGAAAAATGATCTCTATAATGTAAGCAACAATCATAACTGCTCAATCCAATGGTCTCTCCTTAGTCCTCATCCTTCTTAACATCTGCATACCATGTAACAGTTCTGACTGTTCTCTATTCTCTTCTCTCTTGAGAAACTACTCTCCTCTGTGCCTTCTCCTACTTGTCAGATTCCTCAGCCTCTTCTGGTGGACCATCACTCACGTTTCATCTCCTAACCATAGGAGTCCTCCAGAGCTTTACTCTGGTTATTCTTTTCTTCCTATTTCTCTTGTTGTTACTACTTCCCAGGTGCTCAAATATCATTTATATATCTAGTTCTAGTCTCTCTCTCAAGTTTCATTCTCACATCACCAATTATCTCCTGGTAACTCAAACTAAAGATGACCAAAAAGAACTCTAGTTCTTCCTCTTTAAAAATCCATCCCCTTCTCCAATCCTGACTCTTTCTGTTAAAGGTACAAGATATTTCTATTCTCCAAAGTTCTCAGCCTTCTTTCCTTCTCCCTTCACTCAATATTCAATCATCTGGCAAGTCTGGATGATTCTACTCCACACTCTCTCTCCCATGGTTGTCTTCCTTCTATTAATGTTATCCCCTTTTTGAGGCCCCATCTCATCTGGGCAACATGGTGAAGCGAAAATAGCAATAAACATGTAGTCAGAAATTAACCTTTCTTGACTTCTTTTGTAAAATGAGGAGATTCAGGTGATTTCCAAGATTCAATCATTCAAATCTATGATTCTATGATCTGTGATCCTGTAACTATTAAAGCAGTCTCCTAATTGGACTCCTGGCTTCCAGTGTCTTTCTTCACTATATTCCACACAGCCGTAAAAATAATCTTAAAGCACAAATCTACCATATCAATCTCCTGATGAATAAAATACAAATTACTTTGCTTGGAATTTAAAGCTCTTCAAAATTTGGTTCCAGTTTACCTCTCTAGCTTTATTTTATGCCTTTCCTCTTCCTTCTCCCCCTCCTCCCCATCTTCATATACTCTATGTCTCAATCTGCAGTTTCCTGAACATGGAATTATATTTCACACCTTTGTGTCTTTTGCCCCTTATTCATGTCCTTGCTTGAAATGCACTTCCTCCTTAGAGAATCCCTGAATTTCTTAAAAGCTCAGTTTACATGCAATCGCTGAGATAAAGCTTGTTATGATTCCTACAACTGTTAGAACTTTCTTCATCTTCAAATTTTCAAGGGAATATTTGCCTATTTATGTTAGATCATATTCCACCTACTTAGTCCAAGGGCCATTACAATCTCAAATTTGCCTCTCCACCACCACCCCAAGCATACTTGTTGTATGAAGTTAGGACTTCACACACGGTATCCACTTAATAATTTAACTGGACTGGGATTTCTAGTAGCTACAAAAGCTGATCCCCTCTTCAAACTTCTTGGCTCTTCTGAACATTACCACAACTAGATTAAATTACTTGTGATTAGTAAAAATACAATTAGATGGGTTTTGCTCAAACTGTTTCCTGAACTTGGAATGCCCTTTAGCACATCTTATCCCTTGCCTGTTGAAATATTATTTATCTTTCAAAAATTGGCTTGTATGTCACTTATTGAATTATTCTCTGAGTTTCTATTTAGCATTATAATCATGTATGTAAATATCTCAGGCAGCGAGGTGGCGGCACAATGAATAGTATCAGACCTGCCGAGATGAAGATTCTTCTCCCTGGGTTCAAATACAGCCTTACTTACTAGTTTTGTGACTCTGTTAAGTCACTTAACCCTGTTTGCTTCAGTTTCCTCATCTGTAAAATTAGTTGGAGAAGGAAATGGCCAACCATTCCTGTATCTTTGCCAAAGAAACCCCCAAAGGGGTCATGAAAAGTAGAACATGACTGAAAAATGACTGAACAATAAAAAAGTATCGCTTCAGCCTACTTCTGTCTTTGTTCAATCCAATTCAATAAGCCATTGCAATATGTATTGGGAATACAAAATCAAAAAAATGGAACTTGCATAGAGGAGTGAAGGGAAGAAAAGAGTAAGTCAAGTTCAAAGTATATGTAGTAAATAAATCAGTGGAGGCAGGATTGTATAGAAGATACTTATTAAATGTTTGTTAAATTAAAATGAATATTCTAGAGGCAAAAGGTTGTCACTGAAGTAGGGGAATGAAATGGTCAGATCTATGCTTTATGAATATTAATTTGATAAGAAGGGCATTGCAGTAGTTCAAGTGAAAGGAAATGAAAAGGTAAAAGGATGGCCTGACCTAATTAATTAATTGAATAGATAGAAAACTCCCCCCCCCCACCAAAACTAATATGAGAGAATGTACAAGTAGAACAAGATTTGGTGATAGACTGGATAATAGGGTTAAGGGACAGGAAAAAGTCATTAAGTATAAGGTTGTGAAAATGAATGAAGTAGAGAAATTATAGAAGTGGTAGGAGGAAAAAATAATAAATTTGATTTAGAACATTACATTTGAGATATTATAGGACATCTAGAAGTTATGCAGCAGCCATCCGGTAATGAAGAACAGGAGCTCAAGACAGAATTAATGACTATAAATAAACTGGAAGTCGCTCTCATGGAGACGATCATTGAATTAATAGTTGTAGATAATAATCAATGAGCATTTATTAAATACCTATGACCTCCAGGCCTGAACATATTTCTCCAATGCATATCTCATTCTGTCTTGCGTTAAATGCATATGCCTAATCTGCTCCCTTGAAGGCAGACTTACCTTATCTTTGTTTATTAAACGCAATTCAATGGCACCTAAATGTCTGCTGAATAGTGAAGTGAACAGAACCAGGAGAACACTGTACACAGTTAACAGCAATATTGTTTGATGAAGAATTGTCAATTACTTAGCTATTCTCAGCAATACAATAACAAAGATAATCCCAAAGGATGAAAGATAAAGCACACTATCCCTCCAGAGAAAGAACTGATATTGTTTATACAGATTTCACATCCTATTTTTCACGCTCATTTTTTTTATCCAAGTCTTCTTATAAAAAGTGTCTAATATGGGAATATTATACATAATTGCATTTGTAAAACCTGTATCTGGCTGCTTACTATCTCAAGGAGGGCAAAAGAAAGGGAGAGATGGAAGGAAAAAGTTTGGAACTCAAAAACTTTTAAATAAAAATGTTTTTTAATAAATGTCTGCTGAATCAGATTATGATTATAGGCAGATGTCAACTCATCCTAATACTTACCCCAGTAGCTAGCACACTGAACTGCACTTAGTAAGCAGTCAATAAAATAATAACAATAAAAAATGTATTCAATTCAATAAATATTAAAAACACACAGGAAAAAATATGTCCAAGATAAAGGCATGCAGTAGTGTTTAATATTAAGTATTGATTTGGGGGAGCAGCTAGAGGGTGCAGTGGATAGAGTGCCAGCCCTCTGACACCCCTAGAAGTCAGGAGGACCTGAGTTCTAGTCTGGATACTTAATATTATTAGTTAATTAATATAAAAATTATAATATAATATAATTATAATATAATAATATAATTAATATTAATAATAGTCACTTAATACTTCCTAGCTATGTGACGCTGGGCAAGTCACTTAATTTCAATTGCCTCAGCAATACTCAAAAGTATTGATTTTTGTTGAAATATAACCTTGTTATAACATAAGTCCCTAATCAAAAGGCTTTCATTTTAAAAAGGATAGTATTTTACAAAAAGTCAAAAAGCTTGCTATGTGCCAAGCACTGCCCTAAGTACTGGGTATACAGTATACATATATTTATATGTTTTATATTTATACACATTTATTATATTTATATATATTTATACATAAATATATTTGGGTATACAAATAAATGCAAAACTATGGTCACTTTCCTCAATGCTTCTTATTCTAATGGTAGAAACAAAATGTAAATAACCAGGTACATAACCATATAAATGGAAAATAATCTCAAAGCAATTCAAAGGGCTTTCAAGCTGTATATACCCTTTGATCCAGCAGTGTCTTTATTAGGTTTGTATCTTAAACAGGTTATAAAAAAGGGAAAAGGATCTAATGTGCAAAAATATTTGTAGCAGCTCTTTTTGTAGTGACAAGGAAATGGAAACTGCATGGATTCCCATCAATTGGGGAAAGGCTAAATAGATTATGGTATATGAATGTAATGGAATATTATTGTTCTATAAGAAATCAGCAGCAGGATAATTTCAGAAAAGCTTGGAGAGACTTACATGAACTAATGCTAAGTAAAGTAAGTAGAACCAGGAAAACATTGTACATAATAACAGCAAAATTATACAATGATCAATTCTGATGGATTTGGCTCTTTTCAACAATGAAGTGATTCGGGCCAATTCCAAAAGACTTGTGATGGAGCCATCTAAATCCAGAAAGAGAACTATGGGGACTGAATGTGGATTGCAACATATATTTTCAACTTTTCATTGTTGTTTGCTTGCTTTTTTTTCTTTTCGATCTGATTTTTCTTATGCAGCATGATAAATGTGGAAATGTTTAGAAAAATTGAAATCTTGAATCTTGAAAGAAGCATGAGAAGCTGGAAGGAGTATTAAAGATGGGAGTTCATTCAATTCAATCAGGACAGCCAGTGTAAAGACACAAAGATAGGAAATGTAGTGTCTTAAGGAAGAAGCAAGTAGCCAAGTGAAGACAAATCAAAGGAAGGGACCAAAAATGTTGCAAAAGGTTTTAAGTGCCAAAGAAAGGAGTTTATATTTAATCTTGTATGTAATTGGAAACCAATGGAATTTATTGATGAGGTAGATGACATTATGAAAACTGCATTTCAGGAATATTTTTATCGCTGCTGAATGAAAGATGAACTGGAATGGGGAGAGATCTGAAACAGGGAGACTAATCAGAAGGCTACAGCGAAAATCCAGGTATGACAAGATGAGGGCCCACATTAGGGCCCTGCTTAACTGAAGAGAAGGAACATAAATAAAAGATGTTGTAAAGGTAAAAACAACAAAATCTGGCTACAGATTGGCTACATGGAGTGAAAGCATGGAATCATAGATGACACTGAAGTTATAAACCTGGGTGAATGGAAGGGTGGTGATGACTCATTAAAAAATTTTGAAAGGGGATAGATATGTTATATTTGAGATGCCTTTAGAACATGCAATTTAAAACATCTAAATGTCAGTTGATGATTGTGACTATCAATCAGGAGAGAAGTGGGAACTGGATTTATAGATCTGGGAATCATCTCCAGAGATGATGTTCATTGAACCCACTGCAATTGATGAGATCATCAAGCAAGATAGTATGAAGAAAAATGAAAAGGCATAGGGCAGAGCCTATAGGGACACCAAAGCCAATAGATATGATCTGAATGAGGACTCAGCAAATAAAAATGAAAAGCATTAAAGTCAGGTGAGAGGAGAACCAAGATAGAATAAAGCCATAAAAATTTAGGAGAAAATATCCAAGAGGAAATGGTGATTAACAAAGTCAAAGGTTGCAGAGAGGTCAAGAAGGATGATGACTAGAAAAAGGCTAGTATATTTAACAATTAAGAAATCATTAATAACTTTGGCTAGAGCAGCTTCAATTGCATGATGATATTGAAGGCCCTCCTCAAGTCCCAATTAAAATCCCATCATGCAAGAAGTCTTTCCTAATCCTTCTTAATTCTTGTGCTTTTCCTCTATTAATAATTTTCTATTTATCCTGTATATATCCTGCTGGTTTGTGACTTTTCATTTGATTAGGATCTCCTCCATTAAATGGTGAATTCTATGAGCTGTCTTTTGCCCTTTTTTTTTTTAATCCCCAGTGCTTAGCACAGTGCCTGGTACATAGTAGGGTTTTAAAAGTGTTTATTGACTGCTTGATTTAGCCCTCCCTTCCCCAAAATTGATCGCAGTAAAGTAAAATCTCAATGTGGATAACCTGGTAGTAGCAAACAGTCCTGCTTAAATGAATAGAAGACATTGCCAACCTTCATCAAATGCTACATCTTCTAAATTCTATTTCTACATGAACCCTCATATCTTACCTTTCTCTCCAGTCACCCTACAAAAAAGTCTAATTCAACCTCTCATAATCTTTTTGCCTGGCCTGGAGGAACAGTCAATAAATTGCTATACCTGTGTCCAACCTCTCCAATGCATCACAGATATCAAAAGGGTATTCCCAAAGTATGAAAATGACAGTGTCACTCTCCTATTGAAAAAGATACAGTGACTCCCATTTACCTCTAGGAAAAAATACACTTCATCATTTAAAACTCTTTACAATGATTCCAACCTGTCTTTTTTAAGATGATAATGTGTTATTTCCCCCTCACAATGGGACTAAACCGGATGGTCTTGTCTACTTACTAGCTATTGTGATTCCAGGCAAGTTACTTAACGGATGTCTGCCTCAGTTTCCCCAACTGTAAAAATGGAGATAACAGCATTTAACTTGCGTGGATGTTATGACGTTCAAATGAGTTATTTGTAAATCACTTATCACAATTTGGCATGTTTTAGACGCAATATAAAAAAATATAAATGCAGGCAATTATTATTACAATTACTACCTCCAAGTCTTGGAACAATTCTCTCCCTACAGCTGTGTGCTCCTGCCCGCAGACTAGAAAGCATCGCTTCTTCCATCAACACTCTTAGAATCCCAGGTTTGCTCCGAAGCTTAGCTCAAGCTCAGCCTTTTCCGGAGCTCCTTCCCCTTTGTAAATATTCTGCATTTACTTGTTCCTGTGACCCTTTACCAAAGTCCTCTTTCGATTAAGAAGGAAGTTTAAGGAGGGCAGGAGCTTAATAAGTGTTTGTTAAATAAATGCGTGTTGCAATTAGATGCCCATTGATTGAGGAAACAAATCGAGGCTATAATCCCACGTGGCTGCGCTGTAAGAAATGCCAAACACGAGGAATAAAGACAATGACGGAAGGAAATAAGAAACCGACGCCGAAGTAAGCCCAGACAGGGAAAAAATACATTAAGTGACGGCAAAACTGCAGCCCGAAGGAACCACCCCATAAACGCCAGTGAATATTGCAGATTTAGAAAGAACAAGGGCTGAAAAGGAATGTCTCCCTTCGTGCCTTGCAAAGCAGGGGGGCCCACGTGTATTTCCGGACCTTCTGCCAGGGAATCGGCTAGGCTCGTTTTTTTTAAGCGTCTGAGCAGAGGAAAGAGAAGGACATTGCAGGGTATCATGGCGACGTGAAAGACAAACGACGCCGTTTTAAAACGAGTAAGTGAATGTTTGTTGCATCGAAGTGAAGCAGAGACCAAGGTCACGGGCGGGGCGGCTAGAGAGTCACTTCTGCGCCCCGCTCCTCCCTCCCCGGGGCCGCTCTCTCCCTGCCCTCCCTCTCCGCAAACCCGGAGGCGCCGGACTGGGGGCGGCGGCGGCGCCGGCGGCGGCCTCGGACCGGAGCTCACCGGAGCAACTCCACGCAATACAGGTCACTGCCGGGGGCTTCCGTCCGGCTGCACGCGGTCGCGCTTCGTCCCAAGACCACGGGGGCCGGAAGCCCCCGCCCGTGGGCGCTCGGCCCCCGGGGCACCGCTCGGCCACGAAGGCCGCGGCTGGGGCCGAGGCGGAGCGGGCCCAGGCCCGCGGCCAGAGCGGAGGCCGCCATGACACCGCGCACCTCTACCCTTTCACCTTTCACACAGCCCCAGCGCGCCTGCGCAGCCCCGCCCTAACGCCGCCTTCGCCTTTTCTCTCTGCTCTGATCTCCTCTTCCTTTTCCTTTCTGTTTCCATCCCGTCCCCCTTTTCTGCCCAGTCTCTCATTCTCCTTTTCCCTCCCTTCTGAGTCTCTTTCCACCTTATCTCCCCTTTTTGCCCTTTCCCTTCTGTGGATTGTCTGTTTCCTTCCTTTAATCCCATCTGTCCATCTCCATCTGTTTCCCTCCCTTGTTTCTTTGCTTCTCTCTACCTTCTTGCTTCTCACATTCCTTCATTTTTCTCCCTTCCGCTGCCCCTCTGCCCCTTCATTTCTTATCCTTTCTCTCAAGTCAAGCCAATAGGCACTGATTAATCTCCTACTCTGTGTGTGTGTGCTGAGAGCTGGGGAGAAAGATAAGCATTTATTAAATACCTGCTATGTGCTAAAAAGCTGAAAGATAATCATTTATTAAATACCTGCTATGTGCTAAAAAGCTGAAAGATAAGCATTTATTAAATACCTGCTATGTGCTAAAAAGCTAAAAGATAAGCATTTATTAAATACCTACTTATGTGTTAAAAGTTAAAAGATAAGCATTTATTAAATACCTACTATGTGCTAAAAAGCTAAAAGATAAGCATTTATTAAATACCTACTTATGTGTTAAAAGAAAAGATAAGCATTTATTAAATACCTACTATGTGCTAAAAAGCTAAAAGATAAGCATTTATTAAATACCTACTATGTGTTAAAAAGCTAAAAGATAAGCATTTATTAAATACCTACTTATGTGTTAAAAGTTAAAAGATAAGCATTTATTAAATACCTACTATGTGCTAAAAAGCTAAAAGATAAGCATTTATTAAATACCTACTATGTGCTAGGCTTTATGCTAAGAACTATGGGCAAAAAGAAAATTCAAGAACAAAATTAAGCCAAATGAAAACTTGTGGATCAATCAATAATCATTTATTAAATATTTTCTGTTAGTACTGTGCAAAAGCAGTAAGGATACAAAAAGTCAAAAATCAATCCCTGCCTCTATCAACAGTCCTAGATATATAGCTGATGCGACTCTGAGAATAAAGTGCAGAAGAAATTAAGAAGCCTCTTGATAAGTGTGAAAGAATAATATAAAAGTTTAACATTTAAAAAAAAAAAAACCAGGATCTGCACTGATGCATTGTTGGTGGAGTTGTGAACGAATCCAACCATTCTGGAGAGCAATCTGGAATTATGCCCAAAAAGTTATCAAACTGTGCATACCCTTTGATCCAGCAGTGCTACTACTGGGCTTATACTCCAAAGAGACACTAAAGAAGGGAAAGGGCCAAAATGTTTGTGGCAGCCCTGTTTGTAGTGGCTAGAAGCTGGAAAATGAATGGATGCCCATCAATTGAAGAATGGTTGGGTAAATTGTGGTATATGAATGTCATGGAATATTATTGTTCTGTAAGAAATGACCAGCAGGATGAATACAGAGAGGCTTGGCGAGACTTACATGAACTGATGCTAAGTGAAATGAGCAGAACCAGGAGATCATTATATACTTCAACAACAACACTGTATGACTATATATTCTGATGGAAGTGGATTTCTTCGACAAAGAGAAGATCAGACTCAGTTTCAATTGATCAATGATGGACAGAAGCAGCTACACCCAAAGAAAGAACACTGGGAAATGAATGTAAACTGTTTGCATTTTTGTTTTTCTTCCCAGGTTATTTCTACCTTCTGAATATAATTCTCCCTGTGCAACAAGAGAACTGTTCAGTTCTGCACACATATACTGTATCTAGGATATACTGTGACCTATTTAACATGTATAGGACTGCTTGCCATCTGGGGGAGGGAGTGGAGGGAGGGAGGGAAAAAGTCGGAAGAGAAGTGAGTGCAAGGGATAATGTTGTAAAAAAATTATCCAGGCATGGGTTCTGTCACTAAAAAAGTTATAATTATTTAAAAAAAAAAAAAATAGGATCTCAACAATTGGTCCCATCACTTTCTGACAAATAGAGGGAAAGAAATGGAAGCCGAGTCAGATTTTATGTTTTTGGACTCAAAGATCACTAACCACCCTGCTGACAAGCCCATGTAATCAAAAACTATGGTTTCTACCAGTAGCAATGTATGGCAGTGAGAATTGGATTCTAAAGACAACTAAGCTCCAAAGAACTTGTGCTTTCTAATTATGGTGCTAGAGAATGATGTGGGTGTGATCCCTTTAAGAATTGATTATTCCTTTCTTTCTGATTCCCAACTCCTCCTAGTTAATGCATTATCAATTAAGGACCTTTTGATTCACAAATCCTGCTCCCTTTGAATTCCAATAGACTATCCCCTGATCTGAGCCAACTTGGGGCTATATCCACAGGCCCCTCTAGCTAAATCTCCCATTATGAAAGGGGCCAAGCTAGGACCCCCTCTTTGCAGAAGTTCCAAACATGCCAATCTTACACCTGGCATGTCAGGACTTTCTGTCCACTGGACCCTCTGTCCCAGTGTCCTCTTATCTCTACCTTCGCCTATTTCCTTAACTATACTTTAACCTTACTTCCAAACCCCATAATAAACCCCTTTTATCAATCTAGCTTTTCAGGCCAATAAATGCTTTTATTGGGGACTCGTGCCGCCACTAGACTTTATTTAACGCCATATCCTTGAGCTGAATCCAATGAGGTTGCAGAGGAACTCTATTTGATTCCCTGTACCCCAAACCTGACACTAGACCTCAATTAAACCCTAATTTCATTTAGGTACCCCATATCTATCCCTCATTGTTGGAATCTTTACAAACTGTTAAGCCATTAGAGTTGATAAAGACAATAATTATCTAATTTAGCATGGTTCAATATGATTGATTTGATCTTAGAAGGAGATATTTTGGGCCAGAACTTGAAACAAGGTACTAAGTACAACTGATAGAAACGATGCTTGTGTTCACACCTTTAGAGAACTCATAGAAGCAAAAAATATTTAAGTACTCATTGGAGTTCACCTGTTTGGGAGATTTCAGGGTTTAGAAAGAGATATCTGAATTCACACCTCCCTTGAAGCTCTTAGGGCCAGAGAGCACGCTGGGAGATATCCCACAATCCCATTCTAGGAGAAACAGCATAAATACAGCTCCAGTGAGCCACTCAAGAGTTTTTACTTGGGAACATTCCCAGGGGTCGGAGAGGAGCACTCTGGGAGGAAGCCCACAAGCTCTCTCTCCTTGGTTCTAAGAACATTTTTGAGAGTTCCTTGGATAGCAATAAGGTAAAATCAATCAATACTTAAAGAAATTAATTCAGATTATTCATTGGGAGGTCAAATACTGAAGCTAAAGTTTAAATACTTTGGCCACATGATGAGAAGTCAGGATTCATTGGAAAAGACCCGGTGTTAGGAAAGATTGAAGGCAAAGAAAAAAGGAAATGGTAGAGTATGATGAATAGAGAGTATCATGGAAACAACAAATGTGAACTTGGACAGACTTTGAGAGATTACTAGAAAATAAAAGGTCCTAGTGTCTATGATCTATGGGGTCATAAAGAGTTGAACAAAAGAGGAGAGGAAGAAAAATTTAGAACATAAGGTTTTGCAAAGATGATTGTTGAAAATGATCTTTGAAGAATCCTTCCAACTAAGAGTGTATCTAAGTTCAAAGTGGCCTTAGAAGTCACTTTATCCAACCTCCTAACCTATTCAAGAATACTTCCACTGTATGAACCCTAGATGAGTTACTAAATCATATAATTATGTTATTGTTGGAGGAGACTTTAAAGAGTGGTTAAAAATGAATTTTCTCAGGCATCATGACTACTTGTTTTACAATTTCTTTCATGTGTGATATTATGTGTTAGTTATCTGTGTTTATGTTTTAATAAATGTAAGGCTCCTAAAACCAAAAAAAAAAAAAAAATGATCTTTGAATGTATTTGGAAAAATAAAATGCTATTAAAATTTTTTTAAAAAGAATTGGACAGGATTGAAGTACTGAACAATTAATCAAACAGCCTAGTCTACTGGGGAAAATAAATAAAAAGCAAGATTTATACAGGATAAATATGAAATAAATAGAAGACCCTTTAGAATTAAAAGGCATTTGAAGGAGACTTAATATGCTCTTAAGTTGCTGACAGTCTAATTAAAAAGACAATACGCTAATAATTATGTACAAACAAGATGGAAAGAAAATGAGAGGATTAATTGGAAGTGATCTTAATCAGAAGGCACTAAGATTAAGGAGGATTGTAAAGTGGAACTTTAGCTTCCCCTTGCCATATGTCCTACCTAAAAAAAAATTTATTTTTTTTTTTTTTTTTTTTGCTTTCCTTCCTCTTCCCTATGTTGTTCCCTCAGAGCCTGAACAACATATTTGTACGCCCTAGGCAAGATATTGTTTTCTACCACAGATTCTAAGGATTAAATGTAACAAAATTTGACAACATAAAATAAATTTTTGTGTCATAGAAGCAGAAATTTCTGGCATGGAAAATGTGTACCTATATATGTCAGATTGTTTCCTGTCAGGGAGGGGGAAGGGAAAAAAAGAGAAGGAAAAAAATTTTGGAACTCAAAAATCTTACAAAAATCAATGTTAAAAAATATGTTTACATGTAATTGGAAAAATAAAATACTATTTTTAAAAAGTTTACATTAATAAAAAATAATAGTAGTAATACCTATGATCCTAATGGCTTCTTCCTTGGGGCTCATAGGTCCAATAACCCAAGTACTGCCTGATCAAAGTTAATCTAAAAGCTGTATGTCACCATTGTCATTACCTATGAGAAGCTTCTTAAAAGATTGCAATATCCCCACCAGCCACCAGAGGATGCTCAGTTAGACTGCTTCCCCTGCCACTACATCCTTGACTGCAAGCTTTATAACATCAATCAGCATTAAGCACTTTATGTTAAGAACTGTGAAAAGTGTTGGAGGCACAAAGACAAAAAATGAAATACATCTTGCCTTCAAAAAGTTTTCATTCTAATAAGTGAAAGTGGACTATTATTCAACATATTAAAATATTAAATCTATGATATGTATACAACTCATAAGCCCTAACTGTACATTTCTAAATTCCTCTCTAGATACAACTTGCTCCACATCCATGGGACTCAGATGATTAACATAGTTTATTGAATATAGATAGTGAAAATAAGAGGAGATAGGATCCATTCTCCTATATAGAGCCTATATAGAGGGATATGCATCTAAATTCTCTCCCTACTTGCCCAGGGACTATCTCTCCCTACAACAACTTTCTACCATGATATGATCAGTTCCTTTTGGAGACCCCCATTTTGGGCCCAGTTCAGCTAGGTTTCATTTCCCTCTAAAGTGTGCTTTTGATTCTAATGGCTTTGTTATTATGCTCCCATCTAAATATCCTTTTATCCTCTCTCCTTTTTCTCTCCTCTCCACTTTAATGTGTTATCTTCCTTCTTTAGAATGTTTATTCCTTGACTATACAGACTGAATTTCTTTGTGTTTCTATTAGTATCACTAGTTTTTAATCATAGTTTCCAGCATGTAGAAAGTACTTACAATGCTTATTACCAACTCACCTGGTAATGAGGGAAAGGAATATCCAAACTACTGATCATGGAAAGGAATAACAGAAAGGATTTTGTAATGTTTCTGATCTCATCTTATGCTCACAGATTATAATAGGAGAAAACAGTAGAGGAGAAGATAAAAAAAAAAGCAGTTTTTCCCTGCAGCTCACCATCCTAACCAGATCTGTAATAGCTGGCAGTCTAGATACTCAGAATGGGTCATTGTCTCAGTTCCCTCCTCTAACTTTTCAGAATCAGAATGTCTTTTTCAGTGTTCATCTCCAGCAACCAAGTCAGTGACTGAGAGTCTTTGGTCATAGCAGCAGCAGCAGCTGCCTTCTAGGCAATCAGGAAGTCCTGCTCTCAGCAAAAGAGAAAGAAGCAGCTAACTACAGATGGTGTCATTTTCGGTCCCCAAACAATTTTTGGGCAGTGTAGCTTCCTTTTTTTCTTTTTGTTGTGAAAGTAATTTTGACACCCCTACTCAATTTAATCAGTATTTAGTCAGTTCATTGGGATGTGGGTATCAGTGACTGACTAAAGTAGAATAGAATTGTTTGATTTAGTAAGAATAAGAGTTATATAGGTTAGAATTAATTCATTCACTATATGTTGATGATGGTTATGCTATTTATATTTGGATTAGGGAATACTTATACTTATAGTTTTATAGTTTGTAAACTGGGCCTATATTAATAGAGATAAGGTTTTGTTATACTGTGCTCCCCCAGCTCTTTTGAGAACAAAGTTAAAAAAAAAAAAAAAAAAACCCACAGTTTCCTTATTCCTCTGTTCTTTTACACCTAATGTTCTTAACAGCCTGTAGAAAGTCCCTGTCAATCAGCCTTCCACAGGATATTGATAACTGATGTTTGTCCTGTGGAAAGCCCCTACAAAGATGGATTGTTGAGGCCCAAGAATACTGCAGATAAACCAGTAATAATTGGTGGGCATCTCCCTTGACAAAATATAGGAATTTTTTTCCTTTGACCAAAAATAGTATGAATTTCCTTCATTTCTGGTAACTATATCATGGAATTGACCAATCATCAATTGTACCTCTTCATTCTATTTTTAGTGATTTCTCAATGTCCACAAAAAGAGTTGGAGTCCAAACAGAAAGTCCTTGATCAAGAAGTTTTAAATTCAATTGCTAAAGGCCCACAAGTCTTCCTAATAAAAGGAGGTCTGCCTCAGTTGCCTTGTGTTGCAAATTGGATTGGGGGGGGGGGGCTGCATTGTCTTAGAGAGTCAAGGAAGTTTCATTTTACAATATGTCACAAATTTTGTTAACTCTATCTTTCTCTTGGGTAGCTTCTGGGACCCAAAGTTCTCCATGAAAATAAAATAGTGAAACACAAATAAAGTTATTCAATCACTTTCAGTTATTTTTGACTCTTCATGACCCTATTTGGATTTTTCTTGGCAAAGATACCGAAATGGTTTGATATTTCCTTCTCCAGTTCATTTTGTAGAGGAGGAAGTGAGACAAGCAGGGTTAAGTGACCTGCACAGGATCACACAGTAAGTACCTAAGGTCAGATTTGAACTCAGGTAGAGGACTCTTCCTGATTCTACACCCAGCACTCTTATCTACTGAGTCTGCACTACCTAGCTACAATGAAATATCTTGTACCCACATAAAAAATGATCTGGATTTTTCCTTCAAGGCCCTGCCAAGGAATCTGAAAAGTTATTCTAACATGCTACTGGCCCAGTTGTATCTTTTCATTCAGAAATTAATTTTGTTCACTTAATTTCATTCATTACAGAATTAAAGAATTTTAGAGTTGGAAGAACCATTTAATCTATCCCATTCCCAGAAAGAAATCCCTTGCTATACCATCCCTGATAAATAGTTACAATACCTACTTTAGCATGAAAAAATCCAATGAAGACCTCCCTAACTACCTTATTTGGTGCTGCCAAATTGATATTCCTAAAGCACAGATTTGATCATACTCTCTCTGTTACACACACACACACACACACACACACACACACAAAATAAAACAAAAAACTGCTATGACTTCCTATTACCTCTAAGAAAAATGACCGAATTCTCTGGTATTTAAAACCTTTTACAATCTGTTTCAGTCTTCTTTATCACTTATTATACTCTTCATAATCCTCATTTCCACCACAGCTGGCCTACTTTCTCCTACAAAAGAGATTCTTTTTTGTCTCCTTACCTGTGTATCAGCTCTGAAATTCATTATTTCCTCATTTGCACCTGACCTCATAAATTACAAATGCTCCTCAAGAAATTCCTTTGTGTCTATGTTGTATTTATATAAATCTGTGTTGCTAATAATCAATCTGTGTTGCTGCCCTAATTGTAGATGAATTTCTTGTAGTTAAGAACTGTTTGTATCTTCAACACTTATACTAAGAGCTTAATAAATGTTTGTTGATTTATTGAGGGCTGTCCTTAAGTATGGACAGGTATTTAGTAGAATTATATAGTTTACCCTTAATAGATATTGCCTCTCTGCTATTTTGCTTTATAGAATGCCTACATACCACTTATCCCAGCTCTTTTTTCCTTTTTTTTTCCTGGTCGCCTTCACTTTCCATCTCAAGAAATTATTCCTAGGTCCAACCTAGAAGGTGATTCTGTTGTGTTTGGAAAATAATCTATCTATTACTGGATGGAGAGGTATGTGCAGTTTGGTGGCTTTGGGGGTATGGTTCCAGATTGCTATCCAGAGTGATTAGAAATAGTTCATGGCTCCAACAGGAGTGCATTGGTGCACTTATTTTTTCACAGCCCTACTAATATTTGTCATTTTCCTTTTCTGTTAAAGTGGCCAATCTGATGATGTGAGATACTGATAAGGTCCTAGGTAGCTAGATGGGCATGGGTGTTGACCAAAAGAGCCAGAATTACAGAAAACAATCTGAAGCCTAGATACTATAGGCTTCCAGTTCCAAAGAGCGCTAATGGGAATATAAGTGGGCTTTTTAATTTTGGTTAAATAAGACCTTTATTATGGTCCCATCCCAGATGGAGGTCTCTGGCAGAATTCTAAGCTAAATACCTTGCATTGACAAAACCAACATAACTCCACAGTTACAGTATCTAATTAGAAAGCCTAATTATGATGTCAAGCCCCTAAGGTTATATTTCCCCTCTAAGAGACCTACTGTACTGTAATTCTCTTATTTACTCTTTTTTAAAATACTAAAATCCCTTTTAGGTTAGTCAGTCTGTCAATGGTATTATTTCCCCTCCCCAGCTAACTTTAATGGTGTTAGTCTGCTTGTTAACTGTCACAATATCTAACACCTATTAGGACTCTAAACTCCTTTTAGGAGTCATGCCTTAATGTTATCTCCACCAGGAAATGTCTTTCCCTTCTTTAATTACTAAGCCACCTTTCCTTGATTTAAAGGATGTCTAAGTTTATGATTCTTTTGAAACAATCTGTGACAGTGACCTGTAATTCAATATACTTTTGGGATATCATCTGTATGTGTCCCAGTCTGGGGGAGTCTGACTGTGTCCCTAATCTCAACAATGGGTGCTTGGGAATTGTTTTTATTTGCATTTCTCTAATTGTTGGTGATTTGGAGGGTTGTTTTTTTTTTTTCTCATGTGACTGTTGATGATTTTTACAACTTCATCTGAGATTTTCTGTTTCTGTCCCTTGACTTTATCATTTGGGGGACGACTCAATTTTTGTAGATTTGGTTCCTGCTTTTCTTCTAATTTGAGTTGTCCTGCTTTTATTTTGCAGTCTTTTTCATGTATGCAATAAAAATTAACCATCTTACCTCCATCTTTACCCTGTCTTTCCCCCAAAAAAATTTTTTTTCACTAGTAGAGTTGACTTTGATCAAACTCTTGTAGAAAATTACCTAATCCTTTGTAATGAGAAAACAAACTCTTCCCTATTCAAATTAGGTTTACAAAATTAGAGATGTACCTGGAACTTGATTGGCCCAGAGGGTTAAGATTCAAACTGTTCCTTCCCTGATGAAATTTCCCGGTACCCTCTGGCCATATTGTCAGGGCTTCCTGGTCACCTAAAGACATAAAAGACTCACCCAAATGGAGTTGAGGCACTTCAGACTTGGCAAATGTCCCAAAACCACAGGATTCTCCACACCCTATCCTTCTGACCAGATATATGTCCATATGAGGGAGGGAGAGCTTACCCAAGCTAAGTACTAAATATCCTCATTGAATAGCCTTTTTATTACTGGCCATTTAGACTTTTATTAACTGTTGATTGACATACAAGTGCCTTATTTCATTCCTAAGGCAAACCTGAACAAAGAGTATGGTCTTGGATCTAGGATCTCTTCCTCTTCTTCATTTCAATTATGTCTCATCATTCCTTTGGAGCTCTATCCAAGGTTGACCTATGGAGACAGTCACTGAGACACAGAATCTCAGATTTTGGGAAAGGATCTCAGAGATCTATAGTTCCCAAAATGAATCTGTCTGGCTATGCCTATCTCTGAAGACACCAGGCTCTTCTGCGTCTCCAGACTTCTGATGGTGTTCTACCTACCTGATATGGTCTTGATGGGGTAAAGAAACCCCAACAAAAGGCCATGTCCCTGGAAGCAACCCAGTGTCTAACTGAGCCCTCAGAAGGGATTCCAGCAGATTAATTTGTCCCTAAATGGAATTTTATGGAACTTCTTGTACTTACAGCAATATCTTGTACAATACAGCAATAAATAGAGTTATCTTGAACTGATGCCCACAATTACTGTATACAATCAAGAGACCAAACTAGATGTCAACCCCACAGGTTATTTTGTATAAACACACCTTAATGACCAGTTGACTTCACCTTGCTTTGAGTCCTTTCCTATAAAAAGTCTTTCCCCTCATAAATTATTAGTTTGACTAGGGAACTTAAACCTGTCTTATAGTGTCATAATAAAGCTTTTCACCCCACTGGAAGATAGTCTGAGCCTAGGAATTCTTTCTGGATGATTTCCACCTTCATGATTTGTTCTACCCCATCAGTCTCCTTCAGTCCTTACCTTTACAGTCAGTTTCACTATTTCCTTTTCAGTCTTATCTCACTCTACTTCTAACTACCTATCCTAAACTATTTCCTAACTGGATTATTTATTGTCCTTTCTACTCATCCATGGAGGCACTGGATGACTCAATGGATTAAGCACTGTACCTGGATGGAGGAATATTTAAATTCAAATCTAGTCTCAGATATTTACTGTGACTCTGAATAAATCACTTAATCTTCCTGCCTTAATCCATTTGAAAAAGAATTGGCAAACCACTCCTTTACTCCATGAACAGTATGATAAACAGGGTCAAAGAGAATCAGATATAATTGAAAAACTACTGATCATACTATCCCATTCATCCCTCTCCCTCCTTTGATCTGCCCTCTTTGTGCCATTTAGTGGGAATATAATCATAAATTATTTTGAATCACATCTTGTTTTCTCCAGTAAGATTGTAAGTTTCTTCAGGAATGGTATTGAAGAGAATAGAATAGGCATCACAAGTGGTAAACAGAAATTATTTTGGGAGAGCAATAAATTCAAAAAATAATATTATATGAAAATAGCATAATAGAGATTCAATTAATGATATGAAACAAGCATGACAAGACATCTCTCATAGATTACAAATTTGTTATTTATTATGTGAATTAACAAGGGGAAAGATGAGTAACTTAGTGGAACTCACAATTAACTAGGAGGAAGGAGCCATTGGGAAAGATGCTATAAAATGGAGGACACCTCATAGTCATAGCGGCTTAATTCTGGAAAAGATTCAGCAAAAATCTTCATTATAAGCACATCTTTTATAGGGGAAATATAACCGTAGGTTTTCTCAGAAGAAGAAAGGAAGTACCAGGGAAGAGCCTGAGAAATAAAAGATGTGTATTGAGGTCCCACTCTTAACAAAAGAATCAGGGAAGTTTCCATCATAAGTATCTTAAAGATGCTATTCAAGACAGTCTGGGCAGATTTTGATTACTTTAACCATGGTGATAAAACAGATTGGGAAACTAGGTTCCCAGGATGAGCATTTTAGCATTTCCTGACAAGGGGAGAGAATAAATTACTTTCAGGATTCACATCAGTATCATTTCTTGTACTCTTTTTTTTTAATTGACCAGAGCCCCTAGGATATTAATAGCTGGCATTTATATAAATTTACATAATTCTTCCTTGATATAAGAAATTACATCTCTCATCTTCCAGCATTTTCTCCAACTATTCCTTCATACCTGGAGGCATTCCTTCATGCCTTCTCAATTTGGCCAAATGATTTCACTGGTTTCTTTAAATCCCAACTAAAATCCCTTCTTTTAGAGGAGGATTTGACTAACATCTCTTAATTTTGGTGCCTTCCCTCTGTTAATAATTTTTTAAAATTTATTTTATATTTAGCTTGTTTTGTATGTAGTTCCTTGCATGTTGTCTCTTCCATGAGACTTCAAGTTCCTTCGAGGTCCAAGATTGCCTTTTGCCTCTTTTTGTATCCTCAACACTTAGCACAATGCCTGCCACATTAGCACAGGCATAGCAAATACTTTATTTATTGATTAATATAAGAAAAATTTTCCTATTCACTAAAGTGAAATAGGATGCTTCAAGAAGTCACATATTTCCCTTTAGTGGAAGTCTTTAAACAAAACTTGAGGACCACTCATGAGATTCATTCTAGAAGGGTGTCTTGTTAATTTCCTCTATGAATCTGTTCATGGCTCACACCATCTTTGCTGAATTCCTCTTAGGTCAGTCTGGCATGACTTTTTGCTTCCTCCACCTCTTTCTCCACCTCCTTCCCTCATGTCTCATGGCTTCTTTCTCCTTCTTATAGCTAATTAACTCTTTTAGGGTGCTAAACTCTTCTATGAATTTAGTCTGCCAGTCAGTGGTATACTCTGATCTCATGGAGTATTCCTTTTCTCCTATTTTTGAGGTCTAAAAGGGAACTTATCTTTTCCATTGTTAACTATATGTTCTCTCAAATTTATTTCATATTTGCCATTCCTGGTGTCTCGTGTATCTCTTCACCATCAAAGAGAATGGCCATTATGAATTTTTCACATGATTGAACCCAACATTTGATATCTGAAGATCAATACCCCAAACAAATCAGATAGACTACATGAATAAATGAATGAATGAAGCATTTACTAAATACTTACTATGTGAAAACCATTTTGCTTAACTCTGGGGATATGAATAAAAAAGCAGAGAAGGTTTCTGACCTCTTGAAACTCATATTCTGGAGTTGTCCTTTGAAATTGCAGAGAAGGGGCAGATGGGTGGCACAGTGGATAGAGCACCAGCCCTGAAGTCAGGAGGACCTGGGTTCAAATTTGGCCTAATACTTAACACTTCCTAGCTGTGTGATCCTGGGCAAGTCACTTAACTTCAATTGCTTTAGGGGAAAAAAAATTACAGAGGATTATTCTAATGGGGCAGAAACAGTAGCAAAACAGATAGACGATAATGTTTCTTCTTTAATATCATTTCCATCAATAAAATTGTGTAGGTTTCTGATACAAAATGATTTGACAATGCCAAAAACTTTCTTTTCTGATTTCTTTAGCTATAGATGTGGCATATTGCCAGGCTAGACCTCCACAAGGAGTGTTTCCCACGGTGATAACTGAGGACACCAGGCTGGAAGCAGGTCCATGTTTTGAGGTCCTGGTCAAGTCTAAAATTCTGCCATTCTATAATTCCATTTGGCCTTCATAACTACATAAGGTATTAAAAAAAAAAAAAGAATTATCTCAAACTCTCTCCATGATTTTTAACAAGATATCACTATTATCTACATTATAAGGCCTGCTTTGAAATTGTTCTACTATAAAAATTATTGCTTATTTAATTGATATAATAATAGAAGAGGCAATAATAAAATTTCTTTAACATGCCCTAGATTCCCTTGGGACTCCCAGACTCACCCCATTCTCTAAGTGAGTATCAATTGATAATTATTAGCTGCCCACTGAGTATATTGTAATTCACCATGCTATTCTAAGACAAAAGAACTTAGGACTTAGAATTTAGAGCCTTCAAAATCATCTGATGCAAGGTCCAATTTAATAGATGAGGAAATTAAGACCCAGAGAGTGACTTACCAAAAGCAATGTGTAGAAAAGAATAAAGATTTTAATCCATTTTGTTTCCAAATCCATTGTACTTACTATTCTCTCATAACTACTTTAATTATAGTTGTCACATAAATACCTGAGACATGCTTGTGCTAATGTTCAAATGTTTAACTTCTATCTTTAATAAAAGAATTATGTCCTTATTGCCTTCCTCTTGACACATTGTCTAATTAATTAATGCTGATAAATTTAGGGACATGACATTAAAATAATGGGTTTTCAGTCCAAGCAGTGATCACTACTGCTTATATTAACTTTTCTTTTCATAGCTCCCCTTAAAAAAAAATTCCATTTTGAAGTATTGGGTGCCTCTAATAAAATATTTAAGTTAAATGCTAGTTTAAGAATAGAACTGTCAATGCAGGAACAATAAACTGGTAGTTCACAGATACTAAATTCCATATTTGAAAATAAAAGCACATTTAACTTATATAATATTCATCCTCTTTATTAAAAATCATTAGAGTATCATCATTTGAGAAATACTATTACTTAACCTGCTTTGTAATAGAAGCAATATTTTTTAAGTAATGGTTGACTAGATCTGAATTCTAATTTCCCCCAAAATTTTTAACACCAGTAACCAAAACAAAGTGGCTATGCTTTTTTAAAAAAATTAAATTAAACTATTATTATTATTATTATTGCTGAGGCAATTTGGGTTAAGTGACTTGTTCAGAGACACACAGCCAGGAAGTGTTAAGTATCTGAGGTCAAATTTGAAATCAGGTCCTCCAGACTTCAAGGCTGGTGGTTTATCTATTATGCTACCTAGCTGCCCCTATGATTTTTAGTAATACAGATTCTTAATGTTTTAGAGTCTTGCTAAAGCTATCTTGGAATCCATGCCATAATATGTAGTGAAGCAATGCTTGAAGGAAATCTTCTGAGAACATCTAGAAATCATTACCTCTAAGCAGAATAAAAGGCATACCTGGTTTTCCTTACATTTGATAGTTTTGTGGATTGTGTTATAATACAAATCTTCAAAGTATTCCTTTTTCCAACCACTTAATTGAAATAACATTTTTATGAAGTATTTTCTAAACTGCAGCTTGATGTGGTGGATAGAAAGTTGACCTTAGATCTAAGAAGTTCAAATTTTCTTTTTGATGCAAGGTGGCTAGGACCCCCTAAGCAAATCACTTAACTTAGTGCTTTAGTCTATGGGCCTTAAACTCAAATAGAAACCAGACCATTCAGCCATATGTGAGAATCCCTCCAGATTACATATTGATTTAGAAAACCACAAATTAATAGTACATACATTTTAAATGCAGGGTAACTAGATAGTGCCAGGTCTGGAGTCAGGAACGCTCTTCTTCCTGAGTTCAAATATGGCCTCAGATATAACTACTTGTGTGAAATTGTGCAAATCACTTAACCTTGTTTATCTCAGTTTCCTTGTCTATAAAATGAATTGGAAAAGGATTTAGCAAACTACTACAATATCTTTGCCAAGAAACCACCAAACATGAACACCACCAATCAAGAAAAATGTTTTATAGCATTTTTATTTATTTTGTTTGATAATTTCCAATTATATTTTAATGTATTTGGAGTGTTAAGACACCTCTAGACTAGATGACATCTAAGGTACCTTCTAACTTTAGATCTATGATATACTAAAAGACAATTGGACTCTGTGTAATTGCAATGACTAATTATGGTCTCCAAAGAACAGATGAAGAAACATAGTCTCTTGTTCTCAGTAGAAAGTAGCATTATGGATATAGAATGTTGCTAATTATTCTGCTACTGATTTTGCAAAGGATTACCAAATTACAAACTCTAGAATGAAAGAATTACAAACTCTTTGATGCACACAGCAGGTGGGAAGGACTGTGTTGAGAGCTCAAGGAAGAAATAGTTTAGATCACAGCTAAACACACTGGGGTTGGTAATTTGTGCTAATACTGCTAAACAAGAAGGTCCACACAGCCAAAAGCAGAAAGGGGGGAATAGGCAGTAGCGGCTCACATATAGGTCCCAGTGCAGTCTTTCACTGCCAAGAGTGAGAGTTGGTATGAAGTTTGCATAGCAGCTTTAGGAGCAGTTTTCTCTCCCCAGGCCATGCAGGAAAGAATCTAAGATAAGGGGAGAAGACCAGAGAGGTTTGTATATTCTGCTCAGACAACAGTGGCTAATTGCAGCCGACCTATTCCTATTCCCCACCCTTTTAGCTGGCTGTGACTGGCACCTGCTTATAAGTGTGTTCCTTACTCTGCTATAGATTGCGTTTTACAGAACTGGTTTTACTTCTCACAAGTTTCTGTGGTTGACTCAGTCATGTATATTTCCTGGTGCCTTTCCTCTGTTAATTACTTCAAACTATACTGTAGATATTTTGTATCTTTGTACAAAGCTGTTTACACTTTATCTTCTGGGTTGAATTATGAGCTTCTTGAAAGCAGAGGCTGTCTTTTGCCTTCTTTTGTATCCCTAAGCTTAGCACAATGGCTAGTATATAGTAGATGCTTAATAAATGCTTGTAGACTTACTCTTTGCTTTGTGGTATGAGGGTAGAAGCTTCAACTCTGGAAATGACACAAGAGTGGGGCATAATCACAAACCATTCATATGTTTCAAAGCTAAAATTTCAAGGGCAGAATTAATATGAACTTGGACCTTTCTTTAGTCTGTCCCATCAGACTACAAGCCTAATCTTTTATTTTAGGGTATCACACAGATATTTGGTCTGGCAAGAGTAGTGTGACCCAGAAATAGCTGGCTAATAACCAGAATATTAAGTAACCAGAATACTATACCATTAAACACAGAGGTCACTGAATTTAGTTTTTACCTATTAATATTATATTTAGGAGTAGCTAGATGGCATAATAGCACCAGTTCTGGAATCAGGAGGACTTGAGTTCAAATCTAGCCCCAGACACTTACTAGCTTTGTGACCTTGGGCAAGTTGATGAAGCTCTAAGTAGTTCATGTAAAAAGGTATTCTGGTAACCACAAAGAGTTCTTTATTTCATCAAGGAAACACCGTGATCTAGGAGTTGTTAGTGAAAAGATACTGCTTAAAAGCTCAAGTCAGAGAGGGAAAGGGCAAATGAGGACTGGGTCTAGAGTCCTAGTGGAGAACAATGATGAAACTCACATGTTTATTATGTCTGCAGCAGTACTGCATGGTGGGAATATAGGAACAGTTACAGAGATATGCTATTATAGTATAATGAGGGTGGTTTCATCTCAAAGGTTACTTGTTGGGCAAAAGTATGCTGTAGTGACCTGCACAGGGGAATGAAGGGTCCCTTATCTGAAGGGTCCTCACTGATTTGGTGAGTTGGGCAAGTCTTAGTTATACAGACAAGATAGCAATGCCAGGAATGTGGCCTCCTGTTTGTGTAAGATAAGATCAACAATGGAAACAGGGTAGGCTCCATGGGAACAGTGGAGTTCACATCAAAGTCACTTAACCCTGATTGCCTCAAAATAAATAAACAAGCAAACAAATATATACACATATATATGTATATATATATGTGAATGACATCTTCTCAGGCATACATAGTAAGATAATAATTTATATCTATTTGATTCACTATCTTCCTGGACTTGAAAAGAAGACCAATTCACAGTCAATCCTTTGTAGCAACACTGGTGAGGCATGATGTTGGCTCTGCCATTCTTCCTATTACTATTGATCATAGAATCAGAACTTCTCAATCTGACAGTATATGTGTTCATTTATTCCAACCCATTCCTATATTAGAATATCATCCAATTTTTGTTTGAAGATATCCACTGAGGAGGAGCCCATTACCTCCTGGGCTAGTCCTTGCCAGTTTCAGACAGCTCTAATTGTTAGGAAATATTTCTTTATATCAAACCTAAATTGGCCTCTTTGTAACTTCAAATTGTTAAATCAAAGATCTTCTTTCTCTTTAAGGGGCATCATTTTTCCCCCTTAATAATAAGAAATCACAGTTATACAATATCTTAAGGCTTATAAAATACTTTTCCTCACATGACCATGTAAGGTAGGGAATAAAAGTATCATTGTCCCTAGCTTACAGATGAAGAGCCAGAGTTTCAGAAAGGTAAAGTGATTTGCCCAGAGTGATACATCTAAAAAAGTACAAGAATTAAGAGTCAAATGCTTGACTCATTTTGGACATTTTTCTGCTGTATCATACTATCTTCAGTTTGTAAATTTAGGGCATCTTCTCCAAGTCACTCCCAATGAGTATATGGCTGCTCAATTCTTCCTTATCTCTCTACCCCACCAGTTCCTGGGCAACATACCTCCCATCAGTCTCAGCACCTTCCACTTAGAATTTTGAGGTTCAAAAAGGCACTCCTGTTCTTACATTCCATTTTCTTTTTCATTCCCCATCTTTTCCTGGAGAAGTTATACTAGTAAACAGGGAGAACTTAAAGGCAGAGCACAATCCCTTAGTGTATTTTAAGATGAAATAACCCTAAGACTTCTCTATTAAATCAATAATAGTTTTTTTTTTCCAAGGGAAATAATTGTTTTTGTTTTTTTTAAATCTTCTGTCCTACTATATCCCATAGATCTCATGCCTATTTCAGTGTTGAAAAAGAACATATTATCTGAGAAAAGTGAACAATATTTTAATTATTTTCTGAGAATAAATCTAGTGACAAATGCATTTTATTTTTCTATGCAGGTAACTTTTAGTTAACAAGAGTTCAGCAACAATTAGAACACAGTCCCATCAAGCCAAGGTCTCCTGATAAAGGTCACTAAGCTTTACACATGAAGAAATAAAAGACCAGAAATTGTTCCAGTGACACATAATTGTACTCCCAAACCTTGCCAAGTCTTTATCTCATACTGTGTAAAATGTGTTACTGATCACAAGGGAAATCAGGTGAGAGTACAAATAGTTCAATAGAACTCATCACCACTACTAGGAAAATAACTCAACTGTGAATACCCAATTGAGTCACATATGACCTCAACATTTTTCTGTCATCCATTCAATTCAGTAAGCATTGACTAAGTTCCGTTATTTGCAAAGCAATGTGTAAGGTGCTGGAGATACAAATAAAAAATAAAGAGCTTATATTCTATTGCAGCTATTTGTAAATCTATTCATATATATAGGCACACTTGTTATATTGTTCTTTACTCTGTTGCACTTTGTAGATATTGCTTTTTTTTTTAAATAACTTTTTATTGACAGAACCCATGCCAGGGTAATTTTTTACAACATTATCCCTTGCACTCACTTCTGTTCTGATTTTTCCCCTCTCTCCCTCCATCCCCTCCCCTAGATGGCAAGCAGTCCTATATATGTTGAATATGTCGCAGTATATCCTAGATACAATATATGTGTGCAGAACCAAACAGTTCTCTTGTTGCACAGGGAGAATTGGATTCAGAAGGTAAAAATAACCTGAGAAGAAAAACAAAAATGCAAGCAGTTTACATTCATTTCCTAGTGTTCTTTCTTTGGGTGTAGCTGCTTTTGTCCATCCTTAATCAATTGAAATTAAGTTAGATCTTTTCTTTGTCAAAGAAATCCACTTCCATCAGAATACATCCTCATACAGTATCGTTGTTGAGGTATATAATGTTCTCCTGGTTCTGCTCATTTCACTCAGCATCAGTTCATGTAAGTCTCGCCAATCCTCTCTGTATTCATCCTGCTGGTCATTTCTTACAGAACAATAATATTCCATAACATTCATATACCACAATTTACTCAACCATTCTCCAGTTGATGGGCATCCATTCATTTTTCAGCTAGCCACTACAAACAGGGCTGCCACAAACATTTTGGTACATCCAGGTCCCTTTCCCTTCTTTATTATCTCTTGGGGGTATAAGCCCAGTAGAAACACTGATGGATCAAAGGGTATGCACAGTTTGATAACTTTATGAGCATAGTTCCAAATTGCTCTCCAGAATGTCTGGATGTTAGATATTGCTTTTTAAAAAAAAACAAAAAACAAATCAAAGGTTTGTGGCAACCCTGCATCAAGCAAGCTTACTGGTGCCATTTTTCCCAACATCCTTGCTCACATGTCTTTATGTTATATGTTGGCTACTCTCACAATATTTCAAACTTTTTTCTATAATTATTATCTGTTAACTTAATCTGTCATCAATAACCTTTAATGTTACTATTATTTTCAGGCACTAGGAGCCACACTCATAAGAGGAAAATCTTAATCAATTAATGTTGTGTGTGTTCTGACTCCAACCAAACCTTTCCATTTCTCTTCCTCTTCTAAGGTCTTCAAATTCCCTGAGACACAACAATTTTGAAATTAGGTCAATAAATAACCCAACAATGGTCTTTAAGTATTCAAGTGAAAGGAGAGAGAAAAAAAATTCATGAAACTTGCTTTATTGAAGTGATGTAGAAGAAAACCTACAATATTTCTAAGATATAACTGTATGACTTTTCTTTCTCACTACATCATAAACTCCTCAAGAGAAAGGACTCTTATTGCCCAAAACATCTACTACAAAGCAAAGTGAAAATGGTTGAGTGAAAACCAGGGATTGAAATAGAGATTGTAACTCAGAAAATGAATGAAATAGAATATGACCTCCAACTCATACACACACACACACACACACACACAAGCATGTAGTAGCTATTTAATACTAAATTGAAAGAATGCTTGGTAAGAGTCTTGTAGACAGAGATTATAGCACTGGAAACTATCCAGGGGATGAGGGGAATAAATACTTGGATGATTTTTTTTCCATTTGTCGTGTTTATGGGTCCATGAAGATATCATTGACTTTATATGGACTCTGCAGCAGAAACAAAGCAGCATCTTTTTGTGGGAAGGACAATATAAGCATATGATATGGACAAACTGGCCATGTGGAAAATAGGTGACCTTTATTTCTACATAGAAAGTTCTCTGAAGTCAGAAATTGCTTTGATGTTTTCAAATGAATGTGTTCTCTGAACTTGTTTGTGGAGTTCTTGGAGGACTGGAAACTTCACTGAACTTCAGGCACTGTTTTCCTCAGTAAAAAGGCATGAATTATTCTTTGGTCTCAAGCTAGCTATTCAAGGGTTATGTATACATGAAATAAGCCACAAACATTCTTTTTTGGTAACCTCTGACTTGAAATAAAAGGTGATGGGGACTCAAGAACTACAAAATCCCATGTACCTCATCTACATCCTTCTTTTTTCAATTTTCTAAAACCTTGCAGAGTAACTCTTCTTTAGGATTTTATTTTTTAATTCAGCAGGCACTAACATAGCCTTCTTGTATCTTTCCATGAATGAGTGATGAAAAAGCCAGCCAACATTTGTACATAGTAAACTTCATCAAAAAGAACAGAGGACAAAGTCAAGAACATTTGGTAAATATTGCAGTGTGTTTGCTTCGTCAATATCTGGCTGGGTTTGTGATCTCACCAGAACTGAGATATTTATCCCCATTGCTGCAAGTGACAAGCCTTTTAGGCCTTTAGATTCTGGGCTATTCTTGTCAAGTCTTTCCATAAATCTTCCATAGAAGATACACCCAACATTCTGAAGGTTTTCCTAGAGTTCTTTTAATATTTCAAGAGCACCAGTGTACTACTTAGACTGTTTCTTATCATTTTTGTGACATAATCAGGTCATCTACTTTTTTGTACATCCTTGTCCTTAAAGTGTTGTTTACACTACAACTTGTACATGAATCATTCATTCATTATTAGTAATATGGTGAAGTCTATTAATAGGCACACCTATTTTTCCACTATCTTTTCAAGACCTGCAATTTGAATGCTTCCAAAATCATGGTATTTCTTCCTTCATAAAATTTCTTATAACAATTTAAAAATGGACATTTTTAGCTGTTAGGTGATTCTTGTTTTTGAAAGTATTATACAGTCTTCAAATGTATCAAGACTGATATCCATTTCTTATTCAATTCTCATTGTATATCGACAGTATCTCCCAATTAGACTCATTATGATTGCTGGATTCAATGAACTGCTGTCTACTTATCTATTACAGTCTGCATAATATGCACTTTTCCCATCAACTTTCTTTCCAATGCTGATCCATTTCAAATGACTATAGATTTCACTGAGTAATGTAGTAATCCACAGATCTTTGAAATTAGTAGTCATTTGTGAAGGAGAGCATTTGAAGAATCTCAGCTGTGATGAATATTTTTTTGATCTTAAAGGAATCATTCTTGAATTTGGGACTCATGATGCTGGTGAACATTCTAACTGAACATATATCTTCCCAATTTATGGCTCATTAAATGTTGATTTTTAAGCATAATGTTTTGCCAAAAGATATATTTCTAGATAGTAGGCTTATAAAAGGAAAAGATACACATATAAACACTACTTAAGAGTCCAAAAAGGACCCACATCAAAGTTGTAGAGCAAAAGATTAACAGAGTGGGGAAGGGACACTGGAAGTCCTCTTCTTCCTTCATGAAGTCTTCACCAAGTTCTCCTTATGTACTTGGGATAGGTGGGCAGTCTAGATGGGCTTTAGAGGGTCACCAGTTCTTATCCCCTGAACTTTTCCCAATCTCACATGCCTTTCTCCATCTATCTGAGCATTTTCCATTGCTGTGAGTCATTTTTACTCTGATAGTCACCATTATCATTTCTGGTTTTAAGTGGAACCACAATGAAGATTCTGCATGTTCTAAACTCACAAGATTGCTACTGAGAGGCAATTCAACAGTACAGCAGAGTGCTGAGCTCAGGAGTCAGGCAGGCCTGAGTTCAGATATAGCATTAAACAACTGGCTAACATCATGGTGGGATGGGAGAAAGGGCTATCATCCTTGTTTTCTCCTCAGCTCTTGGGCCAAGCTCAAAGTCATCCTCTTCATTCAAAACTGCCAAGAAAAAGGAATGAACAAGTAAATGTCCCTTTTCTATGTCTACTCAGTTCTGGTTTAGCAATCCTTGTCATTAGCTCTTCTATCCATATCAATTAAGAAGCTTTTTATCATTATGTGGTACAAATCTCTCAATCACACATGACTAGAAACACATTCCCTTCAACTTTCTATGTAGTCTCTTGAACTGGAAGCATGCAGGGAATTTAAAAAAATTTTCCAAGCATTAGCCTTCACAAGATAGTCTAATCCCATTACATGGAATTGTCTCTGTGAATGCATATCATACATACTTCTGTCTTTGTAATTTTTGATGTGTGCATAGAAAACACTTTTTTGGGGGAAAAGAGAACCTATAAGGCTGAATTTTGTTGCACTTAATTTTTTTTTAATCAACAAACAGTAGACATAGTGCACTCTGATTTGTTCTACAAATTTTTCAGCTACCATATCACTATAACAATATTATGGGGAAATTTTTGTAGTGAGCTGTCAGAAATTGAGTAGAAAAACCTGTTTCTTCCTTTCTCATGTTTTCATCAAAGATAACTTTGATATATTCCTAGACCATTCTCTTGAAGATTTCAAAAAAGAAAGCAGACAGATGTCATGTTGAATAAACTGCTGATGGCAGGAAGACCTAAATTCAAATCAGACTTTAGATACTAATTGAGTGACTCTAGCAAGCCACCTCTGAGCTTGATCTTCAGAATGAGAGCACTGGATTCTTTGATGGTTTTTCAGGCACTTTCAGCTCTAAAGCTATGATCCTATGTCATGGTCAGTAATTATTGATGTATTTTTGTTACATGGAAGGATCAGTCAGGTGGATCTGAATGTTTGCTTTTATCAGTATGCGTAACTAACTCTTAGTGAGAGAACTCTGTACCTTGATGCAGACCTGAAACTTTTCTATAACTTACAGTCTTTACAACTTACTGGGAGTTTAAATGATTTGCCCAGGGTATCACAAGTAGTTTGTACCAGAGCCAGGATTTGAGTCAAAGTCTTTACTCCAAAGTCTGTCCCTCTAACCATGAGGCTCTGCTGGGTTTCTTGTTATCTATTGTGTCAATTTTTTTAAAAAAGTATCATTTATAATATTCCCCATGCTTTTAGAAATTTCCCCCTTTGAAATATCTTTGATGCCTTAAAAACTGGTCCCTCTGAGTATCTTTCCTATTGTGAGTATTTTCCTATTGGACAGGGTATTTCTATTCAGCATGGGTTCCGAATTCCATATATATTTAGTGATGGAGTCATTATCTTCACTTCTGTCCATTTCTGATATTTTAGGAGCTGGTAGAATATGTAAACAAATCCAGTTGGAGTGATGATTTGGTGGATTGAGTACTTAGCTTCAAGTCAGGAATAACAGCTAAAATAAGAGTAGTTAACATTTATGTAGTGCTTAGTATGTACCAGGTATTGTGCTAAGTGCTTTATGATTATTATCTCACTTGACTCACACAACAACCCTGATAAGGATTATTATTATCTCCATTTTACAGAAGAGGAAACTGAAGCAAACAAAGGTTAAATGACTTACCCAGAGTCACACATCTAATAAGTGTCTGAGATAGAATTTGAACCCAAGTTTTCTGAATTTCAGGCTTGGTGCTCTATCCACAGAGTGACTTGGACTCTCATTCTATCACTAACATTTACAGACCATGTGAGCCTGGGCAAGTTATTTAACATTTATATATCTTAGACAACTCTCTAAGATATATCTGTTCCCTCATAACTTGAAGAAGTGACTAATCCTTCATGTAAAAGAACACATGTTCAGAATAATGATTATTAAATAAATATTGGCAATCTAAGAATGATATCCTCTCTTCCTCATAGTACATAGTCCTTACTATGACAGTTAGAGGCAACAAAAGACTGATGACAATTTTGCTTTTTATCTGTTTTGTGGGTTGCTATTATCAAATAATTCGTTGTCTAGTGGTGAACTTTTGAGTAATGAGTCTCTCTATACTTAGTTGTCCTTAGATCATAAACACAACCCTAAAAACTATACTTAAAGCTTTTCCAGTTTGGTACGATATATCAGAATTTGTATTTCAATGACAGTCTTCTAAAACCCATGGATCCCCTCCAGGCCACAGATGCATCAGCAGAACATTTTTGTAAAGAACATAATAGCAATTTAGGAACTAAGGTATTACACAGGATAAAAAGGGTATAAATCGGTTAAGTACTCACACTGATGAAATCATGGATCTATTAAATCATTGGAAAAGAGAAAAAAGAACAACATGTTGGAGTCACTAGCAATATCAAAGATCCCAGTTGTTGGGTCCTGTACCACAAAATCTAAACACAGTCATACCCAGGGTTTTTATCTGAGGTCCTTCCCTAGAGTATTGCATGAAATGGAAATAACTACAAGGTATCATCTTGCACCGATTAAATTAAGGAAGTTAATTTTTTAAATAACAGTCAATGTTGGTGAGGGCTATATTGAGTATAAGATATATTATTACACTGCTGGCAAGACTTGTAAATTTGTATAGTCTTTAAAACAACAACAACCACAACAACACAAGTAAATTGTAGGAGCTACAAAACTGTTCATACTCTTTGACCTGATGACCCCCCATATTAGGATTGTATATAAGGCAGTCATCGAAAATGGAAAAACACTTATTTTTACAGACCTTGAAAAAATTATGGCTATGTGCCCAAGTCAAAGGACTCTCCACTGTTTGTACTTGCTGATTACCTCCTAAGGCTGTAAAGAAACAGTCAGTACATTTTCTTCTTGCTAGTAATTGGTGGAATGAGCTTTGATAGTAAACCAGTCCTTGGGGGTGGGGAGTAGAAAGTACAGAGAACAGAGTTCAGAAGGAAAGTTAGTGATGGTTTAGTGATTAGACTTTAAGTCAGAGAAAAATAGTAATTAGAGAATAAGGAGACTGTGTAGAACCTGAAAGAGGCTGGGCCAGTGTGAACATTGCCGGATGTGTCTGACGACAGCTTCTCAACTACATTTGGGTGCAAATCCACTGAGGTAAATTGAAATTGGATATAAGGACTTTTTTTTTTTTTAATCAGAAACTCTTTTTAATTCTACTTTGCTATTGTTTATGGATTGATATGCATAGAAGTAGCCTCTGGACAATTAACAGAGTTATATCCCATAGTATAAAACTGAGAAATATGTTTCAATGAATTCATTATTTGACGTCTGTTCAACTGCTTAGCATTTAAACATACAATTTCATTTCCCCTCTTAAATTTAAAAGGATGATGTAGTAATAATTAGGAGATTTGTGAAGGAAAAAAATTCCTTGTAAAGAACCAAAACCCAAATAAGATGTATATGAAAAATCTCTATCCAAAGGAGCTATGCATTGCAAAAATCATTTAGTTTACCCAAGTGACGTCTATGCTTTCTGTCATTATGTGAGGGGAAAAACAAAATATCACCAATCCTTGAATGAAACTTGATAGTCATCTTCCACAACTAAAGAAAAGGAATGATCATTCAGGATACATGATATTATTTTATATTTAAATAAAGGTTGTTCTTTATTCCCAGAAAGTCTTTCCCAGCCATTTGAATGACTTCCACTGCACTGATGTAATAAAAATAGCATTGGACTTGGAAATGAAAACCTGCCTTAAAATCTTGACTTCTCAATTACGGCTTGACCATGGGAAGGCCATGGCACCTCCTCTGAACATCAGTTTTCTCGCTTCTCAAGTAGGGGGTAATAACGTTTGGATTTCTTATAATCTAAACTTTTGGTGATAAATGCATTGTTTTCAAATTGGTAACATGCTATAATAGGATATATTGTTTGTTGAGGTGGTGGTTTTTTACTTATTTCAGTCAAATCCAACTCTTAGGATTTTCTTGGCTACTGGAGTACTGGAGATACTGGAGTGGTTGGCCATTTCCTTCTTAAGCTCATTTTACAGTTGAGGAAACTGAGGCCAACAGGGTTGAGTGACTTGTCCAGGGTCTCACAGCTGGGAAATATGTAAGGCCAAATTTAAATTCAGGTTTTTTTAAAATCCAATATATGCATACATATTTATACAATTATCTTGCTGCACAAGAGAAATCAAATCAAACAAGAAAAAATTAGGAAAAAAATGCAAGCAAACATCAAGAAAAAAGAGTAAAAATTCTATGTGAACCACACTCAGTTCCCACAGGCCTCTCTCTGGGTGTAGATTCCTCTCTTCATCACTAAACAATTGGAACTGGTCTGAATCATCTCATTGTTAAAGAACCACATCCATCAGAATTGATCATCGTATAATTTTGCTGCTGCTGTGTACAATGATCTGCAGGTTCTGCTCATTTCACTTAGCATCAATTCATGTAACTCTCTTCAGACCTCTATGAAATCAAGGACTTTCAAAATATAACAATAAATCAAAGGACAGACTTAGTGTGTACATAGGGTGGAAAAGAATGTCACTTGTATCTAGCAATCTTAGAATCTAGAAATGAACAAGTGAATGAAAAGTATTTATGAAGCCATTACTATGTGCCAAGCACAGGGCTAATGTGATAATGAGAAAACAAATATAAAAGAGAAACAAATCCTACCCTCACAGATCTTACAACCCAATAGAGAAGTGATACCCAAGAAGGAGGATTTTGGTTTAGGAGGTTCCAAGAAGAGAGGCCTTGGGAGCTTTCCTTTAATTACTAGGACAAAAGAGACAGACAAATTATAGAGAGGAATGAATGAAAGGCTACAGACTTTATTCAGTAAGCAAAGGAAAACCATTAAAGGGGCTTGATCAGGGGGATGATATAATAAAAGAGTAATGGGGGAGTCAGTGAGACATAATGGAAAGGATTGGACCTGAAATATCAAGACTTTGGTTCAAGTTCCTGCTTTGCCATTTATTCCTCATTGTGGGTCTCAGTTTCTTCATCTATAAAATGAGGAATCAACTTGAGATTCCTTCAGTTTGACAGTTATGATCTTATGATATGCTTGATAAGATCATTGTCAGTCAGTCAGCAAGGATTTTTTTTTAAGCACTTAGTGCCAGATACTCCCAAGAGCTAGGAATATAAAAACAGCTAAAAATATCCCCTGTCCTCGAGGAGAGTACATTCTGATGAGGAAGACAACATGTAAATGAGAAAGGATATATAAGATATATTAAAAAAAAAAACAGACAAAAAAAGAAAAAAATTTTAAAAAGTAAAGAAAAGGTGTTTTTGATTTTTTTTCAGACTCTTATCTTTCTCTGGTTGTGAAGATCATAAGTCCTTCAGAATTGTCTTGGATTATTGTATTATTGAGAAGAGGTAAGGCATTCACAACTAATCATCATATAATATTACTATTACTGTATACAATGTTCTCCTGATCTTGCTTATTTTGTTCTGTATCAATTCATGTAAGTCTTTCTAGATTTTTCTGAGAACATTTGGATTTGAGGTGAGTCTTAAAGGAAGTTAGGGGACAACCAGCAAAGGTAGGGAGATAAGAAGCAAAGTTCTAGGGACTGCAAGTAGCCCAGTGTACCTGGATCATGGAATAAGGGAAGGAGAGGAAGGTTTAAAAGGAATGGAAAGATAGAAACTGGAGAGTTTCAAATGCCAAAGAAAAGGCTCGCTATTTGCTTCTAGAGGTAATAAGGAGTCACTGATGTATAATAAGCAGGGACATTTTAGATAGTATTTTCATTCTTTTTGTTGTTGTTTGCTTGCATTTTAATTTCTTTCTCATTTTTTTTCCTTTTTGATCTGATTTCTCTTGTACAGCATGATATTTGTGGAAATATGTATAGAAGAATTGCCTATGTTTAACATATATTGGATTACTTGCTGTATACAGGAGGAAAGGAGTGTATACAGGCATACCCCTATAGAGGTAAGGGGAGGAGTGTAAAAAAGGTTTTGCAAAGGCAAATGTTGAAGATAATTAATGCATATATTTAAAAAAAGAAAAAGCAAAATTACCTGGGCATCTAAGTGGAGAACATAAGAAATGAGGGAAAGATTTGAGGCAGAGAAACTGGTAAGAAGATTATTTAAGTAGAGGGAGCTAGATAGTGTTGTCTATAGAGCATCGGCCCTGGAGTCAGTAGGATCTAAGGTCAAATTCCACCTCACATACTTACTAACCGTGTGAATTAAGTTGGAAGTGATAATAGCCTGAACTAGATTGATGTTGGTATAACTAAAAAGAAGGTATTAATGAAAAATGTTGTAAAAGTAGAAAAGATTTGGCAATGGGATTCCATGTATAGGTGAGTGAGAATGAGTAGTCCAGGATTCCACTGAGGTTGTGAGCCTGAGTAACTAGGCAGATGATTATATTCCCAGAATGATAGGGAATTTTGGAAGTGAAAAGGATTTTTGGAGAAAGATCATGAATTCTGTTTTGAATATTTGACTTTGAGATTGAACATGGGACACTGAGCTCAGTAGATCCAAGCAATCCACTGTGTGACTGTAGAATCAACAGCTGGATCTTGAAAATACAGTAATCATCTACATAGAAGTGAACCTATGGGAAGTGCTGAGATTACTAAAATAATATAGCCTGAAAAGATGATGGGGGAATCTCAAAATTGTTGTGAGGACCAAATTAGATAAAATGCATATGACTCTTTGTATAACTCCTCAATTTATTGCTGACTGATAATCTGATCAGTGAGAACCAAAATTCTGGAGCCACTTCTTGGTCCTTACACTAGGCCATAGAATTACCATATCAATGATTACAAAGCAGGATACCCGTGTCTCTCTGCTTCTGTGTTTTTGCTAATTTCTTTTTTTTTTTTTTCAGATTGCAAAAGACTTTATTTTTATTTTTTTAATGTTCTTTTTTTATTATAGCTTTTTATTTACAAGATATATGCATAGGTAATTTTTCAGCATTGACAGTTGCAAATCCTTTTGTTCCAACTTTTTCCCTCCTTCCCTCCTCTCCCCCCCCCCCCCTCACCTCAAATCCACATGTCCCCCCCCCCCCCCCCCCCGTCTCTTCCCCCAGATGACAGATTGACCAATACATGTTAACTATGTTTAAGTATAAATTAAATACAATATGTGTATACATGTCCATTTTTTGCTAATATCTTTTGGAATTTAGCTCACTGATAATGGCATTACAATTACAATAAATGTTGTACCTTGACTAGGAAATAGGTTCAAACCTGAAAATTCTTTTGAGACACCTCGCAACACCAGTCTGTGACCCCAACCTCAACATGAAGAGCAAGAATTTGAATTTGTTTTTCAAAAGTGTAAGGGAGTGGTCCCTAAAAGCCCAAGGCCTAATAATAGATGGTGGGTGGCAAGGAAGCTTTAAGCCAGTTCATAAATAAGTCCCTTGAATAAGCCAAAATAAATAAATAAATAAATAAAGATGATGAACAATATATGTCATGCTCCAGATTGATTTTTAAAAGTTAGGTGATAGAGTTGGAGTACCTAGTATAAAGTAGGTACTTAATAATTGTTTATTGTTTAGTAGAGCTAGGAAAGCATTATATAAAGCAATAACAAAATTATGTAATTATCAACTATGATAGCCTTGACTCTTCTCAACAATTCAGTGATCCAAGGCAATTTCAATAAATTTTGGATAGAAAATGCCATGTGCATCCAGAGAGAGAAGTATGAAGATTGATCAAACCATATTATTTTTACTTTTTTTCTTCTGTTTTTTTTTTCTCATGGCTTTTCCTTTTGTTTTGATTCTTCTCTCCCAACATGACTCATAGAGAAATATGTAAAAAAATAATGTACATGTATAGCCTAAAAAAATCTTTATTGATTTACAATAGAATATTCTTAAAAGAGGAACTCAGCTTTTAACAGGGTGAGCAGAAGTATTGAGTTGAACTCTTTTTAGGAGGCAAAAATTGCAAACTTAGGAGATGCTTATCAATTGGGAATAACTGAATATATGATTTTGATGGAATATCATTGTGCTGTAAGAAATGATGAGTAAGATGCTCTCAGAAAAACCTGGAATGACTTATATGAATTGATTCAAAGTAAAACAAGCAGAACCAGGATAATACAGTACACAGTAACAGCAGTGTGGTAACAATGATCAGTTGTAAAACACTTAGCTCCTCTGATCAAGACAGTGATCTAAAACAATTCCAAAGGAACCATGATGAAAAATGCTGTCCATCTCCAGCAAGAGAACTGAAGAACTCTGCATGCAGATTAAAGCATATTTTTTAAAAATGTTCTTTCTTTTTCTTTTTTTTTGCTTGTTTTCTTTTGTAACATGACTATTATAGAAATATGCTTTACATGATTTCACATGTAAAATTGATATTAAATTCCTTGTCTTCTTAAGAAGAGAATAGGAACAAAAGAAAGGGGGAAAATTTGGAACTCAAGATTTTCTAAAATGAATGTTAAAAATTTTTACATGTAATTGGGAAATATTTAATGAAATAAATTAAAACATACCAAAAAAAGAAAGAAAAAGAAAAAAGAAGAAAAAAAGGAAGCTATGAATGCAGAGGGTGAAAGATAAAATAGCTGAAGAAACAAAGGTCCATACTACTGAGTGTATTGATTTATTAAGTTACCAGTTACACAACAAATAGAAAGCAGGCCTTCTCAGCTTTGACAATGGACCCTAAATACAGGGGAAGGAGAAGACAGATTTTTTATGTATTAAAAACAATCAACCAAATAAAACTAATTGAAACAATCAACTAAGATCCAAAATTAGATAATCTGATTTCTAATTGGAGAAAAGATAGGGGCTTTCTGAGTTAGAAAGACAATTCCCTGAAATCAGTAAAGAAAAAAAAAAAGGTATCCTATTCCCCCCCCCCCAAGTATCTATATTCAATCAAATGAATAAGGAAACAATAACTGACTGATTAGTACAGAGTCAGTTTTCAGATAAAACATATGGGTTTCTTGAGATTAATAAATGTAAAAATAAAAAATGCCATACAGTTCTTTCTTATTTCCCATAATTGAATAAAGTTTTCTCAGAAAACAGACATTGAACCAGATCCATAATTGAATAGAAAGGAAACTAAGCTAGATCTAGAATTGAGTTATAAAATAGAGTCAGTATGGTTCACTCATTTCCCACAATTCCCTCATGAAAAACTTCCTCTACCAATGCAGATCAGCAACTGTTCTACAATGGATAGACTTACAGAGCTGCTTGGGAGCACTGAAAGACTAGAACTTTGCCAGGGTAACATAGCCAGTAAATGTCAAAGGTGGGACTTTAATCTGAGTCTTCTTGACTTTGGGATCAGTTCTCCATCCATTACATCTCACTGTCTCTATTGATTATCTCTAGATCTTTAACTGTATTCCATGTTATGGGGATAGAAAAATATAACAAAATCCCTACCCCAAGGAGCCAATACATGTCTAGGGGTTTGACTGGCTATTGGACTAAAGGATTCAACAAGTGATTCTGAAGCTGGAAAAGTAAAAGCCAGATTAACAGAGTAATCTAAATAGTATTTTAGGAAACAGTAGAAAAAGTACTTTAAATGGTGTCTCATACACATACAGCTTATACAAACCAAGAAACATGGGCAAGAAGAGCTAAAACTGGGTCTGAGAGTGAGTAGACATGAGGAGGGAGGACAGACTGGCTGCAGGGTCAGATAGCAGAAAGCCTTGGGCCACAGAAAGACTTGGGTTGGCCCCAACTACATACTTTATCTCTAACAATTACCACCCAAGCCTCAGTTATATACTTGAATTCAATCTGCCAGAAGTGAACTCTGGAAGGTTATCTTTAATTTATAAAGTCCAGGCATACAATATCTGATTAGTTCAACCTTTGTGACTTCTTTTTAACCCTGATCTCCTTCATAATTAATTTTAAAAAACAAAGAATGACCTCCTCATATAAAAGAATCATAATTATTCTCCATTCCAGTTTTTAACTTTGAATCAATCATTTTGCTCAAACTTTATACTCCATTCAAATTTATAGCTTCTTTTTTATATATTCAAAAAGTGACATCTTTATTTGTTCATTTTAAACATGCCTATTTATATCGTTTGCTTTTATATCACTTTCATTTAGTACAGTATTTTTACTCTCCAGCTAGTGAGCATTCTCTTGTAACAAAGAATAAAAAAAAAAAAAAAAAAAAAAAAGGAATGAATGAAAAAAATTTATTGATCACTTACTATGTGCAAAGTATAGTGCTAAGTTTTGGGCGTGCAAATACCTCCAAAGTAAGGCAGCCTTTGATGGCAAAGACATCATATTCTAATGAAGAAGATAACAGAGATAGAAGATTTCAGTTTATTGTCAGATATAATTCTTAGGGAACAGCAGCAAAGCAGATGATAATAACCCTTATTTAATGTCATTATGGCTGTGGTACCCAAAGAAGCTTGCTTCCCCAGAAGATAGGGGGTAAGCTTGAAGCACAGCCATTTCCAAACTTCTTGGTTTGGGGAGTCCTGAGCCAGAAAGGGCTGCTTCATGATCTCACCAACTTTAAAGATGTAACTTATTCTGATTAATCAACCAATTAAAGGAGGCTGCTCCCACCTACACAATAGAGGACACAGAGTGTCTACATTTTAGGTGATCTGGGCATACACCAAAGACCCTATTACATTTGTACTGATGAAACACACTAGGCTGTGCCTGAGAAAATTTGGGAGTTAATGCTAAGCAAAAGTCAAAATAAAGGGAAGTGTATGTCTATGATTGCTTCATTTCTTGAAAAACAAGTAGTTTAGTGATTTTACAAGTATATATTATAGCTGAAGACCCATAATCCCAGACTCTCAGTAAAGAAAAACAATTCATTTCTTGAATTCTGTTTTTTTTTCTACTTCTATTCTCAAAGAATAATTGTTTTAATCATTGGAAAAACATTTTTAATGCAAATATAAATCTATTTATGGACAGCTAGATAGTACAGTGGAGATAAAGTGCTGGGCTCAGAATCAGGAAGATCAGAATTCAAATCTGACCTCAGACCCTTACTAGCTGTGAGACCTTGGACAATATGAGACTGAACAATGATAACAAAAATTCAGCTATTATTTAGAACATAAGCTCCTCAAGGACAGAAACTATTATATTTTTGAATTTGTATTCCCAATACCTACTATCTTGTCCTGTATGCAATAAATAATAAATGTGTGCTTAATTAAATTAATAGATGTAGATTTTAAGTTACAAAGCACTTTACTATGCTACGTACATAGTAGCCTCTCTTAGAGTTACAGAATCACTAATTGAAAGCTGGAAGGGATCTTAAAGGTAATGTAGGCTAACTCTCAATTTACAGATGAGGAAACTTGAAGCCAAAGGTCACTGTTGAATGTTAAGTTGGTCAATTGATTGACATGTCTGATTCCTATAATTTCTGCTTCGGGAGGAAAGCCCAATATATTTATAAAAACAACACTCTACTCTCTTCTATTCTCTATTATTTACATATTTAATTTTTTTACCTATTCTGAATTGGTTCATTATATAGATGTAAAACCTCTGGGGCAATGAGAAAAGATGTGTGCATAGGGAATTTACCACATTCCCAGAGAGGGCTCTCTCCTATTGACACAGCATTTCACTCAGTGCTTACATTAATATAACAGTGATTATCAGAAACATCCCTTGATCTCCTGGGACTGAGATGCCCCTCATGGAATTGTATTGGTATGTGTGCTTTGACTCTCTGAGAAGAATGTGTATAATCAGCAGCTCATGGTTAGTCCTCATGTGTTCCTATTCCTGGTGACTGCGCAAATGAAGATTAGTACTCAAACCAGGAAGAACTGTCCACTCTGTGGACCATAAGAAGGAAGGAAAGAGTTTCTACTCTTTCAAAATGGCCTCTTTGTGGGTTTAGTTATTACATGAGATGGCTTTCTAGGAGAGGGACAAGGAGGAATATTGGGGAAAATTCTGATGACATAAAAAAAGATATCAATAAAAATCTATTTTAAAAAATAAAGCAAAGATCTGGGGTATTTATTAGACTGCAATATTGATATGACTCACTGGGATGATGCAGCAATCAAAAAAAATTGAGATTGTATAAAGAGGCACAATTTCCTAGGAAAAAGAGGTGATAATCTCTTTGAATTCTGGCCTATTTCAACCAAAACTTGAATATTGTGTTCTGTTTTGGACGTCACAGTTTAAAAGGGTCATTAATTCATGGGTAGGCCGAGCTAATATAATAAAAATGACAATACTGCCTAAATTAATCTACTTATTCAGTGCCATACTAATCAAACTCCCAATAAATTACTTCACAAAGCTAGAAAAAATAATAACAAAATTCATCTGGAAGAGCAAAAGGTCAAGAAGTTTAAGGGAATTAATGAAACATCTGTAGAAAAGGAAGGAATTTGTGGACAAAGAAGAACTTGAGTACATTATTAAATTCAAAATGGATAATTTTGATTACATTAAGTTAAAAAGGTTTTGTACAAATAAAACCAATGCAGACAAAAATTAGAAGGGAAGCAATAAAGTGGGAAAAAATTTTACATTCAAGGGTTCTGATAAAGGCCTCATCTCTAAAATATATAAAGAATCCAAATCATGGAGGGGATGCGGGAAAACTGGGACATTGATGCATTGTTGGTGGAGTTGTGAACGAATCCAACCATTTTGGACAGTATGGAACTATGCTCAAAAAGTTATCAAACTGTGCATACCCTTTGATCCAGCAGTGTTACTACTGGGATTATATCCCAAAGAGATTATAAAAGAAGGAAAGAGGACCTGTATGTCACAAATGTTTGTGGCAGCCCTTTTTGTAGTAGCTAAAAACTGGAAACTGAATGGATGTCCATCAGTTGGAGAATAGTTGAATAAATTGTGGTATATAGAAAATTATGGAATATTACTGTTCTGTAAGGAAATGACCAACAGGATAATTTCAGAAAGGCCTGGAGAGACTTACATGAACTGATGTTGAGTGAAATGAGCAGGACCAGGAGATCATTATATACTTCAACAACAATACTATATGATGACCAGTTCTGATGGATCAGGCCCTTCTCAGCAACGAGATCAACCAAATCATTTCTAATGGAGCAGTAATGAACTGAACTAGCTATGCCCAGAAAAAGAACTCTGGGAGATGACTAAAAACCATTACATTGAATTCCCAATCCCTATATTTATGACACACTGCATTTTGATTTCCTTCACAAGTTAATTGTACAATATTTCAGAGTCTGATTCTTTTCTACAGCAAAATAACATTTTGTCAGGTATACTTTGTGTATCTAATTTATATTTTAATATATTTAACATCTACTAGTCATCCTGCCATGTAGGGAGGGTTGAGAGGTAAGAGGTGAAAAATTGGAACAAGAGGTTTGGCAATTGTTAATGCTGTAAAGTTACCCATGTATATATCCTGTAAATAAAAGGCTATTAAATTAAAAAAAAAATCCAAATCATTCTCCAATTGCTAAATAGTCAAAGGATATGAATAGGCAATTTTTAGATGAAGAAATTAAAACCATTTCTAGTCATTTGAAAAGGTGTTTTAAACCATTATTGATCACAGAAATGCAAATTAAGATAACTGAGGCACCACTATACACATCTCAGATTGGCTAAAATGACAAGAAAAGACAATGGCAAATGTTGGAGAGGATGTGGGAAAACTGGGAAACTAATATATTGTTGGTGGAATTGTGAACTGATCCAACCAATCTGGAAAGCAATTTAGAACCCAAAACCCCAAAGGGCCATCACACTGTGCATATCCTTTGATCCAGCAGTGATTCTACTGGGCTTGTATCCTAAAGAAATCATAAAAGAGGGAAAGGGACCCACATATGCAAAAATGTTTGTAGCAGCCCTTTTTGTAGTGACAAGATATTGGAAACTGAGTGTATATCCATCAGTTGGAGAATGGCTGAACAAGTTATGGTATATGAATGTTATGGAAAATTATTGTTCTATAAGAAATGATCAGCAGGATATCAGAGAGGTCTGGAGAGACTTACATAAAATGAAGCTAAGAGAGGGGACTAGAATCAAGAGAACATTGTACACAGGAAAAGCAAGATTATCTGATGATTAATTCTGATGGACATGGCTCTTGTCAACAATGAGGTAATTCATAGAGAGAGGACTGTAGGAACTGAGTATAGATCACAACATAGCTTTTTCACTTCTTTTGTTATTGTTTGCTTGAATTTTATTTTTTTTCTCATTTTTTCCCCTTTGATCTGATTCTTCTTCTGCAGCAAGATAATTGTATAAATAGTTATGCCTATATTGGATTTACATATATTTTTACCATGTTTAACATATATTGAATTACTTCCCATCTAGGAGAGGGGAGTGGGGGAAAGGGGAAGAAATTGGAACACAAGGTTTTGCAAGGGTCAATGGTGAAAAATTATTCTTGTGTATATTTTGAAAATAAAAGGCTTTAATTAAAACACACACACACACACACACACAATGAGGTGATTCAAATCAGTTCCACTGTTCTTGTGATAAAGAAAGCCATCTGTACCCAGAGAGAGGACAATGGAAACTGAATGTGGATCACAACATAGTATTTTCACTATTTTTGTTGTTGTTTGCTTGCATTTTGTTTTCTTTATCATTTTTTTCCTTTTGGGTCTGATTTTTCTTGTGCTGTATGATATCTGTGAAAATATGTATAGAGGAATTATACATGTTTAACAAATTGGATCACTTGCTGGGGGGTAGAAGGGAGAGAAAAAAATTTAGAACATAGGGTTTTGTGAGTGTGAATGTCAAAAATTATCTATATATGTATTTTAAAAATAAAAGTTATAATTAAAAAGAGGCATTAATTATTAAAGTTTTTTATTTTCAAAACATCTGCATAGATTATTTTAAACATTCATCCTTGCAAAACCTTGTGTTCTAAATTTTTCCCTTCCTTTCCCCCATTCTCTTCCCCTAGGTGGCAAGTAATTCAATATATGTTAAACATGTGCAATTCTTCTAACATATTCCCACAATTATCATGTTGCATAAGAAAAATCAGAACAGAAATGGAAAAGAATGAGAAAGAAAACAAAATGCAAACAAACAACAACCAAAAAAACTGAAAATATTATGTTGTGATCCATACTCAGTCCCAGCAGTCCTTTCTTTGGGTGCAGATGGCTCTCTTCATCACAAGACCATTAGCACTGGCCTGAATCATCTCATTGTTGAAAATGTCTATCAGAATTGATCATCTTATAATCTTGGTGTGGTTGTGCATGATCTCCTGGTTCTGCTCACTTCACTTAGCATCAGCTCATGTAAATCTCTCCAGGCCCCTCTAAAATCATTCTGTTCGTCATTTCTTATAGAAAAATAATATTCCACGACATTCACATACCATAACTTATTCAGCCATTCTCCAATTGATGGGTATTCACTCAGTTTCCAGTTTCTTGCCACTACAAAAAGGGCTGCCCAAACATTTTTGCTCACATCTCTTTCCCTAAGAGGGGCATTAATGATCAGATGAACATCCAGAGAAGGGCAGCAAGGATAATCTAGATTTAATCCATGTCACTTGAGAATCAGTTCAAGGAAGTGGAGATAGTTTAGAGAAAAGCAGATTGAGGAGATGATGTAGGGAAGAGAGAAATGCTTACCTTCTTCAAGTACTTGGGGAGTTGTCTTGGGGAAGGATGAGATTGGCTCCGGAAGGCAGAATCAGAAGCAATACATGATAATTATAAAAAGAAATATTTAGATTAGATTCAAGAAAAGCCTCTTAATAATCAGAGCCATCCCAAAGAGGAACGAGATATCTTAGTATGCTGAGGATTTCCTTCCTTGGAAGTCTTCAAGCAGAGACTGGAAGATCATGCATTAGGTATGTTATAGTCGAGTCTTGTTCTAAATATGGAATGGATTAAATGGTTGCCGAGTTTCCTTCCAGTTCTCAAATACTGCAATTCTGTGATTTTTTTTCCCCTTTAGGTAATGTTTTTTAAATCTGATAAGAATTTTATCATTCTCTTCATTTCCTTTTTTCCTCCTCCCACATTGCATTCCTTTACCCTGCAAATGAAATAGAAAGATTTCATATAGAAAGAAAATTAAGAAATCCATGCTGTTACCTTAGAGAAGAATAGTACTTAAAATTCAAAACTATTATACTTTATGGTTGACTTCTTTAGCATCACATCAACTTCTTTTAGTTTCAGATCAAACAAAACAAATTTAGCATTAAAATTGTAGGGGTAAGAGATGGAGTATACTCTGGGCCTTAAGTAGGGTATTTCTAGACAAATCTTTTTTTCTCTTGACTGTTTTTCACTCTATCAAATATATCTCTGGAAAGCCTGGAGGGTGCACTGAATCCGAGTTCAAATACCATCTCAGACACTTACTTTCTGGGTGACTCTGAGCAAAACCCTCTTTCAGCCTTAGTTTCCTCATTTGTAAAATGAAAATAATAATGGCACCCTCCCTTAAGTGTTGTTGTGAGGATCATAAATGATAACACATTTAATATGCTTTTTAAACCTTCAATGTTAGCTATTATAGTTGTTATTATTGTTATCTGTAAAAAAGTAGCACACTTCCTAAGTTGGAACAGTTCCAAGTCTCTGCAAAATTGTATCCACTGAAAGCAGGGGTTTCATTGTTCTGTGAATTTTGTGTTTTGTTGCCATTAAAAGACAACAACAACAACAAATAAAATCATCTCACCCCAACATATTGATTTTATGTTACTTTAAAATTAAGCTAACAAAACTTTTGTTATGTTGTAATCAACAAGTATGTGTTCATTTCCTTCATCCTCCAAACATTTCCTTCTCTGCCCTCTTGATCTCTCTGCTGAAATTACATCTCTGACTAGAGCTTTCTCATTAACAAACAAAAAACAGAGATCATCTCTGAGCACAGACAACTTAACTTTCATTAAATTGTACAAGCTTTCGAACCTGGGCTGGTTTAGAACTGGTAAAATTCCATTGGCAATGACCAACCCCACTCCAAACCCTTAGCTGTTTCTGTGGCAAATAGCAAAGCTCTGGGTACAGTCTCCACACTCTTGCCTGTGATCCAGCCATCTAATCACTTGCAAGGCAAGATGGTTGACTTTTAAAAGCCCTATCAATACCATTGCCAAAAGATAGAATCAAAAGTTCTATCAATACCATTGCCTTTGAAAGACAGCTACAATTTACACCCAGACAATTGAAGAAACAGTGAGAATGTTTTATACTATTATTCTTTCTGTACACAGTTGCTGATTCAGTCATTTCAATAATATCCTATTCTTCATGACCCCATTTGGAGTTTTCTTGACAGAGACACTGTAGAAGTTTCCATTTTACATTCATTTTACATTTTACAGATTTTTACAGATGAGAAAATTGAGACAAGTTGGGTGAAGTGACTTGCCTAATGTCACACAGCTAATAAGTGTTTGAGGGCAGATTTAAACTTGGGAAGATGAATCTTTCTGACTTCAGGCCAGGCATTGTATCCACTGCACCATTTAACTCCCTATGCTAACTAATAAGTGCATGCTGTTGTTATCTTTTATTTTCAAAAAGGATCAATGACATAATGGGGTGATGTCTTGACTAGTGCATGAATTAGATTTAAATGAGACAGAGTTGCACAAAGTTGCCAGTTGCACTCTCTTTTTTGAGCCATCAAAGTCCAGTAGCAAGACAAAAGTCAGAATTCCTGGTCTGGGATGCAGTAGATGACTTTGTGATCTTTGATGTCTGACTAAGCTCCACAACTCCAGCTTCATATGCCTTCATGGCTGTTAGAACAAATTGTTCTTATCCACCTATTCTGCAGGAGGAAATCTTCACAAGCTTGGGTGTAGATATCCCCATTCATTCACCAACAACTTTGAGGCCCCTAAATTACTCTCAATCTGGGTTAATCCATCTGCCAAGATAGTTTTACCAAGGTGTGGCCTCTTCATATGTAACAGCTTTTAAGAACCAGTGTTTGGAATTGATTGTCAAGTGGATGCCAACTATGGATAAGTAGCCTGAAAAGAGCTCAGCAAGCTGTCACACTAGCCATAATATTCCTCCTTGAAAATCCCATAAGCCCCAATGCCTCATACAAACACAGGAACATATACAAAACACACAGAGGAAATAGAAAAAACCTCAGAAGAGAAAGCTCTAGCAACTCAGGGGGGTTGGGAAAGACAACAAAGTTCTGGTTCATATTAGCCAATAGTGATTGCATTGTACCCTCAAACCAGAGGTTTTTGCATGTTTCCCAATTTATGTATAGGACAATTCAAAGTTTGGGAGACTTGATGCTGGCCACATATACATTATGAAGGCAGGGATGAAGCTCAGTAGAAGGAAGACAACAATCTTCTTCTTTTTGCTTCTCTTATGTTTACTTGGATACATTTGCATGATGAGACCCAAGAAAAAAATAACTAGTAGCCCAGACCCACACAGTTCTGTAAGGTTTCTTTGGTCCCATTAAATGTGCTGAGAAGCACAAAATTGCATTAGGAAATTAAACAAAAGTTAGAAGGATTTAAAAAAATTAATAGTATTTCCCAATTACATGTAAATATAGCTTAAAACATTCATTATTAAAAGCTTTTTCCCCTAAATATATGCATAGATAATTTTTAACATTCACCCTTGCAAAACCTTGTGATCCAAATTTTTTTCTCCCTTCCTCCCACTGCTCCCTTAGACAACAAGTAATTCAGTATAGATTAAACATGTGCAATTCTTCTACATGTTTCCATAATTATCACGCTGCACAAGAAAAATCAGATCAAAAAGGAAAAAATAAGAAAGAAAATAAAAAGCAAACAACAACAAAAAGTGAAAATAATATATTGTGATCCACACTCATTCCCCATCCCCACAATCCTCTTTCTCCAGAGTACTCCAGAGTACAGATGGTTCTCTCCATCACAAGACCATTGGAATTGGTCTGAATCACTTCACTGTTGAAAAGAGCCATGCCCATCAGAATTTATCATCTTACAGTCTTGTTGTGTACAATATTATCTTGGCTCTACTCACCTCATTTAGCATTAGTTCATCAATGTTCATTTTTGTAAGATTTTGAGTTCCAATTTTTTTCCTCTCTCTTCTCTCCCTTCTCCCCAAGACAGCAAACAATCTGATATAGATTATACATGTACCATCATTTTTTAATTTCATATTTGTCACATTGTGAAAGAAAAATCAGAACAAAAGGGAAAAACCATGAGAAAGAAAAGGCAAACCAAAAAACAAAAGTGAAAATAGTATTCTTCTATCTGTATTCAGTCTCTATAATTTTCTCTCTGGATGGCATTTTCCATCCCAAGTCTTTTGGAATTGTCTTGGATTACTGTATTTCTGAGAAGAACTAAGACTATCATAATTGCCCATCACACAATCTTGCTGTTATTATGTACAATGTTTTCCTGGTTCTGCTCACTTCATTCAGCATGAGTTCTTGTAAGTCTTTCTGGACTTTTCTGTAATCAGCCTGCTCATCATTTCTTATAGAACAATGGTGTTCTGTTACAATTTTATACCATAACTTATCCATTCATTCCCCAATTAATGGGTTTACAAGAAGTCTTTTGGTCACAGCACCATAGCAAACATATTCTGAAATCACATTCCGTGCTAATACACTGGGCCCAAAAGACAAAAACAACACAGCATTATAAAATCCTTGTGGGGCAGAATACATAGGAGCAATGTGATTATATCACCAGAAAACTTTGGAAGATGGAAAAGTTGCCCTTCCCTGAATATTCCCTGATCATCCATGCCTCTCTATATGCATACATAAGACATGTGATCATCTAAGTATTTTTCCAGGTTTGTCCCTTCTATCTCACTGATGGCATGTATTTTTTATGGAAAGTCTTCCCAGGGATGAGTGTTTTATTGGGAGAGAGATTATTTATGCCATTCTATAAAATACCTTTGTTTTGGACCAATTGTGTCCTCTACTTAATAAATAAATGTGAGAGACTTACATGAACTGATGCTAAGTGAAGTAAGAAGTGAATAGAATCAAGAGAACATTGTACACAGCAACAAGAAGATTATGTGATGATCAACTTTGATGGAGTTGGCTCTTTTCAACAATGAGGTGATTAAAGGCAATTCTCCTAGATGTGATGGAGATAACCAGAGAGAGGACTCTGTCCTTTCTAGCTCTGCCTTTCTGAGTGGCTGTATTTGTCTTAGTGCCCTAAGAGTTATGTTTAGTAAGAATTTATTAAATTAGAATTGTTCCTGATTCCCCACCTACCCCACCCAAATACTACCTCCTCATCAAATATGCTATCCTTGACTGTACCTTAATCAATTGACTTTGGCATAATAAAGCTAACCTCTGTAAGAAATGACCAGCAGGATGATTTAAGAAAGGCCTGGAGAGACTTACATGAACTGATGCTGAGTGAAAATGAGCAGGACCAGGAGATCATTATATACTTCAACAACAATACCATATGATGATCAATTCTGATGGACGTGGCCCTCTTCAACAATGACATGAACCAAATCAGTTGCAATAGAGCAGTAATGAACTGAACCAGCTACATCCAGCAAAAGAACTCTGGGAGATGACTGTGAACCACTACATAGAATTCCCAATACCTCAATTTTTGTCCGCCTGCATTTTTGATTTCCTTCACAGGCTAATTGTACACTATTTCAAAGTCCAACTCTTTTTATACAGCAAAATAACTGTTTGGACATGTATACATATATTGTATTTAACTTATGCCTTAACATATTTAACATATATTGGTCAACCTGCCATCTGGGAGGGGGGGGGAAGGAGGGAAAAAGTTGGAACAAAAGGATTTGCAACTGTCAATGCTGAAAAATTACCTATGCATATATCTTGTAAATAAAAAGCTACAATAAAAAAAAAAGAAGAAGAAGAAGAGGATGGAGAGAATTCTCACACTGGAAATTCCCTACAATGATCAAAAATCCTGGATTGTTCATATCTTTGAATATGTAAATAAGAAACTAATTTTGCTTTTAGTGGGCAATAAAACAAAGGGCACAATTTTTACCTAGTCCCTTCCAGTCCTGTTTCTGGTAATCTTTAAGGATCAAAATCAAGGTATCAGGGGAGTAGGAAGGAATCAAAGGAAATTTTCTCTCCTCTCCATAAGCCAAAGAATAAACTGAGTTTCCAGAGTGGTAAGCCAAAACTAAAACAAGGCAATTATAAAATACTGATGCCTAAAGGCTTTTTTAACCAGCTGGAGGCTTAGTCCAGTATAATAAATGTAAGCAGCTAAGTGGCATAGGGGATGGAGCCCTTAGCCTCTCCTCATTCCAATCCATCCTCCATTCAGCCAGTAACATGATTTTCTTAAAATGCAGGTCTGACTATGTTCTTTATTTAATAAACTCCAGTGACTCCTTATCACCTGAAGGATCAAATACAAAAATGCTCTGTTTGGCATTCAAAATCCTTTATAACCTAGCCGGTTTCTCCCACTTTTCCAGATTTCTCATAGCTTATTCCCCATATATATTCTTCATTCCAGTGATAATGGCCTGCATTCTGTTCCACAAACAAGTCACTCCATCTTACCTCCAGGTATTTCCTCTTGTCTGCCCTCCATCACTGAAAAGCTCTTCTTTCTCATCTCTGTCTAGTGGATTCTCTGGCTTATTATAAATCCCAACTAAAATTCCATCTTCTACAGGAAGTTTTTTCCAACACCCCTTAATTCTAGCATCTTCCCTTTATTAATAATTTCCTATTTATTCTGAATATAGCTTGTTTGTACATTGTTTGCTTGTTATCTTTATCTTTAGATTGTGAACTCTTTGGGGGCAGGAATTATTTTTTGCTTTTTTTTTTTTTTAAATCTCTAGCACTTAGCACAGTGTCTTGAATGTAGTGGATTAATAAATGCTTATTGGGAGGCAACTAGATGGCATAGTGAATAAAGCACTGGTCTTAAAGTGTTTGGAAAATCCAAGTTCAAATCCAGCTTCAAACATTTAATAGCTGGGTAACCTTGGGAAAATCACTTAACTCCAATTGCCTAAAGAAAAGAAAAGAAAAGAAAAGGTTCATAAGAAAAAAATAATAAAATAAAATTTTTATTGACCAATATGTAGATATATAAGGTGAATATAACTGAGGAGTCAAGGATGGTGTCATGATCATGAGCTTGAATAGCCTTGATAGTAAAAAGGAAGCTAGAGATACGGGAAGACTTGGAAGAAAAGATTATGAGTTTTGTTTTAAATTTGAGATGTCTAATAGGCTGTTGTCCACAAGTGTTCCCTATATGTGTGTCCCTCCATGGACATTCCTTGGGGATATATTCACTGATTTTGTCTTCCAATTAGTCATCATAGAACATGTGGGAAATTGTACTACAATGTACATGGGAAGAATCTTTCTTGACACTGATGTCCAAATTTCAAAACCATGGCCTTTGTACTCTCATCTGAGAACTTCTCTCAGCATGTGGAGTCTTCCTCCTCTCCCTGGAACATCCAACCATACCTAGAGTCTTCTCATAAGTCCTAGCCCTTTCTCCCATTTCTGAGTTCCCAATGAGACCTTCATTTTATTGAGGGACTCAGGCTTACTAATTTTCACTCTTCTTCCAGCCTATTCCTGATTTTCTAGGACTGATGATGGGACATTCCGTGGATGATAAAGAATACTTAAAGGAAACATGCATGTGTATATATGTTGATAGCTAAAACAGACTTTGAATGTGTTAAGGATAAGAGATTGTTCTCAGGGTTCTCTTCTTATCTCTATCAGATCTGACAGATTGAGGATGTCAAATTCAGTCAAGTTTGGTCAAGTCAATAAACATTTGTTTAGCTCCTTCTATATACCTGGAACTATGCTACAGGCTGAAAATATCAAAGTAAAAACAAAAACAAAAAACAGTTCCTTGTCTCCAGGAACTCATAGTCTAATAGATAACTGCAAATAGATTGGTAGTCCAGGAGTGAGATTCCCCCCTCCTCTCCCCCCCCCACTTAAGGTTAAGGAGGCCATTCTCTGCCACAATTCCACAATGCTTATGTAGTCTTAACTACTAATAGGCATTGTCTTAGTCAAACTGAGATGTGGGAAAGACCTTAGCTTAAAAGAGATCAAGATATCCCACTGTATTCAGGGCCATCTTCAGGCACCCTAATCTATCTTGCCACTGGACCCAGGTGGCTCTGGAGGAAAAAGCAAAGCTGATAATTTTGTATAGCCCTCCCTCCCTCAAAACCAACTCAGTTGCATGTCAAGGCATCACCTTCTTGATGTCATAGTACTATTTTAGAAAGAAGGAGAAATGACATGTCTTTAGCAAACAAAGTGTATTAGAGTAAGAAAAACTGTATCATTGAATCTAGTGTATTGGGAGTTGGGAATGAGGAGGTTTGAAATTTGAGAGGGAGATGTGTATCTTAAATATGTGTCCAAAGGTTCAATAATTCAATTTAATGTAATAAACTTTAAGTGCCTACTAGGTAAAGGAATGAATAAATTGAATTAAGTGCTGCTTATGTATGAATGCTAATGTCTTCCTTCTGTTATCTGCAATCTGCACTATATATTTCTACTTTGAATTTAGTTGTTTTCATCTTGTCTCTCCTATTAGACTAAGATATCTTTATTTACAGGGACTGGTTTGGCCTTTCTTGTTATCTCTAGAACTTAGCAAAATATTTGACCTTAATAAAAGTTTCTAGGTAATCAAAATGCATGTCTTGTCTTCCTGAGTTCAAATTCAGACAATAGCTATGTGCTGCTGGGCAAGTCACTTAAACCATTTTGTCTGTTTCCTCATTTGCAAAAAAGAGCTGCTAAAGGAAATGGAAAACCAATCCAATATTTTTGCCCCAAAAAACAAAACCAAAAATGGGGTGACAAAAGTCTGTTACAATTGACATGAATGAACAACAATAAAAGCTTATTGATTGACACTGTCAAGTATATCACTAAATACTAGTGAAACAAATACAAAATGAATAATACCTTTCCTCAAGGAATTCATATTCTAATATATACAACAACATACTTAAGAGAATGGAAATACTTATGGTTTGGAAAACCATGTCCCCAAAATGGTGAATGTAGCAATTTTCTCATTGTTTAGTCATTTCAGTCACGTCTGACCCTTCTGACCCTACAGCTGATTTCATTACACTTCTCCCATAAAACCTGTTGTGCTGGTTTTGCATTGAGGCAGGGTGCAAAAACTATGAGATACATGGTTCCAAGGAATACAGATCCCAGTAACTTCAACACCCCCTGCCCCCAAGTCATTGGCTCTTGTAATCCCATTTGAGGTCTGGAGCATTAGTAACCACAGGAAAGGTAGAAGGGAAATGACCAGGGTTAATATGAACAAAATTTAAGTGTATTGAAAATGATATTCTTAACCTCATGGAGTATATATATTCTATCTGGGGATGGCAGGAATCTACTATAACACATAGATAGCTAAATATAATAATACAAAAGGAAATGATGCAATTCAAGGAGATGTGAAAGTACCTAAGAAAAGCTGAAGAGGGAAAGAATAAGGTTCAGGGAAAGTTTCACAAAGAATTCATGGAATAGGGAAATGGTAAACTGAGCTATAGATGATTTTATAGTCAGAGTACATGGGTTCTAGATCTTGTTCTGCCAGAATTCAAGAAGCAGTCACTTACTATCTATGACTTTGGGCAAACCTTAATCACATAACACAATTTGCATTCCACAATTTATTCAGCCTTTTCTCAATTAATGGGCATCCCCTCAATAGCCAATTCTTTCCCTTAAGAAAAGAGCTGTTACAAATATTTTTGTACAGATTACTCCTTTTCCTTTTTTTTTTAAATCTCTTTTGGAATACAGACCTAGTAGTTATATTGTTAGCTCAAAGGATATGTATGATAGAATGTCATAGGAAACATGATAGTTAGAGGAAGGAGGGAAGAAAGGAATTCCAGTAAAGAGACTTCCTTCTGCTCAACTGTTCAACCCCTTTATTGTCTGAGGTCTGAGACCTGTGGATGATCCACTGCTGCTACTGATGCTACAATTGATTCAGTGGCTTCCAACACCCTGTCCTGCTATACTAGTTTCCCAAGCCCTTTCCCCTAGTGAGACAAACCTTTCTTGATAACCTTCTAAGTTGTCTTTGGCTGGAAAATTTTTCTACTCTGTCTTTTTGTGGGTTCTAACACTCTAAAGTTTGTTTAGAAATCATTATTTAAAGATATTTGAAAGGGAGAGCTCCAGAGGAGTTTCCTGCCTTTACTCTGCCATCTTGGCTGTGCCTCAAACTCTCAGTACCTTAGTTCCTCATGTTAAAAGAGGGGATTGTACTAGGTGACCTTGAAGCCTCCATCCATTCCTAAATCTATGAAGCTTCTTCTGAGATCATCTAATCTAACCTCTCATCTTACAGGTCAGGAAACTGAATCCCAGAAAAGTTATTTTTATGCTTTTTACATAGAGAGGAAGAAGCAGAGATGGTATTTGAACCCATGTCCTCTAACCTCAAATTCAGGTTTTCCTGAAAACTTTTCACATTTACAACTAATCCTTTTCATCACTTCAGACTTCTGAGAAATTTTTCTCCTTCACACATACATATTTCATTTATCACAAATATTCATGGAGTATTTGACACTATTATTGTCATTTTTTAAAAAAATTGGTTTAAAATCCTAAAGCCTACAGTCATCTTATGCAACCCTTCTCATTTTATAGATGACAAAAATGAGACCCAGAGAAATTATGGAGACACTTTGAAAGCCAGAAGAGTGCTTAGCTTTGGACTTGAAAAAAGGCTCTAAGATTATGTGAGAGATCGGAAATAAGATTGAAGTGGTTACTCTGCGTTCTCCATGAGCAAACATGCATAGTGACCCAAGAAAATTCAGGACACTGGGCGATGCTCTCCAGGCTAAGAGCAATTCAGGTTAAATATTTTTGAGATGAGTTAATTTAATTTCCTCCACTTGGGTTCAGAGGTCCAAGGTTTGTTGTACAAAAAAAAAAAAAAAAAGGGTGGGGGGAAGGGTTTGAATTCAGACAGCCAAGCAGTGATAATTCATTTTGTAATTTTTAAAGAAAAATTAAGGCCCTGAGTTAATTGAGCATTAACACATTTCCCTATGTGTTCTGTTTGCCCTCTCATAGGCTTGCTCAGGGAAACACAGAGGATTAAGGTTCTCTCTGCATGTTTAAAAATCCTTGATCAGGGTTTTAAATTCCTTTCACTCTTAAAAATGGTCACATTAAACAACTGGAGGCAGAGCCACCTAGAACTGAGCCTGAGATAGGATGATTTCAGACTTTAAGGAATATTGTTCATTCAACTCTTAGAATTATCCTATAATGGGATGGGCTAGTTTGAATCCAAGGAAATGTTTTAATCTCTTGAAAATCCTTGCTTTGCCTATTTTCTTTTGATTTTGATTACTGTATGGATTGCTATGTGAACTGAATACCTCACCATCTGATAGGTTTGGTCCAAAGTTTGGTAATATCAAACCAAAAGATAAGACCAAAGGTCCCTTGTTTTCTTAAAATAGGCATTAGTTTTCCCTAAAAGCAAAAGCAACAAAGCTGCCCACTGGGATTTAATTGGCCCCTTTGTCCCTCCATGCAACTCCCTGGTGACTGAAGGGAACCACCTGTGTGGATAGTAGGGGCCCTTCTAACAGTGGATTTTTGAAGCTAATCCCTGCTCTGACAGTCATATTGGCAGATATATTCTTATTGCATATTCTTGATGTGTTAGGGCAAAGTAAACCTTCTTTTTGTTAATTGTCCAATGACTTTAGAGACTCTCATTTCTTCCCAACATCAGACTTCAACTATCAGGGTACTAACATTAGACCTGTGCCTAATGGGCAGAGACATGATTTAAGAGAGTTTCTAATCTTAGCTCTAACTCATAACTAACTCTAGGTCCATCTATGTGACTTTGCTCAAGTTATTTCATATTTCTTTAAGGTCCCTTCCAAGTATAAAATCCTATAGGAGAGCTTGCCTCACATCACACAAAATTGATCTATATGAAGAGTGTGATCTGCCAACCAAGTTCTCCTTGCATTAATACTACACGACCTTGCCTGTCTTTTTGATGTCATTAACAGAGTTAATGAAGAAGAAAGAATGTAACAATGTACACCTATCTAGAGATAAACGTATTTTTTTTCAAATGTTAAAAAAAACAAGGAATCAGTACAGAAACCTTTTAAAAATAGATTGGAAATAAAATACACCAGAAAGATAAGACCCTGTTTTCCCTAAACTTAACTTAAGAAGCTGCAGCAAGGAATAAATCCCTTCTTCAGTGCCTTCAAACTTCCATCAAACTGAATACCTTTGGGTTAATATGATCCTCTACTCAACTAAACTTCTCTATGTGTCTAATTACAGGTGAATTCTTTGATTATAGAATGGGTCAATTGTTCCATGTCTCTTCCAAAGACTCATTCTTCTAGACCAGGAAGTCTGAAGTTCAATTTATCTCCTTGGTTTAAATCTGAGGACTAGGCAATCCACAGTGCCTGGCAAAATATGTTGTTTTTGTTCAGTCGTGTTTGATTCTTCATGCCTTATTTGGACTTTTCTTGGCAAAGATACTGACATAATTTGTCATTTTCTTCTCCAAATCGTTTTACAGAAGGGGAAACTTAGGCAAATAGGCCAGTCACACAGCTAATAAGTGTTTGAGGCCAGATTTGAACTCAGGTCCTCCTGATTCCTGGGCTAGCCCTCTATTCACTGAGTCACCTAGCTACCCAAATAACTATGTACATACAAGATATATATTCACACACACATTTAGCCTATGTGGGATTGCTTGATGTCTTGGAAAGGGGGCAGGGAGGAGGAGAAGGAGAGAAATTTGGAATACAGGGTTTTGCAGAGGTGAATGTTGAAAATTATCTTTGTATGTATTTGATAAAATAAAATGCCATTTTAAAATATATATATATATATATATATATATATTTAGTGCAAATAGAAGGTAATATTAGAAGGAAGGCACTAGACATAGGGAGGAAATGGAAGGGATCCTGAAGAAGGTGGATTTGATCTCAGGGTAATAGCAACCCTGGGAAACTTAGGGGTCAGAGATGAAGAGGGAGAGCATTCCAGGCATGAAAACAGAACATATAAATGAGATAACATTTAAGGGGCTTTGCAAAGCACTATTTGAATACTTTTTATTTATCATTATCATTAATATTAACAATAATGAAAAATGTATGGAATTGGGAAATGAGGTTTCCCTTGTGAGGAACAAGTAAAATCCAGAATGACTGAATCAGAGTATCTGGAGAGATGTAAAGGTAACCAGATGGTAAAATGAGTCACTGATATACAAGTGACACAAGGCTGGCTCTTCTGAAGGGAAGGAACTTTAAATGTCCAAAAAACATTTGATCCAGGAATCTAGGCACTCATAGGTTTGTAATATGAATAAGTCTGATCATCATTCAGATTTTTTGTTATTGACTATGCTTTTTAAAACTCACAAAATGATGGAGTAAAGGACCTTACTACAAAAACCTTTACAGTTACTTATATCCAGAAAAAAATTCAAGTAATCATAGGAATAGAAGTCATGTAGAAGAAAACCTGGGTTTATTGAATCCACATAGATTTGGCCGGCATCTGTGGTCATATTGTTTTCTCTGTATACAAACTCAAACAGAGAATTCTTCCCTCCTACTCACCCCCAGGAATACAATGTTTCACATAAAAAAACACACATCTTTTCCTCTTTCCAGCCCTATGTTATGCACAGGGGTTCTTCTTTTGTCCCTCCCCAATGTTATTTAATTATCAGTTTCAGAGTGTTATTTCTGTTGCTTTTAACTTTTTTCATATGTATAATGGCATATACTATATGATCATGCACATATCCTTGTAAAGTCCAGGCTAGCTCCCTGGAGGCCACAGGGTCATCCAGTCAGGATAAGTAAAAGTCCTTTTCTTTAGGAGGAGAAGTGAAGGAAATGGACAAAACTGCCACAAGCTCTCCACCAACCTCCTTTCTCCTGGTCCTGCTGCAAATGAGTCTGGATCATCTCCCACGCTCAAATCCCCCATCATCTGTATACACCAAAAGAACGAGTTAGCACAGAACAATGAGAAGGGCCATTTTTCCAAACATGCTAATAGAATTATTGTCCAATAGGTAATTAGCCTTAAGTGCTTGGTTGTCTGATTCAAGCACATCTTTTAAGAGTTTCAGCCCTTTACACATCTTGTCCAACTTCTGCAGGTGATACCTCTTTATTTTTCTCAAAAGAGCCAGTCCTATAGTACTTATATATCAGTGACTCAGTTTACCATCTGGTTACCTCCACTTGGTTTCTGCTAAGTGGACATTCTTCTGGCTTCCCAGGAGTGGTTCCCCTTTCTCTTGGTGTCTGGACTACTTGCATTTTTGTTTTTCTTTCCAGGTTATTTTTACCTTCTGAATCCAACTCTTCCTGTGCAAAAAGAGAACTGTTCGGTTCTGCACACATATATTGTATCTAGGATATACTATAACTTAACATGTATAGGACTGCTTGCCATCTAGGGGAGGGGGTAAAGGGAGGGAAGGGAAAAGTCAGAACAGAAATAAGTGCAAGAGATAATGTTGTAAAAAAATTACCAATGTATATGTTATATGGTAAAGCATTCAAAAAACAAAATAAAACTGACTCCAATAAACATCCTGCAACCCCTGAGGCATCATGGGTTCCTATTATCTTTCTAACAAATGAATAGTCTAATTTTTGGCTTCAACTATTCTCCCCCTCCCTCTCACTCAGAGAGAACAGGAAGCCAAAATTATTTCACTCTTTTTAAATTCTCAGCAGCGGACAAGTAGTAATATATGCAGACCTTCAAAGTAGATATTGTCAACCACCGAAAATTGCTTTCTAGATTTCTCTGGATATCTCTTTGTATTGCAGAGTTATTAAATAAAAAGTTATTAAAAAATAGATTCTTTGAAAATTAGAATAAAACAAATAGAATTCAGTGACTACATGAACTAGTCAAAAATGTTCAAACAAAATCAAAAGATTAAAAAAGATAGGAAAAATATATCTGATCTTAAATACAACTGACTTGGAAAATAGATCATGGATAGACAATGTAAGAAACAATTGACTCCCTAATAACTATAATAATAAATATTTTAAGAATTTAGATGCTATATTTTAATAATAATATATGATTAATGATTAATAATAATACATACATATAAATAATATAACATATAATAATATTAATATAATATAATAAATATCAATAAATAAACATAGATAATAATAATAAAAATAAATGAAGATCTATTAGACCCAGAGAGCAAAGAATCTATTGATGACTTTCTTAAAGGACATCTAAAAGGAAAAGTTCCAGGAATGCCATTGCCAAATTTCTGCTCTTCTACATCAAATCAAAAGTATTGTAAACATCCAGGAAAAAAAGCAGTTCAAGTACCAAGTCAAGTATATAATCAAAAATCACACAAGACCTAAAAAGAAGGGATTTTAGAATACAGTATTCCAAAAGGCAAAAGAGAAGGCTTGCAAACAAAAATAGTGTCTTGAAAAGCTGAATATAAATCTTATAGGGAAAATTTATATACAATAAAAGACTTTCAGGAATTCCTGATAAAAAGATCAGAGCTGGATAAGAACTCTGAAATACAAAGAGATATCCAGAGAAATCAAGAAAGCAATTTACAGTTGTTGACCATACTTACTTTGAAGGTCTGCATATATTACTACTTGTTGGCTGCCGAGAATTTAAAGAGTGAAATAATTTTGACTTCCTGTTCTCTCTGAGTGAGAGGGAAGGAGGAGAATGGTTGAAACCAAAAATTAGACTATTCATTTATTAGAAAAGTAATAGGAACCCATGGTGCCTCATGGGTTGCAGTATGTTTATTGGAGTCAGTTTTATTTTGTTTTTTGAATGCTTTACCAGAACTAGAACAGATTGTTGTATGATGGTTGTATGCTGAAAATATAGGTAGACAGCTGAATGGCTTGCTCCTGAACAGAATAAAATCTGTGCCATCAATAGTATAAAATTAAAAATCTGCTCCAAATGTGGCATGCAAAATGAACATATTGAACACATAGTCTATTGGGGAAAAGGGGTTAAATCCTCCAAATGAGACTTAATATTTGTCCCCCCCAAAAAAAGTTTAGTAAATTTAAACCTCAGCCTGTTTAAAGCAAAAGTATATCTTTGTTATATTACAGAGTTCTTGTGAATTAACAACATGAAACTTTAAACGTTGGAACAATCAAAGACTTGTCTGTCATCTTTCTATAAGATAAAAAAATTGTTTTACTTTTTTAAAAGCAGAGGAAAGAAGAGAGGTGAAAGGGTTATCAGAAACAGACTTTACCTAAAATTCACTATTTTGTCTAGTCTAGATCTGAACCTTGTTTTGGAGTTTGCATACTGCCAAAGTCCAAAGGAGGCAAATGTTCAAATATGCCATGTTTACAGGCTTTTCCTGCAGTGTGAACTCTGTAAATGAGACTATCAGAGCGCCAAGGAGACCTCAAGAGATATCTTGGCCTGCCTGAACATATGAAGGTGCTGTGAGTGAAGCATTTCATAAACCTTAAGCTGCTATATGAATGTGAGATAGCGTCAGTATGCCAAGTAACTCAAGTAACGTCAATTGATTTCTTATCCCTCTGTTCCAATATAGCTTGCATTTTCATTAGTTATTAATTATTATTGATTTATTAGAATTTCTTGAACACAAATATTTTTCATTTAAAGTTTTTTATTGATTCCTTTGGTAAAATAAAATATTTTATATTTTCAATTCAATTCAATAAACAGTTAAGCAACAGTGCCATGCACTGTGTTAAGCAGTGAAGATATAAATAAGAAAAAAAAAAAGCCAACACATAAAAGGAAGCTGAAAACCAAGGGAAGTGGGGCACCAGGAAGTACCAGGCATGGGGGGCATGTTCTCAAGCAGAGTGACTGATGGGAAATGGAATGATGGGGAAGCTTTATGAATACTCTATAAAAGAAGGCTTTGGAGGTTAGTGTCCCATCTTCCAATCAGTAGCTCCTCTATATTCAAGGGCCTGCACAAAACTGGCACCAAAACGGTTTCCAGTGTGGACTCTCCCACCAAGCCAGGTTTGTTGACTGACTCATGGCTCCTGAATGGGTCTTGTGGCATTCCTACTTCTACACCTTTGCAAACATTCTTCTTCCCCTTAGTTTGACCCCTTCTATAGCAGGTTGTACCTATTCAAATCCAACCTGTGCTTAGAAATCTGATTCAAGTATCCCCTTCCTCAAGTGATGTTGCTCTCTTTCCAAACTATCCTCACCAAAAAGAATCTCTCCCTTACTGCACTTTCTACCTATATCTCTCCTTTGACACCTATAAGTACATGTATCCCATTCCCTAATATTAAAAAAGTCTCAGCTCCTTGAAGGCAAAGACTATATTTTATACCTTCTTATGATCCTAAGGGTCTTAACTTTCATGAAGGAAATTTCACTAACTTTGAAATAAAAGGACTTCTTTTCAAATTCTGGCTCTGTCACTTACTAGCTATGTGACAGGCAATGTTATTTGATCTCTCTTTGAATCTGCATTCAATGGCTTGTAAGGTCCTTTACAACTCTAAATCCATGCTCCTACGTACTGATTATATAATGGATAATCAAAAAATAGTAAAAAAAAAAAAAAAAAAAAAATTAGGCAACAATGCTAAGTAGCTATAATATGTAAAGCCTAGGCAAGGTTCTGAATGAAAAGAAAAAGAAAATACAGTCCCTGACCTCACCAAGGTTCCTAATAGGGGAGAGAAAATATATACTACTAATCTATATTGGATTGCTTGCTGTCTAGGCACGGGGGAGGGAGAGGGAGAGGGAGGAAGAAAAATTTGGAGCACAAGGTTTTGCAAAGGTGAATGTTGAAAACTATCTGCACATATTTGGAAAAAAAACTATTAAAAAAACAAAAATAAATTTGAGGGAAAAAAAAGAAAAATGAAGAAAATATATGCTAATAACTATTGGTTAAAACTTTAGTGAGGTTAGTTGAGAATATGAAAAAGCATTAAGATCAGTATAAAAAATTATTGGAGTTCAGTTTCATGAAAGCTGGGGGGAAAAATCAAAGTATAACCTTTATCCTATTTACTTCAGAATTCCCACAGATAATTACATTCACCATAGGAATTCCATAAGGCTTAAAACCTCATAAAATACATTTCACTAATAGACCAGGAAGGAACTATAAATCAAGTAGCAGGATTACATTAATTAGCATATTAGAGCATAATATTAACAGGGGAAAAAAAACAAATGATAAAATTATTTTTGTCCTCTCATATGTAAATGAATATAAGATCCCACAGACTCAAGCACCAGTAGGAAAGAATTTATGGTCTTCTTCTCCTCAACCAAATCCCAAGAAAAATCAAGTAGGAAGATTTAAGTTTTAGGGTTGTCTTTAACTGCATCATGGCTAGAAAACTTCTGCCATATGATTATGCCTCACTACTCTTCACTTTTGTCTCCCACAGCTCCCTACTCATCAAGGAATGCTTTCTCTGCTACTGTTAAGCGTGGAAAGCCTGTGATTCAGGTTATCCCCCACTTCAGCCATGTGCTAAAGCTCTCTCATCCTGCTGCTACTGCTACTGCTGCTCTCCCTAGTCATTACCCACTGAAGCTCTACCTATCTGCTGCTGCCATTGCTGCTTTACAGAAATGTTGTTGCTCTTTTAGAGTAAAAGTGACCAGGCTAACAAGCCTTGTGGCTAGTGAACATATGTCCAACTCTTTTGTTAATCAGCTTCTCTGGATTGCATTAGGGTTGGCCACTTTGGCAGCTGTAAAACTTTGCTTCTTTGCCCCTTTCTCAGAAGATCCCTTAGCATTTGCTCCTAGCTGAGTTAAAGTGACTGAATTCCATTTACCTCTTTTCCATATCAGGGTGGAAGCAATGTTCCTCCCAAAAGAATCCCAAAGGTTCCTACCAAGTCCTTCTGAAACAGAGGAGAAACACTTGTACCCAATTCCATGTAATTCCCAATTCCTATCAGTGCCTTATGTAGTAGATAGAATGTACTGTGGCAAGCCCTGGATTTAGAAGACATAAGTTACCTGGAACAATCTCTCTTGGGCTCCACTTTCTTACCTGTAAGATGGAGGAGGGAGACTAGATCAGAGGGGTTAAACATCCAGTGGCTTAAATGTGCTAAGTAGAACTAGAACTAGATTAAAATAGAACTCAAAGGTAGTTAATAATACATATAAATAACATTAATATGTGCTTTTATAAGTGTATATGAGGTCCAAAGTGATAATTGGGTATGCTTTGGTGACCTCCGTTCTACTTGAATTTAATACCATGGGACTAGATGATCCCTAAGGTCACTCCCTTCATTTAGGAATTAGAGCTTAGCTCTCTATAAATTTCATTTAAGTTCCAATAAGCCTTTGCCAGTATTCCTGCCATCATAACAATTTCCTTTAAATAATTGGGGACTGAATGCTCATGATTGGTTTGGGGCAATTTAATCAAAAAGGATGATTCTAATTATCTAAATTAATTTACAGATTTAGAGCCATGCCAATCAAACTACCTAGGTGTTACTTTATAGAACTTGGCAAAATCATAACAAAATTGACTTGGAGAATTTATGAATATCAAGAGAATCAATGAAAAAAAAGTAGGAATTACTACAGTTCAAATAATAATATAAAGCAGTAATCATATCTCCCTCATTTTAGAATAAGTTGTCTAGAGCAGGGGTTGGCAAACATCCCTTTTTTGTATGCTTCAGAACTAAATTATGCTTACATTTTGCCAGACTGGCCCGACCAGGCAAAACTTTGAAGATGGCAAAATTTGCCTTTCCAATAACCCTCTCCACCATGTTGGTAATATATTCCCTATATTTGATATCCTTTGCTACTTTCTTACTGTCCAGGGGACCCAAATCTGAATTCCTGTATATGTATGTTCTGTCAGTATCACTTAACATGGTAGATCCATGTTACTCTCTGTCATATCTTCTTTACCTTGTCCTCCTTATGTCAGTTGTCATTTTAGAATGAATAGAATAAACAGATTGTTGAGAATGACTTTCTAGTGGTAGAATTTCAGGTATCAAAGGTCAGGGTGAGAGAGGCTTTGGATTTTTCCCTAGTACTCCTCAAATCTTCCTTTCATTCTCTGACTTCTGGTGTGCTCTGTCTCCCATCTTATACATTCTTTATTTCTTCTCTGCTCTTCCTTTTTCCTATGTGCTAGTTTGGTTTAAGTATAGGATAACTCAAAATAAAATTCAAAAGACTATAGAATAACTCTGAAATAGACCATAGCCCCAAAATAAGATTTTCAAAACTGCTTCAAAAGAAATCCCATAGCTAGGCATATGCCCCAGAAAGGTCAAAGACTTAAAGAAAAGTCCTGTATACATCAAAATATTCAAAGTAACATATTTTTTTTTTCCCTTGTAATACCAAGGAACTGGAAACAAAGTAAGTGCCCATTGATCAGGATATGGCAAACCTAACCATGGAATGTAACAGAATATAACTGCACTATAAGAAATAACAAATATGGAAAAAAAAACATTGAATCATGTGAAAGATTATATGAATTTATGTTAGGGAAGATAAATCAAGAAATTAATATACAACAATTATCACAACATAAGTGGAAAGAACAAAAACAAGAGAAACTGAGCATTGTATAATTGTAATGACAAAATCTGACTAGAGAAGAGCTGAGAAAATGTATCTCCCTTTCTTCATTATCCAGTTAAGAGCAAATTGTGGGTGCATATATTAAAGGACTAGATTACTATGTCGGTTTATTTGGATGAATTGTTTTCTCTTCCCCTCCTTTTGTTATAAGGGATGATCTACTTGATTAGAGTAAAGAAATGGACACTTTTTGAAATGAATATGATGCAAAACCAAAAGAAATCAATCAATATATTTTTTTAAAAATTATTCTTTCTTTTCTACTCCATTTCTTCCTTTTTCTCTTCTTCCAGGCTATCTCCCCACTATGCTCCCTACATTCTATCCATCACCCTTAACTCTACCATGTCCCCTACCCTCTCCACTGAAATCTGGGACTCTAGCCCTGACTGTCCAGCTTTGATAGGTGAATTTTTGCCTTATCTTGACCAGAACAGGTTTCTATATCACTGGCCATCTCCACACCAGGGCCCTTACTCTTCTTCCTCATAACTTCCTTTTTTTTTTAAACTGTCTTCCCTCTTTAGAATTTAAGCTCCTTGAGGACAGGTACTTATTTGTGTTTATATACTCAGGGCTTACCACTGTGCCTGAGATGTAGTAATCACTTAATAAATGCTCTCTCTTTCATCTTCTCACTCTCCCTTCATCCCTGACTTAACATCTTCCCTCCTGGTCTCCGAATCAGCTCCAACTCTGACCCCATTCATTCTTAATCTAAAAATAGCCTTCATTACGGTTTGGGCAATTGAGAATTGCTTCTCAAGCTATGAAGGATCTCTATTGTTCATTTTCTCAGTATTATTATTATTTCAATATTACTATTAACCAGTGGAATGGGAGGTAACCAATAGATCCTGTGGTCTGCTCTAGGTAGATACCATCCCATGAGGTGCTAAGTCTGCCCCTTGGACTCTTCCCTGAAACATGAGGCTCAACACTCAATGGATGACCTCTACCCAAGGTAGAAAAGAGGTACCTGTTGTTTACCCATCCCACCATTACACAAACAATATCTCAATGTAGAAATTATATAAAATACCCAGTGTTATGTTATCATGGTATTTATAACACTGTGCTGGGTCAAAAGAATCATTTCATGTCATTTCAAAGACTCTAAGATCACTGTGAAACGATGCCCGAGCAGTTACTGTCACCATACTTCAAGACATAAAAAACTATCTTTTAGTGTGCTTTTAGTGTGTGGACTTCCTCCACCAATGCAGTTTGAAAATGATATCTTTAATTGCTCACGTTTAACCTATATTGGATTACTTGTTGATTAGGGAAGGGAGGACATGGGGAGAAAGAAAGAAAAATATGAAATAAAAGGTTTTGCAAGAGTGAATATTAAAAAGCTATCTTTTCATGAATTTTGAAAAATAAAAAGCTATTATATTAAAAAGAAGAAAAGAAAATTGTATCTGTATACATAGGCAGCTAGGTTGTGCAGTGAATAGAGCACTGGGCTTAGAGTTTGGAAGACCTGGGTTTAGAGCTAACCTGAGATCCTACTAGCTACATGTAATCTTGAAGAAATCACTAAATCTCAATTTCCTCAAAGTTAAGATGGAGATAATAAGACCACTTTCCAGTATTGTTGGTTCAAATGAGATATGCTTACTTATCCAGTCATTTTTAATCACATATGACTCTTCATGACCCTATTTGAGTTTGGGGGTTGAGGGTTTTTTGGCAAAGATATTGAAGTGTTTTACTATTCCTTTTCCAGTTAATTTTATAAATGATGAAACTGAGGCACACAAGGTTAAGTGAATTGCCCAGGGTCATACCACTATAAGGTATCTGAAGCCATATTTGAGCCCAGGGAGAGGAGTCTTCCTGAATCCAGCCCAGAACTCTATGTTATCCTGCCTGGCATATAGCACTATATAAATACTAGCTATTATTATTGTTGTTGCTGTTATATCTGCTGTAGTTAAGCCAAGAAAACTACCACCTTCAATCCTAATAGATAAAAACAAGCTTTGATTAAATGACCGTTAGAGTACAATGATAAGTGCTATCTACCATAAAGTAATCCCTAGAACCCAGGATTTAGGAATTCTAGGATACACACCAGCACAGATATCACCACCTAGGAGATGGCCAGGTATCATTCAGAACCACTGATGCTTACTAACGTGACCCAAAAGGTAAACACAAGTGTGGGAATTTTTATACAGTAAACAAAAGTCCTAGAGCTGCTAGTACATAGCACCAAGTAATAATGCCAAAGGGGCCAAGTGCTATAGTGAGCCAATACTCAGGCTTGACAATTAAGACAGGAACTGGGCCTGTTTTTTATATGAGAAGAGGGAAGAACATTTTGTTGTCTAGACACAAGAAGAAATAGTTTCCAAGCTACAAGGTGGGGCTGTATAATTCAGGATTGAGAAATATCTGTTGAAAACAAATTACATCTCCCCCCATAGCCATGGCTATCTGGGTCTACTGGCTCATCACACAGCCCATCTATGGCTTATTAAGAGATGCTGCATGAGTCATTGTGGCCAAAACCAATCATTAGCTGGTGACCAGCCCTCTAGTGATAGGTCTCTCTGAATGGAGCAAGACTGGTTATCTGTTGACAGACTCTGGGCTTGTGGTTAAAGACTTGTATTTTCAATCTTTCCAGAAGAGAAAGATCAACCAGTGCTTCTCCTTCTTTGGTGTAGCCTCAGAAATCCTGGGCCCACTTATGCACATCAAGAATACAATTAAATTTGACTACAAAGGAGTCATTAATTACAATGAAATATATGGGAGATAACTGAGCAGACTAGAGTCTTTACAAGTGAGTTTTTTATTTGTTCTTACCAATGAATAGAATTTTTACCTTATCCTTTGAAAAACAATTTAGAAAGTCAAGCTTTTTGCTTCTACAGTAAGGATGACCCCCACATAATCCATAAAGAATGAGGAAAAGAACATAGGATTTAAGAGTCAGACGACCTGGTTCAGATTCTATCTGACCTTGGAATCACTATCTCTTCTCTCCAGGATTTATTTTCCTCATCTACAAAATAAGGGAACTGGGCTAGATAATTCTAGGATTTTTTCGTCACAATTTCCTGTCCTGGAAAATGTGACGAGTAAAATCTGAAATAACTGAGTAAACAAAGGTTTAAGCTTCCAAGTATATTGATTTATTGAGCAATGAATGCCAATTGTATAACAAAACAGGACCAGGCCTCTTCAGCTTGGCACTAGACCTCAGGAACAAGGGAAGACAGATTATTATTCACTAAAAGAAAATAATTAATAGGATATAAACCAAGGGACAAGAGTAGGTAATCTAATTTCTAATTGGAGGAAAGAATAGGGGCTTTCTGAATTGGGAGAAGAACAAATAGGTACAATTCTCTGAAATCAGAAAAAGATGTCTCACTTCCCTCTCCCCACCCCCCAAATGTCTTTATTCAATCAAAGGAATAGGGAAACATTAACTGGCTGGCCAGTATAAGACCAGTTTTCAGATAAGAAATATGGGTTGCTTGGGGTGTATAATTGTGGGAAAAGTCTTTACATCAATCTTTGGAAATGACTGACTTTCTGGTCAGCATAACCTAGGTTCTTAGTTAAGGGTCTTTAAGCAATAGGTAGATGTGGTCCAGTTCCCCAGCCATGCAGAGCTGGGTTCAAACAATGCAATAAAATTTTCTTGATTCTCACAATTGAATAAAGTTTTCTCAGAAGAAAGAAATTGGACCAGACTCATAATTGGATAGGAACAGAATTGAGCTAGATCCAGAATTGAGTCACAAAATGGAGGCAATGTGGTTCACTCAGTTCCCACAATTCCCATAGAAAGTACAGAATGTTGTTTTGGTTGCGTTAGAAAATTGGAAATCACAAGGCAACCCATATCACCAGGATCCACAAGAGGGAGGACAGAGTTCAGTAGATCTAGTTTCTGAGAAATAAGCAAAGCTGCAATTTTATTGGAAAACCTAAGGGCCTCTGCTCCCCCACCTTTTTCTCCTCCCTACCCCCAAATCCCCACTAATGCTAGCTCAGCAGTTGCTGAGAATGGTAATTGTAGTACAGGACAATTTGAGTTAATTCAGTAAATGTTTAGAGGAATAGGATTCTTCTTTACCCAGTCCTCTGGGCTATGCTTTCTAAGTTCTTTATATCATTAAAATATTCTTTTATATAAACTTAATTGACAGAATTTAAAGAGCTTTTTGTTATAGACCTGTTGTTCCTATGACAACAGCCAAATAAAAGCCAAAATGTCTGAAACACTTAGAAAAATAACATGCACTAATAATAGGTAGTACTGTGGATCCTCTTTAATATGACTCTTAATTGGAAGCCAGCTACTTTGCATGTTATAACAAAGACGGCTGTGGAGAACTGCAAACTTTGAAAGGCTTTGAAAAGTCCTGGTTGAATTTCTTGAAATCACCTTGAAATTGAACTATATTTATAGGTACTTTATAAATTTTCATTCTAGCTTTCCAAAAATACTCATAAGCCCAAGAAAAGCTTCTTTTTTTTTTTTTTTTTTTTTTTTTTTTTTGGCCTCCTTTCACTATGCACTTGAAATGGTCTTCTCTTTGTGCTGCCTTCTTTGCATAAGTGCCCACAGAAGCCCTGGCAGGGACAGGATTGGCCTGAGCCCAGCTGCCTCCCCTGCGGCGGGCACAGGCAGGGCAGCTTGTGAGAACACAAGCAAAATTGCTTCCAGGCTGGCTGCATCTGCTCATGAAAATGGAGCAAAAACTCCCAGCAGGAGGGGGGATCTCTCTGCCTGGTTTTCTTCAAACTGTTGTTCAGGGGGCTAGGTCGAGCCCTATTTCTGACCCATTGTGTAGCTGAATGAATGGAACAGTCCTATCTACTTCGTTTTCAAAATGGACAATAAATAAAACCATATGTGGCAAAACCAAAATCAGATTTTAAAAACCCCAATGACAACAAACAAAATGTCACTTTTTCAGATGTATCTCTGCAAATTGTCCATGATATTTTTGTAATGGGTGAAGCTAGACTAAATGGCTTTACCATTCCTGATTCTAAGTAGAGCCAGCACTTTATCAATTGAAAAGGAAGTCCCAGGATCTTATCCAAATACACTTCATGAGTAAAGGCAGAACCAAAACAAGTCACTCTCATAACTCATGGATTTACTCATATACTCTGTCCCTCGGGTGACATAGGTCACAAGTGTGAATAAGGGTATTCCTCTGCCTCCAAATCCCTAAGAGGCCCTCTAGGGTAAAATGCAAAACTGCTTCAGCCTGGCATTTAAAACCAATCACAGCCTGACGTTAGCCTGCTTTCCCAGACTTACTTCACATTATTTCCCTTCAAATAAATTATGTTCCAGACAAACTGGCTTACTTGCTGCACTACAAGCTCAGCATGCCATCAGCCATCTCTATCTTTGTGCAGGTTCTCATCAACTCTGTCTCCTAGATGTCTAAGCTTCCTGTCAAGGCTTCATTCAGCAGTCTCTTTGATGTTCAGTTATGACTGGATTTGGGGCTTTTTTGGCAAAGATATTGAGTAATTTGCCATTTCCTTCTCTAACTCATTTTGCTGGTGAAGTGACTTGCCCAGAATCACACTATTAGTAGTTGTCTGAGTTTAGATTTGATTGCAGGAAGATGAACCTTCCTGACTCTAAGCTTGGCATTCTACCCACTGCTACCTAGGTGCCCTTTGCATAAAGCTTGTCCTGATCCCATCCAGTCCTTTGAGCTCTCTTTTCTTTCAGATTACTCTGCATTTATTTATCTGTGTATGTCTTATATAACTCCCAGTGAAATAAAAACTCCTTGAGGGCAGGTAATATTTAATTTGTTTTGTCTTTCTGTCTCTTAGCATAGCATCTTGTTCATAATGGCAAAGTCAACACACTTAGAATCATCTATATGCTCTAGGACTACACTGACAGGTTGGCTAGACAGGATACACACATGAAAAGTTAAATAGCTACATGAGACAATGATACATGAGATGTCATAGGGAAGTATAAGATTAAATGTCAATTGATGGTACAGGTATCAAGTGGTGTAAGTTCAAAGAAGGAGGAAATCATTATAGGCTGAAGTATCAAGTTAAGCCCCTACTATGTGCCAGGCCCTGTACTGACGATTAAGAATATAAAGAAGGGCAAAAAACAGTCCTTACACTCAAGAAGTTGATAGTCTAATCAGGGAAACAACATGTAAATAACTATGAACAAACAAGATAGAGACATATATACACACATATATGCACATACTTATATGTATATACATTTATACATACATATATATGTGCTGATATATACATGTGCATATACAAATAAATATTTGGAGATCATTGTAGAGGGAAACCAGTAAAATTAAGGACTCGTAGGGCAGCTAGGTGGATAGAGCACCAGCCTTTAAGTCAGGAGAAGCTGAGTTCAAATCTGGCCTCAGATACTTAAGCCTTCCTAGCTGTGTGACCCTGGGCAAGTCATTTAACCCCAATTGCCTCAGGAAGAAGAAAAGAAGAAGAAAGAAGAAGGACTCAGAAAGGCTTCTTGCCAAAGGTAGATCTATAGCTGAGACTCAGAGAAAGCCAGGAAATGAAGATAAGAAGGGAGAGAGTTCCAAAGACAGAAACAGCCAGGGAAGATACCTAGGGTCTGAAGATGTCTGTCCTGTACAAGAAACAGCAAAAAGGCCAGTGTCATTAGATTGCAGGGTTATTAGAGGGGAGTAAAATGTAAAAAAATAAAATAAAAAATAAAAAAATGGAAGATGTGAAAGTAGGATGGGACCTGGTTATAGAGAGGTTTAAAAGCCTAACAAGATTTAAATTTGATCCTAGAAGTAATAGAGAACCATTGGATTGACTGAGAAGGGGGCTGACATGGTCAGATTTATGTTTTAAGAAAATCAATCAGACAGCTAAGTGGGGAATGGCCTGGAATGATCAAGAAAGTCTTCACAGAAGAAGTGGCACATGTGATGGATATTGAAAGATGGGGAGAATTTGGATGAATGAAGAGAAGTATTTCATGGTGAAAGAGCTGAACAAAGAAAGGGAATTCTCAGGACAGGGAGAAGACTCATTTGGAAGGAACAGAAGTTTCATGTAGAAAGGGTAGAAACTGAGATGTGGTTTGGAATGATCCAAACTCTTCAGCCAGCTTCTAGAATCTATTTCCCACCTACCTTGGCAAACATTTTGAAAAAAATTTCAAGTTGTGGGAAAACAGTTCCAAATGTGAAAAATTCACAAGCATTATCATGGTCACAAGGGTCCTTTTATTATCTTGAAAAGGTTCACAGGCAAAATCAAAATGATTTTAGCCACAGGTTATGAATAAAGAGACTTTTTTATAAGTCCAAGGGAAGAAGGTGAGAACAGGATTTAGAGAGTTAGGGAGGAGTTAGGAAGGGTCCCAATTGAGAAAATAAAATCCATGCATATTATGACTGTGTGAGCAACTGTAAGACAGGACAGTTGTGTATGCCTTAGCTAGGCTAATAAGACAATCCTAGGAATTTGTCCTCTCTTTGTGTGCAATACAGTTGACAATGAGAACAGTATGGACTCCATTAAATTTCACATCAATTCCTGATAATGGCTGTGTTTATCAATTTCATAGGTCTCTCCTTCTTGTACTCTATGCTTCAGCCAAAATGACCTACTATTTGATCCCTGAGGTGGCTATGTCATCTCCTATCCCCATCCCTTTGCCCAGGCTTGTTCCCCATTCCCTTCTCACCTCTTAGAATATGCTACACTTTCTATGACAAACCTTTCTTGTTTATATCTTGTATAAACGTAATTTCTACATATATATATATATATACACACACACAATATAACATATGTATATGTAAATTCTGTACATATATGTCTTATAACTATAATTTCCATATGAATTACAATATAAAACATATATAAATATCCTGTGAATATATGTATATATATATATATATATATATATATATTTATTTATACACATAATTATTTTCTCTGAGGAGAGAGATGAAGTATTCAGGAAACAGATCACAAATTCAGTATGTAAACATGAAGTCATGATATAATAGTTATAGGAGGAGAGGATTCTTTCATTCTCTGTATAGCTGAGAAACTCTTGACCTGTTTAAATGAAAATGTTATTCTTCAGAGGAAGCTGATTTTTTTAGGCCTGATTCTAGGCATTAAGGAACCATTTGTTGCTGAGACAGAAATGATTTGAATTATGAGAGGAACTGATCATTTCATCCCAAAGGTCAAGATAGAGGAGGAAAAAATAGTCTGATCCACATTGTAGATTTGAGGAGAGGTGATTTCAGAGGATTCAGAGAAAAGACCATTGGATCCTGAGTCTTAAAATTCTACAAGGGACTTTGGGCTAAAAAGAATGAAAGGAAAGGCCTCATTTCTAAAATATATAGAGAGAATTGATTCAAATTTATAAGAATTCAGTCCATTCTCCAAATGATAAATGGTCAAAGGATATGAAGAGACAATTTTCAGAAGAAGAAATTGAAACTATTTCCAGCCATATGAAAAGGTGCTCTAAATCATTTTGATCAGAGAAATGCAAATCAAGATATCTTTGAGATACCACTACACACCTCTCAGATTGGTCAAAATGACAGGAAAAAATAGTGACGAATGTTAGAGGGGATGTGGGAAAACAGGGACACTAATACATTGTTGGTGGAATTGTGAATACATCCAACCATTCTGGAGAGCAATAGTTGCTCAAAACCATTATGCTCAAAAAGTTATCAAACTGTGCATGCAATTTGACCCCTGTTACTACTGACTGGGCTTATATTCCAAAGAAGGGAAAGGGACCTACATGTGCTAAAATGTTTGTGGAAATCTTTTTCGTAGTGGCCAGAAACTGGAAACTGAGTAGATGCCCATCAATTAGAGAATGGCTGGGTAAATTGTGGTATTTGAATACTATGGAATATTATTGTTCCGTAAGAAACGACCAGAAGGATGATTATAGAGAAGCTTGGAAACACTTACCTGAACTGATGCTGAGTGAAGTGAGTAGAACCAGGAGATCATTGTACGTCAACAACAAGATTATATGACGTGGATCTCTTCAACAATGAGATGAATGAGGCCAGTTCCAATGATCTTGTGATGAAGAGAACCACCCAAAGAGAGAATTGTGGGGACTGAGTATGGATCACAACATAGCATTTTCACTCTTTTTGTTGTTGTTTGCTTGCATTTTGTTTTCTTTCTAATTTTTTTCCAGTTTGATTTGATTTTTCTTGTACAGCAAGATAATTATATAAATATATATGCACATATTGGATTTAATATATATTTCTACCATGTTTAATATGTTGGATTACTTGCCATCTAGAAGTGGGGTGGGGGAAGAAAGGAAAAATTGAAACACAAGATTTTGCAAGGGTTAATGTTGAAAAATAATCCATGCATATGTTTTGAAAAATAAAAGGCTTTAATTTAAAAAAGGATAAAAATATAAAAAGAATGAAAGGCCAATGAAATACTCGAGATAAAAAACACAATCATAATGAGAAAGAAAATGGAGAACTTGCTAAATCAATGTGTATTGAGAATAGATACACCAACGCAGATTTTTAAAAAACATATGCAGAAGAGAGAAGAAAAGACAAATAACAGGATAAGAGTAAAAGATTGGTATGTAAAACAGCATCAGGAGCACTGACGTCCAGAATATGAGTGTAGGCCAACCTACATAATGAATACTAAGGACAAAAAAAAAAGGGGCAAGGCTTTTTTGTTGTTGTTGTTGTTGTTGTTGTTGTTGTTAGCTATGTTCTAGACAAGACAAAGATCAAAGAAGGAACTACTGCTGAAGGGTAGATAGGAATGATGAAAAAAGAGAAGGAAGAACCACTTAATTCTTTTTCTTGTGGAGGGGGATATGGCACAGGCACAGATCACCTACGATGGAAGCACCCATGTGAAAGATGCCAGAGAACTGTTTGGGACAGGACATTCTGCATAAACCTACCATGTGGATGCCAGAGGCCTCTTTACATTGGCTGCATTGCCAGAATAGCTATGTTTTTTAAAACTACCAGACTGAGACAACCTCTCTTTTTTAATGGCCTCCAGACATAAAGCATGGGCACCATGCACTAAGGTGGGTGGAGAAGGGTACCTTCCCTTTCCCCTTAGGCCCAAGAAATGGGCCTTGAGTCTTTGGTCGGTTGTTTGTTTTGTTTGTTCTTTAAATACCTGGGAGCCTGAGCCATAGCAACCTTGGAGCCAGGATTCCAGGTCTCATGTTGCTGCCAGCCCACCTTGAAAAGCCAAAATGCTAGACTCAAGGCCAGGGACACTCTGGACTTGGAACTTGGGGAACTAAGTCTATATAGAAGAACTATGTCTATAAATCTAATCCCCCTTTTCTTTTCCGAAACCAAAGTGAGATAGGAGGATTGTATTATTGATTAAGTGTTGGGGATGGAATGTTGGTGTTTGTTCTTTTTATAGCTTTGAAGCTTGTATTTGTTTGAATGGAACAGGAATGTTGAGGACCCCTAAAACTGATGGAACCAAATCAGTGAGGGTTTGAGCCAAAAGTCCAGATGAGAGATCGTTTTAGAGGACCCCTAAAACTGATGAACCAAATCAATGAAGGTTTGAGCCAAAAGTCCAGATGACAGAACCCAATCTCCTTAAGTGAACTAAGTATCCTAGGGGATGTAATCTAATATACCTGATTTCAGTCATTGAAAGGCCAGAGTTAAACTCTATTATATTTGTTCCCGTTTTTCATACCAAAGAAAATGGTTTTCTGAAAAAGAAAGAATAAAAATAGTAAATAGGAAGTAGATACCAAAGATAAATGAGGAAAAGGCAAGACACTATCTCCTGACTGCTTTTGACAAATTCAAATCATATAGTCTAAATCAACTATATCCCAAGGTACTAAAAGGACTGGTAGAAATGATGGCTAATTTCTCTTTGGTGAGTTCTTTCTAAGGCCTCCATTTTGGGAGAGGCCCAGGTCAGCCAGTGAGCCAGCCACCATTTTTCTCCCCAGCTTTGATTCTGATTCTTTGGACCTGAGTGTAATGGAATATTACTGTGTTATAAAAATCATGAAAGCAGGGAAGAATGGGAAGACTTTAATGAACTGACAGAAAATGAAGTGGGGGGGGGGGGGCAGCTAGGTGGTACAGTGGATAGTGCACCAGCTCTGAAGTCAGGAGGACCTGAATTCAAATATGGCCTCAGACACTTAACACTTCCTGGCTGTGTGACCCTGGACAAGTCCCTTAATCCTAATTGCCTCAGAAAAAAAAAAGAAGTAGGAAGAACCAAGAAAACAATATATAAAATGATTGTGTCCCCCCCTAAAAAATATGATTGTGATTCCCAACCCAGCAACAACAAAGCAACTGAAACTGAATATTGAGAATTTGTAATATCCAAACACAAAGAGAAAATTCAAGATAGCACATTGCCCATCCCCCCTTACTTGACAGAGGTCAAAGGTTACGGGTATAGACTATAGACTATTGCATATGATATCAGACTTTTTTAGCATTGAAAAAAGTGCTAACCCTAGTATTAGTTCTACTGAACTGTTTTTTACTTATTCATCCTTTTTATTCTTCCTCTGAAAGAAGGAAGGAGAGAGAATATTGGAAAAGTAGTATAAAAATAAAACATCTAAAACTTTTATTTGAAAAAACCTCCAGTTTAGCTGATGACTATATGGCAATATCACTCAAAACTTAAAAATCTTGTTCAGTTTATTAAATTCTAAGGTAGAAGAATTTTCTTCAGATAAGCCACCCCCAAACACTTTACATACAAGTACAAAAAGTCCCAGGCCACATGAGTATCTCTCGTCTTTAAGACTGATTCTTCAGAGAGGGAATAAATTTTCTTGTGCAATTATTCTAGATTCTTGGAATGATCAATGAGCTTTCAATTTAAAGTCATCTTTTACACCACTTTCTCCTGGGAAGGTTAATTGTGCTTTATGTAATATAGTATGATATAAAGAGTATTAGACAGAATCAGAAAAACTGGCTTCAAATTCTACCTTGGCCATATACTAGCTATGTAACCATGAGAAAGTCATTTACCTTTTCAAATTCAATTCCCCCAACTGTAAAATTAGAACAATATTTACAATATTCTACTACCCAGGGCCATTAAGGACCAAATGAATATATGCAAATAATTTTGCAATGCTTGAAGCTTTGCATATCAGCTGTAATTTCTGATCCAAAAATCAAAACATATGATCTGACAAAGGACGTATCTTGTGAAAATTGCATTTTCTTTTCCAGAAATTTGAACTGTTCTAGAAACTATTGAAAGTATAATAATAACAACAATAATAACTAACATTTATATTACACAGAGATTTTCAAAATACTGTACAAATAGTATATTATTTATTATATTATTTGATCTTCACAATAACCTTATAAAGATGTTGCTATTGTTATCACCATTTTATAATAAAGAGAACTTAGGAAGACTGAGAATTTAAATGATTTGCTTCTTTGGATCACACAGATAGTAAGTATCTAGTCTTTCTATTATACTACTTAGGTGCCCAAGGTGGGTGAAGTCCAGAAAATCAGAAGTAGAACTTGGAGTGGTGCTATTTTAGACAAATTTAGTTTTCACAAGTTTGTCCTGTTCTGCTATACAAAGATTATGGAAGTCTTGGTCAAAATTCTTTCTCTTTTCTGATTAATCCCCTACTTAGGACTCAACCATGTGAAGAAAAATGTCCTGAGTCACAGTCCTTTAAAAAGATGAGCAGTGCTACAATATCAGAAGCAACTTACTGAAAAATATACATTGTAGTCCTGGTACTGGTGGAGAATAACTATGTGGCCATGGTATTAAACTATTTATCTTTTCTTTTCTTTCTTTCTTTTTATTTTCAAAACATGCATGGATAATTCATCAGTATTAATCCTAGCAAAATCTTGTGTTCCATTTTCTCCCCCTTCCCCCACCCTCTAGATGGCAAGTAGTCCAATATTATTTATGTTTTCTTAAAGGAGTTTTAATATACTTCCAAATGTCTTGCATTAGCAAAGTAATTTTTTTTCCCTTTTACAAGAAAAAAAATTTCCTTAAAAGGTACTTTGGCAGTATCAATTACGGGATTACATAGTCTTTTTGGGGAACATATCTCAGATTACTTAGTCACAAAGTCTTTCAGAGGAACACAAAGGAGCTGGCTAGAAAAGAAGTTAAGTCATTTGCCCAGGGTAGCACAGGAAAAAGTCAGAAGGGAAACTATAACTTGAGCCCTCTGACTCCAATGCTGAGGTTTCTGACTCCTTCCCCTCCCCCGCAGTAGACTCCTGTCCCTTCCTGGAGCTAAAAGGTAGAACAGATTGGGCTGAATGCCATTCTTCTGAGTGTGGGACATGGAGTAAGTAAGAGCTTGAACTTGCTTTGATATTCAGGGTGATGAGAAAGGGATGATCCAAGAGGTTGGCTTAGCAACAGAGTAAAATTAAACACTTCAAGATACAATTTGGAACCAGGCCATTTAGTTCTCTGGGTACACGTTTGGCACAGTAACATGGGCACATGGGTTTCTAACATCTTTGTGTGGAGTAGCTGCAGCATCATGTGGGAGCAACAACACTGCCACAGCTTTGGTTTCTTCTGCATGATGGTAAGAGCGCCTAACTCATGGAACCTTCCTGTTTAGAAGAGTTTTTGTAAACTAATAAGTGGGTGTTGCTGGTGAATACACTCCAGAAAAGCAAAGCAAAGAAAAAAATGCTTAAAAAGTCTGCAGTCTTGCATAGTTTCTAAATCTTTAATCTAGAGCAGGGCTTCTTAAAACTTTTTCCACTGGAGACCTCCCTTTTCACCTGAGAAATGTTTATATGATCCAGGATATATAGGTATGTAAATCAAACATTTACTGACAATAAGTCATAAAGAAATCTATATTTTAAAATTACATATATATATGTGTGTGTGTATATATATACACATATATATATACTATTGGTATATGTATATAATTTTACATTTATTAAAGAAGAAAGCAAATTTGCATACTAATGAAATGGATGTGCTCGTTTATTTTTAAATCAAAAATTAAATCTTGGCAGAATATTTGATACAGTAGTACCTAGAATATCTTCAACATTTTTCAGAGTTGATTGATATTTTGATGTTTTGCAACCCCCACATTCAGTTACGTAATCTCATGTAGAATCCTAACCCACAGTTTAAGAAGCTTTGGTCTAAAAGATTAATATTAATACTAAGCATCCCTCAGAAACCCTCTAGTGTCCTTAGTAGAAGGTAGGACAAACTTTGAAATAGAGTTCTTTTAACTCAGCTAGATCCAGATCAAGAAATGAGAGCAAGTCCAGAGCACTGGACCTGAAGTCACAAGATTAGGTTAGATTCTGGGTTCTACTGATAACTAGACTAAGGACAACTCATTCTATCTCTCAAGGCCTCTAGTTCCTCTGTAAAATGAAGACCTCAGATAAGATCCGTGGTTCTCAAAAGGTATAAGGTGAAATGTTGTACATAGTTTTACTGCACATAAAAGATCATTTGTAAAAAACTTCATTCAATATAAATTTTATTTACCCCATATATATCTATATATCTATCTATATCTATATATCTACATATAGATATATAGATATAGATATAGATTATGTTATTCACAAAATAAATAAAAGTTGCCTATTATACACATAATTGTAGTATGGAAATAGAAGAGTGGTATTGTGCTAGTGTGATCTAGGCTAGTTAATACCTTTCTGGACCTGACCTTAAAAAGGATTAGGTGTCCACTTCCTGGTCACTCCCTCTGTCCTCCCATTTCAGTAGGACTAATCACTCTTGTGACTTCATTCCAGGACAGAAATGGTCTTCCTTTACTAATAAGAAAGCAGTAGTGGGTAGAATTAATTCAGGGGCCGTCTTTTCTACCAACTCGTTTGTCACTATCTCCCCGCCAAAGAAATTGCTGACTCATTTGATTAGGAGTGGTCTGAATCCATGTTTTTTTACAGATATGAATCAATAATTCCTTTGTTCACTCTAAACCCCAATTCCAGGAAATGGAATTTCAATAATTCTATCTCTCTGTCTCTCTGGTTCTCTGTCTCTCTCTGTCTGTCTATCTGTCCCTCATCCAATGCTTCTCCCTCTGCTGATTAAGGCACACACAGATCAGTAATGCAATGGTTAACCACATTTATCATAGAGAAGAAAATACAAAGCAAAACAAACTCAAGAAATAGAGATTTGGGAATAAATTCTCTCTTGAGAGAACAGGAATGGGAAGGAAGCAGAGGACAGAGAACATGAAAAACTACCAATTTTGTTCTGAATAGCAGGAATATTCCCAGCAATTCTGCTTGCCACTGGCTATCTTGGTATTCTAATTTTTGCTCCTCTAGGCTCCAGGGCTGACCCAGCTCTTTTTTGCTACAGTTGCTGAAGCAGAGGTAGCAGCTTCATCTGTCTCCTCATTTCTCTGCTCTGTCTTTCTTAGCTTTCTTGGATAGCATAGTTGTGATGGATGGCAACAGCTCATCCAATCTGTCTGATGTCACTCTCTATATATTAGAAAGATATCTTCTAGTGCATAAGTTTTAGTTTCTAAGAGGGTTCAGTTGAAGAATAATAGGGGGCTTCTACTCACCAGCAGACATTTTCTACTGCATCCCACTATATATGAATTTGAAGTCATTGCTTAAATCCAATTCACTTACAAGACATATTTCTCCTTATGTGATTGGTCCTCTTTGAAAATGAAGAATGGACAACAACAACAATATGAATGTACTGAGCTAGAGTATCAGGCCATGAACCTGTATAAAATTCAACAAAAATGGATATTCTTAAATTAGAGAAACCATACAGAAACAAATCTCCTGACTCTCTTGTAGTTGTCGAAATTCAACAATTTAGTGTATTATGATTCCTCATTGCAAAGAATACTGAATTATAAGAAAATATGGGAACTGTGAGATTCTATGGTTTCTCAGGTCTAGTTCTAGATCTATGATCTCCTTCACTCCCCACATCTCTCATTTGTTCAATATAATACCAATCTAGATGCTAGGGAAGTAAAGACAGTTATCATTCCTGCTTGAAAGAACTTGCAGTAGAGCCAAGATTCATAGAGCAGGAGCTAGAAAGGAACTCAGAGGTTATATCAAGCCCAATCCCCTCATTTTGCAGAAAAGAATGAGACCCCAGGAGATTAAAAGACAATTAAAATCACACATGAAATGACAGAAACCCAGGTCCTCTGACTCCAAAGCCAGTAATATCCTAGTAGGAAAAGGGAGGGGGGGAGAACTCAACAAAACTGTTGAGATTTGGAAGGGAGACCCCAAAAGCTTGGAGTCATAAACTGGTATTACAAGGTGTCTCAATAGAATTTGCAGCTTGAATCCATTTTGAAGTCAAGGGACAAAGTTTATTGTAATTGTAATGCCATTACAAGCAGAATAAATTCCAAGAAAATTTAGCAAAGTGCTGAGAGAGGAGACCCCTTTATCCAGCATTCTATCATTGAAATGCTAGTTCTATGACCCAGAGAAGTGGTCTCCAGAATTTGGTTATCCCTGACCAACAGATTATCTATCTGATAGTTAGCAGTCAACTGAGGAATGGTCTATTCACTATTGTCTCAGGAGTTTGATCTGTGGGACTATCCTGAGGCCAGAAGCTATCTGACTGAGGAGTGGTCTATTCAGAAACAGATTGGGCCTAGGTGTTTCCTGAGGTGGACTTCAAAACCAGAAGATTTAGGATCACTGACTTATTGTTAGAACAGAAGTTCCCTCTAAAATCAGGGGACCACAAAATCATATTACATCAAAATTATTATTTGACTAAGAGGTAACAACTGGGAAAATAGTACTAATCATATTTTAATTTAAATTTCCTGGCCATAGAATGAGTAATTTATTCATTATGTGAGAAATGGATAGGCATTTGGTTTCTACAGTTATGAAAATTAAGTTGGAGAAATGAAACTTAAATTAGAAAATTGAAACTCACAAGGACATCAAGGAATAATCAAGGGAGGAGGCTATCTTCTCCCAAAAGAATGTAAGCTTCTTGGGGCAGGGACTGACTTTTGTAATCGGGGATGGAGGCCTAAGATGTGAAAAGAATCTTTTGTTCTTTGCCCTTACTTAGCTCTTCTAGAATATAAACTCCTTGGGAGCAGGAACTGGCTATGTAATGAGGGGTACAGAATCATATCATGTTACTTCTGTAACATCCAATTAATGGGAAATCGAGGAGGGATTTATGCTTCAGGATAGGAAATAAAATGTTGCTTTTGAAGTTTCAAAAGTGTGTCTACTCATGTAGGCATCCATTCTTGCACAAAGGTACCCGTTCTTGCAAAAATGTAAAATAAATCTTCCTGCATTCATCAATGAGTCAGTGGAGTTCTTAGTGAGATATTTTGTTTCTTACAATTGTAAGCAAATTATATTAAAAAAAAATTTTGCCTTAAATATTATTTTATTTTTCCAATTACATGTAAAGATAATTTTCAACATTCATTTTTATAAGATTTTGAATTCCAAATTTTTTTCTCCATCCCTTCTTTACCTCCTCCCTCCCCAAGACGGCAAGCAATCTGATATAGATTATACATGTGATGCAGGTTGTGGTCCCTTTAAGAATTGATTTATTCCTTTCTTTCTGATTCCCAACCCTTCCTAGCTGATGCATTATCAATCCAGGAAGCTAGGACCTTTTGATTCACAAATCCTGGTCAAAAACATCCCCTTTGAATTGCAACAGAATATCTGGGCCTGTCCCAGCTCCCACCCGGATCTGAGCCAACTTGGGCTGTACTAGCCCCCATTCCAATGATCTGCTCAGGTTTCCAAACCCCCACCAAGCAAGCTCTAGCCCCCACTGAAATCCAGCCAGGAGCCAACTTGGGACTTTACCTACAGGCCCCTCTAGCTGAATATCTCATTATAAAAGAGTCAAGCTGGAATCCTCTCTTTGCAGAGGTTCCAAACATGCCAGCCTTACACTTGGAATGCCAGGGATTTCTGTCTCCTGGAATCCTGTTTCCGGTGTCCTCTTATCTCTACTTTCACCTATTATCTTAACTAGACTTTAACCTTACTTCCAAACCCCATAATAAACCTTTTTTATCAATCTAGCTTTTGAGGCCTGTAAATTCCTTTACAGGGGACTCTCGTACCATTATTAGACCTCATTTAACTTCATATTCTTGCACCGAATCCAAAGGGCTTGCAGGGGAGCTCTATTTGACTCCCCGTACCCCAAACCTGCCACTAGATCTCAATTAAACCTTAATTTAATTTAGGTACCCCATAACTAGACCTCATCACATGTACAATCATTTTAAATATATTTCTATATTTCTCATATTGTAAAAGAAAAATCAGAACAAAAGTGAAAAGCCACAAGTAAGAAAAAACAAACAAAAAAAAGGTGAAAATATTATGCTTCAATCCACAATCCGTCTCCACAGCTCTCTCTCTCTGCATGGAGATGGCATTTTCTATCCCAAGTCTATTAGAATTGTCTTGGATCACTTGCTGAGAAAAGCTGAGTCTATCATAGTTGATCATAGCTCAATCTTGCTGTTACTATATATAATGTTCTCTCAGTTTCACTCATTTCATTCAGCATCAATTCATGAAAGTCTTTCCATGCTTTTCTGAAATCAACCTGTTCATCTTTTCTTATAGAAAAACAATATTCCATTACATCCACACATATGTCATAACTTATTAAGCCCTTCCCTAAGTGATACATATCTACTCAATTTCCAATTCCTTGCCACCACAAAAAGAGCTGCTACAAACACTTTTGCACATTTAGGTCCTTTTTATGATCATTTTGGGATACAGCCAGTAGTGGCACTGCTGGATCAAAGGATAGAATTGTCATTTTTATTATAGTAACTCAATCTGCCCATGAGTATAGCAATCATTATTTTTCCAATTGTTTAGATCTGACTTTATTTGTGTAAAGTATTTTGCAATTGTGTTTATAAAGTTCTTGGGTTTATCTTGGTAGGTAGGCCTCTCAAATATTTTATATTATCTACAGTTATTTTAAATGGAATTTCTCTTTTTAGAAAAAAAAAAAGATACTTCCTGCTGGGATTTGTTGGCAGTATAAACAAATTTTATATAAACAAAATTCAGGATCTTATTTCCCCTAGTTGGTTCTGTTCTCTACTACTCAAAAAATCAAGATTTTATTTACCTGTTTACATGTTCAATTCAACAAACATTTATTAAGTGTCTACTCTGTGGAAAGTACTGACATCCACAAAAATAACAAAACAAAAATTATTTCCTGTCCTCCAGGAGTATATTGTAATGGAAAGATATACTATGAATACATGTAAATAAATACAAAGAATATAAAAAGTGGTTTCCAAAAGGAGAGAATGCTGACAACACAAGATATGAAGGCCTCTTTACTGTGTTAGGGGCAGTTAGATGGCAAAATAGATCCAGTAGATATTGGTCCTCTTTGATTAACTATTTTGATGACTATATAACCTCCTGATTTTCCATTTTGGAAGCCGTTTCCAAATGAAACCCCTTTATCATTATCATTATCTATTCACTGAGTTGTTTTATAGTCTTTTATTATTTTCAGTTGTGTCAGATACTTCATGACCCCATTTAGGGTTTTTTTTGGCAGAGTGATTTGCCATTTTTTTTTCCCCAGCTCATTTTATAGGAACTAAGGCAAAGTTAGGTGACTTGCCCAGGGACACACAACTAGCAAGTGTCTGAGGTGATATTTGAATGTAGGCCCAGCACCTAGCTGTCCTTTTATTTATCCTAACTTCCATGTTCAAATGAAAGTGGTTTAGTTTTCTGTCATGAGGTTATAGACTATTTGAGTTTTATAGGTGTACAACAATTAGGTCAGCACAATGGCTTTGTAGGCCTGTTTAATAATAAGTCTTAATACCTCTTTTCTCCCACACTTTCCTTTGGAGTCTCCCAAACCTAAGCTAGCTCTAGCAGTGCATGCACCAATCTCATTACTAATGTGGACATCCCTGAAAAGTGTACTGCCTAGGTAAGTGAACTTATTCACAGCATTCAAAACTTCTTCATTTTCTATAATCTATGGTTCCACATATGGATGATGCAGTGCTGGGTGAAGGAGCACATGTGTTTTCTTGGTATTAATTGTTAGGCTAAATAAACATAAGCTGAAGAGAACAGATCCATACTTTGTTGCATCTCAGCTTTCAGATGATGCATGGAGCATCTGCAAACAAAAAAATCAAGAACCAACACTCCCTCCACTTTAGTCTTAGTTTGTAGCATTTTCAAGTTAAAGAACTTACCATGGGGCAGCTAATTGTATAGTGGATAGAGAACCAGCCCTGAAGTCAGGAGGACCTGAATTCAAATTAGCCTCAAACACTTAATACTTCCTAGTTGTGTGACCCTGGGCAACTCACTTAACCCCAATTGCCTCAGCCAACAACAACAACAACAACAACTTACCATCAGTGTGGTAGTAGACCTTGATGCTGTGTTCTTCCTTTCCTGAAGGCATTTGACAACATGGCTGAAAACATCATGCTAAAAAGTAAGGGAGCAAAGATACAGCTTTGTTTCACTCCGCTGATCAGTGGGAAAGTGTGAGCGCATCTTTCATTATCCATCCAAACTTGAATTGTCTTAGGAAGATTCTGAAGATCACTTGGCAGGATAAAAAAACAGACAGACAGTGAGGTCCTTTCTCAAAGTAAACTACCCAGAATTCAAACTCTGCTGCAGAGAGTGCAACCCTAAGTGGCCACATTGTTTGAATAACAAATGTACACTTGCCAAAAGGGTGATTTTATGGAGAACTCATACAAAACAAGTGTTCAAAAGAGGGTCAGAGATGATGCAAGTACACTCTCAAAATCTAGGAACTTTGAAATTGATTGCATGACATGGAAATCACTGATACAGGATTGCCCGGCATGGCCTGGCCTCATCAGAGAAAGTGCTTTTCTATAAGCAAAGCAGAATTAAAGTAACTTAAAAAAAAAAAAAGTCAGATTTGCAAATTTAAAGAATTCACTCCAAATGTTCACATGGACTATTTCTGTCTGATCTGTGGTGGAGCATTCTGAGCTCATATCGGTCTGCTTAGCCACAGCAGGACATACTATAACTTGACTCTAACAAAGTGGTGTCATTTTGGTCCTCTTTGAGAATGAATGACAATATCCAACAACCAACCAACTTCCGTATAAATAAGGAGGTATGATTTGTTCTTATTATCAGTACTCTTTTCATATTTGTCACTTATGTAACTGTTCTCATAACAAGTGTGGAACAACAGATTGTACTCAAGTTCGTATCAATGAGATTTGGAAAAAATAATGTGACCTGTATTCAGTCCAATATGGCATTTCGCTAACTGATTCCCAAGATTAAGTATGTAATGGGAAAATACCTGAACTGGCCAGACTAGCCTTGATCTTTTACTTGTTTTTTTTCCCTATGAAGAGCTGCCAATCTGTACACACAAATACACTGATGAATGAACGTATGATTCTGGGGCAAAGTAGGATCCAAAGGTGAATGATGATATTCCAGAGGGGTTTTGTTTTCCCTTAGATTAACAAGAGAACTTTCACAAGGACTTATTCTTAGTGATGATGCAATTGGCACCAGGTTTTGGCAACCAGCACCTATGCAGGGAGATAAGATCAATATTCCTTTAGGAAGAAAAGCTGCTGTCCTGCTAATGGATACAGCAAACCAGAAGAAACCAGAGATAACAGAATAATAAAGCTGTAAGGAATCTAAGAGATCATCTATCTCAAGTCCTTTATTTTATAGATTAACTGAGATCCAGAGAAATTAGGAAACCTGCTCAGAGCACAGTAGTTAAGAGGACTAAAAATCTGGTCTTCCAACTTCTAGTCAGGAAATTTTTTCCATTAAGCTAACATTCATGGGAATAGAGAGGAGGGGAGGAAGAGAGCTGCATTTTGTCAAGTGCTCTGAATACATTTAAAGGGTCCTCCAGTAAGCCTCAGTCTCCTTTAACAGAATATAAACTTGCCTAGATTTATTTCCCACAGTTAGTGAACTTGGGATTCGGGGACAATGAATTGATAATGAATTCTATAGACTCAGAGGATATTCAGGCACTTTCTTTTTATTAAAAAAAAAAAAATGTTGTATTTGTTTTTTTCAGTCCTGTTGAAGAAGTAGCAGGAATATTCAGAAATGGGAAGGCAGCTTCAAATATGAAGAATTCACAGTGGTGTTCTTTTAACTAAAAGGAACCTTTTATTGTCATGAAAAAGTCATGGACAAAATAAAAAATAATTTTGTAGTGATTTGGAAAAAAATGACTTCTTTTAAAAAGTTGGAAGGGAAGAGGAGTAGAGTAAGGGCAGATCTAGGGAGGAGTTGTGGAGAGCCAGGGAGGAGGTTGGTCTAGAACAAACTCACTGGCTAGGTGAGCAGTTGCAGAATAAATAATGAGATGATTAAGTTTGTCTTGGATATGCTAACTAGACAATCCCAGGAAATTTACCTCTTTTTGTATTAAATGATGGTTGATAATGGGAACTGGAAAGGCTTGTTTCATCATTTACTTTATTCCTAATAATGGGGTCTAATGAACTCAAAGTTCACATCAGTGTCCTACTCTCCATAACTCCGTTTTTGGTACTCTAGGTGAAGATATTGTATTGGTTTGTCATTTCCTTCTATAATTCATTTTATAGATGAGGAAATTGAGGCCAACAGGGCTGCATGACTTGTCCAGAATCACACAGCTAGTAGGTGTTTGAGACCACATTTGAACTCTGGTTTTTCTGATTCCAGACCCAGCACTTTATCCACTCAGACATCTAGTTGCTCTCAGTTCTGGCTTAGTGGTCTATAGGTTTTTCTTAATGCATGCTTTGAAATGCATAACAGGGTTCTTCCTTTCTGCTTCAACACACACTTCAAAAAAGCAGATTCACACACCATCCACATTCAACTTTCGTATTTTCTTCCAGGGTTGAACACTCACTCTGTTGGAGATCCACAACCACCACCACCATCACATTTATTTATATAATGCTTACTCTGTGCGAGTATTGTCCTTTTTTTTTTTTGAAGTGCTTTATATTAATCTCATTTGATCCCCATAGAAATCCTAGATGGTAGGTGCTGTTATTATCCCCATTTTACAGAAGAGGAAACTAAAGCAGAAAGAGGTTAAGTGACAGATGTTAAATCACACAACTAGGAAATATCTGCTAGTAGAATAAGAATCAGTGGATTTGTGAAAAATGGGGCTTCCTCGGGTCATGTGTTAGCTCAAAGAAAAGTGTGTGGTTCAGTAGAAAGATCATTTTGAATCAGAAACTTGTTGTGGAGTTGTAACAGATCTTTGACAGAATGAGTGTCCAATCCTGGAAGCATATATAAATTACTCCTCTGCTACTTAATACCTGTGTGACCTTGGATAAATCATTCAACCTACTGGGTCTCAGTTCTTCATCTGTAAAATGAGACCATGTTAAGATAGCTTCTCACTTTACTTCCAGCTTTAAATTTATGATCCTATGATCTATTATAAAGACCATGTTCTACCTTGTCTTTTTTTAAAATTGTTATGGCAATAATCTTTGTTAAATGCAGCAGCTTTAAGGACTAATAAATTATTTACATAAAACCAAATTTATTATATAATAATAGTATGTCATTAATATGCAATAAATTCTATCTTTTCCATGCAAGTCCTTCTTGGTGACACAACAGCCCCCGGTCACGCCCTCATCATTTATCTCAGCTTTCTGTCTCTTGCTGTTACAACCCATCCTCTTCCACACAATTTCAAAAATAATCTTTGCAAAGCATAAATCTGATAATTTCACTTCCCTTCTTCAGGACATTCAGGGGCTTCCTTTGGCCTTTAGTCTAAAATACAAACCCTTTAGGAATAGCTAGATGGCTCAATGGAGAGAGTGCTGGGACTGGAGTCAGGAAAACCTGACAGTGAATGTGGACTCAGACACTTACTAGCTGTCCTGGTCAAGTCCTTGCGGGGTGGGGGTGGGGGTGGTGGTGACAGAAAGTTAGACACATAACCAAGCAACAACAACAAGCTCTTCATTTCGGTATTTAAGCTCTTCACAACTAGCTTCAGCTCACCTTTGCAGACTAATTTTACATTATTCTGCTTTTATGTATGTATGTATGTATATATTCTAACCAAGCCTCTACTGGGTGTTCTCTGAACTTAGCTTTCCAGCTCCAGCTCCTTTACCCATGTATAAAATGTATTCCCAACTGTAACTTCTATTTAGAATCATTCCTAGTTCCCTTCAGAGATAAGCTCAAATGGTACCCAGTATGAAAAGCCTTTCCTGACTTCTTTAGATATTAGTGATCTTTCAATTCCAGTGATCATGTCATGTGCATACTTATCTATGGATATGTTCTTTTCTCCCAGTAGAATATACATTCTTTTCCCCCAGTAGAATATAAACTTTCTAAGGGTATAGACTGTTTAAAAAAAATTTTTTTACGTTTCTATTTCCAAATTCTAGTACAGTACCTTGCTTATAATAAATGAATTGCTAAATTACTTTTGGATTAAATTGAATATTTCAGTTCACAAATTCTCCCATGGAATATTACTCCCCCCCCCCCCAAAAAAAGATGGGTCTTTTCACTGACAAATTGCCTATTTGTCAAATATGAATAGTATTCAATAAGCTGAGCATAGTGATAACAATAACGAATCAAGCCATTAAAATTATATAATAGTGCTATTTACATAGTGCTTTAACATTTACAAAGCCTTTTATAAATGTTATCTATCCTATTATAGCTTCACAATAGCCTGGTGGGGTAGGTAATATTATCATCTTATTCCACAGATAAGAAATTGAGGTGAAGAGGGTTTAAGTGACTTGTCTGTAGCCAAAGAGCTAGGTTGAGGTATACTCTTTGATCCATCCTGTCTCCTGTTTTTCTTATTATATCATGCTACCTAATCCTGAATTAATATTTTATGCCTGGATTACAAGGACTAATACTGGTCCTTGAGAAGAGTTAATAAAACACATCTCTATCCTTTTGATAGAGGAGTGGAGCACTATAGGTACAGCAGGTTCTTCAGACAGCTGATTTATTGTTTGCTTTTGTTTAAATAGTTTTTCTTTGTTACAAGGGTGGATTCAGGGAAGTGGAAGGGATGTGAATCCTGAAATCAGCTTATTCTCTCTCCTTTTTTCAGAAATGCTAAAACATTCACTTTAGGAACTTAATTTCCCAAACTGTCTTTTTACAATAGTGGTGTCCTCAAACTACTGGCCCGCGGGCCAGATGCGGCAGCGGAGGACGATTATCTCCTTCACCCAGGGCTATGAAGTTTATTTAAAGGCCCACAAAACAAAATTTTTGTTTTTACTATAGTCCAGCCCTCCAACAGTCTGAGGAACAGTGAACTGGCCTCCTATTTAAAAAGTTTGAGGACCCCTGGAATTTAGGCAATCATGATGTACTTAGACTGCCTTGATTAGTATCTTTAAGATAACTATAATGGGAACTCAGGCTTTCCCAGATTGCCTTTGTTAGTATCTTCTAGGCAGTCTCAACATCTCAATATACATCCTGTTCTCACCTGTATTTCCCCTCCTCCCCAGAGAACTCCCAAGGTTATATTTCTCCTATAAAGGTTGTGCTTATGATGAAGATCTTTGCTAAATTCAGGATTACGCCTACTTATGAGGTGTACTCTCTCTCCTCATATTCCCTTTAATAGTGCCTTTCTCTTTACTATAGCTAACTCTGGTTAGTCTGCTAAATTCCTGTATGGATTTAGCCTGCCACCACTCAATGATGTACTCATTGATGTACTCACACCTCATGGCATATTCTTTTAATGGCTTCTTCTAAATTTTCCTTTCTAACTCTAGAGCTATTTCAAATCTTTCAGGATTTGCCTATTTTACCTTTTCATTTCATTACATTAACTAGTTCATTTACCATTTCATTACTATTTATTCATTCAGTAAACTCTTTTAAATAAAGGTCCCTTTTGACAAAGAGAATGCCCATCACATATGGCTGGGGCCTTGTATTTTGAACTAGGAATTGCTACTCTGACCTCGTCAGGACATTGAGAAATTAATAGTGCAAGAAATAAAAGACAAATGAAATAGGAACACACACACACACACTCATCCACATTAGACATGTTCTACTACATTCATGATTCTAGGATTGATCTTGTAGGTGGTTACTCTTACTACTTTAGATCCTGAGCACTCACTGGTATGTTTGTTAATAGTAATTGTTCTCATTTATCTACATCTAAATATTAAAATGGCAAAAGGCACGATTTGATAACAAATGAGATAGAATATTGGAAGAATAATGGGATTAGCAATGAGAATGACAATTGAGAAATGGTTTGATTTAAAGCATTACTTCTTTATGAATTCAAGGAGAATGTGTTTTTGACATTTTATCTTTGAGGATCTATTTAATAAATTATGAAGAGTGAACGAGATGAGGCGAGATCTTTCAAGACAGTTGTGAAAATCGAGTAAGGCTTCATCTATTTCAAAGTTTGAGTAGGCCTACAGGACTTTAAGCATTAAGTCAAGGGCATACTTAAGCCCCCTCCCTGCTATCTTCCTAAGGGTATACTTAAGTCCCCTTCCTGTTATCCTCACTATTTCAGTCAAATATGGGCAACTATGTACTTATTGGTCAAGTTCAATTTCTTGGGTAGTTCCCGAATTTAGAATGTAAGATCCTCAGCCAATTAGGATGAGGGTCAGTGGTGGGAGGGGGTATTTGCATAAGGGATAAAATGTGTTGACCCTGCCCCCTACAGTGCCTCCTCCCTTCAATCGTCTGCTCTATGTTTGGGACACCCAATTCTCAGGAGAACGTATAATAAACTTTGCTTTGCTTCTAGATATCTCTCCAGCTTTTTTATTAAATGCTGTCTGAACCACACAAGAGTAATATCATGTAGTAATATAAAATATATTAAACTGACATACAAATAAACAGGTTAACATAAAAAATATTAGCTTGAAAGAAACTGAAGAGATGCTTCTTTTTGTCATTGTTGGAAAGAAGCTGAAGAAACAGTAATGGAAAGAACTTAAGAGATGTTCCCAAGTTTTTTAATGGAGAGGATCGAAGAGATGATTTTACTTACTATCTTAAAAAATAATGAAGTAATAATACTTCATTTCCAGACCTGTGAAGAGGATTCTACTCTTGATATTTTAAGGATTTGAAGTGACTTTGGTGATGGCATTTGTCATAGTCAAATATTTTAAATAGTTAAATATATAGCTTCTCTTCAACAATTAGGCTTCAGAGAATAGCATAGGTTTACAATTAGAAGAAAGCAGATGGAGCTGCTCTCTTTCTTCCTCTAGAAGCAAAGTGTGAAAGCACCCTTTTACTGTGCTTTCTAACCTGAAATATAGCAGGTTCTAGTAAGGTTGCCTCCACCAACCTTACTAGAACCAAAAAATAATGATTTTTAGAAGCCTATACATAGTGGTCTTTGTCCAAGCAAGTCTGAGAAAGGAGGTCATGAACCTCTAAATTCTTAAATTGACTTCTGCTTTACAAGCTAAAGACTAGAAATCCTCCGAATGTATGTTTCCAACCTTGGGGTTACCTCATGGGTTAAAGTTTGAATGTTCCCAAATGAATTCCTGAATTGGAGATCTAGACTTACGGAGAGGAAGAAAACTTACTTAAGAGCATGCTTCTTAAAGAAGCTCTTCCATAAAATATTGACCTTGTGAACTCTCCATGAGTTGATTAGTTGTGGCCAATCACACACCCCTCTCTGATTTTTAAGGAATATGAGTTGCTAGCAATCTTAACCACAAAAACATGCCATCTCAATCAGGTTTTCACTGACTTGTACTCCACTTTGTAGACCAGGGAGATCACCCCAAACTTTAGTGAAGGAAGTAAAAACAAAGGTCTTACCTCAGATCTAACTCAAACCATATCTAATTTATAGAGTAAATGGAAGGCAATGGGTGGGTCTCAGCCCAAATTAATTAAAGAGCAATTGTCTTGGGGGCTAAGAGTGATCACATTACTGGGTCATCTCTTTTGGAGACTGCCTAGCCTTTTAAGGTGTGAGATCTTTATAAAAATAGGAGGAAAAGGGTTAGATTACAAATTAATAATGGGTTATTCACATAATAGTAGAATTTAATTTCCCCTACTGGATTAAGTGAACTTGCCCAAGTTCTCATAATTACAAAGTATGTGAAGCCAAATTTGAACTTCTGACTCAAACCCAGCACTCTATTCACTTGCCATTCAGCTGCCCTGTTATTTGTTTGTTGTTTGTTGTTATTGAGGTCTTTTTTTGTCTTGCCCTACTCTTTGTGACTTTATTTCGGGGTTTTCTTGGCAAAGATACTGGAGTGATTTGCCATTTCCTTTTCCAGTTTTCCAGTAATGAAGATCAAGAACTGAGGAAAACAGGGTTAAGTAACTTGCCCAGGGTCACACAGCTAATAAGTATCTGAGGCTGGATTTGTACTTAAAAAGATGAATCTTCTTGATTTTAAGACCAGTAGTCTATCCATTGTACCATTTATGTGCTGTATGTGTATATGTGTGTGTGTATATTTCTGCATTCTGAATCTTCCACTTTTCCATTAGTAGATGAGTAGCATATTTCATCCTTAGTCCTCCAGAAATGTAGCTGTTCCTTATACAGATCAGAGTTTCTAAGTCTTCCAAAGTTGTTTGTCTTTACAATAATGTTGTCATTTTATAAATTGCTTTCCAGGTTTTGTTCATTTCATTCTCCATTAATTCATACTAGTCTTCCCAAGTTCTCTGGAACCATGTCCTTGACATTTTCTCCTACCATAATAGTATTGATGGGGTGTGAAACTGTGCTCCCTTTTGATCTGTAAAATTAACACTCTGAAATTCTGTCCCCTTTTTGACTCCTGACTCTCCCAGACTCTGTGGAGTCTGTGAGAGAGCTTCTCAGTTTGATAACTTTGGGGGCATAATTCCAGATTGCTCTCCAGAATGGTTGGATTCGTTCACAACTCCATCAACAATGCATCAGTGTCCCAGTTTTCCTGCATCCCCTCCAACATTCATCATTATTTTTTCCTGTCATCTTAGCCAATCTGACAGGTGTATAGTGGTATCTCAGAGTTGTCTTAATTTGCATTTCTCTGATCAATAATGATTTGGAACATTCTTTCATATGAGTGGTAATAGTTTCAATTTCATCATCTGAAAATTGTCTGTTCATATCCTTTGATCATTTATCAATTGGAGAATGGCTTGATTTCCTATAAATTAGAGTCATTCTCTATATATTTTCGAAATGAAGCCTTTATCAGAACCTTTAACTGTGAAGATGTTCCTGCAGTGCTACTACTGGGCTTATACCCCAAAGAGATACTAAAGAAGGGAAAGGGACCTGTATGTGCCAAAATGTTTGTGGCAACCCTGTTTGTAGTAGCTAGAAACTGGAAAATGAATGGATGCCCATCAGTTGGAGAATGGTTGGGTAAATTGTGGTATATGAATGTTATGAAATATTATTGTTCTGTAAGAAATGACCAGCAGGATGAATACAGAGAGGCTTGGAGAGACTTACATGAACTGATGCTGAGTGAAATGAGCAGAACCAGGAGATCAGTATAGACCTCAACAACGATACTGTATGAGGATGATTCTGATGGAAGTGGATTTCTTTGACAAAGAGACCTAACTCAGTTTCAATTGATCAATGATGGACAGAAGCAGCTACACTCAAAGAAAGAACACTGGGAAATGAATGTAAACTGTTTGCATTTTTGTTTTTCTTCCTGGGTTATTTCTACCTTCTGAATCCAGTTCTCCCTGTGCAACAAGAGAACTGTTGAGTTCTGCACACATATATTGTATCTAGGATATACTGTGACATATTTAACATATATAGGACCGCTTGCCATCTAGGGGAGGGGATAGAGGGAGAGAGGGGAAAAATTGAAACAGAAGTAAGTGCAAGGGATAATGTTGTAAAAAATTATCCTGGCATGGGTTCTGTCAATAAAAAGTTATTATAATTAAAAAAAAAAAAAAAAAGAGAGAGAGAGCTTCTCAGGCTGGGCCATTTCTAAGGCAAATCACCTCCATTGATATCCAGATCTCCATTCAAATTCAGGCTGAAAAAGCCTTCAAAGTAATTTCATTTGGGAAATCCTGGTCTGCTCAGCTGAAATTGCCCCAGCACTCCCTCCCCTCCCTGCCAAATCTGCTCATATAATAAGTTTCTGTTTATTCATTTCTTTGCAGAAGGCCAAAAGTAGCATGCTCTGCCTCTTTGGTATAGCTATCAGGACTCTGTCCACTGAGAAGGCATTCTCTTCTCAGTGTCAACTTCCATTTTCCTAATAGGATTTTGGCATTGAAGAAGTCAGTTTTTCTAGCAAAGCTGACATCTCATCCAACAATAAACTTCCATTTTTGCTACAACTCTGATTGCCACTAGAACCCCATCAGTATTTCATCATATTTAGATACCATAATTTGTTTAGCTATTCCACAATTGATAGGCATCCCTTTGTAATCAAATTCTTTGTCACTTCATAAAATGCTATAAATATTTTTGTACCTCAGAATTTATTTTGTTTAGGTCTAATTCCTCCCTTAGTCTACTCTCCTTCTAATTCCCCCCTTTTCTCCTTCCCTTTCCCTCTTATTTCCCTATTGAAAAAAATTTCATTTCTGTATACAGTTGTGTATGTTCTCTTCCTTCTTTTGTGCCATTCAGAGAAGAGTTCAAGCATACTCCCCACATCCCTCCCTTTTTATTTGTACAGATTTCTACTTGTTCACCAGAATTTTCCCTAACCTCCCTTTCTTTTCCTTTGCCATGTATTCTTTTTGTTCTTTTGAAGTCATCAAGTTATAACAAAACCATTCCAAAGAATACTGTCTAATTAGACTTTCTCTATGACTCCTAATGAGAATAGGAGTCAGAAAAGACATATATCATTCATTTCCCCATATTAGAAATGTAAGTGGTTTATCCTTATGGGCTCTCTTATGATTGTCATTTGTTTACTTTTTTATGTTTTTATTGATCCCAGCATTTACATTTCAAAGTTTCTACTCGGGCTTTAATCTTTTCAACACAAATGCTTAGAAATCCTCTATTGCATTAAAAATCTATTTGCCTCACCTTGCCAATTATGCTCAATTTGGGGGGGGGGTAAATTATTCTTGGCTCTAAGCAAGAATTTTTAATCTTTTTTAACCTTTGCTCTCTTGATTACTGTATTCCAAGGTTTCTTCTCTTTCATAGAAGTGGCTGCTAAGATGTGTGATCCTGAATAGGTTCAAGACATTTTTAATAGACTTGGTGTGGAAGATGCTATCCTCATCCAAGAGAACAATGGAAACTGAATGCAGATCAAAGCATACTATTTTCATCTTCCCCCCCCCCCCCATTTTTTGGATACTTGTAGTATTTGTTTTTCTTTGATCTAGAAAGATTTGGATTTTGCCTATAATGTTCCTGTGAATTTTCATTTTGAGATTTCTTTCAGGTTGTGATTTGGATTCTTTCCATTTCTACTTTTGTCCTCTGGTTCTATAATAAGGGCAGTTTTCTTTTATTATTTCTTAAAATATGATTTCTAGACTTTTTTTTGGTGATGATATTCAGGTAGTCCATTTATTCTTTTTTTTTTTCTCCTTGATCTGTTTTCTAGGGCATACATTTTTGTGATGACATAAATTTTCTTCAATTTTTTCAATCTTTTGACTTTGTTGTTTTATGGAGTCATTGGCTTTGATCCATTCTCATTTTTTAAGAAGTTTGTTGCTTGGGTGAGACATTGTATCTTTTATGCCAAAGCTATTAAATTTTTTTCCAATTTTTTTCTCCTATAGTTTCTATTTCTAATGTTTTCCTCCAGTACTCTCATTTCATTTATAAAGACATTTTAAACTCTTGCTTCATCTGCTCCAGGAAATCTAGTTGAATTTATACCCAAGTTGTGTTTTTCTTTGAGGATTTCTTATCAATTTTTAAAGAATTATTCTCTTATTGTGGGTTTGCTTCTTGAATTTCTTTCACTGTTAGTTTTTTAATGGTTAGATTGTTTTTGTTTGTTTATTCTTCCAGTCTCCTTTTTGACTTTGTACTTTATGTTAAGGTCAGACTCTGCACACTTCTGGAAGGAATATTCTTACTGCTGCTTTCTTGGGATATAGGATGTTATTCAAGCTTTCAGGGATATCTCAGGTTGGTGACCTGAAAGCTTTTAGTGCTCCCAAAGTGGTCTGATCCAGAGCATTCTCATTGCTTACTCCTTGGTCTGAATATTATTAAATCCTGTCTTGGGTTTAGATCTGTACATCAGTGGAATGTTTCTGTCAACCATTTGGAAAGCTCAACTATTTGAAAGTGACAGAACTCATTCAATTAGTTATCAAGTAAAGTTTGTAAGCTTCCTTTTAGAAAGAGTTTCCTGCCTTGGTTATACCTTTTCAAGATTCAGATTGGTCTAGGAGTTAGAAATGAGATCGTTATCTGCTACTTCAGTCAGAGCCACACAAGTGCTACTTGCTTCTGACTTTCTTTGTATTTCAGGGAACTGCACAGGACCTACGGTAGTTCCTTACCACTGAATTTAAAGATGTATTTGTCAATGAATAACAACTGGTTCTCCAGGAAAAAAAAAATTATTCTCCAGCACACTTAAGTTTAATAAGAATTATTAACATTTTATCTATCAGTTTTTTAAATCTAGGCAATCAATAATAAAATTGTTTTGGTGTGTAGTGTTTGCCTATTTTTTTTTCCAATTGCATGTAAAGAAAGTTTTCAAAATTCATTTTTGTAAGATTTGGGGTCTCAAATTTTTCTTCCTGTTTTCCATTCCCTTTTCCCAAGACAACAAGCAATCTGATATAAGCTATATATGCACAATCATGTTAAACATATTTCCATATTAGTTATGTTGTGAAAGAAGAATCAGAACAAAAGGAAAAAACCACAAGAAAGAAAAAAATTTTTTAAAGTGAACAGTATGCCTCAATCTACGTTCAGATTCCATAATTCTTTCTTGGGATATTGATGGCATTTTCCATTACAAATCTTTTGGAATTATCTTGAATCACTGTACTGCTGATAAGAGTTAAATCTATCATACCTGATCATTACAACAATATTGCTGTTACTGTATAAAATGTCCTCTTAGTTCTGATCACTTCATTCAGCATCAGTTCATGTAAAATTTTCCAAGTTTTAAAAAAAATCTTCCTGATCTTTATTTCTTGCCTTTACTTTGACATCTTGGCTCTGTGCCACCCCCACCTCCTCTTCTTGTTCATTATTTGTTATAGAACAATAGTATTCCATTCATATACTACAACTTGTCCCCCTCAATTTCCAATTCTTTGCCACCACAAAAAGCTTTATATGTATCAGACAGCAAGCAATCTGATATAGGCTATGTATGTACAATCATGTTAAATATATTTCCATATTAGGGTCAGGTTGCAAAAGAAGAATCAGAATAATAAGGAAAAAACACAAGGGAAAAAAAGCCCAAAATTTTAAATAATGAAAATAGTATGCTTTTTATATGTGGATCCTTTCTCTTTTTCATGATCTTTTTGGAATATAGAGCTAATAATAATATTAGCTGGATCAAAGTATATGTACAATTTTATATCAGTTTGGTCATAGTTCCAAACTTCTCTTCAGAATAGTTGAATCATTTCACAATTCTGCCAACAGTGCATTAGTATTCCAATTTTTTTTATATATCCTCCAACTTTTTATCATTTTCTTTTTCTGTCATCTTAGCCAGTCTGACAAGTTTATTAGTGGAACCTCAGAGTTGTTTTAATTTGCATCTCTCAATAGTGATTTAGATTTGGAACAAAAGGTTATGCAAGGGTCAATGTTGGAAAAGTTACCCATGCATATACTTTGTAAATAAAAAAGCTTAAAAAAAATTTTTTTAAATAGGGATTTAGAGCATTTTTTTTCCCAGATGATTGTAGATGGCTTTGATTTCTTCATCTGAAAATTGCCTGTTCATATCCTTTGATGATTTATCAACTGGGGAATGACTTGTACTCTTATGAATTTGATTCAGTTCTATATACTTTAGAAATGAGGTCTTTGTGGCCTGGAGAGACTTACATGAACTGATGCTGAGTGAAATGAGCAGGACCAGGAGATCATTATATACTTCAACAACAATACTATATGATGACCAGTTCTGATGGATCAGGCCCCTCAGCAACGAGATCAACCAAATCATTTCTAATGGAGCAGTAATGAACTGAACTAGCTATGCCCAGAAAAAGAACTCTGGGAGATGACTAAAAACCATTACATTGAATTCCCAATCCCTATATTTATGCACACCTGCATTTTTGATTTCCTTCACAAGCTAATTGTACAATATTTCAGAGTCTGATTCTTTTTCTACAGCAAAATAACGTTTTGGTCAGGTATACTTATTGTGTATCTAATTTATATTTTAATATATTTAACATCTACTGGTCATCCTGCCATCTAGGGAAGGGGGTGGGGGGGTAAGAGGTGAAAAATTGGAACAAGAGGTTTGGCAATTGTTAATGCTATAAAGTTACCCATGTTTATATCCTGTAAATAAAAGGCTATTAAATTAAAAAAAAAAAAAAAAAAAAAAAAGAAAGAAAGAAATGAGGTCTTTGTGAACTGACTCAACCATTCTGGAGACCAATTTGGAACTATGCCCAAAGGGCTATATAACTGTGCATACCCTTTGATCCAATAATGTTCTTACTGGGCTTATATCCCAAAGAGATCAAAAGAAGGGAAAAGGACCCACATGTGCAAAAATGTTTGTGGCAGCCCTTTTTGTAATGGCAAGAAACCGGAAACTAAGTGGATGCCCATCAGTTGGAGAATGTCTGAAAAAGTTATGATATATAATGTTATGGAGTATTATTGTTCTATAAGAAACAATCAGCAGGATGATTTCAGAGAGACCTAGAGAGACTTACATCAAGTGGTGCTAAGTGAAGTGAGCAGAACCAGATCATTATACATGGCAACAACAAGATTATAGGATGATCAATTCTGATGGACATGGCTCTGTTCAACGAGATGATTCAAGCCAGTTCCAATGGTTTTAGGATGATGAGAGCCATTTGAACCCAGAGAGAGGACTGTGGAACTAAGTGTGGATCACAACATACTATTTTCAGTCTTTTTTGTTATTGTTTCCTTGCATTTTGTTTTCTTTCTCAATTTTTTTTTTTCCTTTTTGACCTGATTTTTCTTGAGGCTGCTAATTGTGGAAATATGTATAGAAGAATCGTGCATGTTTCATATATATTGGATTACTTGCCATCTAGAGGAGGAGGGTGGGGAAAGGGAGGATAAAAATTTGGAACATAAGATTTTGCAAGGGTGAATATTGAAAATTATACATGTGTGTGTTTTGAAAATAAGAAGCTTTAATATTTAAAAAAAAGAAAAGAAAAGAAATGAGGCCTTTATCAGAAAACACTAGCTGTAAAAATTATTTCCCAGCTTTCTGTTTTCCTTCTAATCTTGGCTGTCTTGGTTTTGTTTGTACAGACTCTTTTTTATTTAATGTCATCAAAATTGTCTGTTTTGCATTTCATAATGTCTTCTAGTTCTTCTTTGGTCATAAATTCCTCCCTTTTCCAAAGATCTGACAGGCAAATTATCCCTTCTCCTAATCTGCTTACAATATCACCTTTTATGCATGAACCCATTCTGATCTTATCTTGGTATAGGGTGTGACTTGTTGGTCTGTGCCTAGTTTCTGCAGTACTATTTTCCAGTTAAGCCAGCAATTGTACATTATTTGTTACTTCTAATTAAGCTTTAGTTCTTTCATCTATGCACATCTTGTCTATCCACCTAGATTCTGTATTTTGTTCTTTTACCTCTTTCATGGTATTTGGGCAAAATGTCTATGGATAGACAAGGTAGATAGCTTCACAAGTTGTAATATGCAATGTATATAATAAGAGATTTCAAAATATCAGTTTTTAATAAATGCATATATTTTTTAGTGCCAGAATGTTTTATCTCCACTTTTGTGATAAGTCAAGTTGTATGTGTAAATGGCTTAAACCGGATAGACAGGATCATATCTTTTGAGATTCATAACAACAAAGTTTTTTTTTTTTTTTTTTTTTGTAAAGCCCTTTGCAAACTTTATTTTTTTATTTTTTATTTAATAGCCTTTTATTTACAGGATTTATACATGGGTAACTTTACAGCATTAACAATTGCCAAACCTCTTGTTCCAATTTTTCACCTCTTACTCCCCCCCCCCACCCCCTCCCCTAGATGGCAGGATGACCAGTAGATGCATAACAACAAAGTTAAACAGCTGAGTCAAGATTAAGGAAAGAGACAAAGGAATAGGAAGGTAATAAAGCATTTATGTAGCACCTACTGTATGCCAGCCACTGTGCTTAAGTTTATAAATATCTCATTTGATCCTCACAATAACCCTTTCAGGTAGGGGCAATTTTTAAAGCAAGATAAAATTGAAATAAACACTGTCAGAGAGAACGCTATCAGAGGCTGCAGGGGAAAACAATACCAACAAAGAAGGGGGGAAATGATAACAGCTGATGGAGATGGGGTGAGGGAGAGGAAATCTGCCTGAGAGAGAACACAGTGTCTCAGACAAAAATACCTGCTTTCTGAAACTAGGCATTGACCCACACTTAACACTGTACACCAAGATAAGGTCAAAATAGGTTCATGATCTAGGCATAAAGAATGAGATTATAAATAAATTAGAAGAACATAGGATAGTTTACCTCTCACACCTGTGGAACAGGAGGAATTTATGACCAAAGAGGAACTAGAGATCATTATTGATCAAAAAATAGAAAATTTTGATTATACCAAATTGAAAAGTTTTTGTACAAACAAAATGAATGCAGACAAGATTAGAAGGGAAGCGATAAACTGGGAAAACATTTTTACAGTCAAAGGTTCTGATAAAGGCCTCATTTCCAAAATATATAGAGAATTGACTCTAATTTATAAGAAACCAAACCATTCTCCAATTGATAAAGGGTCAAAGGATATGAACAGACAATTCTCAGACGAAGAAATTGAAACAATTTCTAGCCATATGAAAATATGCTCCAAGTCATTATTAATCAGAGAAATGCAAATTAAGACAACTCTGAGATACCACTACATACCTATCAGTTTGGCTAGAATGACAGGGAAAGATAATGCAGAATGTTGGAGGGGATGTGGGAAAACAGGGACACTGATACATTGTTGGTAGAATTGTGAATACATCCAGTCATTCTGGAGAATGATTTGGAAGTATGCTCAAAAAGTTATCAAACTGTGCATATTATTTGTTCCAGCAGTGTTACTACTGGGCTTATATCCCAAAGAGATTTTAAAGAAGGGAAAGGGACCTGTATGTGTAAGAATGTTTGTGGCAGCCCTCTTCATAGTGGCCAAAAACTGGAAACTGAGTAGATGCCCATCAATTGGAGAATGGTTGGGTAAATTGTGGTTTATGAATATTAAGGGATATTATTGTTCTGGAGGAAATGATCAGCAGGATGATCTCAGAAAGGCCTGGAGAGACTTACATGAACTGATGCTGAGTGAAATGAGCAGGATCAGGAGATCATTATATACTTCAACAACAATACCATATGATGATCAATTCTGATGGATGTGGCCCTCTTCAACAATGAGATGAACCAAATCAATTCCAATAGAGCAGTAATGAATTGAACCAGCTACATCAAGCAAAAGAACTCTTGGAGATGACTATGAACCACTATATGGAATTCCCAATTCCTCAATTTTTGTCCGCTTGCATTTTTGATTTCCTTCACAGGCTAATTGTACACTATTTCAAAGTCTAATTCTTTTTGTACAGCAAAATAACTGTATGGACATGTATACATATATTGTATTTAACTTATACTTCAACATATTTAACATGTATTGGTCAACCTGCCATCTGGGGGAAGGGGTAGGGGAAAGGAGGGGAAAAGTTGGAAAAAAGATTTTACAATTGTCAATGTTGAAAAATTACCTATGCATATATCTTGTAAATAAAAAGCTATAATTAAAAAAAAATAATAAATTTTTAAAAATACCTGCCTTCCTTGGAGAGGTCAGCCCTAACTTTTGGCTGGTGCTCCACCTAGGGTAGTATTGTCTGACACAGAGAATATCGGAAAATATACAGATATCTGAAGGATCACTTAGAAAAGGTGCTTCTTGATTCTCTAGGGGCTAGGGTGTGAGTTCTTCCTTGGTAAATAAAACTGTTTTATGTTTGAGCTTTATGAGATGATGTGTGTTAGAGGAACTAATTGCTACCCTTGGGAGGGTGCCAGATACTGAAACTGAAATGTTCTTCTGGGTAGGAACAAAGTTTTAGAGAAATAAGAGGGTTTTCAGAGTAGAATGGGGTCCCTTGAGTAAGGAGAGATCCTCTGATAAAATGCATGCATATACATAAATATATATATATATATATATATATATATATATATATATATATATACACACATATGAAAAAACTTTGGAAACTGTAAAGTGCTATACATTTTTAAATGGCTTGTTAAAGATATAATAGAGAGCAGTCTGACTGAAGAGGCTTGGTTCCCCTTGAGGCATCTGGCTTCAAGTATGTGCCTAATTATAATTCTCAGGACTTATGTCTTGTGAGACATGTTCCACATCCTGGTTTCAGAGACCAGTTCCATGACCTCTCCTCACAGTAGATCATCATGAATTTACCAAAATCTTTTCTCTCCTTCACTCTCATCTTCAACCCTACCCATGACCACCATAAACTAGCCTAATTCTTTGAGATACATTTAAGATTATTACCCTCTTTGTTTTAATCCTGAATAAATGCTTTACTTTTAAAATGCACATTTCTTGTCCTGGTCTGCTAATAACATCTGTAACTATATAGATGAAAGTAGAAATTATGAGACTTGAGCTAGTTAAGGCTTACATCATTTAAGTTATTCTTATATTGAACCCAGTAATCTATGGGAATTTGAAAGTGAATAAAAGCCACAGATAGCATTGTGTCAATGTTCAGACATTTTAGAATTGTCTTTCCTTATTTGTACTTCACTTCAATATATAAATGAATTGTAATCTACTTTTTAGAGTCTTATCTATGTCATTATAGCATGATGGAAAGAACACTTGACTAGAAGTTGGGTTCTGTCTTTAAGTGTATAACTTTCAATAAATCATTGACCTTTCTAAGGGCAGGACAGTCTTTTTGACTCTAAAATAACAGAATGACTTAGATAATTTCTAAGGTTCAGCCTTTTGTGATTCCATGTTTCTAATGATTCACCTAAATCAAGAGCTCAAAAATGACTACTGGTTGGTGATGAGGTCTTCAGTGTCAGGTGTAATTAATTAGTAGAGGACTTGATCGCTGAGGCAAACAGGCAGAAGGCTCTGAAAGAGATCACCTTAGCTCCATGGTCAGCCTTTGGGGAGATGGTCTAGTCTGAAATCCAAGTTATGTCAAACTCCTGAAACTCATCCTCTTGTGGAGTCAGTGCAGTCTCACCTTGCCATGCCCTGTCAGGAGGTTAAGTTTTCCCTATAAAATCTATGTAGGCCCATGACTTTCCTGCTACCCTCTTTGGGTCAGCCCCCACCATGGCATTCTGCTTCATGATATCTTTCTCCTTTCCCTCCCCCATGGTATGTGGCATCTCTTCTAACTCCACTAGGCTTCCCAATCGCACTTCTCCTCTTTACAGCTAATTAACATTTTTAGGGTGCTGAGCCCTTTCAGGATTTAGTAGGTCATCTAAGGGCATGTCTCAAACTTATGGGATGCTTCCTTTCTACTGGATAATTGTGAGTTCCATTGAGAAACTTGTCTTTCATATGCTCTCCCACTCCATTTCATATTTGTGAATTGTATTGTATTCCTTTATTTTATTTGTAATCTATTCCTCTAAATAAATCTTCCATTTACCAAAGAGAAAGGCCATTGTGAATTCTTCACATGACCTAGCTCTAACTTTGGTGCAAATCATCATTTGGTGCTAAACCTCACATCATAGAACAGATTAGTTGGTTCTGCTAGTTTTCACCTTTCTTTATTTGATTTTTGGATAGAAAGAGGGTGAAGAAAAGGAAGAGGGGAATTGTCATTATAACATTCCATAGCTGATGCTAGAAACAACACTCTTGGATGTTAGAGAATGGCAAAACTACCTATAAACAATATGAAAAAGCCAGGCCTTAATTATATCAGTCAGATTCTGAAATAGAAATAGAAACCACAGAAGTTTCAAATATCCTGCTATCAAAAACAAATGTTTGTTGCTCCACTACCTACCCCAGGTGGTTTCTATAAGAGAGATGGAGAAAACTGTATAAGCTTTAAAACTCCCATTCTCTAAATGAGACAATTGAAAATGAAAGATTTTTTTTTTTACACAAACAAGTGATTTTTTTTTTTTCAAGGCAATTGGGGTTAAGTGACTTGTTCAGAGTCATACGACTAGGAAGTGTTGTATCTGAGACTGGAGAGAAAACTGATATTCTATCTAGTTGCCCCCAAGTGATTTTTTTTAAGGGAAGGTATTTGAAGTCACAATCTGCTGATAATAATTTCTGGATCCTGGCACATTTTATATAAAACCCACACCCACGATTCTAAGTATCAAGACAGCTACCTGCACTTACTGCTTTCAATAGAGAGGTCTTCATGATTTAACCAGCTCCCTAGGGAAGTACAGTTGACATATATCACATATAACCAGAATCATATTGATCAGCTATTAGCTATTAGCTCTCGTGGTTTGACCTTTATTTTCAAAAAGGACCAAGGCATCAGACAGTGATACCATAACATGTAAGTAGACTGGATTTAAGTGAGGGAAGGCTGTGCAAAGTCATCAGCCTCACTTTCCTCTCCAGAACCATCTGGGTCCAGTGGCCAGATCAGGATGACTGGAAATGGCCATGAATGAAAGAGAGACTTTGGCCTTTTTAAGCTAAGATCTTCAACAGTTCTCAATTTGACTGAGGCCACAAACATTCAATGATTAAGGCTAGGTAGCAAATGAGGCAAATTATCTCTTTTTTCACCAAGTCCCTAAAAAAAAAAAAAAATCTAAAGAAAGAAAGAAATCCAGGAAGGCAAGAATCTTGGGATTTTTGGCCAAAGCAGAAAAGATCGCTATTTACATTCAATTTGAGTCTATCTGGACCCAAACAATGACCAACTGAGTCTTGGCCTAGCACCTATTAGTGGCCAAAGAGAATTAGACTGGTTTTGGTTTAAGGTTTCCTTAAGAAAGAAATCTAGCCAGTAAACTAATAAATCATCAAGGATTATATAGAAAGTCAGTATCATGGCAATGATTCAAACCCTTGCCCTCCAGACCCCAATGGAGTTATTTTGCCTTTTTTTTCTTGATCTGGACCTGTGATTACATAAGCAGCCCTGAGAGGCAATCTTGCATATTTTTACTGATAAATAATTCAAAACTATGTTCATTTATAACTATATTTATATTACAATTGCAGATAGTACCAATAGTTACATAATACTATTAATCCTCTTGTCACTTATGAAATATTTTTTAAGACGTTCTGTGGCTGAAAATCTGATTTGCGGCCAAAATGGTTATTCATGTCTTCAAGTTTAGCTACACTAAATTTCTGAGATGACAGAAACAGTCTTTGGACCAGCCCACAGTGTTTCAAAAGGAGCTCCTGGACTACACCTTTAAATCAAATCATGATGGCTTTCAACCAATGGTCAATAAACAGCTCCCAGCCCCTGTGGCTCATAGTTTAGGTTCTGATGGCTTAGGATAAGTGTCGATATCAATTGTTTTCTATTCTGGCCAGAAATTTTGAGGTTCTGTAAGCTCTTTGAGATGATAGTCTCGTCCAGCCCTGGGACCAAACATGGATCCTTTGGTCCCAGTATATCTCTCTATTTAATAAACTATTGAATTGGTCTCTAATCTCTGTCTTGCTCAGTTTCTTCGGCATTACAGTTCTACCCCTTTCAGATTGATATTTTTGTGATGGTGAGTTTTTGTTGTTGTTCAATCATGTCTGACTCTTTTGTGACAAACTAAACCAAACCTCTGCCTTCCAAGAATGTACATTATATTGAGAGGTAGTATGCACATCTATAAGTTATACACAAAAAACAAAGAGAAGAATTACAAAGTAATTTATGAGAGAAGTGCAGAGATAGCATTAATAATCTAGAGTAACAATAAAATCTTTATGCAGAAGGCAGAGCTTTAGTTAGGACTTGAAGGAAATCTGGAATTCCCAAAAGCAGAAGTGAGGAAGGAGAGCATTTCAAGCTAGAAGACAATTAGTACAAAGTTATGGAGATGGGGACATAGTGTCATGGGAGGGAAATAAGGAAGAAGCTCAGTCTGTTTCAACTATAGAGGGAGTGAAAAAGCATTAGTTAAGCATTAGGTGATGTGGTGTTCTTTTTCTTTAAAATAATAAAGGTTCTCTCTGGGGGAGAAGGTTGGTTTCTCGGGGAGGTTTTCTGGAGGCAAACTTAGTTTCAGTTGAAAGTAAATAATTACTCCAAAATCTCAGCCAGCTGATAAAAGTTCAGATCTTTTATTGTGTCCTTCAATATAGCCCGGTTAGCTCAGAGGCCTATCTCTCTGCTTGGTTCTAAGAGCTCCGCCCGAATGGATCCAAAGGTTTGTCCTTCCAACTCCAGCCAGCATCAAGGTAGAAGATACAATGATTCTCTCTTGCCTTGAAGATAGGGCTTGGGGGCTTCCTCGCAGAGTGCTCCTCTCTGACCCCTGAGAACGTTCCCAAATAACTCTCTCGAGTGGCTCACTGGAGCTGTATTTATGCTACTTCTCCGAGAGTGGGATTGTGGGATATCTCCCAGCATGCTCTCTGGCCCTAAGAACTTCAAGGGAGGTGTGAAATCCGATATCTCTTTCTAAACCCTGAAATCTACCAAACATGTGAACTCCAATGAGTACTTAAATATTTCTTGCTTCTATGAGCTCTCTAAAGGTGTGAACACAAGCATCATTTCTATCAATTGTACTTAATACCTTGTTTCAAGTTCTGGCCCAAAATATCTCCTTCTAAGATCAAATCAATCATATTGAACCATGCTAAATTAGATAATTATTGTCTCTATCAACTCTAATGGCTTGACACTTTGTAAAGATTCCAACAAGGTGATACAAAGGATGGAGAGCTAGGCCTGGAGTTAGAAAGAACTGAATTCAAATTCAAACTAAGGCACTTACCAGCTGTATGATTAAGGGCAAATTATTTAACCACAGCCAGTCAGTTTCCCAATTATAAAGTAAAAAAAGGGTGGAACATGATGGCTCCTTTCCTCTACCTCCCCTCCACCCACCACCAGAAAGTTAGTTTGGGTTCTTCTCCCAGTGGAACTTCCCAGTGGAAGAAGGGGTTGGCTGGACTACAAGGAAGGCAGTAATGTTTATAGTAAAGCTTGAAAGGTAGGATGAGGCCATGTCATGAAAAGCTTTAAATGACAAAGGAGTTCACATTTGATTCTAGGGTTAATAGTGAGCCATTATAATTTATCAAGCGGTAGGGATGACACTTGTCACAAATCACACCTGTATTTAAGAAAATCACTACTGGTAATGAGACATGAAGTATGAATTAGAGTGAGCATTCTAGACTTGAGGAAGAGAGAGACCAATTAGGAGGCTGTTGTAAATAGTCTTATTGAGCGGTGATGAGGACCTGACCCAGGATAGTGTAGCTGAGTGAAGAGGAGACATATGTGAAAAATGAAGAGGTTTTTTAAAAAAAGGACAAGATTTGGCAACTACTGGATATGTGGACTAAGAATTGGGAATCAAGGATGAGATGGAAATAGCAAACCTGGATGACTAAGGAAGGTAATATTTCTAATCTAAATGGACATTTGGAAGAGGGGTGACTGTGAGGGACTAGATAATAAGTTCTTTTTTGAATACATTGCTTTTGAGATGCCTATATTTAAACATGATACTAGCTGCTAGGCTGCTCACTTAATGTCTTTGAGCCTCAGTTTCCTTATTTGCAAAATGAGGATAATAGCATCTTTCTTAGAGTTGTAAGCATCAAACAAAATATATATATAAAGAACTATATATATATGCGCATATACATATTTATGCATATATATATATATATATATCAGCTGCTATTAGTAATATTATTATTCTAGCTCTCCAAATCTTATAATCCTTCAAAACTCAGTTAAGGTTCTATACATCCTTTGCTAGAAAAAAAAAGATAATATAAAATGAGACAAAATAATATGTAAAAAACATCTAGATCACATACTAGAAGCATCTACATTCATCCAAAAAGGATAATTATCATCAGTTCTATTGGTAGCAACCCCAGAAATCAGACAATAGCCAACATTTATTGTTTATCCTGAGTACAGAATGCTGTACTGTATACTAAGCAAAGCTAAGCTTTTAAGTCTTTATTTTTTTTGTATGTGTTTCCTTTTTTTATTAATTTTTTTCTGATTATACATACATATTAACTTTTTAAATACACATTTATGAATCATGTTGGGAGAGAAAAATTAGAACAAAAAGGAAAAACTACGGTAGATAAAAAAAACACACACAAAAAATTAAAGAACATAGTATATATTGATTTACATTCAATCTCCATAGTTCTCTTTCTGGATGCAGATGGCATTTTCTGTGCAAAGTTTATTGGGACTGCCTTGGATCACTGAACCACTGAGAAGAATCAAGTCTTTCATAGTTGATCATTGCACAATCTTGCTGTTACTGTGTACAGCATATTTCTGGTTCTTCTTGTTTCACTCAGGATCAGTTCATGTAAATCTTTCCAGGCCTTTCTAAAATCAGCTTGTCCATCATTTTTTATGGAACAATAATATTCCATTATCTTCATATACTACAATTTATTCAACCATTCCCCAACTGATGGGGATGTGTGAAGTCCGGACTAGCTCCCTGGAGGTCTCAGGAACAGCCAGAGTCAGGATAAGTCAAAGTCCTTGGTCTTCAAGGGGAGAAGTGAAGGAGACAGATAAACTACCACAAGCTTGCCACTAACCTCCCTTCTCCTGGTCCTGCTGCCAAGTGAAGTTCTCTCATTTCTCTCACTCCACCCCTTAATCCCTACCTACAATTCACTTAACCCCAAACATTGAGCCAGCATTAACTGTGAGAAGAGCAATTCCAAACATATGCTAATAGAGTCATTGTTCAATAATTAGCCTTAAGTGCTTGGTTGTCTGATTCATGTTTACCTATTCAAGAGTTTCAGCCCTTTTACAGGCATGTACTCATTTTCCAGTTCTTTGCTATCACAAAAAGAACTGCTACAAACATTTTTGCATGTTTTTTCTCTCCTTTATGATTTCCTTGGGATACAGACACACTATTGGTACTGCTGAGTCAAAGGATATGCACAGTTTTATAGCCCTTTGGGTATAGTTCCAAATTGCTCTCCAAAATGGAGATTGGATTGGTTCACAACTCCACCAACAATGCATTAGTGTTCCAATTTTCCCACATCCTTCAACATTTATCACTATCTCTTTGCTTTTAGTCTATGGAGCTAACAATAATAGCTAGAATTTATACAGCACTTTTAAGACTTATAATATATTTTACAAGTATTTATTGTTATTGTTTGTCTTTCATTTTTCAAAGAGGATCAATGATATCACAGGAGATGCTGTGACTTAGGAATGAATTGGATTTAAGTGAGGCTGAGTTGGACAAAGTTGTTAGCCTTGCTCTTTCTTGAAGTTATTTGAAGGCCAGTAGCAAGACAAAAGTCAAGATGAATAGGAATGGCCCAGGATACAGTGGATGACCTTGGCACTAATGCCTGATTCAACTCTAAATGCTCCACAGTGCCTGCTTTTGCCACCTTCAAGGCAGTTCGAACAAATTGTTCTCATCTGACTATTCCAGTTGGGAAAGATCCTTACAATATCCCTATGAAGTAGTTGTTATTATTCTTCTCATTTTACTGATAAGAAAACTGAGGTTGAGAGACATTAAGTGATTTACTTAAGGTCACAGAGTTAGGGAGTATATGAGATCATAAATGAACTCATCTTCCAGACTATAGTGCTAACTGTTCCAAGGTGACTTCTCTCCTCCACACATCACTTTTGCTTCTTTTTGTTTGTATCTTCCCCGGTTAATATTGTAAACTAACTCCTTGAAGGCACGGGACTATCTTTTGCTATAACCCCAAAGCTAAGCAATGTGCCTGATTATACAGTAGGAGCTTAATAAATGTTTGTTGATAGCTAGGTAGTACAATGGATAAAATGCTATCTCTGAAGTCCAGGGAGATCAACGTTCAAATATGGCCTCAAGCATTTGCAAGCTGTATGATTCTGGGCAAGTTATTTTATTTGCCTCACTTTCCTCATCTTTAAAATGGGGTTAATGACATTTACTTCCCAAGGTTGTTATCAGGCTCAAATAAAAAAAAAAAAATGAAATTAAAGCTTTTTATTTTCAAAATATATGCATAGTTTTCAGCATTCACCTTTTCAAAACCTTGTGTTCCAAATAGTTTTCTTCCTCCCTTCTCCCCATCCCCACCCTTAGACAGCAAGTAATCCAATATAAATTAAACATGTGCAATTTTGGGGGGCAGCTAGTTAGTACAGTGATTAGAGCACCAGCTCTGAAGTAATGAGGATCTGAATCCAAATCTGGCCTCAAACATTTAACATTTCCTAGCTGTGTGACCCTGGGCAAGTCACTTAACCTCAATGGCCCCAGCAAAAAAAACAAAAACAAAAAACTCATGCAATTCTTCTATACATATTTCTACAAATCATGCTGTACAAGAAAAATCAGATTAAAAAGGGAAAAAAAAGAGAAAGAAAACAAAAAGCAAGCAAACAACAAAAAAAAGTGAAAATGCTGTTGTGATCCACCACCAGTGGATCCTCACACTCCTGTGTAGATGGCTCTCTTCATCCCAAAATCATTAGAACTGGTCTGAATAGTCTCATTGTTGAAAAGTACCACATCCATCAGAATCGATCATCATATAATCATCTTGTTGCCATGTACAATGATCTCCTAGTTCTGCTTACTTCACTTAGCATCAGTTCATGTAAGTCCACGCCTCTCTGAATCATGCTGCTGATCATTTCTTACAGAACAATAATATTTCATAACATTCATATACCACAACTTATTCAGCCATTCCCCAACTGATGGCATCCACTCAGTTTCCATTGAAACATCCATAACAGGGCTGCCACAAACATTTTTGCACACATAGGTCCCTTTCCCTCCTTACAATCTCTTTGGGATACAGGCCCAGTAGAGACACTGCTAGATCAAAGGGTATGCACAGTTTGATAACTTTTTGGTCAAATGAAAGAATTGTAAAGCACATAACACAATGCCTGGCATATGGTACAAGCCTACATGTTAGCTATAAGTGATAGAAGAAAAGTAGAAAGAAGTTCTGTTCTGAAAGGAGATTATTTTCTAATGGAAGAAGACTATTATAAAAAGAAGAAAAGGGGGACTAGAGCAGAGAGTGGTAAAGGGAAGTGAGTGCAGCTAGGAGATGTGAGATAGGTTTGGCCCTTCTTAAATGGAGGTTCTTGGAGGAGCACTCCATCTGAAGGGAGAGGCCTGAAGTAGCAAGTAAACTTCTAAGGTGTACATTCCAGGACTGGATGGAGCTTCCAATAGAGAGGTGTAGCTAGGTAGAAAAAAGTCCTCCAACAGCCTTATCCTCAGATGATTGCTACTGTGCCTCTTTGTGTTAAAATAGTGGAGTCATCTAGAGCAATTGCATCTAGATTGCATCACATTTACATCAATATAAGTTCTACCACTTTATCAAGAGGTTCCCATACATGCTAGTATTTCAAGATGACAAGTCTATAGGAGACACAATACTTATTCCTGATCTCAATTTTCCTTATTTCACAGAGTTGTTCTGAGTCTCAAGATAATTGATACATAACACTTGAAAATTTGCAGAGGCATAAATTATCATCATTAGTTATTAGGTAGGATGTGTATTCTGCAAAAATGGCCCTAAATCTTTTGGCTCCATAATAGCTGGACTGCGAAGCCTCTAAGATCCCTTTCAGCTCTTATTCTGAGCCAATGAGCATAATATATTACCTAGATATGAGTATTAACCCTTACATTATGGCTAGCTTTTCTTTATAGAAGATTGGGATTTGAACTAGTACCATTTGTAACAGAATCGTTTTGAAGAGCTGATAATATAAAGATTTAATAACCAAAAATCTTCATTTAAGTGAATTACTGCTGCTTCTGCCACTAGGTCCCAGGACTTTTTCCCGTTGACAAATACGTTTTCCCGGGCCTCTCATCCCCCACTTTTTTTACACAAGATTAATAAAGAAAATAAGTTATATTTGTAGAATACTTTATGCTTTAAAACTTACTGGTTTTTGATCCTCTACCTAAATGCCTTGTGAAATATTTTATCCCCATTTTATAGAGGAGGGAACAGGCCTAAGAAAGTAAGAGACGTGCCAAAAAGTCACAAAACAAAGTTGGCGCAGGGAGCCAAGGACACCGGGAGGAGCCCCGCGCAGGCGGGGGGTGGGGCTCCCGGAACCCACTTTGGGCCGCACCTGGGCGGCCCGGCTCCTCCCTCCACACGCTTCGCAGGCTTCCAGGTGGAGACGACTGGTTTCGTTTCCTGAGCCCGGGCTTCCAAATGGAGGTGGGGCCTTAGAGGAGATGGGGGGGAGAGGAGGCCCCGGACAAAGGCTGGAGCCTACACTTGACGATAGCCCAAGAGAAAAAGCTCCGAGATCAGCCCCTCCAGGCAGATACGGTCGCGCTCAGACCAGACAAGCTCTCAGCTCCCGCGGGCCCCCGTTTGCCCGCGAGAACAAGACTTAGCCTTTTCCCTGGGGGTCGCGGGAAGCCAACTATGCTTGGCCGGTAACTCTCAGGGGTGCCTCCCAGAAAGCGCTTCCTGTACTTCTCAGGCGCAGGTCCTCACGTCCGAGCCTTCTCCGGCTCTCCTCCGCTGGTCTCCAAGCCCCTCCCCCCGCCCCGGCTTTCCCCTACCCCCTCCCTCCTAAGTTCTTCTCTCCTTTGTTGCCCGGGCTTGTTTCTAACTTGAGAAGGTCTCGGGGCCTCGCCGCCAGGTCACGTGCGTTGGTGACAGCCTCTCCCTAGGCGGCCCCGCGGTCGCTTCTCTCCTTATTGGCCGCTGGGCGCGGAGGGCGGCTCTAAGGGAGGAGCTGGGGGCGGTGCGGCCCATCAGCTGTTCCGTGAGCTCTACAACAACAAAAGGACTGGAGGCAGCGGTGCTGCGACTTCGCAGCTCGGCAGCTCCGGCCCGTGCGGGAGCGGCGGCGGCGGCGGCTGCAGGGCTAGGAGAGAGGACGAGAACTGAGAGCAGGACGCCGCTCGCTGCCCCGCCAGGCTCTTCGCCGCTACCTCAGCCGCCCGGGGCGTTCCGAGCCGTGCCCCGCTAGCTTCTCAGTCCCTGAGGCCAGCGTGAGTGTCCGGGCGTGGGAGGGCAGTGGGTGCCCAGAGCGCCCCGTCGGCTTCGTGGGTCTCTTCCTGGCCCAGACCGGGCCACTGGCAACAGGAGGTTGCCCGCCCTGCGCCCGTCGCCTGGCTCCCCCAACCTTCCTCGGGCCGCGCCCGCATCGCTTTTTATTGATCTTTTACTTCCTCTTCCCGGGCCGCGGGGGGTCAATCCTCGCTCTCTCCAGCCGCAGAGGACCCTTTAGCTGCGGCTGCCGGCCGGAGTGAGGAGCCGAGCGGCAGTCGGGGCGGGGGCACAGGGCGGTAGCCTGGGAGAGGGGCTGCACTAGGAACCGCTGGAACCGGGTGCGCGTCTGGTGTCTGGTTACCGCCTCCTCCCCCTCCGGGTGGCCTGTTTTCTCTGCCATGGTGGGCAGGACCTCTTTTTTTCTCCGCCTCCTGGGGCTCTCCTCATCTACTGCACCTCTTCAGGCTGGTTGTCGGGACCCCTCAGCCCAGACTCTGGTTCTCCCACCGCATTTCCGTCTGCCGGCTCCCTATAGGTCCCAGCTGCACTCCACTTTCTGCAAGAACCTTTCCCCAACCCCTCCTAACAGCCTTTCCTTTAATTATTCCCTATATGCTGTATGTACTTGTACGTACTTAGTTGCTGGTATGTATTTCCTCACGTTGGATTTGTGAGTTCCTCAAGGTCCGGACTGCCCTTTAAAGGTTTCTCTTTGTATTCCCGGTGCTTAGTACAGTGTCTGGAACTTGACAATTCTTTAATGAATGGTTTTTGACGGACTTCATTTCGGAGAGGGGCTCCATCCCATTTCCTCCTGATTGGAAAACCCGTACCGAAGCCATCGCTTCCTCAGTGTCTACCGGTACTGTTTCCATCTTGCTTCCCAGTGATATGGTATCAGACCAGTTAACCGATAAGCATTTATTAAGCACGCACGATGTGCCAGGTATTGTGCTATGCTACAAAGAAAATCAGTCGTGTATACTTAGTAAGCCCTCAAATATTTTTCTATTTGCTTCTGGCTTCCCTCTAATAGAGGACTACTTCTTAGGAGTCGGCCAAGTAGCCCCTTGGTCCGTTCTTATCCATTACAATCCTTAATGCACTCGAGCTCATCAAACCTTGGTGTTCTCATTATAAAATAAGGATTGTGTTAACATCTCGCCGAATGTGAGGAAAACAATGTGTTGACTTTGTGAGTAGAAGTTTGCAGTAACCTCGTGGAGGTGTGAGGCTAGTGGGGCTTAGAGGAAAACTTCGTAGGTTTTGATATGGCTTTGGTAAGGATCATCAATCACTTTGTCGCCCAAGGACAGCTCGACGTTCCTCACTGTATTGACTGCATCGGGATTACATTTTTTTGGCCCAAGAGAACTTTTGCCAGCACTTTTGCCACTGCCTCAGTGGAGGAAGTTCTCAGATTCATAAAGAATTGAATTGAGTATTAGCTGCTTTATATAGCTAAGCTAGTTGCTAGTGCTATCCTGAAGCCCATTACATTTAATTTAAAAAACAAGACCGGTTGTTATTGTTGATAAAGTATGTAAATTAATTTCGTGTTTACCTTCGAGGCTAGGAATAGTAGTGAAAAGCCCCTTTTCTGTTTATTTTTAGGGAGTTAGCTACCTTTGTCCACTCTGGTTCTTCTGTATTTTGAGTAACTTTGGGGGATTAAGGAGTGAAAACTGATCTTTTCAGGTTAGGTTTAATACTTTATTCCTTCGTACTTTTTAAATGTGCCATGAATTAATGTGCACTGTCTTGTCCATCCCTAATAATGGTTTTTTTCACTGCACAAAAAAAAAAACCCAAAAACCTGTGAATAGTACAGTATGAACTCTTATGACTGAGTAAAATTTGGCTTGGAGAAATGTCAGTGATTTGCCCAAGTCATCCTTCTTTTTACAATACTTTCTACCACTTTAAAGGATTTTAAATATGATGAAGTTCAGACTTTTACCATTTTACAGATGAAGAGACTGTCCACTGTTATAGCTAACCCTAACCCTAACTTGTACAGGTCACCTGACAATTCTTTTCTAGACTTCATTTTTAAAAGCCTGTAAATGGTTTTTAAATATTTGAGTAAAGAAAGGACATAATAACTCAATGCTTAGGGTCATTAAAATTATTTGTTTGGTAATAGCCTACACACCAGAAGTAGATTTTTTAAAATATGTTTTAAAAATGTGAGAAATCAGAATTTTTTTTAGATTTGGAAGTTTTGGGAGGGTAAGATAAAATTTTCAGGCCTTCAGAGTCTATAGTGTAATCTTCTGGGGGAAGAATGTTTTGAAAGTCTTAGGCTAATATAATTCATGTGACTAGATTATCTTCTATCACCTCATCCTTTTTCTTTTTTAAAAATGTCTTATTCTGCCCTAGCGGGTGGCATGATTTTGAAAACTTTAGGTTAATGTGTGGGAATGAACTACTTAAATGCTATCTTTTTGTATTCTTTCCTCCTGAATAACTCAGCCTAAGTCTACTTGAAACCTTATTTGCATTTGGAGGTCTGTCTGTGCTAGAATTCTAAATGGCTCACCTGAGGCATGGGAAAGACTTAAGTGGTAGCTGTAAAAATCAAGCTTTAAATATTCTGACAAAATAAGGAATATAAAAAGAAAAAGGGAAGATGAATTCTTGATAGTCTGAAAGTTAAATCAGGTACTGACTATATATTTAGATTGAGAACTTTGATCAATTTTTTTTTTAATTTTGTTTTGGAGCCGCCTACTGGCAGTTCAAGTACAATTGGGGGAGAAAAAAAAACTATTCAAGTGAAACTAGTGCGTTGTAAAAAGTAACTCTGATTTGAGGCTACATAGTATCTTAGGCTTAAATTCTGGGACCAAACAAAGTATAAGAATTTTTTTTTGGCTAGTTTAATTGTAAAAATAAATCACAAGGAGAAAAAAATTCATTTTCACACCATGCACAAGGGCATTTTACATTGTGTTTCAATCTACATCTTATAGACAGGAAATCTGCTTCATTCATGGCTAGATAAAACCGGCTGTACAAACCTTTGGGATGTGTCTAAGACTGAATTCCATTCCCATAAATATTAAGCTTAGTCTTGTCTATATAAATGCTTCATCCAGTGAAATAAGTGGTATAAGTAGTATTTATACAAGTTTTTCAAATAAAGCATAGAGAAATTAAGTGACATGGTCATATAGTCAGTGTGAGCCCAAAGTGAACCTTGATCTTTTCTACTCTAGAATCAGAATCTTGCCTTGCTATCCGTACAGAATAGGACAGAATTCCCTTGTTTTGTAGGTTTGATCCCAGAACTCTGCCCAGTTTTTCTTTAATTGTATTAAACATAATCCAAAACATACTCTGTCAAATACAATTCATAGTTCATATTATTTTACTAGTTGAGAAGAGCTAACATCATTCCTCATAATTCTACTTGATTTCTAGGGTTATATTTAAAAGTTTGTCAGTTTTGAGTTTAGCAGGTAGGTGGTGAAATAAAATCTAGGTTCAAAGTCAGGAAGACCAGAGTTTAAATCTGGCTTCTGATACTTTACTAGCAATGTGACCCCACCCTCTTTGCCTTAGTTTCCTCATTTGTTGAAGTAAAGGGCAAACCCCACCAGAAAACCCTGAAGGGGGTTACAAAATTTGCTTAAACTAATTTTTCAGTTTTATCTTCTGAATCCTATATTGGTTTATATAGTAATACTGGTTTCATTTGAGGTAATGCCCAATTAACAAAGACAATTGGTAAATGTGCAAAGCAGTGAATGCCTGATGATGATGATGAAAACACCTTCGTGAAATAAATACTGATTATCTGAAGTGCTACTTGGCCATACCAGTTTTTTTCTAGAGTCAGTCTAACTGTAGGGCTTTTTAATAGCAATAATAGATAGCATTTAAATAACACTTATTGTCTGTTAGGCACTGTGCTAAGGTGATAACATTTTCTCATTTGACCTAACCTAATTTGTCCAAAAGGTACTCTGCTTAGCGGTAGCAGAATGGCATTGCTAGGACAATGACAATACCTGTGTTAAATTCTAAAAGTTTAGTAGATGAATTCTTCAGATAAAGATAGTAACATGGTATAAATGTAGTGTGCTGGACTTTGATCCAAAAATTCACATCCTGGTTCTCCTCTATTTATAACCAAGTATGACCGGAGATAGGTTTCTCAAAGACGCAATTTTTTTTTTCTTTAGATAAGATAAGACGAGCTCAAATAGAACTAATTCCTTATTGTAAAAACACTATTTTCTAAGTTGAATTGATTTTTTTGTTTTTTTGATAAAACATTGTTTATTTGCATTTTAATTTCGTTGGGGCCACACTTGGGAGTTTTGTAGGCCATGAGTTTGATACTTCTAGAGTAGATGACATACCCTTCTAGCTCTAAATAAATGATTCTTCTGAAAGCTTCCCATTCCTAATTTTCTTCTTTTGACAGCAACCACTCTTACTACTAGTCACTTAGCACCTACTCCTGAGTCATTATTTCTTTCCAGTTGTTAACCCCTATCTCCAGAAATTGGTTGCCTAATTACTTCTATTAGTTTTATTACTCCAAAATTTCTCCCATCAGATTCAGTCTCCCTGCAACTTTTTTCCCCTGAAATATTCTAACAACTGTGTGACCTTGTCAAGTCAACCTTAGTTGACTTCTATAAAATGGGGAGTATGAATGACTAAGCTCACTTCCACTTCTGAATCTACTGTTTTGTGATCTTCTTGCCTGCAGGCTGTTTTCCCTCTCATTCTTTAGTACTGCCTGAGTAACTCCATTTGATCACTATGTGGAACAGTTCTGTCCCATTCTTCTTGATCTGGTTGACCAACTGTTCATGGGGTTTTCTTGCCCGAAATACTGGAATGATTTGCCCTTTCTTTCTTTTTTTTTTTTTCCTTAATGCAATCCCTGTTAAGTGATATGACATGCAGCTTAATAAGTGTGAATTTGAACTCATAAAGATGAGTATTCTGACTTCAGGTCTAGCATTCTGTCCACTGCATCACCTAGCTGCCCTTGGCTCCGTTGTAATAATTGGTGACTCTTTACTGACTATTCAGGAGGAGCCTATTCATGCTAACTTTATTTGTGTACAACCTATTCTCTGGATTTCTTAATAGCTCAAAATCCAGTTATCTAAATCCCTTCAGAGTCTAACTTTACCCTTCATTAGATCTTGGGTATCTTCTGCTGTGCTGATGTTATTCTATTTGACTACTCTTTGTCCAACCCATATTTTGAAGCTCTTCTATGTTGTGCTTTGGACCACACTTTAATGCTTATCTACCAAAATGAAAGTGAATTTTTTGAAAGCTCCACTTTCTTAGCACTTTTTATTTTGCACTTATGAGTTTATTAATCATATAATTTACATTTTCCCCCTGTAGTCTTTTCCTCTTTGTTAGACTGTGAACTTGTTTTCAACAAAGTCTATACCATGTCTTGCTATCTAAATTTCTACAGGAGTGCCTTTCATGCTTTTTTTTTTTTTGATTAGAGAAATGCAATTTTTTTTTCTTTCTCTATTTTATTTTTAAATAATTATAACTTTTTATTGACAGAACTCATGCCAGGGTAATTTTTTACAGCATTATCCCTTGCATTCACTTCTGTTCTGATTTTTCCCCTCCCTCCACCCCCTCCCAGATGGCAAGCAGTCTTATGCATGTCAAATATGTCACAGTATATCGTAGATACAATATATGTGTGCAGAACTGAACAGTTCTCTTGTTGCATAGTAAGAATTGGATTTAGAAGGTAGAAATTACCTGGGAAGAAAAACAAAAACGCAGTTTACATTCATTTCCCAGTGTTCTTTCTTTGGGTGTAGCTGCTTCTGTCCATCATTGATCAATTGAAACTGAGTTAGATCTTCTCTTTGTCAAAGAAATCCACTTCCATCAGAATACATGCTCATACAGTATCGTTGTTGAAGTATATAATAATCTCCAGGTTCTGCTCATTTCACTTGGCATCAGTTCCTGGAAGTCTCTCCAAGCCTCTCTGTATTCATCCTGCTGTCATTTCTTACAGAACAATAATATTCCATAACATTCATAAACCACAATTTACCTAATCATTCTCCAATTGATGGGCATCCATTCATTTTCCAGTTTCTAGCCACTACAAACAGGGGTGCCACAAACATTTTGGCACATGCAGGTCCCTTTCCCTTTTTTAGTATCTCCTTGGGGTATAAGCCCAGTAGTAGCACTGTTGGATCAAAGGGTATGCACAGTTTGATAACTTTTTGGGCATAATTCCAGATTGCTCTCCAGAATGGTTGGATTCATTCACAACTCCACCAACAATGCATCAGTATCCCAGTTTTCCTGCATCCCCTCCAACATTCATCATTATTTTTTCCTGTCATCTTAGCCAGTCTGATATGTGTGTAGTGGGCCTTTCATGCTTTAAATGAATCATTTAATGAATTTTGAATACATGCAGAATCCTGAGACTCCTTCCTTGCCCAACTGAATCCCATGGTTAGACCAACTTGATGTTTATCTTTCCTGTGGATTATATAATATTTCTCTGCATTTGTTAAAATAATACTATGTACCAGGCACTGTGGTATAGTATTTAGTTGCCTTAGAATCAATGGCTTAAAAACAATGAATTTTAGAGATGGAAACTTTCCAACTAGTCCAAATTATTTTTATAGGTAAGGAAATGAAGCTGTAGAGGAGGAAAGTGGCATCTAATTTTCCCATACCCCTTTCCCTAGACAGCCAGTATTATCAGTTCAGAGGTTTGCTACTATTAAATGTGATTTGTGAATAAATAATATTAAGAATTGATTATAGTCCTCATTAACTGGATTAAAGAGGTCAAAAAAGCTTGGGTACATCTTTTTGGAATTGTGCTTTTAAAAGGTTTTGAAAGAATAGCTAAGATTATAGAGGATTGAATGTTCCCAGCAAAAAAGTTTCCACCAAATAAGCATCATAGGAAAGCTGGATATAGTCAACTGCTTCTGGGCCACACCCTTGTTCCTCATAGTAGGAAAATTTACCAGGAGGCAGACAAGCCACAGGAACCAAATATTTTCCTGAGCAGGATTTCCTGCTTTATAATTGATACAATATTTAGCCTACTTGGAGCCTCATCATAGGGCTTCTTCTCTGAAGCAGTTTGCCAAAAGGGTGATATAATAATAGCTAGCACTGAAAAATGCTTCATTAATATTATCTAGTTTTATCTTCATAAAAACCTTAAGAGGTAGGTGTACTGGTTATACAAAAAGAAAAGAAAAGAAAAATACAGAAAGAAAAATCTTGTCCTTAAGCTCACATTCTAATGAGGTAAAACAGCAAGCAAACATACTTACAATATTTGCGTATATGCAACCAATATATTATAAATAGGAAATAAAACAGAAGGCTTTACAACTAAAAGGAGTTAGGAAAGGCTTCTTATAAAAGTTAGGAATATAGTTGATTCATAGAGGAAGCCTGGGAAGCCAGTCAGTGTACACACTATGTTAGAAAAGGGATCTAAACCCAGGTCTTCTGATTCTTAACTATCACTATTCATTTGTGTTCCTAGGACCTGGTCTGAACCTTGATTGTAGTGTAGATGCTTAATGTTAACTTAGAAGCATGCATAGGAATGATTTTTGGAAACAATGTGGCAAATAGTTCCATCTAAGTTAAAATCGATACACAGGACAACTTAATAGAAGTGATTGAGCATTTTGAAATGCATTTTGCTTTTTTTAAATAGCTTTTTTTTGGTGTTTTCAAAATACATGCAAAGATCATTTTCAGTATTCATCCTTGCAAAATCTCCTGTTCTAAATTTTTCTCCCTTTCTTCCCCCTACCACCTTCACTAAACATCAAGTAATCCAATATAGGTTAAACATGTGCAATTCTTCTATATATATTTCCATATTTATTATGATGAATAAGAAAAATCAACTCAAGAAGTAAAAAAAAAAAAAAAAAAAACAAACAAACAAAAAACAAAAAGCAAGCAAACAACCACAACAAAAGGTGAAAATATTATGTTGTGATCTACACTCGGTCCCCACAGACCTCTCTCTGGGTGCAGATGGCTTTCTCCATCACAAGACCATTGGCCTGAATCACATCATTGGTTTTTGTTAGTTTGTTTTGTTTTTATTTTCAAAACATATGCATGGGCAATTTTTCAACATCTGACCCTTACATACCCTTGTGTTTCAGATTTCCCTTCCTTCCCCCCAATATCTCTTTTAGATGGCGAGCAATCCAAATATGTTATGCATAAAATTATTTTACTATTAAAGAGCCATGTCCATCAGAATTGATCATCATAAATCTCGTTGCTGTGTACAATGTTCTCTTGGTTCTACTCACTTGGCATCAGATCATGTAAGTCTCTCTGTGCCTCTCTGAAATCATCCTGCTGATCTTTTCTTTTAGAACAATAATAACATAACACTCATATACCATAACTTATTCAGCCATTCCCCAACTGATGGGCATCCACTGACTTTCCAGTTCCTTGACACTACAAAAATGACTGCTACAAACATTTTTCCACATGTGGAAAAGGAACCCTTTTCCTCCTTTATGATCTCTTTCATATAAGCCCAGTAAAGACACTGCTGGATCAAAGAGTATGTACAGTTTGATATCCCTTTGGGTATAGTTCCAAATTGCTCTTCAGAATGACTGGATCCATTCACAACTCCAACAATGTATTAGTCTCCCAGTATTCCCATATCTCCAGCATTTATCATTATCTTGTCATCTTTATCTCCTTCATAGTTTGCTTTCTTCACCTCGGACCTGGCTAGTTTTCTGGAGGCCCTTCAGATGGGACTTGATCTCAGTAGAGAAATGAAGGACAGGCCAGTCACCACGATGGTGGGAGATGGAAAGTTTCCCAGGTTTTGTTGGCTCTTATATACTCTATTATAAATATATCATTATAGATGTCAATCTTGTAGAACTATATTAAGTACTAAGTACATGTAAAACTAGATAACCATTGTCTTATCAGTTTCACTGAGTTAACGCCTTGTTAGGACTAAATCAATCATATGGAGCCTTAAGTATATTTCTCCAAAGTTCCTTTCCTTTACAGAAAATTATTTGTATCCTTTGACCATTTATCAATTGAAGAATGGCTTTGTATTCTTCTACATTTGAATCAATTCTCTGTTTTAGAAATGAAATGAGATATAAAATTTTTTCCCCAGTTTTCTGCTTCCATTCTAATTTTGTCTATTGGTTTTGTTTGTATAAAACTGATTTTATAAAATACAATTTTATAGAATATATATAAACATTATATATAAATTAATATAATCAAAATTATTCATTTTGTATTTTATAATATATTCTAGTTCTTTGGCCATAAAATCCCTTCCTTCTCCATAGATCCGAGATAGATTATCCTTTGTTCTACAAATTTTTTTGTAACATCATTCCTTATGTTTAAATCGTGAACCCATTTCGACCTTATCTTACTATAAGGGGATAGGTGTTGATTTATACCTAGTTTCTGCTATACTATTTTCCAGTTTTTCCAACAATTTTTGTCAAATAGTGAATTCTTATCCCAGAAGCTGGGTCTTTGGTTTTATTAAACAGTAGATTACTATAATCGTTGACTATTACATCTTGTGAATCGAACTTATTCCACTTATCAACTGTATTTCTTAGCCAATACCAAATGGTTTTGATGACCACTGCTTTGTAATACAGTTTTAGGTCTGGTACAGTTAGACCACCTTCATTTGCATGAAATGTATTATTTAAAAAAAAACTGAATTTTATTATTTTGTAATGAAATATTTTCTACATGAACTTTTTCTTAATAGTATTTTATTTTTACATTTGCATGTAATGAGATTTCCATAGTTCTTTCTGTGGATGCAGATGGCATTTTCCATCCTAAATCTATTGGAATTGTCTTGTATCACAGCATTGCTGAGAAGAGCTAAGTCTATCATAGTTGCTTATCCACACAATCTAGCTGTTAATATGTAGCATGTTCTATTGGTTTTGTTCACTTCTTTCAGCATCAGTTTACATAAATCTTTTTTCATTATATATATTTCATATAAGTCTTTTCTGAAATCGGTCTCATTTCTTATAGAACAATAATACTCCATTACATTCATAGAACTTATTTAGCCATTCCCCCATTAATGGGCATTTGCATGTTAGTCCTTTTCCTTCTTTTAAAATCATTGTGGGATACAGATATAATAGTGATACTGTTCAAAGGGTATACACAGTTTGATAGCCCTTTGGGCCACTAGGTGTCTGAGGCTGCATTTGAACATAGATCCTATTGTGACTTAAAGGTCTTCAGCACTCTTAGACTGGGTGTTGGATGATACTGAATCCTAATTTTGCATAAATAAAATGAACATTTTCGTCTTCTTTTGAGTTTAGTACTCACAGTAACCTCAGTGACTACAGGACCACTTTATCTGTACTGTGCCATAAATAGGACTGTGCTTAGAAGTATGTATTGGGGCAGTCAAAACTGACTGGCTTCTTCCTTCAGTGGAATTACAAATACTTTTGATTGAATATGTAGCATGTTGGCCACTAAAACAAATACAGTATAGCAAAGAAGTGATATTTTTTTCTCTGCCACATGGAAAAGCACTTGGCTAGTATCTTTCTAGAAATAAAGGTAAAATTCAAGATTAGAGTGCTATAAATGTGTGTTTAACTATAATAATTCTTTTTCTATTTCAGCTGAGGATAATGATTCTTCATACTCCATATCTTTCTTAAATAAGAATTTATGCACTTTAATTTCCTGTCGTGCCATTGGGTTTATCTAAGACGCCGTTTTTGAAATCGCAGCTACAGAACTAGCCAAAGTTTCATTCTTGCCTTAACAATGTTCCAGAGATTGAATAGTATGTTTGTGGGTGAAATCAAGACCTCTAGCAAAGAACCAGAATTTAGTGAAAAAGAAGATGATGAATGGATTCTTGTTGACTTTATAGGTAAGAGATCTTCAGTATATAATCATTATGAGAAGTGGTAAATATTCTCAGTTTTTGCATAAATAAATAAGCAATTCTGAAGCCTTATAAGACTAAAATAAAAATTTTGTGGAAGGGTATCAAAGTAACTGACTTTGATTTTCTAACCTTAAAAACACTGAGAAAATTAGACTTAGTTTTATAGGAAATCCATTTTATTACAGATAATGAACTCTTATATTTGTTTTCTGGCAATTTATTTGCTTTTAAAAAAACCCAACCCAAGAAAAATCAGTTTTTAAGAGCCATTAGGCATTCAGTCATCACTGATAATCATTTAGCTAACAGATAACCAAACTTTATTTGGTAGGAAAACAGAGGCAGGTGAACATAATATGTGATGTTAATAACATTTTCTCTTTTTTCCCCCTTTATGTTCTATGAATTTGATTATTTACATAATCAATGTGATGTCCATTCCACTGTGGAACTGTTGAAATATCTTGTTCAATTTGGAACACAATCTAGACACTAATTTTTCAACAAAAGTCGAAGAGGAAGACATCAGTGAAGAATCTCCTACTGATCATCCTCCAGTTTTTTCTTGTTTACCAGCTTCCTTGGAATGTTTAGCTGATACTAGTGAATCTTGCTACGTCCAATTTGAGGCCTGTCCAATGGAGGAGAGTTGGTTTATTACCCCTCCCCCATGCTTTACTGCAGGTGGATTAACCACTATCAAGGTGGAAACCAGTCCTTTGGAAAACCTTCTAATAGAACATCCCAGCATGTCTGTTTATAATTCCTCCAAGAATCTTAATGAGGGTAGCTGTGAGACTGAATTTCATAATCCAAGCAGTCCTAGGTAAGTTATAAGTAACATATGTAGCACAAAATCTAATTTTGATGAAAAGATAAAATATTTCAAATAGACTTTAAAGATTTAATGAAAAGATGTACATGTTAACACAATTATGGTAATTGTTAAAAAAAAATCACTAAAAACTTATAAAAAGTCTTTTTTTTTTAACCACATGACTATAATATATGTATTAAACTATCCCATCTAGAAGTAACTTAAAAACAAAATAAGTGAATTATACTTGACCTCTGTCTGAAGCTACAAATGGCATATTGAAATGTTGCCATGTTTACCAGAATTCTGCCCTCTACCCCATGTTACAGGATTAATTTAAAAGTTAGATTTTACATAATTCAAAGAGGCATCAATGTATTTCCCTCTAAGTGGTGACCAGCTATTTTAGATATGCTGGGATTTGAGTTTTGGACACAGCCTTGTATTTATATTTTGCCAAAGCATTTCTTTGCTGTTAATATTTCCATAGCACTTTAAAAATCACAAAGTGCTTTATATTTTCATAGGTTTATATAATCTTATAAGGTAAGGTTTGCAAGGCAAATATCTCTAAACAGGCACTTATTTTAGATTATCCAAAGCCAGATTCCTAGGTCTTCATCACTTTGTTTGTCTAAATATTTTCCTTCTGTCTTATTTGTATGTAGAGAATGTCACTGAATAGTATCCATAAGTGATATATGAAATGAAAATATGCTCCTTGAACTGAAGAGGATATTCAGAAATTTATAAGAAATTAAGATTAAAAATAAGGAGGATTATTGATTTGCTGTTATTTGATTGGCTAAAAAAGAGTGTTTGGAAAACATGCCTTAACCAGCCTGAATTGTGTTCAGTGTTAACTAAGCCTGCTATAATATTTAATCTGCCTAAAGTGTACTTAATCCAAAACATTAAGTCTATAAACAGATTAAAACATTGATTCATTCAGACTAAAAGTTTAAGGAGGAGAGAAGAAAGTGGTCGATTAATTTCATTCTTTGTTAATCAAAGCATTTTGGGTTTTTTTTGCTGAGACAATTGGGGTTAATTGCCCAGAGCCACAAAGCTAGGAAGTGTTAAGTGTCTGGGGTCAGGTTTGAACTCAAGTTTTCCTGACTTCAAGGCTAGTGCCCTCTCCACTGGCCACCTAGCTGCCCCAAGCTTTTTTTTTTATTTCACACCTAACTTTCTCTAGTTGAGTTGTAAAGGATAATCTAATTATGATATTGTTAATGTATAAATGATAGAAAGTTGACATCCAGCTTTATAGCGTTTTAAAGACCCCTTAAATGTCCTTTAAAATCACCCGATTAGTCTTACATGAACAAGCTTTGTATTTCCTTTTGGTTTTTGTTTTTTTTACTTAAAGCTCTGAATTGCAGGCAGTTTCCAGCTTACACTCAGATAGGTCTGTACTAGACACTTAGGAGATCTCATGCTTCCCTCCTGCTGTCTCCACTACCCTACCCTCAATGCTGCCCTTTACTGGCTCTTACCCGAGCCTGCCTAGGAACCCTCTGGTTCTCCTCTTACCCCAGACCTGGTCTAATTCTAGGCCTGGAAGTGGTGAAGGGGAAGTAGAGGGAGGAAAAACTTCAAACTCAGCAGCCATCCCTCTCTCAGACTTCCTTCTGACTGCAGTGTCCTAGTAAGGGAAAAACCATGATTGGAGGATGTCGGTGGAAAGGTAAGCACTGAGCGAAGCCCTGGGATCTTAGGAAGGGTACAAACAGGGAGGGAGTAATGGGGGGGGGGGGGAAGGAGAGGGAGTTGGTATCAGGGGATGAAAAGTTACATGAGAATGCTTAATGAATATTAAACATGCAATAATATTTTCTGTCCAAGAACCTCCTCCTCCCGATACACACACACACCCAATATTACCATTGGCTATTTAATAACTGATTTTCTAAAATTTTCAGATTCTTAATGATCCATCTAACCCATTATGGGTGCCAGGTGTCATTTTCAAACAAATAAGATGGACTACTTCAATCCATTCTAGCTGTGTTATTGTGATTAGCCTATTTTATTGATGCTACTATAGAATATTTTATTATAGAACTGAAGGGATCTTACAGGGCTGATGACTTGGGAGTCATGGTTCACACCTGATTGCAATTAAGCCTTTATAAGATTTATTTGTGATAAATTATGTTCTGTCACAATCTTAATTAGGCCTTAGTAATATATAACTTTGATTAAATCAGTTTTGGTAAAGAAAAAAGAAAATTCTATTTAGAAAAATCCATATATTTAAACATGTAATCCATTCAGCAAATACTTATTGAGCATCTATTTTTTATGATCATGTTCTTCCTAAATATACAAAAGCAAATGATTGAAAATAACCATGTAAATTTGGCCGTGTAGATCTGATTGAAAATAACCATGTAAATTTGGCCGTGTAGATCTGAATTTCATCTGTAGTATGTATTGGGAATCACAATTTTGAAGTCTTAAATACAATTCAAATCAGTACTATTTTGTTTTTAATACAGAATATACTATAATGCTATAGTTTATGCTTTCATATATAACATTTCTGAAAGCAACTAATCTGTATTTCTCGGGGCCTTCTGTAATTTGGTTTACCTAATAGCACTCTGAGTAAAATTGATTCTAGATCAACTTAAGATTCAGCATTTTATTCTAAACTAAAAATTATTTGAGGAGTAGTTTCTTGTATACCCGAGAAAGTGTTCATTATTGGTCAAATTGTATATCCCCAAACATTTTTAACACTACAAGCTTGTTAAGAACATTGTTATCCAATAGCAGATGTTGGCTCTTCTCCTAAGAGGTATCTAAAGTGCTCCACTATTCTGTAATACAAATGTATAGCTGCTTTGTCAGTGAGTCTTACGTGTGGATGTTTTAGCTAAATCTTACCCCAAAGACTTTACTGCACAAAGACCTTTATAATGCTAATGTAATTTCAGATTTAGTTTTTTTTTTTTAATTATTTTTTTTTTAATTTAATAGCCTTTTATTTACAGGTTATATGCATGGGTAACTTTACAGCATTAACAATTGCCACACCTCTTGTTCCAATTTTTCACCTCTTACCCCCACCCCACCCCCTCCCCTAGATGGCAGGATGACCAGTAGATGTTAAATACATTAAAATATAAATTAGATACACAATAAGTATACATGACCAAAACGTTATTTTGCTGTACAAAAAGAATCAGACTTTGAAATATTGTACAATTAGCTTGTGAAGGAAATCAAAAATGCAGGTGGGCATAAATATAGGGATTGGGAATTCAATGTAATGGTTTTTAGTCATCTCCCAGAGTTCTTTCTCTGGGCGTAGCTGGTTCAGTTCATTACTGCTCCATTGGAAATGATTTGGTTGATCTCGTTGCTGAGGATGGCCAGGTCCATCAGAACTGGTCAGATTTAGTTTAAAAAAATCAACTTTGGTAAGTTTATTTTTTAAATAACTGATGGATTTAGTTAATAACATTCTGTTTGTGAAGATTTGACATGTTTTTGCTATTTCAGAATGGAAGTACGGAATGAAGTGGGGCAACATGTTCACTGCTATGTTGCAGCTCTTGCTGCTCATTCAACTTTCCTTGAACAAACCAAGAGCTTTCGTCCTATCCCGTGGATAAAAGAACATGGTGAAAGACATTCTCTGAACAGAAATAACCTCCGTCGCCAAAATCTTACCAGGGATTGCCACTCTCGGCAAATCAAGCACAATGGGTGGGTTGTTCACCAGCCTTGCCAGCGTCAGTACAATTACTGAGAATTCCAAGTCTTAAGCATATCAATTTGTTGGTATATTGTTCTTGGTTTTATGTGTGAGTGGGGGTGAGTGTGATGTGTGTACATACACTCAAATAATGAAAGTGTGTATTTGCAGCTTGACTGATGATCAATCATTTAAATAGAATTGTTTTTCTAGGTAATTTTTCTTTAAAAAATTACATTCTGTATGTCACACAATGCCTTGCTCTTAAGAGTTTTTTTCCTAAATTTTTTTCAGAATGTTTTAGAACATCAGTACAATTGCAGTGTTTTGTATTTTGAGAATGTCTGATGACTCAACTAAGTTATGTGAGTTAGTTGGCATTTTAAAGAAATTTCTTACTGAGTGATGGAATAGTCAGGTTTCAGCTGAATTTCTTTTCTTTTTCTTTCTTTTTTGTATTAATCAAAAGTTTGAGTAAACATAATTTCTCAGGGTCAGCCATACACTTTAATGACCAGTACTTGATAAGCTTTTCTGTATATAATGAACATTTTTTTTTTTTTTAACCACACTAACAAGCATGAAAAGGCAATGGTTGCCATGGACATAATGGAATCATGGCTGGACTTTTCTATTGAAAGAGAACTTGATATTATACTCTTTCCTCATATAGTTCATTTTGATGTCAGGTACATTTAGTTAATAGATAGGAGTTAGCTATCTTTCTGATTATTATAATGATGTGGTACAAATATTGCAGGTTATGGGACAGAAATACCTGTTTCATTTAGTAAAATTAAAGGCAGATCTGTGGTTTATATTTAGAAGTGTTCATTTTGTGTAAAGATGCTCATTTGTTCCAGTGTTTTGATTACTTAAGATCTCTTCTTTTTGACTATTAGTTAGTCATTATAATTGTGTACAATTTAATACAGCCTCTTTACTTTTACACAATGAGAAGCTAAAAGTCTTTATTTCTAACCCAGGAACAGGTTGTAAAAGCCTGTGCTGATAATGTGGTGTGGTATGCATGATTTGACCCCTGACAAACATTGCTTCCAGACTAAGATTGTCTTGAATGAAAATTAGTAGCTGGAGTTTACTGTTTTGTTTGGGGGAGGAGTTTCTTGCTCTATGGGCTAATTTTTCTGGTTTGGGAAAAATCTTCAACTACCCTGTTCTGTTTTCCTCATTCATTAAGGGGAATAAGAATACCTACCTCACAGGGATGTTGTGAGGATTATAAATGTTATAAGATTTATAAAACTGGACTTTCATAAAATTCCAAGGGACTCTTTCTACTGAATTGATTGTTATTTGACTATGTATCTGCCCAGGGCTGTTTGGTTAGTTCAAGAGAGCATGGTGCTAATGAAGACCAGGCTCTGGTTTAATTTCCTTCAGGACAATTAATTAGCTTCACAAGAGAAAACATGACAGATTTACCATAAATCTGTAGCTAGCCACTTTACAATTTTTAAAGATAATATTTAGTGATGACTTTTAACTGGAGCTGTTCACACTACAAATTCCCAGTTCCTTATATGACCCAAGGACATATAATTAGAACTCAAAAGCCCATTTTCTACTAGGATTAGAAGAATATCACCAGGCTGATAATTTATCAGAGTCCTTTTTCCTACTACAATCCAGTCCTGACTAAATAGTAAATGCATGTTAAGATGCTTTCAAAAGGAAAAGCATTATAATCATGCAGAGTATTATTTTACATGGCTCTGTGTTGACTTCAGATGCCAAGAACTATGGGAATCTTTTCTTCCCCTTTTAAGTGGGAAAAGCTGTGTTGAATAGCACGGGGGTGATTGTGATTCAAAAAGGTCAAATGGTTAGTGTGTTTAAATGCTTAAAATAGTTTGTTCTTCCAATAGCATTAAGAAAGTGTCATTTTCAGAACAGGGGATTTAAGTCTACTTTTTATGGCCTTCCCCATTATTTATTTTTTCTGATTAGGGGCCAAGTCCACAAAGCTCTGTCAAACTGGGCAAGTATTTTGTTAAACTGCTTGTGTTTACATGGAAGAAGAATGATTTAGAAACTGTTTGCTGATAGGGCACTACAGTTGGATAACTTGAAAATAATATGGCTAAATGGCTTCTTGTAAAGCTTCTGAGTATTGAGAAGGAAGATTTTTATACATAGGTTACATGAAGTGCTGGTACCTCAAACTATAGATCTGACATTCAGTTGTGAAAATTTGCTATGGCCACATGAACAGATTAGTATAGAAGATTTTTGTAGTCTTTTTTTTTCTAGAGGGCTATTAATTCACTCAGCTTTGTTAGCTACTGACCCTTTGCCTAACAGCTAGTTTTATAAGCTTAAGAATTCTTTTTTTCCAAAAACTGTTGGAATTGTATGGAGTGAGAATTATCAGAATATCTGTACTATAAGCATGGTATGGTATTTAGGTTGGCATCAAAATTTCCCACTTATAATTTCCCATATAGTTGAAATTCTTGATTATTCAAGGTGCAAGGCCAGTAGCCTAGTTGGAAATGTGAATTTGATGTAAAATAAAATATGGCCAAAGAGATAATGTTTTAAAGTTTATTAATAAATGTTAGTGGTCTGAATGAAATCACTTAATCTATGCTCCCTGAAATTCATATAAGGAGAAATAATGCCTCTTTTAAAATTTCTAAAACTTTTTTCACTGTTGGCAGTTAGTTTTTGCTAATATCATTTAGATAGACATCATTCTGTCCTTCATATAGTCTTATTACTGTGCTATAAACTGAAATTAATTATCCATCATTTATCTTCCATATGAATGCATTATTCATTTTAAGTTTGGTTTGTTTAGTATTTTTGCAGTTCTAAAAATGGTTCAATTCTAAAATTTTCTGCTATAGGGAATTTTTGTTGTTGTCCTTGACTTGATTCATGCTACATGCTTTGTTTATATGCTCTTCTATCATCAATTTAATTGTGTCCTCGCCCTAAACTAACTGTTCTAGTAGAGAACAGTATATTTGCCTAATAAACGTTTTGCAAGTTTTACTTATTTATGCTTTCAAAGTGAAATCATACTTTTCTTGATTTCTTTTAGAAGGAAAAGAGCAAGGAAGAGTATAGCCTAAATCCTTACTTTCTTAGAGTTGGAAAAGACAAAAATGAAGGAAGATTAAATTTGTTCACCTCAAATTAGAGCTGTAAATTATCATTTTAAATAGTGAGATTGAATAGTGAAGTGAAAAGAACTTTCAAGTCTTAGGGCTTTTATTTTTACTAAATAAAGTTTGAGACTGCTCCTTTCTTTTGGAGATACTAATCTGTTTGGTGGTTTGTGTTTGTTTTAGTAATGTTATTACAGTTTTTAAAGGTCTGTTCTTACTAATCCTTGTAGAACTGGGCCTATAGAATTGAAGATCTTTTGTCAGTAGTCAAGTTAGGGTTGATTTCATCCATTTCCATATGTGTGTTTGAAATATTATTTAAATTTTTTTTATCTGGAAAAAGTCACATTTTTGTGGTTTAGTCTTGTCATATACCAGTTTTCTTAAAACTGTCCAAGTTTAAGCAGTTTGAAAACTTGGGTAGGAGGACATTTGTTTTAATACCTTTATTGTGGGAGAAGAAGTTACTTTCAGAAAAGGCAGCTTCAGTGCAAGATGATATATATGGTTGCATATCATTGGGGATTCTTTTAATATATGATGGGATTTGTGTTGTTGTTTTGGATTTAAACCTAAATGTTACGCTCCACATAACAATACTTTGTATTTTGTCTGGGATTTTTATTTTCTGTTTACAAATTGAGTCACTAGTGGAGAGGCTGGAGTATGTGAAGGGAGTCTGCTGTCTCACCTTTGATTTGTTTTCCTCAGAGGTTATGAACTTTGTTATGTTTATGTGTTACATATAAAGTAAAAGAAATGGCTTTGATTTAATGTTGTGAATATGTTGATCCCTTTCCCCTTAACTCCCAAGATAATACATTTTGTAACTAGAGTATTGTCAATTGGACTATGTGCCTTGTAAATGTGTTTCTGTGTATACACAGAAATTTTGAACAACTTGAAAGACTTGAGGACATTCAGTTAGGAGAAATACTGTACATCAATCTATGCATAAATGGCAGCTTATTTCTTGAGCCACTAGAAAATTTGATATTGATTGGTTCACAGAGGAATGGTTGGTTTAACAAAACTGAATGAATAATACAATACAGCACTTTGCCAAAAAAACAATTGTAGCATTGCTTAAACATGTGTACTAATACCAGTTTTTGTATGGGGGGAGGGGTCCTGGTGCATTTTGCACTTCTTGAAAATGTACTGGTCTTTACCTGTCAGCAAATAAATGTCTTTTGCTTCAAAATTATTTGTCCCTTTTTTGATTTTTGAAATCTTTTTGTATAGCAGTAAAAAAATAGAATATTTCATAAAACATGAATAACAAGTAATCTTAAATTCATAGTAGGATAACTTAGTTTGCACAGATGAGGTCTTCACATGAAAGTATGTATTGTGAGTCCCAGGAGAAATAGCTGCTAGATTTCTCAAATTTAGTACCCCAAATGTGTTAAGGATATGATTTCTCTGGATTATAAAAAATATTTTCTCAACCATTCTTGATATTCACCAGTATCCTGGATGGTCCTTGGTAATCGCTGACCAAGCATGGATTTTGGTATTTAGGAAGGAAGTGTTTATGGTCATATGGGCTTTACTTAGTATTAGTACTGGCATAGTAATTCCTCAGTCTTAAATTCTTAATTTTCAATAAAATTCCCATTAACTTAAAAACTCTTAATAATTCTTTAGCTTTGTTCAAGGCTTATTACTCAGTTTTGTTCTAGTGGATCAGGCATTTCATCTATCTGTTATACTCTAGAATAATTTATTTCCTTTTCTCTCCCCAGTTCCAGCCTTTCCATTGCAAAACTGGGCAACTATGGACTGACAATATTCGTATTGAGGACCTCTCCAAATTCCGACCTCATAATTCTTAGATAACTTTATAATAAATAACAAAGTTTACATTATTTATATTTTAGACCCATAATTCCCTACCTCTTAAAAAATAAGGCATGTTACATTTACAAATTACCTTTATTTGGAGCCAAGCCTAGTCATTTATGATTTCATGTTTTAGTTGTAAGATTCTGCTAAGAAAACCTCAAATGAGGTCACAAAGATACTGCAGGGGTCCTCAAACTTTTTAAATAGGGGGCCAGTAAACTGTTCCTCAGACTGTTGGAGGGTTGACTATAGTAAAAACCAAAACTTTGTGGGCCTTGAGATAAAGAAACTTCATAGCCCTGGGTGAGGAGGATAAACATACTTAGCTGCTGCATCTGGCCCGCGGGCCATAGGCCGTAGTTTGAGGACCCCTGTACTACAGAGTGGTTTACTGTTTTCTTCTCCAGTTGGTTTTACAGAGGAGGAATTGAGGCAAATAGGGTTTAGTGACTCGTGCAGAGTCACAAAACTAGTAAAAGGCCGATTTCTGATTCCAAGCCCAGGGAATTTTTTGATATGTGGAAAAAGATAATTGTATTATGTTATAGTTGTATATATTTTCCCTGTTCTGCCCTTTTTTTTTTTTTTTTTTTTTTTTTTTGCCTCAATTCATAAAAGTCCTTGATCTTTTAAGAATTCTGTTTAGGATGGCTTAGGAGCATTCCTGCTTGAAAGGGAAGTAGGTAGAGATTTGGAATTCAAGTCAATTCAATTAAACACTTAAGTGACAATTCAGTGGACATAGAAAAACAGCAACTAGTCCCTGATGGTCAAAACATTATGTTCATGTAAACAAGAGACATCATTAAGATATGCAACTAACACTAAAATGTAGACATAAAGGGATTAAACAACATATGGGAGTTGAACAACAGTTGTTTGTAGGGATATATATATAATCATTTCTACTTGGGAAATCCCGGAAAGTTCTGAGGAGGCAACAGCTCCATTGAATAAAGGGGAATGTGGTTCATTCTAGGGCTACATAAATGAAACAATTAGGTAAAGGGAATGTTATGCATAGTTACATGGGAAGGGCAGGATGAGATGGCAAGTGACAAGTAGTCCAGTTTGGCTATTGTATAGTTTGTGACATACCATGAAATAAGGCTTGGACAGCAAAGAAGGCGATTATGGAAGGTCTTGATTCCCAAGATGTTAAAAATGAGATTAATATAATTCATTAGTGTTTTATCAAAAATAATAATACAGTTTCTAAATCAATATGTAGCTCACAAAGATCATTTCTCTTTTGGCAATCATTGCTATACAATGGAGACAACTTGTTTCACATGCTAATGTTTCTATGAAGACTATGGAATGGAAAAGTATTTACTAAGCATTTATTATGTGCCAAGCATTTTCAAGAAGCAAATATAATAAAAAAACCAGGATAGTTCCTTATATATAGGAAGGTTTAGCTTCAGGGCCAATGGAAAGGCTCTGTATTTTTGAGGTATTGCAGCATAGTGAAATGGAGTTAAGGGATAAGGATGGGGCAAGAAAAGCCAGGTAAAATGGTTGAGTAAAAGAGGTCTAGTGTACAATTTCACTAATATTTTTAAATGGGTAATTTTTTTTGTCTCAATCAGTAGAAGTCAGTATTCAGTATTCATACTAAATCCAAACCAGCTTGTTTCTTCTCAGCTCCAACAATTGCCACTCCAAAATTTAGGATATATGACCTAACATTCATTGAGAAGACTGGTTATCTCACATGAATTTCTTTGGACTCTTTCAAATCGAAGCCCATCTCTCTCTGGTCAGACAAACATTCCCTTTTCCTCTATCTGTTCTCTTGATTCCATTTCCTCTAGCCTTAATGACCTGCTTTAGACCTCTGTCTCACTTCTTGAGTCTCTATCCACTGTATTAGCTATTGTCTACCTTCAAATATGTTCAAGGGACCCAATCCTAAATATAATGACCAGAAAAATATTTCCCATGATCCTATTTTTTCCCTCTCATTTAGCAGTAAACTAGAAAAAATTGTCTTGCTGTTGCTTCTTTCCTTCCACCCTTGGCCAGTTTGCAGTAGACTTTTCTCCATCCAAAAATTTAAATTTGCTTTCTTAAATATCACCAATGTGTTTATGATTTTAAATCCAATGGCCTTTTTTCAGTCCTCCTCTTTGACCTCTAGACATTTCCTTACTTTTTAACCATCTCTTAATAATAATGCTAATTTATATAGCACTTGCAAGTTTTCAAAAGCCTTTTCATCCCAACAACCTCATGAGGTAGTGTAAGATCCCATTTTTACAGGTGAGGAAACTTACTATGAAGTGGTTAAGCGACTCCCTGTGGTAACAGTGTCCCATGGTTGCAGAATCATCACACTTTCCTACTTCTATCTTTAACAACATTTTATATCTCTGCCTCTTTCTGGCCCCTTAAATCCAATATTTCTCCAGGGCCTGTCTTTTCATCAATTTTATCTTGGTAATCTAATTCTTTAATGGATTTCACTAAGTAAATAATAAGAACTGATGCTTTAACAGCACACTAAGGTTGTAAAACACTTTAAAATCCACAAACATTTAATTTGACAATAAAAATAAAGAAGCACACTAAAGGGATGAACTGATTGTTGAATAAAATCCACAACCTATTATGATAAATCCTTCCAATACCAATCAGGTCTTCTCATTTATTAGCTCAGGTTTAAATTGTTTATTTTTTACATGGTCAATCTATATGTTTAAGATTTATATCAACAATAGGCTAAACTCAAAAAGAAAGACTGGCAGAATCAAGGTAAAAATAGTAATCATTATACATATGAGATGCAGAGGAAGAATAGACACAGAGGCCTTACAGGGGGAAGGAGGGTTCCTAGTTCTGAAAACCTACTCACAGTGATTTGGAACTATGCTCAAAAAGTTATCAAACTGTGCATACCCTTTGATCCAGCAGTGTTACTACTGGGCTTATATCCCAAAGAGATCTTAAAGAAGGGAAAGGGACCTTGTATGTGCAAGAATGTTTGTGGCAGCCCTTTTTATAGTGGACAGAAACTGGAAACTGAGTGGAAGCCCATCAATTGGAGAATGGCTGAATAAATTGTGGTATATGAATGTTATGGAATGTTACTGTTCTGTAAGAAATGACCAGTAGGATGATTTCAGAAAGGCCTGGAGAGACTTACACGAACTGATGCTGAGTGAAATGAGCAGGACCAGGAGAACATTATATACTTCTGTAATGGGCTGAAGCTTGAGTTGATGCACTGAGGTCCCAAGCACGTACGGCTAAATAGTAATTGGACCATACTTGGAGAAAGAATGGCCCCCGTCCACTCTCTGTGCAAGTCCTGATGTGTTGTATAGGAAATGACGATTTTGGTGGGTGGAGGCAGAGGGGCAGGAAGAGAGGCGGAGAGACTTCTGGCTGGGTTTGGTCTTGTGGCTTCTGGTCTGGCTGGCTTCTTGACGCAGCTGCTGACATTGCTAATCTCCCTTTACCTCTGATCCTTCTTCACCTCCACTGAGAATAAAGATTGAAGATTTTCCCTTAACCTCAATTCCTGACTCAGGCTGATTTTAAAATACATGGTCATCACATACTTCAACAACAATATTGTATGAGGATCAATTCTAATGGATGTGTCCCTCTTCAACAATGAGATGAACCAAATCAGTTCCAGTAGAGCAGTAATGAATTGAACCAGCCAAGAACTAGGGAAATGAGTGTGAACCCCTACATAGAATTCCCAATCCCTCTGTTTTTGCCTGCCTGCATTTTTTATTTCCTTCACAGATTAATAGTACACTATTTCAAAGTCCAATTCTTCTTGTGCAGCAAGATAACTGTATAAATATGTATACATATGTTGTATTTAACATATACTTTAACATGTATTGGTCTATCTGCCATTTGGGGGGGGGGGGAGGAAGGGAAGGACGGGAAAAATTGGAACAAAAGGTTTTGCAACTGTCAGTGCTGAAAAATTACCCATGCATGTATCTTGTAAATAAAAAGCTATAATAATAATTTTAAAAACCTCACATCAGGAAAGGATTCAATAGACAACACTACATATATATATATATATTTAATCATGAAGGGTATAGTACCCTCTACAAAGAGATCATAAAAAAGGGAAAAGGGACCCACATATGCAAAAAATGTTTGCAGAAATCCTTTTGTAATGGCAAGAAACTGGAAACTGAGTGGATGCCCATCAGTTGGAGAATGGCTGAAGAGGTTATAGTATATGAATGTTATGGAATATTATTGTTGTATAAGAAATGATCAGCAGGATGATTCCAGAAAGTCCTGAAGAGATTTATATGGACTGATACTAAGTGAAGTGAGTAGAACCAAGAGAATACTGTACATAGCAAAAATAAAATGTGACAGTCGATTGTGATAAACTTGGCTCTTTTCAAAACACTTTTTTTAATTTACTTTTTTAATTAAAGCTTTTATTTATAAAACCTATGCAAGGATAATTTTTCAACATTAACCCTTGCAAAACTTCCTGTTCCCAATTTTTTCCACCTCCTCCCCAGATAGCAGGTAGTCCAATACATGTTTGTTTGTTTTTTGCTGAGGCACTTGGAGTTAAGTGACTTGCCTAGGGTCACACAGCTAGGGAATGTTAAGTGTGTGATGCCAGATTAGAACTCGGGTCCTCCTGACTTCAGGGCTGGCACTCTATCTACTGCGCTACCTAGCTGCCCCAATACATGTTAAATATGTTAAAATATATGTTAAATCCAATATATGTGTACATATTTATATAGTTATCTTGCTACATTAGAAAAATCGGCTCTAGAAAGAAAAAAACCTGAGAAGGAAAACAGAATGCAAGTAAACCTCAACAGAAAGTGTGAAAATACTATGTTGTGGTCCACACTCAGTTCCCATAGGTCTCTCTCTGGATGTATATGGCTTTCTTCACTAAACAATTGGAATTGGTTTAAATCATCTCATTGTTGAAGAGAGCCATGTTCATCAGAATTGATCATCGTATAGTCTTGTTGTTGCCATATATAATGATCTCCTGGTTCTGCTCATTTTACTTAGCATCAATTCATATAAGTCTCTCCAGGTCTTTCTGAAATCAAAGGATAATTTTTCAACATTGATCCTTGAAAAACCTTGTGTCCCAATTTTTCCTTCCCTCCCTCTCCCCCCTCCCCTAGATGGCATGTAACCCAATATATGTTAAACATAGTCTTGCTGCACAAGAAAAAATAAGATCAAAAAGGAAAAAAAAAGGGAAAGAAAATGCAAGCAAACAACAAAAAGAGTGAAAATGCTATGCTGTGATCCACACTCGGTCTCCATAGTCCTCTGGGTATAGATGGCTCTTATCATCACAATATCATTGGAACTGGCCTGAATCACCTCATTGTTGAAAAGAGCCATGTCCATTAGAACTGATCGTCGTATAATCTTGTTGCCATATACAATGATTCCTGATTCTGGTCATTTTACTTAACATCAGTTACATCACGTGAAGAGGCACAAAAGACCTATTATAGTACGTGGAAAATAGAGGAAGATGAGCATTGTTTGAACCTTAATGTCTTTGAATTTGGCTCAGAGGGAATATCATACACACTTATTTGGCATAGAAACTTGTCTTAACCTATACAAAAGTAGAAGGGAAAAGAGGAGGGCTGATAAAAGAGAGGGCAGATTGAAGGAGATAGAGGTTAGAAGCAAAATATTGGTCAGGAGGGGAACAGTGAAAGGAGAAAGAAAAGTGTAAATGGGAGAAACAGGATAGCAGGAAGTACAGACTTAATAATCTTCACCTACACAAAAATTGCCCGTGTATTAGGGCATAAAAACCTCACAATCAAATGTAGAAAGGCAGAAATATTAAATGCATCTTTTTTCAGATCATGATGCAATAAAAATTACATGTAATAAAGGGCCACAGAAAAATAGACCAAAAAATTGGAAACTAAATAATCTAATCTAAAGAACGAGTGGATCAAAGAACAAATCATAGAAACAATAATTTCATCCACGAGAATAACAATAGTTAGACAAGACATCAAAATTTATGTGATACAGCCAAAGCAATTCTTAGAGGATGTTTTATATCTTTAGATGATTATATAAATAAAATAGAAAAAGAGAAGATCAATAAATTTGGTATACAATTAAAAAATAAGAAAAAGAACAAATAAAAAACCCCTCCCTAACTACTCAATAAAAAATTCTGAAAATCAAAGGAGAGAAATAAAATTAATATTAATAAGCTAAAAAAGTAAGAAAAAAATTGAATAAAGAAAACTAAAAGTTGGTTTTATAAAAACCCAACAAAATAGATAAACCTTTAGTTAATTTTATTAGAAAAAGGAGAGGAAAACCAAATTATCAGTATAAAAAATGGAAAGGGTGAACCACCAATGATAAGGAAATTAAAGCAATAATTAGGAACTATTTTGTCTAACCGTATGCCAATAAATCTGACAATTTAAGTGAACTGGATAAATATTTACAAAAAGATAATTGCCTAGATAATTAAGAAAAAATAAAGTATTTAAATAATGTCACTTTAGAAAGAATTTGAACAAACCATTAATGAACTCCTTAAGAAAAAATCTCCAGGGCTAGATGGGTTTACAAGTGAATTCTACCAAACATTTAAAGAACAATTAATTTCAATACTATATACACAATTTGGAAAAATAGATGAAGAAGGAATCCTCCCAAATTCTCTTAATGTAATAGAACTGTGTCTCCCTAATCTTTGGGGAGGATCCACCTAGCCTGGGGAAATTCCTAAAAATGATCACCACCCACCAGAATCTCCCAGCTCTGAGAAAGCTACCTGGTTCCCATGGGAATCTCCCACTTCCCAGTGGATCTGGGAATCACTTTGGTCTGGGAAACAATCACCACCCTTTATTTATTTGGAAATTAGCCCCTAATTGCTCCCTAGCCCCAAATCATAGAAAGCTAATAAAAAATAAGATTCTGTTTGTAAACCTTTGCTATCTTTCTAATTAGGAAGCAGTCCACTGAGGAAATAATTTCTCAGTGAAAGTAAACCCAGGGGAGCTAGATAGCACAGTGGATAGAGCACGGCCCCTGAAGTCAGAAGGACCTGAGTTCAAATTTGGCCTCAGACACTTAACACTTCCTGGCTGTGTGACCCTGAGCAAGTCACATAACCCCAATTGCCTCAGCCAAAAAAAAAAAAAAAAAAAAAGAAGAAGAAAGTAAACCCTTTTTGTTTTTTTGCCAAAAATCTCACTTGCTGATAGGGACTGTGAATTCTTTTGCAAAAACCTGTGACACTGGCCTGGGGATCCACATCTCTGTTAGGGTTTATATCACCCTTCAACATTTGATGGCCTACTATGGGGATCCCCAAAATTTTATATCCTTCTGGCCAAGGTAAGCCTTCTCTCTGTCTCTTCTATAGCAAAGGACAACTCAAACACCCGGAAAGATTTGGGGCTGTCAGGAGCTCTACGCTCAGCAGCCTTTCTTGACTGGGGACACCTGGACTTGGAATTCCTGCATCTTTTAGCAGAAGTACCCTTAACCAGGAAACTTCTGTTACCTCTCTCCCTCTCAGGAATGCCTGAAAGAATGGGCACTATAGAATCCAGAAAATCTAAGACTAGAGGCAGAAAATGGGACAACTTACCTCTGTCTCTATTTCTAAGGATTCTTCCTTAGGCTGTCTTTTAAAAAAACAGAGACAAAGGTTCTGATAAAGGCCTCATTTCCAAAATATAGAGAATTAACTCAAATTTATAAGAAATTGAGCCATTCTCCAATTAATAAATGGTCAAAGGATATGAAGAAACAATTTTCAGATGAAGAAATTGAAACTCTACCCATCTGAAAAGGTGTTCCAAATCATTATTGATCAGAGAAATGCAAATTAAGACAATTTTGAGATACCACTACATACCTCTCAGATTAGCTGATTTGACAGGAAAAGATCATAACTAATGTTGAAAGGGATGTGAAAAAACTGGGACTACTGATGGTGGAGTTGTGAACAGATCCAACCATTCAGAGAGCAATTTGGAACTATACTTTAAAAAGTTGTCAAACTACCCTTTGATACAGCATTGTTATCACTGGGCTTATATCCCAAGAGATATTAAAGAAGGGAAAGGAACCTGTATATGCAAAAATGTTTGTGGCAGCTCTTTTTGTAGTGGCTAGAAACAGGAAATTGAATGGATGCCCATCAATTGGAGAATGGCTGAGTAAATTGTGGTATATGAATGTTATGGAATATTATTGTTCTGTAAGAAATGATCAGCAGGATGAATATAGAGAGGCTTGGAGAGACCTGAACTGTTGCTAAGTGAAATGAGCAGAACCAGGAGATAATTATACACTTCAACAACAATACTGTAGGAGGATCACTTCTGATGGAAATGGCTCTCTTCAACAATGAGAGGATCCAAATCAGTTCCAATTGATCAGTAATGAACAGAACCAGCTACACCCAGCGAAAGAACTCTGGGAAATGAATGTGGACCACAACATAGCATTTATACTCTTTCTGTTATTGTTTGCTTGCATTTTTGTTTTTCTTCCCAGGTTATTTTTATCTTCTTTCTAAATCCATTATTTCTTATGTAGCAAGACAACTGTATAAATATGTATACATGTATTGTATTTAACATATACTTTAACATATTTAACATGTATGGGAATACCTGCCATCTAGGGGAGGGGGTGGGGGGAAGGAGGGGAAAAGTTGGAACAGAAGTTTTTGCAAGGGTCAATGTTGAAAAATTACCCATGCATATGTTTTGTCAATAAAAAGCTATTTTTAAAAAGAGAAAGAGACAAATTTGGCCTTAAAAAAAAAAAAAAATTAAAACAACACTGCAGGATGCTGCTAAAATTTACTGGAGGGAAATCAAAATTAGATACTAACCTTTTAAATAACCCCCTCCTTCCTACTCCCCTAGGGACACAGGATCCCTCTTCTGTACCTCCATGCAGTCCTTATCAGGAGACCTTTGAATCCCTTTCAGAACCACCTCCTTATCAAAGACAGGCCCTTATGTCCAACAATATTAATTCAACTCTGTCTACCTCACTTCCTGAACCAGATCCCGAGACCTCCCTATCCCCATTCCTCATTCCCTCTGATATAAGGGTTGGGACCCCTTTTCCTCCTCTTCAGAATCCTGACTCAGCCACCCCTTCTAACCTCTGCCACTGAGAGAAGCAGCAGACTCTCAGGGAGAGACACTCACTGTACAGGTACATTTTTCAATGTCAAATCTCTCCCAGATTAAGGAAAAACTTGACCATTACTCTGAGGACCCCACCACATTTATTGAGGGGTTTAAGGCCAATGCCCTCCAATTTGATCACAATCTAACCCAGATATATGGAGGAAGCTGCAGAAGCCAGCTTTGGGCCCTCAAATTTCCCTAACTCAGCTGTTAGAAATAGCTTTAGGAGTCTTTCATAATAGGAATCAAATTGTAGCAAAGGAAAAAGATTGCAGAGTTAAAGCAAGAAACAAAGAAGAGGCGCAAATTTTAGCTGCTGCCATATCCAGGAAACGGGGGTTTGTGCTTCAAGTGTCATGGACAGGGCTACTGGGCATTCAATTGTCCTTGGAGGAAATCCCCTGGTCCTTGCCCAGAGTCAACCAGGAGAGGCACTGGAGAAGAGGCTGTCCACAGAGACAAGCTATCCTCTGGCAGGAGTTTGGGACTTGGTCAGGCTCCCCCTCACTCCACCTTGACAGCGGAACCCTGGGTATCCTCAGATGTGGCTGGTAAGACCATAGAATTCCTTTTTGATAATGGGAGCTTCTCTTCCTGTCTTGCTCTGCCACTCTTTCTGTTGTTGTTTGCTTACATTTTGTTTTCTTTCTCAGTTTTTTTCTCTTCTTTATCTGATTTTTCTTGTGCAGCAAGATCTCTGTATAAATATATAAATGTATATATATACTGGATTTAACTTATTTAACATGTATTGGACTACCTGCCAACTAGGGAAGGGGATGAGGAGAAGGAGGGGATAATCCAGGTCCTCCTGATTTCAGGGCTGGTACTCTATCCAATATATCAACTAGCTGCCCCTAAATGAGAGTTTTTTGAGGATGAGGGTGACATATGCGTGTTTGTAAGTATGGAATCAGCGTATACAAGGAGAAATTAAAGATAGGAAAGAGAGTGGGGATGATGGAGGGGGCAGTCTGCTGGAGAAGACAGGACAGAATAGGGCCATTTGTGCATATAGAGAGGTTTGCTGTGGTAAGGATTGCCTCATTGTGAGGTATAGAGATGAAGTAGGGATATATGGAAGATATTAGATGAGGAATATGGGATGGGGAGGGAAAGGCTTTCCCAAATCTCTTAAGCCAAGGTATTCAGCTACTGGTATAGAATAAAGTTTGGGATGGAGAGCTCTCTAAATTTGCACATCTCATATTTCTTTTGAGCCACTGTAATTGCTTTGTTCATACAGCACAGCTTCTTCTTGGATGCAGGCATGCCGTGCTAGACAGTTGTGTGAGTGTGTCCCGTGTCTCAATAACTTCCAAATGTCTTCAGAGCTTCTTTTAGAATAACCTTGTGCTTCTTATTCTGATCTCTGTGTGGGTACTTGCCTTGTGTGTTCTCTGTAAAATAGTCTTTTAGGCAAATGTACATTTGACATTCAAACAACGTGGCCAACCTTCCAGAGTTGTATTCTCTGCAGTAATGCTTGGCAATTCAGCTGGACAAAGAATCTTAGCATCTGGTATCTTATCTTACTAGGTAATCTAAAGAAATTTTCTAAGACAATTCAAATGGAAGAGATTCAGTTTCCTGTCATGTCCACTTTTCACAGGCACAGAACAATAAGGTCAACACAACAACTCTGTAGATTTTCAGGTTAGTAGGCAGCCTAATACCTTTTCTTTTCCACACTTTCCTTTTTAGGCTCCCAAACACTGAGATAGTTGTGGTAATGTGTCAACTTCCTTGAGTGTGTACATCCTTGGAAAGTGTACTGCCAAGATAGGCGAACTTATCCACTTATCTAAGATAGAAGAACTAATTCTATTTGCTATAACCAATGATCCATGTATGGATAGTGCAGTGCCGAGTAGTAGAAAATCTTCTTTGTTCTTGGTGTTAACTGTCAAGCCAAAATTAGCATAAATGGCAGAGAATCAAACCATATTTCTTTGCATCTCAGTCTCAGAGGCTGCATTGAATGTATAATCATCTGTGAACATTAAGTTGTACACTGATGCTCTCTCATTTTAATCTTACAACCTTTTCAAATTAAATACTTTACAATCAGTGCAGTAACTACACTTTGATGCTGTTTTTGTCTTTGATGAAGAGGTCCAACAACATCTTTGAAAACATCATGCTAAAAGCAGATGAGTAGGCTTCACTCCATTGGTGATTGGGAAAGCACAAGAGCATCATCCATTATCCATAACACATGTAAGCATGCTATCATGAAACAGGTATACAATACTGATGAACTTCTCCAGACAACCAAATTTTGCTATGATCTTTCACAAATCCTCATGACTGACAGTATCAAAAGCCTTGGTCAGATAGATGAATGTTATATACAGACCTCTAATCTGCTCCTAGTATTACTCCTGGAGTTGTTGGGCATCAAGCATTCTGTTAATCATTCTTCCACGACTTCTTAAGCCACACTGGCTTTTAGGTAAATGGCTATATTCCAAATGAAGGATAAGCTTATTAAAGAGGGCTCTGGCAAGAATCTTGCTAATATTGACTAAGAGAAAGGACTTCTCCACTGCCACCCCCAAGATTTTCACAGAATGACCTATTTCCTTTTCCTTTATTGAGATGGATAATGGAAGCTTTCTTAAACTCCTGGGAGAGAACTTTCTTTTCCCATATAAGCTGGAAAATTGCAGTTAGCTTTTGCCTAAAGGTGGATGACCTGCATTGTCAATCTCAGCTACAATAAAATTACTACCAGGCACTTTGCCACACAAAAGGAGTCTAATGGCTCTTCTTCAGCTGAAAGTTCAGCTACACAAGATGATTGCAGAAAGTCCTGGAGAGACTTACATGAACTGATGCTAAGTGAAGTGAACAGAACCAAGAGAACATTATACACAGCAAGATCATGTGATGATCAGTTCTGATGGATTGGTTCTTTTCAATAACAAGGTGATTTAGGCCAATTCCAAAAGACTTGTGATGGAGAAAACCATCTGCATATGGGGACTGAATATGGATCAGAACATAGTACTTTCTCCTTTTTAATTATTGTTTGCTTGCTTTTTTTTTTTCCTTTCTCATTTTTTTTCTCTTTTTGATTTGATTTTTCTTGTGCGGCATGATAATTGTGAAAATATGTATTTTCATACATATTTGTATGAGAGAATTGCAGGCATTTAACCTATATTGGATGGTTTTTTTCTCCCCCTGAGGCAATTGGAGTTTAGTGACTTGCCTAAAGTCACACAGTTAAGAAGTGTGAAGTGTCTGAGGTCAAATTTGAACTCAGGTCCTCCTGACTTCAGGGGTGGTGCTCTATCTACTCTGCCACCTAGCTGCCCCCTGGATTACTTGTCTAGGGGAGAGAGTGGGGGAAGGGAGGGAAAAATTTGGAATACAAGGTTTTACAAGAGTGAATATTGAAAACTATCTTTGTATGTATTTTGAAAATAAAAACTTATTAAAAATTTTTAAAAAAAGAAAGTTCAGCTACAGAAGGAATGACTTCTACCTAAGGTATATGGTCAGTGATTTCAGGATTGATTGATGATAGTGTGTTGAGAATACTATGGAAATATTCAACCCATTTCTACAAGGATCATGTCATTTTCACTGATCAGTGTGGTTCCATCAGCATTGACTATTTGAGATGCATCATAGATCTTTGATCCATAAATAGACTTCATGGCATTATAGAAGCATTTCACTGTCCCAGTTTTCCTATACTTTCCCACCATTTATCACTTCCTTTTTTTGTTGTAATGGCCAATCTGATAGGAGGTAATATTATCATTCTATAAGAAATGATCAGCAGGATGATTTCAGAAAGGCCTGGAAAGACTTATGTGAACACATTCTAAGTGAAATGACAGAACCAAGAGAACTTGTACATAGTAACAACATGATTATGTGATGATCAACTGTGACAGACTTGACTCCTTTCAATTATGAGTTGATTCAAGGTAATTCCATTAGACTTGTGATAGAAAGTGTCAACTGTGTCCAGGGAGAAAACTGGGAAACTGAATGTGGATTGGAACATGATATTTTTACCTTTTTGTTGTGGTGATTATTTGTTTGCTTGGCTTTTTTCTTTCTTTCTTGTTCCCCCTTCCCCCTTTTGATCCAATTTTTCTCATGCAGTATGATAAATATGGAAATATGTTTGGAAGATTGCATATGTTTAGCCTAAATAGGATTGGTTACTGTCTGGGGAAGAGGTGAGGAGGGAGGGACAAATTTAGAGCTCAGAGCTTTGCAGGGGTGGCTGTTGAAAGCTATCTTTGCCTGTATTTGGAAAAATGAAATAGTTTTGAAGAAAAAAAAAAGAAAAAGAAAAAGAGGGCTCAGACACAAATCCCACTTTTGCTTCAATCCAGTAAGAACAACCCTTGCCCATGACCACCTATATAAAGGATTGTGACCACAGTTTTCAGTATATCAGCACCTACTGGACCACTTGTCCATTACTACAGGATTTTGATTTAGCAGTAAAATTATAAAATAGCAAATAGTAAGATATAAAATGGTATGGGTGATATATTTTGACATGTGCATAAATTAGATTTAAGTAGATGATGTATGATGTAAGTAAAGTAAAGATGTATGAAATTTTTGGCCTCATTCTTCCAGAGTCATCAGAGTTGAGTGTGAAGACAAAAGTCTAGACCACTTGTAATATCTTGGGATGCAGTAGATAACCTTGGCATCTTCAATGTCTAACTAAGCTCTATGTTGTAATATAGGAGCCGCCTGACAGTGGCTGCTGGAGATCCAACCCAGACCTGCAGAATGGATCTCCTCATGTGAGGAGATGATACAAGGAGACTGAGAGGCAGTTGCTGTTCTCTGACCTCTCTCCTCTTCCCTCTGCCTCCAATTTATCTCATTCCCAGTCTGCAACACCTCTGTCAGCAAAGGCTGCCCTGCAACTCCTTCAGATGCTATGATCCACAGCTGTGGAGGCTCTTGGAAAATTGACCTGTCCCTTAACAGCTCTAAGTATTCCACAGTGACTATTTGGAACAAATAGTTCACATCTGCCTATCCTGTAGAGACAAATCTTCACATGCTTGAGGTAGCTATCTACCTCCAACTCACTGATGATTTGAGATCCCTCAGTACACTCAACCTGATTTAACTGCCTGACAGAATGGTTTTTACTAGGGTTTGGCCACTGCAGATACTGTACTTTAGCTTCTCAGAGCCACACGTGAGATTTGGGTGGCAGGGAGACACTAAAGGTAGAAAGCATGACTGAAAAAAGGACTCAGCAGCTCTCACATCAGAAGTACAATTATTACTTGAACATTTGTACATCCCATTAGTCAGGTGTAAAAGAATTTTCAGTCCAGCTATGTTATAAGGATCAAATAAGATTAAGATGCATAAAACTGTTTTCTAAACTGTACTGCAGTGAGATCAGAATTTACCTATATGCTTATTTTATTGCAAATTTTATAAACTACTATCTAAAGTCACTATTCATATCCTATATGAGTCTCTTCCTGAAACTTTTGTTACTGTTCAGTTGTGTCCAATTTTTGTGACCCCATTTGGGTTTTCTTGGCAAAGATACTAAAGTGGTTTGCCATTCCCTTCTCCAGCTTCTTTTACAGATGAAGAAGCTGTGGCAAACAGAGGTAAGTGAGGATCACTCAGATTAGCTAGTAAGTATCTGAGGTCAGATTTGAACTCAAGAAAATGAGTCTTCCTAAGTCCAGGCCTATCACTCTATCCATTTGTGCTATCTCATTGCCCATCTGCTGAAACTAACATTTATTTTGAAAAGTAGTTATGATATAATGAATAGAGAGGTGGTTTTGGAGCTACAAAGAATAGGTTTCAGGACCTAACTTGGGCCCACACTGGTGACTCTGGGCAAGTCAAGTAGCCTTTCAATGTTCTAGTCCTGAAAATACCAAAATTCACCAACAACTGCAAGCATTTACAAAACTTCCCAATGCTTAATCTGCATTGGGATTCCCAGATTAAAATATAACTGGGAAAAAAATTTAATAAAATTAAGAAAAATTCAATAAAATACAGATAATATTACATTTTAAATCTACGTATATAAGTGCCAATAGAGATTTGAATGGACAATTTAGTATTCCCTTTTTCTATTTAAGTTTGATACTACTGGTCTACCAAAGGACTAAGAAATTAAAGGACTTGTCCAGAGTTATAAGTCAATATGTGTCAGAGATAGAACTTGAATCCAGTTCATCCTAGCTATAACACCTCTCTTATTACTTATGGAGTACTAGATAATAAAATGACTTGATAAGAATGCAAAGATTACAACCATCCCTATATTTTTTTGGTATGTAATTTTATTTTATTTATTTTTTTATTATAGCTTTTTATTTACAAGTTATATGCATGGGTAATTTTACAGCATTGACAATTGCCAAACCTTTTGTTCCAATTTTTCCCCTCCTACCCGCTACCCCTTCCCCCAGATGGCAGGTTGACCAATACATATTAAATATGTTAAAGTATAAATTAAATATATGTATACATGTCCAAACAATTATTTTGCTGTACAAAAAGAATCAGACTTTGAAATAGTGTACAATTAGCCTGTGAAGGAAATCAAAAATGCAGGCGGACAAAAATTGAGGGATTGAGAATTCTATGTAATGGTTCATAGTCATCTCCAAGAGTTCTTTCGCTGGATGTAGCTGCTTCAATTCATTACTGCTCTATTGGAATTGATTTGGTTCATGTCATTGTTGAAGAGGGCCACGTCCATCAGAACTGATCATCATGTAGTATTATTGTTGTTGAAGTATATAATGATCTCCTGGATCATTTCATTTTACTCAGCATCAGTTCATGTAAGTCTCTCCAGGCCTTTCTGAAATCATCCTGTTGGTCATTTCTTACAGAACAATAATATTCCATAATTTTCATATACCACAATTTATTCAGCCATTCTCCAATTGAGGGGCATCCACTCAGTTTCCAGTTTCTGGCCACTACAAAGAGGGCTGCCACAAACATTCTTGCACATACAGGACCTTTTCCCTTCTTTAAAATCTCTTTGCATCCCTATATTTTTTGCAACTCTTCTAAAGGTTAAAGCAATTTCAAAAAAAGTTTCAAGTTCATTTTTCTTGCACCTTTAGAAAAACCTCCGTCTTGTTAATTTTAACAGTACAATCATTGTATTTATAAAATGAGGCCTCAAACTTTCCAACCAGTTAAGTAAGTAAAAAAAATATAATGGAAAGAAGAGATTTTCCATATAATGGAAAGAAGAAAATTTTATACAAAATGGTGAAATTTTAACTAATGTTTTTCTTTTTGTATCATCGCCTTCAAGTTTACATAACAAAAACATTTCAAGGAACCAAAACTGAAAGAAAAAGAAACTAAAAAAACCAAAACTAATTATAAAAGTGATTGATACATGTTGGCACAGCATTTCCATTTGTAGTATAAAATGAATTAAGAGAAGTAAAAACAGTTTATATGTTTATGTAATGCTATATGAAGTATATATGAGTTTTAAGAAGGCAGGAGCCACTAATATAAAAATAAACTGTAACTACAACATAGTAAAGAAATTAGTATTTCAAAATTTCAGAAAAGCAACAAGTATCACAATGAAAACAGAAAATTTAGAATATGGGATACTAAAAATTCAGGATTGTCAATCAGCATGAACAGTCTATTTGGCTTTTCTCCAATTTGAATCTATTCTTTAAAGATCTCTAGTGTCTCAAGGACTATGATATTTCCTGTTAAAAGCCACAAAATCTTCAAAGCAGCTGTTCATTCATCCATCCAGCTAATAGCCCATAGATATTTATTAAATTCCAAATTGTGCTAAGTACTGTAGGGGGTATAGAGAATAAAAGCCACAGATATTTCTGTTTAGAAATTTATAGTTTTAATAGTTAAGATATATGCCCCAAAATTTTTTCCTTTAACCAATTTTATTTTGCAATAATGTCATTAATACATTATAACAAAATCCATGTTGACATGAAATATTGCTGATCATCTTGAGGCACAAATAAAGTGTTTAGCAGTGGAGGAACTAACTAACTCCTTCTAGTAACATTGTTTCATCTGATCACATAGTTAGGCAGAGCATGCTCATGCATAAATGCTACATGAGTGATAATGGCAATAATTGCTATAAGAAAGCTTCAGAAAAGTGGCATTTGGAGTGAGTTTTTTAAAATGGGAAAGTTTTTGATAAGTGGATATGGGCTGGAGGCATCGTAAGCAGAAGAAACAATAAGGAAAGGAATGACAAAAACAAAACACATTTTCATAATATACTAAACAGACAGGTTTGTCTGTGGTATAATGTTCAATTTGGGAAGAAAAGGGAAAGAAAAAAAGAAAAGCAAGTTGGATCAGACTGGAAGAGCCCTGAATTTTGGGATGAGGGAAGGGAATACAATTATGAGAGTGACATGATAAAGCATGGTTTTAGGGAGATTAGTCTGACAGTAGTGTGCAGGATAAAATTGGAAAGGTGAAAGAGTGGTGACATGTGAACCTGTTAAAAAAGCTACCACAATAATTCAAGTATTGTGGAATAATGGCTTGACTTAGGATTAGTAGGAATAAATGATAGATTTGGATACGAAAGAAGCTCTTAAGGAAGAAAGTGACTAAGATATGATAATTGGATGGATGTGAAGAAAAGGAAAAAGGTATGAGTAACCTACTACAGTGAGTAAAGTCTAGGACCTACAATCAAGAAGGGACTAGGTTCAAATGTTGCCTCCAAAACTTATAAGCTGCGTGACCAGAGATGGGAAGTAAATCAGTTAATTTCTCAAAGTCTCGATTTCCTTATCAATAAAATATTACTTCTGATTTTTATTAACTGTATTGATCATAAATAAAAAAAAACTTTAACCTCTTCTTTCCTCTTTTTTTTTAATCCCCAGCAGCTAAACACAGTGCCTTGCTTGCAAGAGATATTTAAGAAAAATTCACTGAATTAAATACTGAATTCTATTTAATTGTACTGACCTTGCAGACATCTCTCTGATAGTTTCCCAACAGTATCTAGCATTAGGAAATACAGATCTAGTAGATTATAAGCTACTCAATAATTAGGACTATTTCATTTTTATATTTTCAGTACCTAGGACAGTATCTGGTAATATAATAATAGTAATAGTAATTAGGATTTATATAGCATTTTAAGGCTGGCAAAATACTTTATAAATATTATTTCATCTTAATCTTCACAACAACTTTATTTTTATTAACTATTTTACAAATGAGGGAACTGAGACAAATAGACTTTAAGTGACTTAACAAGGGTTACACAGGCTTTAAGTGTCTGAGGCTGTCAGGTCTTTCTGATCTTTAACTGACTCTTAAAAATACTTTAAAAAAAAAAAGGGTGGGGGCAGGTAGGTGGCTCAGTGGATAGAGCACTAGCTCTGAAGTTAGGAGGACCTGAGTTCAAATCTGTTCTCATACACTTCCTAGTTGTATGACCCTAGGGAAGTCATTAACCCCAATTGCCTCAGCAAAAAAAAAAGCAATAACTCAAAAAAAAAAATACTTGTAATTGTTAACTTCTCTTTTGTAAGGCAAAAATATAGATACCAAACTTTTCCTTGCTACATTTTGAATAATCTATCTTAATGTCAGTCTTCTATTTTAGAGGATTGTATGTTCTTTCTCCTGCATGTTCTTTTAGACTTTAAGACTTACAGCACTTCTCAGTGACACTATCATCAGTTTCTCCTTTGTTAATCCTAAACTCAGATGCTCTCTATCTTTTCTCCCTATGGTTCTTATATATCTTCACCTCCTCCTTCCCAAACTTGGTAATGCATCTTATTTCTTCTGAATAAATAATACTTTTATAGAGTCAAATTCCAGTAAGAGTTCTCATTCCACCAGAACTCAATAACTATTAAATTAACTTTAGCCCTCTGTGTCAGGATAAATAAGAGTTGATGTTCAAAGCAGTCTAGAGAGAAAATGCAAGCTCATCAAACAATATAATACAGTATGCTTAAATTTTCTTAGATACTGAAAACTGCCTTAAGAAGTTTGAGTGATGAATGACCTAGACTAGGAGTTAAGAAAATAATTGGAGAATTGGGAATGGACAACAGATTCGATGAACTTGTATATAAATAAGAAGGGTATGGCAGGAAGCAGCTAGCAAGGACAGAGACTTATTTTTTTGAGTCTTAAGTTTTGCAAAGTCATAAATTACAAGATTTATAGCATGCTTAGTTCACAAACCATTCTAATAAACAGGAAGTAAGGTCTATAGTTAGATTTTTAACTATAACTAACTTAACTAAAGAGGACTGATTCTAGCACCAAAGAAGAGGTGATTTGGTATAGTGAAGAAGGTCTTAGATCCGGATTCAAACTCCAAGCATCCTCTTTACAAGTTTTATATGTGACTTGGAATAAGTCAATTCACCTTTTGTGACCTCAGTTTCCATATATTGAAAATGCTCGTTTTGATTGTATTGAAAATGTCTTTTTTGATTTGCACAACCTGTAAGTTACCTTGTATAATGTTGCAATTATTAATGTAAAGTTTTCGCTGTTAACTGATTTTAAAGTAAGAGCTTTGTTGAGTAATAGTCAACTCCTAGCTTAATGAAGTTCTCCAAAAATGAGACCAAAATGCTCAATATTCTAAGGAAAATATTATTTGACCAGGTCATTATATGATTTTTTAAAGTAATGTATATTAAATGTATTACTCATTTTCCTTCTCAAACCTTCCCCTGAATTTCCTTTTACCATCAAAGGTATCTTCATCTTCCTAGGCTCCTATGCTCATAATCTAGGTATGATTCTTGATGCCTCACTTTGGCATCCTTAGCCTCCCATATCCAATCTGTTGCCAAAGCCAATCAATTTTACCTTTGTAACATTTCTGGCCCATACCTCCTTCTCTCCTTTTACATTGCCATTACTATGTGCTAGCCCTTATCACTTCATATTGGAATCTTTACAAAGTGTTAAGACATTGGAGTTAATTTAATCTTAGAGTTATTTTGGGCCAGAACTTGAACTAGGTACTAAGTGGAACTGACTGAACAATGCTTGTGTTCACATCTTTAGAGAGCTCATAAGTATCTAAGTACTCAGTGGAGTTCACACCTTTGGGAGAGTTCAGGGCTAGTATGAGATCTGAATTCACACCTCTTTCAGGACCAGAGAGCACTCTGGGAGATAACCCAGAATCCCTCTCCCTCCAGAAGGCGGAGTTAACCTTTGGGAGATCACATAAATAGAGGGAGCTCTTGGAGCTTGGAACAGACTGGAGATTGAGAAGCCACAAGTCGGAGCTGGCTGGAGGCTGAAGAAAGCAGAGGCAGAAGCCAAAGAGAAAGCTGCAAGATCTCTTGGAGCCAGGCAGAGAGATAGGCCTCAACTAACTGGGCTAATTTGTAAGGAGAAATAAACGCTTGCATTTTTACCCGCTGGCTGCGATTTTGGAGTAGTTATTTATTTCAACTGAGTCTAAGGCTGCCTACAGGAAAACCCCAACAACCTCATGCTTAGATTACTGAAATAGCCTACTGATTTGCCTATCACAAAGCTCTCTCCACTCAGTTGTCAAAGTGATTTTTCTAAAACAAAAGCCCTACCATGTCATCCCCCTATTCACTAAACTCCAGTAGCTTGCTATTACCTCCAAATATAAAATTTTTTGTTTGGTATTCAAAGTTCTTCATAACGCCCACCTCACACGTTCCCTCCCCAGTATCTTTCCAAGCTTTTTTATACCTTCATTCCATGCGTACTCCAAAATCAAGTGACATTCTGGACATTTTCTCTGGCTGTTACCTATGTTTGCAATGCTTTCTCTTTTCATTTTTGCCTCCTAGCTTCTTTGAAGTCATAGATAAAATTTTATCCTCCACAGGAAATCTTTCCAAATCTGCTTTAATTCTGGGACCTTCCCTCTATTAATTATTTCTAATTTATCCTGTATATTATATAGCTTATTTGTATATAATTATTTGCATGTTATCTCCTTATTAGATTATGAGTTACCTGAAGATAGGGACTGCCTTTTATCTTCATTTGTATGCCCAGATCTCAGCACAGTGCCTGAAACATAGGAAGTATATAATAAATGTTTATTGACTAACTATATCTACTGTTATCTAGAATATGGCATAGTATAAACCTATCACAAAGTTAAATAGCTATAAAAGTATGATGAATACAAACCACTAAAGTTTAATAAATTTTGCAAACTTCCCAATTATTAAATAATTTCCTGTCCTTTTTCATTTGTATTTTTAATAGCTCTAGCAAATTATTACATTTAAGATAAGAATAACTACATCCATATCTCTCTAAATATCATTTAAGAACTTGACTGTAAATTTCATAAGGCTGAGATCATGTTTTATCTAAACTTTAGCAACTTTCCAGCAGTTAATAAATACTTATTATATGAATTACTTACATAAGAACATTCACTTCAGCTAAGGCTTCATATTTGCATTCTCCATCCAACTTTTCAGAAACTAAATCTCACTTAATATAATAATCAGGGTTATTCTGACAACAACACTATTTTTCTTCCCTGTTTTTGTCTTGCATCTGCCATACTTACAACAAGCCAAAAAAAAGTGCATTCTCAGAATTGTACTTATACAGCAAACCATGTCTAGAATATCGTGTCCAGGATTATGAATTAAAGTACCAAATTTAGGGGTAATTCCAAGCTAGAGCAAGACAGTAAAGAAAGTTTAAATCATTTCAAGCAATGATCAGCAGATGAACTGGGGCTGGTTACTCTAGAAAAGAAAAGGTAACATATCCCTTTAAAATGTGTATATATACATATATATGTTTATACACACACACACATATATGAATGAAAAATAATCATATTATTACGTGGAAGACAAGGTTTAATTGTCTTTGTGTGGTAGTTCCAGGATCAATGGGTAGCAAATTTTAGCTTACTAAAATTAAAAATAAAATTCTAAAAATTAGAGCAGCTCAAAAGTTAAATGTGCTGCATAGAGAAGTATTGAGTTCCTTAGAGTTTAAATGATAACTTGCAGGTGATATGGTAAACTAGATAGATGATTTATGCTTAAGTAAACCAGATAACCTTTGAGATCCCACCAATCATGTCAGTCTTAATGAACTAGATGTATGCCAAGTAATGCACTGTGATATTAGAAGAGATCAATAACTTTTACATTTATCTTAGAATAGCTGTTAACCGTACTTTTGTAAAAGGTCCTCCATGAAATCCTATGAAATTCTACAAGTTCTTTTTGACTATGATCTTTGATTTCACTGATAATAGAAATTCAGTGAGGAAAATACTTAGGGACATTGAGAGAAAGTGAGTCAAATATATAGTATGCATCAGAGGCAAAATTGAATAGGTTCTTTAATACTCTATTACTCCCATGGTTTGGTATTCCCAGATCCTACCATACTGACAAAGCATTAGGTATGAGCTTCTAAGAAACTGTTCCTTATGTCTATAGTCCAACAATCCATCTACCTAAGTACAGAAAGTCTCATTATAATAAAGTTAAACTATATATGATTAATTTTTTGGCCAAAGCAATCTGTGAAGACATCTACTAAGGTACAGAAAGATTGTAATATGTGATGGTACCCATAATTGATAAAATAATGGATTCTTTAAGTATTCAAGATATTGTGACAAGTGAATAAGTTAGAATCTAAGTTTTAAAAAACATTTTTGATAAATATAATAAGCAAGAAATTTAGAGGAAATAAATAATTTTATTCCTTATTTCAGCCTCAATGTAGAGGGCTGGAACTCTAGTGAAGTATACTTGAAACAAGGAAATTTATAACAAGGTGTTAACTAAGTGGAATTGATGAGATGATGGTTCTTTGGTTCACATATATACTTAGTATGATGATGTAATGGTTCTCTAGTTCACACATACTCAGTATGCTGTAATGATGTAATTACAATAAGGTACATAAGGACTAAGAAGGACTGGAAGAGAGACATTCCATTTTTTGACCATCCTCCTGGTGGCTCTCCTGCCTGCTCTCCTGCACTCCTGTACTAAGGATCAAGGCCAGTCTTGAGGTCCTCCAGAAAGCTAGCCCGAACATTACTCCTCAACAAAAAAGTTTTTAAGTTGAATTCAGTTTTACTTAGTTCCATAAATCTAAAGAATAGAAACATTAAAATGACTTTTCATTAATTGGATCTTTTTACATCATGAATGTTTACGTTAAGAGATTAATATGATAATTCATTATCAAAGTGGTTCTTTTAAAATTTTTAAATTATTAGTGTTCCATTAAAAAAAATAAACCTTGTACTTTTAACAATCTTCCTGTCATCTTCAAAGGAATAATGCAGAATGATCTAACAAATACACATAATAAACACTTAATAATGCTTATTTACTTCCTCTTTAATCATGGTAAAGACATTACCATTCATATTGTGGTAAAATGTGTAGCAAAACTGCAATGTTTTGGGGGCAGTTAGGTGGTGCAGTAGATAGAAGTCATCCCTGAAGTCAGGAGGATCTGAGTTCAAGTAAGACCTCAGACACTTAACACTTCCTAGCTGTGTGACCCTGGGCAAGTCACTTATTGCCTAAGGGGAAAAAACTGCAATGTTTTGAATCTTCAGTTACTGTGGAGAAATACGATTTGGAATATTGTCTATCAAAATAAGAGCACACATGACATATATAAGAAAGTCTTATAAATTTGGGAAATAGAAGAATTTTAACTCTGATTCATATGGTGAAATGAGGCAAGGAAAAATGAAATTATTATGAAGAAAATAAAAGCAAAGGTTAAAATAATGAAAGATGATGAAATTGTGGGAAATAGTAACATTAAATCTCCTCTCAAATTCAAGATTCTAAGGAACTTCATCTTTGACTTCTAGAGACAAAAACACCTACACATTTAAAACCATGATAAACTGTACATATGCATGTAGTAATACACAACATGTATTATACAATACTGCTGGTTTTTCCTCTATTGCTCTTTGCCCACATGCCCTTTACCATACTTCTTTATCCGTGATTTCTAGAAACTGTTCTCATGAATACTTTTTCTTAATACACAATAGTACTCTGCCTCTGCTCCTCCAATATGGCTGAAAAGACTCAAATTTCCCTAAAAAGGTGACCTTATTAGTATTTTGAAAATCTCATTTACTGTTATCCTGACCTTGGTATTCTCTTAACATTCAAGAGCACAACCAAAATATGTGCATTGTGTATATATTTTTATATGTGTATACATATGTAAACTCACAAATAAAACACATACATGTAAAACACGTGTATGTTTTCTTAGTACATAATGACTCTTTGCCTCTCTTTTTTCCCAGTATGGCAGAAGTGACTCCAATTTCCCTAAAAAAATCTCCCTTTGTTTAATGCCAGCTTCACCTAGGTATTCTTTTAAAACAAATCATAACCAAAATATATGTACATATTTGAAGGGGGATGTAAATATTTTGAAGATTTTTTTTTACTGGCGCCCTGATCTGGGTATTTGTTTGAAATGCAAGAGAATGACCAAAATGTGCATGTGTATGCATGCATAAATATGTATATATGTATATACTTATTTCTTTTAAAAGGGGGACTTCTGCATCCCCTACATCCTGGGTCTCTTCCTCCTCCCCACTCCCTCCTAGCTGGCCCTTTCAGAATCTGTGTAATTTTCACCCACAGCCAAGAAGGAGAAGCCCCAGCGGGCCACAGAGAAGGCATCTACCACAAATGAAGCCATGCTTCTTCCACGCGGCGGAAGCCGGTTCCAGGGGCAGCCGGTCGCCAAGTGGCAGATCGCGCTGAGGGTCAGCACTTCCCGCTTCCCAAACCCTCCCTGTTCCTCCCTCCTCCTCCGGCCTGGCCCGCGCGCCAGAGGCTCGCGCCAGCTCCAGCTCCCTCCAGTTAAAGGAAACAGAAAGCCGACGTGTCTCTAGAGTAGATACCGCATCGCTTCAGAGGGAGGGAGGGGCGGCCTGGCCGGGAAAGGAAGGGCCTCGGGGAGCCGGGCGAGTGCAACGCTTATCTCTAGGATAGGAAGGCATAGGGCGGGCTCTCCCAGAGAACCTCCAGCAGCTCCCGCCCGCGCCGGGGCTCACGCGGGAAGCTTCAGGGCGGGATTGCCGCAGCGGCGGCGGGCCTAGAGGAGGGGGCGGGCACTACACGTGGTCCGGACCCGGGCCTAGCTCGACCCCCTAGGCAAGCGGCACAAGGCCAGCCCCTCTCTCTTTCCCTCCCGCAGTCCCATAAACGAAAGCTGGGGCTGTTCTGGGAGCAAGCGTGGGACTGCATGGGCAGCGAGAAGGCACAGAGGAGAGGATGCGTCCGTTGGCAGCCCAGGCCTCCGCGACGGACTGGGGGATTGGAGGAAGAGAGGTGAGGACCTAGAACAGAGGCGGACAAAGGGGAGACACATACCCGAGTTCACCGACTGGGGCGAAGGGCAAGGCCCGCCTTGCCTGCATGCCGGGTCCCCTCAATCTTCTGCATGGGGTTCAAAGCTGCGACTGTGGCTGCACCGGGCCCCCGGGACAGCTAAGAGAGGAAAAACCACCACGCCGGCCTCAGCCGGGAGCCTCAGCACTGTTTACATTCTGCGGCAGCTCCACGTTGTAGTGCCGTTGCCGCCTCCTATTGGCCAGAGCCGCAGCCCTAGCCCCGCCCCTTCCATGAAGGGGAGGAGCCAGCGCCTGTGCCGAGAGGGGAGGGAAGGAGCCACTGCCGGCCGCAGCCACCTCCTGCTTCTCCTCCGCTGCCGCCGGCCGTATGGCCCCGGGGTCGCACCTCTCGGGTTTGATGGGTGTCACTTCTCAGACCAGCCTATCCGCTTCTTCCCCCACCTCCTCGGAGCCTCCTTACAGTTGCCACACCCTCGGGTCAGACCGCGTCCCAGAGGGCGGAGGGGCGGGAGGAGAGTCCTGGCGGGAGATGCCGGGGTCGGAGAGGAGGGCCGAAGAGGGAGTCTCCTCCTCAGTTCCCTTGCTAGCCCCAGGGCCCAGGGTCTGGGACCCGCAGCCTGCGACCGCCGGCACTCTATGCGTAGAGGAAAAGGACCCGGCAAGGCGGGATCCAGGTAGGGCTCGCGCCGGTTGGGTAGGGGCTCGCGCCGAAGGGCGCTCGCGCGCCGGGTGGGGCGGGCGGGGCTGGCGAGCGGCGCGGGCCTTGGCGGGGGAGGGGGGAAGGCGCTGTCCAGAGGTGTCAGTCTTAGGCGCATGCGTACGGGGCGGTGCTGGCCCCGAGGTATATATAGGGTTGGCGCCGGCGCCAGCTGAGAGCGGATCTGCAGCCGGGCTGATGGTGGAGCAGGTAATGGGGGCTGGGGAGCTGGGGAGCTGGGGACCTCGGGACCTCCACCCGGCGGGATTCATCCATCCCATCTGGCCTGGTTCCTTCCCGCGGGCGGGAGCCCGGGCCGGGGAGAGGGTTCAGGAAAGCTCAGCCCGAGCAGGACGGCTGCGTGTCACTCCCCTGGAGTCCCCACTGGAGCCTGTCGCCGAGGGCGGGCGAGCAGAGCGGCGTGGGGCGCCCAGGGGAGCTGGGAGCCAAGAGGGTGGCAGCCGGGAGAGAATGGGGCCCCCTGCCTGCTTTGGGGTCAGGGTGGGGGAAGGGGCAGGCAAGGCGAAGTTTGTCCCCTTTGGTTTTGGGAATTTTCTCCTTTGAAAATACCCCGCTCTTACTCCCCCTCCCAAGTTGAGAGGAGGTCTGGCCGTCCCTTCCTGCCCGAGGGCGGGGAAGGAGGAAAGAGAGGAGGTTGAAGGACTTGACCCGAGTCTCAGTTCCCTCCCTCTCTGGCTTCCCCGCCACTGCCGCTCTCCAAATTGGCGCGGAACCGGCTTCCCCAGAGTTTTGGCTCTCCATCCCCCACCTCTCTCCCCTCCCCCCTCCCCCCCAGCCTTGGTGCAGACCGACCAGGGTCCCAGGAGCTCACCACCTGGGGATTAGGGACACGGGGAGCGGGAAGCTCAGGCTGCTGCTTCCAGGCAGGGGTGGAAGGCTAAAGTGCTTTAGTCTCCCTTTACCCTCTAGCCCACCTCTTACTCCCTTTTATTCCCCCTCCCCGATCCCCCAGCATGGGAGTGGGGATAATGCAGTGGGGAGACCTGTTTGGGGAATTTGCTTTCGGGCTTCCTCTTTGAGATACTGTGTATTAGCCATTTGGATTTTCTAAGTCTGCATAGTATGCATCTCAGAATTCTTGTACTTCATCTGGTGGTGGGTGGAAAAGCATGCCCTTATCCCTTCCTCTGGTAAATTTAAAGTCTAAAATAATGATGGGAAAACCAAAATGACTGGCCATCTCCCCAGTTTACTAATGACTCTTGGTTTATGGAACACACATCTAAACATGTGCTTGACTATTTTTCCCCTTTCTTCTCCAGAAGCTTTGAAGAACCCAAAGAAAAAAATGTCAAGAAGGAGGTAATATTTTGTGTTGTCTGTTATCAAGAATGCGGTGTTGTTAGGCAGCAGAACTCGTTTTTTATTTTTACTTTTCCCTCCCATTTATAGTAGCCGTTTGCAAGCTAAGCAGCAGCCCCAGAGCAATCAAACAGATTCTCCCCAGGAAACTCAATTCCTTCAAGCCAAAAAAAGGAAAACAGCTCAGGTAAGTTGAGAAGCTCAGAAGAGTAACAATAACACTTGCTGTTATCGTTTTGGGACCTCAATTTACCAATGGCTGTATTTTACATTCTAGGATGTAAAGAAAAAAAAAGAGGAGACTGTGGCCAAGAGGCAGCAATATGAAATTAGGGTAAGGCAAGACTGGGTGAAGCAGGATGGACTGGTGAAAGCTACTTGAGGCTAGGGGCAGAAGGTCTGAGGGATATTGCTTCACAATAGAAAAGGTCCATGTGACATTTTTACCTTGAAATGCCGCCTAGAGGTTCAGCCTGGAGTCTGGGTGATTTAGGTATATGGGCCTGACTCTTACAACTGCAGAGTACAGAGTAAGTCAGTCTTCTAGCAGCTGGTTCCTCTTTGTAAATCCCTCCCCCTTGCAGTGGTCTGGCTAGTCCTGGGCCCGCCTAATCCTTTCCGATATACTGCTCTTTGTTCACTTCTTGACTGTACCAGTGTTGGGCTAATTGCAATCTGGGCAATCTGGTATTGGGATCCAACATCCAGAACCTCCAGTCCTTCACTGAAACTTTATTATCCATACTTCTATATTTTGTCACGAAGGGGATCCTGGAGACAAGGCTATAGACTTTTACCACTGCTGCTCCTTGAACACATTCTTTCAGAAAATAGCACTTATAATTTTCAGTGTTTAACTTTTCTAATAGTATAAATTGTCTCATGAGGCAGGTTTAATTAAAACCTGAAAATCTTATTCTCAAAAGGTACCCATATTTTTGGGAGAAATTAATTTTTTTTTAAAGCCTAGAAATTTAGTATTATAAAACTAGATATTTTCCATGCTCTTTCCTCTGCTTACCTGTTTTTATTTAATTAGCTCTCTATGCTGACTCCATTTTTAACCTAATTTTCTGCTTCAGCAAAAATTTAGTCTTTTGGCCATATTTTTTTTGTCACTTATAAATTAAGTAAATAATTACATATACAATGTCACCTTAAATATTAGGTTGCTAAAAATTAGACTGCTATGTATTTACAACTGTTTTCAGAAAAAGATGTTTTTAGGATCAAACTTCATTTCTAAAAATTATCATTGATTTTTTTTTTTTCTTACTGTTGATTAAAATAGATCATCAAAATGCTTTTTTTTTTTTTTTTTTTCCTTTAAATGATAGAATTGTTGGCCATCTGTAATATCTGGGGGTATCACTCCTTGCATTATTATTGAAACACCACACAAAGAAACTGTCACCAGTGACTTCTCCAGATTTACTAATTATAGGTTTAAAAACCTTTTCATAAATCCTTCACCTCTGCCTGATCTAAGGTAAGTTATTTTCAATACTTTTCTAAAATAGATGGAAAACATAAAATATTGGTAATAATGTTGCTGCTGGTTTATTACTATTTTATTGCTATCCTGAAAAGCCAATCTAAAAATTAAGAGCAAATATTCAATTAAAACAATTTTATGCATATTTTAAAAAATTATTCTTAATATTATGTGACTCCACATGGCACTAAAAATAGGACAATGAACTTAAAAGATTCAAGAACAAATAAATTTCAATTTTGGCTAAGAAAGTTGGTAGTTATGTGACTCTGGGCAAGTCTCAAAACCTCTTTTATCCCCAATTTTCACATCTTTAACAAAAGAGATTATAATACCTGTAGAACTTATTTCACAGGATTGTTGTGGGAACTAGATATATAAATGTAAAGAGATTGGTAGACTTTTAAAAACAACTATCAGTAATCAAAAATTCCCTTTCACTTTAAAAATTTCCTAACTGATCTTCTCTATCTCTAGTATCCCCCTTGCTATCTTTTGAATAGTTGTCAAAATAATATGAGACTCCTTGACCATTTTCAATCTCTAATTCATTTCTTTATCAATTTATTATTCAAAAACTTTTAGTGGCTATTTATTGTCAAGCTTTACGATGCTAAGTGCTGTTGATGTAGAGAGGCAAAATCACGGTCCCCATCCTCAGTAAGTCCCAATTCAAATGGGGGAAACAAATGATTGTGTACCTGCAAGATATATGCAATGTACACATAGTATAAGTGCAAAATAATCTTAGAGGGAAAATCCGGGGACCAGGAAAAGGTGGATTTGAATTGTCATAACAGATGCCAGAAAAGCTGTGGGGCATGTAAGGAGGGGAACATTTCTAGAGATCCAGGCCAGCCATGGAAAATATTCAGAGTTAGGAAATGAGATTCATTAAAAAGGCCAATGCCATTGGATCATGGGGTACATGGAAGGCATTAGATATAAGAAAAGCAGAAAGGTAGGAAGAGGCCAAGTTCTAATGGACTTAAGAATTCCTATAGAATTTTATATTTGAGCCTAGAGCTACTGGATTTTTTAAGTAGGTGGGGATAGGTAACATGCTAATAATAGGGAATTTAGGAAAATCCTTTGGCAGCCAAGTGAAGAAGGATCAGAAGGAGACTTGAGGCAGGGAGACCAATTAGAAAACTATTGCAATAGTGCAGATGGGAGGAAATAAGTTCTGAAGCAGGATAGCATCAGTTAAGATAGAAATAACATTTGGCTACAGATTGGATAGGTGAAATGAAAGACAAATTGAGAATAACAGGGTGGATGTGTGCCTTTATGTACTTTTTGAATAAAAGAAAAAAACACCTTAATGTGCATGCTGTTACACTAATTCCAACCTTTCAGTTCTTATTTCAGATTACTTTCACGTGACTGTCTCAATTTGACAACTAGCTATTTTGTACAATGCATTTTTTTGTTTTTCCAATGCTTTCATGGCTGAAATTAGATTAGGATCTGTAAAATCTTTAAGGGTGGGATTGTTAATTCATGTATCCCCAGTTCCTAAGCTTAGATTTTGTGTAAGTCATCCTACTCGATGTTTTAATTGTAAAAGCCACATATTTTAATAGAACCTTCAATTTTTACCCAACAAAATTGTATATAATATCCTTTTGTCTCCTCTTTCATAGTTGGGGATGTTCTAAGGATGTCTGGTTTAATATGTTAAAAAAGGAGACCAAATATGTTCATGACAAACATTTTGAAATGCTACATTCTGACTTAGAACCACAGATGAGGTCAATACTTCTGGACTGGCTTTTAGAGGTGAGTGTTCAACCATTTTTGTTTTGTTTCAATAGCTAAAAATCAGTATTTTCCATAGTCAAATCATGTAAGTGTAGAAAGGCAGAAATTAGGGTAGTGGTTTTTATAAGTTTATCTGCTGCAATTTTTGAGAATGCTTACAGTTAATGGCATGTATAAAACCTGAACTAGCCCTATATCAGCTGTCTCCCCTCCAAGCCCAGATTGCTGCATCCAGGTAGGAAAAGAAAGTTAAGACATACATAATTTAAAAGAACAGGATTAAAGAGTTCCAAAGAAATGTAGGTTCAAATGATATGACTCACTTATTCACCTAACTTATGTAATAGTTTCTGCACTTGTAAAATGGACATCATGGGGGCAGCTAGGTGGCATAGTGGATAGAGCACCAGCCCTGAAGTCAGGAGGACCTGAGTTCTAATTTGGACTCAGACAATTAACCCTTCTAGCTGTGTGTCCCTGGGCAAGTTACCCCTGTTGGCCTCAGTTCCTCATTTGTAAAATGAACTGAAGAAGGAAATGGCAAACCACTCCAGTACTTTTGAGTACTGGAAGTACAAGAAAATGTGAAATGGAGTCACAAAGACATGGATACAACAGAAACAATTCAACAACATACCTTAAAATGGTAAAGAAATGTGAGTTTTTATTTTGCAGTATTAAAAGGAGCTAAGTTACAGCTACATCATAGATAGCATTAACTTGCTTGGTCACTAAATAGGGTTCTCAACTTTCTTAAGTAAAAATGAAGGAACCTGGGTTGGTGAGGTTCTTTGAAGAACTAGTCTCTAAACTAGGAGTAGACTAGTCCCTGAACAAAAAAAGACAGTATAACTAGAGTTTTAGATGTCTCTGCAGGTTAGGGTTGCTTTAAAAAAATTTTTTTTCTGGATTTCATGTAATAACATACTTCAGAAATATAACCTTAACCTTGCCATCTCCAATTTAAAAAAAAGAAAAACCCAAACATTAAATCTTCTGATTTCTGAATATGCAATAGCAGAGTACCACCAGCAGACCCTAAGGTACCAGAAGGTTGTAAAAGAATAGATTCTTTTAACCAAGGGTGATGGACCATAGGTATAGAATGAGGTATACATTTTCAGACATGATGAGTATGCTGATGAATTTTGAGAGTATACTCTAGGAAAGAAAAGGCACGTAATCATTGAGATGAAATAAAGAGAAGGCATTAACTACTTTCTTTCAAAGCATATGGATTCAAGGAAAGGTATATATAGCTTCAGGTGTCTCTTAGAAGCACCATTATCTCAGAAATATGGTCTCACCCTTGATGCTACAGATGTTTCACCTAGCTACTTGTGTTCTCCTCTTTGCCATCACAACCCTCTACAAGGACACCTCCAGTGCTTAACGGCTTTTCTCTAATCAGCAGCTTTTAATATGTAATAAGACTCTTTTGGCAGCCTAGTGAAGCATATGAATACTTTGGAAGAATGTTTTAAAATTAATAAAATACATAGCATTAAAAAGGAAACCAGTTAGATTAAAATAAATTTTTTTTCTCCATATGAATTTATAGCTCTTCCCAAATCACCCACAGATCCAAGTCAAGAATCCATGCTCTAGTACTTGTGAGGCTTCATGAATATCAGTGGACCACAAGGACTAGTTATATTATCATCTCCCTTGATGTGATTGGTCTCTTTCCTTTCTTACTCATATAATTGGAATAACTTTGGAGAGGAAATGAACCAAAGTTTTCATCTTTCTGTCAATCGTAAGGAAGTAAAACTGGAAATAAAATCATTTTGCAAGATTGGTACCTCCACTCAGTAGAAAAGGGAGAAGAAATAATACATCCACCTATTGTAGCAGCAACTAAATTTTTTAAAAATTTTACATTGGGCAAATTTAAAAAATAAAAGTGTTTATTGTCTAGAATATACTTTTTGCCTTGAAGATACTTAATAATTTAAATGTTTTAATTCCTCTTTAGGTATGTGAAGTATATACACTTCACAGAGAAACATTTTATCTTGCTCAAGATTTTTTTGATAGATTTATGTTGACACAAAAAGATATAAACAAAAATATGCTTCAGCTCATTGGTATTACCTCATTATTCATTGCTTCAAAACTTGAGGTAAGTGATGATTTTTGATATATATTTTTTATGGAAGAACTAGTTAATGCTTTTCATTTAAACTTCTAACAAATGTATTTGATTAGATTGTTAAATGATTTGATATTCTTTAGCATGTTTGTTTTAGAAGTTTTATGGTGATTTTTGCATCAATATATTTGTTTGAATAATATCAAAGAAATAGAAGTTGAGATGCTATATGCAGTCCTCGTTTCAGAAAATGGCTCTATTTCATTGAAGGTAGAGGGATATCTTGTCAAGTCAAAGTCCTTCATCATTTTATTCAACTATGCCCAATGTATAAGCTATTTTTTCAAATTCATCTATTACTATAGAATTTTAGACCATAGTATCTTGCCTATCCTTTTTCTGAAACCCGTTTTTCAAAAAACTTGACAATGTATCCACCTATAACTGGCTTTGTCTTCCAACTCAGATCAATATTACCTCTCAGTATTTCCCTCATTTTTGTTTTGGCACTTAAATTCCTTCTTAATTGTCAGGGTCAGAACCAAAATGACACTTTTTGTTCTTCAAAAGGTGCAAAGAAGCAGTTATCTCAAAAACTAATCAAGAATTTCTGAGCAGTTCTGTTTTTATTTGGAACTCTAGCAGATGTTTAGATCTCTAGCTCACCATCTTACTTGTTTTATATCTGTATATAATCATAAGGTCATAAGTTAGTACTGACTTGCCTTTCCCCCAGTCTGGATATTGTTTCATGGTTAATATTGTTACTTCTCCCTGATTAGGATAACATGTTGTTATTATGTGGTTTATGTCTTACCTGCAATATATTATATGAATTGGTGCCTAGCTTACTAAATTACATTTCTGATCACATCATCCTATTACTTCTCAGATCAAGACTAAATGCTTTCATCTGAAGTTAAGGTCTTAAGTGATTTAGTCCCAACTGCTTACCTGGTACTTTCCATTTACATCTTTTAAGTATGTATCTTAAGAGTAGTTCAGTATGCTAGACCCTAGAGATAGTCACATCATCATGCGTTTTGCTCATGCTAATCTTCTCAGGCATAGGGTTTATTAAAACTATTTTAAACAAAGTCTCTTACTAGCCACTTGTTCTTCCCGCAAATTCCAAACTCTTAATTCTGAGGTCATTTCTCAGTTATTCACATCTCAACTCTGATAATACTCCAGTTTGTACCTCTGACCACACTTTTACAACATTCTATCTTGTATAATATATAAAACCAATTCTATGAAGGTATAAACTACTTCTTATTCATCTTGATGTCTCTTCATCTACTTCAACTACACTCTGTAGGCCTTCAATAAATGTGAAGATTTATAAACTTCTGTGAAATTGTCCTCAAGAATAATGTAATTCGGTGCACAACTGAATTGAGTAATATTTTTACGTCCTCTCACTATGACATCTTAAAACACAAAATTTCATCTTTATAGGAAATCTATGCACCTAAATTACAAGAATTTGCTTATGTCACTGATGGTGCTTGCAGTGAAGATGATATCCTAGGGATGGAACTCATTATATTAAAGGTAATTAAGATAAATTTTCATCATTCTTGATGGGTAATTAAATGAAAAATGCATTGTCATAATGCATCACATGATTATCATAGATTCTTTTTTCCCAATTTAGCCCTAATTAGTAATGGTTTTCTTTCACTTTGGATATCTCATAGAACTCGCCTGTGTTTAAACAGTAAACCCCAAGAAACCTAGAGCTATTTTTATCTCACCTTTATGATCACCCTTAGCCCTGTACTGTACAAAATAGCAATGTATGTCGAATATATGAATGGTCAGTGACCACATAATGGCTAATTCAAAGCTGTCATTAAGAACACTTTGAAATAGTGAGCAAACCAGATTATTACAAACAGTGAAGAAAAATGGTAGAAATGAGAATGAATATCAAGATCAAAGACCTTCAGTGTAAATGAGTGGCTAACAGCCAACAGGATTAGGGAATGGTTGTTTTGGCTTTTTAAATTCTGATTTTTCAGAAAACAGGAAGCCAACCCACAGAAACTTCCATCAAGAAGTATGCTAAAATAATTATAATATGATGTTATAGTATATTAAGAGGCAGTATGGTGGTGTAGAAAGAACTAGGAGTATAGAAATGCAGTTCAGCCTTTTCTCAGTTATTCATATTAAATAGTTTCCTCATCTAAAAGGAAAGAGATGGACTAAATTATATATAAAGGCCTTCTGAAAAACCTAATAATATGAATTTATTTTTGTTGTCACCTAGAACTTAAAACTTCTCTTCTCTTCACAGGCTTTAAAGTGGGAGCTCTGTCCAGTAACAGTTATTGCCTGGCTGAATGTCTTTCTCCAAGTCGATGCTCTAAAAGATGTTCCTAAAGTACTCCTACCTCAGTATTCCCAGGAAAAGTTCGTTCAAATAGCCCAGGTATACAAAAGTTTTTAATGGATTCATATTAATATTATCACATATGTTTTTCATGCTGAACACAATCTGATATAAACAGCTATAAAGTGGACTGAATAGAATCCACTAAAAAAAAAATTTCCTCTTTTCCCTACTTGTGTTTCCAAAAAGCTTCAGAATAAAACTGTTCTTTAAACTACCCGCCTCCCACCCCGAACATACTTTCGCCTAAAAAAGAACCAAATTAGAAGGCTTATAAATTTTTTTTGAGTGAAAGAGGAAAAAGAGAGACTGAGTGATAATTCTGACTATTTTCTATAGAAAATTAACCTTAACTAATAAGTTTATGTGACACTTCAACAACTCACAAAAGCACAATATATAAATGTGATTTTTGGTGTAACTTTTTGTTATTTTCATTAGTTATAATGGGTAAAAAGTTACCTAGAAACTAATGTTTTGGTGATAAACTTCCTCCAAAACAGCTAACTTGATCCAGAAATAATCTGCCATCATATTTGTCCTTCTGTATTCTTTACAGATTAGTAGATCCTCCAAGAGCTTATGAACATGGTGGACAGATTTAATGTCTAATATTAGAATCATAAAATCAAATTCTTAGTATTATAATAAAATTTATTTCTAAAAATTAAATATGAAACACAGTCTGTGGTATACCACTGCCAAATACCAAATTCTAGTCCTTTGCCAGAAGTGGAAGGATAGGAAGTAGGACATTTCTGCCTCTACTTTCCTCCTTAACATAGTTACAACGTCATAAGGGCACATAATTTTCAGTTCCCAAGCTGATCATAATTAACTATTTTTCCTTGGACAGCTCCTGGATCTGTGTATTCTCTCCATTGATTCATTAGAATTCCAGTACAGAATATTGGCTGCAGCTGCTTTATGCCATTTTACCTCTATTGAAGTCGTTAAGAAAGCTTCAGGTAAGATATTCTCCTACTTTTTATTTATTTATTCATTTATTTTATTTATTTATTCATACTATTTATTCATACTATTTATTTTTTAAAAATTAGCCTAAAATATAATTATTGAAGGACTGCTTTCATTCACTTCTTTTGATTTGAGTGAAATTTTAAAATATCCTGACCATGAAATTACATATTTGGAACTTCAAGTCCTTAGAAACACTTTGTTTTCTATGCTTAAATTTCCAAATGACTTGTTCATGATCACATAAAATGGCAAGGCCTATACAGGGATTTTGAACTCAAATGTTACCTCTAAATTCTATGTACTCTCTGGATGCTATTTCCCTTATTTTCACATAAAATTCATACATAAAAGAAAGTTTTAAAGTCAAATAAAATATAGTTCATTTCAAAGATGAATAATTATTTATATTCTGAAAAAAAGGACAAATATGAACTTTTGTGCATTATGCTGAAAATTTGGGTTGCACTTTAAAAACTAGGCAGTTGTCTTAGATGGTTTTAACCTTAATTAGACAGCCTTTGACATGTCTCAATCATGATTCCAAGACAGAAAAAGCAGCAGCATGAAATCAGTATATTATCTTGATAGAATAAAATCAATTGACATTACTAAAATCTAAAAGTTGATCATATAAATTCTAATGTTGTTAATGATCATTTCCTAGTTCACATTTAGATATTAGCCTAACACAACAAGCAAAATGAATAAACAGCATCTTTTTCTTTCTAAATCTTAATATAGTAAGGTACAATACATAGAGATACAAACATTAAACTTGGGGATCAAATAATAAGGCAGAGCAAGAATTTTTACATCTTATAAGTTCCAGAAGAATGGGACAAAGCATGTCTCACACATATGTATAGGGCACATGCACGCGTGCACACGCACACACACACACACTTTTGTTTAAAAGGCAAAAATGTTGACCTATAACGTGAACTATACATTTTCCTTTTGATCGACAGGTTTAGACTGGGATAATATTTCAGAATGTGTAGAATGGATGGTACCTTTTGCCAGAGTAGTGAAGGGTGGTCCTCCGGTGAAACTGAAGGTTTTTAAGAAGATTTCTGTAGAAGACAGACACAATATCCAGACACACACAAATTACTTGGCTATGCTGGTATGACTTTTTTTTTTCCTTTGGGGTTTGAAAAGACAATCTGAAATTTAAATCATTTTGGATCAATTCATTAACTAAAGAACATTATTCACATGGTTTTTATCTTAGCATTGTCACTGAAAACACAAATTGATATTCCTAGACCAAATTCACAATAAATTAGACATGTATCAGGAAATAGAAAGTTGAGCTAAGTCTGATCCAGAACATTGGATAAGTGTACCATATTACTAATATTGTCATCATTTCAAAATAAATGTACTAATAAAGTGTTTTCTATCCAAAAGATACTTTGGAATTTTATAGTTGCCTGCTACCATATAATTAAATGTAAGTCCTAGTAAGGATAATTTTGATTATAAGGGAATGCTTAGATACAAACTTTCCTCTACTTTAAACAGGCAGCTGAAATAAAAGCCAGAGAACTAGTGGGCTTTGGAAACTGACCAAATAGATTTATAGTTGGCCAGTACTTAAAACAAAACATTTGAGAGAGGATGAATTTGGCAATTCTGTTGCTAAAGTGGTTTGTGTTAACAATATATCTTTCTGCCTTTCCACAGGAGGAAGTCAATTATGTGTCAGCTTTCACAAAAGTGGGACAGTTGTCACCAGTGTGTAATGGAGGTATCATGACACCACCGAAGAGCACAGAAAAATCCCCAGGAAAACACTAAAGACAAAGTTAACCAACAGCGTGCTGAGTGGATTTTTTCTTACTTGGCAGTATATATTATATTACTTTTGGAGTACTAAAAAAGCTAAAACACAACGTTAGTAATAGTCCTAACCAATTCAGAATTACACTGCCATGAACGAGTTAAAAGCCTACCCATTCAGAATTGGGATAACCGTAATTCAAAACTTAGCTGTCAAAAAAACAGCTAAACTAGTTTACAAACATTAGTGTTTTATTCCTAGGGTGAGTACAGATCCAGGAACTATGTACTCAGATATAATTTGTACGATAGCTACATTTTTGGGACTTGTGCAACAAAGTTCATTCTGATAAATTAGGAATGTTACTGTTTGAGATATTTTGGACTGGACGAGTGCTACTTTAAATTGTACTCTGGAAGTTGAAGAACTCATGACTGGTGCTATTCAGTTAATTCTTGAAAAAAAAATTCTTGACTTGTTTACAAAGGTTTAAGTTGTACAACAAAATGATGAAATTTTCATTACAGCTGCCGTAGCATTCTGCTTCAAATACATGAACTTTTATGAATTTCGGGAAGATCAATATAATCTTTGGGTAAAACCAAAGAAGATAAAACAAGAAAAAGGTTGGCTTTCCTAAACTTCAGATTAAGCAAATAGCTGTGTACATCTTAATCAGAGCTTTGTTTAATATACAGATTGCTTTATATAAAGCCTTTGTATATTAATGATTTTAGTATGGAAAATTTTTATATGAAAAATAGCTTTATGAAATATCAAAGAAAATATCCCCTTTAAGGTACGTTTTTAAAAAGATGTAGAGACTAAAGTCATTTATGTTCAGAAAATTTAGGGTTCCCCTCAAAAATATATTATGAAAAGGACAATGTGGGAAGACACGATTTAAAGTAGAAATGGCTAAAGCAGAAGATACATTTACATACACACTGGCTTCTAGAAAACTATTGCTGGAAAAATAATGTGAGAACTTAAACTCAAAGCGGGGCACTCAAGAACTTGGTGTTTAAAGAAAAGCTAAGTAAATATCTTAGCTCAGCAGCTAAGCAACTGGACTTCATCAGAAAAAAAAATACTACACTAGATTATTTCTACTACTTGACCTGTGAAATTTTTTCTTCTTTTGAAGAAACTGCACTAGGTTAGTTTTTTCCCCCTAAAATGTTTCAATGCATTGCATGAGGAAAACACAATTTATTTGTACATATATTGTATAAATGTAATATTTTAATATTGTTTATTTTAAACTTTGTTTAAAAAAATAAAGTTAATCATACTTTTTGAATGGGAAACATTTTTCTTTACTTTAAAAGTAAAGTTTTGCCATTGCCTGGAGAAATTTCTTCTTTCTTCTCTGGGCTGCAAGCTGTAATACTTCTTCAGGATTACTCATATTCAGTTCTGTCTGTCCAATGGCTTTTATCTTTCAAAATAGGATAGGTTTGAAAATTATTATATATATAAATGCTTCATTGACAATTCATAGCAAACTTCTGATTAAAAAAATCAATTTTATCTAATAGACACATGATAATAGATACATTACTATAGAGATATTAAGACAATTTTCTAGTTAAATCTGTATGATAACATTGGTTTCCATCCCATCACCTCCTCCCTAGATCATTTATCTCCTTTTACTCTTTCACTATAGTATAACTTAGCAAAATAATGGAAGGGAAGTCTTTTTTAGTTTATTTTTGTTGAGCAATGAATTCCTCTTCTCAAGCTGGTAATGTAATATTTTTATTATTGTAGAACTAGAGTCTCTAACCCCAAAATGTATATGCATATAATTATTTTTATTAACTGTTCTAAAATCCTAAAAAGCAATAGGTATATATTTTTCTTGGGTGAAATCTAATTAGCAAAGAATTTCATTAGTCCTTACAGTTTAGTTTATGCTGAGTATTTTTTCCAAAATAAAATAGCTGATTAATTTGTCCTAGGGCCTTAAGTCAGTACACTTTAATGTAGCCCATATCATGTGTACCATGCTAAGGGCTTGGGACACACACACACACACACACACAAAAAAAAAAACAAAACAAGTTACTGCTCTCAAAAAACTTTATCTAATGAGGAAAGCCAACAAATAATATATACAAGCTACATACAGGATAAATGAGGATAATTAACAAAGGGAGACACTAGAGTAGGTGAAGAAAAGCTTCTGTTTCCTATAAAAGATGAGATTTTAGCTGGGACTTGAAGATAAGGGAAACCAACAGGCAGAAGTGAGAAGAGTACTTCCATACCTTTCTAGGTATGGAAGACGGCCAGAGAAAATGCCTGGAGCAGAAAGATAAAGAGTGTCTAGCTTGTGGATCACTAGTCAGGATCACTAAACAGAGCAGTATGTGTGGAGGAGAATGGTGTAAGAAGACTGGAAAGATAGGAGAAGGGCAAGGTCATGAAGGAATCTGAATACTATATTTTGTCTGTAATTCTGGAAGTGATAGGAAGCCTCTGTGGTTTATTGAGCAAGGGGAAATGACATAGTTGGATCTGTATTTTACAAAAATCATTTTGGTGACTGAATAGAGTATGGAAAGGAACAGGCAAAGACTTGAGACAAGCTGATCCATCAGTAGTCTGTTGTGATAATCCATACATAAAAGGATGAAGACCTGCACTTGAGTGGTGACAGTGTCAAGGGAGAGAAGGGAACATATTTGAGAGATGTTACAGGCTTTCTCAACAGTATGGATACGAGGGAAGGAGGTGGTATGAGAATGAGCAAGTCAAGATGACTCCTAGGTTTTTGAGCCTGAGGGACTGGGAAGATGGTGTTGCCTTCTATAGACAATTTAAGGGAAAAGAGAATGAGTTTAGTTTTGGCCATTTGATGAGATTAAAATGCTTACTGGATACCAAGTTAGAGACATCTGAAAAATAACTGGAGAAAAGACTGGGAGTTGGTAGTAGATTTAATAATCAATATAGACATGATTAATTAAATTCAGAGGAGCTAATAAGAGGAGCAAGTGAAATAATACAAATGGAGAAGAGGGCTCAAGAAAGACCCTGTGGGGACGTATGGTTAGAGAGGATCCAGCACAGAAGACTGAGAAGGTGCTGCCTAAAAGAAGTAATGTGATAGGAAGAGAAGCAGCAGGGTCCTGAAAGCTTAGAGAGGAGAGAGGATCAAGGAGGAAGTGACTAATAATGTCAAAGGCAGGGAGGATCAATGAGAACAAGGACTAAGAAAAGGCCAATGGATTTGGCAACTACAACTAAGAAATCGCTGATAACTTTGGAAAATGCAGTTTCATTGGAATAATCAGGCTGGAAGCTAGATTATTTTGTCAAAAAAGAGAAGAAAAGTAGAGGCATCGACAGAATACAGCTTTTTTTTTTTTTTTTTTTTTGGAAGAGTTTACCTACAAAGGGCAGGAGAGATAAAATGATATAGATAATGGGAGTAGAACAAACACGCAGAGTAGAACAAACACGCAAGTTTTCAGGATGAGAGGTGAGCAAATTTGTAGGCAGAGATAATAATCTAGAAGACAAGGAAAAACTGAAAATTGCTAAAGTGGAGAAGATGGAAATCATGGCAAATGGCCTTTATTTTCTCTGTCATCACTCGGATATGTTCTGCCACTCTTCTCCTTCGATTGTCTCACATGAACTGGTCTTGCTCTTTATCCAGGGGAACCCTCTATTTATTCATATAATCCTCACTCATTCCCATCTCCCTTCCAACAGATCTCCCCCAATTATCTCCACTTTAATAACTTATTTTCAGTCTTTCCCTGTCTAGCTATTGGTGGGAATGATCTGAAGTTTGGGTTTAGCAGGGCATAATCATCAATATAAGGGAGCTAGCAATTCAAGAGAGGATGGTGTGGTGTTGAATTGGTTCACCAAGGGTCAAGATGGGGAAAGAAGAGGTGTCATTAGTGTCACTAGTGCAGGGAAAATGGTCAGAGAAATGAGAGGTCAAGGAACTGGACATTATAGTATTACAGAAGAATAGGGATTTGTAAGGAAAGGCAGAGGGAGATGTGAAAATCCAATGGGTTATGACTGGAAAACTGAATTTCAGAACTCTGAAATTTTGAGGTGGTACAATTATGGGTGATGTGAAGATCAAGGATATGATCATCTTTGTGTATGGCTGAGGTAGGTAGAAATAGGGGAAGTGAGTTGGTTAAGGAACTGAGAGATTATGGTGTTTTGAGGGAGAATCAGTATATATTTTGAAGTGCCCTAGTGTGGAGGTAGGAATTGGGGAGGAAAGAATAATTATAGGAATTTGTGTTCCTTTATTATAGTTACATACTTAGGTTTTCTTCTTGAAATGCCCCAAACAGCAGAAGATGAAAGAAGTATCATTGCTAACTATTTGATGCCATTTTAAAAGAGGATTTTGAAAATTCTGCTATCACTTTAAACTGATTAGACATCAATAAATAATTTACTAAAACCCCATTAAAATAAGGAGGATCTGGCCTGTTTATGAAAAAGAACTTTTGACAGATATACTCTGAGGACATCATGGTTTCTTCTGTGATTTGCTCCTGATACAGATCTTTCTTTACATTTCTGATCCATAAATCTTAAAGATCTACCTCACACACTAGACATTTCTTAAAACTCTCTCTTGATGTCCAAGTACTTTATAGACATCTGCTCTATCTGGCATACTCTATCTTTAGGAAAGATAGGAGAACATTAATCATAATCATATGATGATTAATCATAATCAATCTGTCTCCCAAGAACAAGGGCTCTGCTTCTTAAGTGCTCTCTGCTCAACCTCATGGACTCCCACAAGCAGGGAATAACTTTCTGGCCAAACTACAAGCTGAAGGCCCCATCAAGAGGAGGGTCTCCAAAGCAAGATGCCCCTTTCCCCTTCCTCTTCTCCAGATGATCTTCAAATGATACTGTCCCCAAACCCTTATCAATCAGCTTCAAAGAGCTGACTCCGATCCCACTGGATGCTGCTTCAATCTGCTACTGGCCTATCTCTCAAGCTCACCAGCCCTCCAGATTGGGACCCTATAAGATGACTGAGCTCTATGCCCATTCCCAGCAGGAAGTAATTTCAAAAGATGAAATTACCACCCCAAAAAACTTTGAGCCCCATTTGTTTTTTTTGGGAGACACTGGATGTTGGAGGTGAATGGACTCCAGCAAAATATTACCCAGTATCTGAGGGGGCCCCAGCAAGGAGCAAACTGACCCTGTGCTAATCTCCATTACTGTGTCCTGGTAACCAGCTTGGCAACCCTATGGTATCACCAAACTTTGGCCTCTCCCCACAGGCTACTTTATTTCACTCCCAGCTTCTGGATATTACCTGGTCTCAAAAATTTCAGCACAGTCTCCTAAATGCCCTCCTGTTTAGGGACAACCCTCCTCTCTCACTTTCTGAAAGATTTCTAGTAAATCAAAGTATAGGGAATGATGTGAATCCTGAAATTAGTTTACCCTCCCCCCTTTTCAAAAATGCTCATCCTGGAAACTTAGTTTGGGAAACAATTACCATAGTTTTATTACTAGAATTAAAGCAACCAAAGGAGCCCAAAGTGCTTTGATTAGCTTCTTGAAGATACCTACTATGCGAACCCAGGCTTTCCCAGACTGCTTTTGTTAGTATCTTTAAGGCAGTCTCAACATCTTAATATACATCCTTGTTCTTGCCTTTATTTCCCCTCTTCCCTTGAGAACTCTCCAACATTATAGTTCCCTTATAAAAGATGAGTTTGGGGGGATACTTTTTGCTAAGTCCTTTTCAGAAGTAAGCCTGCTACGAGGTACTCTCTCCCTCAGGTTATCTTCCTTTAAAGGTATCTTTTTCCTTACTACAGCTAACTCTAGTTAGGTTGCTAAACTACTCTATGGATTTAACATTCCAATAAATGGCATACTTATACCTCCATAGCATATTCCTTTAATCGCTTCTTCCAAATCTCTTTTTGTGATAACCCTATTGCTCTCCCGTATCTATTTCATATTCACCATTCCTGGTGCCTATTTTACCTCTTCATTTTGCCTGTAACCTCCTTTCCTGAATAAATGTACCTTTTGGCTAAGAGAAGGAAAAAAAAAAAAAAAAAAACTATCGCTGATGTAACACCTTGGCTTGAACCTGTCTTTTATTCTGACTAGTCAACGTCGGAGGCTGGATTCAGTCTTAGGTTTTTCTAATTCCAGATCAATGCTATCCACTGAGCCACTGGTTGCATGACTAAAGGTGGGCTACTATTTATTCAATGTCGTGACTTTTGCATTAAACTTTTCTAAGAAAGCTAGGTAGTGCAGTGGACAGAGTGTGAGACCTGAAGAAAGACAGACCTGAGTTCAAATCTAGCCTCAGAAACTTACTAGCTGTGTGAGTATGGCAAGTCACTGTGTGAGTATAGGCAAGTCACTTAACCCTATTTGCCTCAGTTTCCTCATCTGTAAAAAAGGAAATGGCAAACCACTCCAGAATCTTTGTCAAGAAAACCCCAAATGGAGACATGAGAGTCAGACACAACTGAAATGACTAAACAAATTTCTAAGAAATGATGATAGCCAAGGCTATCCCATATTATAGAAATGACAGCTTTTGAAAACATATCCAGTTGGAGCTGCTATCCATGTTTTCATCCCCACTTTACACTCATAAAGTTACCACCTTAGTTCAGTCTTTCGCTGATTGTCACCTGGATTATTCTAAAGACAACCTTCTAATTCATTCTGCTTCAAATTTATCAATCACTTACTGCTGACAAAAAAGTATTTCCTTAAGCAGAGTTTGGACTACAGGACTACCTTATTCAATCAACTCCAGTGGCTTCTTAATTGCCTTTAAGATAAAACAAACCTTTCTGCTCAGCTTTTATCCTAAATTATCTTTTCAGCCTCACTAGACTAATCCCTTTCCCTACTCTGAAATCCCACCAAATTGATCCACAATTATCCCTTCCACATAATGACTTTCTCCCATCAAATTTTGATATATCATGAATTGGCATAAGATATTAAATGGGAATTTTAGGGGAGTTTTGTGCAACTTGCAGATAACATGCAAAGGCTAGGAGATGACACAGAACTTGCAATCAAATATTTAACCCAAATTTTACAATAAGATAATAGAAATACCCCATAAAAGAAAAAGAAAAAAATCAGACTTCTTCTCTGGAATGAAGGGATATAAAATCCTTTGGCTTTTAAAGATTTTCATGATCTAGCACTTTCCTACTTTTCTACTTTTTCCTTACCTTACTACTCTTTCCATAAGCTTACATATTTTATGCAAATTTTGCAGATTACAGAGACTTCCCTTAATATGAAAGGGATAACTATTTGTCAATCTCCATCTTCTGGTTCTGTGTCATATCCTATGCATAGAAGTCACTCTTTCACTTATATCTAACAGAGCTCTTCTTTTCCTTTATGGTACAGCTCAAACTTCATATTCTACATAAGATCTAACTAGATTTCCCTAAATGCTAGTGTCTTTCCTGTCAACTTACATGTATTTAACCATTGGCTTACATTTTTTTATTCATCTTTTATTTATGCTGTATATATTTATATAGTATTTGTCTTCCTTATCAGAAAGCTTCTTTAGAGTTAACAAAGAAGAAATTATCCTTTTGGTAAGAGAAAGGAGGAAGAGGTCATTACCAAACAAGAGATAGAGAAGATCATAAAAGATGAAAGTGACAGTCATGACTACATAATTTGTTAATAAGCACCTATTATGGGGCAAGAAATTATGCTAAATACTATTCCCCTCCCCACCAAAGTTTGCTGTTGTGAAGCAGATCAGATGACATCTAAACAATTATATTCAAATTAAATACAGAAACAACCATGTTCACATTAAATAAACTTAGGATAGTCATTGAAGACAGACACAAAACTAAAGGAGGACCTGAAAGGCTTCCTGTAAAAGGTAGGATTTTAGCTGAGATTTGGAAGAATATAAGGACAAGAACATATCAGAATGAAGGACAGTCAATAAAGGTATCAATAGTTGGGAAATAGAATGCTGAGTCAAAGAAATAGCCAGGAGGCCAGTGTCACTGAATCTCAGAGTATGTAAAGAATAGTAAGGTATGAAAAGACTAGAAAAGTAGGAAGGGGCTAGGTCATGAAAAGTTTTAAAAGCTAAATAGAGGATTTTACATTTGATCTTAAAGGTAAAAAGGAGCCAGTGTAGTTCACTGAATGGGTATGTGTGTATGTGTGTGATTTTTAGACTTGTATTTTAGGAAAATAGAACTGACAGCTGACTGGAGGAAAAACAGGAGTGGGGAAAAGACTTTACCTAAGAAGGTCAACCAGTAGAGGTTCCTGAAATTTCCTTTGCATGAGGCCATGAGAACCTGGCCCCAGAACTGTGGCTGAATCAGAGGCAAAAAGTGACAAATGTTACAAAAGTATAATAGGACTTAACAATAGATTAGCTATTAGAGAATGAGGGACACAGAAGTGTTGAAGAATGAGAAACCAAAGATGACACTTTGGCTTTAAGTCTGGGTGACTGAGAGGAGGGTAGTACCATCAAAAGCAATGGGAGAAGTTAGGGAGAAAGAAAGGTTTAGGAAAAAAGATGAGTTCTGTTTTAACATACTGAGTTTAAGGTGTCTATGGGACATCTAGTTTTAGATGTTTAATAGGTAGCTGAATGTCAGGAGAAAGGTTAAGGTTGAAGAAGAAAATCTAAGAATTATCAGCAGAGAGATAACCAGTTCCATGTGAATGATAAGATCAACAAGGAAAAGAGTATATAGAGAGAAGAGGATGTAGGACAAGAGATCTGAAGGATACCACACCTTTAGTAGGTGAAATCCTATAAAGGACAGGAATTCTGTATGATTGATGTAATCCTACAACAAGGTGTTAACTCAGTGGAATTGATAAGACAATGGTTATCTAGTTTAGCAGGTGAGTTCTCTAGTTCAGTATGATTGATTTAATCTTACAACAAATAATGGTTCCCTAGTGATATAATGATTGGTTTATACTTAGTATACTGCAATGATGTAATTGTAATAGAGTACATAAACTGAGGACCAAGTGAGCCACAGACATTCTACCTTGGACTAGTCTCTGGTGGCTCTCCTGCCTCCTGCATTTCCTCCAATGAAAGCAAAACCCATTCAGGAGAGACTCCAGAAAACTAGCTGGGCCCCAGGCAAGGAGACAAGACTGTGAAGGAGATAATAAAGACTTTTGGACTTTATCCCTGGCTATTCTCCTGGTGATTATTCTGCTGAAAACAAAGCTGGTCCGAGACCTTCAGAAAGCTAACCAGAACATTACAAAAACCTGAATAAACATCCAGCAAAGGAAATTAAGAAGGATCAGTGAAATAGGTAGGAGAAACAGGCCTAGTAATTGCACTGCTAGTGGAGCTGTAAATTGGTCCAGCCACTCTTGAAAGCAATGTTTAACTATGCCCAAAGTTAACAAACTATATTTATCCAATATCGCTACTGGGTCTATACCTAAAAATATTCAAAGAAAAAAGAAAAACTCCTCTAACAGAAAAATATTTATACTCAGTTCCTTTTGTAGTCAAAGAGCTAAAAAAGCAAAAGAATAGATATCAATTGGAGAATGACAACATATTATGGTAAGTAAATATAATGGAACATTACTGTATTTAAGAAATGATAAAAAATGATTTCAGAGAAATCTGGAAAAACTTCTATAAAATGAGTTTCTAGAAGTATGTGTCAAAAACCATAGCAATGTAAAAAATGAACACTTATGAAAGACTAAAAAATTCTGATTAAGACAATCATTGACCATGATCCTAGAGAACCAATGATGAAGATTTTTTACCTAACTCCTAACAGAAATGCAGTCCCAGAATCATATTTTTGGACATGGTCAGAGTAGGAATTTGTTTTGCTTAAGAATCCATTTGTAAAATAGTTATTTTAATTTTTCTCCCTATGGTTTAAGAAAAAAAAATGCTTGATAATTGAAAAAAATAAAATTTATACCATGTCCCCTCCATTCCAAAGGAAAGTTTCATGCTTGTAGTGACCGTGTACTTATATTTCCACATACTTCTATCCCTAGCACTTGGTATCGGACCTAGCACACAATTGGCATTTACTAATACTTGATTGATCTTTATAATTCTCCTAATTCTGTAATTTAGGTCTTTTTTAATCTAGCAATAAACTGCACAAACTTGTCAATTCAATGAATATTCCTTCTGCATCTTTGTCTTAGGATAATTTCATTTTTACCAAACACTGATGGATCTCCAGATATACTGTCTTATGTCTTTACATTTTGTGAAATAAAATTCATCTTATGGATGCTTCTGAAAGTCTAAAAATCTTTGGTCTCTCTTGATCTTAAGTTTTATTCCCAATGTAGTTTCCATCATTATCCTTCAGACTCATTATTGCCTTGAAGTCTACAAACATCAACCTATGCTGAAAACACTGGAGAATTTTTTCTAGATTCTTCCTAGGATTTCTCTCTAAATTTAGCCTGTATAACAAAGGTAAAGTGTAACTATCTCTATGATAGTCTGTTTGATTATACCCACTATAAGCAATAGAAGGTAAAGTGTCCAAGCCTCCTATGAAATGATGTTTACTTCTCTTCCTTCAGTATTAATGAAAACTCATATACTATTTATATGGACCCTTTGAGAAGGCAGGTGTATTTTTTTCCCTGAGGCAATTGAGGTTAAATGACTTGCCCAGGGTCACACAGCTAGGAAGTGTTAAGTGTCTGGGATCAAATTTGAACTCAGGTCCGTCTGACTTCAGGACTGGTGCTCTAACCACTGTGTCATCTAGCTGCCCCGATGTATTTTTTAAAATGTAGTACAATGATGAAATTAGAAGTGTTTGAATTTTGTCTCTGACATTTGCTACCTCTATGGCCATGGGAAAAGTCACAATCAGAGCCCTAATTTCTCTATCACTACGGGGATAATAGCTCTTTCAAAGAGGTGTTTTTAAGCTTCAAACAAAATAGTTTTAAAAAGTGATTTGCAAATAAAGTGCTATATTAATTTTGATTATTATATTGTTGCTCTATTTTTACTTACACTAAGAAGGTCACAACACATATGGAAATAAAATCTAATAAAATTCCACTAAGATAACAGTTTTTGTTTTTATTTAAAGAGGAAAATTACCCACTGAAACAAAAATATGTATTTTTTTTTTGTTACAAGATGAATGTTAAAAACCAAATTCTGTCAATTCATGCCACATAAAACGGTAATGCTTGAACTAAAATATATATATTTTACTTTCAATACTATGTACAGAGAAGTATACCACTGATCAAAAGAACCAAACTTACCACAATTTGCCTTTTATCAGTTTCTCCTCTTTTATGATGTAGATCTAAATAGATTAGTTAAGAATAACAGAAGCCTTAAACATTATCAAATCAAGTCCATAGAGAAAATGCATTAAGAAATTTTCAAATAAGTTTTGCATGATTTGACATATATAATGAATATCATATTTCTTGACTTTCCAACGGTAAAGGAGGGGTAAGAGAGAGGGAGAAAATTTGGAATTAAAAAAAAAAAAGAATGTCAAAAAGAAATTCTGTATTCAATTCTCATTTTTAGTTTTTCTTTGGAAAGCATATAACGGCTTTAAATGCTTTCTTTCCTTACAAAAATAAATTTTCTTTAAACAACATGACAAAAGGATACATGTCAAATATTCCAAAATGGTAACATCCCATATGTAATCATAATAGGAATCCATGGCATCATAACTAAAAGAAAAAATAAAACAATTTAAGTGACTTTAATTATTAAGCTCACAAATTTCAACTTCATTTTATTTTTTAAAATGATACCCACCTATTTTGTTCCTGAAGTGACTTAAATGCTGTTTTATAGTCAACTTCTCTAAGGAATTGACATAAAATTGCTACCTACAAAGAGATGAAATTTTTTTAAAGTTCAGTATTCAGTATTAACAATTTGTAACACTCAATCATTCTTACATTTCTCAGGTTATTGTTACTTTATATTGTTTCAGGAAATACTTAGTATTCAAACAGGCCTTGAAAAATAGAAGTTTAACTAAATTAGATAACCACAATGTAACTGGATAGGTGAGTTGATTGAAATATCATAATCTGTTACTCCAAATCTATCTCATATGTAATCTGTGTGTGATCTTTAAACTGTGTTCTTTTTCAAGGTATAGCTACACTTTCTTTAAAAAAAAAATCTCATTTAACTAAGCTCTATCAAACTAATTTATCCTAAAATAACAAAACACTCCACTCATTTTCCCTTTCTCTCTCTTTTTTTTTTTTCCTTTAAACCCAAATGTTCACAGAAGCAGATAAAACACTGAAGCTGGAGTCAGGAAGTCATGAGTTCAAATGCAGCGTCACATACTAATGCTGTATGACCTTGGTCAAGCCTCAGTTTTCTAATCTTTAACATAGACATAATTGTAGCACCCACCTCCTAGTATTATTATGAAGATAAAATAAGATAATATTTGTAAAGCTGTTTGCAAACCTGAAAACAGTATGTAAATTTTAAATTACACACACATATACAAAGTTATTATTAAAGCCAAGATTTTTCTCAAATTTTGGTGAGAACATTTCAAAATATTAAAGTGACACCAAAGTCAATGAAATTAAGAACTAAGGAAATGAGCAAATATCATATGCCCCTAGTAAAATGCTTAATAAGGTAAGATCAATTCTATTTCAAAATATCAGAAAGCATATAACAGAAGGCAATATGTCAGGTGGTGAGGTTAAAAAGATAAACAAAACAACTGTTCCTGCCTTTTATGAGTTTAAAATTTAGTAGAAGAGATAAGAAAGAGACACAACTTATAATATAAGCTTGAATGTGGTAAGATCAATTCAGGAAGTTATCAGGAGAAATTCAAAGGATAGATTGCTTTTTGCTGGGAGGAAAATGGGGAAGGTTTCACAGAAAAAGTTGGGCTTTGAAAAATGGAAAAGATTTCAAAAGCAGAAAATCAGGTAGGACACTGAATGCTAAATTAAAATGGTGGTTCAATTACCAAACAGATCTATTCCAGTCTGTTGTTTCAGGTTAAATTTTAAGGTTAATCTTTTTTCTAATCTGTAAAATTTTTTATTCTTATTCAAATTCTTCAAAGTCCCAAAATTATCTAGTCACAGAAAAAGCAATACTATAAGCCAACTAATTTTGATAAACACAAAACCTACTCAAGATACTTATTATCTTCCATTTTAATACGCAATAAATATATACTATTTTAATAATAGTAATATACTGACCTGTGTATGGCAATTCAGAGAGGAACAACATTTTATCATACGTTTTATGACCTACAGAGAAAAGTAATATGATTATTTTCAAGAAACTATTTTTAAAAAAGAAGAAATAGTAAGGAAACAAAATGATAACATACATCTGAATTTTGATGTGCCACTAAGGAAAGCTATAACTTAATTCAAAATCTTAGGGAGGAAAGAAGAATAGCACCGTACATTAAAAAAGATATACTCATGTATGTGCTATTAGTAGCTAGATGCCCCAATGAATAGAACACTGAGTCCGGAGTTCAAAACACCAGAGTATAAATCCAGTAGCAAACATATACTAGTTTTGTAATTCACTTAACCTCTATTTGTCTCAGCTTCCTCATCATTAAAATGGGGATATTAACAACAACCACTTGTTGAGGATCAAATGAGGCTTTACAATTGTAAAGCACTTAGCACAGTGCTGGGCATACACAATAAACATCATGTAAATGTTAGCTGCTGTTCAAAAAATTTAATAAACAGGGAACCAAGGAGAAATTATTATTATTACTATTATGAAGGACAAGACGTAATTTATGAATAGAATGCTAAGGGGAAACATGGTAAATAGCATACTAGTCAAGAGCCATAGAAACAGAAATGGTAACCATATCATAATAATACACTACAATAACCTGGAGAGAAAAATGATAAGTAGTTTAGAAAACAAATCACAAGTCTAGCACAAAGGCATGTTACAATGGTAATGTAGGGAGGAATGGGAAAGATGGAAAGATTTTAATTCTCTGAACATCTGCTGGGTCTCTCTTTGACAAAAAGCAGAGTAACTAATATTTTCTCAAGGCTCAACTTCATTTTTCAAAACTTGAAAGAACCAAAATGGGGAAAAGTATGTCTCCCAGGATTGTTGTGAGGAACAAATGAGATAATATTTGTAAAATGCTTAGCCCAATGCTGGGCACGTAGTTAGCACTTTATAAATGCTTCCTTCCTTCCCCAACTCAAGAATTCTCTTCAGTAACAAGGCACTACTTCTTATAACCTTTTTCTACTTTCTATTTTTTCAAGTGCTACATAACTGTTAATATGATAATAGTTACCTGGTCTGTGTAAACATCTGGTGGCACAGCTTTATTAAAAAAATCAGAACACACAGCTCCGGCTTGAAGGTAGTAGTGAAGAGCTGCTGAATACTGGTTTGTGGCTGAAATGGAAAACATGTAAAGAATTATAACCTCAAAGTCTATGTAGTACAGAATTAGATACAACATAATAGGAAAAAACTATAATTATGCACAAAGTAATTAGAACTGAAAAAACTAGCAAGCCCATTATACTAAAACATCACAAAAATAGCAAAAGTAGAAATAAAACAAATCTAATATGAATACCTTGAGAAAAAAACCCTTAATATTGATTTTGATTTTACCATATGCCAGGGTAGTCAATTAACAGCTTCGCTGCTCTTTAATTAAGAGGAAAATAGAATCGTCAAAATTCAAGTGCATATCCAACAATTAATCACTTACCAAACAATCAATTACTAGGGATTTTGTTTATTTTAAGAAATTTTTTGCAAAATTTCTTGGTAGCCAATATACAGCCACCCAGAGCAACTTAGGAAATTTAACATATTTGTTCTGAATGTGTATTGGGACCCTAGAAAATATAGGGGGAAAACAGCCAAACGTGCTTCCAAAGTAATTAAGATAAAAAAATCTTATTAGGTCTGTACAGTAATGAAAATACTAGGCATGTACCAAGTAAGATAGAGTAATTCAGAATTTTAATAATTTCTGAAGGCATAAATAGGCAACTGTAACACTGAATTTAGTCTATTTGAATTCTTTATCTAAAATCACTGAATCTTCTTCCAAAAGGTCTGGATCCAATTTTTAAAGAAAAAAGGAAATAACTTCTGCTATCAAATTAAAATCATCTGAACTAAAAGTTCTAAGTAGAAAAAATTATATAAATCATTAAGTCTTAATCTCTCCATTTACTTTGGAAGAAAAATCACAATTATAGAAAACACGCAGAACTTAGGTTTCTTAATTCATATAATAATTATTTCAATAAAATATACATTAATAAAATGACAGTTAATATTTCAACAAAAAACAAACAAACACCTACAAGTAAATACCACTTACCAAAATAAATATCTGCTTGAATAATTAACCAGGAATGATTGCTGGAGTTTATAGTTAGTGCATATCGAACTAGCTCTTTCACAGTAACAGCTACAGCTTCAAAGTCCACTGATTGAAGGCTAGAAAAATAAGATATCTGACATCATTACTTTTTAAAAGAAAAAAAATCTATTCCAAATAAAAAGCATTAATGAAACATACATAGATACAGATGACAGTCATCAGAAAAAAATATACAGAAATAATGACCTAGAATCACAATCATTAACTGTGTAAAAATCTAAGATAAGCACTTCTCACATTGTACTAAATTATCAGGTGTGGTTTCTCCACCTAAGATTTTAAAAGTCTGGGTAAAATATACTAAATCAAGAACAATTATATTATAAAACACTACCTCACCAAAAAAAAAAAAAAAAAACCCAAACCCAAACCCAAATGAATCTAGTAAATAAAAATGTTTTGTCTAAATTCCTGTTTCAATTTGATCAAATTAAGATGAATACGATTATGATATCAAACAGTTTTGCAAGTGATAATTGAAGACATGCTTGTCTTTGTATCCCCCTGCATCTATTCCTAGCACATAGGTATTGAATATTTAAATGATGCAAGTTTCATTATCTCAAATGAGATACAAAAGAACAAGCATTTATTTACCTAACATGTGCATTCTCTACTACAATAAACCTTCAGAGTAATTGGAAATTTACAGTGGTAATCATGGGAATCTGGCTCCTTGAACTATGTGGCAACTTACATTTACATTAGTACTTTATAGTTTATCTCAGTACATTTATTTCTCACTGAATTTCAATTCTGTCACTTCATCAAGATATGACAGTGATACTGTCCAAGGCTATGCCAAGAAAGCACGAGCTGGAAGAGTTTCTAGCAATCTGGAAAAACAAAAGTATGGGCCTGATGACATTCTGTGTACCTCTCATACAAGGGCCAAATTAGTTAAATTTGGCAAGACTCATTACAAGAAGGCTGTCCATACCAACTAATGAAAGATGGTCTGCTAAGGCATACAGGACTGTTGCAATCTTCATTGGTAGAAGGGACATAAACAATGATGAAAACACTGATTTTTGAGGAAGGAGGTTATTATTAATCACTAAGTATTAATATAGACTCATTTGTTATTCATAATTTGTATTATGATAACTTTTCAGAGAAAACTCAATGTCCCTCAATGTGAAAACTATTCAGCTGATTAGAAAATAATAAATGATTATTTTAGATACTTTTGAGATTGTCCCAGACTTTGGTAAAACGATATTTTATTAGTTCCATTACCAACTATGCTAATAATTTTATAAGTATGAAAAATGTGATGTTTCTTACTTGGGAATGGAAGAAGGCCAAATAGAAATGTGCTCAGCTGTAATCTCATTGACAAAGTTCTCCTAAAAATATATTAATAAATTAATTATGTATTTTATCCAAGATTTTAAAAAGGTAAATTGTGAAATAAATACTAACCCGAACATTATGAAGTTTCACAAATAGAGATAATATTGTAGTCAAAACCAATGGTTCCTTGGAGGCAAAGAAATCAAAGAAGAAAAAGAAATTTAAAAATTATACATTCTAATTTACTTCTACCTTTAGAATGATTCCCCCTACCCCCCCCAAAAATCAGTATTTATACTTTTAAATTATATTTCCCAATTGCATATAAAAACTTTTTAGCAATCATGTTTTAGAATTTTGAGTTCCAAATTCTTTTCCTCCCCTCCCGCTCTCCCCTGTCAAAGTCAAGCAATTTGATTTCAATTATATACATGAGGTCATGCAAAACATTTCTATATTAGCCGTGTTTCACAAGAAAAGATAAAATAAAACATAAAAACAAAGGAAGTTTTAAAAAGTTTATTTAAATCTGCATTCTGAGTCCATCAATTCTCTCTCTGGAGGTAGACAACACTTTTCATCATGGATCCTTTGGAATTTTGGAATTATGGTGATCAAAGTAGCTAAGTTATTCATAGCTAATCAACCCTACAATACTCCTGTTAATATGTACAATGTTCTCTTTATTCTGGTCCCTTCTTTTTATATAATTCACTTAAGTCTTGCCAGCCTTTTCTGAAATCTTCCTGCTCATTCTTTCTTATCAAAACAATATTCTGTCATACACATTTTGCTTAATCACCAACTAATGTCTCTCCTCAGTCTCCAATTTTCTTCCACTTTTAAAAGGACTCCATAAATATTTTTGTACAAATAAGTCTATTTACCCTTTTTTTTTTTTTTTTTTTTTTTTTTAATCTCTTTGGGGTATAAACCTCATAGTAGTGGTATTTCTGGGTAAAGTAGTATGAAGTTTGATAGCCCTTTCAGTATAGCTCCAAATTGTTCTCCAGAATGGATGGATTAGTTCATGATTCCACAACAATACATTAGTTTCTTAATTTTTCCTCATATCTTCCAGCACTTGTCATTTTTCTTCTGTCATGTTAACCACTCTGATGAGACATATTATCTCAGTTGTTTTAATTTACATTTCTCTAATCAGTAATGGTTCAGAGCATTTTTTTGGGTGAGTATTGATAGCCCTGATTTTTTTCTTCTGAAAATTGCCACGATGAGTTACCAATTGGGGAATAGTTTTTATTTTTTACAAATTTGGCTTACTTCTCTATATATTTGAAAAATGAGAAATTCTTTTTTTTTTTTTAGAGAAACCTGATATAAAAAACATTTTCAGTTTCCTCTTTTCCTATTCATTTTGGCTGCATTAGTTTTGTGCAAATGCTTTGAAATTCCATGTAATCAAAATTATCTATTTTACTTTCCTCCCCTCTTATCTTTTTTTAGTCATAAACTCTTCTCTAAACAAAAGATATGACAGATACATATTTGCCTATGCTCCCCTAATTTATTTATATATCCTTTATGTATAAATCATTAAAATCTATTTTGACCATGCCTTGGCATTTGGTCCATGCCTAGTTTCTGCTAAACTGCTTTCCAGTTTTCTCAAGAATTTTTGTCAAATGCTAAGTTCTTACTCCAAAAAGCTGGATCTTTGGGTTTATCAAACATTTGATTGCTATGGTCTTTTATTAATGTGTAATATATCTAATCCATTCCACTGATCTACTAATCTAGTACTGGAATGTTTTCATGGTCACTGTTTTGTAATATACTTTGAAATCTGGATATTACAAATAACTTCAATATTTTTTTCATTGATTTCCTTGATAATCTTAAAATTTTTTTTTTCTTTTGCGAGGCAATTGGGACTAAGTGACTTGCCTACGGTCACACAGTTACTCAGTGTTAAGTGTCTGAGGAACTTAGGTCCTCCTGACTCCATACCATCTAGCTGCCTTGATTTCCTTGATATTCTTAATCTTTTATTTTTCCAGTTGAATTCTGTTTCTACTTTTTCTAGCTTTGTAAAATGATTCTGTGGTGGATTAATTAGTATGGCACTAACTAAATAAATTAACTTGGGTAGAAATGTCATAATATTTGCTCAACCTACCCATGAGGAATTAATATTTCTTCAACTGTTTAGATCTGTCTTTGTGAGAAAAGTGTTTTGTAATTGTGTTCATATAATTCCTAGGTTGTCCTGGCAGGTAGACTACCAACTCTGAAGTTGTTTTTTTCTGTCTCTTACTGCGGGATTTTGAACAATCACTTTTCTAACAGGATTTTAGTCTTAATGAAGGCAAGATCTTTAACTTAAATTACTTCATTTGTTATGACATTTAACTCTAATCTGTTTGTTTTCTTTTATAGAATGAGAGACATCAATTTCACTTTTTTCTACCTGAAACCCCAGGACACACGATTTATGTCAAAGTTCCATTATTTAGATAATACGACATTCTCTTTGGACTGAGCTCCCTCAGTGACAAGGTTCTCCACTCAGCTTCCAAAGTGACTTCTTCTCAAACTAATCTGCCTAGTCTCCAAGGTTTTTCTGATCCTTTAAAATAGATTTATAAAATAAAAAATAAAATAGAAAAGAAGAATAGGGCTTGTCCAACAAGTGAGTACATTACATATGACGATTATACTAAACAATTAAAAAAAATCTTTATGCAATTAACAGTCTTTAAGAAACATTATTCTCCAAAAAGACAATGGTCAAAGGATATAACAATTTTCAAAATTAAGAAAAAAAGTTATTAACAATCCTGCGAAAAATGTTTTAAATCACTAACAATGAGAAAAATACAAATTAAAGCAGTTTTGTGATTCTACCTCATACCTATCAAATTGGCATGTAAAAGAGGAAAATAAGGAAATACTGGAAAGGTCATGGGAAAACAGGCACATTACTACCACACAGCCAGTGGAGCTATGAACAGATTTAGCCATGTGAAACTGTTTATAAAGTTACCAAACTATGCTTGACTTTTCAGCCAAGGATCCCATTACTAGGCCTGTATCCCAAAGAAATCATTTAAAAAAAAAAAAAAAAAAAAAAAAAAAAAGGATCTATTTGTACAAAAAATATTTATGTGTATGTATATAGATAAATACTCTTACTGTGGTACCCCAAAATTAGAAACTAAAGACCTATTCTACTGAGGAATGGCTATACAAAAATATGATAAATAAATCTCATAACTATTATTGTGCCATTAGAAATGATAAAGTAGACAATTTCAGAGAAAATTGGGAAGACCTTTATTTATTTGCTGTCTACTGAAGACAGTAGAATTGAAACAATTCACATAGTAACATTATAGAGAAAAACAACTTTGAAAGACTGATGAGAAAGTCTCTGATCAATGCCATAATAAACTACACACTCAAAAGAACAATGAAAATCAAATTTAAATTTCAGAAAGATAGAGACACATTTTTGAAAATGGCTAAGATGGGATGCTGTTTTTTTGGACTATATAGCTCTATGCTAATGGATTGGGGTGGAGAGTGGAAGAGAAAATGGGGTGGGAGGGAGGGGATCCTCTTTTTTTTAAATTAAATTTGCTCCATTGAGACAGAAGGAAGAGAAAGGAAAAATTAATAAAAAAATATACTTTATTATAAAATTAAAAATAATAAACTATTTTTTAATTATGAGAAAAAACATTTTTCATTTATATTTTCTTTCCTCATGGCTATTATTCTTCAGTTACAAAATATTTAGTATTGTTATTAATGTAAAATCACAGTACAGAGTATCCATTTAGATCATATTATCTTTAAGCTTTATGATTTGAAGTTATAAAAACAAATTCAAAATTAATCCCAGAGTTCTCTGAAAATCTTCTCTATGTTTGGAAGCTAGAAAAACAATCTGGATTCAGACCAGTTCCAATGATTTTGTGATGAAGAGAGCCATCTACACCCAGAGAAAGGACTATAGGAATTGAGTGTGGTTCATAACATAGCATTTTTACTCTTTTTGTTGCTGTTTATTTACATTTTCTTTTCTTTTTTTTTTTTTTTTTGGGGGGGGGAGTTGATTTGATTTTTCTTGTGCAGCAAGATAATTGTATACATATGTATGCAGATGTTGGTTTTAACATATTATTTCTATGATGATATTTAAGTATATTGGACTACCTGCCATCTAGGGGAAGGGATGGGGGAAGGAGGGAGAATTGGAACACAAGATTTTGCAAGGATTAATGTTGAAAAATTATCCATGCATAAGTTTTGAAAAATAAAAAGCTTTAATAAAAAAATAACCAGGTAGATTTCAAAAGAATCTGGAAAGACTTATAGGAACTGATGCTGAGTGAAGTGAGTAGAACCAGGAGAACAGCAACACTGTATATTGATCAATTATGATAGACTTAGCTCCTCTCAGCAATACAGTTATCCAAGACAAATCCAAAAGACTTGTGATGGAAAATGTGATCCACGTTAAAAAAAAAAAAAAAAAAAAAAAAATGGAGTCTGAAGCAGATTGAAGCATACTAATTTCACTCTTTTTTAATTTGTTTTTTTCCTTTTCACAATTTTTCTTTTGTCACAATTCTTCTTTCACAATATAACTAATACGCAAATATGTTTGTACATGTATCACTTATATTGAATTACTTGCTGTTTTAGGGAGGATGGAAGGAAGGAGAAGAGGGAGAAAAATTTTAAACTCAAAATCTTACAAAAATGAATGTTGAAAACTATCTTTACATGTAATTGGGAGGGGAAAGTACTATTAAGTGCAAAAAAAAAGTCCGCAACACTAAAATTCCCAGGTTTTCTTTTTCATCATCTCTTGTCTAATTCCTCTCTCATCTTTAATTATGCAATTGATTTTTTTGAATCCACATATAGGAGTTTAAATTCATCCTAATTAAGCTTTAATTTATTTAAGTTAGCTAATCTTTCTCAGTTTTGCATCATTTGTAAAGCATATATAAAAAAAAAAAAAAAAAAAAAAAAAAAACAATATGTTACAATTTTACCCTAAAATAAATCAGCATTATGGTCAGTTTTCTTGTTAAACTTACCCGTAGCTTTTTGATAAAAGAGAGCAGTTCACTCCTATATAAAAAAAAATTTCAAACACATTATTTAACATCAAAAATCCAGATAAAAATCACGTTTGTTTGTTTTAAAGCTTTATGCAAAGTTTATAAAGTAGAATATTAACATTTAAGACAAATCCCAACTTTCTAATTCTACACAGATAAAAGATAGGATATTAAATATTAACATCCTAAAATGATCAACAACAATACAAGTTGCTTCTTGCAGCTAGAATGATCACAAAAGATCAACACCTTTCTATGTTCTATTTTACAAAGTAATGACCATAATGTTCTTAAGAATGGTTGTTTTCTACATAACAGACTTTAGAAATGACTTAAACATGTACATTTAAAGAACATAATTACAGAAACTTACCGATACATAATACCCAATGTAGATTCTCTCTGCTTTATTAAACTAATTCTTCCATCGTTACTTCGCTTATGTTGACTGGATATACTACAGATCTGAACAACTACTTCCCAAAGATCTTTAGCAGTCTGAGTACTTTCTTTAGGGCCTGGGAGTTCTTTGCATGTAGCTGCCAAAAGCTGTCCCAGCTATAACATGAAAAAACAAACAAACAAAAACCCAACTATATATAAAAATGAGAATGTCATTTTTGTCATACTTCATACTTCTTTTCAGAATGTTTCTGGATATAGATAACAAACATGCTTGTTTAAGGTACAGAATTTATTTCATGTTGTGATATTAAAACTGAACCATTGGTTGCTCTAAGGTTATGGATGAAACTGGAATCATAAATTCTCAAAAATATATATTGTCAGAATGAATACTTTATATTTTTACAACTTTTCACACTTTACAAAGCACTCTAACAGCAGGAAATTCTCACAGACTCAATATGGCAGAGGAATGAGAATTAAGGACATTCAATTGGAACAAGAGGTTTGGCAATTGTTAATGCTGTAAAGTTACCCATGTATATATCCTGTAAATTAAAGGCTATTAAAAAAAAAAAAAAAAAAAAAAAAAGAGAGAGAATTAAGGACATTCAAATCATTCTTCCATTGCTCAATCTTAAGAGAGTAGGTGACATAATTTGGTCTGAATTAGGAATGTCAAAGTCCTTTAGCTCAAACCAATTTTTTGCACAGAGGAGTTAGATACACTCAGTTTAGAAATATAATAACTAAGGAGAGGTTAAGCTTATGATTCTTTCAGTCACATAAAAACAATTTTTTAAAAAATGGAGTAACATAAAACAAGTATATAAGTAACTTCTGTGCTGCTGTTTCCCATCTATCATAATTACCCATAATACTTAATAACTACAGCTATATGAAATTAATCCTGCAAAACCACCCTGCTATGTTTTTTTTTTTTACACATGGGCTTATGGGGATAAGGCCACTAGAAGGAAAAGAAATTGTTTCATAATAAACTCAGAAGTGGGAACCAAAATTCTTGATGATCAGTCTACTTTACTACTGGCTACTCTTTCCATTAAAATATGAACTTATGATTCTTTCCACTCAAGCGCAAATCCCTAAAAAGCCCCACTCCACCCACTACCTCCTTTTTAGAACTAGAGGGTCCAGACCTCTCAAGAAGTCGCTACACTGTAGCTTCCACCTCCCACAGAATTTTTCAGACATACTTTCTACCTTGCTTGTACATCTTTGCACCTTTTACTTCTAACTACTAAAATCTAATATGAAGGTAAAATTCTTAACAAGATCTAAGAGTAGGAAAAATTGTCTATACACATGGCTGCTACTTCCTCAAAATCTTTCATGACATTTTATAACAATAAGGCTTTTAATGTTTAAAAACGCTAAAAAGTTTCCAAACTACTGCAGAACTAAAGTAGATGGTTGTATTACCTTCCATATCATTCTTTCACATAAATATCACCATTACCTTCACATATGGATTACTCTGAAGCAGGAAAGCAGGAACCTGAAGAGTCAGATATTCATTTTCTCGCCAATTTAACAAAAAGGCAACACACTCCTCTGCTACAACTTGTCGAAGAGGGATATCTAAAAGTGAAATAGAAAAATGTTTTAATAACTAGTGCAAACATTTTAGTTGAAGAAATAGAAAATTTTTTAAATTTACTATTTTCTACATGTCTCCATTCCATTAAAGGACTTCCTACAACTTTTGGTATATTATTATCATTTTACTGAATTGAGAGTATTCAGCTCTGAGCCTGTTTGTCACTGTCTGGATCATTCCAATTTAAACTTGATTATATTCTCTCTAGTGATGATCTTGTTTTGTAGAATAATCAAGATAAAAGATGTTATCTCCCTGTATCTCTGACTTCAAACATTATATAATCTTTATTGGATATTACTGTTTCATGATTATATAAAACAAAAAATCCAACAACATTCCCTAAATCAAGTGATATAGATAAAAGGAATTTTCAGTTATCTAAAAAAGTAATTGGTTTGTCTAAGGTCTATTCAAATAAATATTATTCATTCTTATATACCCAAAGTTTTACAATGAGAAGGAATCTTAAAAATCAATTTCCTTACTTTGCAGATAAGAAAAGGGCAGCCCAGAGAAGTTGACAACTGAAAGTCATGAAGTTAAACTCCAAAAAGAAGATCTGGCAGTAAATTTAGATCTTTTCACTGTTTCACACTGCCTTCTTCCATATGAAATTCTTATTAAAAAGTGATCTTTTGAAAAAGTACTCAGGAAGATGGCAGAGTAGGTTGGTAAATTTCAAACTCTCCTAATTTATTCCACAAATAGAACAAATTTACACCAAACATAGATTGGTGAAAAACCAAGATAGGATTCCTCTTTATACTATCTGACTCGATCTAAAGAAAGGTGGAGATTAATATGTCTGAAGTGCAAATACCTCCAGGCTAGCTCTGCAGAAACAACAAGTGGAAACCCCTCAGGTTAGCTAGTGGTAGTAGGAGCTTCAGCAAGAACTAGCCAGAGACTTTCACCTCCCAGACAGTTTGCTGAGTCAGGGTTCGAGTACCTTAGGTAATTGGGGACACTGGGCCCAGAGAAGTAGCCCTAGAGGAGAAGGAACTAGCACCTGATATGAGCAGAAACAGTGGGGCAGGGACACTGCTGGTTATGGAACTTGAAGAAGGGCGGAGCTCTTGGTCTGAAGTGAAGCTTGAGGCACCATTCTCCCAGGCCACAATTAAAAGGTATTTACACTAATACTTCTTATTAAAAAAAAAAAAAAAAAAAAAAAAAAAAAAAAAACCCAGCAAAGAGTAAGGAACCTTACCTAAACATATGGAAACAGAGAACAGCAGGAATCATTTTCAGAGAACACTTTAGTTTAAAAAAAAAAAAAAAGAAAAAGAAATGAAAAAGAAAAAGCTTCTACCTCACAGAGTAACATGAAATGGGTGCATGCTAAGAGAGAATTTATAGAAGAACTTAAAAAAAAGAATTCAAAATCAAATGAGACATTGAGGAAAAACTAAAGAAAAAAAATAAAGCCATCCAAGAAAAACAAGAAGATGAAAAAACGTTAAGCAATTAGAAAAGAAACAGAGTCTCAAAGATGAAAATAACTGTGCAAATTAGAATTGCGTAAGGGGAATCCAATAAAACTATGAGATCAAAAAATAACAAAATAGATTATAAAGAATAAGAAAATAGAACAGAATGTGAAACAATTCATAAGAAAAACAACTGATCTGGAGAACAGATCAATAACAGAAAATATAAAAATAATCGAACTGCCAGAAAATTGTGACCAAAAAGAGAACCATGACACAATAATGCAGGAAACAATTCTAGAAAATTGTCCTAGAGTGATAGAACATGAAGGGAAAGTAGAAATATAAAAAAACTACCAATCACCACCTCAAGGAGATCATTTGTGGAAAACACAGGAATATTACTGCCAAATTTCAAAACCCTCAGATCAAAGAGAAAATTTTGCAAGAAACAAGAAAAAAATTCAAATATGCTGGAGGTACAATTAGAATTGTAGGGACAAGCTGGATGGTACAGGAGACAGAGCACTGGCCCTGAGTTAAGAGGACCTGAGTTCAAATCCAACTTCAGACACTTAATACTTCCTAGCTATGTTACCTTGGCAAGTCACTTAACCCCAATTGCCTCAGCAAAAAATAAATAAATAAATAAAATTGTACAAGACTTAGCAGCAGCTACAATAAAAAGACTGCAGGTCCCAGAATCATATCTACAATCAAAAGAACCAAGTCTGCAGTCAAAAACAGCATATCCAGCAAAATTATCTATAATTTTGAATGAGGAAAAATAGACATTCAACAAACTTGTAGATTTTCAGGATTTTCAATTAACCAAACCTAAACTTAATAGAAATTTTAACACATAAGAGCCAATATCAAAGAGCAATTTTAAGAATTCAACATGGACAAACTAAACATAGACAAATTGCTTACTTTTTTTATATGGGAAATATATATAATTTATGTTTTAAGATTTATATCAACAATAGGATAAGCTCAAAAGAAAGACTGGCAGAGTAAAGGTAAAAATACTAATCGTGTGATACAAATGAGATGAAGAGGAAGAATAGACACAGAAGTATTAGAGAGGTGTGGAGGGTTCATAGTTCTGAAAACCTACTCATATCAGGAATGGGTTCTATAAGCAACAGTACACACATTCCATGAAAGGTAGAACCCTCCAAAATCTACAAAGAAATGAAGAGGAAGGAGGGAATAGGTGGATGGGGAAGCAAAGGCTGAGGGAAGAAGACAAGGGAGGGATCCCTGGATAGGGGGAAGCCAATTTATGGAGCAGAATTTAATGAAAGTCAGCAAGGATAGCAAACACACATGTATATGTGGGATGTGTGTGTGTGTGTGTGTGTGTGTGTGTGTGTATGTATATATCTACATATCTATATATAAATATATCTTTTAACTGTAGCTTGCTTGGAGTGGTAGTGGGGATGAAAGGGAGATATATATATGCATATGTATATGTATATTTACATACATACATATATATATCCTTTCTTAAACATAGCCTGCTTGGGGATACTGGTGGGGGGAATAAAAGGGGAAAAGAAAGGAATAAAGTAAATAAGATGCACAGCAGAAAAACAAAAGAACAATTTACAAGGAAGTACAGGAAAGACGGAAAAACTCAAGGAATATAATTTATTCTACTAATACATATACTTTCTTAAATTGATATTTGTACTTTTATATTCTGACTCCTCCTTGATGTTTTGCTGGGCACAAGATAATGTTCTTTTTTGTTTTGTTTCATATTGCTTTTCTTTTTTTTTTTTTCTTCTGTTTCTTCAAATAAAATAAATTTTGGGGGAAAATAATCTGCTAATTTAATGAATCACTTGCATCCATTGAGGTAAGGTATGCAAATATTGTATCAGTCATAGAAATGTTGATTAATTTTGCAGAACTCCATTTTAAAAATTCACTTAAAAATACTTGTTATAATAGTTTTCTGGATAACAGAAGAATAAGTATAGCTAGATATGTCCAGAAACATATTTGAGATAAACAACAGAAAATCAATTTTAAAAAGTAATCAATTTTTTAAAGAAAAAGCAGCCAACATTAAGATAGTTAATATTTACGTACAACCAGTTTTGTCATCACCACAATTACTGAATATTAACACATTACTGAATAACACTATAAAATCATAATTTGCAACCAAGAAAGCACTAATGTCAAAGACTTTTCTTACAATAAAAGTAAAATTAACAGTGAAATTGAGTTCCCCAAACCTCAAAAGGTCCATCCAACCATATTTATTTTGAGAATAATTACTATGTCATCCCTGACCCTTTGCTATTTCACAGCACTAAAGCATCAAACTATTAAGGCCTAATTAGAAGATTAACTACATAGAGGTAAATCAACCAACCAACAAACATTTATTAAGCACTTTCAGTGTGCTAAGTACTATATGAAGAATTGGGAATCCAAATACAAAAAACAGTTTCTGCCCTCAAAGGAAGACAAAACCAAAATAAAAGGCTGCTTTTTTGTTTTAAATTTAAGGGGGAATAAAGGCTCTCTAGCACTTTTGTAAAATTCAATGAAAAACAGAGTTAGACAACTTCTAAGTTTTATCACTACAAGAAAGATCATGTCTCTGTATATAGTTCTACTAGCAACAATGTAAATATGTAAGTTCCTACCCTGTTTCACTTTGAGAAATGCCAAGAGAATCAATCAACAGGCATTTATTAAAAAGTGGTAAATCCTATGGAGACAAGATCTGATAAAGCATAACTGTATTTTTATAATGAGTATTTATATATTGTATAGTTATTCACACTACATTTTGTAAAAATCTCATATATAAATATATATGTACATACTGCCTCTCTTCCCTTCCAGCCCTCCTACAAAAAAAAGAAGGCAGTTCCTTTAAAGCAAAAAATATTTTGTTTATGTCTTTTCATGTTTCCCAATCATCTGGCACACAGTGCTTAATAAATGCTTCTTGAGTGTAAGAAAAAAAAATAGCATCTAAATGTATAAGACATCTAATAAAAGTTCTACATAAAGGTGGGAGTGGAGAGGAAAGGGAAGCTACTTAAGAGCTTCAGTTGGGCTGAGTCTTAAAAGAGAAGAGTTTTAAGAGATGCTTCTGGGAGTAAAGAGACAGAAATCTAACAAAAATCACAAAAGTCACAAAAATGAATCCTCAGTAATTAAATGTATTTCTTGATAGAAGATATTGCAATTATATGCTACCCTCCCTATTAAAGAAAATATTTGATTGTTCCTAGAGTTTAGATATTTTTCTTGATATATATTCAATTCAATGTTATGTGCTCCCAAGGGAAATTATTTTCCTAGCTAGCAATTAATTTCCCACTTCCCACTACAATCATGAAAATAATATAGTCATTATTATCTAAGTAATGAATAAACATTTTTCCTTAATTATGGAGGTCTTCTTAGCCTTCAAATTATAAAATATTCATACCAGGAAGCCTCATTTCCAGATATCCACGGACTCGGCTGATGAGATCAGAAGGGGGTCGCTCCCCTGATTGCCCTGGTCCAGCTTCATGAGTGTGAATGTCCAAGAGTAGCATCTCATTTAGCATTACCTGACGGAGCTTTGGGGAGAATTCTGTCACCAATTCCAAACAAGCAGCAAACAGTTGTTTGGCATGGACAAAGTCCTGTTTAAAAAAAATTTTAATTGTCATCAGAACTGTTCACACACTTGAATTATTTTTTTTGTTTGAATAGTTAAGCAAATATGAACATACAAAAACACATATGTATTTATGAAGAAATGCAAGGCCTATATATGTATATATACTTACATGAAGAAATGAGAAATGCAAGGGTCAGCTTTTTTCAAGGCATCATTCTTTTTTTTTTTTAATTTAATGAAAATGTATTTTTATTTTCTTTCACCATAATGTAACTGGTTAAGAGTTAAATATTTTTACAATTTTATTTGATATTTTCCCCCAATTACATCCAAAACAAAAATTTTTTTTTACATTTGTTTTTAAGATTTTTGATTTCTAGGTCCTCTCCCTTATCCCCACTCATAATTAAGAAACCATATGTGAAGTTATGCAAAACTTTTCCATAAAAGTCAAGTTGTGGGGGAAAAAACAAAACAAAACAAAACACTGATCTTCCACCCTAATGAAAATAAAAACCCTCAAGAAAAATTAAGTTAAAGAGAGAGAGAGAGTGAGAATTCTTTGATCTGTATTCAGACACAGAGTAGTTATGGATGACTGTACTACTGAGAACAGCAAAGTCATTCACAGCTGGTCATCCCAGAACATTGCTATAACTTTATGTACAGTACATTTCACTTTATTTGAGTTCCTGGAAGATTTTCCAGGTGGTAGGGTTTTTTACCCTCCTGAGAGCATCCTACTCATTATTTTCCTTAGCACAATAATATTCTACCACAAACACATAGCACAATTCATGGGCATTCCTTCAATTTCCAATTCTGCTGTTCTGAGGAAAGACATCCTGCCTTCCATGACACCATTTTAAACACACAATATCATATTAGCTCGAGTCATCTGTAAACTTAAAATTTTATGAGAAGAGCAGTAAAACTTTCAACATGAACAGTTTCACAATCTAAAATGTGTAAATGAATAAATATATAGCCTGAATGGTCAAAATTAAAATGTTATAAAAATCTAAACAAAAGGCTTCTTGCATATGAATAGGAAGTAATGTTAGGATGCTCTGAAGCCTATTTATTATCATATTATGAATCTGGATTGACAGTCTAAACAGAGTAGGATTATGTATATTATCAATAGTTAAGTCAATAAACATTTATTCATTACCTATCATGTCAGAAATTGTACTGTTAAGGATACAATGGGGGGGGGGAGGGGGGAAGAGAGGAAAACCTTCCCCATCCCTACAGTTTAATGGGAGAGAAAATAAGCAAACAACTATGTACAACTCAAAGTACACAGAAGATAAACTGGAGACATTTCAGAAGGAAATCACCAAGATTAAGAAGGTCTAGATAGGCTGTTTGGAGAAGATGGGACTTTCGCTGAGACTTGCAGGAAGTCAGAAGGTGAAGATGAGGGGAAAAGGTTCAAACTCAGGGGACAGTTAGTGAAAATACCTAGAGTTAGAAACATATTAAGTGAGAAGAACAGCAAGATGATGAATGTCAATAGATTTCAGAGTATTTAGTGAAAAAGATGTAGGAACACTGGAAAAGGGACAAATAATAAAGGATATTTAAAAGCCAAAGAGGACTTTTATATTCTATCCTAGAAGCAATAGATTTAACTAAGGGGTAATATAGTATGACATAGGTTTTAAGAAACTCAATATGACAGCTGAGAGGAAGATGGATTGGAGTGGAGAGAGATTTGAGTCACAGAGATCATCCAGGAAACCATAGCAATAGTCCAGGAATGAAGTGAAGGGAGCCTGAATCAGGATCATGGCAATGTAAAATGTCCGGGCTAGCTTTCTGGAGGTCCTTTGGATGGGCCTTAGTCTCAACAGGATAGATACCACAAGGATAGTCAGGAAAAAAATCTAGAGTCTTTATTGTCTCCTTTACAGTCTGTATTTGTCACAGTCTGACCCAGTCTTGATCTTAACGGAGGAATTAAGGAGGTAGAAGAGCTATTAGGAGGATGGTCAAAGATGGATCGTCTCATTTCCAGTCCTCTCAGTCCTTAAATACTTTGTATAATTACACCATTACAGCATACTATGTCTATGAGAACTAGAGAATCATTACACCACCATACTAAGTACTAAGTATATGTAGATATACTAAAGAATCATCATCTCATCAATTCCACTGAGTTAATACCTTGTTGTAAGTATCCTTGTTTCAAGTATATTTCTCCAGAGTTCTGGCTCTCTACATGGCAATGTCACAGGAGAAAAGGGAGATATGAAAATAGACATGATAGGACTTAAGAAATGATTGGTTATGCTAAGCTAACAGAAAATAAGTTGCTGCAGAAGACGCCCAGCTGAAAATCTGGGATGACTGAAAGGATATTACTGCTTTAGGTAGTAATTGGAAATTTAGGGAAAAAGGTAAATCATTGTTCAATTTTGGTCATGTTGAGTTTAAATGGGTACAATTCAACAAGACATCTGAAATAGTTCATTGGAGAATTGAGACTAGAAGTTAGGAGAGATATTAAGGCTGGAAAAGTAGATTTTAAAAATGACTAAATTTGTGGGAATCAATGAGATCATCAAGGGAAAGATAGAAAAAAGGAAGATCCCAAATTAACAGGCATGATATAGATCAAGATCCAGCAAGGACAATGAGAAGAACCAGAATAGTAGAAGTAATACAAAAGTGAGGCTTGGCTGAGTAAGATTAGTGATATGATGAAGGGAGCAAGGGACTATTCATCAAGGAATCTAGCCAGGGAAGGGAGGAAAGCATTGCCATTTCAGGAGTTATGGTCTGATGAACTGAATTACCTAACAAAATGGTAAACTTTAGCATCAAGTAAAAAAAACTTACATGGTTTAACTACTTTTCTCTCTCTAGGTTTTCATTACATTACATTACAATGATGAGCAGGTGGATACTGAGTGAAGTGAACAGAGCTAGGAGAAAATTATGCACAATAACAATATCATCATGCAGATGATCAACTTTGATAGACAGCTCTTCTATACTATGCAATGATCTAAGACAATTACAAGAGATGAATGATGGAAATAAGTGACCACATTCAGAGAAAGAATTGTGGACTCAATGCATATCAAAGCATGTAGAGAACTCCCAGGAAGCTAGAAACTTTTGGTAACTGGCATGTTCCCCTCCTCCTAAGATTAATCAAGAGTGCATGTAAGCTTGAAATCATGGGAAAACATAAGGTCCTGGAACAATTATTGGGGCACTGTGAACTTTACATCAGATTGAATCCCTAGAAACGAACAACATTCTTCAGAGTTAGAGCATACAAAACAGAAACCAGGGTTGGCCACAGAACAATGCCTTTCAATAACATATGGTTTTAAGATATATAAGCAACATGATTGCTCTGTTGAATTATCAGCAATCCCATCTTTTTGTTTTCAACTACTACTAGCCCATTTGTGGGTCACAACAAAAACATGTTATTTTCCCTTTTGCCCCCTGTTTTTTCTTTCTTTTGATTTTTCCCTTTTGTTCTAAGTCTTATTTCACAACATGACTAATTCTGAAGTATGTTTAACATGACTGTATATGTCTAACACATATGAGATTCCTTGTTCTCTTAGAAGGAAGGGAAGGAGAAAAATCTGGAGCTTGTCAAAAGCTTACAAAGATTAATGTTAAAAACTATCTTTCCATGTAATTGGAAAAAAATAAAATATTATTAAGTAAAAAAAAAATACAGATTAGGCACAGGGGGCAATTTAGACATTAATGTTTTAGTAAAGAGGATAGAGAAGTGCAGGGATCTGGATCTGTGATTTCACTGGTATCAGCAATTTCTTGATAAAATCTGGCAAAAAAGGATTGCACATATTTAACATATGGAAGATTCCTTGCTTTTTTGGAAAGGAGAAAGGGGAAAAAAATTTAGAACACAAAATTTTACAAAAAGAATATTGAAAACTATATTTCCCATGTATTTGGAAGAATAAAATACTACTGAGGAAAAAATTAAGTAAAGTCTTAGGGAACATTGAGAGATTAAGTAACTTGTCCAGTGCTACAGATGAGTCTTGAATCAAGTTCACTTGATTCTAAGACTGGCTCTATTTCACCATAGACTCCCAACAGGATAGGAAATTTAAAAATTACATGCTCTTTCTCGAGAGTCAGTTTCTGACTCTGGTCTTAGTACAAAAATCACGGACACATATTACCGATAAAATAATCAAAACAATCTTTACTCACCTTAACAATACTGCAGTGTAAGCCCTTTGCCATAAGAATGTAAACCAAGTCTCTTGTTAAACCATCTTTAATTCCTAGAATAACACTACTGTAAACACCTGGTATTTCCCACTAGAAGAAAAAAAAAAGTTACTATTAAATTATAAATAAAAATTGCAATTAGTACATAATTTTGGGAGAGGTAATCAGAATTGAGTTACTTGTTCAAGAGCACACAGGTAGTAAATATCAAGTGTCTCAGGATCGATTTGAATTCAGGTATGCCTGACTCCAGGGCTTGTGTTCTAACCATTATGCCATCTAGCTGCCCTTATAAAGATAATGCTTAACTTCAAATGAAAGCTTAGCATAATATACTTTAAAACAAGATGAAAATATCCATTATTCTGAGCCAAGAATTGGAATATAGATTTAGAATTTGAAGCAATCCTCAAATTCATCAATTCTAATGCCTTCTAAAATCATAAATCCTGTTTATTATATCCTCAACAGGTGATCAATCAATCATTCAACTATTGCTTGAAAACATCTGTTGAGGAAGAATTTATTACCACAAAGTTAACTCAATTCACTTTTGAATAGATTTAAATATCATTTAAGGGAGTTAGGTTATCAAGATGAAATGAACATATAAGAAAAGCTTTAAAAAAAAAACTCCACAAAACGCGTCTATTTTTTCTTTATATATATAGTAAACAGGATGATGATGACTCAAGTAGATGACAAAATTGTTTATTTCTCACTCCACTGACGTTCTCCTAAATGTTTTTCATCATATTCCCCTGACTCTGATTTGTACAAATGTACACAGAGCAGTAATGAACTGAACCAGCTTCACCCCATGAAAGAACTCCGGGATTTGACTATGAACCACTGCATAGAATTCCCAATCCCTCTATTTTTGTCCACCTGCATTTTTGATTTCCTTCACAGGCTAATGGTATACTACTTCAAAGTCCCATTCTTTTTGTACAGCAAAATAACTGTATGGACATCTATACACATACTGTATTTGACTTATACTTTAACATATTTAACATATATTGGTCAACCTGCCATCTGGGAAAGGGGGTGGGGAAAGGAGGAGAAAAGTTGGAAAAAAAGGTTTTGCAACTGTCAATGCTGAAAAATTACCCATGCATATATCTTGTAAATTAAAAGCTATATAATAATAAAAAAAAGAGAATTGTATGGAAAAAAAAAATCCTGATTTCATTGCACAGTAATGATAAAAACACTACTAGCATCCCACGATCTTTAGTTTCTTGGCCCAAACCTTTTTCTCTTTTCCTTCTCTCACTCTTTATCATCAAAACCCTGACAGAAAACTTCTTAAGTCACCAACCCTTGTTACACTTCTTTTTCCTCTGTTCTAACGGATTACTCTCACCTAATATCAATTCTCATTTCTTGGATCAAAAGAATCTGCCTTTTTGTATAGGATATTCTCCAAGAAAGATCTCAAATTTGGGTGTTTTTTTTTTTAAAGTTTTAAGTAGATGATGGCTTTTGCAATCCTCTTTTCTTCATGGTACATTACTTTTTTCTATTCTCTAATTTCCCCAACCAAGCTAGGATTTCATTCTACCTCTTCAAATCTTTTTTCTTCCTGGTTTTCATATTGAAATTCTTAAAATTTTCTAAGAAACATTTCATTGTCCTTCTTTTTCTGTTTTGACCATGGAAGTAGGCAGGTAGCCAGAAACACTGACAGAGTTACATTTAAAAGTACTTAAATTTATATTTTATGTAGGTATATTTTTTGAGGGGGTCTTTTAAAACTAGATAAATTCAAGAGTATGTAAAATGGCAAGAATCGCAAAACCAGAAAATGTTATACCAAACATATTTCTGAAGAATGCTTACTTAGTGTTTTAAATGAAGAAAAACTGTAGAAGGCTGAAACTCTTGAGTCATTGCACTGAGGTCGGTTCAAGCACATAGGGCTAATTACTGATTGGACAATAGTCTATGGGCATATGCTTGGAAAATGGTCCTTCTCACTATCTTGTGCTGGCTCAATGATTGGTGTATACAGAGTATTGTAGGAGGGATGACTAAGGGGTGGAGTAAGACGAGCCAGGGTCACTTTTTACGGTGGATGAGGAAGAAGGTGGTTGCGGAGATTCTCTTCCATCCCCTTCACTTCTACCCCTAGAGACCAAGAATAAAGACTAAGGACTTTTGCTTATCCTGACTCTGGCTGATTCTGAGGTATCCTGGGTGCTAGCACGGTCATCACAAAAAAACAATACTTTCTTAATCATTCCTAATAGTATTGGTAAATTCCTTACCTTACTAGATACTGTCCAAAACTGGCGTTCTGAAGTCATGCCATGTAATTCAATTAGAATCTGGCGAATTCTCCAAGGATCCACTGATAATATAAGCTGATGCTCCAACTGCCCAATGTTGACACTTGCTGAAGCTAAAGGAAGGAACAGATGACTTTAGTTTACTAATCATTTAAGATTTTTTGTTAGGTTAGTGGTTTTGATTTTTTTTTAAAGCTGGACCTATGATTTCATTTGAAAAAGGGAGTTCCCAATGAGAAATATCCTCTACAAATGTTAGACTGCAGACTCTGGTCTTAGTATAAAAATCACGGACACTGAGAAGTTAAGAACCTTCTCAGGGTCACAGAGATGGTCAAGTGAAATATTTGAAAACAAGTCCTCTTTTCTCTAAGGCTAGCCCTATTCAGTAGACCATACAACATCTCATTCTAAGAATGTATCTCATGTGAAAAAGATGGCATTTAGAAATTAGAGAGTAAGGCAGAATTGTAGCTCAATATTAGGTTTAATTTTTCCTTACAGGCAATACTTGAATCACTGAAATATCCTGTACCTAGAAATTTCTGTTAATAATTTTAATCTTTGAACTAAGTTAGTAAAGAAAAAAATTCTAATGTAATCTTACTATCAAAATGAATAATGATTTCACATGTATTAAAAATATTCAATTCAACTATTATTCTATAAGAAATGAAGAACTGGCTGATTTCAGAAAACCCTGTTCTCATTTCTTATAGAATAATTGTTGAATTTCTTTCCAAACGTAACTCATATGAAAATGTTAAAAATTAATAAATATGTATAAACTATAACAGATTGCAGAGGGGGAGGTAAAGGAGGAAAAAAATTTTGGAACTAAAAATCTTACAAAAATGAAAGTTGAAAACTATCTTTACATATAATTAGAAAAATAATATATTATTAAAATGAAATTTTTAAAAATCCCCCTCAAAAATTTTTTTTAATTCAAACTAAGTGATTAAATGAACAACATTAAATAAATACAGCATTGAATATTACCCAGATAAAACTACACTAAGTCAAGAACAATCTCACACTTCAGTGCCTCAATGTAACATGGACAATGGGATTTTGAAGGGTATTCCAGTAGAATATAAGCTCTATCAAGCTCCATCTACTACACTGGAAAAGTTTTGTCTTTAAAATACATTTCAAGTAAAAGCACTACTTTCTGGGGACAAGCTTTGTTAAGTGTAGAGAAATTGATCACCAGCAAGCTGATCCTTGGAGATGAATTTCTTGGTTATAACAACCCCAGAAAAGACCAAAAATAATACAATATGCTTTTGCAGTGATAGAAACAGAGTGATAAAAAAGCAATCAGATGATGCTACCATTTTTTTAGCATCTACAAAAATTAACTTAGGTATTGACATCTTAACTGTAAAATATCTTTCTAATGACCAGTAAGTGGGACATACATATAAGTGGAATAGAATTATATTAATCTTGACATTCCAACAGAACCCAAAGACAAATGGAAAATGCAGATAAATGAAAGGAAGGCTCACAAATTCTTCAAAAGAGAGATAAATAAGAGTTGGTGGATTTGGTTTTATTATATAACCAAAAGCAATAAGGAACATCATTTTATGGGACAGGTGGTCATCTCATCTTGCAACACTTGTGATAACTATAAAAATAATAGCATTATATATATATATATATAAAACCTTATAAATCAATATCTGTTGTAAAGAATGACGTAGAGAAATTTTATCAAAAATTTAACAGATGTTCTGTAAGAAATGACCAGCAGGATGATTTCAGAAAGGCCTGGAGAGATTTACATGAACTGATGCTGAGTGAAATGAGCAGGACCAGGAAATCATCATATATTTCAACAATACTATATAATGATCAATTCTGATGGACATGGCCCTCTTCAACAATGAGATGAACCAAATCAGTTCCAATAGAGCAGTAATGAACTGAACCAGCTACACCCAGTGAAAGAACTCTGGGAGATGACTATGAACCACTACATAGAATTCCCAATCCCTCTATTTTTCTCTGCCTGCATTTTTCATTTCCTTCACAGGCTAATTGTACACTATTTCAAAGTCCCATTCTTTTTGTACAGCAAAATAATTGTTTGGACATGTATACACATATTGTATTTGACTTATACTTCAACATATTTAACATGTATTGGTCAATCTGCCATCTGGGGGAAGGAGGAGAAAAGTTGGAACAAAAGGTTTTGCAATTGTCAATGCTGAAAAATTACCCATGCATATATCTTGTAAATAAAAAGCTGTAATAATTTAAAAAAAAAAAAAAAAAGGAGAAAGAGAGAGAGAGAGAGAGAGAGAAAGAGAGAAAGAAAAAGAAAAAAAATTTAATAGAATTCTCCAAATTAAATTTAACATAAACTTCAGTACTTGGTGACTGTAATGCAAAGTGTGTGTGTGTGGGGGGGGGGGGGGGGGGGGGAAAAAAAAATATGGTAGAAAATATGGACCAAAATTAACAAATGAGAGGTCAAAAGCTTGTAGAATACATATCTCACAACATGAATATATCAAAAATTTGAACAGAAAAGTCTAGCTATTAATATGAACGTTATCTCCAAACTAAGTTTCTCTACATAATCAGATCTGTCATACCAAAGACCAAAATATACTGAGAACTGAGACAACTCTAATTGACCTATCTAAACTTGAATTTTTATCAGCATTTCCCAAAGGAATTCATCCAATATAAATCAATCCCTACTGTAAGAACAAAAGATTCTAGAATAATTAATCTTGCTAGGCAAGGAGGAACAGGAGGAAAAAAATATATAAACTCATCTAACAGATAAGGATGACAGAATACAATCAGTATTTTTTCACAAAATGATAAGAAGGAGGAAAAACTTTACATAAAACTTGGTAAGAATCTAGGCAAAGTCTCCTTGAAGACATTTAAGGATGAAACTGGACAGAGAACTTTTACAACTAATTCTAGTCATCATAAATTACAATAGAATCATTACATTAGATCTCTCATGTTAGTCTTAAAGAGGATGATAACAAATATTGGGAAAAAGTCTTTAGACCCCTTTCTCCCCACCCCCCAAATATTATTAATTTAATAATTACTAATCCACATGTCTATTTTCCATTTCGACAAAATTTTTATAGGAATCTAGACATGAATTTTGAGATCATAACTGATTATTTAGTTTGAAAAGGGAGACTTTCTTTTTTTTTTTTTTTTTTTTTTTTTTTTTTTAAATTTATTTATTTATTTATTTATTTATTTATTTTTTAGTTAATAGCCTTTAATTTACAGGATATATATACATGGGTAACTTTACAGCATTAACAATTGCCAAACCTCTTGTTCCAATTTTTCACCTCTTACCCCACCCCCCCCACCCCCTCCCCTAAATGGCAGGATGACCAGTAGATGTTAAATATATTAAAATATAACTTAGGTACACAATAAGTATACATGACCACAACATTATTTTGCTGTACAAAAAGAATCAGACTCTGAATTATTGTACAATTAGCTTGTGAAGGAAATCAAAGATGCAGGTGTGCATAAATATAGGGACTGGGAATTCAATGTAGTGGTTTTTAGTCATCTCCCAGAGTTCTGAAAAGGGAGACTTTCTTAATCAATATGCTATAGCAGATATCTCTAGTTACATGGCTAACTGAAAGGTATAGAGCAGTGATTTTCAAACGTTCTCTCAAGACCATTTTATGATCCTACAAATGACTGCGCACAATAAACAGCTTTTGTATAAGTGGGTTAAATCTATTGATATTTACTGTATTTTAAATTAAAATGGACACATTTGAAAATACTTATCAATTCATTTAAAAATAATAACTGCATTACAACAAATGATTTAAAAAAAAACTCTTTAATGTCTGGTTTAAAAAAAGACTACTAGATTGTCTTATCTGTTTCTATATTCAATTTGTTGTGATGTTCTGTTAGAGGACATAAAGAAAATCTAGCCTCAAAGACAGAAAATTAGAAAAGGGGAGAGTTTCTTAGGTAAATAATTTCTAAATATGTTATTTGAAACATACTGAAGATGAATTATCAAAATATTTTAAACTATGAAAATATGGTTGAGTCTTTGGTCCCCTTGAAAGGATCTCAGAGACCCTAAGAAGTCCAAAGACCATACTTCGAGAATTGCTGGTAGAGAGAATACCAGATCCCTGTGCTCATTTGCTAACTTATCTATACAATGAAGTGTCTAAAACAGCCTCTCCCCTGGTTTTTAGATGGCCAAACAGCTAAAACTGTTTTTTGGTGTTACTGTTGTTGTTTTGTTACATTTTTAAATACAGTAAAACAATTTTTAAATGTAAAAATCATTCTCAGCTCATGGGGTACAAAACTGAACAGGAACTTGCTAACTTCTATGTTAAACTAAGTGACATTTTTAGAACATCCAGAGAGAAGTATATTTTGAAGACTTCTAGAATTAAGAAAGGAGACATAGATTTGGGATCCATTTGCATTAAAAAAACAGTAGATGAAGATAAGGTAATGAGCACTGCCAAGAGACAGATGCTAAATAGAGAAGAATTCATTGGGGAGCCCTGACAGTAAAGGTTTGGGAGGATGAAGGACTAATAAAGGAACAGAAGAGAAACCTTTAAGAAGGCAGAGAGAAATCTAGCATTCTTGCTTTAACCATTCTCCCTATTCAGGAAAAGGTAGCAACAAAGTCATTCACCTTGCAAATTTTCATACACAAAGATTTCCTAATCACTCTATGCTTAAAAATGGCTAATAGGTTAAAAAATTTACATATGGTTTGCATAGAAAAATGAAATAAAAGAATTTCACATTATTTTCCAATGTAAATTTAAACTGTAAAGGGGGAAAAAAACAATTTGAATATTTAGCAATAAAGTTATAAGCTGACCTGGGATATCATAAAATGAAGTTACAGGTTTGGTGCACAGATTTATTCTAGGTGATCTTTTCCTCATTTCTTCTATAAGTAGCTTCTGTTCATCATCTTTCAACAATGTAATGAAGAGTTCATGAGAAGAAATCATAAAGACAAACTGAAGATCATCCAATCCCAAACAGAGATTTCTAGATAAGCAGGAAATATTGTAAAATAAAGATATGAGCAACTTAAATATGTAAAAACATTTTGTTGCCAATTCTATAACTCAGAATTATTGAGTAAAGTTTTCTATTTTGTCTCAATTTAAATTGTGAAACAAATGCAGAGATTAAGAAAATCAACAATTATGAACAGATTCCAAAATTGTACATGGTTGTTAAGGCGGGATGTAGTAATGTAGTATGCAAAAATAGAGGCAAGTAAAAAGCAATTAATGAAATAAAATACTGAAAAAAAAACCCAAACATATCCAGATAATATTACAAATTGTAAAGTCATAAAAATAAAACATGTAAATTATAAAACAGCCTATCATGACTAAAAAAAAGTATGGTATATTTAACCTATATTGTATTACTTGCTACTCAAGGAAGGAAGAATACAGAGAGAAAATATACAATATAAAGTTTTGCAACAGTCAATGCTGAAAATTATCTTTGCATTATATTTTGAAAAAAGGCATTATTTAAAAAAAAAAATTATGGTACATGAAATTAATGAATCTAAGCTAAAAGAAATGATGATTTACACAGAGAAGTCTGCAAAGACTTACCTGAACTGATGCAAAGGGAAATAAGCAGTTAAGAAAACAATATTCACAATGGCTACCACAATGTAAATGGAAAAACCACAAAATTATATAAAATAAATGCTGCTAAATTATAAACAATAAGTTCAGATAAAAAAAACAGAGAGAATAAAAGACACCTCCACCCCCTGCACTGCAAAAATAGTGAGAAAATGGTGTGGAAAATTGCATGTGATGTCAGATGTTTCAAAATACTGATCAGTTTTGCTGAATGTTTATTCGCTTTTTCCTCTTCTTTTTTATTTTTTAGAAAATAATTCTGTATAGGGATGGTCTCTGGGATGGGGGAAAGAGAAAAATATGGAGTAATATTTAAGCAACGTCAAAAAAAAAAGGTCAATATTTTTTTTTTTAAACTATGGACAATCTATACCAATCAAACTCCCAAGAAACTATTTTACTGACCTAGAAAAAATAACAACAAAATTCATATGGATAAACAAAAGATCAAGAATTTCAAAGGAATTAATGAAGAGAAAAGCAAATGAAGGTGCCTAGCTGTACCAGATCTAAAACTATATTATAAAGCAGCAGCCATCAAAACCATTTGGTACTGGCTAAGAAATAGAAAAGTTGATCAGTGGAATAGGTTAGGTCCATAGAACAAAAGAGTCAATGACTATGGCAATCTAGTATTTGACAAACCTAAAGGCCCCAGCTTTGGGGATAAGAATTCACTATTTGACAAAACTGCTGGGAAAATTGGAAACTAGTATGGCAAAAAGTAGGCATCAATCCATATCTACCACTGTATACCAAGATAACATTGAAATGGGTTCATGATGTAAACATAAAGAATGATATCATAAACAAATTAGAAGAACAGGATAGTTTACCTCTCATAGGAGAAGGAAGGAATTTGTAATCAAAGAAGAACTAGAGATCATTATTAATCTCAAAATAGATAAGGTTTTGTACAAACAAAACTAATGCAAACAAGAATAGAAGGGAAGCAATAAACTGGGAAAACATTTTTACATCCAAAGAATCTGATAAAGTTCTCATTTCTAAAATATATAGAGAATTGACTCAAATTTATTTAATAGTTCAAGCCATTCTCCAACTGATAAATGGTCAAAGGATATGAAAAAACAATTTTCAGATGAAGAAATTAAAACTATATGTAGTCACATGAAAAGGTACTCCAAATCACTTCTGATCAGAGAAATGCAAATTAAGACAACTCTGAGATACCAATACACACCTCTTAGATTGGCTAAGATGACAGGAAAAGATAATGACGAATATTGGAGGGGATGTGGGAAAACTGGGACACTGATACATTGTTGGTGGAATTGTGAATGGATCCAACCATTCTGGAGAGCAGTTTGGAACTATGCTCAAAAAATTATCAAACTGTGTATACCCTTGATCCAGCAGTGTTTCTACTGGGCTTATATCCCAAATAGATCTAAAAAAGGAAGAAAAGGAACCCACATGTGCAAAAAATGTTTGTGGCAGCCCTTTTTGTAGTGGCAAGACACTGGAAACTGAGTGGATGCCCATCAATTTGAGAATGGCTGAATAAATTATGGTATATGAATGCTAGAAATATTATTGTTCTGTAAGAAATGACCAGCAAGATATATACGGAGAGGCTTGGAGAGACCTACACGAACTGATGCAAAGTGAAATGAGCAGAACCAGGAAATCATTATACAAGGCAACAAGACTATATGATGATCAATTCTGATGGACATGGCTCTCTTCAACAATGAGAGGATTCAAACCAGTTCCACTTATTCAGTGATGAAGAGAGCCAGAGAGAGAACTGTGGGAATGAAGTGTGGAATACAATATAGCATTCTCACTCTCTCTGTTGTTATTTGCTTGCATTTTGTTTTCTTTTTCAGTTTTTCTTTTCCTTCCTTCTTGATCTGATTTTTCATGTGCAGCAATATAACTGTATAAATATGTGTAACATGTATTGGACTACCTGCCAGCTAGGGGGAGGGGAGAGGGGAAGAAGGAGAAAATTTGGAACAAAAGGTTTGCAAAGGTCAATGTTGGAAAAATTACCAATGCATATGCTTTGCCAAAAAAAAAAAAATAATAATAATAAATAAATAAAAAAGCTAACCAAACAAAATAAATAAATAAACAAAATATGAACAATCTATTGTATATCTGCTTTTTAGAAAATATTAAATATAAAGCAATTTAACAAGAATCTATACAGTATTTACTATTTTGAAAGTAAAAAATCATGAAATCAAACACTTACTTTAGAAAAGCAGCCATATTTTCTTTCAAAGATTCTGAAGCTTGTTCCAAGTTTATTGACTTTGAACATACCTAGGGATATGAATGGCGATAGTTAAAATAAAGACATTACACAGTTATCCCTTTCATATTGTAGACATTAGGGATTCACTGCCCCACAATCTGGAAAATATGCATAAAATTTTTTTATCTTCTCTTAGTATCAGAGAAGAATGAATGTTTTCTTTTTTTATGGAATATTTACAGTAATACATTATTGTAAATTTTTGTTATATTTATCATAAAGATAATACATGTTGATACTATACATATATTTTATACATTTCTGAATTCCTAAACTTTTTCTGTGTTATCTGCTGACTTCCAATGTGTTTGTGGCTTCCACAAAACTCCAAAAAAATTCCCATTTAATTTCTTATGCCAACTTGTGATATATTGAAAACGAGACAGAGAAAGTTACAATGAAGGAGCAACTATATAATGTCAAAAAACACTTAAGTATGTCCTCAACCTTAAAGAACGTTGCAGTTCAGGCAAGTTACATAAGTTAAGCAGTACTAAAACACAAAAGCTTCATATTCCAATTATTAAAAGAAAATTTAATTATATTTTCAACAAAAGCAGGCATTTATATGCAGAAAACAATATGATCAGAACCAACAGCACAGTTATCTCACTCTTTCAGGAGATAGCAATTAATTAGTTCACTGCACATATAGCTACTGCTAGCCCAGAATGTTTCCAGAACTAATTAATAAGAACAGTTCTCTTATAGAAAGCAACATCCTTTTGATAGAGAATGGTGACAACAGGTTATCAGAGTTTAATGAGAATATTCACTAAAATCATTCAATTAGTTTTGCTCTCAAACTATTAACCAGACAATATAATGACAATGTAATTGTGGTTTAGTTTATTTTTCTTTTCTTCCTCCCCCCCCCCCCCCCCCGAGGCAACTGACTTGCCCAGGTCATACAGCTAGGAAGTGTTGTATCTGATACCATATTTGAACTCATGTCCTCCTGACTTCAGGGCTGACGCTCTATCCACTGTGCCATCTAGCTGCCCCTTTTTTATTTTTCCAAGCAGATTTCCAAATTGGGAAATATATTTTAATTGGCATTAAAAATAGTTCTAAAACTGCTTGGGCTCATAATAGTCCCTTAATAAAAGCTTATTCCCTTCCCTTTCCCTTTAATTTTTATATACTTCTATATCCTTGGAGCCTATCCTACTGCCTAGCACATAGCAAAAGCTTTAACAAAATGTTTGTTATCGGTCTTTTACAATCATGAATCAGGATTATGCAATTGTTCTAAAACACACACCCTCCTCCCTCCCCAAAAAAACCAAACCTCTTTTTTCCACATAAGACATTAGGAGTTCCAAATGAATTTTCAATATGAGTATAAAATTAGCACCAAATATCTTAGTATTGCAATGTAAGGAATAATAAGTTAACATTTAAACATTTTACTGCACGCTGCACTTTGGGTATTAATGGCACACATGGACAAATTTTAAGTTTCTTTGAAAAGCATTAGATATCAATGATAAGGTATTAATTACTGTGCATAGCAGTTTTCTATAAAAATAAAAAAAAATCATGATTCATATGTATACACATGCTTTTATATAGTCCTATGGACAATCTAGAGAAAATAAGATCTAAATACTTTTTAGCAAAAAATTTAAATTATTCTATGTAAACAAAGAACAAAAAAAGAGAAAACTTACTGTCAAACTTTTAAAAGTTGGACATTAAGTTTTAAACTATAGAAAGGAAAATTTGGACTCAAAACAAATTTTACCTCAAGAAGGAAGTCTATTTTCTCTTTGTTAGGTCGAAGAAATAGCTGGTTAAACTGCACACTAATTGTTCTACCTTCAAGTATATCCCGTACTGTATTACAGGCAGAAACTTTAAAACAGATTTCATCGAGAGCTTCATTTCTGCAAAAAACAAAATGAAAACTCTTAAAATTACACAATTATGAAACTAAAAAATTTTTTTTCATTTATTTTTAAATGAACTAGATCTTTACTGCTCTTTATGGCAATAGCAGGGAAAGCCTTAGCCAAATTTAATTAGTGTGAAAATCAAGTCTGGGAGCCTGAAAACAAAGCAGGTTAGTTTCCTCTATGCCAAGCAACCTGGTAATTTACTCCCTTAACTAATGTACCCTGTGTACCAGTTAATAACCCATATACACAAAGAACAAAGCCCTAGGGTTCTGAAAATTACAGAAGAAAATCCAGGAAATGAATAAACAAAGCATTTATTAAGTGCTTACTATGTACAAAGCAATAAAACAGACAAAAGATTTCAGATATGTCAGATGGAAAAGTGCCATGGTCCTTAGGATATAGCATCTTCTTTACTGTCATTTCCACTGATAAAATCCTATCACTTTCTGATGCTGAATTACTAGCAAAAACTTTCTATTCTGGTTTTTCAATAGCTGTAGCTGTAGCCCTTGCAGAAACAAGGGTCACTTCCCAGGATGATGGCTAAGGGCACTGGACTAGAAGCAATGCTGCTCCCCTCAGGTTCTTGGGTTAGGGATCCTATCTGTATTAATGTCTGAGGACAGATGGTGGTCATCAGTGGTGGTGGTTTCACTGGTCTGGTACTTGCTCTCCTTCAGGTGTTGAGCAGAGTTGACTAGGTTGATTTGCCTGATTGGACACTGAATAATGGCTCTGTGGATTGACCTAGAAGCAAGACTAATGCTGCTATGTTTCTGCTTGACAATGGAAGCTGGCCAGTCGTTATTACAGGTGGCGCTAAGGAAGAAAGGGTCCCTCCCAACCATGATTTATAATAAATTACAAAAATCACAAATCAGAAAGGAAAATAGGATTCCAATTGTGCTACTCAACCAAGCAGGCTACTAGTAATCACCAACATAAAGTCTTGTACAAGTAATGACTGGGGGCAGCTTTTCAGCAGAGTTCCCATGGCTCACACTACTGGACATGTTTTGCCTGAAGTTGTGCTTGCAACCCTCTGTTATCACTCATTTTTTAGAATGGCGTCCTGCTTCAATAACTGGTACCTTGGAGAGGAGCCTGAGATAGTGAAACTCTTTTGAAGACCAGAGGAAAGACAGTTAGGAGTCTAGAGAAGTTGAGGAAAGAGGAGGTAAGGTACTATACCTTGACAATTGCAATTGAAAAGAAATGAAAACAAAATACTCTGGAAAAGAAGTTGATAAGTGTTAGTGGTTAAGTTTATTTTCTCCGAGTATCTAATGAAAACCTAAGTGAACACTAGCTTCCCCTTGGCCATTAGCAGAAAGATGAGAAAGGAATGTGCCCTATTCATAGCACATGCAAAAAAGGCAGAGATAATGCACTTTTGTCCATCTCAAAGCAAACCTGGGCCCTGGCATAGGAAGATGCACAATAACAAAAACACACCATACCTTTAAATACAATATCCCATTTGATCCGGAAACCAATTCTGTGAGGCAGATACTAACAGCACTATTGCTATTTTACAGACTAGGAAATGCCTATTTACTGTATAAAACTGATATTTGAATCCAATTCTCTCCCAAATCCAAGCACATACCAAAAATACTCTCTAAGATGTGATGAAATTTAAGTGGCTTGGTTTTTTTTGTTTGTTTTAGCAGCTGAAAATGTACTCCTTCCTTTATTCTGAATACAAGTTTAATCCTTCAAGTTAAAAACTTACCCTTGCTGAGCTTTCTGGTAAAGTTCTCTTAATACCGACTGCCTGAATTGAACAGGTAAACTCAGTGTTAGATTATCTTCAAGGAATATATTTATCACCTCCTAGAAGAGATTCATAGTATTGTATCACTTTCAAAATTCACAAAATATTTTATCTCCTGAAATTATTTTTCAAGTGGATACCAGGCAATTAAAACTTCTCTACTTGTAAAACTTGAAACTGTAACCTCCCCCTCCCTAAAGATGACAAGTAAAATATTGAAGTAAATAAATAGTAATATAAAACCATATAAATAAAAGCAGTGCAAAGGATTTTGGGAAGATCATGTGAGATTCTTTTCATTATCAAATTAAGAAAGGGAGCAAATTTTGTTCAATAAATACAAGTAGTAATTTAAAACATATTTTAATTCTTATTCTATGGCCAGTCAAAGAAGACAGTCTGAGCTAGGGAAAGAAAAACAAGACAGTCTGGATAGAGAGACTGAAGAACACAGTTCAAAAGACAGAATAATACACATTAAAGAGACAATTTTCATCAAGTTAAATTTACTAAGAACCTCAAAGAATAATTCTACTAAAACTTTTTATAGTCATTGTTTTTCAGCAACTATAAGCACAAATGGGAATACTGTCTTCTGGTAGGGTAGTTTCCACATGGAATTATCTTTGAAAATCAGAAAAGAGAGTTTTTAAGGGATTTTCCAGTTTAACCCTTCTATATATTTTACAGATGAGATTCAGGGTAATTATTCAAGGTCATTCAACTAGGACTACAATTCAAATTACCAGATCAATGACCAAGTATTCACTATATGACATGACAGCATTAAAATTAAAATGAAAGTCACATCTAGGTTATAAGTGAGGAATTCAATTTTAAAAAATTAAGCACCTAGAATACAATTTAAGGAGGGAAAAACTATTAAAAACCTGGGACTAAGAAATATTTCTCGTGGAAGAAAGAACATAAGAACCCTAAAAGAATTTAGAGATAGAGGTGAAAAAGTTATTAGGAGTTAAGACAGCCTATGCAAAGGCAAAGAAATGGAAAACAATAATGGGTTTGGGATAAGATCTATTTGATCTGGGGAAAAAAAGAGCTAAGGTGCCACATAGCAAGACATTTTTAGCTTCCTCAATCTCCCCACTGATTAGTACTTTTGCATTCCTGTAATTACTTTGCAAGTAATTTGAGTTAACTGCCTGTATAAATGTTATGTTCCCTAAGAAATATATGAAATTCCTTAAGGAGAAGTTATTTCATTGTCTTTATCTTTAATAAATATTTTTTTAATTGAACAAAGAATATAAGAATAAGTGATATGAAATAAGATAAAAATAATAATGTGATATGAAACAAGATAAAAAGATAGTTGCAGCAAAACGATGAAAGACTTTAAAATAGCAAGTTGAAGAGTTTGATTTTGATACTAAAGGCAACAAAGGAAGCGCTAACTGGGGAGATACAGAGACATGCCCTGTCCTCAAGAAGCTTAAGAGTAAACAATATGTATTATTAATATGTGCAAAATATATAAAGTAAACTTGGGGTAGGAGGAAAGACTAGTACCAAAACCCCAGGGATACCAGGAAAAACTTTGATGTAAAAGATGACACTTCAGCTGGACTCTGAAAGAAATTAAGAATTCTAAGAGGTTGAGATAACAAGAGAATATATTCTAAGAATAGGGGAGAGTCAGTGCAAGAGATGGAGTGGCAAATCTATGTTATAGCAAGAACATTTTGGCAGATAAGATAACTAGATGAAAAATTAGAGAGGCAAGATAAGAGCTACTGGCAACTGAACCAGGATAGGTATAATATACTTTAGACATGAAGAAATGAGAGTCTGAACTATAGTGTGTGCCATCTAAGGAAAAGATGGAAGATGTTATAGAAATTATATCATCTTACTACTCATTGATTATATGATAAAATAGATTCTTGCTGGGGCATAGGATGGAATCCTTATAACACTACAATTCAGTGACCAAACAACTGATGACATATGAGGCGAATAGGAAGAGTCAAAGATAATTTCATGAATGTGATCCTGGGAAAATGGAAGGATGGTAGCTCTCAACAGAAATAGAGAAAGCTATAGATAAGAAAAACTTTGCAACTGAAATTAGCTTTTGCTTATAATACCTCTGGCACAATCTAATTCACAATCCTTAAATTAGAAAAACTAGAAAATTTAACTATGTAAAAACAATATCAACTAGAATATTTGATCAAGTGTAATAGCTTTTATTATCTGATTTTAAAATGTGGTTAATTTGAGAACACTGAAACAGTTTATATTATTTCCTTTCCTAGTTAGGATTGAAGTGTTTATTGGAGTAAAACTCACAGTATTGTGTGCTTTTAAAATACTCAATTCAGTGAATCAGAAAAAAACATACTTAAGTGATTTCCTGACAGGTCTCTCTCTCTTGGAGGGAATAGGAAAGGGTGGTGAATTGTGGCAAAGAGAGCTCCAATAAACGCTTCTTAGCAAGATAAGCTAAAGATCCTACTGTTTTTCTCTATATATTCCCAGCATTTAACTTGGTCCCTGGTAGGCTCTTAGTAAATGTTTGTTGAATGACCCAGGTCACATGACTATTCAAGCACTGAATGAAATGGGATCAAAATCACATAGCAATAATTTTATTCTCTTCTCCTATCACTTTCAAGTTTTGAGTCCTCTTCATCTGAACACGGATGCCAACTATTAAGCAGCATTTGTCAAAAAATCATTTATTTATATGACACTTGCAGATCAGCTTTGTGAGCACTAGCTTACAAAAAAATCTAAATTTGCATGAGATAAAGCCTATCCTTAAAGTTAATTTAGTTCAAGAAAGTACCTGCTACAGCACAAGCTAAGCACTTGCTATGTGCAAGGTAAGGTACTGCACCTCTCTAAAGAAAAACAAAAGTCCATTTCCAAGTAATTTATACTAAGTTATATCTAGAATTTAAATGTTTACTTTCACAGCTGCAACAAATTTAGTATTAGTATCTCTCTCCTGGCAATTTTCTTAATAATAAATACTATTTGATTAGATCCAATTTAAACCTTAGTTATCTATATTATTCATTAATTGTTTCATGTGTGTTAATGCCTTCAATGAAACTAAAGTTATTTGAGGGCAAGCTCTATGTCTTATACTTGTTATATCTTCTATAATACCTTTTCAGTTCTTTGCATATGACAGGAATGTAAAATTTGTTGAACAACTTTAAGTTTTTGTTATACATTTGAAGAGAAAATTATATATAAAATGCCATTTACATTCTTTTCTATACATTTGAAGTAACATATTCAAAAAAAATCTTAGCAAGCAAGCAGTTGAAAAAAATCTATTTATATAATCAGATGTACCTCTAACTGATCAAAAAACAGAATATGATCCACTTTTAGGAAATGAGTAGGAAGGAAGAAAAAAAGGAGATTTTAAAGTCTCATTTAGAGGCATGTAAATAATACAATAGTACATCATTCACTTTGAGATGTACCATGTAATATTAGCTTTTTCACTCCTATCCTGGACTCAAAAATTTACAGAGTAACTCTTTTTAGCAAAAGGCACAAACTTCAAATTTTATTGTATCAATGGTTTCTTTATAAAATCTGAAAAAAAAAAAGTCACAGAGACCAAGTTGAAATTTTGGGGAGAAGAAGAGTTAAAACAATGGCCAATCCAAAAGAAAGCTAAATGGGACCAAATAAAACAGTACATCACCAGTACAAGGTTTAGTAGGATTGTTTTCCTCCTTTTCAAGGTATTTACAATCGTTAATAGAAGTGAGCTATAATATTCTCCCCTTCGACAATATATACTGTCATCTAACTATATATTCCAGTATGAAACAAAACATGCAAATACAGATTATGAAAAATATTAGACCAGTTTAAATAAAAATCATACATCCTTCCACACTCACCCCCACTATATCTGGTTGGCATGTTCTATAATCAGTATTATTTTTCAATGTACAAATTTTTATCCTTTCAAAAAGATCTCATCTTAAGAGTGTAACCATTATGACAATTCTCCAATTTTTTAATTAGGAAGGCTGGATGTTCTGAATCCTTCCTTAAATTGTAGGCTATAGAAAACAATCTTTTAACAAAGATTAGCTTTGAGAAATAATCAAGTCAACCTCCTTCCCCAAATCTAAGGTAATCCAACTGCATTTTACCTGAAAATTGCCTGACCTCATACAGATATGGATTTGACTATATGGAGTTGACTGTTGTGATGTGTTATCAGAAGGTGCAAGAACATCACAAGCCTGACAATAGCCAGCTAACCGCTTCTCATCTATGGAGCAATGAAGAGATAATGAGCCTATCTGTAAAATAAGAAGGTATTTTCAGTTAGCCACCAATATATCATTCTAAACAAAAAACAAATCCTAAATAATAGAATTTTAACAGAACTGGAAATAATGAAAAAATAATTATAGAAAACATAAGTAACAAAAACTATTCATGGGCTTTTAATTTTCAGTCTGAGGATATAAATTCTACCTTTGAAGGAGGTTTGACAGTTTAGTTAATACCAAGTAAGAATTCAAAAGAACAAATCAACCAACTACAGAACATTAAAACTCAAAGTTTGGGTGAAATAATTAGCCAGAGATTTAAAAACAACAACAAAATAAAAAGAGCACAAAAGACTTTGGGGAAGGGGGGAGTGGCAATTCTCTAACTAAGAAAGCAAAGAAAGATCTAGTAATAATGATTGGAAATAGAGCAATTGAAAAAAATTTAAAGGATTCTAACAGCTAAGTTAAATGCTAGGCAGATTAGGGATTTAAAATATGAATCACAAAAATTATGTTTTATTATCAGCAAATGTTTAATTTGTAGACCTATTTTAGATATCTACATACTTGGAGTCAAGTAAAAATTTCTCAGACAAAAAGGAGCTGAGAGTGAAAAATGGTCAGGGCCTCTTAAACTTTTCCCACTCACAACACTTTTCATCTAAGAGATTTTTTTACTCAATCCCATCTCAAATCTGATCCAAGGTGTTTCTGGCAGCATTTGTGTATGTGCAGTATAAAGTGCTTCCTGTTGTGTGCTTAGAAGCAAGGCTATAATTAAGTCTCGTGGTGTAACCCAGGCAAGCACTTGCAGAAACCATCTTGGATTCACTGCCATTTGATTTTGAATTAACTTTTGGTCATTGTGTTCAGAAACCTTATAGTGTTGCCAAATTTTCATGACTTCCAATTCAGTTATACAACCCCATATGTGGGGACACAACTCAGTTTAAGAAGCTTATTATAGGTCAATAGGAAATGTTAAGATTCAAAGAAGTTCAGGTTTAAGAACATTCAAATTGTGTCAACATGTCTAAGGAGAAATGAATAGATAGGAGTTGTTATTTACACATCCAATAAACTCAAATGTCAAAACAGAAGATTCAACATCCTGATTGATTAGTAAAAAAAAATTAAGATTTAATTCCACATGTCTGCAATACAATTCCAAACATTATTATGAAAAATTCCATATTGGTTTAAATATAAATGATACAATTCCCATACCCACCTCTACTCCTCTAAATCTTATTGACATATTTACCTTTGAAATCAATTCTTTGGTCTTGAAAAATTTTTCCCTTGCATTTTCATAAACAGCTGAATTTGTAGAACCTTGTTGAAAGTACACTGCACCCAAATCATAACACACCTGAGACATAGAATATGTTTAATAATACTTATTTTTCAAGCATAATCAGTAAAATGCATTTTGTTTAATCAAATTGCATACATAAAAGAGTATTGTGATAAATTAATTTCTACATGCAATTAACAGTTAAATACCTAAAAGTTCATCAGAGTGGGAATAACTACTTTCTCTTAAGGAGCTGTCTAAGGCTCAGAGAGGTTAAACAACTTGTCAATGGTCCTAACATCTGGCGGTCTTCAGATTCTCTTCTTACATTCTTTGGTCTCCACTGTTGGAGCCTCTTCCAGACCTCAACATCTAACTGTAAGTGCCCCTGAAAATTCTGTGCTGGGTCCTCTTGTCTCTTCCCTCTCTATTTCACTTGAGGACCTTATCAACTTCCATGGATTAAATTATCATCTCTATGCTAATAATTCTCAAATCTACACTATCCTGTTCAAAATTTTTGTTGACTTCCAAACTTAAACCTCCAACTGCCTTTTAGACTTCTCTAAGTGGGTGTACAGAAGATATCTAAAATTCACAGTACAAAACTGAATTCGTTATCTTTCAGCTAGCCTTTCCCCATTCCCAACTTCCCTGTAAGTAAGGCATTACCAACCTCCCATTTCCTCAAGCTCCTAAGGTAGGTCATTCTCAATTCCTCATCCCCTCAAACTCTCTCCCTTACACAATCCATATATAATCAGTTACCAAGACTGAAATCTCTCTCAAATACACTCCCCTTTCTTCTGTTATTGCCCCCAACCTAGTGCAAACCCTCAGCACGTCACAAAGATTTGCTACTTCAAATTTTTCCTTACTCTACTGTATCCTTCATTCAGCCACTTGAGTGACAATTTTCTAAAGTGCAAGTTTGACCATATCACCCTGACAGTCAATAAAATCTAGTGGCTACCCAACACCTTCAGGATCAAATACAAAATCCTGAGTTTAGCCTTCAAAGCCCTAAAGAAGCTAACCCCTTCCTCCAACCTTTCCAGGCTTTTATTTTATCTCCCCTCTCTCTTTCAATCCAGCCACACTGGCTTTCTTGATGTTCTGCAGACTCCATTCTAGAGTTTTCTATGGCTGCCCCCATCCCTCTATTGATTTCCTTCTTCATCTCAAGTCACAGCTTTTAGAGCAAGTTTTTCCCTCTTAACTCTAGTGCTTTCTTTCTGTTAATTATATCCTAGTTTGCTTGTACATATTTGTTAGCTGGTTGTCTCCATTAGATTGTTACTATCTTTTGCGGTTCTTTGTATCCCTAGTACTTACCACACTGCCTTACAAACACATGAAAGGTATTTAATAAATGTTTACTGACCGACAAAAGCGGAATTTGAATTCAGGTTTCTGACTTCCAGCACTCCATCATAGCATATCATGTAAAATAAAAGCTTTTAAAAATGTTTTCAAGTAACATTTCTAAATTTAATTAAACTAACATTTATTAAGCACTTACTATATTTGGAATACTTTGCTAGGGGCTAGGAGAAGTACAAAATTTACTGGCCAGTAACATTTTTTTCTAAAAATTTTGTCCAGAATCTACCCTACATTTTCTAAAGGAGATTCCACTTAATTGTCTTTTTATCTCTGTTTTACAGATAAAGAAAGAAAAGTTATCTATTTACATATAAATTTGTAAAACCAGGTCTATAACTCAAGTCTCTTAAATCCTATTCTACCTATTTTTACAATACTGGATAATTTTTTTGTCTTTTTTTTTTTTTTTTTTATTAGACCAGGTCATTGGGATATAAAATGGAAATGAAACAGTTCTTGCTTTTAAAAAGCTTATTTTCTATCAGAGGAAACAGCATATATACATGTAAGAACAAAGTCATTTGTTAAGGGATATCTAAAAGCCAGAAGGATCAGAAAAAGTCTTATAAAATCTGATTGTTTAGCTCTTCAGATCCTCTCTCACTACAGAACTATATTAATTAGGAGTCTGCTTATAATAGCTGATGGATATTTCTGAGCCAGGTTTTCTGGCTGAGGGGTAGTTACTGACTCAAAGTTCCAGAAGAAAGAACTCCCAACATTAACACATTAACATATAACAGAACAATCTGTGGCTTGCAGCTGTATTCGGATGTCTCCCACACAATATGATTCTTGTTTGTCCTTATACTGCTCCAGAAGTAGAGAAACTAGAATTAGCTACTGGCATGTATGGAATTATGTTTTGGAAGAGGACTCCTACTAAACTTGAATTCAGGAGAGCCAAAAGTTCAAACCCCAATTATGACACTAACTAGTTAGAAAGGCCTCCTACATCTTAGTCGTCTATCCCTTCAAGTTTAGATCAATTTTCCTCTTATCCTGTTTCATATTTATTTGAATGAGGAACTTTTTATATAGCGTGTTACCTGGGAAAAATCACCCAACACTTCTGAATCTGTTTCCTTAACACTAAAAATATATCACTTACCTCACAAGAGTGTTGTGACTAAAGCACATTTAAAGCATGTAGTACATGCATACACATGAATTATTATTCCAAAATTGAGTATCATAGGTATCTATGGTATTTTAAAATATCTTACAGTCAAATCAAATAGATATTAGACTATCTTCTCACAATAGTGATTTCAGATGCTACCAAGTATCTGAGAGCTATACCTTTTACTTTTCTGGTTAAATTTCTTCCCTTAAGATCTATAAGAAATAACATTAAGGATTCTACTATCTGAACCTCTATAGTCACCTCAGTATCCTTCTGAAAGTTCAGATCTAGCTTCATATTCCCCTTCCTCAGTATTCAGAAGCAGAATTAATCTCCATTAGATAGTCAGCTAAGGTTAGGAACTGTCTTTTTTCTCTTTTGGCATGTAGTAGGTACTTAATGCTTACTGAATGACAAAAAACAAAATCCCATCCAATTAATAACAGGGCTGCCAAAAAGCCAAGTTTAGCAGTCCTGATTTTTCTTCACGAGGCAATAAATCAAAAAAACTTACTGAAACATGAGATGCAAAAACAGGTTACTTCTGCCCTCAGTAAATTTACTAATTGGTCAGCAAATTAAGACACAAATGCAAACTTAATAATATCAAGCACTAAATTCATGGTAGTCAAGAATACAAAAGACCTGGGTTTTGAGGAAGATAATTTTATACTACTTAAAAAAATCAAGGAATTGTTTTGAGGACACAGTCCTTGGGTTTTTAAGCACCACTAGCTTAATTTCTATCAAATTATCTAATCTTAAAATATTATTTATCTATTGTTAACTATTTAAAAAGAAAAAGATATTAGAAAAAATAGATTAAAAGGGAAAAAATAATTTATAGAAAGTTTATAGTAAAAACAAAATAAAATCACAAAATTAAAAGCCAAAATCTTTAAACAAAAAACTTGAATATATTTCTGTTCAAACAACTCAAAAAAAGAATAGAAAAAAGTTCCGATTAAAATATAAATTTGCGCTTCTTTCTACATTTATGAAGTTCCAAGTAAAAATAAATAGTTTAAGTTAGTACCTGGCATTGCATTTCCTCAGTTTTTATTATTAATCCAGCTGTTAAACTCTCAGTTTCTCCATTTACCATACCCGGTTCCATAGCCAATAAATCCAGTGTTCTCATTGTATGAACATAAAGATCCTTGTTTAGCTTCAAGGCTTCCTCTAATACTAGAATAGAATCATTGGCCTGTTCTTTTAGCTACAAAGTTAAAAAAAAAAAAAAGATAGTAATTAGTAAAACAAAAAACATTGACCATGTACTTAAGAGCTTAAAAGAAATATCTTCATCAGATACTATGACAGAAAAGAAAACAAAAGGATGAATAAACTACACTCCCTGCAATCAAAGAGTTTTAATCTTGTTGTGAACAATAAGACACAAACATCATATGAAGCAAAGTATGGAAGACAAAACAAATTATGAGATTTAAAAGTGGGGAGAGGTTTCTTTTGGCAAAAGATAAGGTGAGGGATAATCAGGAAAAGGATACAACAGAAGGGGGGAAGGTAGAATTAAATCTGGATTTAAAAAGATGAATAGGATTGTACTACGGATAATGGCAAAATCATTCACAGCTGGTCATCTCAGAACATTGCCATTACTTTGTATATACAGTACCTTTCACTTTGTTCACAGAGGACTTTTCAGGTTTTGTTTTTTTCCCTCCTGAGTGTATTCTGCTCATCATTTCCCATAGAAAATAACATTCTATCACAAATACATACCACAATTTATTGAGCCACCTCCCAATTGATGGGCATTCCCTCAATTTCCATTTCTTTTGCTCCCCCCAAAAAGAGCTGCTATAAATTAAAAGTACAATTCTTAAAAAAGCTTGTAAATATAATCTAACAGCAAAGAATTAAACCTCACTGATCTAATACTATTCTATATTTAGATTTGTTAATATGTTTAAATATGCTTCAAAATTCTACAATTGATGAAATTTAACACTCACCACTTTCAAAATATTATCTGTTAATTCTTTCTCTTGTTGCATTTGATTCATACTAAAAGGATAAAATGAAATGGAAATATGTGAAAATGATAAGAAGTACATCTCATTTACACTGTAAAGGGAACAATAATTCATTATATTCAAGTTAGATCCCTTAGCAGGAAAAAGTTCAAAAAATAAATGTCAAACATCCACTCTATAGCTTAGTATAGAGAATTCCTTTTTATAAATGAAATCACAGATATAGATCCTATCCCTGTAAGTAATGTATAGCTTTTAGCATGGTAATATTTTATATCCACACTTTAATATTTTAGTATTTGTGTTACAAAAATAATCTCAATTTGAAAACAGATTCCCAATTCCCAAACTTAATATGTTAAAGTGCTATAGCACAGCAATTTAGGGAGATCAGTAATTTCATTGGAAAAAGAAACTCTTCATGATGAAAATAACTTTTACCAATGCATATTTGTAACTTCTCAGAGAGAAATTGCCTTAAGTCTGTGAAAGGTACAGTACTTGGTTCAGGGTCACACCATCAGCATTTTTCTTTTCTTCCCCCCCCCCCCCCCCCTTTATTATCACTTTTTATTGACAAGATAAATGCATGGGTAATTTTTCAGCACTGACAATTGCAAAACCTTTTGTTCCAATTTTTCCCCTCTTTCCCCCCACCCCCTCCCCCAAATGGCAGGTAGACCAATACAAGGTTAAATATGTTAAAGTATATGTCTAATTAATATATGTATACATATCCATACAGTCATTTTGCTGAACAAGAAGAATCAGACTTTGAAATAATGTACAATTAACCTGTGAAGGAAATAAAAAATGCAAGCGGACTGCCAGCATTTTTCAAAAAGGGCACTTAAACCTAAATCTTCCTGATACTGACTTTCTATTCCCTTCACCCCATGATGTATATATGGTTACTATAAATAAATGATAGTAAAATGTCTTTGACAAAGAATAATCATAACTTTGTATAGTTTATTAACACTTCGGATATAGAAATCATTGTATTCTAGCACAATAAAATAAATGATGCTCATAAATCTGATCCTGAGCCATCAAAAGAAATAACTGAAAGTCAGGGAAGTGTCTGGAAAAAAATTTCAAAAACTAGTTTTTTTTTTTTTTAAAGACTTTTCGGCGCTCGCTACCAATATCACATTTTCTAAAAACTATTTCCCAAATTTTATCCGCTAAAGATGCCAGACAAATGAAATGTCATTGTATAATGCTATTTGTTTTTCATATTTTGATGTCTGACAACTGAAATACCTATTCCTGATACTCCTCATCTATCTGTTATATAAGAAGAGATACTGAACACTGCTTAATTTCTAGTTATATCTATTTTTAATTACATGGAATGAAAGCAAGAAATAAGCATTTATTAAGTACTGGGCCTATTGTCAAGAATCTCTGAGTTCAAATCTAACCTTCCTAACTCTAGGCCCACCACCACTGCCACCACCAGCTACTTCTATATAGCATAATAGTAGCATAATACAGAATTGTAGATTTTAAGAAACGTTCAGTAAACTAAGCATTAATAATATCTAAAGGAATCATTATATAAAATTAATTTTCCATTATTTTTATTTCATATTCTTGTTAACGTGTTCTAAAGATCTTTATTAACACTAATTTGATTATCTTAACAAATAGCACAAATTCAAGACAGAAGGAAAGAATATCTATATCAAAACACTTTCCTTCCCAAAATAAAAAAAGCAAAAATTGGAAACTCTTAAGTCAAAAGTCCAGAAGAAAAAGAAGCAATCCTGGCTAAACTGGTAATATTATTTACTTGAACATGGGATGTGAGGCAAGAAAGAGAGGCAAAGGCAGGTGAGAATCCATGACATAACGTATGTATGTATATGAATTTATATGTGCATATATCTGCGTATGTCTTTCTTTAAAAAGTTGAGAGTAACATAACGGCTCTAGTTATACAGATAATAAGATATCTTTCTAAACCATTAAGGCTAGAACAGTGTGTGTGTGTGTGTGTGTGTGTGTGTGTGTGTGTGTAATCCTTGCACTGTTTTTTATGTTTAAAAAATGCATGGACTTTAGCAAACTCATGACTCTTTTACTCTTATTCTTTTCCTAATAATCTAGGAAGAAATACTTAATCTATACTATTTTAGAATAGCTACTGTATACTTGACTATTTGAAAGGCAGTGCTAGACAGAGAATTAAAAGAGCTAGGCTAGGCTCAAGTCTTAACTCTACTTGAGACTCAAATCTCAAGCCATTAATAATACTGCACATAACATTAGTCACTATAATACTGTTTTTGTATCTGCAAAATAAGGATAATATTTGCAACTATTAATTTTGTATAATTACTATGAGGATTAAATTAAATAAAAATATATAAGGCATATTAATATTTTGTATTTTCCTTTGCGTGACAGTAGAAATTTCTAAAGAGATCCAGTTTTTTAAAAAACCTACAAGAAATCCAATTCTGATACAAATACAATTCAACAGTGACTTCAATATATCAAAGTACCCTTGTTAACTTACACACTCAGTTGGGGGGGTCCAGGCTTCACCTGTCTGATGGGGAAGCTACTTTGAACAATTGTTCTAATTGCCCTGAAATAAAAATATAAAAGTTAAAATAGTCACACACACACACACACACACACACACACACACACACACACACACACATCCCTATATATAAAAACTCAACATAAGATTGTCTCATACTATAAAACAACTGCGGTTTTGAATAATGAATACTACTATTGAAATCATTTATATAAAGGAGCACAAACTGTTCTTTACAAAGGACTAAAACCTAACAAACATCTAGCAGTCACAGAAATATTCTGGCAAATCTAATTTCCTAAAGCACCCACAGACAGATGTTATCTGTATAGCTACTACATCCTCAAAGAAAGCCCTCTTAGAACTTCACAAGCTTTGAAAATCCTAAGAAAGCATCTTCTCAAAGTGGTTACAGGACTAAAAAGAGATAATGTTAAAAATCAAAGTAGAACTTGTTACATCAAAATATGCTTAGTATGCTACCATATTTTGAACTTACCATCTGTTGTAGAGTAGTATAGCCATGGTAGTAGTTGGAGGTAAAGTAGATAGATCCATATCTACATGTTTTGTCCCTGGAGGAACTTTACTGATACAGAGCAGTTCATTTAGTAACATATTTAGAACTGGAACAGACAAGCTAAAAGAAAGAAAGCTCATTGTCCATTTACTGGGTTTTCATAATTTAACCAAATGTATTTTCCACTAAAGTCCAATTATGAAGCTTCATAACATGGAGAGGATGAGATTTTTGAAAGCTGTAATAATAAAGATCTTAACAAGACAAAAGGCTCTGAACACAGGCCTGGAAAGGAACTGTACTGACTTCTGTCTAAGGATCATTATGAATATGAATAGGCAAAACTAGCCCATCAGATGATGAATGTTTTCTTCTACAAAAAATCTAGGGCACAGGAACTGTGTATAGCCCATATCAATTAGAATGCCTGCATCAAAATCAACACAAAACCTTGAATTATTAAATATTAGATGTATGAAGAACAAAATTAATATATTTCAATGTATACAATTCAAATCAAAGGACTCCAAGTACAACTCTAAACTTAAGAGTAAGCTAACAAACTGAACATATTTGCATAAAACTGTTTTTCTATTGTGAAATTGTTCACCTTAAAACTATTAATTTGACTTGGTCTCAGGTAAGACCAATTAAACTATTATTTATCATAATACTATTATCAATAAAAAGTTTTCTTTTTATTGCCTAAAAAAATTTTCATATTTCTAAACAATAAATACTCAATTTATTAATACCTCAAAAAAATAGTATTAATTTTGGCAAGAAGTTTACCAATAACAAAATTGTCACTAATTAAAATAACAATGCTATCATTATCCATTTTTTCTAATTCAATAACCATTTACTTTTATCACCTAACGATAAAAATAATTTCTTAACATTCAAAAAAGCTTTTCAGCTGACATAAATTTTCTATAGATACTAGCTAATAACACAGTCTCTGTCAAAGTATTTTATCAACTGTATGGCATTAAAAGAACTATACAGTTCACTCACTATTGAGTCTTAATCAGTCTCACATTTTATTTTAAAAATCATTTCTATATCTTACATCTAGATATATTCTTATACCTTGAGATATTTTCAAATTTTATCTATTTTTTTGTGCCTCCTTTACCAAGCTGTTGACTCTTTTCTTATGATTTTCTTGTCTCACTCTATTTCTCTTTCCAATTTTTCCTTTACCTCTCTTATTGATTTTTAAAATCCATTTTTAGCTTTTCCTGAGACCAAGTCATATTTCTCTTGGAGGTATATTTCTTGAAAGAGCTTTGACTTTGTTTTGTTCTTCTGAGTTTGTATTTTGATCTTCCTTGTCACCACAGTAACTTAGAGTCAGAATTTCTTTCTGTTCTTTGTTCACTTGTCCAGCCTATTTCTTGATTTTTATCTCCTCACTAAAGTAGGGCTCTACTTATAGGGTAGAGGGCACACTGTCCCAAACTTCAGTGGTTTTACATAGCTGTTTTCAGAGATACTTCTAGGGACTTGTAAATTTCATTTTTTCCAAGGTAGTATGATCTAAGGAGAGATGTGTTTACTACTCTGCTGGCTTGGGCTTTGGTCTATGAGTGACCACAAGCACAGTTTCTGCCCTAGAACTCTCAAGTGCTAGTGTTTCTCCTCACTCTGGAACTGCCACCCAGGATTGCCACTTGAATCTAAGTTATAGGCAAAGCAACAGCGTCCTGCCTCTGGTGCAGCCAAGAGAACTCTGTAACCTACTCCTGACTACTTATTCCACCACTTCACTGTGGACTGAGAGTTCTTCAAATTTAATTAAAAATAGAAATCAAAATAAATGTTCACTTTAAGTGCCAAACACTATATTTAAAAAAAAGGAATACCACAAAATAATGCTTTAGATAAATTCAGTGTGAAGTTGCATACCTTTTCTCTAAAATGTCTAAATCCCATTTCAAATGTGCAGCAACTTTAAGAGCAAGAAGTTTTAAAATTCGATTTCTCTTATTATCGGCTGGAGGCTGAACTTGGTTCTGTTCATTAATTGAAGGTTTAGAAGCTTGTTCCAAAAACTGAACTATAAGCTGAACTGGTGCAGGATCTAAATTAAAAAAAAAAAAAAGCAGATGCAGTTTTAACTGTGGCAATATGAAATTCAACAATCCTTTTCCTCACTTTCACTAGACATTCAATCAACAATATTTATCCAGGATCCAGCATAACCCACTAATAAATAAGTTCTATGCTATGAGATAGAGCAGGGAGAAATGGAGAATATGTTCCAACGGGTACAAGGTGAAAAAGGATGATTTTTTATAGTTCTAGGCATTCAGCCAAACATGGCATATGCTACAGACACCATGTGGTTAGGTAACACTAATCAAATAGCATAGATTTTTCCCCCCCTCTCTCTAAATCATCACATATAGAATCTGAGCTTTACAGAATAAAAGTGGCTGATACTACCCAAGTAAATCATTCTACTTATGATATAACAGGTTTCAATGATGATAAATGTTATGTTAGGAGGGGAAATAATTTTTTTTAAAAGTCTCTGAATTAGTTGTTAAGAGAGAATATCTTTCAGGATTAAGTTATATATCTGTTGAATGGAGTACTTTAAAAACTAAGACTTCTCTAAATTTGCCCATTTATAAAGTAGAAGCACTGACCTCTATTTTTTCAGATAGTTCTAAAAAATCTATAAGGTTATTGCATTTTGTTCCCATAACCATCCTGGGAGACAAATGGGCCTGACATCATTCCCATTTGAGAGATAAAGGAAACAGGAACACAGATTAGGTAAAACTATTAAAATGGAAAGCCAGGCCTGGAAACAAAGTCTAATTCTCAGGCTAATATTTTATATCCTTTCAAGTACTCCCCAAATAACAAAATACATGAGGCAAGAAATCCTTAACATTCTCATACAAAACAACAGCAACTATAATGCTTACTTGTTTTATCATTTACAAAGTTTTTTCTTCTCTTTGTGAGGTTTGCAAACTGAGTACCGGAACCCAGGTTTTACAGATGAAACAGCTTCACAGGATTCCCCATCACACAGTGTTTGTTCTGGGGCCAGAAACCACTCTTTGCTTTTTCTATTACATTACACTACTGAAACAAATATATTCCTACTTTCAAATAATTTATCCAGGGCATGCTGGAAGGGCTGGTTTCACATGTCTCTGGGCTCCAAATACCCAGAACAAGCTCCGCTCTCCAATATACTCAATTGAAGTAGAACCCTGTTGTGGTGATTCCTTTTTCCCTTCTTTCTTCCAGCCCAGCTAGCCAATCAACCAAGAACACAGAAGAATAATGAACTGCTTCAGACCTCTGGCTGAAGTCCTACTTGAGACGTTAACTTGAGGCTGAAGCCTCTCACATTTTTTAGAACCACCCAGCAGACAAGTGGACACCAAAGACAATTATGCCAGGAAGAGCAATTGGACCTGACCACAGAGAGTTCTAGAGCTGAGGGTTCATAATCTTTTCTGGTTAAGAGTTTTCTGGGTAGTAGATCCCTTTGGCAGAATGATGAGTAAGTCAATAAGCACATATTAAGCCACTATGTGCAAGACACTGTGCTAAGCTCTGGGAATACACAAAAGACAGGTAAAAGATTGTCCCTAGCTTTAATGAGCTCATAATCTAACATGAAGTTTATGCAGTCCTCAGAATAATGTTCGTGATAGCATAAAATACATACAATTATGAAAAACCAGGAATCTATGTTGTTAAGTGAACGATCAGGAAGACCTGATTTTAAATATGATCTCAGACACTAGCTGGACAAGTTACTTAACCTTGCCACAGTTTCCTCATTGGTAAAATGAGCTGGAGAATGAAATGGCAGAGTACACACACCAACAATTACTAAGGAAACCATTTATATTTCATCCCTGAAATATTTCTCCCATTCAAGCTCAGGGGCTCCCTAACATCTATCCATGGATCTCCTTGGGGAATCTGTGAACTTCAGGGTGTAACCCCTGATTTAGAGGGAGCACAATTTAAAAAGCACTTCTTTTTTAAAAAGCTAACTCAGTAAGGGGGAGGATTTTAAAACAATGACAAATACTGTAGATGGTATTAGGAACAAAATAAAGTATCAATTTCACAATTTTTATAAAAAGTCTGTAACTGTATCAAAGGTATCTGATGAAAATGTTTAAAAGGAAGTAGCAAGAGTACAAATTTAATTTTGATTTGACAATAGCCTTCCTATTACAACTATCTAAAAGTAGAACAGACTATCTCTGGCTGATTCTACTCGGCAACATCTCAAGGCAAGGCACAAAGACCACTGATTATTTGCCTGCTTGGCATGAAGTGGTGGAATTATGTGAGTAATACTTTCAAGGCAAGAAAAGAAGATGTATATATGTAGCAGGTGGTAATTTTAAGGGAAGAAGGATGTGTATGATAGGGGAATCATTTCAAGGAGAGTGGTGGATTGTGTAGTAAGGGAGTAAATCCAAGGAAAGAAAAAGAGATATATTAAGGTTGTTTATTTTCCGGGAGAAAAGGAAGTTTGTGTAGAAGATGGAGTAGATGAGTAATTTAAAGAGGATGAAGATGTATATATGTAGCAGGTGGTAATTTTAAGGGAAGAAGGATGTGTATGATAGGGGAATCATTTCAAGGAGAGTGGTGGATTGTGTAGTAAGGGAGTAAATCCAAGGAAAGAAAAAGAGATATATTAAGGTTGTTTATTTTCACCGGGAGAAAAGGAAGTTTGTGTAGAAGATGGAGTAGATGAGTAATTTAAAGATGGTGTGTAACATAGGGGCTAATTTTTTTTTTTAAATAATCGCCTTTTATTTTTCAAAATATATGCAAAAATAGTTTTCAACATTCACTTTTGCAAAACCTTGTGTTCCATATTTTTCTCCCTTCCTTTCCCAGAGAGCAAGTAATCCAATATAGGCCAAACATGTGCAATTCTTATAAATATAGTTTCACTTTTATCATGCTGCACTAGAAAAAAATCAGATCAAAAGAAAAAAAAACAAGCAAACAACAATAAAAAAATGAAAATACTATGTTGTGAGCCACATTCAATCGGTCGGAGTTAACTTCTAAGAAAAAGGAAATGTGTGTGGTAGGGGTTAATTTCAAAAGGGGAAATGGAGAGGTACGCAGTAAGGGGGTATTTTAAGGGAAGAAAAGCTCTGTACAGGATAATTTCAAGGCGAGAAAAGGAGGCGGGTCTGGGTCCCCGGACTCGTGTGCGCGCGTGCGCGAGTGTGTGTTTGCGTGCGCACGAGCATGGACAGGGAGGCGTTTCTCCCCCGCCCCCCTTCTCCTCAGGGAGCCAGGAAAGTAAGCAAAGGCAAGGCCCAAAGGTTCCCCGAGCTCTCCCAATGCCGTCTCCGGAGATAGGTTCTTACCCGGACAGGGCTTACGCAGATGCTTCTCCAGCAGCGATTCCTCCAGCAGGAACTCAAACCAGCAAGTCTGGGGCGGGGTGCAGGGCCGGCTGGAGGTGGCCGCCTCCCGGTCCGCCGCCTCCGCACTCATCCTGCCCCCGCCGACCCCGCCGCCGGCCGGGCCGGGCCCGCTTCCCGGATCCAACCTGAGGCTGTAATGCGGACCTGCAGCGGGGTGACACGGGATGGGGGCCACGGAGCGGGCCGCCCGAACGCCAGCCGCGCTGCTAATCCAAGCTAACAAAATGGCGGCAGGCGCGGCGTCGTGTAACGAGTCTGTTCTCCGCCCCCTCCTCCAGAGCTCGGACCAATAGGCTTGCAGATCTGGAAAGAGGGCGTGACCGCTCCTCGACCCCCGCCTCCTCGGGCGGCTTTTGAAAGAAGACGAAGGCAAGGAAGGAGGGAGCGGAGAGAGGTAGGTGTGTTGGAAATTGACCAGTCAGGTCCTCGGCCTGAGGTTGAGATGGCAAGAAGACCGTGGCTCCTGCAGGACACCTGCCTAAACTGCATTTATTTTGGAGACTTAGGAAGCCTGGCCAGCTCTCAAACGAAACTGCAAAGCAGTTATTAACTCAATTCGGTGCTGGTGAAGAAACAGACCAATTAATGAGTGAAACAGATCAGAGAAATTCAACATAAAGGAGGAGGAAGAAAAGAACGAGTGAAACAGATCAGACGTAAAGGAGGAGGAAGAAAAGAACAAGCAATTTTAAAGCAGTACAAGGTGCTTTGCAAATACCTCTTTTGATCCTCGCGACAACGCTGAATGAGGTAGGTTATTATGTTTTCCAGTGGCACAGTGAAGCAGACAGGCTTAAGTGATTTATTTGCCCAGAGTCACAGAGAGAGTAAGAGTTGGGCTTGAATGTGGGCTCAGGACTTTCTAGTTCCAGGGCCAGTGAATCTCAATTCACCTCACCAGCTAGTTGCATTTAATAGTCTAGTACTGAATAAATGAAAAACCAGAGCTAGTGGGATAACGACTCACAAACTGACAAAAACTGCTTGGAAAATTAGATAGGAATATGGAAAAATTTAGATTTAGAACTGTCCTCAATATGTTATGCAGGATGAATTTGAGAATATTGTTAAGTGGGGAGGATGTTAGGTAAAGATAGATCAAAGCAGAAATTAGTCCTGAGGCTAGTGGGAGATCAAAGAGATATAAAATCACTGGATTTAGAAGACTGTTGAAGTTATTTAGCTGAGCAAGTCACAGCCTCTTTTTAAACTCATCTTTTTTTTTTCCTACTTTTTTTTTTTTTTTTGGTGAGGCAATTGGGATTAAGTGACTTGCCCAGGGTCACACAGCTAGAAAGTATTAAGTTGTCTGAGAGCAGATTTGAACTCAGGTCCTCCTGATTTCACAGCTGGTGCTCTATCTACTGTGCCACCTAGCTGTCCCTAAACTCATCTTTAGAATGGGACAATAGTTTCTTCAAGGTTTCTGTGAAGAAAATGTTTTGTAAATGATAAAGCAACACATAAATGTGGTTGTATTACCATTTTGTAATTATGTAATCAATTGATATTTTTATTTGTTCATTATTTTGAAGAGGACCAGTGTCATCCCAGGGTGATAGCTTGATATCTTGACATTGGAGTGCATTGGATTTAAGTGAGGCATAGTTGCGCAAAGTCTTTGGGCTCACTCTTCTAGAGTCATGACATAGAGTCATCTAGAGCCGTCAAAAAATGGCAAGACAAGATAACTGGTGATGGCCCCAACCGAGGAGATAGTGGATTGCCTTAGCATCTTTGATGTCTGACCAAACTAAAGAAATGGAGAGAAGCCTGCTTCAGCTGCCTTCATGGCTTTTGAAAAAAGTTCTCCTCCTCCCATTTGGGTAGAGAGCCTTTATGTACTTGAAGTAGACATCTCCCTGGTTTAGGCTTTCTGCTAAGATGATCTACAGGGTTGTGGTCACTGCCAGTACTACAGCTCACTGGATGAGAATTGGGTGAAAGTAATCACCAAAAGTAAATGAACAGTCCTGAAAAAGGAATGTCAAGTCCTCATCCTAGAAGTGCTAGTTCTTTCTGAATACTTCAAAAACTCGAGAATGGTGCTAAATTTTCTAAAGTTCCTCAGACCTAAATGAGCTCATAAGAGACCACTGCAATATCATTCCTTTTCTGATCTAACTAGAGAGCAGTTGGAGGGGGAGACACATACCCATAATAATTTGGAAATCACCCACCTGGGGACCTTGGATCAAGCTCCTTCATTGACTAGAAATAAATGTGGGACTGTTCAAATCAAAAACTCATACCCTCCAATTTAACTTGAAAGTCAGTTCATTAAAAATATACCTCATTTCCTTTGTAGGCACTTATATAGGGAAAATGTTTTTAGTAGGGGTCTAAAAATTAAATACAGGTAATTACAAATTGTTGAAAAGTTAGTTCATCACAAAATTTTGCAAGGATAAATGTTGAAAACAATGGGTTTTGAAAATAAAAAGCTAATAATTAAAATTTTTTTTTAAAGTTAGTTCATCCTTGTGACCTGGTTATCTTCCAGTCCACTCTACTTCCAATTTCTATGCAGCAAACAGAGGCAGAGTATGGTAGTAATTAAATAGCAGGCCTCAGAGTTAGGTTAACCTGGGTTCAAATCCAGCCTCTGATACTGACTGGATGTGTGATTCTGAACAAAAAACAAACAAAAAAAATTTCTCAATGTGGGCAACTCTTTTTAAGACTATATGTCAATGGGAGGATGAAGAGCTGCACAGGTAGAGGGACCTACCTCACCAGGAAATTCCCTACACAAGTAAAAGTAAAACCACAGGTCTAGAATCTATTTCCATGCAAATTATTGAGATGAGATATCTTAGTTCTTTGCAGTGTAAAAACTGGCTATTCTATGAATTTATCATTGCCACAAAATGAGGTACTTTTTGGTGACAGTAAGGAAGGGGAATTAGGATTGGGAGTTGGGGAAGGACATAACAACTCTGAACCTACTAGTATGCAGCAGAGCATGTTGTGGTTTATTTAACATTAGAGAGGATCCAAAAGCCCTGAAAGACACTTTTGGGTCTGAAATATGCCTAATAAGCTAAACTCTGTATCATTTATAAAATCAGGAGAACCAACACACACACACACACACACACACACACCCTTAAGTGGCATAGTGAATAGAGTGATAGGCCTGAAGTCAGGAAGAATCATCTTCCTGAGCTCAAAGCTGGTCTCAGACACTAGCTGTGTAAACCTGGTAACCCTAGACAAGTCAACCTAATAATGCCTTCGTTTCCTGATCTGTAAAATGACCCAGTGAAGGAAATGGCGAATCACTCCAATATCTTTGCTAAAAAAAATCCCAAATGAGGTCACGGTAAGTCAGGACTGAAATAATTGAATAATAACATATGTGAAAATACAATATATTTATAGATTAGATAAAGAGATGAAGAAAAACTGAAGTGCTTTATACAGCTTATCAGGTTTAAACTATTAAAGTTAAAACTATACTAATTGGGAGACACTATATTTGTTCCTGCTACTCATATTTGAGGTCTTATTTAAAATTCATGGAAGACAGTACCTGATCATGTTTTCTATCTCCTTCATTAAAATTAAAGATGTTTTCTGTTTATCTTCCCAGGTCTCACATTCTTCTGATAAAGTAATAAATTCCTCCCTTATGAAATTCAGACTTTCCAGACTGACTCCATATGACATAGGAGATTAGAAAGACTGCAGTGAACACTGTAAGAAAACTTTTTGTAAGGAGTTCTAACACGTGGGGATAAATCAGTAAAAAGGCACTATATATATATATAAAATTTAAAGAAGAAAAGTTTAATTGTACCCATCCTTTTAAAAATAATTTAAAAACAGAAAACAAGCCTATTCATTAAATAAAACAAATTAAAAATTTACAAACATAGTTCAGTTTTATGTAACAGCCAGTGGAGAGACAGAGGAGGAAGGAAAAAGAATAAAAGAATAAAGTAGGGAAAAGACACAAGAGGCCCAGAGAAAAACAGATCAAAATATGGTCATATAGATCCAGAGAACTTAAAGACAATGAAGGCTAACCTACAGATCCTATTTTCTTCAAAAGAAATGAGGAGGAAAAGTTTACATAATTTGTTACAAATTTTAAAAAATTCTATCTAAAGCTTAAATCCTTTTGTTTTCATTGAATATTTGAAAAATGTTAACTTTCTACTCTGGAAATTGGAGAAACTTTTTATAGGGAAAAAGATTTATTTTTTTTTATTAAAACTTTTTATTTACAAAGCATATGCATGGGTAATTTTTCTAGCATTGACCCTTGCATAACCTTTTGTTCCATATTTTCCCCTCCTTCCTCCTATCCCCTCCCCTAGCTGGCAGGTAGTTCAATACATAAATATGTTGAAATACATATTAGATCCAATATATGTATACATATTTATGCAATTATCTTGTTGCACAAGAAAAATCAGATCAAGAAGGAAGAAAATGAATAAGTGAGAAAGAAAACAAAATGCAATCAAATAACAGAGAAAGTGAAAATGTTATGTTGTGATCCACACTCAGTTCCCACAGTCCTCTCTCTGGGTATAGATGGCTCTCTTCCTCACTAGATCATTGGAACTGGCATCAGTTATCTCATTGTTGGAGTCACGTGAATCAGAATTGATTGTCCTATATAATATTGATGTTGCCATGTACAATGATGATCTCCTGGTTCTGCTCATTTCACCTAGCATCAGTTCATGTAGGTCTCTCCAAGCCTCTCTGAAATCATCCTGCTGGTCTTTTCTTACAGAACAATAATATTCCATAGCATTCATATGCCATAATTTATTAGCCATTCTCCAATTGATGGGCATCCACTCAGTTTCCAGTTTCTTGCCACTACAAAAAGGACTACCACAAACATTTTTGCACATGTGGGTCCCCTTTCCTCCTTTAAGATCTCTTTGGGATATAAGCCCAGTAGAAACACTGCTGGATCAAAAGGTTTGGTTTGGTAACTTTTTGAACTTAGTTCCAAACTGCTTTCCAGAATGGTTGGATCTGTCCAGAGTTCCACCAACAATGTATCAGTGTCCCAGTTTTCCCATATCCCCTCCAATATTCGTCATTATCTTTTCCTGTCATTTTAGCCAATCTGAGGGGTGTGTATTGGTATCTCATAGTTGTCTTAATTTGCATTTCCCTGATCAATAGTAACTTGAAGCATCTTTTCATGTGGCTACAAATAGTTTCAATTTCTTCATCTGAAAACTTTATCATATCCTTTGACCATTTATCAATTAGAGAATGGTTTGAACTATTATAAATTTGAGTCATTTCTCTCTATATTTTAGACAAGAGACCTTTATCAGATCCTTTGGTAAAAATGTTTTCCCAGTTTATTGCTTCCCTTCTATTATTATCTGCATTAATTTTGTTTGTACAAAAACTTTTTAACCTAATATAATCAAAATTATCTATTTTATGATCAGTAATGATCTCTAGTTCTTCTTTGGTCACAAATTCCTTCCTCTTCCACAAATTTGAGAGGTAAACTATCCTATGTTCTTCTAGTTTGTTTATGCTATCATTCTTTATGTCTAGATCATGAACCCATTTAAACCTTATCTTGGTATACGGTGTTAGGTGTGGGTCTATGCTTACTGTTATTTTTATGGAATAACAAATATTGCCATCTTGTGGCATTTCAGCATATTGTCATTAAGAACTTTTAAAGCCTTATTTTGTTTTTATAAAAAGACTATAGGAAATCAGTCCTGAGACTAATAAAGTTACTGTATCCTAACACAGACAATACTGTGTCACCCAACTCAGTCATCAACCACCAAACTACAATTATAGTTTTTCTTCCCTTAAAAATGAAGAAAAGAAATAATCCAAATGTGAAAGAGACATCATAGTATAATGAAAAGAACATTGTATTTGGCATCAGAAGCATTGGATTCAAATTCTGATTTTGCTCTTACTACTTTTAGACTTTGAGAAAGTCAGTTCATTTCTCTAGGCCTTCTCAACTATAAGAGGATATGGGACTACATGATAAGATCCATTCTAGCTCTAAATCCTGTAATATTATATCTGATAAATACTTTAAGATTGCCAATTAAAACTGATCACTATGGAACTATGGTTTATATGGCTTCACATAGTGTCATATTGCTTGCCTTCCCAATGGATGAAGAAAGAACTAGAAGGAAAAAGAATTTGGAATTCAAAGTAACAAAATGAATGATAAAAAATATCACTGGGAAAGTCAATACATAATTCCAAAATCATTTAATCATACTGATCTGGGTATTGTCTACCTGGGCTCACTAGATCAAAGCCTCATAAATTGTGGGTTGCGATCCCATATGGAGTCATAACTGGAGGGGGTCATGAAAAATTTGGCAGTAGCAAAAGGTTTCTGAACACAGTGATCAAAAATTAATTCAAAATCAAAACATAATGAATCTTAGATATTTCTGGCAGTGGTTGCTCATGATGCATTATGTGACTTCAGTCTTGGTTCTGAACACATAACATATGAATTTTGCACTATGCATAAATTAATGCTGCCAGACACACCTCAATTCTGATTTGAGAAGAGATCAGGCAAAAAGGGGTTATGAACGGGAAAAGTTTAAGAAACCCTGCTCTAGATTAAGCTCCTTCATTGCTCAGAAGTGATCCTAACACTGCCCAACAAATCAAAAAGCCTTTTGATTCCTAAGAATTTTGGATTGCAATGAATTGGTGCCATATTCATATTTTTAATTGATCATTGGCTAATAAAGCATCTCCCCTCTAGGAAAAAGGAAGGAGAAAAAAAAAATCTGTAAAAGATAATATTACACTTATGTCTACTTTTCTCCCCTTTCTGATTCAGCTTGATAGGCAATTCATAAATGATCTTCCTTTTCATCATAGACACTTATTTTGCCCTCACATTCTCCAAATATACATATAAGTTACTATAAATCTGATTTGAACTACATTAAATTATCTGTTTTTCCTCTGAGTTCCTACAACTCTTATCTATACTGTCTATGCGACATTTAACTGTAAAAAAAAAAAAACAAACCAAAAAAACCCTCAACAAATGCAATTTGTCTTCAAGCCTTATCCTCATTAGTAAGCTCCTATGCAAAAGGAATCTGGTATGTCTATCTTTGTAGTCGGGGGGTGGGGGTGGAGAAGCCATTTTAAAAAAAGGAAGAAATTACAGCTTCTTTAGAAGGAGTATTTACCATGTCCTGGCTTCTAGAGTGACATGATTTAGGGAAGATTGTTCAGAAGATGGCACCTAACCTTAGTAGTAGAGGGATAAAGAATGATAACAGCTTCCTTCTCTGTTCCTTGGTACTGATGTTTAACTTCACTTCCATTAACTTCTTTCTTTCTTTCTTTCTTTCTTTCTTTCTTTCTTTCTTTTTTTTTCTGAGGCAAATGGAGTTAAGTGATTTGCCTAGGATCACACAGCTAGGAAGTGTTAAGTGTTTGAGGTTAGATTTGAACTCGGGTCCTCCTGATTTCAGGACTGATGGTCTGTCCACTGCACCATGTAGCTGCCCACTTCCATTAACTTCTAAACTTTTAATCTGATGTTTTTTCAAGAAAGACTTAATTGTTCATCCCCATAAAGAATATCACACATTTACATTTTTATAGTGGGAATATTATGGTTGAAAATTCAACATGGATCAAAATGTCCCAATTAACTGTAACAGTATTTAGCAACATATTGTAAATGTATTCTTTCCTGAGGATAGTGTAATATTGCCATGATTTCATGAGGTCAGCGCATAGTACTGTCATATAGTAGGTACTGAATAAGTATAAAATTGAGGTTACAGAGGATGTCTCTACAACTCGTATGATTAAAAAAAAAATTTACTGATGTCTGTTGTGGATTTTTTTACATTTCTGATGTATCCCCTCCAACATGAACCCTCCTTTGTTTTATTTTTTGAGCTTTCAGCAGTATTTTATTTCTTCTAAATTCATGTAAAGATAGTTTTCAATATTCATCTTTGCAAAACCTTGTATTCCACATTTTTCTCCCTCCCTTCACCCCACCTCCCTTCCCAAGACAGCAAGCAATCTAATAGAGATTAAACATGGGCAATTCTTCTAAACATATCTTCATATTCATCACACTGTGCAAAAATCAGATCAAAAAGGAAAAAACACAAGAAAGAAAAAAAAAAAACCATGCAAACAACAAGATTAAAAAAAAAAACTGTTTTGATGTTGGCTCTTATATATTAAATTCTCTATTAAGTTTGGATTTGGTTGAAACAAAGACCTGAAAATCTGCAATTCCATTGGATGTTCTTTTTTTTTTTTTGTATTATAGTAAGTTTTGCTGGTTATGATATTTTTGGTGCAGAACTACTTCTTTTGATTGTCAATATAAATTGTTCCAGGACCTGTGGTCTTCTATCATAGCTGTTGATAAATCTTGTACAATTCTAATTGTAGTTCCAGCATATTTGAATTGGGTTTTTTTCTTTATTTTTTGCAAAACTTTCTCTTTGATCTGGAAGTTTTGAAATTTGGCAGTAAAATTCCTATGTGTTTTATACATAGGAGCTCTTTGAGGTGGTAACTGATGGATAAGATTAGTGTTCTATCACTCCATATATAAAACACATAGGAATTTTACTGCCAAATTTCAAAACTTCCAGATAAGAGTCAACATCAAAGATTAATTTCATGGAACTCTACATAGACAAATTATTTATGTTTTTTGCATAGAAATGTATACCATATATTTAAGATTGACATTACTAATTGGGTAACACAAAAGAAAGATTAGTGCAGAGTTTAGTATGATCTAAAAAGCAAAACAGTCTAGGGAAAGATAAAACTACTGATTGTATTATATGAATGAGATGCAAAGGAAGAATAGACACAGAAGCATGGTGGAGGGGAATACTGATAGTTCTGAAAACCTGTCTTTATTAGGAATGGGTTAAATAGGAAATACTATATATATGCATACATGTCACAAATAAGATGTAATGTGCCATGATATCTTTATTAAGTAAGAATGCCTCTATAATTGAGGTACAGAAAAATTAAAGGTTAATTAACAAATTAATCAAAGACATAAACTAGATGCAAAAAGTCCTTAATCAATTTTTAAAGGAGTGAAAAGCTTTGGAAAACTATGGCATTGTGAATTGGTAGTTAATATCTATCTAATATCACTATCATAAAAGTCATATCACTCCCAATTTTCAATACAGACACAATCCATCTTGATTTTGCATTTGCAGAAGTGCATATGATTTGAAATGCTGAATTGTGGGCATGTGATGTTATTCACTTTGAAATTTGAAGAGGGGCCAAAATTAAAAATAAAGTTATTACCTGAATTTAAGAGCATCCTAAAATTTAAACTAACAACTATTTGCATCTTTTAAACATTTCACATAATGCTTAATTAACTTATACCAAAATTGCCATGAGACTGAATCATGCATCAGTAATTGCTGTATGAGCAAAGCAGAATTGAAGTAGTTCAAAAAAAAATGCAAGATGTGCAAATTTAGAGAATCCATACCAAATGTTCATTTGGACTATAGTGTGTGACAGAGCATTCTGAGCTCATATTAATCTTATCAGCTATAGTCAACTACATTATAATTTGACTTTAAAATAGTGATATCATTTTGGTCTTCAAGAACAAGATTTAATTTTTTTTCTCAATAATATTTTATTTTTCCATTTACATGTAAAGATAGTTTTCAATATTCATTTTGTAAGATTTTATGTTCTAAATTTTTTCTCCCTCCCTACCTTCCTTGATCCACAGTCTCCATAATTCTCTCTCTTGATGTAGATGGCATTTTCTATCCCAATATCTATTGGAATTGTCTTATATCACTACATTGCTGAGAAGAGGTATGTCTATCATAGCTGATAATCATATAATTTCACTGTTACTATCTAGAATGTTTTGCTGGTTCTGCTCACTTCACTCAGTATCATTTCATGTAAGTCTTTCCAGGCTTTTCTGAAATTAGCCTGTTCATCATTAACCATTTAATTTTCAACTGTCTCCTGGAGATCTCAAAATTGATGTCCTATAGGCATCTCAAATTTTAATATCTAAAACAGAACTCATTATCTTTTTGGTCAAACCCTATCTGACCCTTGTCATCTCAGGAATCCAGACCCACAACTGTGTTCCTTTTGACATTCATAAGGAAGAAATGGGGGAGAAAGGGGAGAGGCAGAAAGATTTGAGGAAAAGATCTGCATCCATCTGCATCCAGAGAGAGAACTATGGGACTGAATATGGATCTAACCATACATATTTAATGAAATATCTTCACAAAAGTAGCTTTTCTTTTTTCTTTTATTTGTTTTTGCTGAGGCACTTGGGGTTAAGTGACTTGCCCAATATTAAATGCTTCATGTAAGCCGAAATTGAAGTTACTTGCTAAAACATGTATGCATGATAAGTATTCTAATCTTTGCTCCTTCAAGTTAGAATAAGTAAGCACAGGATGTAAGGAATATAATATCATTCACATCTGTAAAGAAATTGATTGAGCTCATATTAAGGCTAGGTAAAAATTGACTAAAAAAGTTAAACCTTATAAATTAGCTTGGGTGTAGAAACTTAGAGTTGAGTTTAAGAAGTCATTTTTAGACTGACAACTTGAAGAGATGAGATTCAAGAGAAATGTGGGTTTTGGGGGGTATGTTTCAAAAATTAGTTACTTCTCATGCATATGTTAAGATAACATAAATAAATTAACTTTCAACTTTTCATATCAAATGAGGCATAAAATAAGGAGATTGTGCTTGTTATAGGCATTTGCTACTCTAAGGAAGAAATGGTTAATACTGGATTTTATCAAAATTCATCATTGTAGCCTGCTTTTGCTAGCGACATGAATGACATGAAAGCAAATGGAGTCCCTATAACTAGCTTTGCAGATACTTAGTAGAAGGATAACTCATGGTGGATATTATTGCCAGACTCAAGACTTCAAATATTGTAGCAGTGTTAGGGCCAGGAAAAGTTGCATATGATAATTAACAAAAAGTAATAACACTACTAACCATGGAATCTCTATAGTTAAAAAATAGATAGACCATCTTCTGTAGACTAAGATAGTTTTCCCTCTATACCTCTCATTTAGTGATCTTATCAACTTCTGTGGAATCAATTGTCATTGTTATACTGATAGTAATAATAGTAGCATATATAACATTTTAAGATAGGAAAAGAGATCTCATTTGACTCTCATAACAACGCTGTAAGACAGACACTATTTTATCTCCATTTCATAGATGAGGAAATAAGAGTTTTACAGAGTGTACTTAGAAGAACAGAGTATATACATTTTGATCAAGTAAGAAGAAAAGTTAATGGATATGAACAAATACTACAGAGGGTAGAGGTAGAATGTGAATTCTAGTCTAGGCCAGAACTTCAGGGAAGCCTGTATCTAGGAGAATATACTCACTTATCACCTAAATACAGCTATCCATGACCCTAAGAAGTCGATGTTACGTGCAGACCTCATGACTAAGAAAAACAAGAAATTGGCTAAAAGTGTTCAGCCAGAAGGAGCAAGGCACATAACTTCCACAGCTGTTTATACACTTGTGATTTTATACAAGTTATAAAAATCCCCCCACATCCCTCCAACAAATAAACGGATTCTTGCTTGCATCCTGTCTGACCTATGTCTTTCTTAGTACAACAATGAGCCCGTGTTGGGCCTGCTGAACAGACCTGACAAAATACTTGTCAGCCTAGAAGGATAGTAGTATTCTCAATACTAGAGGAAATATATGAAGAGAGATGGGTTTGGGGAAAAGACAACCATAAAACCATAGAAGGATAAAGAGATATGGGATGCTAGGCAGGAGGAAGGGCAGAGCAAGTAGATTTTTTGAATATGGGAAAGACATGGAAGAAAGAAAATAATGAATCAAGGGAGTATAAGGTCCCAAAGCTCATTGGAATGGGACTCTCCTCTTTGGTGGTGATGAATGCTGAAACTTGGCAGGGCAAGATAAGCCTCAATAGACTCAAGAGAACATTGTAGAGATGAACTGGTTCACCAATGGACCAAGATGTATTAGGAAGGAAAGCTTTAACTAAGGGGTTTAGATTGGAAAAGATATTGAAGACAAATATAGGGGTTGCTTGAGGTTGCAAGGCAGAGGCAGAGGTAGAATAAATTGTGGCAGTTGAGCTTTGGTAGGTGATGACAAGATCAGGGTGATGATTATCTTTGTATATTGCTGAAGTAGGGTGAGTAGGTCATAGTAAATGAGGAACTGGGGAAGTATTAAAATGTGTATCAGAGTTTCTTAGTATGAGATCAGGAATTGGGGGGGAAAAAAACCAAGCTGGGCACTGAACTAATTCAGGAAAGAATGGGAGTGTCCTGGAGGCTGGAAGACATGGTAATAGATATGGAATAAGTGAATCTTAGAAGAAAAGTGATGGTTGTAGATAAGAAGTTTCAATGTTGCAATGGGGAGCAAGGAGTATTGCAGTCCCCTCCATTTCAGCTAGAGTTAAGGGGATGAAGGAAAAGCAGCAAGTGCAGGAAAGGCTAGTAGGGAAAGCTATGTTAGGAGGGAGCTAGGTTTCAGTGAGGGCCAAAAGATGAAAGTGGAAAAGGAAAAGATGAGAACATGTTTATTACCTTTTGAGCAAGCATTCCAGAGAGCATAGTGGAAATGCTGTAAAATTTTAGTGGGATACTGGTGAAAAGACAGGGGTTCTCTACATACTATTTATAGCTTTCCCAATAAATAGCAAAGATCTATAATTTATATTTTTAGGAGATTTGCCACATTTTGATAATGGAATACTGAAGTATCCTATTACTATTATAATTATTACAATTGAGGTATTCTATTACTATTATTCCCATTTCTTTTTTGTTATGTGGTTTGATAGACCTACATTTAAATATTTACTTTAAAAATTTATTGCTTCTACTTTTTAATAGAATTTGCCTTCAATGTCACTTTTAATTTGTGCTCCCCCGTCTCCATTTTTGTTCATAATATTGGCAAAATAAAATAGATTCCCACAGTTTACTTTGCATTTCTAATCCTGATGAACCTTCCCTTTAAACCTATTAAGATGTTATTCTCCTTAGAGAATTTTGTCTCCAGGATTGCCAGTGTACTCTCTCTCTCCAGGTCAGTCACAGCAGTCCAAAGTTAAAGTTTTTAAATTTGTGACAAGGACAGAAGGGAATTTTTCTATTCCTTGCAAGGAAATTCTCACTTTAGTGAGCCACAACTTAAAACCAACAAAGCTTCAGCTGGTTGTCTTTAGCCAAAACAATCTCAATAAGGAAATTACATATATTCTTGCACTGGTCACCTTCTAGCTAAATTTCTGTTTTATATTCTGGATGTTCAATTACCTTATGATAGTAGGCAAATTTCTTTTTGAATGTCTCGTTTTTTATTGTAATCACCAGCAATTCCTTTGACAGCAGTGAGGGTCTTTCATTTCTTTGTTGAATTTCTATGGGGATATTATTTACAATCCAAGAAGCAGGTCAGTCATTACTTTTTCTTCAGCAAAGGGGTTGAAAGAGTAAAGGTTCTGAACTTAATGCATTGTTGAACAAGTTGTGAACCAATTCAAGCATTCTGGAGGAAAATCTGGAACTTTGAAAAGACTACTGATCCAGCAATATCACTATCAAAAAAAACTAAAAACCTCATAAAAAAGGGAAAGGATCCATGGGTATAAAAACATTTATAGCAGCTCTTTCTGTATTGGTAAAAAAATTAGAAATTGTGAGGATTGCCCATTATTTGGGGAACAGGTGGTTGTGGTATTGGAATGTAATGAAATACTATTGTTCTTTAAGAAATGAGTAAGCAAATTTCAGAAAAGCTTGGAAAGACTTATGAACTGATGCTGAGTGAAGGGTGCGGAACCAGAACATTTTTTACATACAATAGCAGCAATATTGTACAATGATCAACTATGATAGATTTAACTCTTTTCAGAAATACAATGATCCTAGACAATTCCAAACTACTCATGATGGAAAATATTATTCACATCCAGAGAAAGAAGTAGGGAGCCTGAATACAGATTGAAGCATACTATTTTCACATTTTTTTTTCCTCATGGTTTTCTCCTTTTGTTCTGATTCTTCTTTCACAACATGACTAATGTGAAAATGTTTAACATGATTAACCTATATCAGATTGCATGCTACCTTGGGGAGGGAGAAAAATGTAGAACTCACAATCTTTCAAAAATGAAGGTTTATGTTTAACATATATTGAATTGCTTGCCATCTGGGGAGGGGGTGAGGGAGTGGAGGAGGAAATCTGAAGCACAAGGTTATGTAAGGGTCAAATTATCCGTGCATATGTTTTGAAAATAAAAAAATTAAAAAGAATTAGTCAGGATTGCCCAACAAGGGAATGGATTGCTGCATAGAATTCAAGAGCCTCTTGACACTGGAAATCTTTTGAGTAGTTGTTAGGCATTGCATGCTAAAGATTGTGAGGTAAAAGGTTGAACTGATCAACTTCCAAGATCCATTCCAGTTCTAAGAGGAACAGGCACTCTGCAGATATGGAGACAGAGGAATTCAGTTCAGTTCTCAGTTTTGTCATTTAGTAGTCTTAGACTAGTAAATTTACCTATTCCAGCCTGTTTCCTTTTCTGTAAAATGAGTGAGTTGACTAAGATCAGAAATGTCTATCATGTGGCTTGCAGGTACTCCTAAGTGTTGCACATACCAAATTAAAATTTAATTGGGAAATATTTAGCAAAATAAATAAAATATAAAAAATCAAAAATGAATGTTGAAAACTATCTTTACATGTAATTGGAAAAAATATTAAATGCCCCCCCAAAAGAGTATATATACTGGATTGCAAATATGATTTTTTCTTCCATGGAAATGACCTCCAAAAGGCAGTGGCAAAAGGCAAGTGGGGAAGGGGGAAAGAGTGAATGAAGGAAAGCAAGGGACAAGAATCTGCTAAAGTCTAAGTGAAGACTCAGTGACTGGGGTCTTCACTTATTTTAGAGATTTTATCAGTTTTTAGTGTGAATTTATTTCTAATACTTGAGTTTATATCCTAATTTGAAAAAATTTATTTACTTTATTAATATTTGATTATAGGTAACTAGTTTAAATGTGCCATTTTGTTAAGTACTCATTTAACAAAGCAGGTATTATTCTCAACTATTCATAAGATCTTTCCCTGGGGCACAATGATAAATCCTTTGAAGTTTTATTTCTGAGACTTAAAAAAAAAAAAAAAATCTTTGCACAGAACACTTAAGTTTGCAAGATTGGTGATTCAAAGACATTGTCCAACATTCTTTTTTGTATATGCTGGTCTAAACTTTAACTCACGTTTTTGTTGCTGAGAAGACTGAAGGGCTAACTTGATTTGAAGCATCAGATTTCTTCATTCTGAGAATTTGAGAATTCTTCCAATTATGAAATTTTGCCAATTTTTTTCACTAAATGAAAATTTTCAATGACATTCAAATATGGTGCTTAAGGCTATATCTTCTCCATCCTTTTACCCCCAAACACCATAAGCTCCTGATGGAAACTCCCTTCATTAAGGGAAAGCTGCAACTCTGTAATTTGTCATAGAAGGGTTGTCTGGAGGCATTAAGTCTAAATCAAGAGTTTTTGTCTGTCAGAAATCTCCAACATTCCATGGGATTAGACTAAATTTTTTTCTTCTGAGGCTTTCAAAATATTTCATATACTGCCATTTTAAAAAGTTAATCTCTTAAAATTATCATTCACTAAGCTTTTTCTGTGGGGAGCCAGCTGTAAGTCTATAAGCCTGGAGAAGTTTAGGACACATGGCAAGGCCAGTTTCCCAACTAACTCATATCTGAACTCCTTTGGATTATTTACTGACAGTTGACATGACTGAAGTACATATTGAGAGAGAATGCTGCTTCATCCAGCGCTCATGCCAGTTGCTGGCATTTTTCTACTATATTTTGTCATTTTCTGTTTCTGGTGTTTTAAACTCATATACTGTTTTAGATATTTTCCCAAAATTTGCCATATTTTAGCCTTGGGTCTTCTTGATCACCTGAACTTTTTTGATGTGTTTGTTATTCAATCTGCTTTGCTTTTTATTATTTTTGCATTTTTATTTCCAGTACAATTTTATTTGTATTCTTTGTTTTGTTTCTTGATTCTTCATGTAAAATTAGAATTTGGTTATTTGTTGAACATTTTTTCTTGTGCTACAGATTTTTTCTTCTATTTTACCATCTTACTTAAATTTGTTGGCTGATTTTTTTTTTTTGGCAAGGTAGTACTATGAGTCATAGTATGCTTGTTTAAAACCCATCTGTAAGTGAAACACAGATTAGAAGTCCAAAACAACTTTATTATGGTTAACAGAAAACAAGTAGGTTAATTCATCATGAAATAAGGAAGTCCCTTTCTGGTGAAGTAGTTATACGAGGTTACAAAATATGAGGTAAAATATTTTTTTGTCCCAAATCTATTAAAAGACATTATCACACGTTCACTGGTTTTAATTCTGATGAAAATGTTGTCTCTTAATTTATTAGAAAATAAACATTCTTGTCAAGTATTCTAACTAAAGAATTAGCATAAGTGTGAGTAGCATTCTCACACCTAAATGTCTGTACAAATACTAAAGAAAACAGGAAAATGACACATGGAAAAACTGAAAAGTAATATTAGCAAGTTAATTCAAACAGGAAACAATTCCTTGTCTAAGTTGCCTCCATTCTATTAAGTAAATACAACTTTATGACTCTGCTAAGTGTCAAAAGCATATGTACTTGTGAAAGATTAGACAGATGTTTACATACACCATAATCTAAGCATTATCACCAGAAGATCTTTAGTGACAATTGGCTCACAATTATGCCAAATATATGTGAAATCAGTATATGTGGTCCCACAAAATCTTTTAGGCTTGTAAGTTATGAAACACACTCAAAAATTTCTTAAATAATCCTTAACAGACATTAAAAGATAGTTGAGAAAAACACATCTCTTTGGAACTTTTAGAGCTAATGTAACTTTTATTTGAACAAAATAGCCTGAAAATGAGGTATTATTCTAATGAAATATTTTCCATATTTATATCAATTTCACTTTTAATATCTTACAGTTGATACACAGGATTAGTGGAATCTAAAATTAAGCTTTGTACTTAAAAACCAAAAGAAATGGGGAGAAATGCATGTCAATGACACAAGTGATCATTTGAAGTCAGCAAGAAAAGTAATCAAATTAATACTGGTAAATAATATTTGGGCCATTCATATAGAGTAGCATTCATATTTTCTTACATTAAAGCAATTGTACTAATAACAATTTAAGTAAATTCTACATGAAAAAGCTGAGATTTATACAAAGGATAAATTAGGGAGTCATTATTTGCTTTGCAGAACGTTTTTTTATAAAAGATTTACATGATGAAAAACAGATCTTTTAACAGCAGTAGTCCTTAGAGTACTTAAAATATTTGTTTGAAAAAAAAATCTACTTATATACAATTTTAAGCGCATGCCCTCTGTGTAAAGTGAAGCACATAAATTATCATATAAAAGGTCAAAGGCAAAAAAAGGACTAAAATTCTCATGAAGTCATCAAAAGTAAATATGATTATAGTATAATTTAATAATTCTCATGTAGTTTCGGTTTTCCTTCATTTTGGTTTTAAATGGGAATTAAGAGAACTTTGAACCTGTAGATTTACGATCAACCATATAACTGATGTACCAAAGCTTTGTTTGACTTGATTATCATTTTTTGTGTTCCAGTTTAACATTTTTTCTTAGTCTTGAAACTACAAAAATTGGTATATTGAGATGTGATTATTGGTAATCTGGACAGACATCCTTAAAAAAGGATCTTAGCTGAAACTGACACATTTTTGATCCAGTATTGCAGATACACAACATAGATTAAACTTGAAACAAAAAAAGTGTAACAAAAACTTCAATAACAAAAGATACCAGGAATAAGAAGAATTGCTAAGAGTAGGTTAACAAAAAAATGGTGCGATAGACTTTGTATAATGTACAAGTTTTTTTTTTGTTGTTGTTGTTGTTTTGTTTTGTTTTTTAACCTGGAGTTCTGGAATATAATCAAGTAACCAAAATGTTTTTAGTTAGCATAGGTGTCTTAGAAGTATTAGCACCCTTCTTACCCAACAGTAGATGCTAATAACAAACACAACATAATGACAACCCTGTCTAGAAAATGAGTTTACTAAGGAAATAATTACCATTATTTTGCCTAGAGAAAATAGGTAAAAATGGATAACAATTTTTCAAGAAGTTGAAAACAGAGTAATCAAGGCACTTAATTTTAACAAGTTTGAAATGACAAAAGTATATTTGGATTTTCTTTCATAAACACTTCTCACTCAAGACTATGAACATTGCTTATTTATTTATTTTATAATGCTAGGCACATATAAAGGAGAAGTCTTATTACCACATAAAAAGAAATTGTAAAGTCACAAGTGAAGATATTATTTCATAGGTAGAAATCAGCACATGGATTTGCTACTTCCACCCAAAGTTTCCTAGATTTTGGTGTGGCTTTAGTATATAGTAAAAATTGAACATAAAAAACTGTCAGTGAATGTCCATCAATCTCTTCTGTTAAAGAGCTCAGTTTTTCCTTTTTAATAGCTGCTGCATGAAAAGATTTTCTTAAAATTCAAGTAAAACTGTATTTGAACCAAAGAATCTGCTTAAGAAAGCAGTATTAGTAGAAGAAAAATTTTATTATAACTTAAAAAAAACTCAAATCTACTGAGTGCCACGTAAAACAATGATCAGATCAATGAAATTAATGAATAGATCCATAAAAGCTAATTTTTCAATGCTACACTGGGAGGTCAATTTCCTATTAACTATTTTTTTATTCTTTCTTTAATAGTGGTATAGATTGCTTTTGACATCCTTAAAGAACATATTATATAGGATTTTTTTTTTACTATATGGCCTGATACTCCTGTGCAGTAAAGCATGTTAGACAATATTTGTCCAGTTAAAAATTCAATATTGTGTAAAACATAATGTGAAACTTACTACCCAGGAAGTACAAATATTTAAACTGAAGTACATCACCTAAAGATGCTAAAGCATTACAGAATTGTACATGTAAAAATGAAGACTAATGAAACTGATTCCATGTTCATAACTCCATCAGTTCTTCAACACTGAATGCACTCAGTATTTGTTAGCTAGTAAAATACATGATTTTTCAAAAATATATTCATAGAAGATTTCTCCTAATGTATTTAAGGGTAGTGATGTAATTTTGGCACTATTCTAATAACTAAAAACTTTGAAAAGATTTTGTATAAGACTATGAAAAATATTATATATTTATCTTTACATCCTGAAAATATGTCTACAGGTTGCCACTGCTCATAAAATTTTTGATGACTTAGCAAATATTGTAAGCAATTAAAATATAACAAATTTAAAGAGATTACAAGATGAATTGTGGACTCTAAAAATGATAAATCTATAAAACTGATTTAAATTATCAGTTTTCAGTACTGATGTTTATAGAAGATCTTATAATGACAAAGAATTTATTTGGAGTTTTTTGAAATAAGTAACTATGAGTGCATAGATGTGGTAAAGAGCAGAGAGCATGAGTAATTTTACTATTTCTAATGCATATGCAGTCTTATTTCAGGCCAGGTTAAATTTAGGTACTCAATTTTCTTTAATGGAGACAAGTTAAGACAAAATTACTTATACCATTATGGTAGCTGGCAACAGATTAAGTTGCATGAAAAATTCTGACAAGAAACATCCAAGCAGATTTTATTTCTAATACTTATATTTGCAAATATATGATAATAGCCTTTGAAATGCATAATAAAAATGTAGGCAGCAATAATTATTTTTATCATGATCAAACTGGCATTGAATGTGTGATCATTTTGCTGTGACAAAAAAAGGTTAACTACATAATAATACAGAATTAAAACATTGTATTATGCATAGATATATTGAGATAGTAATGTACTCATAAGCAATATTTAAGAAAAACCAAACTATTTGTATGAATATCATAAATATTTTGATTTTGGACATTAGAAAGAACAAAGCTTCATGTCACTTTAAAAGATTACTTCCCTTTGTCTAATGCCCATTTAGAACTATGCTATTTATCTTTACAGCTACTGCTTTCCTTAACTCTTTATTGTAAGGATTAATAAAGTTATATACCATGGTACACAGTAAAAGAATAAATCCCTTATAGACCAACTGTACTATATAAAGGTTTTACTACATGTAATGATGTTTTGACCTCCAGTATATTCAAATTCATGTAAAAATGGAGTTCTAATATACTTTATTTAGATAAACATCCATGGGGAACATATGATAATATTTTATAAAGTAAAATATGGAAAAACCAATGCAAAAGAAAAATATGTTACTGTTGATATTAACATCATAAGTTTTGATGTTATATTGCCTATAAAATTCTGGGTCTGGTAACAAAGCAAGGGGGAAAAAAACTTTTTAAATCCCCACACTTTGATTTGCAAAATAATACACAAGTAGGAAAATAGCATCTCATTCCTCTTCATGTCAAATCAGTCTTTGAAAAGAAGGCTTTGCTATTTTTCAGGACTGGAAGGATATCACAGTATTAATTTTATATACAAAGTAGGATCTATTCCAGTATACTCTAGTGAAATAATTCACATATGGAGAATAATTAATTTTGATCTCATGGCAAAATCGTCCATATTTTGAGTAGGTAAAACTGTCTCCTTCTTCACAAACCACCTATATCAAAAGATACAAAACAGCAAATTAAAAATACTTCCTTCAGTTCTAGGGGAAAATCAAATATAAATAGCATAATTTTCAGTAAATACTACATCACTGATGTACACAGGTTATATGCCATTTTAATATTAAAAACTGACATTTTAAGGCACTTTCAATTTACAAAGAATTTTACATTTATTATCTCATTTGATTCTGCCAACAATCCTTTGGGGGGCGGGGGTAAGCATTATAAGTAAAATTTTCATTTTATGGAGGAGAAAACTGAGGCTTATGACTAATAGGATGAGAGACACAATTCAAACTCCTATTTCTCCCGACTTCAAGTCCAGCATTCCTTTTATTAAACCACATCATCCCCTTATTAATTTTCAAGAGTAAGCTTTAATTTGGTCACCAAGGCATAGCTACTATATAAGTTAATGAACATTTTGGCTCCACAACTGGACTGCTGGAACCAAAATTATTTCTTTAGTTTCAAAATTAAGAAAGCCAAAGACTACATAGTTTTCTGATCAAGTCAGCTTTGCTACTCTTCAAATATGACTAGAAAAACAAATGCTGAGAAATGGCTCTAAGTTTAATTTTCTACTTATATAGTTACTGTCAACTCTTAATGACCTGAGTAAGGAAGCAAGATTGCAGCTTATCCAAGACAAATCTTTAACTTTAACTAAGGGGTCAGGGATGAGGGGTAGTTATGGAGACAGTTTATTTTATACTCTATTCTCCTTTTTGGACTCTTACAGACTCAACTTAGGTCCATTATGAAAGACATTTTAAATTATAACATTTAATTATCTGCTCAAGATGAAATAAAGTGAGAATGAGAACAAACTGAAAAGGCAAATATGCTTAGGTTAGAATTTTGTACAATCTCAGGGAAATAAGATTCATAGTCAAAGTGTAAAAGAGGAAGGAATTGAGAAGATAGAAATACTGGTCAATTTTTCAGTCCCGCATAAATAGGAACTCTCCAATATGACTTCACTATTTTGAAGTAACTGACAACTGACTTAAAGAAATGCTTTTTAATAAGATGCCATGTTAAGTGCTTATTACTGAAGTCTTCGTGAATTGTTACAATTTCATCTTGTCATTTAAAAATTCAAGGCCATAATTATAAGTAATGTTATACATAAATAAACAAGGTGAATTGAATCCAGTTGATATAGAGCTTTTCTGACAAGATGATTCTGAGTGTGTCCTCCCAGAGAATCCTACATAACAGGTATCCCAATTTCCCTATTACTTTTCAATGCCAAAAAGTTTTATTGCAGACTAGGATTAAAGAAAGACAAGTAGGAATAAAGAAATGAATAAATCACATTAGCACTCCAAGTCAAATTCATAATCTCAAGTAATAGTGACAAACATTTTATATCTTTGCTTATATTTTAAGTATAATTTTTAAAATTTTTTAAATTTCTGAAAATCAATTTTTGAAGCTTATTTCTTTACGTAAAGATAAATATATGTATTCAGTCTTCCAAAAAGTTACTTACATGGCCATTTGCAATATCCAACAAGTCTTTAACTCTACATCCTCTCATGGTTCCCACCTCATTGCAGATAGCATCTTCTACAATCAAGTAGTTAGCTTTGTAGGATGTAAGTATCTTATAAATATCTTCAGCGGACCTCTTTGAGTAGATTTGATAAATCTATTGGGTAAGAGAATAAAATAATTATGACTTCAAAATGTATGACAATATCAACTATTCGATACTTACATATTCAGCATCTCTGTGCCTAGGTCTGTGAGGGTCCAGAAGCACTCTACATATACCTTCTGCCAGTAATAAGCTTGTATTTGTGGGAGAAGACTAAGAATTATGAGTTGGCAAAAAGACTTCAATTTTGTTCAGAATATAATTCCTAGGGTTAGAAGTTAGAACAAGAAAGGATTTACAAATAATCTTTTCCAATATGTTTTTAGAGTTTATTCGTACATAATTTGCATTTAAGTTTCCTGACAGCCAGGGTCATTATTTATTACTATGTTTTTTATATGCTACATACGGTACTTAGCCAAAGAGGAGTTTAAGAAATTGTGGTTAACTATTTATTGAGAAAAAATACTGAAATACTATATTCCAAAGTAATCCATAAAGAAAAGAATGAAGAAAATGTGGTAATGGTAGCAAGCATTAATCATTTAGCAGAAAGAAAAACAAAATTCAACAGAGATCTCTTTCATGCTTTCTCCTGGAAATGTAATGCTAAATACCCAAATTTCAGTCATTTGATATTTTTTGAAATATAGAGAATGACGTCTATATTTAAAAGGTAATATGGGCACTGTTATAAATCACACTTATCTTAAGATCGGAAATGCTTCTACACACAATAATTAAAAAACAAAAATTAGTTTTGGAACACTAGGTTGGATAGTCAGCATATGCAGGTTGTAGTCACGGCTATAGGAATTTGGAAAAACTCCTTAAACTTTTTTGAGTCTATTCTTCTGAAGAACCTGAAAAATCCTCTTAAAACTTATTTTCTTTCTTACCATTTACTTCTTAACTCCAATTGCCTTGCATTCTCCTTCCCCTCTCCCCCAAATTCTTTATTCCAATCACACTGACAGACTCTAGATAAGCTCTAAACTTGAATTCTAAAATTCTAAAATCTATTAAAATTAATTCAAAGAACTTAAATTAAACAATAATGAACTGGGATAGTAGAATGGAAAAGAGAATTGAGAGAAAGAAAATAACTGAATGTTCTGAGTAAGGAAGGAAGGAGTAGAAGATGAGTCTAACCTAGTTTAAGTGGAAAGAAGGTGATATCATTAAAAAAAAAAGTGAAAAACAAAAAGAAAAGATGATTATTGAAGTGAAGAGGAAGGTAACTGATTTTAAAATGTAGACTTTGGAAATGTAGCCAAACATATAAATCAAATGCCTGGTAATAGACTTGAAATTTGGGCCTGAAAAACAAGAGTTTGGGGTTAGCAATTTAAACTTGTTTTTATTCATTAGTTTTAGTCATATCTGACTTCTTCATTCCATTTGGGATTTCCTTGGCAAAAATATTGGAATAGTTTGCCATTTCCTTTTCTGGCTCATTTTACATAAGAGAAAACTGAGGCATATGGGGTTAAATATCTTGCCCAAGATAACCCAGCTTGGAAGTGTATAAGGCCAGATTTGAACTCAGCAAGAAGAATCTTCCTGACTATAGGTCCAGCACTCTATCCATTGAGCCACTTAATTGCTCTAATTTGAACTTAGGTGATTATTAAAGCAATAGTAGTAGGGGGAGAAAAATCTAGAATTTAATCTAATCAAAGAAATATTTATCAAATGCTTACCAGGCACTGGGGGAGATACAGTATTTAGGTAACATAGTCCTCTCTGCCCATCAAATTTATAGTCTGGTATGTAGATAAAGACGGAAAATAAACATGAATTATAAAGCATAAATACATGTACAGAGATTTTTTCTTTTAAAGTATTAAGTGGGATATTATTGGGAAAAAATTGTGACTGACAGGAATAAGTTAATCTTCCTAGAAGAGATGGTATTTAAAATGAATTTTATTTTTAATTTTTATTTTATTTTTTTTTTTTTGCTGAGGCAATTAGGGTTAAGTAACTTGCCCAGTATCACACAGCTAGAAAGTGCTAAGTGTCAGAGGCTAGATTTGAACTCAGGTCCTCCTGACTTCAGGGCTGATGCTATATCCACTGTACTACCTAGCTGCCCCTAAAATGGATTTTAAAGAGAACAGATAGGAATTCAATAGGCAAAGAGAGAGGAAGGAAGGAAGGATATTTTGGCTTTGAAAAAGCTTGATCAAAGGTCTAGAAACTGAAAAATACAATGTTTGGGGAGATAGAGACTAATCCAATTTAGTTGGAACACAGAATACATGGTCCTAGCCATGTATTATCTTGTAATACTAGATAATTTGAGGAAAGAACATTTACAAGTGGGGGATCAGGACAGGTTTCCTATAGGAAATGGTACACAAGCTGGATTTTTAAAAAACCTAGAGATCCTAAGATACACAGAAGTGAGGAAACAATACATTTTCAGCAGAGGGAACAGCTTTTCAAAACTTAAAAGTAAGGAAATGGAAAACCAAGTTCAGAGACTTTTAAGCAAGTAGGTTAATTTGAACATTTGGGTATATAAAGGGCAGTAAAGTAAAATATAAAAATAAATCTGGAAAGATAGGCTAAAATCAGATTTTGAAGGACTTTAAGTATTAAACTAAGAAGTTTAAATTTGATCCAAGAGGCAATAGTTGTTAAAAAAAATTTTTTTGATGACTATTATTTAATTTATTGTATACACCTATTGGAAGAATTAATTTATGTTAAAAGCAAATAGGTCCATAGGACCCCCCTATTCCTGACCAGATAAGATGATAGAAAACTTAACATATAATTAACCCTTTTGGCTCTGTTTGAGAGACCCTCTGGAAAGGCCTTTTTAGAGAGACATATTAAACATAAGAATTTGATGGGAATGTTTATAACTTATCTTTCATTGAAATAACTATTTTTATAAACATTTTATATTCAATCAAAAATGCTATAAATGTCTTTGCAATTCTCCATCTTTGGGATAAAAAGGATACAATTTCAGAGTTGCAAAATTCTGGAAGAGTTACACAGTTTAAGATTAAAAGGTTTCAAAGTTAGCTTCTATTCCCCATTTCTACTATCTTTAACATAAAACTGTTACAGCAAATGAATGTTTCCTCAGCAGGTACTCATCACAATTAGATGGAATATGAATTTACTGGCCCTATCCTCCTCAACTTTTCATTCAAAAGTTCTGATTCTGTATTAAACCCATTAAATCAATTTAATTAAAATTAAATCAATTAAATTAATATCAAGATTAAATCTTGATAAAAGTTTTCTAAGGCTACTCACAAAATATACTTTGCATTACACATCTACAAGACTATCTAACTCATCCGAGGCCATGGACACAGGCAGAATCTTGACATTCATGGATGGAGTTCTTAAAAGAACTGAGGCCCAAGGGGTGTAGGCTTTATTTGAGTTTGCTGAAATCCCAGGTCCCCTGCATTAGTGTGCATGCCAGAAGACAAAAGATGAGAGCCTTTGGAACATCAAATAATCTATGTTAAGGAGCTTATTCCTAATGAACCCAGGAAATTTTTTTAAGTGAGTCTTTTTTCAGAAAACTGGTCTGTGGTCATTCCTTTTTCCAAAAACAAAAAGCTTCTACTATAGGATGTTACCAACCCTCTTGTAAACTACTGTGATCACATCTAGGATAAGACTTAAGCAGTGGTCTTGGTCGACCCCTACAGTGTGCTTTAAGTCCTGAAAATGATCAAAGCTTAAATTTTAATTTCTTCCTTGCTCTGGTTGATAACCCATCTCCTACTATGTCAATCCTGAAATAGCAAAAAATCTACTGTTTTATGCAAGATACAAAATAATTAGGAATAATTAATTCTAAATAAAAAATTCTAAAAATTATTCATTAAATAATTTAATATGCATTAAATATTAATAAATTAATTCAAATTTAGCTCTGAATTATTTATTTCCAAATTAACAACTGGATATAATAAAATAAAAAGCCTCCAGATTCTGTCATAGAAATGGCTATGCAGGTCTAGCAATTGCTTCTGCATGAACTGTTCGAGTTGATAGAATTTTACAGAGAAGATCCTCAAAATGATTTCAGTAGACAACCTTTAAGCCACAGTCATATATAATCTTCACCCAAAACAAAGATTGTTCTTCAGGCATATGTAGTAGCAGTATAGCAATAAGAAAAGATTGTCCTTGATAGTATCCAATATTTTTTTTTTTATCGTGGATAACAAAGCCTTGCAGATTTAATAAAGAGATTCTTGACGATCTATATCTCCTCTATTGTCTTTGAAGTGATTATGTACAAAAAATGTTAAATGAATTTGTTTCATATTGTAACATTCTCCTTTGTAATAAGAATTTGACACTTATCTAAATAGTCTGGTTGTCATAGCAGGCCCTAGTTAAACTGCCATACCTCTGCCCTTCATGCTTCTGGAACTCCAGTCTTCACCAGAGTAAGCAGCCCTTTCAGCTAGCTGTTACACCAAAGTTATTGTGCCATTTCCCCAGCAATTCTCCCCATGAATATAAGACCTTCTCAAGATAATACTTGGACACATCACCTATATCATTTGAAAATTCATTATCACTCTCTTCTTCTGGTTCATTCTCCTGTGACAACACTAGTTGGAATGACTGGTTCTTTCTTCTCAGAAACTTCTGTAGAGTCACTACTACCTCATAGATGGCATCTCCAGCCCTGGTATGAGCTCTTTCTTCGTTCAGACTGTTTGAGTTTCCTAAAGAAAATCTCAGTGAAAGTCTTACTGCTTAAGTACCAGAAGTGCTCTCTGTATATGGGCACCAACATCCTTAGCAGGAAGTGGACTGGAGTGGACTGGCTCCACTACTTTGATGACCATATCCATGGCTACAGTCATGAACACACTTTTATTGTTAAGATTTCTGCGTTAAGTACCAAAAATGTAGGTATGTTGGAGTTTCACTTTCTGGTAATAACATAAGCTCTTTCATCACAGCTCTTTCCTATGGATTTGATATCCAATATATGTATGTCACTGTTCTTCACTTTTTGATCTGAACTGAGTAACATTCCAAAATATCTTTCAATTACTAGTTCTTTGTTGCTCAGTTGTTATACTGTGATTACAAGCTTCTTTTCAAATCCTTGTCTCAAATTTTAATTAAAATTTCTCTTTATCCTTAGGCATAGGACTGCCATTTCCTTTTACACCATCTTCTCTGACTTCCAAAGAGACACTAAAGTTAAATAAATCATTATTTGGGGTAGGGAAAACAGAGTCCTTTATATCTGACACTTGCCTGGAAGAATGTTTAAAAAACTGTATAAAATTCTGCTGACTGCTTCTTGAATATCACAGGAGAAAATGTGTATCTGAAAGTCTTCTCTCCCATGAGAGTTCTCTGTAAATGTGAAACAATCACTTTCTGTTGTCCTATCATAGACACTTGGACAAAAGTATATTTTGTAGACTTAGAATAAAGCAATTTCCATGTTGCAAGGTTGGTTTATTATTTCTATAGAGCTTTCTGGAACATCTGGCATGTAAAAAGTGACAGGGAACAGAAACTGGCTTGAATATTTCATGGTTGCTGTTGTTTATAAAACTTCTACTTCATTTCTATGAGAAGAAACATTCATACAACCTAAGTAAGTCAATTTATTAAATAAAATACAATCTTCCTCTGGTGGTTCACTGAGAATGGAAACTTTTGTATTATAAGCAACCCATACTAACTGGAGAGAAGGACTATTTGCTTGTTTGGCTGAAACATTGGTAAACAAATGTTCATACATTTCAGTCAGATTTTCACAATTAAGAAAGTGGTTTTCACTTTTTTTTTTTTTTTGGAATTCCTCAGTATCTCTTCCATTGCCTTAGCTCTAACTGTTCATCATTGGAGACTATTTTGAATTGAGGTTTTCATTATCTTTTGTAGAAACATTATTTGCTTGCTAAGGTACCAAAACAAATTCTTCACTCTTTAGTGTGGTCACAGAATCAAATGACCCACAAACCCATAATGAAGCTCTGACCTCCATTTCAGGACTGCAAACTTCTCTTGCCACATATACCTAGCCCAAACATGTGCAGTGGCAATCTCAACTCTTCATCCTCAGCTGCAGTGCCCTCCTGCCTCAGCCCAGCCTGTTCATTATGCTGCCCCGGGGAAGAAGAAGAAAGAAGTAAGGGAGGGAATCCAAGTGAGCATGACGGCACTAAAAATTCTAATAGAAAGAAATGACATTGACCAGTGCTTTGGGAATATTCTAAGAAAGAGGAAAGAGAATCTAGAGATCTAGTTAAAAGGATGATTCAATAATCTGAGAAAAGAAAGCATGATGGTTTACGAGATTAGATAGGAAGTCAGAAATGAGATATGAGGAGGTAAAACTGACACAACTTGGCAGGAATCTATTAAAGTAGTTCATATGTACAGTAATGGGCAGCTATTTGAGGTTATTGTCAGAAGAGAGAAGGAAAGGATATGAGATATTCTGAAGTATTAGAATTTCAATCTGTAAGCATTTATTAAGTTCCTACTGTGCACCCACCAGATAAAAACCCTAGGCCATGATTACTCATTTGAACAGTAAGAGTTGGGAAGGATCAATGAAAATAACACATGGGAGATTATTGCTACATCAAGGAAGATAGTGTAGAAAAATGAGAAAAGGGTTATAAAGAGTCTAAGACTATTCCTAACTATATAGGGTAGAAATAGGATGAAGAAAAATTAAAAATAAAAAAGGAATGGTTAGAAACTATAAAATCATAGAAGGAAGAAGTGTTTTGTTATAGGTGCAACCTGCTAGTGGCTGTTGGGTGTTATGGGAGCCACCCACTAGTGGCTGCCAGGGATCTGATTCTGATCAGCAGAACAGATCCCTTCATGTGAGAAGATAATAACGATACAAGGAAACTGAGCGGCAATTGCAATTCTCTGACCTCTCTCCTCTTCTCTCTTGTCTTCAATTTATTTCATTCCCAATTCACAAGCAACATCTGCATCAGTAAAGGCTGCTTTACAATTCCTTCAAGTGTGTTATATTCACAGATGTGGGGGAGTGTCCTTTCAGACTTAGGTGTGGTCCTTAACAGTGTTTCAAGAAAATGTGGATGACAGTGCCAAATTCTGTATAAGTCAATGAGAATGAGAAGGGACAAAATATAATGGGAATTCATGATGAAATAGAGTTTACTGGTGATTTTCCACAGAATATCAAGGGTGAAAGAGATTTTAAAGGGTTAAACGAGTATATAGTAAGAAGTAGCAAGGAGGGAAAAGAGCTTTTTTCTTCTTCAGAAGTTTGATGATAAAAGGAAACTGAAAGATAGGATGAGAAGCCATTCTAATTAAAGATAGATTTTCTATGTTTGTATTTTTTTTTAATTTGTTTTAGACAAGGAGGCTGAGGCCTTTCTTTAGAAAAAATGAGTAGTAGAGACTAAAATGCAACAGAGGAAATAATAATCCCTTACCCCTTTACCTTCCTACATGTTTCCAGTTTACCAAAGCTCCTTGAATATTTCTGTGGATCTATGAGCTAATTCATGCAGGCAAGACCATCCTGCAAGAATACACATCTAACTCTTCCATTCCTATTCTATATTATATCACTCTTCATGCTCTCATAAATTTACCATAAGAAGTCCACCAAACATGGTGTCTACCTTGTGTCAGCAATAGTGCACACAAACTATCCACTGGTTATCTTTTGCTCTCATTATGTGATTAGCCAATCTTTTGTTTCCAGTATTTCAGTGAAATCTTTTACACAGAACAGCACATTTAAGAGGTGTTAGCTGAATCAAGATTAGACTAAATATTTTTTTTGCTGAGGCATTCATCCTCAATGATTAAGTGACATGCCCAGGATCACACAGCTAGGAAGTGTTAAGTGTGAGGCAAGATTTGGTATGGCACTCTATATTTTGTAATTTTTTATTTTTAATGTATAGCTGTTCATACACGATGCATCTTTCCATTACCCAATTTATACTCAACTTCTATTTTTCATAAACTGAAATCATATAACTCACTGCCAACATATGAGTGGAACACTGTTGTTAAAAAGATGGAGTACATTTTAGGGAGAAGCATGAAATCATTAAAAGAATTGTATTATTCCAGAAGGCAATTCAGTCCATTCTTTCTTCTTCTGTTCAATTCATGAAATTGGCACAAAAGACCATTACATTGAATTCCCAATCCCTATATTTATGCACACCTGCATTTTTGATTTCCTTCACAAGCTAATTGTACAATATTTCAGAGTCTGATTCTTTTTGTACAGCAAAATAACGTTTTGGTCATGTATACTTATTGTGTATCTAATTTATATTTTAATATATTTAACATCTACTGGTCATCCTGCCATCTAGGGGAGGGGGTGGGGGGTAAGAGGTGAAAAATTGGAACAAGAGGTTTGGCAATTGTTAATGCTGTAAAGTTACCCATGCATATATCCTGTAAATAAAAAGCTATTAAAAAAATAAATTAAAAAAAAAAAGAAATTGGCACAAAAGTACATTAATAGTAAAGAAGTATTTTAATTATTAATAAACCTGTAGGAACTTCTTTCCTTGCCAGAAGCACAGTAGTAAATAACCTTTTGATTTATCTTAGTGATAGTTCATTTCTCAAAGGTTAGAAGCATCAAAGTAAAAATGCTAATCTGTATTTTATTATCACTAAAATTGGTTGCCAGAGTGACCATTTGTCTTCTAATATAATGCCAGGCACTGTGGTAAGTACTTTACAAATATCTTTTTTTTTCTCATTACTTTATAAAGCCAAGTAGCTTAATATAGATCAAGATTTTGGGAAAGTTAATTCCAAAGAATTCAGAGGCAGGCTAGCTGTGATCTTAATTATTAAAATCTTAGAAAAGAAGTCAATCCAGGAGTGACAAAACTTCAAAGAATCAAATTCTGAAAAAAGGGAAACAAAAGCATTAAGGAAGAAAAAAGAATTGTCTTAAGAGATCAATGAGAACGCACTGGGAACATACTCATGAATTTGGATATATCAAGAGGAAAAGGAAAATCAAAGAAAAAACAACATGACTGCTTGGAGAAAATGAGACAATGATCTTTGACAATACGGAGAAAAGTACAACTCCTAGAGGCTTATGAGATTTTTGTTCTCTGTCAAGCAGAATGGCCTTTCATTGGAAATGATAAGTTGATAATAAGCTTAAGTAAAAATACAGTAAGAGAAAACCTAGCTGACCTTGATGAATTCAAACTACCTGACCCAGAACTACAGCCCTTAGGCATTGAAAATGGAGAATAAGCTTGTTGAGCCAACTGTCCATGATACTCGGAAAGATCATAAGAATGGAAGAGAGTGCGTACAGAATCAGAGAAAGGCAAATGTCCCCATATTCAAAAATGAGAAAAGAATAAAGTTAATATACCATAAGGCAGTGAGTTAAGTCTAGAACAGCACATTTAAGAGGTGTTGGCTGAATCAAGATTAGACTAAATATTTTTTTTTTTTGCTGAGGCTTCCATCCTCAATGATTAAGTGACATACCCCGGGTCACACAGCTAGGAAGTGTTAAGTGTGAGGCAAGATTTGAACTCAAGTCCTCCCGACTTCAGGTGTGGCACTCTATCCACTGTACCATCCAGCAGCCCCTAAAATTATTTCTTAATAGATTACCACTCTTTCTCTGTCTCTCTCTCCCTGAATCTGTCTCTGTCTTTCTCCCTCATTTTTTGATACTGTTACTAAGCTGGCAGATTGAACAAATGCAGGTTTACCAAGGGATTTTAGCAAAGTGTTTGATAACAGTATCTCACACTTGTGGAAAAATGTGTAAAGATTTAGAGAATGATACAATTAAACGGATATGTAACTGGATGAATTGCCAGATTCTTAAATAACAGCTCTAATGCTTCAGTGTCAGCATGGACATGATAGAAAATTTCCAATAAAATGCCCAAGAACAATGTGTTCTTGCTTCTTAGATCTTTTCAGAACTGTTTTAATAATAAAGAACTTAGTAAAGGATAAGCCTTAGTTTTTACTTCTTTAATAGTTTAGTATACCTTGTACTGCCTTAAGAGGAAAAAAAACACTGATTTAAATTTAGTTTTCTAAACTTGTTTTAGGGTTTCCTATTTCTGCAATCAGCCGAACATATGTACATTTTCAGATACCTTAATTAAGGAGTTCTATTAAAATAGGCTTGTGATAAGGAATCAAATGCCCAAATGATTTTCCAGATGGAGAATTGTGAATGTCTTACATTTTCATTTCTCTTTAGAAGATCTTCATCATTGTAAAGAGGCAAATTGGTCACCATCCATCCAGTGCATAACTTAATAACACCCATCAATTGTGGACTCCCTGCAAACACAGCTGCAACTGGAGCCTGCCTTCTGCAAAAACAACATTAATTGACATATTAAACAGACAAGTATAGTTTTTAAAACAGTATTTTATACCAACAGTAAAAGACAGGCAAACTATACATCTTATACAGTAACATTCTTTCTGCTCAGTAATCATAGAAGCAGGGTTGCTCAATGTTATTAGCAAATCTAGAATTTCAAGATGACTTTTAAGATGTGTCTACACAGAAAGAAAGAATAAGTACTGGGGCTACAATCTGAGCTCATATAGTTCGTAATAAGGATTTACACATACAAAATATAATTTAAAAGCACAAAGATCAATTAAAAAATAAAGATGCTTACTTTTGCTCAAAATATTTTGAGAATTCCTTTTTTGGGAACTCCATTGCGAAGTAATGTAATAGGTCACAGAAGACGACTCAGTCTTTGATTAATTATAGGTCTCCCATGTTTTTGCTAAAGAGTATGATATAGCATGAGATACAATATGAGGCAGAGCCTTCCCTGACTCTGAATGACTAAAAAAAATAAAAACCTCAAAACAACAATAAGGATAATTTTTTTTTAAGTTTCATTTTTTTTAAAGCATTTCACAGCAGAAGAGATCCTTAGAAATTATTTAATTCAATATCCTCACCATTATAGATGGAAATACAGAGGCCTAGAGAGACAAATTTACTTGCCTAAGGTCATACTTCTTGTTATTAGAAGACCTGAGATAAAATAGATGACGACTCCCAATCCAGAGCTGTTTCCACAGTACAAGTTTCCTCTCTTAGTTCAGGCATCTGAGACCAATGACAAATCTAATTCAATTTTACAAATAATTTATTAAAAGCTTTTTAGATATAAGGTACTCTTTTGAGCAATTCCAACAAATACTGTGTAAGGGACAATTGTCATTTGGATGTACAAATTATGATTTGTTTGCTTATGAAAAAGTAATTACATATAATTTTTTTTTTTGGTCTACTGAATTCTAAGCTGCTAAAATGGGCAAACAGTTACTTGGTTTTCTTCTTACATTATCACAGTGTCTGGTATGAAGTAGATATTAATTAAAGATTAAAGACTGATTTTTAAAAATGCCCCAGGGTATGCAAATTGAGCACCTTTTAAACTTTTATTCATTGCATTCTTTTCCCATTTCACAAATTTTGTTTTTCAGTGAATGGTGTCTTTTTCATATCTCTTTTGTAAGGCATTATATACTTTTTCCATTCCTTCTTGCAATGATCTCATTTCATTTCTCCATTTTTCTTCTCTTTTGAGATCCTTTATATAATCTTCCATGAAAGCCTTATGAAATGGGGACTAGTTCACGTCTCCCTTTGAGGCTTCTTCTGGAGATGCTTTGTCTTTAGGAACCTCAGGATTTGAGGTCTGTTCTTCTCTCTCTCCATAAAAGCTGTCTATGGTGAGAGGTTTTTTTTGGCTTTTTATTCATTTTTTTTAAGGCTTGAGGTCAGTTCAATGAAAAGGAGCTACAGCTGCTTTAATTTGCCTTGGGGAAGTTTTGCTGATTGATTTCCAGTGCTGGGTAATGGTGGCTAGGTCTGGCATTCTTCCTGGGCTCAGTGTTTTACAATTTGCCTTTTGTAACAAATCTACCAAAACACCTGCTTGCCACCAGAACAGAGTTGCCTAAGAGACTCACAGAAGATTCCCAGGTGCATGGAAGTTGCAACGCTCTGACTCCCTGCCCCAGCTTCTTGCCCCATCTCCCTGTGCTCGGCTGACTGTCCCCCAGCCTATTTGAAACAGACCTATTCTGAAGTTCTTCCAAGGTATCTTCTTCTGGGAATGTGTTGTGTTCCAAATATTTGTGGATTCTTTGACTCCAGAACCAGTTTAGAGGCTTATTCTACTGTTAGTTTGAGAGAAGGTCAAAGGAGGTCACAAAAAGTCATGTCTGCTCTCCTCCCCTTCAAATTTCCCACCTTTTAAACTTTTAAACAGCCAAAAGCATTCACTGCTATTAGGCTCTCAGTGTCCATATATGTATATATTAAGGATAACCAGTGGTAAAGGGAGGCTCATAATTTTGCTTGAAAATGATAAACTGGATATTGGAGTTATAAAAGTGGTGATCTAGAGCAAATACAAACTTAAAAAGATGTATATTTTTTAAAAAGATGTTTATCAAAGTTATCTTTTAAAAAGCAGATAAATGTATTATGGTGAATAATAAGGGCTGAACAAATGGTCAAGTTACAGATATCTTAGATAAAGTTCAGAGAGGAATTATCAAGTATATTGAGAACAAAAATGAAGTAAGGTAAGTAGGTTCAAATGGAAGATAAAGACAAAGTTAACAATATGAAGAGAAAGGTAGTATGAGATATCCTTGAACTTACTATATAGCTAGTATGGTATACTGAGATTACTTTAATATTAGCAAATTAGTCTTTCTGTTTCACCTTAGATCCGTGACTTTATTAATGAAGTGAATTCCTGTTGAAAAAGTTCCTTCTAACAAGAGATCCATAAAATCTCAGCAACTTAATAGATTCAGAGATGTCTGGGATACTGAGAAGTTAAGTGACTGGTCATTATGATTCAAACAAAGGACTCCAACCCATATGGTCCTGAGTCCTCTCCTCTTTTTTTTGACAAGGCAGTTGGGGTTAGGTGATTTGCCCAAGGTCACATAGCTAAGTGTTAAGAATCTGAGATCAGATTTGAACTGGGGTTAGCCTGACTCCAGGGCTGAAGCTAAATCACTGCACCATTTAGCTACCTCCATGGTCCTGGTGCTTAAGGCTTGCTTTCCTTACACCGTGTTACATATCTGAAGGGGCATGAATAATAATGAGAACAGTTTATATAAAGTATTCAATAAGGAGAATAAACAAAAAAGATTTGAAGTGCTTCAAAGTTTACAGTGCTAAGTATCATTTTATCTTTACCTAATTTTCTGCTAATATTTTGTTGCATCCAGTCCATAAATCAATAAACATTTCTGAATGGTCTATTCTGTGGTTGGCATTGTACTATTCCTCTTTTACCTCTTCATATGACTTGTCTAAGCACATGGCTAATGCAGTTCTGATCACATCACTCATCCATTAAAAATCCTCCAGGGTCTTCCAATACCACATGAAGTATAAATAAGCTGAGGTTGGTACTCATAGTTGACCCTACCTTTCCAGGCCTAAATAACTTCTGCTGTTCTGCTACATGTCTGTATTGTAGCCAAACTGGGCTCTCATTTCCATTCCTGTCTCACTACCTCCATCCCTGTAGTCTTTGGATATGCTCCTCTATGTCTGGGATAAGCTGCTCTCCCTTCATCCCCTTCTGACTTCTTTAAATGGTCCTTGTCTTAAAGATTCAGCTTAGGAACCACTTCCTCAAGATGTCTTCATTGACTTCCAAAAGTGAAAGTCCTTTCTGCCTACTCAAATTTTCTTTAGCACTCAGTTGGTATCTTGCATTTGTACTTTTCTCATCAAACCTGGATCAAAGTTGTTTGTATATCTTTTCTGTAAAGATCTTTTCCCTTTTTGGACCCTTAGTACCTCCACAGTATGTCTCATATAAAATAGGAACTTAATAAATTTCAACATTTTGTGGAAAAAACAAAACAAAACAAGAAAACCAATTCTATAAGTTAGATAATCATAGTTAACTGACGTTTGGGGAGAAATTATATAAGATAATTTCTTTACAACAATGCTGTAAGGTGTACTACTGATATGGTTCCACATTACAGCCCAAGAGAGGTTAAGTAACTCAACCACAGTCTTTTACTATGATTACTATTTAACACTAGTAAGTATTAAGACCTGGTATCTGAGTCCAGGACCCAAGGTCTTCGCGTCCTATTGCATTATTTTATTACTAGTATATAACAGTTTCACAGAGCTGGATTTAGAGCTGGAGGAGACTTTAGTGGGCCACTAAACAGATGAGCCAATTGAGACCTAAAGAAGTCAAGTGATTTGAGCAGCACTGCACAGGTTATATTTGCTGAATTAAATTACACATTTTACAGAAAACATACTTTTTTCAGATATAATTCAAATTCACAAGTGTAGTATTTCTCAAAGTAAATTAGGTGGGGCATCTAGATGGTACAGTGGATAGAGCACCAGCCCTGAAGTCAGAAGGACCCGAGTTCAAATCTGGCCTTAGACAACACTTCCTAGCTATTGGGCAAGTCACTTAACCCCAGTTGCCTCAGGAAAAAAAAAAAACACCAAAAACAATGTAAATTACCCAAAGAAATATTTATCAAAACTACAAATCCTGATCTTAAAGTTACAATGTTTTGGATCTGAAAACCTGCTTAATTTTTAAAATCAACATGTGAAAATTTCAAAAGTTAAATATATGTAACAATTAACTTTTCAAGTGGAAATATTTTCTTCTGAATCACTCATTGATGCAACAAATGAAAATTAATTGCAACAGTTAAAACACACATAATGTATTTTAAAATAAAATTACATAGGACAAATTATCTTATTTCTGAATTTCAATTCTTACTTTATCCAGGTCATAAGTTCCACTGTATCTGGGTCATAGAATTCTTGCAGTTCTGAAAGTTCTGTCATTATTCTTGGAAAAAACTAAAAGGCAAAGCAAAAGTCCCAAGAAGTATATATAAAAAATTAAAAACTCTAAAATTTTCATAATATTTTAATGGACCTAAGATCTTAAAGAGTAATAGAGAACATAGCACAAATGAACACTGTTTTCACTGAAGCAAATGTCACAGGTCTGTATTTTCTTTCAATAAAATACCTAATTTATCAAGCCTAATTCACATAGGCAAGTCATTTTTATTTTGGACTTTGTATTCAACAAAGGCCCCTAAATAATTAAATAAATAATTATTTATATCCTGTTAAACATATTCAGATTTAATCCTAGTTTCAAATAAATGATTTTTGAAGTTATTAGCAACTTTTTAAAGCTGATACTAAGTTTCATGTATCACTTAAGTCAAGGTATTTGTAGCATTTATATCTTATAGGTAACTAGAAAATCTGGAATTAGTACAGTATTTTATTCTCAATATTATTAATTTTGCAAAATTAATAATATTGAGAATAAAATACTGTACTAATTCTCTTTAACTTTTTAAATGGCTTTAAACTCTTTAAATGGCTTTAGCCTCAGTAAAAATAATCCCTCAATTTTTCATTCCATCTTTACTTTCAACACCAAATTTGTTTTTTCAGATTTATTTCTTATATTAACATAGGTAACACATTTAAGACTATGGGATCAGTGATTCATAAAATCAATTATAAAATAGAATCAGTGGCTTTCCTAAGACATTTAGTTTTCCTTGAAAACCAAAAAATTATGAACTCTATATTATGACTTCTTGTAGGGTAAAATTTTCTAAAAATAGCCACACTTACAAGTTCTAATTAATCACTAATATTTGTAAAATTCATTTGTGTACGGTAAGACCATCTTATACCAAAAATTTTAAGAGCTTCAAATATGGCAAGCTAAGAAAACTCAAGGAAAGCAAATGTTATATTATGAGTATTTTACCAATCCAATTGTTTTGTGACTTTAGGGAGTCTCTCATTTCACTATGTACTATTCTCTATTCTCACATTTTACTGATGGAAGCAGCTTATAGGTATGCTCTAATGAGTAAGAGATATAAGATACTATGTTATTAATGTGTCTTAATTACAATAATAATTTGTTTATCACGGGTATGGGAGAGGTATTGAATATGGGATTTCATTTCATTGGTAGAGGAGATTCTCACATAAAGAAGTTTGATCTACTAATGCAGGTTGGTACCTTCTTTGAAATTAGTCAGCTCATTTATTAGGGGAATAGCTGAATAAGTTATGATATATGAATATAAAGGAATATTATTGTTCTATAAGAAATGATTTCAGAAAAACCTGAAAAGTCTTACATGAACAGATGCTGAGTGAACTGAGCAGAACCAGGAGAACACTGTATATAGTAACAGCAAAATTATGTGATGATTAGCCATGGTTAAGACTTAGCTCTTCTCAGCAATACAGTGATTCAAGTGATCCCCAATACATTTGGGATAGAAAATGCAATCCACACCCAGAGAGAGATGTATGGAGGCTGAATGCAGATTGAAGCATATTCTTTTCAACTTTTATTTTTGTTTTTTTTCTTATGATTTTCCTCTTTTGTTCTCATTTTTCTTTCACAATACAAAATAATTGTGAAATATGGAAATATGCTTAATATGATTGTACGTATATAATCTACATCAGATTGCTTGCTGTTTTAGGGGAAAGAAGTAAGAGAGAGAAGGAGAAAAAAAAACTGGAACTCAAAATCTTATAAAAATGAATGTTGAAAACTATCTTTACATGTAACTGGAAAAATTACTACTGAAAAAAAAAAAACCTTAAGTCTTAATAGTTGTCAAATTCAAAATAGAAAGGGGTAGGGCAGGGGACATTAAACTATTCATAATGATTTCTGCAGGCCATATATAAACTTAGAAAACCATTTTTTAACATGTTTTATTGTAATTTTATTTATTTTGTTAAATATTTTTCAATTGCATTTTACTCTGGTTTCTGCTATGTGTGTGACACCGCTAGTCCAAAACATGGACTAACTGGACTGACTGTCCAATGTCACCCACCACCAGAGTAGAACTTGAACCCAGGTCTTCTTGGCATCTAAGCTGATTCTCTATTCACTATGACAGGCTGTCACTTCAAAGATTAGATATGAACAATAAAACTGATAGTATTAAAAGTGCTAACCACTGCTTTTTAGTAAAGACTATTTTACATACTAGATTATTAAAATTTCATTTCTTACATATACTTGACTAGAATGTTTTTTAAAAGTTGGACTTTGTTTCTATGCAAAACTACTTTGTTCCAAAGAAAGATTAAAATAGAATGGCATAAAATTTTTATTTTATCTTTAAATAAATATCATTTACCAATCAAAAAAAAAAAACCCCATACTAGTATTCGGCATCAATTAATAATATTTTAGTTATACCAGATTGTAGTCTGAAAAGGTTCTAGCCTTTTATTATATATCTCTGAAATTATAAATACCTAGAATTCATCTTTATTCAATATATTACAATGTGGATTAAAAAGCTTATCAATTTCTTTTTTAAAAGAATGATTTTTTTTTTATTTTTCAAAATACATGCAAAGATAGTTTTCAACATTCACCCTTGCAAAATCTTGTATTCCAGATTATTCTCCCTTCCTCTCCCTCTACCCTTTCCTCTAGACAGTAAGTAATCTAAATTAAATTGCAATTCCTCTAAATATTTTCATACTTATCATGCTGTTCAAGAAAAATCAGATTAAAAGGGAAAAAAATAAGAAAAAACAAACAAGGAAGCAAGCCACCAACAACAAAGGTGAAAATATTATGTTGTGATCCACATTCAATTCCTATAGTCTTCTCTCTGTATGCAGATGGCTCTCTCCATGACAAGATTATTGGAACTAATCTGAATCAGGTCATTGTTGAAAAAAACCAAGTCCATGCCAGTTGATCATCATATAATCTTGTTGTTGCTGTATACAATGTACTCTTGGTTCTGCTCATTTCATTTAACATCAGTTCATGTAAGTCTCTCCAGGCTTTTCTGAAATTAGCTTGCTGATCATTTCTTACAGAACCTTCATACCATGATTTATTCAGCTATTCCCCAACTGATGGGCATCCATTCAGAGAAAGCCTATTAAATTTCTACCATAATTTGTTATATTAATTTTTAAATGATGAAAAAAATTCTTACCTCTTTCCATAAGCTGAAACCTATAATAGTAGGTACAGCCATGCTCAGAATAAGAGCCTAAGACATTAAAACAAAAAGGATCACATATCACTAAGCTTTTCACATTCATTTATATTAATGATTATGATGAAAAAAAGGTCTTAATTGCAATCTAAATATTATAGAATCTGAATTTGAAGAGATTTTAGAGGTGATATAGTGTAATTTCTGACGCAATAAGAATTTCCTCTATAATATTCTTGTTACCCTTTACTAGTTAGTCACTTACTCTTTGTTTAAATGCTTCTGTGATAATGAAATTAAACCCTTGAACTGCAATCCATTACAAAAAGTCATCATTTTAATGATATCCTTTCTTATGCTGAATAAAAATCTGCTCCCCCCCCCTGTACTTGCAGTTCACTAGTTGAACATGCTATGATAATTTTTTAAAATGTTCAATCTTTCTTTTACATGAACTTTTTGTCTAGGATATTGTTAAAAGGAATAACTAAGAAACAGTTGTAAATATCTTGACTTACTACATATAAAAATGGAAACTATGGAAAAAACAAGTGAAGCAAAAGTAAAAAATTAGATATCTTCTCCAATGTATGTATGTATATATATATTCAATGTGAATCATTTCATTACAGGTTTGAATACATACCTACTCAGCACATGCCAGTTACTAAAAGTAATAAAAAGCTGATGAGTTAGCTGAAAAGCAGTTGAGTGACAATTATCAATGTTCTAAGATAACACTGCTATAAATTACTTTGGCATGGTTATCAGAAGGTAAGAATCTGATTTTTTTAAACTTCTATTACTGGGCTTATCTAATCTTAGAAACATTATACTAATAACTTCATAACATGACTTGAACTAATTTTTGAAGACTTCTCACATGATTGAATCATTTAAAATTTTTTAAGCTTCTTGTTTTTTAATCTGAGCAATCTTATTCATGCTTATTTTATTCTGTGCTATTCCAATTTCATTCAATAGCAGATAGCTTACAACACAGAACAATAGCAACTCACCAAAAATATTGGGTGTACAGCCCTCAATCGAAGCCACTTGAAAAGAGTCATCCAAAGTTCAGGAGAACATACACCAAATGCTGCAAGCATGCACACATAAGGAGTCCAAAGATACTTCATGCTGGAGAAGAAAAGATGATATAAGGATGAGACACAACTTTTGGAGGAAATGATTTTTTTTTCTGGTCAATACCTGGACTATGATTCTAACCCAGATGACATTGCAAAATAAGATAAGGAATAAATCAAGTCTGGACTTTGTTCATGGGCCACACAAAAACAAATGGGGCAAGCTCACAGCTAGTTTGTTTACTTCTACTATATAGGAAGGCAATAAGGTGGGTCAGTGAATAAAATGCAAAGCAGAGTCAGGAAGCCTTGTCATCTTTCTAAGTCTAAATTTGGCTTAGAAATTTCTTACTGTGTGACCCTGGTCAAATCACTTATCCTCTTTGCCTCAGTTTTCTCATCTGTAAAATGGACTGGTGAAGGAAATGGCAAACCACTCCAATATCCTTGCCAAGAAAATGCCAAATGGAGTGATGAAGTCACACATGACTGAATGATAACAGTTATAGAATCAAATGAGATATATACATAAAACATTTTGCAAACAAAAGTATTATGTAACTACTAGCTATCCTTATTTGTCTAGCAAACCGAATAGCTAGTTATTTCCCAATATTATCTTGCCCTCTCACCACTCTATTTGAGTAAGACATCACTCACACTAGGAAGGTATATCTTTACACATTTAAAATTTCTCTCTGCCTCTTAAGTCCAGGTTTTAGTTCTTCTATGGAGCCTTCCTTAATGCCCATGACTAAAAGAAATTGTCTTACATTTATTACAATTTCTCAGAATCTTTCCTGTGGACTTAGATATTCTCTTGATTCATAATCATTTGTGTATTTTAAAGATATCAAACTTATCTTGTGCAAACCTCCCAAGTATAGCTTGAATCAGATTAAATTGTAATTGGGAAATGTCTGAAATAAATAAAATTATAATGCAATATGGTCATGATAATTTGTGGTTTTCTAAGTCAAATGTGCAACCGATATTGGCTGTTTCTATTTGAGTCTGAAACCACTGGTATATGTACCCCCTTTGACTAGATACTTTTTTTTTTTAAGAGCAATGTGTTTTTCCATATTTATGTGCTTAGTGCTGTGCACATGGTAGATACTTAATTCTTGTGAAGCTAAATGATTTTCTGTAAGGCTTAGTAACTGATTGTATAGAAGGAAAAAAGGTGAAAATGATAAAAATATAAGGATATGAATAACGGAAGCATCACTTAAAAAATTCAGGTTAATTAAGCAATTTTGGAAAAATTTAGTTTAACATTAACATCTGAAAATCCACTGTGCTATCAAGCACATGTTAAACAGAATGTACATGAAAAATGATTAGGCAAGTGAAGACTACAAAATAAAACTTTATCTAAATAAGAGATAGTAATTTATAAAAGAATGAAGAGTACTCTATTAAATTTCATAATGCTGAATTGAAGATAAACATTCCAAGATGTATTCCTAGAAATCATGAGAATTTGCAAGATTTTACTTGCATAAAATTATATACACTTTCCAAAGTGTATTTGTGCCAAAAGAGAAAATTAATTCATTTTAAAAATAACAGCGACACTAGGTTTATATCCCAAAGAGATCTTAAAGGAGGGAAAGAGACCCACATGTGCAAAAATGTTTGTGGCAGCCCTCTTTGTGGTGGCAAGAAACTGGAAACTGAGTGGATGCCCATCAATTGGAGAATGGCTGAATAAATTATGGCATATAAATGCTATGGAATATTATTGTTCTGTAAGAAATGACTAGCAGGATGATTTCAGAGAAGCTTGGGAGAGACCTACATGAACTGATGCTAAGTGAAATGAGCAGTACTAGGAGATCATTATACACAGCAACAACAAGACTATACGACGATCAATTCTGATGGGCTTGACTCTCTTCATCATTGAGATGATTCAAACCAGTTCCACCTGTGCAGTGATGAAAAGAGCCATCTATACCCAGAGAAAACCATGGGAACAGTGTGTGGAACATAACATAGCATTCTCATTCTCTCTGTTGTTGCTTGCTTGCATTTTGTTTTCTTTCTCAGTTTTTCCTTTCCCTTCCTTCTTGATCTGATTTTTCTTGTGCAACAAGACAACTGTATAAATATATGTATAAATATATATATTGGATTTAATATGTATTTCAACATATTGAACATGTATTAGAATACCTGCTAGCTAGGGGAGGGGATAGGGGAGAGGAGGGGAAAATATGGAACAAAAAGTTATGCAAGGGTCAATATTGGAAAAATTACCCATGCATGTTTTGTAATAAAAAGCTTTAATAAAAAAAATTGTTAAAAAAAAAAAAGGCTAAAATTAAATCCTTCTATCTCCCTGAAAAAAACAAACAAACAAACAAACAAAATAAACTTGCACTTACCCTTCTAACACCATTGCAAGAGAACCCAATAAAATAGTATGAATTACATGATATACTATTTCTGGTCTTTCTCCAATTCGACCATCTTCAAGGGTAACTATTTCTTTTAAGGGTTTGCCACTGTGGAAAAAAATTGGATTTTTATTTCTTACAAATTCATATCCAAAAAAATCAAAGATATTTGGCCTTCTTTGAATCAAGCCATATCTCAACTAGTTAACTTCAATCAAAGAAATATCAAAGACTCTTTGAGTCTAAACAGATCTTTTGTTAGTGAAATATCTACATTTTCTAGCCTTAGCCATTTAATTCAGAGAGTAGACTTCCAAGGTTTTTCAGATGATTTCCAGAGAATGCCACCTGTTTTACCTGATTCTAACCTGACTCGAGAAGAAACCAATTCAGAAAATATAATTTTTGAAAAGCTTTTATGACTTCTTAAGTCAGCATTCACTAGTAAACATTAAAATAGATGGTAATTAATAGGATTATGGTTAAAATTAAGCTTTCAGCCTGGAGAGACTTACACGAACTGATGCTGAGTGAAATGAGCAGGACCAGGAGATCATTATATACTTCAACAACAATACTATATGATGACCAGTTCTGATGGACCAGGCCATCCTCAGGAACGAGATCAACCAAATCATTTCTAATGGAGCAGTAATGAACTGAACTAGCTATGCCCAGAAAAAGAACTCTGGGAGATGACTAAAAACCATTACATTGAATTCCCAATCCCTATATTTATGCCCACCTGCATTTTTGATTTCCTTCACAAGCTAATTGTACAATATTTCAGAGTCTGATTCTTTTTGTACAGCAAAATAATGTTTTGGTCATGTATACTTATTGTGTATCTAATTTATATTTTAATATATTTAACATCTACTGGTAATCCTGCCATCTAGGGGAGGGGGTGAGGGGGTAAAAGGTGAAAAATTGGAACAAGAGGTTTGGCAATTGTTAATGCTGTAAAGTTACCCATGTATATATCCTGTAAATAAAAGGCTATTAAATAAAAAAATAAATAAATAAAAAAAAAAATTAAGCTTTCATAACTAAGCATTTGCAAAAGACTATTTTAAAATGTTACGAAAATGTTCTCAAGACAATTTATCTATCAAATCACTAGTACTACCAGATCTTTAAAAGTTTTACATATCTTGCCATTATCTAAATATCACACTAATAAGTGAGCTTCCTTTGTAAAAGCTTATTCAAGATAGGGCTCTTTCTTCCAATAATCTGAGTATAATAATAAAAAATTACCATTTGAAAAGAAAATTCTATTCTTAACTCACAAGAGATGATCTGCTTTATTTTTACTACTGAAAATGGAAGTTTAGCAGTTACTTTTGTTTCATAGTCAACTCAACATCTGAATAATCAGAAAATAATTTGTATCTATCTCACAAAGTTTCAATATTTATTCCTATGCTAAATTTATATTTGGTTAGATGCCAAATTTTGACGGATTAAGTTTTAATTTTTACTTATTAATTTCACAAGTAACAGAATCTTACAAAGCACAGAAGGGAGAATTTAACAATATTCTTATTTACTAGAAAATATAAACATACTACAAAGCAGGAACTTTATATTTATCTACAATATTTTGGACAATGATAATAATATACATTTACAAAGTTCTTTGCATAAATTTTTCTTCTTTTGATATTTCTAATAACCTCCTAAGTATAGAGTAAAAGTATTATCCCCAATTTATAGATGTGGACCCTTGAAACCACAGTAGTGCTAAATAAGCTGCTTCTGTTCAGACAATAAGCCAGGAGCCATAGCTAGGACTCAACCCCCCGTCCTCTGAACCCAATCTTTTCCCCCTATATTCTGCTACCTCTTGGATACTTACTTGATTCTTCTAAAAATAACTTGTATCACAGAAAAAAGGCAAATAATTAAAACTAAAATGTAGAAAGGCAATAAAGATGACTGTGTCAATCGCAAAAAAAAATCCTGAGATGGAGCCTGCAGGGATTCTTGACAAAGAAGCCAATTCATTGTAAAATTCCTATAAGAGGGGGAAAAAGGCATAACAATGAAAAGAATCCACATGTTTTCATGTATACTGAATGTCAAATTATCTTTCAATAAAAAAACTGAAAACTTTGTTCTTCAAATATATCTGCAAGAGCATAACAATGAACAGTCTTTGTATACAGAACTTGATGCTATTTTTTTCCCAGAAGCAATGTATTTGTCATATTTGAATCCAAATTTTGTTATCTAATCATTCATTGAAGGGTTAACTTTAGCTAACTGTCCTGGATGGGGATAAAATCTATCATTTTGGCCTCATTAAGATAATATTCTAACCAAGCAAAATCACTGACAACAGACATCTGTTGGCACAATGGAATTCAATTCAAATTAATGTTACTAAAAATGCCTATTTGCTGATTTGAAATTTGAGGTTAAATAAAATAATATTTTTAAACAACAGGAATTTAAAATTAAAATGTTGCACAGAAAAATACAGCTTTGAATTAGCTTACATTTTGAATGAAGACTTTAATATAAATGTGTTTTTCAGTAACCTAAGCATGCTCTTTCAAAAGGACTCTTTTCTATGCTCAGCCTTCTTGAGTCTTTTAGACTCACCCAGTAAAATCCATATTAATCAGGATCTCCCCTTACAACATACCACAAAGTGGTCATACAGACTTGGTTTGAAGACTGCTAGAAAGAGAAACTAACTACATCCCAAAAAGCCCAGCCCATTTTTAGAGAGTTCTAAATGTGATTTTTTTTCTTTTTTTTATTAAAGCTTTTTATTTTTCAAAACATATGCATGCATAATTCTTTAACATTAGTCCTTGCAAAACATTTGTGTTCCAATTTTCCTTCCCTTCCCCCACACCCTGTCCTAGATGGGAATTTTTTCTTTACAAATTTGCCTTGTTGCAACTTCCACTGCTTAGTTCTCCCCTCTGAACACAAGCAAAACAGGTACAATCCCACCTGCACATGCTAACCCTTCAAATACTTGGAAGACAATTATCATGCTTCATCTCTCCACTAGGCTAAATATTCTCACTTCTCATATAGCACCAACTAATTCTTAAAGAGGTTATAATCTCTGCATCTCTGAAAAGTATACCCACACTAGACAAAGTACAGATCCTTAAAGTATTAAAATATAAGTTGAATCAATTTGTATTATTAAATATTATAGTTTTAACTTACATATGACTACAATGGAAAAATGGGTTGTTACATTATTTTATTTGTGCATAAATATGCTTCCGTATAAGGAAATAATCCAATATTTGCTTCATGATTTGAGAAAGGGGAATAAAACTCAAGAAGATTAACAAAAGAAGTGGCACTCCCACAATGTATTTGAATTCTGAGAGTTCATTACATTTGTCAGATTTTATGCAGAATCATGTACCTAGTATAGGAGAGTTCAAATTGCTTCTGATACAGGATCTTCTTTCTGGTAGAAAAGCTCCTCCTCTAAGTGTTTTAAATAAAAATCAACAAAGTAAATTTCTTTACCCAAGGATCAAACCAACTTTTCAGATGGCATTCTCAGTTCACTTAGGAAACACCCCACACTAAGCAATCTTTATTTAAAACTGTCATGCCTTTAATACTGGCCCTAAATTGTATTAATATGGCTCTTCATTCTTTTAAACACCCTCCCCCCCCACTTGTTCTATTCTTTTGTTTTATCACAATAAGGGAAAAACTGGCACTAATGTGATAGGGATTTTTTTTTAATTACATCTCTATAAGAATCTAAATGTAGATTTTTTTTTAAAAGATGAAAAAAATCTTAATTCTTTTATAAATTATATTTTCCTAATTTCAACAGCTTATTTTTTACTTTCTAGATAACAAAAGTCAAACTTACTTAGTCATATTTAGTCCAAATTTTGCTTCAAGGAATTTTAACATGTGCCCATTTTCTTTATGTGGGACAAACATCTAAGGGAGAATAGATAGAATGAACACATAAGAATAACAAGGCAAAATTATAATAATTAAGTATATAATATGAATGTTAATGAACACAACACATTGCTTTTTTTTGAAATGTATTTACTTCATTATGATTAGATCAAGTGACAGCTAAAAATTTTAAGTGAACAATAAAATCTGGTATATTAAAAGTTGAAGTAAAACAACTTTTCAAAAGGAAATCTCAGTTGACTTAGATAATGTCCTATGCTAGAAGCAGTCTTTAATAGTGGACCCTATGACAGCCAAGTTATTCCGAACTAAGACTTGTCCTTACCTTCTGTTAGTCAACTCACCTGGGTCTGGTCAATATACAAATGAAAATTATATTAAAAAACATTGTTACCTTATTGCTCTCTTATTTTTAGTGGACACTTATACCCAGTATAGTTTATCATTCAATTTATCTTTCTCTATTAATCTTTGAAAACATCTTACCTTCATTATAACATTCAGCATCACTGTTAGTGTAAATATCAAATAAAAATACATCACTTTCATCATTCTGGCTATACGAGTTCCTTTTTTCACATTCAGCTGTAAACAAAATTTTTGAAGAAATATATCTATAAACTGTAGTTCACTGGTTAAAAAAAGTGAAATAAAACCCCCCACAGAATAAAGATAGATCATAATTACCTGTAGGCATTTAGCAAGCATTAAGGAAGCTACTAAACTTAATAAAGGAGATACCAATAAAGCTGGATTTTCAAACTGCAGTAAATATCCCAGGAAGAGGGACAACAAATAGATTTTGTACACTTCATGAACCTGTTGGAACAAAAATAAAATCAATTCAAATAATTTATTTTAAAATTTCATTCTTCAATATTTGTTTTATTTTTTTAAGTATCAAAAGAATAATCTAAATTTCAAAGCATATCTTTTTAAAATTTACCTTATTTCAGTCATAACTATAAATGTCTGAGTGAATTAAACCTTAATTTGCAATTTGTTTCATAAATTCCTTGTAAAAACATGGGACAATGTCATGCATAATATGTATCAAATAGTTATTTTTGTTGATAATGAATGATTTCAGCTTTGCACATCAAGGTAAGAGTTAGAACATAAATGTCTAAATCAGAATCTCTGGCTAATTTTAATCAGAAGAGGAAATTTTTTACAAGTAGGTGTCAGGTAAAACTGCTTTTGGAACCTCTGTCATATAATTGTAAAAACATGACTTTTAAAGTGTACCCTTGAAGATCCACTTCTTCTGGTTTAGTCTTCCATGAAAATATATCTTCTTTTTGGGTCAGTCCAGAGATTATATCAATTATATGTCTGTTAAATTCAAATACTAGTGAAAGAAGAAAAATAAATCTACCATGCAGTCTTCCTACCTAATCATTAATAAATGGGATGCATAAAAACACATCATGAAGCAAAATGATGTTTTGGGGTTTGATTTGTTAGGAGTAATGTCATAAGTGGACAATCAACCAAATGAAATTATAGTATGGTTTTCTGAGTTTATGTTTGTAATATGTTAATAATATTATTTGCAAAACAATATGGTATTAACTTTTGAAATACGAATGTATTTAATTCTGAAAATGGTAGATTTTTAAAAAACCAATATTTTATTAATAGTTCAAGATAAATGTGTATGGGATATCAAAAATATTAGTGGCTAAAAGTGAACTGCCTGGAATGGCCTGATTAGTTACCAAGTTAAATGTAAAATCTATAGCAGAAATTGTACAATATTTCAGAGTCTGATTCTTTTTCTACAGCAAAATAATGGTTTGGTCATGTATATTTATTGTGTATCTAACTTATATTTTAATATATTTAACATCTACTGGTCATCCTGCCATCTGGGGGAGGGGGTGGGGGGTAAGAGGTGAAAAATTGGAACAAGAGGTTTGGCAACTGTTAATGCTATAAAGTTACCCATGCATATATCCTGTAAATAAAAGGCTATTAAATAAAAAAATAAAAAATAAATAAAAAATAGTAAAACTAAAAAAAAAAAAAGAAAAAAAGAAAAATTGGAACAAGAGGTTTGGCAATTGTTAATTCTGTAAAGTTACCCATACATATAACCTGTAAATAAAAGGCTATTAAATTTAAAAAAAAAAAAAAAAGCTATAGCAGAAAAAAAGAACTCTCAAAAATTGAAAAGATAGCCTATCGATATGAAGTATGGCAAGTCCAAAGCTAATAATTAAAGAGTCTTAAAACATATCAAGGAAAAAAAAATCGGTTTTGCTCTCTGTTTTCTTTGATATCAGTGAGGGATTTGTAGACTCAGGAATGAAAAGGAAATTTCATGTGATAGGAAGCAACTTAGATGCCATGTTTCAGGAGTTTCAAGACCTTCAAATGTATGACTTTTAAAAAATGTTTGGAGGATTAGAGAAGAAAAAATAAATGCTTTATAATGGGACAAAATTCTAATTTTTTAAAAAAGATTTATTGATGCTTCCTCACTAGTTTTACATTATGGGTACTTCTGGTTATTCTTCCCATTTCCAAAATAAAAACTCCCTCAAGAGAATGATGTTAAACTTTTAAGTGAAAGCAAGGTGTTATAAACTTATGCAACAAATTTCTCACTAATATTTACTAGAAAGCAAAATACCATGAAACATAGACAAAAAGAAAAATAATGAATCATTTTTATTAAAAATTCAAAATGTCATAATACCTTGTCTGCTTGCATGAGGGAAAAGGAGTCTAGAAGGAATAAGGAGATTGCTTGAAGAAATAGGAGATAGTGGCTATATTCCCACATCATCATGAAAGTATATGTTGATGCACTCACCAACAAGTAGCAAAATCTCTAGAGAGAAACAAGAGGCATAACCTAAATATCAACATTTTTGTCACTGATATATAAAGTCATTCCCTTGAAGTTAGGGCCAAAGAATTTGTTATGACACCTGGGAAACTTTAAAATATAGTAACTCTCTATATTTTCATCTATTATGAGTTCACATAATTGTTACTGGATAATAATATCTTCTGAATAAGGAATTTTGGGAGATAATCGGTCACTATATAGGCATTGGGACATAGTACACGAAAGTAAAAACTTTTAAAAAGAGAAAATCTATCAAAGTAAGTCCTAATTTTAAAATGCTAACTGATATATGATCTATTTTATAAAGTAGTTATAAATAAAGCACTTTGCATACCTTAAGATGCTATACAAATGTGAGTTACTGCTATGGGATGATTTCACAGCAGAAAAAAAAGGGATGAGAGAAAAAGAAAAAAAAGAATGTTAAAAGGATATTCTACTTCAGTCTACTCCCTGCATGCCTGTGTGTGCACGCGCTCACATACACATACCCCTCAAAAGATCAATCAGAACTTTTTAAAAATATAAAAGTAACAAAAGAAGTAAATAAAGTAAATGGAAGATAAATAAAAAAAGAAAAGGCTGAAAGCACATGCAATTTATTTTTGTAAGTGTGTTTACTTTCTTTAAAAGTATAGCCTCTTAAATGAAGAATTTGTTTTTCCCTGAGATAAAATATCATGACCTAGACAATAAAATATATAATAGAAGGCTAGCTCTGAACTGAGTTCAAAAAGTGGAAGAGCTATCTATTCCTAGCTTTTCCAAGTATGATCTAACTTGAATATCTTTAAAAAAAAAAAAAAAGGCTATTATCAGAAACATTTAAATAATGTGAACTAAGTAAAGCAAATAAAAAACAATTACAAATCCATTGTGTTTTCATCCTATAGAAAAACCTACTTTATATTCAGGAGAGAAACTTATATTTGTACCAATACAGCATGCTTTCCTTTTCTAAATATCTCCCCCGTCTTCTAAGTCATGACATGAATTTAACTGCTATGCCAAGCCTCATAGTCACAACAAGCAAAAAAAAAAAGTGCTGTTTTATATTTTTTCCAGTTAATTTCATAACTATGAAACTACAATTTTATTACTATGAAAAAAATGATCTGCTGTAGAATGTCACACCCTCAAAGTTATCCTTCCTTCTCAGTCTCTCTCTCTCTTCTTCATTTCATTGCTGAGCTACATTATGCAACTACAATTGCAACTCACCTTTCTATCTAAAAATAATTGCAGGACCCATATTCTGGCTATTTTGTTAGGATTAAAAGCCATATAATTAATAATCTGCAATAGGTTTCACTGATTGAGCCCCAATATATCTAAATTTGAAAAATGACAAATACTTTTACCAGGGTAGTATATTGAATATACAAACCAGAAATTAGCATTTTACCTCTACAGAAGTATTTATGTTGTTTTTCAAATAGCCTGTAAGAGCAGCAACTTGACATGCAAAATATGGCAGTGCCCAATTTTCTCTTAAAGGAATAGAATACTCAATTCTTGTTGTATCTACCCTAAAATGAAAATATAGAAGAAAAGACAAGTTAGCTCTTTAGAATATTAATCTATAAAAATTCATCTGGTTATTAAGTGCCAGCCTCACAGCTAAAAATAGCTAACTTCTCTACCAAAATTTCTTGGTTTTTCATATTTGAAGAAGATGTTTTGAAAGAGTTTTCTGTTTATAATTGTAGCTGAAAGGATAACTACAGGACCAGTAGCCCTTACCATAAGATTTTCAAGAAAAGAAACGTATCACTGCAAATATACTCACTGATTATAAAACTCGTGTTAGTTCTCTTAACCTATGTTCAAAAGAGGCCACCATTTATCTAATCAATGCCATCCCAAGATCAACCACTATTACTTTTCAAAATTATACTGCTAACCCAAAACCAAAAAAAAAAAAAAAATCTCACAAGGACATGGAATAGTTGTGTTATATTATTTGTCCCAGGGACATTTTTTTCTCCATAGGTACTTTAAGCTCCCCTAGAGCACTTCCAAGGAGGCAGCACAGCACAGTGGATAAAAGGCAGGCCTCGCCAACAGAAGCCCTCAGATTCAAATCCTTCCACTGTCTGACACTTAGTAGCCAGGTCACAACTTCTCAGTGGCCCAAAGCAGCTCTCTTGAGCTATAACATAAATATACAAGTTGCTGACTTGCATCTCTGGAGAGAGGTGCCTACCAAGAGTTTCTTACACCTGTGAAATCACAGGTCCGGAGCAAAACAAACCAATAAGCATTCCAAAGTTATCCTGGGCTAAAGCCACTCTGCCACAAATCCCATCCAGTGGAGTGTGCAGTTTCTACACTAGAAGTCATGTAACATTTTGAGGCCTTATTTTTTATTTTTTCTATCTAAAATGTTGTAGGGAAATTCTGATGAGGAAAATTTCCCTTTACATATGTAGAACAACAACTATTCTATAACATATAGACTTGAAGAGCTTCCTGGAAAATAGAGAAGCTAAGTGACTTGCCCACTGTTAAAGTCAATATATGTCAAAGCCTGGACTTAAAAGCAGGTTTTCATGACAGAGCCAAGTTCTTGTTTGTTTGTTTGTTTGTTTTTTGGTGAGGCAATTGGGGTTAAGTGACTTGCTTCTAAGTCATGACATGAATTTAACTCCTATGCCAAGCCTCATAGTGTGGGTCACACAGCCAGGAAGTTTTTAAGTGTCTGAGGCCAGATTTAAACTCAGGAACTCAGGTCCTCCTGACTTCAAGACAGTGCTCTATCCACTTCATCATCTAGCTATCCCTACAGGTAAGTCTTTCCATCATGCCATAATGCATTAGCAAGTTGAGACACAATATTTAAATTATTAAGTAATTTAAGAATTGCTCAAGAAATTGCCACTAAGTATGTTCTAAGTAAAAACTGTGGCATTATGGCAAAGTTGAGGTGCTGATATAATATGGAATTTCAAGCTAATGATGCTATTCTCTAGTCTAATTAAATATATGATTTCTTTCCCCATTCAGTCATCTACTCTACTGTATTGCCAAGAAAACATAAGAAGCAGGATTTCCTGTCTCTTTTGGAAGTGGTTCTATATAGCTTCCTGGTACAGACTAAAACATCTCTTTCTCATCCCTTTTATTAATTCAATGCACCATCTAAATTTGCAAAACCATCTATGATCTCTAACATGCTTTATGGTTGATTATTAGGATAAAAAAGTTCTATTAAGCCTATTTCAAAGATTTTATAATAAACGTATTGTTAAAGTATGCTGTTTTTAAAAGTTTTCTTGAAAATTGAAGTATCTTTTAAAGTCCTTCATTAAAATTTGTAGCACAGCTATACATAGTTTTAATATAATGGAGATTATCACCCTCTCTGTTGGAGAAAGAGGACGGACAGGATAGGACAAGATAGGATAGGACATTGTAAGTTCTAATATTAATAGCTATGTTACCATAAAATAATGTGAACATTTCTAGAAACTTCTTTGGGAAGATAAAATGATTTCCAGTCAACTAGTTCCAGGTCTTCAAGATCACATCAAAAAGTTTCCCAAAGTTGATGAACATCAAGGCTTCAATATACGAATATTTTATAATATAATAATAAATTAGAACATAATGGATAATTGCTTGACAAGAATGTTTCAACTGTTATAAAATATACTAACAGAAAACCAATCAAAGAAAGTTTTCTACTTCTACTGTCTCTTCATTCTTCCTCTCCTCCTCAGGACACAGAATCATTCATTAAATGAGACATGCCAGTAGGGACTAACACCAATGCCTTCTACTCTTTCTACTCTCTACAGTTTCTAACAACTCTCACTCCCCCAAAATACTAAGTAAACTGTGTTATTACTTCTGTAGGGCTTTCAAATCCTGATTTCTAAGTGCTATGACTGCTTAGATCTTTCACTCGAATTTTTAAAGACCTGCTTACAAAGCTAATTCCTTGTGACTTTAAAAAACCGTTAAGTGTCAAACAAGTTTTTTGTTTAAAGAAGGGTTATATTTTGAATAAATCAAAACAATTCTCCATGTGCCAAAAGCAAGATTTATAGGTAACTTTGTCTGTAAAAGTTTCTGACTTTATGCCTTGTTATTTCCATGCTTCTAGATTAGAGAAATAAACTATAACTAATTTTGAAAGTTGGCATGGGAATCTAAAATTAGATAGAGAATCTGAAAAATGGAAAGACTCCACCTAGTCCTATATAGAAGTAGTATCAAGTCTAACTAGAAATGGTGTGTGTGTGTATGTGTGTGTGTGTGTGTGTGTGTGTGTGTGTATGTGTATGTCTGTCTGTCTGTTACTAAATCCTGCAGACTTAGAAAACCACATATCTATGTTAATGTACTTTTTTTTGTTAAATATTTCTCCAATTACATTTTAATCTGGTTTGGGCTGTATTTAGAAGAGTTGTGAGCAGCATGAAGCTCACAGGCCACATGTTTGACACCTGTACTTTACAGAAAATATAAGCTTCACTACAATATCCTTAAGTAATTATCCAGGCTCTAATTAAGATTAATTTACTAATTTATATAAAGCAACTTATTCCATTTTCAGAGATTTCAAAAAAAATTTTTTTTATATTGAATCAAATCTGCTTCTTGTAATTTTCACCTGTTGATTCTAGTTCTCCTTTCATGCAAGGTAATTCTAAACCATATTCTACATTACTATCTCTTAACTATGTGAAGCCATATCATATCTCCTATAAATTTCTATTTTAAATTAAATACTCCTAATTTCTTTTATTGGTACTGAAAAGGCATGGTTTAAAACTCCTCCCTTCTTCTCCTCTCACTGCCAAAAGTAAACAAGGTCATAATATAATTAGTTATCTGTCATAACAATAAAAAGACAATTTATCAAAGTCAAATATACTTCTACCTAATACAAATTTTGTAACTTCTTCCAAATCACATCTCCTTTAAGTAAGCCCCCTTTGCTCTATTCCTTGCTGAATATTGAAATATGACTTAATCCTTGAAGCAATCTGCCTGAAACCACATACAATAGTGATTCCTTTGGGTTGGTTATCTTGAAATTAAAACTTTCCTAATTTATAACATTCCTCTTCCCTAGTTCTGGTCCTATTGGATTAACCTCATTTTCTTTTGCTAGATCATCATCTATGTCTTGTCTCTCTTCTTTCAATGACCTATCATTTCATAGAAATTAAGTTATCATCTCAAATATGAGTCCTACATCTATATATGTAATGCATATATACCTCTCCTGAGATCCAGGTCCAAATCGCTATCAATTTGCCAAAACTGATTTCGTACTTTTTGCCTATAACCACCCTTCTTCCTAATCATTCTTTCTGGCAAAAGGTATGCAGTTTTAGAGTGACTGTTGACTCTTTTCTCCTCATTATCCCTCAAATCAAGCCAATATGCACTTATTAAGCAACTACATCTATTGTGTGACAGTGATAGAGATTCAGAGAAAGACAAAAAACCCTCTGATCTCAAGGAGCTTGCAATAACAACTATGAAGAAACAAGATATTTGTAGAATTTCAGGCAAGAGGTACAGCTAGTGAAAATATAGAGGTGAAAGAAGTGTCATTCAAGGAACAGGTTAATGTAACTGGATAGCAAAGTATATGGAGGAGAGTATTCCTAAAGTCCAAGTAATTGCCAAGTCTTCCAGACTCTTTCTCTACATTAATATGTTTCATATATGTGGCTTTCATTCCATTCACACCACAATCACCACAGTTGGCAATCTTTATTATCTCTCACCTGAATTACTGCAATAAAATTGTCATAGGTCTCCCTCTATCCTCTACCAAAAGGACAGATTTGAACATAGAACCAACTCCCTTGCTCAAAAAATTGTATAGGTTCTCTACTATCTCTTGGATAGAAAACAAACTTCTGATTATAGGACCTAAAATCCTACTACTTGTCCTGATGTACTGTGGTCCAATCAAATTGGCCTTTCTGATATCCACAGATGGCATTCCATCTCCATCTCCTACTTATGGGTCTATCCATAGATTGTTCTCATAATAGGCTCTACAATCTCACTTCTATTCCTTCAAATTCCTCAAATTCCATTTGGCCTCAGCTTAAATACTATCTTCCATATGAGGCATTCTTGAGCCTCTTGTGTTTAATGCAATCTACCTCTGTCTCATCAAAATTTCTTTATTTACTTGTTAGCAATTTTATATGTACTTTTATCTGTATACAAGTTGTCATCTTCCCAATTCATTTTTCCGTTGTGTCTAATATAGTACCTAGCACAAAGTAGATGTTTAATGAATGCTTGTTGAAATTAATTCCTCTTAGCAGTTGGTTGTCAGTTTTAAACAAAAAGAGGGGAGAGGAAAGGAATATATAGCTGTTTCTGACAATAGTTTTTTAAAATAGCAATAAAATTGTTCTGTAAGAAACGACCAACAGGATGATTTCAGAAAGGCCTGGAGAGACTTATACAAACTGATGCTGAGTGAAACGAGCAGGGCCAAGAGATCATTGTATACTTCAACAACAATACTATATGATGACCAATTCTGATGGGCCTGGCTATCCTCAGCAATGAGATGAACCAAATCAGTTCCAATGGAGCAGTAATGAACTGAACCAGCTACGCCCAGCGAAAGAATTCTGGGAGATGACTAAAAACCATTACATTGAATTCCCAATCCCTATATTTTTGCCTATCTGCATTTTTTATTTCCTTCACAGGCTAATTGTACAATATTTCAGAGTCCGATTCCTTTTGTACAGCAAAATAACGGTTTGGTCATATATACTTATTGTGTATCTAATTTATATTTTAATATATTTAACATCTACTGGTCATCCTGCCATCTGGGGGAGGGGCAGGGGGGGAAGGAGGGGAAAAATTGGAACAAGAGGTTTGGCAATTGTCAATGCTGTAAAGTTACCCATACATATAACCTGTAAATAAAAGGCTGTTTTAAAAAATAGCAATAAAAATAAGTGTGTCTACTGAGGCAAAGAAAACCCCAAATAAATTTTTGGTTAAGTAATAGAAAATTATTCTCTTACCTATTAATAATGAACCATGCAACAGTAAGCATTCCTGCTAACCAAGTTCCACTCATAACCCAGCTTGTTACAAACAACGCAGTCACATAAATTCCCTGTAATCCAAAAACTATACCAATGTAGAAATATACTGGCTCAATAACCTCCTGAAATAGGGGAAATATATGATGTTAGGATGGCATTTAAACTATTGTATTACTAAAACAAAATGAACTATATAAATATTAGCAAGCTAGAGGAATAATGCATACTTCACTACCAGTTGCTTGATATAGTACGCTGGCAATCAGTTCTGGATACAAAGTCATTTGTTGCACTGCATTTATAGTCTTCAGTGATACAGTTTTGTTGTTGTGTGTAAGCTCATAAACACCTAAAGAGAGAAAAATTCTTCTCCAGGTTATTTATTTCACTTGTTACACTCATGTAAAACTATATGGCTTTTGGCTGCCAGACTCATAGAAACATTCCTAGCAAAAATGTGTTTTAAGTTATCCATGCAAAAACTCTAAAAATTAAAGTTAAAATTCTTACCATGCCAAGTAATTTTATCAATAAATACTGCTGAAAAAGAATCCACATCAAAGGAAAATATAATTTTTACATAACTAACTGTTAATAACATATTAATGAAGTTTTCACTTTTTTTTTCTTTATTGAATCTTTAATATCTAAAACCCAATTTGTTCAGTTGTTTTCTTGCTACATATTTATATGACAGCACAAAATTTAATGGTACCTGGAAATCTAACACTACACCTCACAAAAAAATTCCACCAATAGAAGGATGTACATGAAGAGTGAAGGAAAGAAAAGAGAAAATATTGTGAGAATTAAAGATGAAATAGTTGGATTCTACTTTGAAATTATGGTACATTCAAAGAAAGAAAGCAAAGAAGCAATTGCAATCTTTTTGAATATTTCAATAAATCCAATGGGTGATATTACCTTAGGCATTTTAATCAACATATTTCATAAATATATAGTTGATCACATAGATTAGTGCTTATAATGAACTAGAATTTTCTAAAGCAATCAAAAAGTTAAAAAACTGAGGTATGTCACGGTAAAACTGAGATCATTAATGTTAAAAAAAAATGAGAGAGGCAAATCATTCTTAAAGATTTTTTTGGAAATCTTAAAGAAGTAGCTTTGAAAAATGTTTTATTTTGATACTGGGAGTCCTTCTCAGTATAGTCTTTACATCATAATCAGGGAAGGCAATCTAAAATATAGTACTATCCTTTATATTAGTCTCTCTTTCGCTTAAAAGTTTGAGAAAGATCAAGAATTATCCTAAAAAAAAAAAATCTAATTTTCTTAACAGATTATCACACTCAGGTGCCCCTATATGAAAAATATAATTTTTGTTTACTTCAGAAGCCTTTTAATGATTAAACATGTAAACATGAGTGTCATACCTCTTTCAAATGAAGGAGCCTTTAACATTTCTTTATAAAAGGAGTAATAAATGGCACTGTCACCCTGAAATGTGATTTCCCGTTCAAGCTCCTAAAAGAAAATCAAATTATTATTAAAATTGTCATTTCTTGAATTTTTCCCACAATTTCCCTTTTCCCTTTACTTTTGAGAATGACTAGATATTGTCAAACAGGTTGTTTTGGTGCTATGACTTTAGAAGTAGCACAAATTCTATACAAAATAAGGTTTCTGATTGATCTGCAATTTATTTATCCCTTTATTCAAAGAAATGTTCAAATTTTCCTACATAAACTAAAAGCCATGTTAAAGTAAGATTTTTTTTTCATAATCTGGCACATCTTAATTAAACAAGCATCTAGAATGGACTGTAATTTGTAATTCACCTTTCAGAAAACAGAAAAAGTCTACAACAGAAATCAGAAGAAATGTCTTAAGAATAAGGAGACAATGGAACAAGTGATCATGAAAAGTGAAGTGTTAGTGCATAAATCAAGGACAGATTTAATAGAAAATGATTCATGCTTCAGTTCTACCAAATAAAAGACACCAGAATAAGCCTAATAGCCGTATCAGTTCTATTATCCTTCTAACAATACACTTAAAACAGCACCCAGTTGGACCACATACTGGGTCAAAAAAAAAAAAAAAAAAAAAGCTAAAAAGTACTTCTGGAAATTCACTGTAGAAAAGCGAAGTTATTCTGAACCTGTCAAAATGACATTCATGAAATGTATCTAAAAACTCCCCTTTTCTAACCCTGAATTAAGTTTTTATGAAGGCCTAAATCTCATTCACAAGACAAACATTTCCAGAAGTTAAATTCTAGAATTAAAATAAACTAGGTTTGCCTTCAGTCTCAAAAATGCAACTCTGAATAAGTAAATTAAGTAAATACAATATACCCCAGTAGTTTTAACCAAGTCAAAAAAGGTAATCAGTAGTTTTTAACAGTCATTTTCTGATGTAGATAAGTTAAAGTATAGAGCACCATTTCTATCATTCAGAATTTATGTCCAACCCCCCACCCCCCCAAAAAAACAAAAAAAAATCACTATCTAGGTTAAAGTAAAACTAAAGCATATGACCAATGATAACATTGTGAATTATGTCAACATATCAATGAATGACAAACTTCAATCACAGGATTGTTCTGCTAACAAGAAACTGTAACTATAAAGACAAGTACCAAAACAAAATTATTTAAACAGAAAAAAACCCACCATAAACATCATCATGGTTATTAAGAATTCCAAAGCCAATCAATATACTCCATTTTTACTTGAGATGGAGATTATCTATTCAACAAAAAATCTTAAAAATGATGTGGTTTATCTCTTGACTTTTGAGAGGAAAACTAGGAGGGAGGGAGAAGGCATTTGAAAATTAGACCTTTACAAACATCCTAGGTATTGGAAATTAATTGTTTAATATTTTGATAACTTCGTTTGTTTTTTTGTTGTAGTTTATTTGTTTGTTTGAGGCAATTGGGGTTAAGTGACTTGTCCAGAGTCATACAGCTAGTATTATGTCTGAAACCGAATTTGAACAAAGGTCCTCCTGACTTTAGGACCAGTGCCAGTGTGCCATCTAACTGCCCAAATGTGTTTAATATTGAAACATTAACTAATAAGTAGTAATTATAAAGTACCTTTAGTACAAATAAAGAATTTTACTAACATATTTAATATTTGGTTGAACCAGTTTCATAATGGAACATTACCACCACACATAAGACTACAAAGTTCAAGGCGAAAGGAAAAAAAAACTATTAATTATTTCACAAGTTTATATATTCCACTGAATAATTCTCAAAAAATATTTCTATAAGTTTGCCAAATATAGAGGGTTGGAACTTTGAAGAAGTATACTTGAAAGAAGGTATTAACTCAGTAGAATTGATAAGATCATGGTTCTCTAGTTCACATATATACTTAGCACTTAGCATGGTGATGTAATGGTTCTCTAGTTTATACATATTCAGTATACTGTAATGATGTAATTGTAATAGGGTATTTAAACTGGGGACAAAATCAGACTCAGAAGGAGACTGGTAGAGACTGGTAGAGACTGGCAGAATGCTGGAAGAGACTGGGTCAGACAATCAGACTGTGAGTTAGACTGCTGGCAGAGTCTGTGAGCCAGACTGACTGAGACTGTGGAACAGACTGGTTCAGACTGGAAGACTGAAGGAGACAATAAAGACATTGGACTTTATTCCTGACTATTCTCATGGTGATAATTCTGCTGAGTCCCAAGGCCCTCCAGAAAGCTAGCCCAGACATTACAGCCAAGGAACATATTCTCTGAACTAGTCACAACTATAAATAGCGCAACCTTAAATTGTCCATAGATAATAAATATCCTACACATCTAGCTTCCTATAAAACATATTTCTTGACAGCACAAAATACTCAAGAAGCCTCAAAATTCTACCTTACCTGTCTGCTGGAAAACCAGAATCTCCGCTCATGGTATGTTGACAAATAGAGTGCATACATCATACCACTAGTAACTGCTGCAAGACAGCCCAAGAAAAGCTTTGCAAAACGCTGAAATAATATATCTGAAAAAGGATAGTAAAAGCAATCATAGATATATAGACACTAACATAATACCCTAAAGAAATGACTCAACATCCCTAATTCATCATAAAATTTCCTGTTTAAGTTTATTAAAGTTAAAAGCATAATACCCTCAATGTGACTGCAAGTTCTTTGAAAAAGAGAGAAAAAACCCTTACAAAAGGATTTCTCACATTTACCACAAATATATTACTAAGCAATAAAGAAAAATATTAGAAAAATAAAACTTATGAATATTATTGAAATATATAAAGAAGCATTTTACTTCTAAATTTTTTTAGTTTTTAAAATTGGGATTAATAACTATCTGCTTTCAAAAGTGATTTAAGCTTATTATTACTTGCAAATTACTATAAAAACATTTACTATATTATTTAACAGAAATATTCCTCAAGATAAGTGGGTCCTAACCTGGAGCCTATGAGCATTTTTAAAAAAACAGAATTGGTTTCCTTTACAATAATTTTGTGCATGAATAACATTATTCTTAGAAGGGGTTCACAGGCTTCATCAGACTATTAAAGGAGTTCATGGCACAAAAAAGGGTTAAGAACTATTATACCAAAAAGAAGTTTATATTCAAAGGATATGAGAAACTCCAGTATCTAATAAATTAAAGATTAAAAGCCTCAAATTATAATTTGGAAAAAAGTTGCAAGTGCTTATTAGCTCACATTACATTATTGCTTAATGATTATATTTTTGCAAGTACTATTATGTGGTAGTGTCTGTTATATGAGATAAAGAATTAAACAATGATTGTTAACATAAGATATTAGCTGAAAAAGAAAAATAAGCAGAATTTCTAAATCAGACACTTTGACAGAAGCCTTTTAAGTAACTCGCATGCAAAATATTAATTCAGATGATTATCATTTTTGAGTGGCACTATCAACTTAATCCTATACTGGGGACTAAAAATTTCCACAAGGACATAATAGAAGCATTAAGAACGTATAATTGAATATTGGCCTACTAAATATTTTGTTCTTCAAGATTTTTTACTGTGTGTGTTGGAAGATCAGTGTTTATTCTGTGTGTGTGTATAAAAATTTTTAGCATCTAAGGAATATTTCAGTTTAAAATATAGGATGAAAATAAAATAGTTACTTCTGATTTTAGTGACACTGCTGATATATACCATATAATCTAGGACTAATCACAAAATTTTTACACGTCATAGAATCTGCATTTGTAAAAGGAAGATAACCATAAAGTTTATTCACAGGATTCATCATTCTGTTAACTAGGGGAAGAAAAGTACTGACTGCATAGGCAGTTTGAAATTTACAAATGATATGTTTTCCAACTTGCAAGTCTGGTATCTGACCTAGAACACATTTTTCTATAGAAACCATATTAATTCTGTAGAACAGTCAAAAAACAAACTGAAACACTGTATATTTTCAGTTAGTCAACTTTTTCTTTGTACCACCTCAAAATATATATTTAAATCAAATAAAGCACTTTGAAATAGATTTACAATGCTCAAATCCTTAGTATAATCAGTACATGCTCTGCATGGAATAGCCATTCTGGAATATTCACTCTGAGTCTTATCCACTGCCTACTCTCCCAAATGTGCCAGTCACTTGGCATGAAAATTAAGAAGATGGATGAAAACAATCACACCAGAGGCATGAGGCATTAAAAGGCACTCTCAAAAGCAGAGACTGTGATTTCTATCCCATTGGGTCCCAAAGTCAAATTAATGACTTTTTTTTTTTTAACTACAAGTGAAATGGAAATGGTAAAAAGTTGATGATGATGGAAAAAAATTCCAAAAATTATGCGTCCAAGTAGCTAAACCTAATAGACAGGTAGAAATCAAGAAGGGGAAAAAAAGGGTAAATTTAAGAACACTGTGGTTAGAGGAAAAGATTAGAGACAACTCTGAAATTAATATGACTTACATTTGGGAGACCTCTTCATAGTTGAAATATCTCTGGTTTTCTCTGGTAGAGTTTGTAGAGCTATTTGCTCATTTTCAGGGCAGCTTGACTTTTTCCTCTCACGTAATTCTGGTGATGATCCTTAATATTTAAGAAAATTATTTCAACTTTATATGTGGTGAACAATTATTCTATATTGTTAGGTGAGCACAATGTGTAGAAGTAGAAATGTACTGATATAATTTCTGATACTAAGAAAACATTCTTAGTATTCTACCAGTATGTCTCTCACAAACTATTCTTTGCTCTCTCTTCCTACTGTTACCATACTGATATAATTATATTTACCATCTACCTGATCTACTGTACCAGTTTTCTAGTAGGGCTTCATGCTTCTACTTTTTCCCTCCTCAAAACTATCTTTTAGTGTATATATCTAGAATAACCTTGCAGAATCAAAGTAAGAGTTTAAAGGGATCTTGAGAGTTCAATCTTCTCATTTTATAGATGAAGAAACCAAGATTTAAGAGAGATTAAATAGTCCAAATTTGAATTTAGGACTCTGATGCTAAATCTTTTCATCACACCATATTTCTTTCCAATAATTTTCCCCATACACAGAATTCTCATACTTCTACTAAATTTTTTTCAGTGCTTTCATATGTTCTAGGAAATAAAATTCAAATTATTTTCCTCCTCATTCAAGATTTTCCACAATTTGATGCTCTCTACAAAATCTTTTCGCTTCTAGGTCTTCTCTACTCTCCTAGGCCTAGAATGTCCTGCCTGCCCCTCTTGAACCAAATTCCTTGTTCCTTGTTTAGTTATTTTAGCCATGTCTGACTCTTTGAGACTCCATTTGGGATTTTCTTGACAAAGGTACTAGAATGGTTGGCCATTTCCTACTCCAGCTTATTTTACAGATAAGGAAACTGAAGCAAACAGAATAAAGTGATTTGCTAAGGATTACTAAAGTAACCATGTCTAGTACTCTGATCACTATGCCATCAATCTGCCCCTACCAGTCCTTTAAATGATGCTGCTTCAAATGCTACTTCTTCCATGAAGCCTAATTTAGGTAAACTCTTCTGATTTTAAGTTAATAATCACTCCATGCTACCACCCCTTATATCTCAGAACTGTTTATTTTTTCTTTTTGAATCTAATATGCTTTCATGTTATTATTATACTTATTATTACTGTATAAATTCTATACTAGAATATAATTTACAACTTAATACATACAGAAATACAAAGGGACTTCTTTGTATCTCCTCCAACACCTAAATGTCCAGGAACAAATTAATCAGTTTTCCCCTGCCTCAGATCTCTTCCAATTGAAGTCCACTGCACACTCAGCTGCTAAAATGATCTTTCTGAAGTAAAAATCTGACCATATTATTCTCCCTTCTCTCACTTAATAAATGCTTGTGACTCCCTATAATATCCAGGATCAAAGATGAAATCTTGTGTTTGATGGTATGTGAACCAGTATGACTTCAAAAAGGGCCAAGGAATGGTTGATATGATATTTGCAGCCCAACTATTACAGGAAAAATGACCTTTGATTGTCACTCATAAGGACACATAGAAGATCATGGCAAAATTTGATTGCCTAGAGAAGTTCATGAGTATTGTAGATCAGTTTCATGATGGCATGCTTGCATGTTCTGGATGAAAGATGATGCTCTTATGATTTCACAGTCACCAATAAGTGAAGCAGGACTGTGTGCTTGCTTTTTAGTATGACATTTTCCGTGATATCAGATGCCTTCAACAATGAAGAAAATAGAATCAAGTGAAAAGAGCTATCTGTATCCAGAGAAAGAACTAGAACTATGGAGACTGAATGTGAATTAAAGCATAATACTTTCACCTTTTCTGGTGGTGGTGGTGGTTTTTTTCCCCTTTTGATCAGATTTTTCTTGCACAGCTGATGAATATAGAAATGTTTAGAAGAATTGCACATGCTTAGCCTATAGTAAATTCCTTGCTGCCTAGCAGAGAGGGGGGGAAGGGAAGGAGAGAAATATGAATACAAGGATTTGCAGGGGTGAATGTTGAAAACTATCTTTGCATATATTTGGTAAAATCAAAAGGTATTATAAAATATTTTTTAAAATGTAAAAAAGAAAAAGAAAACAGAATTGAAGTCAATTACTTTCCTCCTCATTCAAGATTTTCCACAATTTGATGCTCTCTACAAAATCTTCCCATTTCTAGGTCTTCTCTACTCCCTTAGCCTGGAATGTCCTTGCCTGCCCATCTTGAACCAAATTGATGGCAAACTTTTTAACTTGAAAAGTTACAAGCCAAGACTAAAATGTAGGGAGATTTGATGCATGATTTATTTTTGTCTGCAGATAATGGTGCATTAAAAACAGTCTTTGAGGCTGACATACAACAGATCATGAATTGATTCTCTGCTACTTGTGCCAATTTTGCCTGATAACACCATGAAAGGTGTTCCTCTATCAGCCTACTCCACATCATCCCAAATGAAGAAATTCTGAATGCTTTGAATAAGTTCATGTCTTGGCAAAACACTTTCTGGTGATGTTCACATAGATGATGAGACTGAGGTATCATACACTATCTGAGGTAGCTCAGTGCTTGGGAGGCTTCAAAGAAAATGAAGAACAAAAGAGTTAGGCAACATAACAAACTGAAGGTCTACAGAGCTACTGTGCTATCTTTACTATTGTATGCCTGCGAAACCTGGATGGTTTATGAGCAACACGCCAACAAAGTGAATGGCTTCCACTTGAATTGTATTAGAAGACTCAGAAGATAATCTGGTAAGGTAAGACAAGATACTGGACACTGAGGTCCTCCTCTTGAGCTGAAATGCCAAGCATTCAAACTCTACTTCAGAGAGTACTACTCTAATGGGCTAACCACTAAGTCCAAATGCTAAACACATGCTTATGTAGAAGACTATCTTACAGAGAACTTGCACAAGGCAAACTCTCACATGATGGTAAGAAGTGGTACAAGAACATTGCCAAGATCTCTCTGAAGAACTTTAGTATTGATTGTGAGAGTTGAGAGATACTGGCACAGGATCCTCCATCATGCCATGCCTGCATCAAAAGATGGTATACTCTATGAGCAAATCTGAATTATAGTAGCATAGAGGAAATGTAAATTGCATAAATCCAAAGACAATTTTATCCCAAATGTTTTCATGGACTACTTGTATCTACCCTAAAAGGTAAAGCCTTCTGAACTTGTATTGGACTGATCAGCTACAGTTGAACATACTGTACCTGACCCCCAACATCGTGCTATTGACGGGAGTGAACCCTGAAATTAGATTCGGGGTCTCAGACTCTCCCATGGGAAAAAAGCATACTCTCTCAGACAAGCCTTTTCCAAGTTAAGTGGAGTCATTCAATTGGAGATCTTAGTCAAATCACCCTCCATTGATCTTTTAGAGGTGCCCTGGATCCTCTTCAGGAAATTCCAGGCCCTGGCAAAAAGCCTTCAAAATGATTTTACTCAGTTGGAGATCTGGGCCTGATATTCCTATGGAGTGGCTTGAAACTCCAAGATAAGTACTCTCTTTTTAACTGGAAATCTAGGCCTGGGGGCACTGACAACATTGAAGGATTCTCATTCTATTTTGAATGGAAGCCTTAGCTAGGCCAATAAAAGACAATTTTGAACACCAAATTTCTGCAGAAGTCTAAAGTAGAATTATACTTTGACAATGAAACAAAGCTTCCTGCCAAGACTCCTGCCGGCTGTGAAGATAACCTCTTCTCAGTGTTAAACTTTATTTTCCTAACAAGATCTCTTGCCACTAAAAAGTCTGTCTTCCTAACAAAGCTGGCTTCTCAGTGCCAATAAACTTCCCTTTTCTGTCATTCAGATTTCGGGTGTGTAAATTCTTTCACACTGGACCTGTGTCTCCACCCACAATTCTGTATACTGCCACTAAGCGCATCATTATCATTGGTCTTCTCCATTCAATAAACTCCAGTGGTTCCCTAATACCTTCAGAATCAAACCAAAAAAAAAAAAAAATCTGTTTGGCTTTTAAAGCCTTCTTACTCTCTTTCCTATCTTTCTTCTCATTCTAAAGTCCTTCTCTCTACAGATTATGCAATTCTTGGAACACTGGGCTCCTTGCTGTTCCTTTCACAAGGCACTATATCTTCCAATTCTATACATTTTCTGGGCCCAAAGTTGTATCTGGGGAATATTCATAGTTAATGGGAAGGATCTTGATGAAGATTTAGTAAAAGAGACTAAAAGAATAGGCAGACAGATAAGAAAACAAGGAGAAAGCAATGTCATGAAAACATAGAAGCGTGCTTTCCCTATTTGTTTCCAATTTATCATCTATACTTTGCTTATAGAAAGTTGTTTGCATGTTATTTTCCACATTAAACTGAGTTTCTTGAGAACTGCTGTTACAGTATTTCCTTGTATCCCCAGTGCTTAATGAAGGTTGGCATAGCATAGACACTTAATAAATGCTTGATTTGATTTTTTGTTGCTCATTTCACACAACAACACCATCTTCTAACTCCATGCCTTTTCACTGGCAGGTCACCATTCTTGAAATGCTCTGCCTCCTCATCTGTGTCTCCTGGCCTTCCTTAAGGAAGTATCCAAAAAAAGGAGAGGCAACAATCCATATGATTTTGATTCTGATTATACTACACATGGAGCCTTATGTCCAATTTTCCATGTCAATTTCAGGAAAGACACGAAAAACTATGATACACAGAGGTGAGAAACCAAGATGATGAAGGTATTAGAGACCATCCCTGATAAGATTTTAAAAACAAAATTTAACAAAAATTTCCCATGATCTATTCCTTCTTCTAGTGCAAAATTAAAACAAAACTTTTTAAACAAATAGTCAAGCAAAACAACCTCTTCCCCCACCATTAGTCATGAATAATAACAAAATGCTTCAATCTAAATTCTGAATAAATCTCCAATAAGGATATTGATAGGATGTGCCATTATGAGTCCTCTGGAATAGTAGTAGATCACTATATTGATCAGAGTTCTTAAATATTTCAAAATTATATCCTTATAATATTGTATTAAATTGCTATTATATAATTTTTTTTTCTCTTGGGTCTGCTCACTCCATTCTGCTTCCATTCATCAAAAGCTCAAGTTTCTCTGAAATCATCTTTCATAATTTCTTATAGCACAATAGCATTTCATCACATTCTTTTACCATAGTTTATTTAGTCACTCCCCAATTGATGGGCATCACCTCAATTCCTAGGTCTTTGTCACCACAAGCAGAGCTGCTATATTTTTGTATATATATAGATCCCTTTCCTCTCTGAAGTATAAATTTAGTAGTGTAACTTTACTGGTGTAAATGAAGATTTTATTATAAAACAAAGCTGCCATATTTGACTTTATATTTAACACTTTACGTTTCAAAACGTAAAAACCATCCTTAACTAGAAGATCAAACAAAAACAGTAATGCCAATAAGGTCACAGTTATTCAAAATAGTTGGCAGTTATAGAGTATCCCAAAAAGTTTTTAGAACATAGGCCAAAAGGGATTTTTTGTTATCTCTAGGTTTATTTATAACACTTTTTATAATAAAATTCCAAAGAGGAAAGCATTATTTAAAAAATATCAAATACAAAATATTAAATAAAGCTCAGCATGACAAAAACATTACCACAAAGCAGAACCATTTATTTTCCCCCCATTTCCTTCATTTTTACCTATATAGTTTATAAGAGGGGAAAAAAAAGCTTTGGAAAATGTTTCTATTAATTACACAAGTGCAAAAGGGAATATTCAAATTACTATACAATTGAAATTCATCAGTAATAGAAAAGATCAAAAGATATTTAATCAGGTAATGAAAAAGGAGATTTACTTTGTCTTCCAACACCACATTGTAGCCACAAAATGAAAACCAATTCAGATTTGAGTCTACATAGCACATATTATCAACTGCAAATGAGCCATTAGGTTTTGAAACTGGTTTTATAAAGTATCTTAAATTTAGGTCAACTCTGAAACCTCGAACAGGAGGCAACTACCTCTATATGGCCATAGGTTTAGTATAGTAAGCCAGAGGAAGCTACAATTCTACTGAACTCGAAACTTTTTCCTATGTAGTTGAAAAAAATTTAGGTCTCAACTAGACCAAACGTCCCCCCCCACACACACATACACACTACAACTCTTTCTGTGTCCTCCTTAGGGATATAAGCATCTACTGCCATATAAAAATCACCACCACACATTATTATATTAACACTTACTATGTCTCTATTACTACCAGCATTACAGCGGCAACAAAATACAAACTTGTAGCAATGCTTCACCCAGAACTTATACTGCTTATCGTTCCTTCTGCCCCTGAGGTTTTGTCACTTATTCAGTTTTTTTTTTTTTTTTTTTTTTTTTTTTTTTTTATTTAATAGCCTTTTATTTACAGGATATATACATGGGTAACTTTACAGCATTAACAACTGTCAAACCTCTTGTTCCAAATTTTTTTTTTTTTATTTAATAGCCTTTTATTTACAGGATACATACATGGGTAACTTTACAGCATTAACAATTGCCAAACCTCTTGTTCCAATTTTTCCCCTCTTACTCCCCCACCCCCTCCCCTAGATGGCAGGATGACCAGTAGATGTTAAATATATTAAAATATAACTTAGATACACAATAAGTATACATGACCAAAACGTTATTTTGCTGTACAAAAAGAATCAGACTCTGAAACATTGTACAATTAGCTTGTGAAGGAAATAAAAAATGCAGGTGGGCATAAATATAGGGATTGGGAATTCAATGTAATGGTTTTTAGTCATCTCCCAGAGTTCTTTCTCTGGGCATAGCTGGTTCAGTCACTTATTCAGTTCAATGCCCTCACTACTAAAGCAGGCACAAGTTTTAAGGAGGGAAAGCTATACATGGAATTTAGAAGATCTTTATAATGTACTACTACTCCCTGACCACCTCTTCAGAAAGTCCTTCAATCTTAATTCTGCCTGAGAGCACTTTTCTCCATCTTCAACCCCATCACTTGCCTCGCCAAACTTTTCACACTGTCCCCTAACTAATCAGCACTGGAAACTCTGGTTCTTCCAATTCCATTATTCTTATTTAAATACTTCCCCGTAATATCCCCCAATTCGGCTTGTCCCCGTTTTCTCCAAACCTGTCTCTTTTTATCATTTTCTCCCGCTAAGACCCTTCCCCTCACCCCCACTCCCGCCAGAATAATCTAGTGTAGTTCTGTTCGGCAGCGCCTCAAAGAAGAATTTAAGAGATGCTTTTGGAGAACCAGGAAACTCTTTTCAACTCCTTTCAACCTTCCCAATCTGTGTCTCTGTCTCTGTCTCTCTGTCTCTGTCTCACACACACAGGATAAAACAATCCATATACAAAAGATTCCCAGATCTTTTCTTTCGAATAATGTCCATCACCTCCAAGAACGAATCCCGGCACTCGTCATTTGCAACAAAATCCCTCCAGTCTGCCCTAAAAGCCTCGAGCTTACATCAAATGCTAATTGTCTTCCTGACACCCCCTTCCAGCCTCCTACCTCGCCAAATGCTAGTCTTCTCATTAACATCTGTGCCCCGATCCCAAATAGTACCGCTCTACCATCTCCCTCCTCCCTCCTCCCTCCTCCTCCTCCTCCCATCCCCCTCCTTCCCCAAACGTTACCCCCCCCCGCCCCCCTCCTTCCTCGCCCTTGCACAAGGAGCTGCCCCACCGGTCCCCTTTTACCGGTCCCAGCCCCCGACACCTCCTCCCATCTGCTCCACAAAGTTACCGTCCTAGCACCCCTTTCTCTCTAGCACCGCTCCCCTTCCCAAGCCCAGACGCTAGTCGCGCCGCTCCGGCCCTCTCCCCGAGGCCCCGCACCGCTCCCAGTCCCGCCGGGAGCCCCCAGGGTCTCCGTCACCTTCTTCCTCCTCCATCTCCGGCCCGAGACGTCGCAACGCCGCCACTGCCGCCTCGTCCTCAGCTCAGGTCCGGCCTCACCACCGCCGCCCCCGAAGCCGCCGGCCTTTAGGATCCCGCGGAGCCGATCCAGCCCCGGCCCCGGCCCCCGCCAGCGCCGCCACGGCCCCGCGCCTCCGCTTCCGGACACGCCCCCCTCCGGTGCCTCGGCCAACGGCGTCCTCCCGCCGCCCCAGAGAGGGGGCCCGCCTCAGGAACCAGTGTGCGGGGGCTGCGCAGCGGCCGGAGCATTTGTGAGCGGCACCGCGGGCGGCAGCGGGGGCGGGGCCTCGGAGCCCAGGGGCTTCTCCAGCCTGTGCCCATGCGCGAGTCTGCAGGCTAAACTGTTTGCGTGATAATGCTAAAAACGCTCAAGTCTCCACCAGGATAAACGTGACAGAGTAGCCATAACTCCCATAAGCCGAATTTCAGAGATGGGGGAGGGGTTACATAATCTTACATAATCTTAAATCGGGAGGTCCCTCGGGGCATCTAATATACATGCATGGATAAAGTGCGTACCGACATTTACGTGCGTGCACGAAACAATGTATACATACACAGATATGACGTAATCTATACGTGGTATATGTGTGCATATATTTATATCCTATTAGATGGCCCCAAACCCAGCGCTAGCTTTGTGATCATATATCCGTGTACATATGGATGTATGTTTAAAAGCCTTTATTGTGCCAAATTAGTAGATGATTATGAGAAATATTCATACACTGATGCTGAGTGAAACGAGCAGGGCCAGGAGATCATTATATACTTCAACAACAATACTAGATGATGACCAGTTCTGATGGACCTGGCCATCCTCAGCAACGAGATCAACCAAATCATTTCCAGTGGAGCAGTAATGAACTGAACCAGCTACGCCCAGAGAAAGAACTCTGGGAGATGATTAAAAACCATTACATAGAATTCCCAATCCCTGTATTTATGCCCACCTGCATTTTTGATTTCCTTCACAAGCTAATTGTACAATATTTCAGAGTCTGATCCTTTTTGTACAGCAAAATAACGGTTTGGTCATGTATACTTATTATGTATCTAATTTATATTTTAATGTATTTAACATGTACTGGTCATCCTGCCATCTGGGGGAGGGGGTGGGGGGTAAGAGGTGAAAAATTGGAACAAGAGGTTTGGCAATTGTTAATGCTGTAAAGTTACCCATGCATATATCCTGTAAATAAAAGGCTATTAAATAAAAAAATTAAAAAAAGAGAAATATTCATACACCTTGCGACTACATTAATTCTGTGCGCTGCCTTTGTAAAATAGGGGTGACATCTGCTGCCCCGTTGCAGCCTGCTTCCGTTAGTAGTATGGAAGCTAAAAATGCATATCTGTATGATTTATAGATTTACATACATACACAAATATATACATATACCTCAAGTATGTATATGCATATGTGCATTACATATAATCTATGTGCATACAGATCCAGCCTGCGCCACAATGCAAATCCCCTTTATCAGCAGCAAAATGTAGCAGAAAGAGGATTGTTTTTGAAGCTGGACTAAGTTCAAATCCCAGCATGACCGTTTCCTAGCTTTCTGACCAAGAGGCAAGTCATTTCTCCTCTCTGGACCTAGGCTTCCTCATTTATAAAATAAAGGAGGCCTATGGTAGATTTTTTTTTTTTTTTAATAAAGGAGTATCGTGATGTAAGCAATTCATTAGGAAAATTTGTTAGGCAAAATAATATTGATGATGCTGATGAAGAAGTGAGCAGGTGTAATAGATATGCAGTCAAGGAAGACGTATGTTCAAATTTTATGTTTGATTAACTCTTACTAATAAATGACTAAGAGCAAATCACACTTAAACTCTAAAATTCAATTAACTTCCTAAGATTTGTTTATTAAATTATAGCCAGATAATGACTTAGATTGATGGAAGGCATCTTCGCAGCAATGTAATCACAGATCCTTGACATTGTGGTAAAGTAGATAGCTGACATGTATGCTGTGTTTTTAAGTTTGCAGAAGAGAAGAGGACTAATTAAGCTGCTTGCAATATATATGTGTGTGTGTGTCTGTGTGTGTGTATGTATTATCATTATTAAAGCTTTTTATTTACACAACATATGCATGAGTAATTTTTCAACATTGACCCTTGCAAAGTCTTCTGTTCCAAATTATCCTTTCCTTCCCTCAACCCCCTCCCCTAGACGGCAGGTAATCCAGTACATGTTAAATATGTTAAAATATATGTTAAATCCAATATATGTATGCATATTTATATAGTTATCTTGCTGCACAAGAAAAATCAGATCAAGAAGGGGAAAAAAAACTGGGAAAGAAAACAAAATGCAAGCAAACAACAACAAAAAGAGTAAGAATGCTATTTTGTGGTCCACACTCGGGTCCCACAGTCCTCTCTTTAGGTATAGATGAGACTCTTCCTCAGTGAACAATTGGAACTGGTATGGGTCATCACATTATTGAAGAGGGTCATGTCCATTAGAATTGATCATTATATAGTCTTCTTGTTGCCGTGTATAATGATTTCCTGGTTCTGCTCATTTCACTCAGCATCAGTTCATGTAAGTCTCTCCAGACCTCTGTGAAATCATCCTGCTGGTCGTTTCTTACAGAACAATAATATTCCATAACATTCATGTACCATAATTTATTCAGCCATTCTCTAATTGAGGGGCATCCACTCAGCTTCCAGTTTCTTGTTGCTGCAAAAAAGGCTGCCACAAACATTTTTGCACATGTGGGTCCCTTTCCTTCCTTTAAGATCTCTTTGGGATATAAGCCCAGTAGAAATACTGTTAGGTCAAAGTTTGATAACTTTTTGAGCAGAGTTCCAAATTGCTCTTCAGAATGACTGGATCTGTTCACAATTCCATGAACAATGTATCAGTGTCCCAGTTTTTCCACATCCCCTCTAACATTCAACATTATCTTTTCCTATTATCTTATTTGCAATAGATATAGAAGAAAGGACTAATGAAAAAGATATTGCAGTGGACTTAACTGGATTAATAAATTTTTCATAATACATTAAGTATGCAAAATGTTTACATAGATTATCTCATTTGATCTTACCTATAATCCTGTGAGATAGATATTTTTATCTCCATTTTAGAGTTGAAAAAATTCATGCTGAGGTAAGTTAAATGATTTACTATAGCCAAGCATCTAGGAAATGTCAGAATTTGCCTTCATACCTGTTTCTTTAGTATTCAAACCTATTCAGGGCTTTTTATGCACTACAAATCATAGTTCTTCTCAAGATGGAAATTTAGAATGAGGAAAAGAGAAGGATAAAAAATGATTTTAAAATTACAAGCCTGGCTGTTACTAGGAGGACATCAACAAAAGAGAGAAATTAGATTCAAAGGCATCCTTGACTTTGGGTGTTATTTTTTTTACCCTAGTACTTGGCATATAGCAAAAACTTAATAAATGCTTTTTCTTTCATTTATTCATTCATAGAGTATGCAGAACATACTCAAAATGCACAAAATTTAGTTAAGACACTGTTCCACCTCTTCTAGTTAATTGTCTAACTTGTAGGATCCTTGTAGGATCCTTCCTCAGAAAGTTTCAGGATCTTAGTCTCCATTCTACTAAGGGGAACAGGTTTTAACTCTAGAGCAGGTATCATTGACCCTACAGAGAGATCAAACTTTCCATAGCTTCTTCCTATTTCTCTATTATCTTATATGGCTAAACTCTTCAGAAAGACTACTTACAATAGGTACCTCCACTCTTACCTTTTTTTTAGTCTGTCTTCTGATTTCATAATTTCACCAAAACTGTTCTCTCCAAAACTGTTCTTTAATTTAATTTGTGACTTACAAATAATCTCTTTATTGCCAAATCTATTGTTTCTCAATCCTCATTCTTCTTGACCTTTGTAGTTTTTGACACTATTGATCATTCTCTTCTCCAGCCCTGACCTCTCCTAACTTGTAATATCCCATCTCCAATTACCTATATTGAACTAAAGGTCCTGTAGACACGTGTCCAAAACTGAACCAATTTTTTTTTTAACCAAACCATCTTCATTTATAAACCTTAATGTATTTAAGGGCACCATCATCCTCATAGATATCCCAAATTGCAACCTGAGTTTCATTCTTGACTCCTCACTTTCTCTCACCTCCTGTAACCAATTTCTTGCCAATGTCTGTTGATATTAATCTCTCAGGAAATCGGCAACATTCTTCATCCTTGGTCTTCTGGAATCAGGGTTAGTCATTGTATTTATCTGAGTTCTTTGAAGTTTTTTGTCTTTACACTGTTGTTTGTATAAATTGTCCTTCTAATTCTATTAATTTTACTCTGCACAAATTATTCAGGTCTTCTTGGGTATTTCTGAAACTATCCTTTTTATTATTTCTTATGGCATGATGAAATTTCACTATATTCATATACCCTAATTCATTTAGCCAAACAGTTCTTTGCTATCACAAAAAGAACTACTTTAATTTTTTTTGCACACATGGATGCTTTTCGTTTTTAATCTCTTTGGGATATAGGCTTAATAGTGGCATCACTACATCACAATGTATAGTTTTGTAACTTTTGGGGCATAGTTCCAAGTTGCTTCCCATAATAGCTGGACCAATTCACAGCTCTATCCAAAATGCATTAATGTGTATGTTTGCCTACAATCCCATTCAACATTCAACAGCCCCATCATTCATTTTCTGTTTTTATTAGTTTTGCCAAACTGAGGGATGGGACATGAAGCTTCAGAGAGTCTTTAATATATCTTTCTCTAATAATTGTGATTTAGAGCATTTGAAGTCATTGATAGTTTTTATTTCATCCTTTGAAAACGACACACAACCTTTGACCATTTATCAATTAGCGAATGATGCTTATTGTCACAAATTTGAATCAGTTCCATATATGTATTAAATATGAGATCTTTATCAGAGAAATGTTGTGAGGAGAAATTTTTCTTAACTTATTAGGGTACTCACCCTTCAACATCACTTTGTGTTTGTTCTCTCTTTTTTCTGTCTGCATTTCATTTATTTTTATTTACTTTTGCACACACATTTATCTCTCACCTTTTTTGCCTTTACTTTTTGTATATTTTGTTTTTGCTTATTGTTGTAATATATCTTTCTTCCTAGGAAAATATAAATTCTCAAAGGCAGGAACTAATTTTATTTTAATGTCCCCAACACCTAATCCAGTGTTTGGCGTTTAGGTATTTAATAAATTTTTGTTGAATGAATGCATGTTACCTGGAGGTAGGCATGATGGGGCAATGTGGATTATATACAACCAAAATATTTTAGGCTTATGACTTAGGGTAATGCATCCCTTCAATTCTGTAGCCCACCAAGATCTTAAAGCAATGTCATCAGGTAAGCTGTTTTCTTCCCAAGTCTTTTCTCTCTCATGGTGTTCTCTGTTGACTATATTTGCTGTAGTTGCTGTTCTCTACCAAAAACTGATGGTTTTAGGTATTGTGTGGGCATTAAGAGAAGGAATGGATTCATTAGTTTAATGGGTATGGTAACCATCTTTAGTTCTTTTGTGATACAAACTTTTGGCCAGCTAGGGAAGTGCTTAGATATTTTTAAATCAGTCTAGTGAACTCTTTTTTTCCCCAATTGCTGTTCTAGGTACTTCAGTCAGTTTTGTCAGATAGTTAAAGGAAATGGCTCTTTCTCTCATTCATTTGGTAAAGAAAAGTCCTACCTTTCCAAACCAATATTCTTATGCTGTCACTCAGCAATTTTTCCTGTTTTCAATTTCTTTTTATCAATTTTATCTCACCTCCCATCTATTTAGTGACTTCATTTTTCCTTTACAGTCTTTATCCTTTCCTTTATAACTTCAAGATTCATGGTGTTCTAACACCCTGATCTCACAATTCCTAAAATTCTTTTTTTCATCCTGTATTTAGATATCAACAAAGCTGCTAGACTTTGGCATCACTTATTTAATTATTATCTCTATACTTAGGATTGACAAATCTACCTATTGTTCTCTAATCTCTCTGCTGAACTTTAGTCTCAAATCTCCAACTGGCTTTGAGATCTTGAACTAAATGTCCAGTAGGCATTTTAAATTCAGCATATCCAAAACAAAACTCATTATCTTTTATCTAACTTCCCAACTTTTACCTTTGTTATAGCTATTGAGAGCAAGTACTGTGAGCTTAAAACCTAAGAGTCATTGGGAACCACTCACAATCTCTCACTGTCCTATCAAATCTATTGCCAAGGCTTGTCAATTGATTTCTTTAGATATCATTCCAGCATAGTCATCCTTCCTCACCCATTAATTTTTTTAAAGATATCATCCTGTCATAGTCAACTCATACCTATGCCCTCACTGCCTCTAACTGCCCTAATAATGGTAAAGTTTTCAGGAGTTATGAGAATTATTTTGCTATGCAGGGTTGTAAGTAGTTTAATGGTATTGAAACCTTTATGAGTTCTCTTTATTATTTGCTTTTTTCTGCTTCTCTTGAATCTTGTACTTGAAAGTTAAATTTTTATTCAGCTTTTGTGGGGGTTTTTAAAATCAGGAATGCTTGAAAGTCCTCTATTTCCTTAAATATTCATTTCTTCCCTTAATGGATTATACTCAGTTTTTCTGGAATATACACTCCTTTAATTTATTATTTATTATGGCTTTTTATTTACAAGATATATGCATGGGTAATTTTTCAGCATTGACAATAGCAAAACGTTTTGTTCTAATTTTTCCCCTCCTTCCCCCCACCCCCTCCCTCATATGGCAGGTTGACCAATACATGTTAAATATGTTAAAGTATAAGTTAAATACTATATGTGTATACATGTCCAAACAGTTATTTTGCTGTACAAAAAGAATGGACTTTGAAATAGTGTACAATTAACCTGTGAAGGAAATAAAAAATGCAGGCGGACAAAAATAGAGGGATTGGGAATTCTATGTAATGGTTCTTAGTCATCTCCCAGAGTTCTTTTGCTGAGTGTAGCTGGTTCAATTCATTACTGCTCTATTGGAACTGATTTGGTTCATCTCATTGTTGAAGAGTGCCATGTCCATCAGAATTGATCATCAGTATTGTTGCATTTCCCAGTCGTATGCTCAGATCCTAATAGTTTAATTGAGTACAGCATTCTAGGATAAAATACCCAAAAGCCCTTTCATCCACATTGCTCTATTATGATTAGGTCTACCATAGTTCTTTCCTTTACCTTGAGTCAGGTAAGGAGTAGTTTTACCTTTTTCTATCCCCCTTAGCACAATGCCTGGCATATAGTTAGCACTAAATAAATGCTTCTTGACTTAGCTGCAGCTTTAAGAAGTATATGGTAATAGGTGCTGGTTTCCAAACTCAGAAACTAATCTCATATTTGTTTATTTATACTGACTGAATATGCTCCAATATGGGAGAAAGGATGATTATACTCCTCAGGGCTATTGGTCACAGTTGCTTATAAGCTCTTTCATAGCCAAAACCACATTTTATTCTTCTTTGTATCCTCTGTAACTAATAACATATTTCTTTGTACCTGTACTCTCTGCTATTTTTTTTAAGATGAAGGAATGAATAAATGAGGTCTCAAAAAAATTTCCATTAAATCTTCATACACAGTAAATATATGAAAATAATTAGAAACTGTTTTAGTCTTGGAAAGTTTGTTATATAATGAGTTAGGTTTTGTATCTTATTCTAAAAATACAATATCATATACAATAGATATGAAAAGCAAAGTCATATTTTATTCAACTAGGAAGGATGTGAATTTCTTTTGCCTTCACATAGCCCATTAATGTCATTGTGTTATGAGGAAATACTCTGGAACTTAAAAATACAAGATAAATGCTAGTTGCAATTATTGTATTTTCAAGACCTTTTTAGAAACAAATGGTTTCTTTCAATGAGCTTGTTAGTAACATCTAGTAGCTGGCAGTTGTACTGCATGGACAAGCTAACAAATGTTGAATGATGATTATTTGTTGCCTTGCTTTTTGAAAATTAGTCTATGGATTCTGGCCAATACTAAGCTGGCTTATGGCCTCTTCAAACAGTGGAGGACAGGGAAATGGGACAGAGGAAAAATCATTAGGACAAATATTGCATTATACATTACTCTTCTTCATGTAATCATGATTATGTTGTAGCCCTACTTGCTATTCCTCCTAGACAAAGTATTCTCCATTCTGTACCTTTCTACACCTGTGTCTTTTGTCATTTCTGTTTCTCAGAACCGTTAGCTTATTTCAAAGCTTAGATCAAGTGTTACTGCCTACCTAATATCTTTCCTAAGTCTTCCAATTACTAGTGCTTCCCCAAAATTACTTTGCAGGCATGATTATCTGTATGTGTAGATGTTCTTTCCCTCAAAAAGAAAAAAAGGTTCCCTGAGAACAAGGACTATTTTTCTTTTTTCTTTTTATTCCTAGAACTTAACATGGTGCCTGGCATATAGGAGTTACTTTAAAATGTTTATTTTTTATTGTTTTAATTTTTCTGGCTATACATTAACTTTTAAATACATATTTATGAATCATGTTGAGAATAAAAAATCAGAACAAAAGGGAAAAACCACAAGAGAGAAGAAAAACAGAAGAAAAAGGAAAAAAAGTGAATATAGCATGTATTGATTTTCTTTCAGTCTCCGTAGTTTTCTTTTTGGATACAGATGGTATTTTCTATCCAAAGTTTATTGGAATTGCCTTGGATCACTGAACTGCTGAGAGGAACCAAATTTTTCATAGTTGATCATCACACAATCTTGCTGTTACTGTCTACAATTCTGTTTGTTTCACTCAACATCAGTTCATATAAATCTTTCTAGGGCTTTCTAAAATCAGCTTATTCATTATTTTTTAATAGAACAATAGAGCATAGCTGCCTGCCAGGACTCTTCCCTGCTGTGAAGAAACCCTCTTCTCAGTGAAAAACCTTTTGTTATTTCTCTGCCACTGAGGAAGTCTCCTAGCAAAGTTGACTTCTGCAGTGCGAATAAAACTTCCTTTTTGCCATTCAAACTTTTCAGGCTCGTGAATTCTTTCATGAAGGCCCTGTGATGACCAGAAGGGGATTCCTACATTGCAACTCTCTGCACTGCTACTAACCTCATCAGTTTGATAGTCCTTTGGGCATAGTTCCAAATTGCTCTCCAGAATGGTTGGCTCATTCATAACTCCACCAACAATAAACTTAAAAATGTTTATTAAGTATCTATATACAGTGTATCATGCAAAGTACTATAGGAGAATCAAAGCTAAGGTAAAGATTTAGCCCCTTCTCTAAAGAAAGTTAGTAGAAAGATAATCAGAGTTATAATACATAATACTATAATAAAAAATTATTTTCTAGACCTCACTAAGCCCTTTGTTTAGGATAAATAATTATCAACAGAATAAACTGGGAAGAACTAGAGAACACAAAATTTGATTTGGGCTTTATAGAATAAATAGAAATTTACAAAGTGAAGAGGGCATTTTAGATATAGGGAAAAGCCTAAAAGAAAGGGATGGAGATATAAAAACTCTGAATGTACATGGAACAGTGAATTGTGCATTTTCAGTATAGAGTAGAGGGAAGTTGTTGTAGAAGGGAATGTGAGAAGATAGATACACTAACACTTTGTTGGTGGAGCTGAGAAATAATACTTGATTTCATTAGCATAAGAAACTGAAGTGAAGAAATTCTACTAAGGCAAGTGAGCTCCTTCTCTGCAACTTATAATCCTAGTGCTTAGAACTGTAAAAAAAATTATGATTTTCATAATTATAGATATATGTGTAATGAACATACTAATAATTTAGATTTTTCAGAGCAACCATTTTTCCAGCAGACTCTAAGTTGGGAGTTATTCTTAGAATGCAGCTTGAAATGATCAATCCTTGACAATACCTTGTGTATGTTAAGTAAAGTGAATCAAAAACTGCAGAACCTGTTCTTGACATAAAACTCTGGTCCTGTCTTCTACCAAGCAATGACCCCTAGAATTTGAAAGAATCACTTAACTATTCCCATGGGACTGGACAACACCCATATTGTTCTGAACTCATGGCCTGAAAATAATTGTATTATAATCCACCTTTCCCCTCCTTTCTCACTTATGATTTTCTGCTTTTACTACTACTACTATTTTAAAATCTGCAACAAGTGAAGTCGCCTGCCCAGGAGAGCTTCCAGTTTGCAATTGCATTGCGCTATCTGTAAATGATTAATTAAACTACTTCTTTTTTTTTTAATAGCTTTTTATTTACAAGATATAAGCATGGGAAAATTTTTCAGCATTGACCATTGCAAAACCTTCTGTTCCAACTTTTCCCCTCCTTCTCCCCACCCCCTCCCTAGATGGCAGGTAGACCAATACATGTTAAATATGTTAAAGTATATGTTAAATACAATATATGTATACATATCCATACAGTTATTTTTCTGCACAAGAAAAATCAGACTTAGAAATAAGGGAAAAATAACCTGAGAAGGAAAACAAAAATGCAAGCAGACAAAACAGGGAGTGGAAATGCTAAGTTGTAAACCACTTGTTGATCTCCAAAACCTGTCTCTAGGCCTGTTTTGTAAGGCTCCAGCTATTTATAGTTTAGAGACCAAAACAGTAAAATTCAGTTAACACAACACAGAGGTTGTAACTTGTGTCTGCTTCAGTTAGATGGTGGGTATCACAGGGAGACAGATATTCCTGGCTCTTTATCCACCACTTTTCAGAGAGAAGATTCAAAATATCTTTGGGGGAATGGAGCCCAGGATATAATAAGTTCTCTTCTACCTTTTAAATCCATATGGAACCTCAAGATTACAAACACAAAAGGCCATGTGCATAGTAGAACTGATGTAAACTGTCCTCCCGACCTTTGGCAGGGAAGGGTTGGAAAAACTCTATTGTAAACTGTGTCCCCTTTAATCTTTGGGAGAAGGGAGGTCCTGGGTCTCAAACCTTCCCTGCCTCTGGGAGGGGCCCCATTCTCCTATTTATAGGGAAAACTCCCAGATGGTAATCTCCTATTCGATTGGAGATCTTGGCCAGGGGCAAAATCATCACCCTCTATAGAAAGGTCCCCAGCTCCAGGCCAAATAAACTCAATAAAATCAAAAGCTATATGCCCAGACTTTTGCCTGCTAAGAGAGCTGTTCTTTTAGTGTAATAAACCCATTCTTGCTACAAACTTCAAGCCTGTATTCATTGGGGACCTGGAGAACAGCCAGAAGGAACCCATTGCTGTCCGGGGACCTTTCAACCCTCATTTCTCACACCTCAACACTACTACATGTAAAAATACAAAGAGCAGCTTAGGAAGAAAAGATAAAGAATTTTATTTTGGGCATATTGAATTTAAAATGCCAGTGGAGCACATAGATGGCAGTATTTTCTAGGCAGCTAGAGATGTAGGCCTAGAGCTCAAATAAAGGGCAGGACCAGAGATATAGATAGTGACATTATCAGTAGCATACCTTTGTTAAGATAAAGGTAGGGGAAAATAGCCTTAAGTAGATGGAACTGAGTATCTAGTGGTCCCATCTCATCTTCCATTGGGATTTGTTTCATTCCTAATCTTAACACTAGATGGTACACTAAAAATCAGAGAATCCAAATCCTTGTTCTTGCTCCATTATTAATTAGCTAAGAAACATTGGATGAAATATTTCGCTTTCCTGGACCTTACTTCCCTCATAAAATAATTGGTAAGAATCTAGCCCATATTATTTATCCTATGCCATATTAAGGGAATTTCTAGATTATCTAGTGCCAAGTAATTGGCAGGTAAGGGTCCAAATTTAAATTCCTAAGAACAGTAAAGACAAACAAATGTTTGGTCCTGTGCTGTTGAACATTTTTATCCAGTATAGATAACATTTTAACAAATTTGCAGATGATACAAAGCTGAAAGAATAGCTAATATAACAGAATCAGGGTCCCAAAATACCTTCTTTTAAAAAAAAATAGCTTTTAATTTTTCAAAATATGTGCAAAAATAGTTTTCAACAGTCACCCTTGAAAAATCTTATGTTCCAAATTTTTCTCCTTCCCACCTCCCCCCCTTCCCTAGACAAGTAATCCAATATAGGTTAAACACGTGCCATTTTTCTAAACATATTTCCACATTTATTATGTTGCAGAAGAAAAATCAGATCAAAAAGGAAAAAAAATGAGAAAGAAAAAAGCAAGCAAACAACAACAAAGGTGCAAATGCTTTGAATGCAAATACCTCTCTCAATCACAAATCTATTGAAATTGGGCTGATTGTGGTTGAAAAGAGCCAAGTTTACTTTCTTTTCTGAATGTCATTGCATGAAGTTTAATAGGTTTAGCCATAGAGTCTTACACACAGGCTGAAGAAAATCAGTTCTGCAAGGACAAAATGAAATAAACTTAACTTGACAACAAATTATCTGAAAATAACATGGACGTTTTATAGAAGTGCAGTGGTAATGTGTCAAAGTATGCTATGGCAGCCCAAAAACCTAATGTGATCTTAGGTTGTATTAGAAGAGACATACTATTTAGAACAAGAAGTAATAGTTCTGCTCTCCTCTATATTGGCCAGACCACATCTGTAAGACTGTGTTGAATTCTGGGTACCACATTTCAGAAACCAGTAAGCAGGTGGCAGGAATACTGCCAGAAGAGGAGCAATGCTTGAAAGAAATGGGGGCATTGAGGAAAAATACTCACAAGGTGACATTTCAGTCTTATTCAGCCTCATAGACCATAGATTTGCAGCTTGAAAGGACTTTAGAGACTTCTACTTTACTGAAAGAACTTTAGAGACATCTACTTTACTACTATTCCTATGTTACAGATAAAATAATAGGTCAGAGAGATAATATGAGTTGCCCAATATCACGCTGATAAGTCAGAAGTAAGATGTTAGCTCAAGTCTTCTGACACCAAAATTAATGCTTTTCTTCTGATACTATGTGTCTCTTGGGTATTTGAAGGGGTCTCATGTGTAAGAGATGCAATTTAAACTGCTTTTTCCCAGAAGACATAATTAGGAACAATGAGAAAAAATTGTAAAGGTAATTTTAGGTTCTAAATGAAAAAAGAATAAACAAACCTAAGAATTAGAACTATCTACAACTGAGATTGTAGCCAGTTTCTCCTCACTGGAGGTCTTTACACAAATAACTGAACTGTCACTTCTATAATGTAGAAATGTTATAAAAGAAATTCTTGTCTAGTAAAGATAGGATTAGATGGCCTCAGAAGTTTCTTTCAGCATAGCGAATTTTTTTTTAACCTAGAAAGCTTTCTTCAGGGAGGATTCTGCAAAGATGGTGTAGTAGGTTAGAAAATTTCAAGCTCTCCAGATTTCCCCTATAAATAAAAAAATTCATACCTCAGGGCAAACATAAATAGTGAAAATCAAGAAGTCTTGGGACAGAACAAGGGTCTTCCTGGCACAATGCAAGAAGACCTGAAGAAAGATGCCAGTCCGGAATTAACCCATGTGAAGGGGAAATACTTCCAGGCTAGCTCTGCATTAACACCAAGTGGGAACCCCTGGGACAAGCTGGGTTAAGCTGGAGCCTCAGCAGGAACCACAGAAACTTTCGCTACTCTAACTGCTTACAGAGCTGGGGCATCTGAGTCTGGGAAGACTAAGTAAACATCCACTTATTGGGAGTGTCAGGCCCAGCTGTGTGACAGAGACAGGCCCTGGGTGAAAAGGAACCAGCACACCCAGTGAATGTAAGAAGCAGTGGGGCAGAGATGCTGCTGGTAGCCAGCACTTGCAGGAGGGTGGAGCTTTTGTTTTGGGGTTCCAGGTCAGAAGGGAGAGCTGAAGTGAAATAAGAGGCACCATTCCCCCCACCCCATGATTAGAGGTCCTTATACTACTCATTAAAAAAAAAAAAAAAAACTGAACTGGCAAAGAAGAACCAAACACAGAAACTTACTATGGGAACAGAGAAGACGCTGGTTCTTCAGAGGAGAACACTGACATAAAAAAAAAAAAATCTTCAACCTAAAGAGTAATATTAAATGGCTCCCTGCCCAGAATGAATTTATAGAAGAACTCAAAAAAGAATTTAAAAATCAAATGAGAGAGATTGAGGAAAAACTAAAAAAAAATTAAAACCATCCAAGAAAAACAAGATTATGAGGGAAAAAAAGTTAACCAAGTACAAAAGGAGATTCAGAGTCTTTAAGATGAAAATAACTCTGAAAATTAGAATTGAGGAAGGGGAAGCCAGTGAAGATATGAGATCAAGAAGTAACAAAACAGAATATAAAGAATGAAAAATTAGAACAATGTAAAACATCTTATAAGAAAAACAACAGCTTTGGAAAAGAGATCAAGAAGAGAAAACATAAGAATAATTGGGCAACCTGAAAGCTGTGACCAAAGGAAAAATAAAAGAACCATGATACAATAATGCAAGTAATATTCCAATTGTCCTGGAGGGATAGAACATGAGGGGAAAATAGAAATAGAAAAAAATCACTAATCACCACCTCAAAGAGATCCTTTGTGGAAAATACATAGGAATATTATTGCCAAAATATGAAATCCCCAGATCAAAGAGGAAAATGTGTAAGAAACAAGAAAAAAAAATTCAAAGACACTGGAGCTACAATTAGAATTATACAGGATTTATCAGCAGCCATAATAAAAAACTGTTAAGTCCTGGAATCACATATACCAGCAATCAAAAGATCTAGGTGTATGGCCAACAGTATCATATCCAGCAAAATTATCCATAATATTGAATGAAAAAAAAAATGAACTTTATTCAACTTGCAGACTTTTAAGACTTTCAACCAAACCTGAACTCAATAGAAAATTTAACTTTTAGAATCAATATCAAAGATCAATTGTAAGCAACTTAAGACAAATTGTTTAGTTTTTTACCTTGAAATGTGTGCCATATGTTTAAGACTGACATAAGCAATTGGATAGTTCCCATAGAAAGATTGTGAAAAAGTCAAATTCGATCTGACTCTTAAAAAACAAAACTGCCAAGGAAAAGGTTAAAAAAAAATTGTTATGCAAATGAAGTTCAGAAAAAGAATAGAGGCATGGGGAGGGGGCGGGATAGAGCTAGTAGTTCTGGAAATCTGTTCATATCAGGAATGGATTAAATAGGTATCACTACATAAACACCATGAAAAATATAGCATCTTTCAAAATCTATAAAGAAATAAGGGGGGAAGGGATAGGTAAAGGGGGAAGCAAATGATGAAGGAAGAAGATAATGGAGGGATCCATGGATGGGGGGAGGTTAAGTAAGCCAGACAAGTTAAGGAGCAGAATTAAAATAGAATTAGAAGAGATAGGAAAAAAGAGATGTAGACAAGCATTGTACAATAGAATTTATTAGGAAAAAAAAAGTATGGCTAGTAGTTATTGATCTTAGACAAAGTCAAATTTAAACATACAATCAAAAGAGAAATCTATATCATGTGTCAGCCATACTAATATTGTTTTAGATGCATATACATATAGACATAAATGTCTGAGTATATATAAATGCATGTTCTATGTATATGTCTATATAAATACATGTATATGCGTGTGGGTCTGTGGGTAGATGTGAATGTATATGTGTGTGGGGGTATGGGCATGTCTGTGTGTATGTGTGTGTGTGTATGTGTATCTTTATCTCTATATATGAATATATCTGTACTTAATTATAGCTGGCTTGGGGGAGATGAAGGGAAAAAAAAATAAAGTAGCAAAGAACAAAAGAACAACCTAAAGGACGTAAAGAAAAGATGGGCAATCATGAATAGAATTTGTTCTACTATTATAAATTCTTTCTTGAATTGTAAATGTTCTTGATGATCACATGCCAATGTTCTGTTCTCTTTTATTTTATTTTCCTTTTCTGTTTTTCTTTTTTTCTATTCTTTTTGTATAATAAATAAACAGAAAAAAAAAAAAAGAAATCTGCTATCTTGATTGGTTAGTTTTTTCTTCAGTACCCAGCTGAAAATGTCCTCTTACCAACCTGTACTCTAATGCTAGAGTCCAGGTTTGAGGTGATAAGGATCAGCATCAGGGTGGTGATCACATCAGAAGAGAGAAAGGGTATATATGAGAAATGTTGTGAAGGTAAAATCAAAAGGCCTGAGCAAAAGATTGATTATGGGGGAGGGAGGTGTAAGAGAAAGTGAAGTTGAAGACACCATCTAGATCGTGAGCCCAGGGACCTGGGGAGATGTTGATCCCATCCACACTAATAGGGTAATTGGGAAAAAGGAAGAGTTTTGGAAAAAAAAGACAATGAATTTGGCTTTGGACATGTTTAATTAAAGATGTCTATAGGGGAAAATGTCTAATAGACAAATGAAGACAGGAAACTGAAGGTCAACAGAGAGATTAAGGTTAGATAAGTAGATTTGAGATTCATTGGCATAGAAACAATAGCACACAGGGAGACGAGAAGGGGACCCAGACTAAAGTCCTATGGGAAATCCAGGGTTAGCACAGCTATCACATGGATAAAGATCCTATAAAGGAAACTAAAAAGAGCAGTCAGATAGGTAGGAAGAGAACCTGGAGAGAGACTGCTCCAGAAAAATTAGAAAGAGAATATTGGAATGACAGTGTCAGTTATGGTCATGGTGGTTAAGAAAGAGAATAAATTAGGGCAGCTAGCTAGTGCAGTGGATAGAGCAGTCCTGAAGTAAGGTAAGATCTGAGTTCAAATTTGATCTCAGATACTTAACATTTCCTAGCTGTGTGACCCTGGGCAAGTCACTTAACCCCAATTGCTTCAGCAAAAAAAAAAAAAAAAAAAAAAAAAAAAAAGACTAAATTAAAAAGCCTTGAAATCCATGACATATGAGGATTTATTGAGGGAACTAGGCATATTTAATCTGAAAAAGAGAAAATACAGGAATGGGAATATGATAGCTATTTTTTAAAAACCGTATTTATTTTCAAAATAATAGCTTTCAATTTGCAAAATACATGCAAAGATAGTTTTCAACATACGCCCTTGCAAAACTTTGTGTCCAAATTTTCCCCCCTTCCTTCCCCATACTCCTTTCCACTAGACAGCAAATAATCCAATATAGGTTAAACATGTGCAATTCTTCTATCTTCGCTATTTTTAAAAAAAAATGGAAAAAAATATATGTAAAGCCAATATAAGCACACATATTTATATAATTATGTTGTTGTGTAAGGAAAATCAGATCAAAAAGGAAAAATGAGAAAGAAAATAAAAAATTCAAGCAAACAACAAAAGAAGTTTAAAAGCTATGTTTTGATTCACACTCAGTTCCCATAGAGGGTCTTTCTGGGTGTTCATGACTTTCATTATCATAAGATCATTGGAATTGGCCTGAATCATAGGATAGCTATTTTTAAGAATTTCAAGGGTTACTTATGGAGCTGCCATAAGGTTAGTATTTCTTTTGTATGTGGATTATCTCTTTACTGGAAAGTGCAGAAAAAGTTTATGTAAAATAAAACAAAAAATATCAATTAGATAATAAACAGCCTCTCAGAGTCAGTCAATAATCATTTATGCCTACTATATGTTTGGCAGTTCTAAATGCTAGGATACAAAAAAAGGTAAAAGACAGTGGAAGAGACAACATGCAAATAACTACATATAAACAGGCTATGTATAAGGTAAGTTGGAAATAATTAATAGAGGGCAGGTATTAAAACTAAGAACAAGTAGGTAAGGATTCATTTAGAAGAAAGGCTTTTATTTAAGACTAAAAGGAAACCAGAGGGCTCAGTTAGGAGAGTATCTCAGGCAAGGACAAAAGCCAGTGAAAATGCTTGGGATTGAGAAATGTAGTATTTTGTCTGAGGAACAACAAAGTCAATGTCACTGGATTTAAGAATTGAGAGGTGAGGGTGGTGAAAGGTCTAGCGCACTTTCAGAGCTAGGGGAACAGATTGTGAAGGACTTTGAATGCTAAACAGAGAATTTTATATTTAATTCTGGAGGTGATAGAAAGCCACTGGAGTTTATGGACTAGGACAAGTAGTATGGTCAGACCTACATTGAGAACAGACACTCTGTTCTGAGGACCTTGGAAAAAACTCCCTCTTAGATAAATGAAATAAGAAGGGCCTCTTTGAAGGTAGAGGACTGATGTCTGCAGAATATTGAGGTCCAACAGATAATTTGCATATGTTTTCAGTTTTCACATATGCAATTGTGAATGTTGTAATTGAGAAAATCTCAGTCAAATGTTTGTGGACCATTGCAATATTATTTAAGGACAGCTGAGGTTTTATATAATGCCTAAGCATGGATCTTTATACTTTATGGGTCACTATCAGGAGGTATTAGAAGCCAGAGAAGGAAGGAAATAGAGGGTGAAGATAACCCAGAAGAAAACAATAAGAGGAATTGGAAACAAAAGGACAAATGGCTGATGAAAGGGATTGACGGATGATTATGATAACAGCCAACATTTATATAGAGCCTTCTCTATGCCAGGAACTATGCAAAACAATTTATGATTATAATTTCATTTGATCTCCTCAATAACTCTGGGTGGCGATTGCTGTTATTATCCCCAATTTACAGAGGAGAAAACTGGAACAAACAGGGGTTAAGTGATTTGTCCAAATACTCACTACGGTTATCCTAAGGCCTTGATCAGATTGGAGTAACAGCTACAGAGGTATGTCCAGGGCCCCTCCTCTGAGAGAAAACACTGCAAAACTTCTGATGTGAGGGCAGATTGGGATGACAGCCAGACCAGGAGAAAAGATCAGAGGCTGTTGCTGGTTTTTACTAATATGAAATTGTCCAATATTAATCTTTAAAGATTTAAAAATCCAATAGTTACTGCATTTTTAAAAAAGACTTCAAAGAAGAGGATACATTATATTAGCTATTTAGTTCATAAAATGAATCCACTTTTAATTAATGTTTATTGAGAAACTACTGTGTGGGGAAAAAAAGAATAAAAGAAATTACTGTGTGGAAAGTACATTGCTAGGTAAAATGGAAGAATAGATCAAGATTTTAAAAAAGCAATGCCTCTGCTTTTGAGGAGTTCAAATGTAGTCAGATGGAAGAGAAGAAAATAAAATCCAGATCTCCAAAGATTTTATTTTGCTTTCTTCCAGCTCTATCCTTCTGGTAACAAAATGAGAATTAATAAACAATAACATACAAACATTGAGATTAGTCAGGAAGGAGAGTTTTATTATCAAATGTCAACAATTCTACAAAAAACAACACGTTAGTACACATATTAATGTTAATCTAACTGTTTACCTTGTAAGGCTTTCAAAGCTTTGGGTAGACAGTACCTTAAGGTATCTCAAGTATTAAGAATTCTCTTTTCTGATCTTAAGTGCCAGTAGTCACTAGTTTTCACCTAAATTATGAACTTCCTCTTCCTACTGAAGTTAAAGGGTTGGCCATCTCTGGTTGGCTGAGGAGGGGATTTGTTTGGCTCTCCATTCAAGGTCATATGATGATCAAAAATAATGCTAAGTAAATAAAAATAGCAGCCACTAGCAGCCACATATGTTTGCATTCAAGCAAAAGGCAGAGGAGTTACTTAATGAAATATGTGCAATTAGTTTAATCAAACCTGGTTTCCTCTTTGGAGTTAGGTGATGCAACTTTACTACCTAACTGAACTATAGTGTCTAATATTGCACTTTTGTAGCATAAACACAGCTAAACACGGAGTGCTAACCACCACTGAGCCCTTGAGGCACTGTTCATATACTGTATCAGTGTTGTTTTAATCTCCTGTCTCAGTCTAATACAGTAATTATAGTTCTATGTCTGAGAAAGTTATAATTGTCAAATAATTAAGCTGTTTAAGAGAAGACAAACGTTTTATGGCTATTTTAGTATATACAAGCATTCATTACGGTTACAATTTATTGCTTCCTAGAATATAACATTCAGATGTTTCTACATTTCCAACATTAAAAACTACAATATGTTTTTGATTGAAGTCCAAAACAGTCAATAATGAAAAAGGTACAGATATAAAGTGTCCCATCTAAAGCCATGATGTTCAGCTATGGGTCAAACAGGAAATAAGTATTTTAGCTATTACTTTTTTGGTCTTCTGAGTGTTTTGGCCACTGGTTCAATATCACTAACAAGGGATTTTTTTTTTTTTTCAAAGAAGCTACACCTTTTTATTGTTATGCTTTCTTAAGTGTTCCTCCATATATTCCCTAAGACCAAAGTCTTAGGAAGTGGGGAGGGGTGGGGCTGGGAAAGAAGAAAGGAATCATTTCAATGTTTGGATTATAAGGCATTGTGGCAAAGAAGTCAGGAAAAATTCAAGTTATGCTTTTCTCTGTTCATAATTTGCTTAGTAGAAGGGATGAGGTGAGATGGTTCTTAGAGAAGACTAGAAAAAAACAAAAAATTAAATAAGACCTCCAAATCATTACTGATTCTTGGAGATAGTAGATTATGTTTTATTTCTCTTTTTGCTGTTAAGATCCTAAGAATTCCATATGGGCAATGCTTGAGATGCCACAGGATGTAAATCTCTGACTAAAAGGGAATAAGGACCTTGGATATCAAATTCACATTTTAAATGTCTATCTGTGATTAGCACAGAGCCAGGAGTGCTATATGCTGCTTGCAAAGGCAATAACATCTATAAGATTTGGCTTTGTTGGCTCAAGTTTTTACTCCACCAAAAAGTAGGGCCCCTGGTCCTTGTCAAAATGTGTTGCTGAGAATACTGCAGCCTGAATGTAAAACTCTCTCTGAAGTTTCCAAGAGTTCTCTGGTTTCTGAGGGTTTCAGGTCCACCTTAAATCTCTCAAACACTGTAAAAAGGAAGGAAGAAAAAAAAATCAGTATATTTTGGTTTTGAATCTTCTTAGTGATAACACATAATCCACTCTGTTAAACTGATTAATGAGTTCTTAGTAAGATCAGAACCAACTTCTGATTTCAGAATGTGTAAACATATTATACATACAACAAAATCATATGTAATAAGAGCCTCACAACAATGCCATGAATCGTATTGGCACAGATTTTCTTATCAGTAATAATGACAAAAATATTCTCACCTGTACAACGTGTATAATAGAACCTACCTCATAGGGTTGTTGTAAGGATCAAATGAGATCTTTGTAAATTTCTTAGTATAGTGCCTGACACAGTAAGCATTATATAAATATTAGATATTATTGTTAATAATATTATATCCAAACATCAAGAATGAAAAAAATTCATTTCAAGAAGCTTGGAATATATTTTACCAAAAAACAACTCAAATAATTTAAACAATTCAGGATGAAAACATAAACTTGAACATCTTGTAACTTTCACATTTAAAAGAAAGTCAAATGATAAAATTAGTAGAGGTAAAGATAAACAGTGTTTTAGAGATGAATTATCATTTCTGGATAACTTCCAAGATTATTTTGTTGCTGTTAGGTCAGTCCTTTTCTGTCAAGTTTGATTCTTCATAATCCCATTTGGGGTTTTCTTTGCAAAGACACTGGAGTGACTTGCCATTTCTTTCTCCAGCTCATTTTAAAGATGAGGAAACTGAGGTAAACTGGGTTAAGTGATTTGCCCAGGGTCAAACAACTATTAAATATCTGAAGACAGATTTGAACCTTCCTAACTCCAGGCTTGGCACTCTATCCACTGCACCACCTAATTGCCCTTCAAAATCACAGATTTCTTGTAAAATTTGCTTTAACAATCAGTTTTTAGACTTTTTAACAACAGCTGTTAGCACACTATTATCACCACAATTACCCTTGGAGATATCCTCATTTTACAATTGAGAAAATTGAAGCATTCATAGATAAAATGACTTGTCCAAGTTCACACAACTAGCTAATATCAGGCTACACTTGAATTCAGGTCCTTCTTTTTATAGACTTGGTGTTCCATCCACCAGGTCACCTAACTGCCCTGTGTGAAGTGATATGTTAAGTGATCATAAGATAGGCATTTATCCTATCCTAATAGCCAATATAAAGTTCACTTAAAAAAATTTACAGAGGAAAATGAATAAGCTACATGGCCTGTGATGCCTGCGCTAGCATCCAAGACAGCCCAGAATCAGCCGGAATCAAGATAAGCAAAAGTCCTTAGTCTTTATTCTTGGTCTTTAGATACAGGATTGAACAGGATGGAAGCAGAATCTCTGCGACCACCTTCTCCCTCATGTATGGCCAAAGTGTGACTCTGGCTCATCTTACTCCATCCCCTAGCCTCTCCTACAATCCTCTGTATATATCATTGAACCAGCACAGGATGGTGGGAAGGACCATTTTCCAAGCATATGCCCATAGAGTATTGTCCAATCAGTAATTAGCCCTAAGTGCTTGAACCGACCACAGTGCAATGACTCAAAGAGTTTCAGCCCTCTACACCGACCTATGAAACTTTTTAGCTAAGTGTGACTTTTAAAATATGAGATGACTATAATTTTAATTTTCAAGGAGTCATTTTCTTCCTTAAGATTCTGGATCATCTCTTCTAGTAGGTCAACTTTCTTTTTAATATTCTTCTTGTTTCTCTTGGATTGTTCTTATCACTATTTTATTTATTTATTTATCACTATATTATTATATTATTGTATCTTATCTTATCTTAATCACCTCTTATCATAGGGTGTGAGGGATGGGACCCAGGCCCTTCTTATTTTTTGAGCTTTGTCTTGAGTGCAATTTCTGACTCCTTTCCCTTCCTCCCCTCTAAGCCACAGCTAGCACAATATGCTAGAAATACTTTTGCTTCCTGATAACACTTCAATGGCTATAACCTTAAAATTTTTTTTTTCCTTTGGCCTGGAAAGGAAACTTAGAACTTTACTCTTTCATAAGAGTCTGCAGCCAGCCCCTCCTTGCCCTACTGCTTCTGCACTCAAGGTTATGTGCTGGTTCCATCATGTCTCAGATCTGGTTTCCCCTGTCAGCAGAAGCTATCTCAATCTTCTGTTCACTGTCCACACTGTCAGGGAGGTGAAAATTCCTACAGCTAAGGCTAAGGATACTCCCCAACCCAGCTACCCCAAAGGGCTAGTGCTTGTTGTTTCAGGGGAGCTAGCCTGGAGGAATCTACACTTTACTCAGGCCAACCCTCCATCCTGTCCCGAGATCTTTCTTCAGATCTTCTCCAGTTGTCCCAGGAGGATTATTGTTCTATCCAAAATCTTGTTTTATCTATTTGGTTGGTTTGTTTGTTTTTTGTTGTTCTCTGTTTATCCTGAGATACTACTTTGTCTTGTTTTTGGAGAAAATCTGGAAAGCTTAAAATTTTTTGACCTATACTGCCATCTTCCTAAAATCCTCTCATCAGAGCTTTCTATTTTTGGTGCTGAGGTAATTGGAGTTAAGTGATTTTCCCAGGGTCACACAACCAGAGAGCTGATATTTATGAGAAAGCTGTTAGGAAAATTTATTAGATGCACAGCAAATAGAGATAATGAAAGAATTCCCAAGAAAAAAGTTGAGAAATACATACAGACATGTTTCAATAAGATTCAAAATTTGACAAATTAGAGAGTATAACCTGCCTATATTGAGGCTTAATCAGAACCAATCAAAAGGCATAATTTTATTTTGCTTGTATGCATTTAAAAGAATGGGTACTTGTTTTTTTCACATTGCTTGCCCAGCTTCTATGAATGAAATTTTTTTGTTTTTTAAAAAAAGTCCAAATACATAAAATACAAAACTTCAGTACACTGTTTCATGTGCTATTTTAATTTTAATGCTGAAGTAACAAAAGTAATCTAAAAAGTTGACTCAAATATGTTTCATATTTCTATTGTTTCAGTACATCTTATTGTGAAAGACCCCTTTGATAAAGAATCATTTGCTTCTTGAACAAGTCAATGGTTTTAATGGCATAGAGTAAATTGAATATTAGTTATTTTAAATTTTTTGCTTTTCACTCTGCCAACAAGCAACTTATAAATTGTGTTAAAAATTACTGTTTCTTTAACAGAGATAAAGAAGAAAATTTTGCCTTGATTGCCTGTAACAGCTACACAAGGCACAAAACAGTGTAACACAATATATATGAATATCAGCTAATACTTTTTTGCCTTATTTGATGTTTTTTTTCCCCTCTACATTTATACAATATAAAACCAGTGGATATATAGCCTCCAAACTCAAATTGGAGACCTTCCTATAGCATATTTGAAGAGCTGCTTTTTTCCCCCCTTGCCCCAGAATCTCTTGCCATTTACTTAATTCAAACTGAGCAAGGTATTATGTCAAGCACCAAGGACAAAAAGGAAAAAAAAAGCAAAAACCATTTTTTTGCCTATATGAAGAGTAAAGTATATAAAAGGATTAGTGAATATAAAGTAATTTGAGGAGCTGGGGGAGACTAACAACTTATGAGGTGGGAGAAATGGAAGAGGAGTTGCATAGGAGGTGTCACGTGTTCAGCTTTGAATGATGGTAAGGATTCTGAGAGAAAAGATGTGTTCTAAGCATGGAGAGATCCTGTAAAAAAGGCACAGAAAGGAAAAAAGGAAGGTGAATTTCAGGGAACAGCAAGCTGGTGTATGTAACTCAGGCTGTGTAATGAGTAATAATCTTTAGGTTCTTATAACAAGAATTTGGAGCCAGATTATGGGGAATTTGAAATATTAGGTAGGAAACTGCATTTTGTGGCAGAGACAATAGAAAGCTACTGAAAATTGTTGAATACAGGAGGAATTTGTCAGACCTGAACTTTAGGAGGAATTTATAACTTGCTCAATAATTATATTTATGAAAAATGTAAAACAAAGCTTTACTTCAATAAAACATAACTCATTTTTATGATTCACTTTTTCTATTTTTCTATAAAAGTTGCAGATTCCACCAATCTAGAAGAATGCTTCCATTTGAAGTTCTCTTTCTTTAGACTCTATACTTCTCAACATTCTTAAAAGAGTTCTATTAAAGTCAAACTTTATAGAGGGTTGAGAATTTGACAACTAACATCATTTCCTCAATTATTCTCCTTCATTTTAATTCCCCAAACATCACATCCCCCTTTGTATCATCTGTAACCCCTTCTAACCCCCTTTCAGCTTCCTTTTTTATATTATCTTCCTTCATTAAAGTACAATTCCCAGTGGAGAGGGACTGTTTTTCTATTAATAGAATGTTTGGTATATGCTTTAAAATGTTTATTGACTGAGAGGGCAGTGTTGACCCTTTGAGTAGGTTGTCATAATTCAACAAGTTAGTCAATTCTATTCAACAGTTTACAGAGTCTAGTGTTGCTACTCAGCAGTGTGCATTAGAACCCAAAGGACTACAACGTACTGGTTTACCATCAGTATGCTAAGTATGGTGATCTAAAATCAGGAAGCACTGTCAATCTTTTTTTCTGTCTGTCTGTCTGTCTCTCTCTCTCTCTCTCTCACACACACACACACACACACACACACCCTTTTCAACAGTGGAAATTTCAGAAGGTTGAAAATGTACTTCAGATGATCAAATTTGTCTATAATTTTGAGCCTAAAGAATGAGTTGCCAGGAAAGTGTGTGTGGGGTTTTTTGGAGGGCAATTATCAAGATTGTAGAAAAGATAGTGATAGCAATGGGAAAGCAATAATTAAAACATTCCTCTATTCATATTAGGTTTCACAGAGTTCATACTAGAAAATATGTTTTCCCCCCATTAGTCTTGTATTAGAAACAGATCTAGATTTTCCAGGAGTTTATGGATTCTCAAAGCTTTATACATCATTAGAGAGATATTGAAATGAGATGGTGGATCAATGCTTGCTATGGAGACAGGAAGCCCTGAATTTGAATTTGGCATTAGACACCTATTAGCTTTGTAATACTGGACAAGGTTTTTAACTTTGTCTCTGGTTCCTTGTGTAAAATAGGGATAAAAATACCGCTTTTTCACAGGATTGTTGTAAAGATAGCATATGTAAAGTGCTTTTCAAACCTTAAATTCTGCATACAAATGGTAGCAGTTTTTATTATTAAGAGAAACTCAAACTATCTTTGATCATCACATATAAATGGAACCAATGAATGTGTTTGATCTTAATTTGTAACATTTTTAAACCTAATTTATAAAGGAGGTCAAATGCACAATTTGAAAAGAGCCTTGGAGAATAACCTAAAAATCTAATTTGTGAGAGGACACCAGATCCAACAAATCTGTGTATAAATAATCATAACTTAATTCATTTTAGGTTCCTACTTAAACTGAATTTTAATTGCCCATGGTACATTTTTAAGTAAAAGTAGGTGAATTAATTCTAATTTCTCAAATGTCTCACCTGCTATAATGACAAATAATTGTTCTGTAGAAGATTATTTGAAAAGGGGAGATGGACAAGAGGAAAGTATGAATGGGGTTAATGCCGTATGGCAGAGGTAAGAACTCAAAGAACACATTTAAGTAACGCAGCTAAGTGACATAGTGGGTAAAGCACAAGGCTTAGGAAGACTAATGAAATCTGGCCTCACATACTTCCTAGGTATGTGACCATGGATGAGTCACTTAACCCCTTTGGCCACAATTTCCACATCTGTAAAATGATAGAGAGAAGAAAATCACAAACTACTGCAATATCTTTGCCAATAAAGATCCAAATGGGGTCACAAAAAGTTGGACACAACTGAAAAACAACTTAACCATACCATAATATACTTGAAATATAAAACTACCTGGTGAAGTAAAATGGATAGAAAAAGAGGTAAAATCTCAGATTTGATTCCTCTGTTTTAATTCATTGAGGCAGCATAAACATACTGGACAGAGCTGTCCTTAAGCCAGGAAAACATGGTTCTTCAAAATCCACATCTGACATATTGCTGATGTGAACCTAAGAAAGTCGTGCAACCTCTTGGTTCCTCAGATAATTCTCTCAGAGTATAAGTTGCCTAAAAGGTGCCAACTTGCACTGATAGGAAGAATTTCCCCAGTTGAAAGTTCTCTATACCTACGAAATCATTATTGCAGTCTTCATTTCTTCCAACTCTAGCAATTATAAAAACAGCTTTACATTAACACTAGGTTACACCTTGTGTCACTCCTAATTCTGGGATTCTAGAATACTAGCTCTAAGTATATGTCCTTCTGACAGCAAATGGGAGTTTTTACCTAATTGTGCCTGATAAAAATAGCTCAGATTTATGTAATGCTTTAAAGTTTGCAAAATCTTTAACATACATTGTCCACCTTACTCATAACAACCATGTGATGTAGGTGTTATTATTATTCTATTTTACAGAGAAAATAATTGAGGTTCAGACAGTATGATTTGCCTAGGGACACACAATGAATTTTCTATGGAACAGGCAATATTCAAGTCTTCCTTGAGGTCTAGCACTTTATCTACTATGCCATAACTTTTTTTACATGAAGTCAAGATTCCCTGTGATGTCACATGGATGTTTCTAAATAACAGAACATCAAAATCTCAGAAAAACTAAAACAACAAGCAAAGAGGCTAAGGACACAAAATGATGGTCACAAGCAGGCTGCAGCATGTTACCAGTGACTCATGCAAAAAACAGAATAAAGGATATGGGCCCTTCGTCCCATGACCTCCTTCTGAAACTACTGACTTCTAGTCCCCTTCTTACTGCCAAATTCACCACCCACACCAATGATAGTTACTATTGCTTGCCACCAATCTATTAAAAGACTTCTCTAAATTATTAATAACCTTATCTCTAAATCTAGTGACCTTTCCCCTATTCTCATTCTCCATGACCTCTTCCTATACTATTTGAATAGAGCAATATAGTTTCTCCTTTTTGTTAATCCTCTTTCCTCCTTTGGCTATTATGATATCATATTTTCATGGTTCTCTTTTTATTGCATATTACTTTTACTTTATTTCACATATATATATATATATATGTATGTACATATATATATATGTATATATATAAATAACATCTATTTCTTCTCTTTCCTTCCATTATTCAACTTCTTATACCAAAAAAACAAAACAAAACAAAACAATCCTACCTATCTTGGACCTTCAAAGCCACTAAAATACTAGAAGATTAGAAAATCGCTATCTTTCATGAAACACAACCAGCTGTTGCCAAGTGGCTTACTAATTATGAACCTTGTATAACTGTATTTTCTTGATATTGTTTGGCCGTGTGTCTGACTCTTCATGACCCATGGACCACAGTACTCCAATACTGTTTGTGGGGTTTTCTTGGCAAAGATACTGGAGTGGAGATCCTCATTTCCTTCTCCAGTTTTATAAATAAATGGAAGCATACAGGGTTAAAAGACTTGCCTAGAGTCACACAGCAAGTAAGTGTCATGAGGCAGAATCTAAACTCAAGTTTTCCTGACATCAGGTCCAGCACTCCATCCAGTAAGCCACCTAGAGGGCTCCATATACTTGGCTCATAAATTAATACATGCTTAATATATGTATATTGAATTACTGATTTATAAGTACCCATCAGTAGAGGGCTTCCAGTGAGAATGGATGATGATTTGGTGAATGGGAATATTCAGAATCACAGAATCCAATTCATTTTCAAATAGAAATCAACCTTATATGAGATCTCCAATAAAGGACCACCCATTCTCTGCTTAAAGACCCCATGACTTCTATAGGCACACAGAGCATAGGATACTGCTAAATGTCTAACCTTTGGGGATCAAACAGAATGAGTTAATACTCCTTGCATTTAGCACAGTGTTTGTTATATAGTAAGCATTTAACAAATGCTTATTGACTGCCTTACCTTCCTGTGACTCACAAATCTAATTAGTAATTCTTTCAAAGCCACATGTTTTGCAAACTCTGGTTTGAAAGGACATTCTACAACAATTCCACAGATTTACAGGACCTGGAAGTACCTGGAGCTTGATAATAGGCTCCAAGTTTTCCTAAAGTCATGTTTTCAGCAATACTACATCCTCAAAGCTATCTGTATTATGTGACAGGAAATACCTACTTCATATTTCCAGAAATTTTACCAGACTCTTCTCCAATATGGACAATACAATTATCAGAAACAGAGGGATCAAATTTCAATCTTTTTTTTTTTTTATAGCAATAATAATCCAGCCTTTCTTTTCTTCCTCCTACAGCTTTAACTTGCTCATATCAAATAGTTTCATGAATCAAATAATTCAGATATTTGAAGAGTTCCTCTGAGGAAAGGAATAAGACTTATTTAGCTCAACCTAAGAGGGCAGCATTAGGAGAAGTATGGAGAAAAAACAGAAAGTGAATTCCATGAAAAGAAAAAATTTCCTATCAATTAGAGCTTTCACAAAAGAATAAGCTATCTCAAGAAAGGGTATCCCATCAGTAGAGAGCTTCCAGTGAGAATGGATGATGATTTGGTGAATGGGAATATTCAGAATCACAGAATCCAATTCATTTTCAAATAGAAGTCCCTTATATGAGACTTCCAATAAAGGACCACCCATTCTCTGCTTAAAGACCCCATGACCTCTTTAGGCACACAGAGCACAGGATATGCTAAATGTCTAAGGCTTTGGGGATCAAACAGAATAATTATTCAAATACTTGAACACAGTAGCTACAGTATCAATCCTATATCCTCTTTTTCAAGTTAAACACTGCTCATCTGGCACAATATCAAAGTCCCTCCCTATTCTGGTCTGAATGTTCCAACTTAATGATATTCTTCCTAAAATATAGCAATTACAAGTGAATAAAATACTCCAGAAATAGTTTCCCCCAAGGCAAAGAACAACTTGATAATCAACTTCCCAAACCTGGACACACTATTCCCCTTAATGCATCCTAAGATTTTGTTTGCTTTTTTTGACCAAAATAAGCACATTGTTGACTCACTTTGGGTTTTCTATGAATTAAAATCTCTAGATATTTTAAATAAATGGCTATCTATTCCTTATCCAAACTGTGATACTGATTCTTTGAACCAATCAGTAGAATTTTGCACTTTTAAATTTCATCTTATTCACTATTACTTCGGTTGAATGTTCTGGTCAGTTGAGATTGATGATCAGATAATATGTTGAAATTCTCTTCCCAGCTTTGTTTCATCTACATATACCTTTATCTAAATAATTTCTAAAACATTAAGCGGCACAAATTCATAAACAAAATCCTAAAATTCACCACTACATACCTCATTCCATCAAACCATTAAGGACTATTCTTTGTGGATCAAAGCATATTTTCATCTTTTTGTTTTTTTCTTGTGTCCCCCCCCCCACTTTTGGTCTGATTTTTCTTACACAACATGACAAATATGGAAATATGTTCAAAAGAATTGCACATATTTAATCTATATCAGATTTCTTGCTCTCTTGGGGAGAGGGGAAATAAGGAGAAAAATTTAGAACACAAAGTTTTACAAAAATGAGTGGTGAAAACTACCTTTACATGTACTTGGAAAAATAAAATACTATTTAAAAAATAACATTGCCCTAAAGATGAAAAAAATTTTTTAAAAGGACTATTTATAGGGTCTGAACATTAAACCAATACCAAAATACGCCTAATTATATTATTTGTCTAGCCTACATCTCTTCACTGTGTTCACAAGAGCAGTGTAAGATACTCTGCCAAATGTTTTGCTAAAAACTAGATGAACTATACCTATTGTTCTGCGTACTACATATCCTGGCTCTTTGCTTTTTCTCTAGCTGTCCTCTTATCTCTACAATACTTTCTCTCCTTGCTTCTACTTCTGGCTTCCTTTAAAACTCAGCTCAATACAGATTGAAAGAGAAGAACCAAGAGTGTTGTATACAATAACAACCTTTGTAACTGTGAATGACTAAGCTATTCTGAAAAATATAAACATTTCAATCTACGATGAAAGACTTATAAAGGAAAATACATGCTATCTTTCTCCAAAGAAAGAATTGTTATATGGAATTATGTATTTTATGTGTGTGTGTGTGTATTTGTATGTATTTGAAGGCTAATGTGAAGTTGGGAAGGAGTGAGAGAACTCAGAATTCAACATATTACAAACAAATAAAAATAAATATAAGATTTTTTTTCCCCGAGACAATTGAGGTTAAGTGACCTGCCTAGGATCACACAGCTAGTAAGTATTGTGTCTGAGGCTAGATTTGAACTCAGATCCTCCTGACTTCAGAGCTGGTGCTCTATCCACTGCACCACCTAGTTGCCCCACATAATTTTTTTTTAAAGACTCAGCTCATATCACTTTCTGCAGGATATCTTTCATGATTGCCAACCAGTTAGTGCTTCCCCTTGAAGATTACCTCCCATTTATATTGTATATATCTGGTGTATGTGATTGTTTTCTTGAGAAATGAATATGAGCTCCTTGAAGATGGGATTTTTTTTTTGCTTTGCTTTCTATTCCCAGCATTTAGCACAGTGTTTGTTATATAGTAAGCACTTAAGAAATGCTTATTGACTGCCTTACTTTCCTGTGATTTACAAATCTAATTAGTAATCCTTTCAAAAAAAAAAAAAAAAGGAATAAAAAATGAAATCGTATTCTTGATGTTCTTGATGAAATCATGCTGACTCATAGTGAATAAACATTTGTTAAGTGCCTACTATGTAACAGGTACTCTGTTAATCCTTGAAGATATAAAAAAGGGCAAAAGAGAGCTTCCCGCCCAAAAAGCTCACACTTTAGTGGAGAAGACAATATGAAAAACATGTAGATACAACCAAGGGATAAATGGGATAAATTGGAGATAATGAACAAATATAAGGCAGTTGGGGGTAGAATAATGCCCTTGATGAAACCACGCTTGGTCTTTGTGATTGCCACTCTTCTACATGTTCATGATACTTCACTTTAGTAACCTAAAATTTTGTCAAGAATCAAACTCACTGGCCAAGAGTTTGTACATTCCATGCATTCTGCTTTTACTGGTCCTTCTTCAATCCTGCACAACCTTGGCCTTTCACCATGAGTTGAAGTGATTTAGAAATCACATTTGCCAAATTTTTCAGTACCCAGAAGACAGTTCATTTTAATCTTGACTTGAATTCACTTAGGGCAGCTAGTTACTCTCTCACCACCTCCCCACTTACTTTTTTTTTTTTCTTTTCTAGTACTAAGATCCTTTTTGTAAAAAGAGAAAAGAGAGATAACATAAAAGATGAATAGCTCTTCCTTTTCTACCATCATCAACATCAGTCTATATCCCATAGATCAGGGCTCCTCAAACTTTTTAAATAGGGGGCCAGTTCAGTATCCCTCAGACTGTTGGAAGGCCAGACTATAGTAAAAACAAAAACTTTGTTTTGTGGGGCTTTAAATAAAGAAACTTCATAGCCCTGGATGAGGGGGGATAAACATCCTCAGCTGCTGCATCTGGCCCATGGCCGTAGTTTGAGGACCCCTGCCATATATCAATCCCATACCTTATTTGGCTCTCTTTAAAAGATTCATTTTGAATTCTGGTGCTCCTACTAGTATGCTTAGAAGATAATGCTGAGCTTTTGGAACTGTTGTCTATGACCTGCTCTTGATTCCATCTGCTAACAAGGGCCTAACTAGATGACTTTTGAAGTTCCTTCCAATTCTAGGATGTTATGAATAAGGTTCATCTAACTAATGTCTTCTTAGTATCTAACAAGGACAACCAAAAACAAAGTCCTGATTAATGAATTTTTAATCAAGCAACTCAATTATGCCAGGGAGAGAAAATGATAAAATAATTTATAGTTCCATTACATTTTAATGTTTTACTATGTACTTTCCTAATGAAAAAATCCCATAAGCAAATATATCCTCATTTTATAGATGAGGAAATTAAGACAATTAGATAAAGTGTGTTGCCCAGATTCATAAAGCTAGTATCAGAGCCAGGATCCAAAACCAAGTCTTCAGACTCTGAAGTCCAACATTTTTTCTATAAAACTAATCTAATTTCATTAGGTCATTTCTGCAATAAATCTCTAGACTTTTTGGGCTCAAATTTTTTCACACAGGATTCCTATTTCTTTTAGAGAATAGATTTAAAGTTAGAAAAAGTTTTGAAAAACATGGACAATTTTCCCTTTTTCTATCAATTTTTAGATATAAAGAAATATTTTAAAATGTACCATTACCAGAAAGAGAACCCTAGTACTGGTCAACATATAGAAGAATACAGAAACTTTGAAACATAAACAATTGTTACTCCATCAAAATACCTCCACATATAATCCTAAGAAGTAAAGGATTCTACACTACAATTACTAATGTTGATGATGAGTAACAGTGTATACTATAGTATAGTAGCCACAGAGTTAGCTTCAGAACCAAGAAGACCTAAATTCAAATTCCCACTACTGACACATTCAGCCTGCATAACCCTAGATGAATCAGTTAAAACTCCCAGTGCTCTTAGCAACTCTCTAAGACTCTTAAGATGCAGAAAAGGTTTTGATCTGCATTGATAGAAGGAATTCCCTAAAATAATCAAATCACAAGATCAGTCCTTATCCCTGTCATTAAAAGAATTTTACATTTATAAAGCACTTTAATACTGTAAACCATAAAGTTTTAGAAGTTTGCATGCCATTTTCACAGTAGCATTGTGAGATACAAAGAAGCAGTATTATTCTAATTTTCAGAAGAAAAAGCTGAGGCTCAGAAATATTAAATTATTTACTCAAAGTTCCATGGTTAGTCAATGGCAGAATCAAGATGCTAACCTAGATTTTCTGATTCTAAATACAATGCTATTTCTCTTATACTATAACTTCCCTTGAATTACAAAATAATTATAATCAATCTTCTCTAGCATTTTCCTTCCTGTTCCTTTTACTCTCAAACCCCTAACCCAATTTAGACCCAACTGACTTCTAGAAGACTTGTATTGTATCTTTGATGCTTGTATCTTATCTTTGATGCTTGATCTTTGTGAGAATAGTGTCTAGTATTTTTATTCTTATTTAAATTGTCACATCACACATCCTTACCTTCTTTTCTGAGGATGGTCTAACTGCTGGGGCCCTTAAATACAAACCCATTCTTTGGGCAGTATCCTTGCCTGGTCATTTGTGTGTACAACTCCATTCTCTGCTGCATACTAGAATGCAAGTTGAAACAGATAGGATCAAAAAAGGGACAATTTGTCATCACTGGATGTCCAGGACTCCACCTCCACCAGCATAACAATTTCTTCAACCTTAGTTAAAGGACATTGAGAGCCTTGGAAATTTAAATACAGTGGCTGGATCAGTCATTCCAAATCAGTGTTTAATCAGAGTTTGGAAGATAAAAGCTTCCAAATGAAGCTATTTTATTGGAAATTATCCAAGATCTGTCCTTGAAAAGTACTTTCAAAAAATTTTCTAAGGATGAATGATGTTTTTCACTGACATTGATCAAGAAGTTCCCTTCATCAAATGAACAAAATAAGGCACAATGGGACTAATAGCATCTCAAAGGCAGTTCTTCTACTGTAATAGTTCTCAAAGTGTGATCTGCAGACTCCTAAGTGTCCCAGAGACCCTTCAGGAGAGCTGAAGTGTCAAAATATACTTCTTAACAATGCTAAGATATAATTTGCCTATTAAAACATTACTCTTTTCCATCTATGTATTTGTGTCAAGCCAGTTTTTCTTCATATATTTTAAACAAAGTAATATATTGAAATAGATGGAATGCAGAAGCAGATGAGAATCTAGCCTATCATCTATTAAGGCAAACTATAGAGATCTGTTAAAAAAAAAAAAAAAAAAAAAAAAAAAGTTAAACAATGCCACTCTTTACAATAATTTTTTTAATTGTGGAAGGTTGTATTCATTAAAAGCATGTTATTTATGTTAACATGAAAAACAATTATCTTTAACAATTAATCAATATATTAAAATTTATCACTTTTAATTATGAATACTATAAATGTCAATGAGCTATTACCCATATAAATAAAACACCTTTAAGGTCCTTGATAATTTTCAAGAGTGTAAAGAGTTCCTGAAATCAAAAATAGTGGTCGTCTCTTTGTTGTAGAAGGATAGCTGTAAGGCATCTAACATGAACAATTAAACTTTGATGATTACTTGATGCCAAACACATGTGTCTAAGTGAAAGGACATCCTATTAAATGACCTATCTTTACACAAGTGAGGAAATTTAAAGAGCATAGGAAACATTAACCTTACTTCCTAAAAGGAAAAAATATTTTTGTCTGGCTAGAATGTTTATCAAAAGATTGTGATTAAATGTTACAGCTTCTTTGAAAAGAGAATAGAGACAGCCCTGGCCTATACAAATATAAAGCAAATATTGACAAGGAAGAAAATGATAAAGAATAAAAAAAGATATGTACATTATAGGGCAAGAGGTGAAGAAACCAGAATCTACAAGTTCATTTCAATGCCAAAGTGATAATCATATCTACCATAAGAATGTCTAGAACCAAGATATCTTTCTTCAAGATCAAGAATACTTTCAAGTCATTATACTAAGTGAAATAAATAAGTAGGGAAATAGAGAAAAGCAACAGGGTTCATTCACTGTATCCATCACTTCCTACTTATTATAGGAAAATTTAGTCTGCTCCCAGAAAGTTGATGACACAATTTTAGAGTAATAAGTGAGTCTCATTTTCATTTATTTTTGCTCACTAATCCAACAAATACCAAGCACTTGAAAAGCAGGTAGAAGAATATGGCTTCACTTAAGAATATCATTTGGCAAAATAAAGAGTGCCAGCCAGTTCTACTACAACTTTATGCCATATGCAAAAAATTGCCTAGAATTTTATCCAAAACAAATTCAAGGAGAAAATCTTGCAGATTATTACCATACTTGTATAATACACAATCTTCTAGTCACAATTCCAGATCACATAATAGTCTTTGGAAAATCTCCTTTTCCTGAAAATCTTGTATGAGACTAAAACTTTTTCCTTCAAATGGAATAAAACTCATTGGTGAAGGCACTATTCACTCTGATACACCTAAAAGTCCTTCCACCCCTTATGAATTCAAAAGTTGCTATTGCCAACCTTTTAGGAATTCCTGAATTTAGCCAGGTAACTGGGCTGATCCTCAAGAAGAAATAAAATATTCAACCTTATTATCAGCTTTTTCTAAACTGATCATTAGAGTTCACAATCCCCCAGAATAATTCTTGGAAAGCTAGAATCACCTCCACAGCATAAAGAAATGTGGTAGATGTGACTTTAAAAAAAAATTGCTAATTTATTGTCTGTTTAGTCACCAACTCTGTTTTGAATTCAATTTAAGAGTTGATTAATAATCCTATACTGCAAATTAATTAGGAAAATAATTAAAACAACTACTCCAAACTTGAAAGTATTCTAATCTAGACTTTAGGAATCAAGGAAATATTAATAGTAATCAAAATGCTCCTATGAAGAAGCTCAGGCATTTATCATTGAGTCTTATTTGTCCTTCTTTCTTGAAAATAACTTCAGGGAACTGATGCCATGACATGCAAGCAAGTTGGATTTAAATGAGGGTGGGCTATACAAAATCACCAGCCTCACTTTTCCCTCCAGAGTGATCTGGGCTCAGTGGCCAGAAATAGATCAGAACGACAGGAGATGGCCCTGGATGTAGCAGGAGATCTTGGCCTTTTTAAGCTAAGATCTTTAAGAAGTCTCAGTTTGACCAGGCAACATCCATTCAGTGATTAAAAATTGATAAGATGAATAAATAATGGTCTCTTTTACCTCATCAATAAGAAAAAGCCAATCTGGGATTGGCCAAAACAGAAACAATTGCTATTTACATTAATTCTGAATCAATCAGGGACAAATAATGAACAACTGGGATTTGACCTGGGAAAGAAAGAAAGGCTTTGTTGCCCAACTGTTTAGTATATTCAGGACTCACTGGGGCAGGTCTACTCACAGAGGTTTTTGTTTGTCCTTCATTTTCAAAGAGAATGATGACATCAGGAAGGTGATGCCATGCCATTCAAGTGAGTTGGATTTAAATAAGAGTGATCTGAGTCCAGTGGCAAGATATAGATCAGGATGACTGAAGATGACCTCAACATTTTCCTAATAAGCCCAAGTATCACTTCCTATAAGGATGATCACCAATCTAATTTTCAAATTAAAAAGTATTTGTTATTTATTCCTTCAACCAGTTTTTATCAGAGAACTTGACTTTCTTTAGGGGAAATAACAAAACCCAAGGACATTTTTCTTGTCAACATCTCCATTTGTATGCAAATCTCCTTCAAGTCTAGAAAGTAATGTCATCAGCTAAGGCAGCAAGGTAGCACTGTGAATTCCGTGTCAGGATTGGAGTCACAAAGATTCATTTTCATGAGTTCAAATCTGGCTTTGGACAAGCATTACCTGTGTGAATCTGGGCAAGTCACTTAATTATGTTTGTCTCAGTTTCCCATCTCTAAGATGGGCTGGGGAAGGAAATGGCAAACCATTTCAGTATCTTTGTCAAGAAAATCCCCAAAAAGGTCACAAAAAGTGGGACACAATTGAAATGCCTCAAAAAGATATTGTATGAGAGCTTGTACCATCTAAGTATACAGTTCTCTAATACATCAACTTTATTCTGCTTCCATAGACACAAGTTAGCTTTCAACAAATTAGAATCCTTGTTTCCTGAAACAATAACTCCTAGTTGCTCTTCTCTAATTAAAATGACACAAGTTATTGGCACAGAGAATGATACAGCTTGAAAGAATCTGAGAAATAATTTAGTCTAGAAGAATCATCTAGTCCTCCCTAATTGGAAATCAAGAACTTACTCTCTCTAAAAAAAAAATTAATTATCTTTCCATATAATTTATTCCCTTTATCATTCAAGATAAAAACATTCTGAGAAGAGATTCATGACAAAAAACCCAAAAAAAACAAACAAAAAAATTGATCTCATCTAGTCCTCTTGTTTTATATGTAGGGGGAAAAACATCTCAGTATCAGCTGGTGCTTATTTATATAATAAGGTATGACCTCTTTGTGTCAAAGTACTTTTGCCCATATAGCAATTATTATGCACTGGTATGCTATAGGCAGTAAACACTAAAACTGACATGACTCATTTTCATTCATTTCACAATGCTTCATGATTCATGGCTGTTGAAATTAAAATACCATACCAACTAATCTCAGTAAGTCCTGATGTCAGGGATCCTCTTTATTAAAAGCCAGGGAAGAGGGGATGAAATCAAATTGATGGAAAAAAGGCAGTGACTCATCTGAGCTTTCCCCTAAACCTCTCCAAACATCTCACTAGCACACCAGCACTTGCAGTTCAAATGGAGCAGGTACCCTACTCACAGTTCCAGGGCAGAAAAAAAAAATGCTTGTGCTTACTCACAGATCAGAAGAGTAGTAAAAACTCTCCTTTGATTGTACCACTTGAAAGAACTGAAAACTTACAGTTTGCTAGAAGTACTCTGACACAACACACTTGAAATTTGGGTTCAAATACACTCTCTAACTTGGAAGCAGAGCCCTACTATAACAGAGTCAAAAAAGCAGTAAATAGGAAAAAAGAGCCAACAACAGGAAAAAAAATCTAATCATAGAAAGATATTATGGTGACAATGAAAATCAAAAGACTAATTCAAAAGAAGACAGCGAAATCAAAGCTTCAACATCCAAAGCCTTTTAAAAAAAATTGGTCTCCGGCCAGGGGGTTCAAAAAATTTTTTGAACATCAAATAACAGAGGTAAATGAAAAAATCAGGAAGAGAAATGAATGATGTAAGGAAATCATAAAAAAGAGAATTAACAGCTTGGTAAAGAGGATGCAAAAAATACTGAAGAAAATAACAACTTAAAAAAACCAAAATAGGCCATATGGGAAAAGAGATACAAAAATTCTTTTAAGAAAAAAACTTTTTAAAAATTAGAATTGAGCAAATAAAGTTAATGACTTTATGAGAAATCAAGAAATAAAACAGGAAGAGGATGTGGGGAAGAAGGGGAAAATCTGAAACACAAGGTCATGCAAGGGTCAGTGTTGAAAAATTATCTGTGCATGTTTTGAAAATAAAAAGCCTTAAAAAAAAAGAAATAAAACAAAATCAAAAGAATGAAAAAAAAACCCAACTATATGAAATATCTCATTGGAAAAACAACTGATCTGGAAAATAGATCTAGGAGAGATGATTTAAAAGTTACTGGACTCCTTGAAAGTCATGAACAGCAACAACAAAAAAAGAGTCTAGATATTATCTTTCAAGAAATTATCAATTATTTGATATTCTAGAACCATAGGGTAAAATAAAAATTGAAGGAATCCACTAATTAGTTTCTGAAAGAGATCCCAAAATGAAAACTCTTCCAGGAATATTATAGCCAAATTTTAGAACTCCCAGGTCAAAAAGAGAGTACTGCAAGCAAGCAGAAATAAACAATTCAGATATCATGAAGTCACAGTCAGGATAACACAAGATTTAGCAACTTCTACATTAAAGAATTGGAGAGAGTTTGGAATACGATATTCCAGAGGGCAATGTAGCTAGAATTACAACGAGGAATCACCTATCCAGCAAAACTGGGTATAATCCTTAAGGGGAAAAAATTAATATTCATGAAATAGAGGACTTTCAAGCATTCTTTATGAGAAGACCATAGCTAGAGAAACTGATTTGTTCATATTCCTACATGGGAAGATGATACTTATAACTCATAATAAAAACTTTCTTATTATTAGGGCAGTGAGAAGGAGTACAGATAAATGGCACAGGTATAAGCTGAATATTAAGGGATGATGTCTAAAAAAAATTAAGACATGAGAAAGAGAAATGTATTAGGAGAAAGGGAAAGGAAGGGGAAGAATGGAGTAAATTATCACACATAAAAGATTTGGCTCAAAGAGAAATTAACATAAAACTCATATAGAAATGTTTCCTACCTTACCAGACAGTGGGAGGGGGAGGGGCATAATAGAAAGGGGAGCAGATTGGATAGGAAGTAGTCAGAAGTAAAACATTTTTGAGGAGAGACAGGGTAAAAGGAGTGAGAGAATAGAATAAATAAGAGGGATAGGATGGAGGGAAATACATTTAACAATCATAACTGTGGAGAAAAAAAATTGAAACACTTCTCTGGTAAACATCTCATTTCTCAAATATATAGATGGTTGAATCAAATTCATATATATATATATATATATATATATAAAAAGGAGCCATTTCCCAATTGGTAAATGATCAAGAGACATGAACAGTTTTCATATAAAGTAATCAAAGAAATCTACATTCTTATAAAAAGCTGTTCTAAATTGCTATTGATTGGAGTAAAGAAAATTGAAATAGTTCTGAGGTATTACCTCATACCCATTAGATTGGCTAATAGGACAGAAAAGGAGAAAGATCAGAATTGGCAGAGTGTAGAAAAAATGAGACATTAATGCACTCCTAGTAGAATTGTAAACTGATTCAACCATTCTTTAGAGCAATTTGGAATTATGACCAAAGGGCTATAAAACCTTTTGACCTAGCAGTGCCACTACTAGGTCTCTGTTCAAAAGTAAATTTAAAAAAAAGTAAAAGGTAAAAAGTTTTACATTTGTGGAAATAATTATAGCAGCTCTTTTTTTGATGGCAAGGAGTTGGAAACTGGGAAGATGCCCATTCTTTAAGAAATGGCTGGATAAATTGTACTATGTGATTATGATCTAATTCTATCGTGCAGTAAGAAATGATGAACAGGATGCTTTTAGAAAAACCTGGTAAGGGCAAGGAAACTCCCTTTGTCAAAACAAGTCAGCCTCTTCTCTGAAACTTGGAATCTAGAGAGCTTTAAGGTTAAAGGGCTTGTTGAAGATCACACAATAAGCATCAGAGGCACAGAATAAATATACATACATATGTATTATAGATACATAAATATGTGTGTATATACATTCACACAAACATATATAGATATAGACAAAGTCACGAACACATACATAATTATGTCCAATGGTAAGCATCAGGGTGGAGGGAAAAGTTTACATGATAACTTTATTATCTATTTAAATGAAATATCAAATTATTCATAATAGATTTGCAGTTTCATGTGCAATCATCTTTTTTTAAAATCTTACTATATCATGGAAAGGCTCATTTTATTCCACAAATTAAAAATAAAATTAATAAAAAAAGAAAAAGAAAAACCTGGTAAGACTTCCACAAACTGATGCAAAGTGAAATATACAGTGTACAAAGTAACAACAATATTGTGAGACGATTATTTGTGAATGACTTGGCTATTGTCGGCAATACAATTATTCAGGAAAACTCTGAAGGACTTATGATGAAAAATGCTGTTCTCATCCCCAAAGACCTAATGGAGTCTGGATACTGGTAGAAACACACTTTTCTTTAACTTTATTTTTCTTGATTATTTTTTTGGAGAGAGGGGTTGTGTTTTCTTTCATAACATGAGTAATATGGAAATGTTTTGCATGACTATCCATATATAATCTATATTGAATTGCTTGCCTTCTCAATGAGGGCCTTAGGGAGGGAGAGAATTTGTAACTCAGTTTTAAAAATGAATAATAAAAATTATTTTTATGTGCAATTGGGAGATGATATGAATAGACAATTTTCAGATAAAGAAATTAAAGCCATCTATAGTCATATGAAAAAATACTCACTATTAATGAGAAAAATACAAATTAAAACAACTCTGAGGTACCCATCTCACACCTATCAGACTGGCTAAGATGAAAGGAAAAGATAATGACAAATGCTAGAGGGAATGTGAAAAAATTGGGACACTAATGTTATTGTTGGTGAGTTGTGAAATGACCCAATCATTCTGGAGAGCAACTTAGAACCAGGCCTAAAGGACTATCAAACTGTGCATACCCTTTGATCCAGCAGTGCCACTACTGGGTCTGTATCCCAAAGAAATCATAAAAGAGGAAAAGGACCTACATGTGCAAAAATGTTTGTAGCAGCTTTTTCTTTGTGGTGGCAAAGAACTGGAAAATGAGTAGATGCTCATCAATTGGAGAATGGCTGAATAAGTTGTGGTATATGAAAGTAATAGAATATTATTGTTCTATAAAAAATGATGAATAGACTGATTATAGAAAGGCTTGACAAGATTTACATAAACTGATACCGAGTAAAACAAGCAAAACCAGGAAAATTTTGTACACAGCAACAGTAAGATTGTGCAATGATCAATTATGACAGACTTAGTTCTTCTCAGCAGTTCAGTGACCCAAGGCAAGTCCAATAAATTTTGGATGAAAAATTCAAATTTAATATAATGTATTATATATTAATATATAATGTAAGGACTATAGGTTAGTCGAACCAATTTGAAAAGCTGTTTTGAAAAAGCAGCAAAGAGCAAAGAAAGAGCTTGACTCTCTACACCCTAGAGAAATGGATGCTTTATTATCAAGAGTAAAATGCTCAATTACTTTAAAGAAAGCAAGAGAATTTGCTTTCTATTATATGACTGATACAATATGCCATTCTAGCATTTCTATCTCCCATGCCTAGAATGTTCTCTCTCATCTTCATTTTCTAGTTTTCCTGGCTTCAAGTCCCAACTAAAATCCCATCTTCTAGTGCTTCTCATGTGTATATTTTGTCTCTAATAGAATTTTGAGCTCTTTGAGGACTGGAGATGTCTTGTGTATCCTTTTTGCATCTCCAGCACTTAGCACAGTACCAGGCACATAACAGACATTTAACAAATGCTTACTGACTGATCTCCAGTCAGGAAATTATCTATACTGATGAGTTAACTCAAGTAGCAAATGGCATAAAGAGAGACTTTAAAAGCGGAGGCAAAAGTTGACAGGTAAGAAAACTGTGTTGAAAATGAATCTCAATATGCCAAAATAAATAAATGAAACAATTGTTACTAAATTCTAGCATAATCAGAAATTCTAAACAATATCAAAAAGGTTTTCCAAGGATGTCAAAATCAATTTATTGGTTCCAATGGTAATCACCATGGCTAGAGGGAAGAGTGCTTTTGATTATGGACTACCTAGAACAGCCTTAGACTGGTTTTTGCATACTAACTTAATAGGATACTGCTTTTGCAAGCAAGGAAATGACAGTGAACTTGAGCACATTTTCTTTACAGTTAAATCAGTTCTATAGAAAACAATCTGACTCCTCTTAGGATTTTAAAGAGCCTTTGCACATACAACAAAGAAAAGAACATGACATAGATTAAGAGCAGTGACAAAATAGGACATTTACATGGAACACCAAAACCCCCATTTTAAAAAATAAGTACACTGTAAAAACAGGACATGCATGCTTAGTCATCAATGATATTTAACCATTGTTCTTTGATTGAGCAAGACTTTGGTTGTATATTTAATGTGTGCCTAACAGATTTAAATTTTAAAAAGAACAACAACCAATACCCCTCCTTGCTTCTGATCATATTTTTAGGCAAATTAACTTAAGAGGGGCACTGAGGATTCTGTTTTTACTTAAAGTTACTGATCTGATAATCTTGGAAGAATTAAGAATTTCCTTACCAGGCCAAGCCCTGCATCTTGACCACAATGCCATGCTGTGGAAGGACATTAGCAACTGTGGGGAAATAGCCAATACTACTAGGTGAATCCGGGAGGCTAGAGGGAGAAAAAGTAGAGTGAACCAAAAGAAACAGATGACAGTGTTTCAGAATATATATTCAGCAAATTAAGAAAAAAATAAGTTTTTCCAGGCCACTCCATCTGCTTTCAAATAGATGTACTGCTCATTGATATGAAATCAAAGAAAGAGAGGTAGGCAGTTCAACAAAAAATGAATCTATTGTTTCCTCCTCAATACCATATTCTTTTTTAGCAATTCTTATAAAAGAAAATCAAGTCTCCCAGTCCCTCAACCACAGAGCATTATCCCCAAAGTCCAGCCTTCTGGCTACCTTCCATTAATCCAAGCCTTTTATTTCTAATAACACCCATAAAGGCAAATGATAACTAAATAAATCAATTGAGATTGACACAACCTGAATATTAAGACATGAATTTCAATCAACAGTAGTGTTGTCACTTTCTGAAACTCAATAGGGAACCATCTGAAGGGATGATTGATGAAAAATGCCCTTCAGGACTAGTTTTGCAAGATGAGATCCCATAACTCATTCTTCCCACTCTTGCAATATGACATTGTTTTGCTTTTTAAAGTAGGGCATAGCTAAACTACCGTCAAATTATCCTGAGATAATATAGTTATCAAATGTCTCCATCTGATGTTTCTCTAGTAACCACCTCCAAAGAGTACAAAGCACATTAATTAGAGTTTTGTTTATTTTATGTTGACCTCAGTTGGTTATAACAAAGTGTTCAAAGAGGCCAAGGTTACCAGATCTAATTCCTTTTAGACTAACTAGAATTACTTCTGTTCCCTGTCCATAAAAAGTTCCCTTAATCTTAGTCAGCCATCTTGAAAAAACACCCACCAAAAGCTACCATTGGTTATAAGGTAGAGTCAGGGAAATTCATCACCATTTTTGAAAGAAAGAAACCTCAAAGCATATACTTAAAACTTTTTCATATGGGAGAAGAAGATAATTATATGAAATAATACTAAAAGAATTTATCTTCATCTTCATTCACTAAAGTACATAGTCCACTCATTTGCACAAGAGGAGAAAATAGAAAATTACAGCAGATTAGAAAATCCTTTCTCTTTCACTATCATTTTCACTCCATTTTCATATCTTATCATTTCTCAGCTCTATCTCATTCATTCTATTAATGCCATGATAGTCCAGCTGTCAGGATTAGATTACTGCAAACAGCCTTCCTAGCTATTTTTTGACTTCAAAAAGAGACCAGAAAAGTCATAGACTTCTAGAAGCCATCTTAGAGATACCTTATTTTAGCATGAAAAAAAAAACAAAAAACAAAAAAACAAACAAGAAACTAGAGAGTTCCATTGACTTGCCCAGGTGGAAAGCCAGTTCTTCCAATCCAATACTCTTGCCATTTATTATATTTAGTCAGATACTATTTTCATCATCGCGTTTAGTCCTTGTTCAGGAATCTAATGGCTCCCTCTTAACTACTTCATTAATTGATGCATCTTATCAGCAATACCTAAATGCCACCATTTTTTCACTTCTCAGCAACAGTGTCTCATACACACAATCCATACATATAAATAACAATAGTTATCTATATAACAAGTAACAGAAAGCAATGAATGTATAAAGTATATGAATAATGACAACATACTTAAGGACTGAATATTCTCAGACAGCTTTTGTCTAGTTAATTAGCAGCTAGGTGGTACAGTGGACTGTCAGTCAATAATCGAGCACTAGATTTATGAATCACTTATCTTGTGTTAGGCACCATGTTAAGAACTGAGAATATAAAGTAAGCCAAAAACAGTCCTTGTCTTTAAGGAATCCACAATGTAATAATAATAATGCTTATTATTAGATGGCCATGATCTTAGCAATTTATGTCTTAGAGAAATGCCGGGAACACTGAGAAGTCTAGTGATTAGCTTAAGAACCAGTAGCTAAAACCAGGAATCAGTAACTAGAACCAGGAACCGGAGATAAGACTAGAATTTGACTTTTCCTGGTTCAAAGGCTAACTTTCAATCCACTATGCTACAGTCTTCTCAATCTTCAATAAAACTCTTCTATCACCATTGAAATAATTAGTACTTACAGAAAATGACATATTTGAATAAATATGGTTTCTTCTCATTTAGAATAAAGAAAGTAGCTAGACTATCACTGTGAAAAGAAATTCAATTCATTGTAGTGTTCTGCTTTAGAAAAAAATATTGACTCTAGAGTCAAAAGGATTTTGGTTCAAAGCCATGTGATTTTGAGAAAGCAATCATTTAACTTTCCTAAACTTCATTTTCCTCAACTGTTAAATGAGAGGTTGGATCAGATGGCCTTGGAGGTCCCTTCAAGATCTAAATTTGTAATATTATAATCCATTTGAACATATCCTCATTTAGAAATTGTTGTAGTCATTTCAGTTATGTCCAACTCTTCATAACCCCATTTGGAGTTCTCTTCATAAAAATATTGGAGTGGTTTGTGATTTCCTTCTCTTAGTTCCTTTTACAGATGAAGAAAATGAGGCAAATAGGGTTATATGACTTACTAACAACTAGTAAGTATTTAAGGTTAGATTGAACTCAGGAAGTCTTCTCAACTTCAGGTCCAGTGCTCTATCTACTGCGCCACTAGTACAGAAATAACAACCACCAAAAATACAAAATGGGGCCTTTAGTAATTTGCTTTATGTTCATTAACTACAAATGGTCATTCAACTTCATGAGATTTAATAAGAGAAAGTTAACTTTACATATTTCATTAAATTCCATTCTCATATTGTAACTTGTTTAACTAAATATTTGAATGACCAAGCATCTTTAAAAATGAAATGACTTTTTTTTAAAACCTTGATACTGGTAGGTTTTCTTCACTAAGTAAAACAAAATGTAGGAGAGGAAACTAAAAAGCCCTAAACTCATGCAAATTGAAAAAGAAAAGTCCTCTAAAAAGTGTTACAATGACCAAAAGAATATTAAGCAAAAAATCCAAAATTGAACAGTAGAAAATGACAAAGTAGTCATCATAAGGCCTTCATCTTGCTTAACCCAATGAAATACTTGCTGCTTAGGAGGTAAGAAAATTTCCATTTACATAAAGACTCATTTGAAGAGTACACAGGTCATTTATTACTGAGAAACTAATTGGGTGGAACAGAAAGTACTGTTCAGGGGAAAGGATTCAATCCATAATTTATACCTAATTTGAGGGTGCTTTTTCCCTTGGCTAAAGATGATTCATGGGTAATTACAGCTTCCAATGAAAAGTGAGCCAACTAAACTATTATGACAAAAGCAGAAAAACATGCAAGTCTAATACATCTTTATCCAGTGTGTCAAGATGGGTGTTTAATTGCAGACATATGACAAGCCTCTCATCCAAATTGTTCCCCACCTATGCTACTAATTCAAAGGGAGGAAACTTTTTCAAGGAGAAATGAGGAGCCTTAATAAAAAGCAAAAGTTTAACAGGAACGAAACGAGTGGCATAGGAAGAGAAAGAAAAAAAATCTGCATACATTACTCATGGTATACATCCTTTATACCCTCTTTTATACGCTTTGCTCACTTTTTTTTTGGTTTAGGTATCTGTTGCTATTCCATCTCATAAAAAAAAAAAAAAAGAGTAAGGACAGGTTTTATTGACTTATTCTTCAAGATATTATATTGATAGATTATATCATTGCCTCCAAATACCTGTAACATTTTTCACATTACAGATTTCTATTTCTTTAGGACTGTTTTCCCCACTTTTTCCAAAAGTTGTCTCTCTTCACTATTATCTCTCAGATCTCTTAAAAAAAAACAAAACAAAAAAAAAACCCAGAAGGGTACTTATGTCATAGAATTCAAATATCATATTCTCATGGGGATTCTCACTTGAACAGTACAGAATGTGATTACATTCTGTGACCACATCATATAAGAGACCATGAAACAATTCCAACATCTTCGTATTCTACACCTGGAGGTCAAGAGTTTAGCTCCTACTGAGTAAATACAGTTTTATTCATTGCATGTGTATATACCAGTGCCTACCAGTCTGGGCACATAAATAGGTGCTTAATACATGTGTGGATTGAATGACTGAAATGCAAGAATTCAAGTTTTCCTATTGTAAGGAATTATTGATAAATCAAAACTATGTTGGGTGTAATATACAGTAATGTGTTTTTCATAGAGCTATAAAATAAAAAGCAAGGTAGATGATGCAGGGGATAGAGTTTGAAGTCTGGAGTTCGGAAAACATCTTCCTAAATTCAAATCTGATGCCAGACACTTGCTAGCTGTGTGACTCTGGGCAAGTTGAATAATTCCTGTTAGCCTCAATTTCCTCATCTGTTAAATGAAGTGGAGAAAAAAAATTACAAACCAGTATCTTTGCCAAGAAAAGCCCAAATGAGATCATGAAGAGTTAGACATGACTAAAAAAAAAAAAAAAATACTGAACAAAAATAGAAGAATAGATTTAAAATTAGAATGAATGAATGAAAAAATATTTCTCAGGTGTATATTAGGTGAACATCACTGTGCTAAGCAACTACAAATAGAAAAATAGCATGAAGTTATTTCCAGAAAATGGATGAAAATGATATCTCTCTCTCTCTCTCCCCTAAACAATGCTGACAATCCCATCTGAAGGTGTTGATAACTATCTCTTAAGCACCTTGTAATCCCTCTAATCTAGGGTATATTTTAAAAGCTTCTTTGCCTTTCCTACATGTTAGAAATTAGTAAGTCACTTTCAAGTATTAGGCAAGAGGCATGTTTCCTTTTACAACCTACACGGTTTTCTTAATTCAGTCACAGTCAGTATCAGCATTTATCGGCTGGCCACAATATTTTTCTGTTCTATTTCATGTTCAAAGATGAGGACATGAAATGAAATGGGGACAAACAACAGAGTTCTTAAACCTACTGAAGGTAAAGACTGGGGAATGTGGGTCAGCTACTTCAGGAAGTCAGTTAAGGGTACTGGGAAAGTGGAAATAATACTGGGTTGAGCTATGTGATCCTTGGATGAGTTAATTTCTAAGAGCCTCAGTTTCTTCATCTGCAAAACAGGGCTAATGTTTCAGTTTGTGGTGAGGAAAGGTCTTTGCACTGCTTTATGCAGTGTATAAAGGGAACTAGGATCACAATGCTGGTTCCTCTTTCTGAAGCTCCCTTAGTAGGAAGGGCAAGTGTTTATGTTCTGTGCCACGGTCTGGGCATTATTAGGATTCAAAGGCAAAAGTGAAGTTCATCTTGGACACCAGCAGTATTACTTAAGAATAGAACTCACTAGATGATCAGTGTAATAGCCTTGGGCAAGAAGCCAATGTGATGTGCTCCTTCTGGCATTTCCTCCCTAGAAGCTGAAAGACAGGTCTCTAGATCACCTGTGTAAAGAGCCTCATATGTTTTGGGAAGGGGAGTGCTCTCTTACTCTTGGACATTTTTTTTTTAAACGTAACAAAAAGCTTGAAAAAGAAACAATCCTTCAGATTTTTCTTTTCTTTCATAAACTATAATGTTAATTTAGAAAATGCATGGCAAAGGGGGATGACGATGGAAATAGCCTCAGAAGACATGTGGATTCAAATCCTAGCTTGGCCTGTAAGACTTTGGATGAGTTCCTCAATCTTTCAGCATTGGATTATGTGATCCCTAAGATCCCTTCCAAATCTACAACTAAGATCCTAAACTTTTTTTATCTAAGCAATGGTTTTATTTCACAAATAGAATGTTTTAGATGTTAAATGGGATAGGATAACATGTTGATTAATTTTGCTGAGCTGTTTATTATTCCCCACAATTTTTTTCTTTTTAAATTCTTTTAACGAAGTAGGCAGATAGATGGTACAAAGAATAGAGCGGTAAACCAGGGGTTGGTTGGGATGACCCGACTTCAAATCCAGCCTTAGATACTTTCTAACAGTTTGTAAAACTTTTAAACCGATTCAAAAAACTTATAGGACGTTTAAACTGATGAAAAAAGAAAGGAAAAGAACCAGGAGGATAATTTATATAAAAAACAACAATACTATAAAGACACTGTCTAATCCTACAATAGCTAAAGTGCCACCAACTCAAAAGGCTAATCATTAGATAGATAAAACACAAAGGTAAATCCAGCCAATCTAGTTTTAACAATTAATTTTTTAAATTTAATTTTAGAGAAAATTATAAATGCTGTAAAGTTAGTGCTATTGTCACATGTTGCTATACTATACCTTTACATATCATACACAAATGTATTACTCTTCCCCCTCCCCCCCCTTTTAGAACAGGTCTTGCTCTCTCAGTCTAAAGGCTGAATAGCCACTCAAGAATTGAATCTTACTACTTATTGTCATGGAAGCTACAATCTGCTCATTTTCCCAAAGTGGACCAATTTCCTCCTCCATAGATAGTGTGGTGGTCTCACCATATGAAAACCAGACTGTAGACACCAGATCTTAATACTTGCAATTCAGGACTCCCAAACTTAAGAAATCCACTGGCCTTAGCTCCACAGTAGTAGGGATTTTAGGCATAATGCCATCGTCCCTGTTAGAGGACACACTTTCAAATGCTTCCTTACCTATATTTTGTTAAATCATCGGCTTTGTTGGCTATCTGAAAATCATTTACAAATGGCTTTCCTGATTTATATTTAATATAAATCATCTAGGTAGTATAGTGGAGAGTGTGTTGGATTTGGAGCCAGAAAGACCCAAATTTAAATTCTGCCTCAGACAGTTAATAGTTGCATCACCCTAGACACTTAAGTTCTATCAGACTCAGTTGCCTCAACTGTAAAATGAAGATAATAATAGCATCCTAATATGCTTCGTTGATAAATAATATAATTTGAAAACTGGGACACTGATGCATTGTTGGTGGAGTTGTGAACGAATCCAACCATTTTGGAGAGTACTTTGGAACTATGCTCAAAAAGTTATCAAACTGTGCATACCCTTTGATCCAGCAGTGTTACTACTGGGCTTATATCCCAAAGAGATTATAAAGAAGGGAAAGGGACCTGCATGTGCACGAATGTTTGTGGCAGCCCTCTTTGTAGTGGCTAGAAACTGGAAACTGAATGGATGCCCATCAGTTGGAGAATGGCTGAATAATTTGTGGTATATGAATATTATGGAATATTATTGTTCCGTAAGAAATGACCAACAGGATGATTTCAGAAAGGCCTGGAGAGACTTACACGAACTGATGCTGAGTGAAAAGAGCAGGACCAGGAGATCATTATATATTTCAACAACAATACTATATGATGACCAATTCTGATGGACCTGGCCATCCTCAGCAAGGAGATCAACCAAATCATTTCCAATGGAGCAGGAATGAACTGAACCAGCTACGCCCAGAGAAAGAACTCTGGGTGATGACTAAAAACCATTACATTGAATTCCCAATCCCTATATTTATGCCCACCTGCATTTTTTATTTCCTTCACAGGCTAATTGTACAATATTTCAGAGTCTGATTCTTTTTGTACGGCAAAATAACGGTTTGGTCATGTATACTTATTGTGTATCTAATTTATATTTTAATATATTTAACATCTACTGGTCATCCTGCCATCTGGGGGAGGGGGTGGGAGACAAGAGGTGAAAAATTGGAACAAGAGGTTTGGCAATTGTTAATGCTGTAAAGTTACCCGTGCATATAACCTGTAAATAAAAGGCTATTAAATAAAAAAAAAAAAAAAAGAAATTACCCCCCCCCCCAAAAAAGATAAATAATTCAATGTTTACACTGAATATCTACCTTTTTTTCCCCCACTCCTTTTTCTGTTCTCTCTCTCCCCCAAGTTATAATTTCTTCAAATGTGCATCAAGAACATATGTACTAAATCATTCACACAGCTCAGAAAGAGCCATAGAGCCATAGAGGAACTTTCTTTTGGTCATAGGTTCAGCAACAAGGAGCCATTCCCTGCAGGGCTAACCTTGAGTGTGACCACAGACAATATTCTTTTGTGAGTTCTGGGTCCTGAGCCTACAAGGCATTCTTTGTTCTTGCCTCTTGGTTCCACTTTCCTTGGTGCCTTACCTGGGATAGTATGCTGTGTAGTTCATGAAAAGCTGTGTGCCAGCTGGATAGTAGGCTGTGGAGGGCTGTAGTGTCCGGGGACTCAGAAGGACAGAAGGCTGATAAAGTGCAGCTTCCGTTGGGATCACTGCTGCAGGGGCTGGAAACGTGTAGGAAGGAGGAGATAAACCTAAATAGGAAAAGGGGGAGAGTTACAGCACACATAGTGTCTTTATTAGCAAAAGGACCACAAAGTTATTGTTTTTAGATACAAAATGTACAGTCGGGAGTTTTCTCTGATAGGTCTTTCCAACCTTCCCACCCCCTTCTTTTTTGGTTCCAAGGAACCCTCAGCATTACTGTAATAACTACATACATCCTAATGATCTGGAAATTACAACTTCTCCTATTAAATTTGAGAAATATTATGCCTTAGTACCATTTTATTGTCTGTCTTTTCTAATAGTATGCTATGAATTTTTTTTCCCCTGTAGTCTGAGGGATCTCAACTATGCATCATCTCTGAGATAGAAGGTTCTTTCATCTACTTGTACAAATACTGATAAAGCATAGCACAACAAACTCCTAATTGTTCAAAGAGCCGATTATTTTGTTTGAGGATAGACCAGGACCTCCTGATTCTCTTTTCCTTCTACTTTTTCAGTTACCCTTCTTTTTATTAATTACAACACAAAGAACTTACACTAAAAATGCTTCAGTTCATTTAGTATTTCTTCTTCTATTCCTCTAGAAATCAAGGTCATAACATACTTGAGAATAAAGAAAGACCCTCAGGGATTCAGTCTATCCTAGATCAATGTCCACACTTCAGGAAGAATATCTCTAAGGGTCAAATTGGAAATGTCTAATCCAGGGCTATAAGTAACCTGCTTCAGGATAGTTCAAAATTTATTTCAAAGACATCTGAAGTTAACCTCAAGGCTGACAACTGAGAATGTCTTTGGATTGCCACTATTTTGGGATCATAAAAGCAGAAATTTAAAGCTGAAGTGACTTCAGAAGCCACCTACTCCAAATCTCATTTTACAGATGAGGAAGCCTGAGATCCAAAGACATGAAACATCTTCCACTAATGACTTCCACATGGTCATTCAAGGTAGCATTAGTCAGAGTCAGGATTCCACCTCCCTGACTCCAGATTCCATATTCTTTTCATTGTACCATACTATCATTCTTCTTGGAATCCTTTAGATGAGAGTTGGAAGGGATATCTAAATTTTTATCTGCATTTTTGACATGAACAAGATTTCTTCCCTAAAAGGACCAATTCAAATCATTCAACTTAGTTCTTACTCAGGAGCTCTCATTTATGAACCTTGTTGAGATAGGTATATGATCATGGAAAGAAATTTTTAATCATAATTACACATCTCATTTAATTATATCATCATCATCCTAAGATTATATTCAAATGAATACGCAACTTGATTTTAACCTTCTTACTCTTGTCTAATAATTACTATTTCATAGGTCAGAAATATACCACATCATGCATGAGGCACATTAATTTAGAATTTCGTAAGATAATTCCTTCCTTGTATCAGCACCTGAGAACTCAGTTTTTTACAGGTCTGTTTTTTTTTTGGAGACACAAATTATACAGCCACAAGTGAAACCAATTGCTCTTGAAGGGAATCTTAATTTTATATCTAATTCAATGCACTGAATGGACAAGAAAACTGACGCACCCAAAAGCTAATCAATCCAAAATTATAGAATAAGTCAAGGTCAGAACTGGAATTTGAACTAGTTTCACCACTCCTGTTGCTTACAGTGTTTTTGACTCCTACTGATAAGATAATTGAATGGTTAAATGGTAAACTGAAGTAATTGAATATATCTGCTCTGTTTTCAAACAATGCAAGGAAAAGAATCTTGTTTTGTTTTTACCAAAATTTTTGATAAGTATGAGTGCCACTTTGATATTTGAACAATTCTCCTAAAGAATTTGTTAAATGAGGCAGCTAGGTGGTGCACTGGATAGAACACTGGCCCTGAAGCCAGGAGGATCTGAGTTCAAATCTATCTCAGACATTTAACACTTCCTAGCTGTGTGACCCTGAGCAAAGTCACAACTCCAATTGCCTCAGCCAAAAAAAAAAAAAAAAAAAAAAAGAAGAATTTGTTAAACTATACTACTGTACTGTGTGACTCTGAGCAGGTCACTTAACCCCAATTGCCTCAGTAAAAAGCAAACAAACAAACAAAACAAAAACAAAAAACTACACTACTATATTCCTGGAAAGTCTGTCATAACTCTATATAATTATCTTTTTAAGTAGGATACTTAAATATTAATTTTTTTGGGAAAAAGACTATGCATAACTGTTCCTTAATATATTGCTCCTGCAATATGCTGTTTGGCAGCTATTGATATTACTTCAAGGGTCAATGAATAATTCCCTCATATCTTCAATACTGAACTTCCTCAATGATAGTTTTACAACAATATCACTTTTTTTTTTTTTTTAAGTTTGGCAGTATTCTTCAAAAAACAGATATGAAATGCTCCCCAAATTGTGCAACTATTTTAATCACATGACAAGAGGCCAAAAAAATTTCACTTTGAAGTATATTTTATTTTAGAAAAAAGAAGATACTAAGCTTTATCAGTGGAAATCCAGCACAATGTGAGTTAATTTTTCCATTAGATACATAACAATCTTAATTAGTCTTTGGTTCTTAAATTCGTTTTAATCCCTCTCCAAGAACAAATATTGGGAATTAATATTATATTTGTTTCTCTCTCTCTCTCTCTCTCTTTTTCTATAGATAGATAGATATAGATATAGATATATATACATACACACACACAGAGAGAGAGCTAAGAAGTGTTAAGTGTCTGAGGTCAGATTTGAACTCAGGTCCTCCTGACTTCAGGGACAGTGTGCCAGCTAGCTGCCCCTGATAATTCATATTTATATAGCACTGAATATTGTGCCAGGTACTGTGCTAAGTTATTTACAATTATTCTCACTTAATCTTCACAATAATTTTGAGAGGTAGATGGTATTGTTATGCTAATTTTACAAAATAAGAAACTGAGACACATAAAGGTTAAGTGATTTGCCCAGATTAATACATCTAAGGAGAGTCTTAATTCACATTTGAGTTCAGATATTCTTGACATGGCTTTGATCAGTTGGCAACACAAATGCCTTCCAAAAGGCATTTTCTACTCAGAAGATAAAATGAATTTGGTCCTATCTAACCTTTGAAAGAAAGACTGCTTCATATCTCTGAAGGTAGGACTAGCTGTTTTCTAAAAAGGACAGGAAGAAGGGAATGAACACATTTTAAGAGGAAAAAATTTCGATTTTATGAGAAAATTTTACCTAATCATAAAAGGCAATAAAATGTATTCTATAGGGAAACTATAAGATTTTAGAGACATTCATAAATCATTGCATAGAAATCTTTGGCCAGATTATATCATTATATGATTTCCCCTAAACTACCTGGATTATTTTTTTAGAAATTTTAATTTTATAAAATTGACTTTCTCCTGAGTGGGCTCTCAGGCTCATTTCAGAATCTATTTGGCCTTCAGTTTGCTCATCTGTAATCTAAAAAATTTAATTATCACTTTCTACTTCTAAATTCCATCTATGGTCCTACACCAAAGACACCTTTGACAATTAGCAGAACATATTATATACATCTCATCTAGGTAAGTTCATAAAATCTCCTTTATATGACCCTACTATAAATCATACATATAGAAGAAATTATCTCCAAGAGGTAAAAATATTATCATTAGCACAACTGTTTTTTGTTAATATTCAGTCAACAAGTTTTCTGACTAAATGAAGCAGTGGTAGGGATACTTTTTGACGAAAATTTGGTCTAAGTTGTCCAGTTCTTCCAAATCAAAAACAAATCAAGTTTCAAAATCAAATCACCATTTATCTTTAGAATTCATTTGAGTTGTGAGACATCTTTGAGCCTAGGACTAAAAATTCTGTATTAGGTGATTCCTTTAGATAAATATAACAAATATTTTTCTCAATAAGCATGATTTCTGGTGCTATAATGTTTTACCTACATAAACCTTTCCCTCCCCCTTAAAACATTAAGCTTTAAACCTTTAAAATATGTTCCCTAATCACTATTCAGAACTTAGTATGGACTAAAAAGCATATTTATATAACAGATAGGACACCAGCTGACTGCTACCCAGGTTCCAATGAGCAAGAACATGGCCTGAAATTAAGCACTGATCCTGTGACCCAATGAAAACTTTGGCTGGTTTAATAAGACATTTTAGCCTTTGTGTTATAATTTGTTACTCCAGACACTCTGTAAAGTAACAGCTCTTAACAAATCAATATTTGAATTTTATCTTTCCTCATCCAGAAAGTAGAGAGAGAAAAAGAAGAAACCTACCATCAGTCATCCAATAAAGGTCTCCATGTAAAAATTTCAAATTCATCTTTAAATTAGTTTACATGAATATTAAAATATCTCTGTAGTCAAGTTGCTTCCCAGAGTCAGTGCTTACTTACTTGGGCATGTTAAGCTATAGAAATCAAGTTGCTTATTACTGGAAAGGCAAGAGGATGATCTGAAAGAAGGTTCGTTTTTGTTTGTATTTAACAAATTTTTTTTTCTCCATTATGGATTTCCACAACCAAGGTCTTAAGTTAAATCACCAGATACTATTGATTTCAGATGGGAAAGCTTCATATGACCACTTTATCTGCCTCAGAAAGAGCCAGGAACGTAGTTATGAAAGCAGCTCAAGCACCTACCAGCACATAGAGGAGGATAGCGCCAAGACCCAAGAAAAACTTACATGGTAACTTACATGGCGGTGGGGATAAGCCATTTCGATTTAAAGTGCCCCCCATTAACACAAAGTTCATCTCCTCAGCTGAACACTGAAAGACTTCAACATATCTGTCCTTCATAGTCTTTTTATGACATTTTTGTGCAGCCATAAATGCTCTGTCTGCAGATTTCATCTGGATAAAGGCATCTCCTGATGGGCGACCCTGATGGAGAGAAAAAAAGTGTCCCTGTATTACAAGGGGGAAAAAAAGATTCAACTTCTATTTCTAGGAAACAATTGTTAGTTAATATATCATGAGACAATCATTTACATCACTGAGATTTTAACTATTAAATTAAGTGCTAGTAAATCTAAAAAGATGTGATTTGTATTCCCATTTAATAACTGGAAACAGTATCTTTGTCATTTGGAGTATAAAATTAGAAGCAAAGGGTTTTGAAGCTCAAAACTGAAAGGAATTCTCTTAATTTGACACAAATACAGAGAAAGAGATTCTAGTAAAGTGTCTTTATAACCTTCACAATGGTCTCTAAGAACTGCTTGCAATTTAGGGGTTTTGTTTTTTTCTTCCTGAACATCAGAGGACTTAACCTCCTGATTAATCTTAATCCAATACTGAAAGGTGGCAGGCAAAAGTGAGCTGTAGTCTCAAATATCTCACTCCATATATTGTGATTAAATCCATAATAATCTTCTGATGATTTATTCTTCCCCTGATTTCATGTTTCTTCTGTTTTCTCCTTCCTCTTCATCCTCCCTCTACCCTCCCCCTTTCTTTATTCCTCTTTCCCCTCAGGGCCAAGATAGCAGATGGCTTGGAGAGGGATTTAGTTAAGGTTTCTGAGGAACCACTCTAATTCTTTTCTCCTTCCTCAAGTTTTAGGTCACCTGCTAGTTTGTATTGCTTCTTCTCCCCCTTCCCTCCCAAACAATTAATAGTATTCTTCGAGTCTCACATATAAAGGCAAGTTTATATCTGTTCCTCCAAGGATAAATGGGCAAAGGATATAAACAATTATCCATAAAGGAATACAAATTAATAGTAATTTTTTATAACTTAAAAGTAGCTAATGATCAGAGAAATTAAAATTAAAATCATTTTGAGTTGCTATTTGACTGTCAACTTAGCAATAATGGTTAAAAATGAAAAAGATTCACTGATGGCAGGAATATAATCAAATATATATCACTGCACTCAAATATGATTATATCTATTGATTTACAAACCAATCATAAGCATGGATGCAGTCATCCCCCAACTAGTACTATATGCTATGTTATTTTAATATCTTTTATGAGTGATTCACCACGGCTTGAAGATGACTCTGGGTTATCAAAGACTATGCCAATTGATTACAAACTCTGACAGGTTTTTAACTATGCTAGTTTTCAGTGACACTAAGTGACATACTAAGTCTGCTATACAAGAGCCACCCTAGTCAAATATGGGTAAGTTTATTACCAGTAGTTTGGCCACTAATGAATCTGTGGTAACCTATAAAAAACAGAAGATCATTAAAAATTAACCCACCACTCTAAAGATACCTAATATCTGTTATATTTAAGGACTAGAAGCAACAAGCACATACAAAAATTAGAGAATGCTTGAATAAGCCATGGTATATTCAATAAAATGAAATAACATTGCATAAAAAATGAAAAAGAAATGTGATAAGTCTTATGATAAGCAATCCAGAACAAAGCAAACAGTATCTGAACTCTAATCCTGACAATTTTTTAATTCTTTAAACAGCAACAAAATCTAATAAGTACATAGAAAAAAAAAAAACAGAATAGAAGGGAATAAAAAATAATTTAGAGGTCTCATCAATATCCATACAATTTGGGGAGAAACTGCAAAGATTATGGAGTTTCTGGTTTTATATTTACTTTGCTTTGTTTTGTTGAGATTATTAGGTTTAATGATGATTTTTTAAAAATCAGCAAAATAAACACAGGTTTTCCTTAGAATCTATTTTCTTCAAAGCCAGATTATCATTTTTCATTTAAATAAAATTTATCACTTTATGACTAGGGGAATGAGATGTGTATGAGGAGGCACATTTTGTCCCTTGTAGATTCCGTCTTAATTTTAGCTTTGTTAAAAAATTATAATCTCTCTGAGAGAGAGAGAACAAAAAAGAGGTGGGGAAAGAAAACAGGTACATATAGGGTTGCTTTCCTACTTAATAATAGACAAAGTCTCCTTGGGACCATTTAAATGCTGACGGCATATTAACAGACATCTCAAGCAAAGTTTCTGCAATTAACTGCTTTATTGTAACAGGGAATACATCCATTTTCAACAATGTTATCCACTTCACACCCACCCCACCCCCACAAAAAAGGATCCTGGTCTTTCATGTAACTAACAAGTAGAATTTTCCCACTGAGACAAATCTTCCTGGGATGCTCTCAACACAATTGATCATTGTGTCTGAGGGAGAATGAAAAGTAAACTAGGGGAGCCATGCTGCAATTCTAATTTTGCTGATGTCACAAAAAGATAAGGTTCTAAATATAGGTCCTCCTACAAAAAAGACAAAAAAAAAAAATGTGCTAAAACTAAATATAGGTCCTCCTACCTAGGACCCATCTGTGATTGCGATTATAAAAACATGGATTCTCTATAGCAATATTTATGAGATCTCAATTTGATTTGATGTGTTCAATGATATACGTGGGGGGCAAATCATAAGGGTTTTTCCAAGTGGTGGTAGAGAATTTATACAGATTTCTTTTTTAAACCAAAATGACTAATTTTCAAGAAGACAGAGGCAGAGTTAAGAGCAAAAATTGATGGAAGAAAGGAAGCTTTTCATTAGTGGAATAGACTACCTTAACTCACATATGACTCATCAATATGATCCTTTAATCAACTAAATGAAAATTGGGCTTAAAGGAAAATAATGGCAGACGTAAAGAATCAAAAGATTCTTCTTGCATAGTTTTGGATACATGATGAATAGTTTAAAAATGGTTGGTTAATCCTGGGTCGTCTCAACTCCAAATCCAGCCCTCTTTCCATGGCACTGCATTGCCTCCTTCAAATGACGCATGTTTATCTAATCTCTCCTTAAACGTCTACACAGTATCAATATATTCTATAACAGTGATCCAGTTTGGTAGTTTTTTGTTGTTGTTGTTGTTGGACATTTAGGCCTTTTCCCAGTTCTGGGGTGTGGATAGGAATAGTATGTTCTAAAGTAGATACTCTAATTATTAAAGGGGTTAGGAATCTTGCACCTAGGTTTTTTGTTAATCTCTATCAGTCATAAGAGGGTGGAGAAGACATAAATACTGCTATAAAAAAAAGAGAACATTAATAATAGATAAAATTAATTTCAGAAAAATTGCTAAAGTTTTACCAAGTATTTAAAAAAAAAAAACTCATTGACTTATACTTTCCAGTGAGTGTATCACATAATTTTTGAGGGACAGGGCAAGGAGGGAGGTCATGTAAAATTAAAATCTTGAAAACATGAAGAAATTTTTCCATTTGATTAATAATGACTACAAAAGTTACCTTTAGAAATTTCTTGCATGTCAATAGAGAGGCAACTGGGTAGCTTAGCTTAGTGGACAGGGTATTGGACCTGGATTCAGGAAGACCTGACTTCATATTCAGATTGTTTAAGCATGGGAAGATTATTTAGACTTGTTTCCTCAGTTTCCTCATCTATAAAAAGGTGAAAATAGCAGTACCTATCTTCTATAGTTGTGGTGAGAATAACACAAAGATATACTATAAAGCCATCTGTAAAACCCTAAAGTACAATATAAATGTTAGCTGGTGGTGGCTAGCAGAAGTAATAGATTTTGCTGTTCTCCTTCACTATTTATGCTGTCCCAGAGAAGGTTGGTAAATATCCACGAAGAAAAACAAATGTTATCAGCCTGCTTTTACATATCAGGATCATGGAAAATTAATTTCTAAAGGCAGATTCTACAGGTTTTCAAGGTTCAGGTTAACATCCTGAAACTAGAAAAATAAAGAGCCAGACAGGGAGATAATGGGACATATAAGTTATAAGGGAACAAAAATGACAGCAATAGCTATATTATGTAAGAAATTATGAAGAAGATGGAGAAGATATATGAAATAATGCAGAATGAAGTGAGTTTCAGAACAAGATGAATGATTTATATAACAACTGTATAACAAGCAACTTTGAAAGACTTAATAACTGAACATGATTCCAGAGGACTGATGATGAATCATGCTTCCCACACCCCAACAGAGAGGTGATGGTTTCAAAATGCAGAATCAGACAATTCTTGTGGACATGGATTGTGTGGACATTTGCTTTACTTGACTATGTATATTTGTGACAAAGGTTTTTCCTCTTTCCTCTTTTTTTATATTGGGGAGAAAGAGAAAATAAATTTTTGTTAAATGAAAAACAAAATAAAATAGAAAAAGCCCTAAACCCAAAATTGAACTGACAGAGGTTTTCAATACCTAAAACCACTCTGACTTCACAGAAAGTCATGCTGACATTAAGTAGCTAAATCCAATTTCTAATCCAAGCTCCCCAATTCTGCATCTGGTACATTCCACTACCAAAATGTAGCCACTCCCTATACCAAAGGAACACAGCCTATCACATGACTCATTTCACTCTAGTATTCTTACTATAAGCTGGTGCTTTGTTAATTTGTATTTCTAGGAAGTCAGGAGCAGATTGGGTCTGGATATGGCAGTTTGAATATCTAGAAAACACTAAAATCTGTTTATATTCGCAAAGGTAGCCATTATTTTCTCACATTCCAGCTAAGTACCAAGAACTGTCAGAAACAACCATGTATCACTATTCTGACAAATTGTAGTTTTATTTTAACTCTTAACCACATCTAGACGGGGCAGTATGACACAATAAGTAGATTGCTTGGCTTAGTAAAATTGAGCTCCTACCTGGCCTCTTGACACTTATGAGATATATAACTCTGGCTACGTGTCTTAAGCATTACTCCCTAGAATTTGTCTCTTCCTTTGATGAAAGGGATTTTCTATCCTGAGAGTTCCTCATTATGTTTAAATCAAACATCCTTCATGTATTCTTTTGATAGCAACTATCAAGCATTATCAAGATCATTTAAGGCTTTGTTATAAACAGTGTTCATTCTGATCTCATAGCTGTTGAACAAGATATTCCATCTCTTAAATCCAGGCATTTCCTTTGGCTGTTCCCCAATTTTGGAATATTCTCTCTCCTCATCTCTGCTTCCTGGATTGCATGACTTCCTTCAAGTCCCACCTCATATCTTATCTTCACAAAGTTTTTCCAAGACTCATTTCTTGTTACTTTTTGTTAATTATTTCTGATTTGTCTAATTATTTCTGATATAGCTTATTTGTACAAAATCATTTTCATGGTGCACCCCCTCTCAGATTGTGAGCTCTAAGGCAGGGACTGTCTTTCTTTCCATTCCCAGCATTTAGCATAGTATCCAACATATAGTAGGAAATTAATAAATGTCTAGTGATTCAGGCTTTGTCCACTGAAGTCTGTTGTCATTGAGTCACATCTGACTCTTTGTAACTCCATGGACTATTGAATGCCAGAACTGTCCATGGGATTTTCTTGGCAAAGATATTGGAATGAAAAAAAAAAAAAAAAGATATTGGAATGATTCGCCATTTCTTTCTAAGGCAAGCAAAGGATAAGTTAGTTTCCCCAGAGTCAAACAGGTTTTTAAACAAAGCCTAGTTTGAACTCAGATCTTCCTGATTCCCAGCTCAGTGGTCTATCCACTAAGGCATTTAGTTGCTTCTAAGGCATTGAAGCCTACTGACTGAAAATAATCATTTTGGATAACTATTCAGAGGGGATCAGAGAAACAACTAAGTCTAAGTGGTTCTGAAATAAATAAGTAACTTTTTAAATTCTCACACTAGGGAGTAATGAAGTAAAATTCCAAGAAAGGTCTATATGGCATTGTGAAAGAGACATAATTATTAGTGTGACAAATCACCATAAGTTATTGCATTTTCTGCAAGCATAATTGCACATTCAACAATTTTACTCACAAGACCACTCTTAGCAGCACATATTTTATTATGTTCTCTTAATATAAACACCCAGAGTCATGTTGATTTTTTATTTTATGAACAAGATTTTCTTGCCTGCTTTGCTACATATTTTAAAGTAAATAAGTCAGCACGTGCCTCCTTCTCTACGTTGGCATTTCTACTGTTCTGGTGCAGGTCTTTATCACTTTATATCTGGCTTTATATATAGCTTTTTGATCCATTTTCTAGTTCTGTTTTCTCTTTGCCTCAAATCCCCTCATTACTCCAGTCTATCCTCCACTTAAGGGTCAAACTGATTATCCTCAAATGCAGGTCTCACATGTCACTCCCCCATTCAATAAAATCCAGTAACTTCCTATTACTTTCAGAATCAAATATAGCCCTTTAACTTTTAAAGTCCCTCATTACCTGGACTGTTCCTGTCTTTCCATTTTTTTCTCACACCCTACTCACCTCTACATATTCTGTGACCCAGTGACACTGGCCTTCTTGCTATTCCCTGGAGAGAACACTCCATTTCTTGCCTTCATGTATTTTTTTTTTGCTTGGCAATTGGGGTTAAGTGATCTGTCCAGATTCATACAACTAAGAAGTGTCAAGTGTCTGAGATCAGATTTGAACTCAGGTTCTCCTGACTTCAAGGCTGGTGCTCTTATCTACTGCACCACCTAGCTGCCCCCATGTATTTTTACTGAACTGGAATTCTCTTCCTCTATAACTCTACTTTCTGACTTTTTAAGCTTCATTTTATTTAGGTTAAAAAATCTTACCTTTTTCAAAAAGCCTTTCCCAATTCATCTTAATGCTAGTAACCTTCCCTCTGAGATTAATTTGAGTTTATCTGCTATAAAACCTGTTGGCACATAGTTGTTTACAAGCTCTCTTTGACTATAACCTTGGTTGAAAGAAGAGACTGTTTCTACTTGTCTTTGTAATTCCCATTTAGCAAAGTGCATGGCACATATTAGATGTTTAGTAAATGCTCATTAATTTGAGTGTACAGACTTCACCGCTGTTACTAAACACTAAATATGTGGAGAAAAAAATGATCCAGACTGAAACTAGGGTTGAAAATTGGCAATATTTCCCCTAGTAAATTAACAAATTAAGCACTAGAATTATAATTCTATTATTATTTTTGTGAGCTTCTTAACCTCTTCTTTGGCATGTTAGCTTCATTTACATGATTTGCAATTTAACAATTCTTAATGAAGCATTTGTACAAGGCTCTTCATAATATCTGAATGCAGAATGGAAAAACCAAACTCTTTGCTGCAAATGGGTTACAATCCATTCCACTAAAGGAGAGAAAAAATTTTTTGATAACTATTTCATTATAAATTTAAAAGTCTTATATATTTTGTGCTTAAAAACATTATTCTAAACAGGGACCCAAAGATTTGACCAGACTTTTAAAGGGGACCATGGTAATAATATTAAGAACTGGGCCAAAAGAGTACAGCATGTACCCAGAGAATCATATACAAAAATCACAATGTATTTTAGAGAAAGAGAAAACATAATTGGAAAAGGTTAGAGGAAAATCAAAGAAAGTCCTCAAGCTTCTTTTTGAAGCACATAAGCAATATTAAGAGGACAGAACCAGTGGGATACAAGATGGAATCTTAAGTTAGGAAGCCCAGTTTGACTGAAAATGAGAATATATGAAGAAGAATACCCTGCAATTTGCAAATCTTAATAAATTGGTCTGGAGCACTCAGGAAGAGACTTAGCCAGTGTCACACAGCCACTACATATCAAAAGTAGCATTCAATCCAGATCTTCCAGGTTCTGAGAATAGTTATCTATATCTCAACTTCTTAAACTGAAGTTTATTACCCCTTATAGGGTCGTATAACTGAATATGAATAATTTACAATCATTAAATGTTTGATTTGTAAACCTATTTTATAAATGTATATAACTGGGGTGATATAAAAATCTCTCAGACAAAAAAGTCACAAATAGAAAAAGTTTAAGAAACCCTGATGTATTTTTAATGTATCTTGATGAGTTTTAATTGCCTTTTTTTAAAATTGATAATTCTCTCTGACATCTCTGTAGTATTTGTAAGACATGGGCTAAAAGAAGTTATTTTCAAAAAGTTTGGCAGAGAAAGGAAAAATGAAAAACAACATCTCAAGTGTGTAATAGCTAAAAACCAAACATAAATACAGGACAAACTGTCACTGACTATATCTGGCTTACTTTGGATTGCTCTATCTCCATGTACCCAAGAAGGGTACACTCTCTTTCCTTTCTACCCAATTCCCTCTTCCCACTTTACAGTACCACTTTATGTTTGGCTCCTCCTATTAGAATGTAAGCTCTTTGAGAATAGGACTGTCTTCAAAGAAAAGAAAAGAAAAGAATAGGACTGTCTTGTTTTCTTGTTTATATCCCCTTCTGCTTAGCACAATACTGGGTGTATAAAGCATCTAAATGCTTTCTCGTTCTATACCTGAATATGTTGTAGGTATAAAAAAAGTTGTCACTTGAAGATGAGATTGAAGATGAAGAAAAAGAAGGCTGTTCAAGTCTTCAAATGAAATCTATAAGTTAGCCTTGTCAAGAAAGAGGAATATTTCTGAAGCAGGAGATTAAGAGTTAGAATGGGGAAGAGATTTTAAAATGAAAAGAATGAAAATTAAATGAAGATTTAAATGGCTTTATCTCAGCCAAGAAGAGAAGATATCACTTACCAAGAAAGGGGGCAGAAAGGGAATAATATAAAGGACCCATATAAATTTATGCTAAATAGGTCAGAAAAATTAATTGATTTTCTCTATCAATGCTCAGTAACTTAAAAAAAGGAGAGCAAAAAGTAGATGAAAGCAGCTAACAAGGTAAATACACTTGAAGGTCAAGAAAATGAAGTTTCTAGGATTACTGTATCATAATAATAATATAGGAAGATATATATGATAGTCCCATATCATACTTTGATCAAAAAGTTGAAACTTAAAAAAATACCTTGATGAGCCACATATTACAGTTATTTTAATTTACAACTTTTTCTTAGATTTTAGCATTGATGAAATATTTAAATGGAGTATGACTAAACCTCTTTTTCTTTTGAATTTATTATTATCACTATTACAAAGAGTGTTTTTTTAATTTCTAAGGGAATTTTTTCATTTTTTTTTATTGGGCAAGATCACATTTCCTCAATATCTACTGTTACCATGTGGCTACAGAAACAAGTTTACTCTGAATTGCCTTTCCCTCTGAGATAACTTCGTATTTAAGGCCAGAAAAAGATTTCACTTAGGAAATACCCTAATTTCAAAAAATAGAATCCTCTCAAAATCATTAAATAGTAAACAACTTTTAACTCCTGATGGAATTAAATTTGCTTCATTAAGTGGTTCAGCACAATACATTCTATATATTCCAATCAAGAGACAAAAAAAAAATCAGTATTTACCTGTGGCAACTTGTTTACAGATTAATAACCATTGGCTCTCAATGATGCCAGACATTTTGTCTTCTAATAATATTGATTCATTTGCCATTTCTCCTTTCCCCCAACTCCCTAATGACATTTCCATTTCCCATATTCAAGCTTTTGCACAGATTGTCGTTCAAATGACTATTTCATTAGGAAATGAAGCATTTCCTAATTTCTCAAATTGGTAGGCTCTTTACCCCTATCCAGATTAATACGTCAACATGCTAGTATGTACCACATACTGCACTAGAGATAAAAGTAGAAAAAATTAAAACAGTCCCTTTTCTGCATATGTTAAACATATCAGATAAAAATATATATTGATATGAGTATGTGCAATTCCTCTTGGAACAGAATGTAACTTTTTTTGTAGTAAAGAACTGTTTTTGATTTATTCCTGTTTAGTAATTTAACACTAAAAGTGCCTTCTTCTAAGACTATTTCTATTTACATTATATATATATCTTGTAAACACAGTTTTCTGCATGTTCTCTCCCCCATTTTTATGGGAGCTACTTGAGGGAAGTGACCACATTTTTGCCTCTTAATACACTTCTACTTAGCACAGTGACTGGCATATTATATATGCTGGTTAACTGACTGATATGCTTTTTAAATTGAGGTGTAAGATGAAGGAATCAGTCTAAAATTTAAACTACCTCTCCATATTCTATGAAAGATCACTAATAATTAGCAACTGGTTTTAGAGCAGAGGATTTTTAATTTACAATACAGAGATGAGATTCCAGGGGTTTGTGATCTTAGATCAAGTCCTAATTTTTAAAAATTATTTCTACTTGTGACCCCTTTTCACCTCAGAATTTTTACATAACCTCAAACAGATGAGTATATAAAATAGGTAAGTGAATTAAACATTTACTAATAATAAATCTTAATTTTATGACTCCCACATTCAGTTATGTGACCCCAACATGGGGTCTCAACTGACAGCTTAAGAAGCTTTGCCTTAGCTGAGAAAAATAAAATTACATTTTTATCTTCAGTAGCCTTGAACTGAAATTAAGCTTTTCCTTCAATACTGAATATAAATAACAAGAAAAGTTAAAAACCTTTTTTTCCACAGCACTTCTCAATGGCTTATTTCTAAGTAAGGTTTTCCCCTAGACATTGTAAGACCATAGTTAGTATATATTTCTGATGCTCATTTATAAAAGATCTTGAGGGGTCCCCTCAGAATGATAGTTTATTTGGATTAGATGTTTTTCCTAACAAACAACTTACCTGATGATTTAATACCATATGAACTCCATGGGTTTGAATAGCACTGGAAAATTCTCCCAAAAATTCCAATATGTCCTCAATAGTGGCAGCATAAGGAAGTCCTCTTAAACGTATGCAGTCTCTGACATTGGTGGGGGTCACAAATTGTTGAGGTAGTACAGGAATGATAGGGGGAGTTGGGAGTGGAATGAGAGGTGTAGAAGAAAACCGATTCAGCACCTGCATGTGAAGCAAAACAAATGGCCTGTGAGAGAAAAGAATTGTTTCTTTTATTGAGAAAAACCACCATGGAGCATTTCTTTCTCCCCAAGTAGCTGTATTATATGAATTTCCACTGCAATTCAACTCAACTCTGACTTAGGTTGTATTCTTTCTAGATCTGTCTACTTAGGACATATTTCGCTCATTGATAACATCTTGATATATATATATTGCACACAAAGACACATACACATACATACATATACACACACCTATTATGATTCTCATATATGATTACAGCTCTTATTTCCAAATTTTTATAGTAGCTGTAAACCAGGCTAAAATATTTATGGCCTCTAGGAATCCCTGGAATCCTTCAAAAATCCTGTAATGAGGCCTTTTCTACCCTACCTCCATTTCAAAACTATTTTGCATTGAGATCTCACCTTGGGGGGAAAAATCTGGGGAAGCTGGAGAACAGTTTGGCAGAAACTAGGCTTAGACAAACTCTCATACACCCCAAGATAAAGTCAAAATGGGTACATGATTTGGACATAAAGGATGATTGATATCATAAGCACATTAGGGGAGACTGAAAAATTTTACATGTCAAATCTGTGGATAAGGGAAGAATATTTGACTAAACAAAAGATAAAGACGATAATAGGAAATAAAGTGGATAATTCTGATTACAAACAAAATCAATGCAGCCATAGTTGAAAAAAAGTGTTAGTTTCTCTGATATAGATCTTGTTTCTCAAATATATAGGGAACTGAGCCAAGTTTACAAAATAAAAGTCATTCTCCAACAGATAAATGGTTTATTTATTTATTTAATGGTTTATTTATTTATATGAAAAGATAAGTTTCAGGAGGAGAAATCAAAGTTAATAATCACATGGAAAAAGGCCCTAAGTTATTATTAATTAGAGAAAATCTGAGGTACCACTGTTCATACCTGTCAGATTGACTAACATGACAAAAAAGGAAAATGATAACTACTAGAGAGGAGGTAGAAAAAATAGGTACTCTAATGTACTATAAATGGAGTTGTGAACTGCTGAAATTATTCTGGTGAATTAACTGGTGTTGGAATCCTTACAAAGTGTTAAGTCATTAGAATTATTAGAGACAATAATTATCTAATTTAGCATTATTCAGTATGATTGATCTGATCCTACAAGGATTTGTTATGGGCCAGAACAGAAACAAGGTACTAAGTGGAACTGAGTAGACAATGTTTAAATCTAGTTTAGAACTGATTTAATCCTACAACAAATAATGGTTTCCCAGTGATACAATCGTTGGTGTGTACTCAGTGTGGGGCACATAAGCAAGAAACTCTCAAGGGCAAAGAGCACTCTGGGAGATTGAGAGCCAGGAGTGAGGGGAGGCATCAGTTGAAAAGATTCAGAGAGAACTGGAGGCAAAAGCTGGCAGACAAGCTGCAAGAGCTCTTGGAACCAAGCAGAGAGATAGGCCTCTAAGAAAACTAACCGCGTTATTTTGGAAGAGACAATAAAAGACTGTACTTAAATCCCTGGCTGCATCTGAGGTGATTATTACATGGGACTGAAACTAAGGCTGCCTCCAGAAAGCCTCCCCAAGAAACCTGTTCCACAGAGAACCACCATATTATACAAAAGAAGAGAACACCACAAACTGGAACAATGCCCAAAGGACTATCAAACTGCATCCCTCTGACTCACTATTACCACTAAAGGTTCTATACCCCAAAGAGATCAAAAACAGAAAAAGACCTAAATGTACAAAGTTATTTAGAGCAGCTCTTTTTGTGGTGGAAAAGAATCAGAAATTGCACCAACAAAATCCAACAGCAAGAGATACAAAGAGAAATTCCATTCAGGATAACTGTCGACAGCATAAAATATTTGGGAATCTATCTACCAAAGGAAAGTCAGGAATTATATGAGCAAAATTGCAAAAAACCTTTCCACACAAATAAAGTCAGACTTAAATAATTGGAAAAATATTAAGTGCTCCTGGATAGACCGAACGAATATAATAAAGATGACAATACTCCCTAAACTAATCTATTTATTTAGTGCTATACTAATCAGATTTCCAAGAAAATATTTTAATGATCTAGACAAAATAACAACAAAATTCAAATGGAATAGTAAAAGGTTGAGAATCTCAAAAGAATTAATGAAAAAAAAAAATCAAATGAAGGTGGCCTAGCTATACCTGATCTAAAACTATATTATAAAGCAGCAGTCACCAAAATCATTTTGTATTGGCTAAGAAATAGATTAGTTGATCAGTGGAACAGGTTAGATTCACAAGACAGAATAGTCAACTATAGCAATCTGGTATTTGACAAACCCAAAGATCCTAACTTTTGGGATAAGAATTCATTATTTGACAAAAATTGCTGGGAAAATTAGAAATTAGTATGGCAGAAATTAGGCATGAACCCACACTTAACACCGTATACCAAGATAAGATCAAAATGGGTCCATGATTTAGACATAATGAACGAGACTATAAATAAATTGGAGGAACATAGGATAGTTTATCTCTCAGACTTGTGGAGGAGGAAGAAATTTGTGACCAAAGACGAACTAGAGACCATTATTGATCACAAAATAGAAAATTTTGATTACATCAAATTAAAAAGCTTCTGTACAAACAAAACTAATGCAAACAAGATTAGCAGGGAAGCAGCAAACTGGGAAAACATCTTCACAGTTAAAGGTTCTGATAAAGGCCTCATTTCTAAAATATATAGACAACTGACTCTAATTTATAAGAAACCAAGCCATTCTCCAATTGACAAATGGTCAAAGGATATGAACAGACATATGATGAAATTGAAACTATTACCACTCATGTGAAAGAGTGTTCCAAATCATTATTAATCAGAGAAATGCAAATTAGGACAACTCTGAGATACTACTACCCACCTGTCAGATTGGCTAAGATGACAGGAAAAAATAATGATGATTGTTGGAGGGGATGCGGGAAAACTGGGACATTGATACATTGTTGGTGGAGTTGTGAACGAATTCAACCATTCTGGAGAGCAATCTGGAATTATGCCCAAAAAGTTATCAAACTGTGCATACCCTTTGATCCAGCAGTATTACTACTGGGCTTATACCCCAAGGAGACACTAAAGAAAGGAAAGGGACCTTTATGTGCCAAAATGTTTGTGGCAGCCCTGTTTGTAGTGGCTAGAAACTGGAAAATGAATGGATGCCCATCAATTGGAGAATGGCTGGGTAAATTGTGGTATATGAATGTTATGGAATATTATTGTTCTGTAAGAAATGACCAGCAGGATGACTACAGAGAGGCTTGGAGAGACTTACATAAACTGATGCTAAGTGAAATGAGCAGAACCAAGAGATCATTACATACGTCAACAACGATAGCCTATGAAGATGTACTCTGATGGAAGTGGATTTCTTTGACAAAGAGACCTAATTCAGTTTCAATTGATCAATGTTGGACAGAAACAGCTACACCCAAAGAAAAAAACACTGGGAAATGAATGTAAACTGTTTGCGTTTTTGTTTTTCTTCCCAGTCTATTTTTACCTTCTGAATCCAATTCTCCCTGTGCAACAAGAAAACTGTTTGGTTCTGCACACATATATTGTATCTAGGATATACTACGACATATTCAACATATATAGGACTGCTTGCCATCTAGGGGAGGGGGTGGAGGGTGGGAGGGAAAAATCGGAACAGAAGTGAGTGCAAGGGATAATGTTGTAAAAAAATTACCTTGGCATGGGTTCTGTCAATAAAAAGTTATTATAATAAAATAAATAAATAAAAAGAATCAGAAATTAAGGGGATATCAATTAACTTGGAAATAGCTGAACAAGTTGCAATATATGACTATGATAGAATATCATTGTTACTGCAATAATTATCATAAAGATTTCAGAAAAATTTGGTAGCACTTTCACAAATAGATGCAAAATGAAGCACAAGGAGAATATTGTATATAGTAACAGCAATATTTTAATGATGATCAAATGCAAAAATTTTAGCTAATGTGATCAATAAAATTTCAAAGGATCCCATAATGAAAGATGTAATTTGCTGTTAGAGGGAAATCTAATGAACTCTGAATGCAGATTGAAATATACTTTTTTCATTTTATGTTTCTTCCTTTTTATTTAATTTTTTGTGCAATATGGCTAAACAAAAAGAACTCACATGCATAACGGATATCACATTGCTTGCTTTCTCAATTGATGGAGGAAGACCAGGAAGGAGGGAAAGAATTTGGAAATCAAAAAAATTTTTAAATGAATATTAAAAATTAATTAATTAGAAAACTTACTTTTCATTCTTTTCTCTATATGTTCTGCATATTCATTTATATATGTACACATGAACACATACATATTATCTCCGCATTAGAATGTAAGCTCCTTGAAAACAGGAATTGTTCTACTCACATTTATAACTAAGGCTTTTAGCACGGTATCTAAATATATTATAAATGCTTACTAATTTGTATCTATGAACTTCATCTTAAGTTAAAATACTGGAAATTACATAGCATCTAATAAGATATATTAAAGATAAGTTTTTACAGACTCAAAATAAACTAGTAAATTGATAACACAATTATTTTTACTCTCAAAGAACACATTAAAGAGGTTTAAACACTTTAAAATTTTTCTTTGACTGTCCATTCCCCCAACAAAAAATAAAGTGGATATTCTAATAAAAAAGCCCTGAGCAAATAACATCTTTAACCTAATGAGAGAGAGAAGCACCACATCTTAGAAAGGGAACAAATTCCATAGATCAGATCATGATCATGACATTCTAAAGCATGGAAGTTAGCACACTGATCAATTTAAATCTTTATATTCAACACTCATTATGAAGAGAGAAATAGAAAGGGTTTCCTTTTTTAAAAGTTAATTTAAGATGGTAGAACAGTAGGACCCCAATTTCTATTTATTCTGACTGATGAAGACACTTGAGAATGCAGTGGGAAATATGACTCTGGTAGGAATACAGTGCAAAATTGCTACATGTATTATTATTTTTTTTAATTAAAAGGATACTTCTGCTTGTCCACACAAAATTATTTCAAACTTAGGAAGGCACCTCAATTTTCTCTCCCCATGTTTCATACCCCAGAAGGTCAAGATAATCATGGCAACCACTAAATTCCTTCCCCTATGTTTCATACCACAAAAGGTCAAGATAACCATGGCAAGTCATAGTTAATCACCTGTAGAGTCTTGTCAATCTAGCAGTATTTAATTCCTCAAATTCTGAGTCCAACAGAGGTAGTTGTGCTTATTTGACTTACTGAAAAAAAAAGAGCCAAAGAACCTCCCGTCTACATTGTCCCATCCTCACTCAACCTGTCAGGTTGCCTCCTGAACACACAGAGAAATTTGAAGAATTACTTCTATTTTTCCAATGCTATCTTTTGTAAAGGGTCACAGTCAGTGGGGAAACTCTGGGTGAGATATAAGATCCTTCAGCCCAGAGGGAACCTTCTGACAATATCTGGTTTGGCTCCGCATCTCCCCCTAACGGCTCTCAGCCTTCCTGAGAAGTCAGGGGGCCATGACAACCTGTGTTGAGATTGAGGCAGAGTGATACCAAGTGGCAAACTACCTACAATAGCAAGTTGTTTATGTGGTCCTATGTGCAAAGTGTTGTTTTTGTTACATTATAAAAAGGGGAAAGCCCTTGAAATAAACGGACTCCATTTTTCCACCATCCTGGGAGTCCTGCCTCATCACTTTTCCACTAGGAAGATATATCTTAATCACTTCAGCGTGGGGGCTTTAGAAAGCAATGGTACATTTTGTCACTCTAACTTGAGGGCTCTAGAAAGCAGGACTCAATATATTTTAATCACTCCCAACTTGGGGGCTCTAGAAAGCAAGACACAACAATCTTTCAAAAAGCATACTCTGCTTCAACCAAATATATGTTTGAAAGATGTTTTAGGTTTCCTTAGCCCACAGAAGACTCAGGACTCTTAAATTTTCTATCTGTTCAGTTGCATAGAACAATCCAACGTTGGAATACTATTATATTTAAATTGACTGTGTAGTGACTAAAAGAGATTTGTTCCTAACATTTCATATATATGTGTATGTTTACATATACATGTGTATAGGTGCATGTGTAAATGGATGTTAATGTATACTTTATGCATTTTAAGTGAGCTAGCTACAAACATCTATCATCCAAAACAAAACTTATGATTTAAAACCCAATGTGAATTGGGATTCAGAATTTGTTCATTTAGTAGTTTAAATAAAGCCCTTAGGCATCTTATTACTCTGGGTACTTTAAATTTATCTGACCTTAACTAAGATTTATATAACAACATATGCTAGACACTGTGCTAAGCAATCAACAAACAGTAGCTTATTTGATCCTCTCAACAGGTGCTGATATTCCTATTTTACAGATTAAGAAACTGAGGCAAACAGAATTTAAGTGACTTTCCCAGCATCACACAGACATATAATTGTTTGAAATCAGTTTTAATTCATGTCTTCTTGATGCCAGGCCTAGCAACATATCCACTGCTGCCCACCTCCCAACCCAAAAGCTATTTTATATGATTCCTTTGGTAAGGGGGACCTATGCATACAAGCAATTCCATCTTTGTTATGTTTTCTATAGGGGGATTGAAGAATTCCAAAGCAGATATGTCACCCATGACAACAGTAAACTTATATTCCATACCAGTGGTTCTCCATCTGTGAAAATCATTAAGCTTTGGCAAAGAGTCTGAATGACTATAATATGCCCATCAACATATTAAATAAAGCTATTTTCTGAAGAATTAATACTTTAATGTTTTCTTAAAAAATTAATGCGATTAATTAACTTTAAATTTTCTTTTCTTTTTTTTTTTTTAGCTAAGGCAATTGAGGTTAAGCCACTTGCCCAGTTAACTTTAAATTTTCAAAGTGGTATACAGGTGGTATTGTTTTTGTTTTAAGTAATAGCTTTTCATTTTCAAAATACAAAGATAGTTTTCGATATTCACCCTTGCAAAGCCTTGCATTCCAAGTTTTTCTCCTCCCTTCCTTTCCCCCCTCTCCTAAACAGCAAGCAATCAAATATGTGTTAAACATGTGCAATTATTTTACACATATTATATTCATTCAGACTCTTTGCCATAACTTAATGATAAATGTGAAAGTATGAAGAGTGAATTAATAGCTTTTTTGTTATCATATATTTTCTCCATAAGGAGAGATAACAGTATAAAGGCCTCAGGATCAGGAAGAACTTCTTTCTTCTTGCCTCACTTCTGATATATGATAAGTGACCCTGGGCAAATCACAAACTCTTTAAAAGATAGTTGGGTGGGGGCAGCTAGGTGGTACAATGGATAGAGCACCAGCCCTGAACTCAGGAGGATCTAAGCTCAAATCTGGCCTCATTCTTAATATTTCCTTGCTGTGTGATCCTGGGCAGGTCACTTAACCCCAATTGCCTCAGCATTAAAAAAAAAAAAAAAAAGATAGTTGGGTGTCACAGTAGATAGAATTATGGGCTTGAAGTTTGGAATGTTCAAGTTCAAACGCAGACTCAGACACTTACTAGCTGATTATCATGGTTTCAGACAGCATATAGCACACAAGGCTGCCAGTGTACTCAACTAATACTTAATTGTTTGTAATTGGATAATCTATTAGGTAGTTTTTAGTTGTGATTAAATCACTGCTATGAAGAAGCAATATGCTTCTTAGATATAAGAACCACAATTTCAATCCAGCACCAACACAGGTTACAGGACATACTGAACTGGGACATAATGTGTATGTCTATTTCCTAAGAAGATATTCCCTTTTTCTTCCTTTCTAATCTACCTTGAGCTCTTTTAAAACAACCATATAAATGAAACCAGAATTATATGATTAGCTAGCTGAAATTAGTAAGCAACATCTGATTATAACATAAAAATGATAGCTAAATAATTAGATACATTTATCTTACAATATCTTCTCAATCTTAGCTCAAGGCAAGGGCATAGTGGACAGCAATTTCCAGTAAAGGTAATCTACCATAAGGGAAGGAATGTAGTATATGTAGTCTGGTTAAGCTCTCTGATGTCAGAATTGTCATTGCTTGTCAAAATCCTACACTAAGGCTCAGCAACTTTCCAGTAATACTGCTATGACTATAGAGGAATGAGAACAGTTTAATTTGGCTTTAACTATGTGACTCTGAAGAAGTTATTTAACTGTTTGCCTCAGTTGCCTCCTCTGTAAATTGAGCTAGAGAGGGAAATGGCAAACTAATTCAGTACCTTTTCCAAGAAAACCCCAAATGAAGTTACAGTGAATCCAACATCACTGAACAACAACAAAGATTTTACTAATATTTACTAAGATTTAAGAAGAAGTTCAAATTCAGGTCATCATCATTCAAGGTCCAGATTTTTAGTCACTATGCCATCGTCCTTTCTTAGAGATTACCTAGCACAAATTTCTCATCTTATAGCTAAACAAACTGAAGATCAAAACAAGGAAGGGAGTTACTTGGCCAACATAAGTACTAAATGCCCTAACTAGGATTTTAGGCCATTTTTCCTATTCCAACTCTACTACTCTCCTATCACATAAACAAATCTCCAGCACTATTAAAAACAAAGCTTTTTAATTTCTAAAGATCTAAAATATATTCACTTTAGGGTCTAAATAATCATCTACTTGTAATGGGTGGGAAATCTAGAATGTTTGTAATTTAAGATATTAGAATAATTTCCAATTATTTTGTTTCACCAGGATTTATTTATAATTGAAAATTTCCATTTCCTAACATACAGTCATTTTCAATTTTCCATTACTGTCATCAGAACCACAAAAAGCATGGTGAATTACTAAAGTCTCTCATCACAGGTAAATTACAAGAAAACAAAAAAAGGGAGAGGAAGAGATCATCAAATCTGGAGAAGGAAGAAATTTATGGCCCCAAAAGAACTAGAGAACATTATAAAATGCAAAATGGATAATTTTGATGTCATTCAATCTAAGTTTTTACATGAACAAAACCAATACAGTCAAGAATAGATGGGAAGCAGAAACTGTGAAACTATTTTTATAGCCAGTGTTTCTGAAATAGGCCTCATTTCTAAAATATATTAGAGAACTGAGTCAAATTTATAAGAATACAATTCATTTCCCAAATGATATAAAATCAAAAAATATGAACAATTTTCAGATGAAAAAATTAAAGCCATTTATAGTCATAGGGAAAAAATGTTCTAAATCACGATTGGAGAAATGCAAATTAAAAACAACTTTGAGGTACCATCCCACACCTATCATACTGGCTAAGATGTCAGGAAAAGCTAATGATAAATGTTGGAGGGGATGGGGGAAAATTGGGACCTTAATGAATAATGGTGAACTGATCCAGTCATTCTGGAGAACAATATGAAATTATGTCCACTAAGCTACAAAACTGTGCATACCTTTTAGTCCAGTAGTGTCACAACTAGGTCTGAACCCAAAGAGATCATAAAAAAGGGAAAATAACCCATATGTGCAAAATGTTTGTAGCAACCCTTTTTATAGTGGCAAGGAGCAAAAAAACTGAGTGGATGCCCATTAAAGAATGGCTAAATAAGTTATGGTATATGAATGTAATAAAATAATATTATTGTTCTATAAGGAATGATAAGCAGGCTGATTTCAGAAAAGCTTGGAAAGGTTTACATGAATGCAGAGTGAAATCAGCAGAACTAGAAGAACACTGTACAGAATAACAGCAAGACTGTGTGATGATCAACTACAACAGACTTAGCTCTTCTTAGCAATTCAATGATCTAAGACAATTCTGACAGACTTGAGATGGAAAATGCCATCACATCCAGAGAAAGAACTCTCAAGACTGAATGAGGATTGAAGCTTACTATTTTTATTCCCCCCCACCTTTGTGGTTTTCCTCTTTGATTTTTCTTCCATAACATGACAAATGTAGAAATTCTTAATGACTTTACATGTATGATCTCTGTCAGAATGCTTACTATTCTTGGGGAGAAAGGAGGGAAAGAAAGAAGGAAGAAAAAAATTGGAACTCAACATTTTACAAAAGTGAATATTGAAAACTATTTTTACATGTAATTGGAAAAATTAAAGTACTATTAAGTGGGGAGAAGAAAATGAAAAGAGAAAAAAATGACTTTAAGCAAGAAGTTATTTTGATTATTTTAAGTACTTAAACTATAAACGACATAAGAAGGGTGTTACTGCATCCAGAGAAAGAACTGATAAATACATATATAAAACAATTTTATACACACACACACATTTGTATCTAATAGTAGCTATCTCTCGGACAAAGTGGAAGAAGAAGGGAGGAAAGAAAAAAAAGAGCAGTACAAATATATATAAAACAATTTTCTAAATATATACCTATTTGTATTTAATAGTAGACATTTCTAGGACAAAGTGGAAGAAGGAGGGAAGGAAGGATAAAGTGGAAGAAAAAGAAATTTACATGATAATTTTGTTACATATATGAAAAGAATATCAAGTTGTACAGTTTTATGTACAATCATCTTTTTTATTGCTACTATGTTATGGAAATACTTGTTTCACTCCATAAATTAAAAAAATATATATTAAATTTTTATTCTTAAAAAAAAAAATGGATACAAATAGCCAATCTTTGGAGATGCATCGTGTGCAGACTGGTTATGTATGTGTCCTTTCTCCTCAATCAATTGTAAACTCCCTGATGGCAGAAAATGTCATTAAAAAAAAATTCTGGACACCTAGAGCCTAGTACAATGCCTTTCTCAGATAAGATACTATTATATATTTAAATAAGTTCTATAATTCTCTAAGTGAAAAGGCTTAGGTTTTACATCTAGATTTATCTTTGAGTTTCAATAGACTTTGGGAGAATGACCAACTGTTACATTACACTTCAAGAAGTATTAAAGTAACTAATAGTTTTTTCACTCACCTGCTGAACTTCAGCTGCAGTGCTCCTGAAGAGTTCAATATATCTTTTACCCAGCAAGTCTTTGTGTTTCCTCAGTGCATTCTGTGCATATTCCTCACAAGCAAATAGGACAAAAGCATCCCCAGTTGGCCTACCATCAGGATATGTGACAAATAGAATGCCTTCCTTCCCCCCTGTGATAGGGCAATGCTGTCCAAAGAAAGCCAATACTTCTTCTGCTGTGGCAGTGAAAGGAAGTCCTCGCATGCGCACAATGACCTGATTCTCTTTGGACAAGAACTGGGCTACTTCATTGGAAGTACCTAAAGAACCAATGCACAGAGAGGGAAAAAGAAAAAAAAAGAAGAAATTCACAAAACTGATGAAAAATTTCAAACACCTAAAACCCAAACTTATTTCCAAATTTTTTTGCTGGATCTTCTTCAGACAATATCCTATAATTTTAATTTTCTGCTTCCTCTTTTAAAAAACCCTCTTTCATTCTTTCTCCCAGGATTTCTGTATTTACCATCAGTAAAAACCCACCAATTCAGGAATATGGTCTTCAGGAAAACCTGCTAGAATCAGTCACTTTCTAGTTGACTCACCTCTTTCAGAGAAACACCTGCTAGAAACAACTCTTCTAACTGTCCAGCCTTGACATTCAAGTCAATTCATATATGAAAGATTTGCAAAGGCCTTCAAAAGTCATTTACTACAATCCCCTCATTTTAAAGAGAGAATGATTCAAGACCTAAGGATCTGAGGTCACTTTCCCAAAAACAGATCCTTCTAGAATAACATATCATACCAGGAAATGTCAGTAAGGATTAAAAGTATTAAAATGATAATAAGTTATCTTCTTTGCCCTATACTTAAAGAATGAAGTTTATAGACTCTGGGGGCCTATAGATACATAAATTAAGATCATAGTCCCATATCTTATGAATATTGAAAAACATAAATCCTAGTCCCAACCTATCCTCTCGTGGGAAATTATGGAAATACTTTTCTTTTATAATACATCAAATTATTATAGGGGAACCCAACTCTAGCCCATAGCAAGCTGTCTGAATGCATCTATGATTAAAGTACTTAAGGATATTCCTTTGAAACCCAACAGTTGTAAGACATCTCCCCAAGGGATCTAAAACATAGCAGAAATATATATCTCAGAGTCTTTGCCCTCATAATCTATACCAATTCAATCCTGCAAGTATATTAAATTCAATTCTCCAAATTTCTTAGTACTCTAAAAAATAAAAGCAATAAATCTTGGAAGAATGGATAAGACTCAGCATTTTGCAGCTATCACAGTGCTTTTAAAGCTAGATTACCAACAAGAGAATAGGGTGATACTGTTTCTATACCTTTTAGCATATGTTTCTTGCTCATTAATGAAATAATGGAAAGAATATGTTTCATTTCATCCATCACTGTTCTATCTCTCCTTCAGTGACTTTAGATCATTTAAATTAAGGGTTGATACTAAGTAGATTAGAACAATTACAGACTGTTGTGTGATCTCTCATTTTTTCATTTGGTTTCTCAGTCCCTTTTCAACTTTAGATTTATGATCTGAGGATCATTTTTTAGCTCTAAGGTTTTCTTTTAACCCTTATAAGTGAAGACTTGTAGGTAAACTTCTAATTCTATTTGATCAGAAGGCTGTACTTTATTTCTTTGTCCCCAAAATCATAAGACTAAAGAATTGGCAACTTCTCTTTCTGTAGGCTGAGAATCACTTTTTGATTCAAAATGAACAAAATAAAACAACAAAAAAAAAAGATTAGGTGAATTTTGTAGTAATAATTACACCACCTACTTTAGAGGTACCAGATGGCACAGTAGATTGAACACTGAACCTGGAGTCAGCAAAATCTGAATTCAAATCTAGCCTCTACCTGTCTCTGTTTCCTCAAATGCAAAGTAGGCATAATGATAGTTAGTATCTACCTTGCAGAGTTATTGTGAAGATAAATTTAAGTAATATTTGTAAATACTTAGTACATACCTGATACATAATAAGCACTTAATAAATGCTCATTTCATTCCATTCATCCTTACTTTCCATAGTGCTTCAAGATGTGCACTTCACGTCATTTCATTTGATCCTCATAAGTACTTGTTTATAGTCCTTAGTACCATTGATTTCTTTCCTTTTTTTCAAATTCTCTATCTTGTTTAGTAGAAGATAAAACTTCATATACCATCTATGTGCCAAGTATTATGCTTTTTTTTTTTATTTCATTTGATTCTCACAATAACCCAGTGAGGAAGATGCTAATATCATCAGTTTACAATCAAGAAACTGTGGAAAACAAATGTCAAATGAATATCTAAGGCTAAATTTGAACTCGGGTCTTGATTCTAGGCCTAGCACTCAACACTGTGTCACCAGCAGCTTCTTGTTTAGAAAAGGTAATATGAATACAACAAAACAATTAAATGTGGGGAAGGTGGGAGAACTGTTCATAGCATTTGTGAGTCTTAGTTCTTAAAGAAGAACTACATTTTCAAAAAAAATAGCATTCCCTATTCTTCATGAAATCTAAAATCACATCAAGAGGGAGAAAAAAATCAGCAATTTAAGACAAACACTAAGTTTTTGGAATTTCAGCTATTTGGAATGTCTTTGTTATCACTATAACAAGATCATAAAACAGTGACTTACCACCAGCAATTTTAAGGAAATCTTCACCTGTTGCTTTGTAAACCTAAAACGAAGATAAAGGAATTATAGTCAATTTTTTTGGATGCACCATCATATAGTCACTCAGCTACTATGTAGGATGGCTCTGGAGGGACTTCACTGCTGAGGCATACCTCAATGTACCTATTCCCCATGTGATGTTTGTGTCTCTGCAGTGCAAGATCTCTGTGCTCTTCACTCACAAACCTGACCAATGCTTCTCCATTCCTTCGACCCTGGGCATTCAGACAAAGTGCAGCACCTCCTCTGCAAGGATTAAAAAAAAAAACCAATTATTAGAAGGCAGCCTGCAAAAGTTAAAGAAAGAATTAAATGGGAGAATGAAAAAAAAAAAAAAGGTGATCTGAGATTCATTACAAGTTGAATCAAGAACAATTACAGAAAACTTACTTGGCAATGTTAAGGCCTTTGAAAAATCTTGCAATATCTTGGTCTGATGATTGCCATGGCAAGCCTCTGGCCCTGACTATGGTGTTATCATCCACCAGTTCCATCTTGCTACTGTGGAACAAAGAAGGATATTTAGACACTTCCAAAATATATCAGTGCCTTGCACCTTCCCCATCATCTTCTCTGGATACTTTAATATAAACAGAAAAAATTCAGAAACTCCCCTTCAGCAAATTTCTGGTATTTGTGCTTCAATGTATTAGTTATTTTTGGTTCAGATTTCAGGAGATAATAACATTACATGACATACCCAATAAAAGATGCAGGGTTCAATGTTCTCTTAGCCTCTGTGGATCACAAGAGCTGTCTGCACATTTCTAAAATAGCAAGTTCCCTCATTCCAACTGTCTTTGAGTGAAATTTTCTTCCTGGCATTATACCGTCCCCTCAAGGGGCTTACATTAAACTGGCAGGATCTGCCATGCAAAGATAATTTAAATGATTTTCTACCAGTATTAGGCTAGGGTACTTTCAGAAGTAGATTATCAGATTTCAAATATATTTTCTAGTCATTGTCAGCATATAGGACAGTTTTTAAATGTAGTCCTACTTTGAATCCCTGAGAACTCCAGATCCAAAACCAGGGCTTGTCACATGTGGCAAAGACTCTCTTACTCTCTGAATCAACCTTTTAGGGTTGTTGCCCACTTCTCACCTTTGTGGGGTCTTGTCCCAGGATCATATGCAGCTTAGAGCTACTTTCTGTGGATAGGACTTTTTCAATTCTTTTCCCATCCCCTTACATATAAACCCTATCCAAATGATTCCAAACTCCAAGCTACTAATGTACAAATTCTCTTCCCTATTCTCCATCATATCCTTACCACAGAGGACTCAACATTTACCCACTTCCTTCACTGTGGTTTTCTGGAATGCTTGCTAAATAACAAAGCAACTTCCCTTCATCGTCAATTTGTTTCCTTTTCATTATGTCCATCTTTAAGATGGCAGCTCCCCATAATGTTTCTTTCTCCAACCACCTTTTCCTGCACAGGTTACAGATTTTATCAAATCTCTTCACTTGAATTGGGGGAATCTGATTATTCTCTCTAATGCCAACTGCAACCACTTTTTAATTAAAGTAACCTCTCTTCTTTTGAGATTCATATTATCAAAATTTATCACACTATCCAAAACTGAGGCAGACACACCTAAATGTTTCTCCTCCCAAGTATAAAGGGAATATGGAACTCCTTGTTTTCCTATAATGAATCACCAGGAAATTGTTCATTATATTTTAATAATTTTGCATGTTTTATTCCTCACACACTTATACCTCTCCCAAGTCCTAAGACATTGTCCCCCAAAAAATTACCACTTAATGATTTTAGGAACAAAATAAAAAGAAAATTCCAAAAGTTTCTAATCACTCAAATACCTTTAAAAAACCTCATGCATTTTGTTCTTCTTTGGTTCATTTCTGATTTAATAATCAGTGCTTTGAATACACTTAGATAGGAAATACCACTTCACTTTCAGTTTAATGACTATTTATTAAGCATAATGCTGTTTTAGGCACTTGGCAAACAAAGATAAAAATGAACAGTCCCTCCTATTCCTAAAGAACTCACACCCACTGGTAGGATTTCACATATACTGAGATAAATAATATTAAATATTTTTAAAGTAATATAAAGTTATTTCAGCAAGGAAAAATATAGTAACTAGAGGGATAGGTACACTAGGGAAAGCTTCAGATAGGAGATGAAACTTAGTGGTGATGGTAGAGAAGATATGGATTCTATAAGGAAGAGGTGAGAAGTCCAGACACAGGGGGAAGAAAGGAAGTCACGCAAAACCCCAGAGGAAGAAGATGGCATGATGTGAAAGAGGAATAGCCAACAGGCTATTTGACTTATGAAGATTGAATAAAGAGGGAAAATATTAAATAAGACTAGAAAAGAGATGTAGCGGGTTTTAATCCCAAGCAGAGATGTTATAACTTTTAAGTTATCTCCTTTATGAAATAGTAACAACTAAAGAAGCACTAAATAATGCTGACTGTGAGTCCTTAAGGTTTCAGATCTTGCTCTCATTAATATCCAGTTTTAGTACTTAATGATTTTCTATCACTTACTTTTCATTCAGGAATGAGTGACCAGGGAAAGTTCATACTTTAAAGTTCAAGTTTAAAAGTTCAAGAATAATCTCAACAATTTCACCAAGAAATTTAGAAGAGATCAGACCTCAGAGATAGTATACATCCTCGGCAGAGATGAATCTTGATTATAATACCAAAGTCATCCAACTCCATGTTCATATCTTCAATGACTGAGAAACTGCAAAAATTACCATGGTAGTTTATTGCCTTTCTGGATACCTTGAAGCTGGACTCTGCATCCCTCTATACTGCTATGATAGTTCTATCCACTGCCATACCAAGGAAGTTAGAAATGATCTTTCACTTGCTCGCCTGCCTCTTTTTCCAGGGCCAATCACTTGCCAAATCATGCCAATTTTACTTTTACAATCTCTTTCATATCTTTCCCTATTTCTCCCCTCCTACTCCATTTCACCACCTTATTAATTCTTAGTCTGACTATTCTATAACTTTCTAACTGATTTCCAAGCCTCTGATTTCTCCCTCTTCCTAATTATCAAATTCATCTTCCTTATGAGTCTTCCTTATCATTTGTCTATTCAAAAACTCTGAGTGATTACTTTTCTTTCAACAGACATTTAAGGTCTTCTACAAACAAGCTCCAACTTATCAGTTCTTATTTCACAGCACTCCTTCAAGTGCACTGTAAGTTCCAATTGAATAGGACTAATTGTTCTCTGACCTCATCCTTCACCCTTGTTACCTCTATGAATTTGAGCATAACATTATTACAGCCTGGAATTCACTGTCACAACATACTCTCTACTGATTAGGTTCCACTTCTTCTGATCTTCTCACCAATTCAATCATTTGTTAATCACAATATGCCAAGCACTCTGATAAGTGCTAAGGATACAAACAAAAATAAAAACAAAAACAATCCCAGTCTTCAAAGTATCTCTATTCTAATCATTACAAGTATTTTCACTTCGAAAATATTCTGATTGTATATTATATTATATATTCTTATAATTTGTATTGCTTTACCTACTTATAACACATTTAAACCCTATATTATATTTATGTACAAGACAATTAGCTGCCAAAGTGGATAGAATGCCAGGTCTGAACTCAGTAACTTAGCTTCTTGAGAGCAAATATGGCCTCAGATGCTTACTAGCTGTGTGACCCTGAGCAAGTCACTTAACCCTGAATGCCTCAGTTTCCTCATCTACAAAATGAGCCCAAGAAGGAAATGGCACACCCCTCCAATATCTCTGCCAACCCCCTCCCGCCCCCCATTTAAAAACTGAACAACAACAAAAATATTTATGTTCATCTATATTATATTCTAGCCATTCTCCAACTCCCCCTGCCAAATTCCTATGAAACCATAAGGTACTCGAAAAACTGCTATCTTTCAACTTTGTTATCACCAGTTCTTCATGTTTTACATGATTTTAATTTATTTTTATAAATATAAATTATATTTATATATAACAAATAAATAATTTAATGAATTTAATAAATTCTTGTTTAATTAAAATTTAATACATCTTCTACATACGAACTTTCCAAATATTTGAAGTTATGCATTATATTTCCCCTTAAGTCTTCTCTCTTACAGGATCATTATTCCCAGTATCCTCCCCTCCAACCCCCACAAATGACTTATGGTGCACACCTTGGATATCTTCCCCCGATGGTCTCCAGTTGTTCATACATTTTCTATTAAAGTTAGTTTCAGAACTGAATAAAATATTGGAGATAGAGTCTACCAGCATGAACCACAAGAGGATTCCTACTCTACCTTATCAGTACTATTCTTTCTCATGGCTAAATACCAAAACCTAAACAGAACTTAGGCAGACTGCTTATGTAAGTCACAGTTTCTTATACATAACTACCTATCCTCCAGCATTGATATAAGGAAAGTAATATGTAAACTGGGAAAGTGTTAGGAGAAAAAATGAGCACTTATCAATGAGATTACATATATGTAAAATGATTTGTAGACCTTCAAGCACTGGTTACATATAAATCAACAGTATAATTTTAATACCACCATCATGTCACGGAAGGCAAAAGTCATTAGACATTTCAAAGAACCTATCATTTTTTATAAGAATATAAAACATTCTCTCGTTTTGCCGTTTACAAGTACCTCAAAACAAGACATCAGTGGGTATAGCAAAGTAACTTCAGGCCTTCAATATTCATAGTGTAGAGCAGGAACAAATACAATGCAAATCCAAATCAAAAACAATCTTCTCCATGAAATGGTTGTTACCTGATGCTCTACCAAAAAGGACTCCCAAATAGTTTCTTTTATACCACATAGTAATAGCAAATGCTGTCATATAATATTGGCTATGTGCATGTCTTCTTCTCCTGCTAGATGATAAGCTTCATGAGGACAGGTACTATTATTTAGATTCTGAATCTTTTTTAGCACCTAATGGAGTATCCACGTACTCTAAACATCAGCAGGCAGTTAAGAAATACTAACTGAATTCAATTGTCACTGCAAAGTCTTGAGGAATATGTGGTGTAGGAACAATATGTTTATTGGTAGGGAGGAAGGGAAAAAGGAAGAGAGAAAGGCAAGGAAGAAGGAAAAAAGGAAAGAAGGGAGAGAGTAAGGAAGGGAGAAAGGAAGAAAAAAAGAAAAGAAGGAGGGATGGAGGGAGGAAGAAGGAAGGGAAGGAGAGAAGAAAAGATTCAAGACAAAAGGCTGAGAACAGCATTACTTGGTGACTTACCAAGTTCCACTTTCAAATTTGTAATTCACTCTCTCTGGATCTGAAAACCTGTGATCTACAAAAGAAGTAAACACACATCATGATTTTTAACTAGAACAAGTGAGACAAGGGGCACAAGCTGAAAAAAAAGGTGGAGAAGGGGGAACTAGGAAGAGTCATTTTCTGGACATCCATCGTTTCCAAAGTTGTGCTTACTGTATGGTTCTGAAATCATTGTCAGAATAACATTCCCCATATCTTCAACTTCAGAGGCTCCATATCGGGATATTGAAACACCCTTCTCAAGATGTAAACCTGTGAATTAGCGTTAAGGTAATACTCTTTCTTTTCTTTTTTTAAATTTTAAGGTAAAATTCCTTAGTTCCTTAATCACTAAGTTAGTTTTGTATTTAGTTTCTAACTATAGAATATAAAGCAAGAGGCTAGGTAGAAAGTACTGGAGGCCAAACAGCTCCCTCTGGAAAGCCTAGTTTGGCTAGTTTCATTAGGTGATTGTTGTTTGTGGTTGAGTTGTTTTAGTCATGTCTGACTCTTAGTAACCTCATTTGGGGTTTTCTTGGCAAAAATACTGGACTAGTTTGCCATTTCCTTCTTCAGCTCATTTTACAGATGAGGAAACTGAGGCAAACATGGTCAAGTGATTTGCCCAGGGTCACATAGCCAATGCCCAATGCCAGATTTGAAATATTCACTAAGACACCTAGCTGACCCTTTTCCCATATAAATGTAAACCGAGAGCTTCGCCTTTATTCTCTGTCTTTCAACATTCTTCCTGGGTATAAAGGAAGACATCAATTAGCTAACTACACTATAAAGAATAACAAAATTCTTTTTTTTTTTTTTTTTAACAGCATTGAGTTTAAGCATTCCAAATCCAAGTATTTATTATATCTGGGTCCTCAGAGCTTCAAGAGTAAGACCTCCAATGCTCAGAGAGAATCCTCCAAGAGGGATTTAGAATTAATCTATTCATGAGCTTCCTAGAAGATAAGGCACATATTAGTTGCAGCCAGCATCTATAAAGTTACACAGATCTGAGGTTTTAAAAGTACTTGCAAAGCAAGAATAAAGAAAAGACTATTTCACTTTAAATCAGGGGTCCTCAAACTTTTTGAATAGGGGGCCAGTTCACTAGCACTCGGGCTGTTGGAGGGCTGGACTATAGTAAAAACAAAAACTTTGTTTTGTGGGCCTTTAAATAAAGAAACTTCATAGCCCTTGGAGGCTGTAGTTTGAGGACCCCTGCTTTAAATAGTATAAGTTAAATACTGGGTCAGTATTACTTAAGGTGGAGATAAAACCAAAACTAAAAATCACATTCAAATAAATGAATGCTTTCTCTTCAAAACAGCCTTAGGAGACAATACACTTCATTCCTATTAGGCTGCATCTAAATGTCTTCAAGAATTTTGTAGAACTTCTTCCAGAATCTAGGGCATATTTTTTTCTCTCCCTATCTCTTTTACCCTTCCCTTTCACCTCCTCATTTGAACACAGATCCTCTGAATGCTAAGGCTAATGTTCTATCCCCTGTGCCATCTAGGTGAAAGGTGTATTCTTTTAAATACTCAACACCGTTCAATCGTTTAAGCGGATTTTTTAAAAAATAGCTTGTAATTGTGTTTTGTTGTTCAGTCACACCAAATCTTTGCAACCCCACAGATTTTAGCATTCCTGGCTCTTCTATCCTTCAATATATCTCTAAGTCTGTCCAAATTCATGTTTGTTGGTTCCACAAAACTATCTATCCAACTCATTTCTGTGGTTTCCTTTTCCTTTTGTCTTTAGTCTTACCAAACATCAAGGTTTTACACTCCATGAGTCCCATCTTTTCATTAAATGGCCAAAGTACTAGAAAGAACTGGTAAATAAGATAGTCAACTATTACTTTTGGTTGTCCAATCCTCTCCCTAGTTCCCTCCCCTGCAACAATAACGAGATTTGTTTTCATGTGGCTGATAAACTGGATCTGAAAACAATTCAAAGCTCTGAGAGAGGTCAAATATAGAACCACAGCCACATATAGTCCGCAGCGTGCCGGAACCAAATTAAAATGCAACTGGGAACCAATTAACAAAATAAACAAAAATAAATAATGTTAATATGTGGTATTCTTAAGTCAATATCCAGCCCATAAGGATCCCTATGTATGTAGCTAGAGATCCTCATTTTTCTTTGAGTTTTACACTACTGATTTCAGAGTTCTAAAACTGCTTTGCAATGGCAATAACATTATTATAGTAAAATTTATATCTCTATATTTATTTACACATATATTTTATTTTTAATAAAGTTGAGGGTTTAAATACCTCCAGAGCTTGTCTTTTAGAGGTCCATACTCATTTGGATGTTTTGAAGATATTTGTTATAAAATCAGTCTCAATACATGACCAACTTACACAAGTATAATTAACAATAACAAGATGGCATTATATAGTACTGGTTGCAAAATGCTTTACATATATTATGTCACATGATTCTCAAAACAAGCTTTGCGAGGTAGATGCTATTACATCAGTTTTACAGATGATAATAAAGACATAGCAGTTAAGTTGTCCCAATATGCATTCTTTAAAGGTTAGTGGTATGATATGGACCGAAGTCTTGTTTGACAGATCATATTCATAACTCTTTATTTAAAAGTACTTTTTTTTTCATAAACAATCTGTTAAATAGGTAGAACAACTATTATCTCCATTTTGCTCAAAAATAAACTACATTTCTGTAGAAGGAAATGGCAGTATCTTTGCCAAGAAAACCCCAAATAGAGTCAATAAAAAATAAGTCACAACTAGAACAAGAGAACAATCAACAACAAATTACTTTTCAGAAAAATTAATGGACTTACTTAAGGCAACATAAATATTAATTTGGAGCTCAAATTGCTTCTCAGAATACTTGAATATATGTTAGTCACAGTTATATCACAATTTTAGGACTTGTGTGTATACCCCAAAGTCCTGTCCTGGTCTCATTTACTTATTTCTCTATATTTTCTTATTTGATGCCTTTATCAGTTTTCATGGGTCTAATTATTTTATTTATGCATATGACTTCCAGAACTATATATAGAGCCCAAGTCTCTCTCCTGAATTCCAATCTTGTATCACTAACTACTTAATGGAAATTTCAAACTGTACATACATTAAAAACATCTCAAGTTCAACATGTTCAAAAACAGAACCCAACAGCTTTTCTTCAAAACTCAGCCTTCTGCCAAACTTCCCTATTTTTGTCCAAGCTACCTTGATCTTTTCAGTCTCCCAAATTCACAATCTTAAAATTATCTTCAAACCTTTCTCTTCCATAACTTTCATATTTCATCAGTTGCAAAGCCTTGTGTTTTTGCTTTGTAATAGTTCTTATAGTTATGCTTTTCTCCCAACTCATAGACATTATCATATTCTACCTAGATTATTGCAAATAGCCGAATTACTCTCCTGATACTAGTTTTTTTTTTCCCAAATTCTCCCCCAAAAAGCTGTCAAAGTGATTTACCTGAAGTACAGAGCAATCCTTGCTCCCAAGTCACACTTCAGTGGCTCTTTGTTATCTCTAGAAACAAACACAAACTCCTTTGTTTGGTATTGGGATTCATTTGCCCCAACCTACCCTTCCAACTTTATTATACATACGCTCTTCACATACTCTATCATCTAGTCAAAATGGCCCTCATACAGCACTGAATCTGTGCCTTTGTACATACTGTCCCCAACACTGGAATGCACTGTCTCCTCACATCCTTAATTTCCATCAAAACCCTGCTCATGCTCCATCTTGTAGATCAAACCTTCCTCCAATGCCTCCCAAATGCAAAAGCTTCCTCATTCAAAAATTACTTTGTATTTCTACATACTTAGATAGTGTCTCCTCCAAAAGAATTGTCTTCATTTTGGTCAGGCACTGCTTTGTTTTGTCCTTGTATTTTTAGCCCCTGGACTATGGTAGTCACTTAATAAATGTTCAAGGATTTTCTTGACATTCCTTCATTTACAGTACTGATGTACTATCTGGAAAAAAGGTAGTAAAGAGTTCTACACCACTGAAGTGAATCTAGTATTAAAGTAATGCTAAGAAGTACTCTGGAAAACAATCACCCTTCTGAGCACAGTGGATTAATCTTTAATATATATTTTTCACATGCCAACTTGCTCAGAATTATTCCAATCATCCCATCCTTGTGAGATTCAGATTTTTCTTTATCATTAAAAAGAAATCTTATATTTTTCCAGGCACTGAGCAGATAGATGAATTTGGCTTTCAGTTCAGAAATGTGATCATCATCACTTCTTAAGTTAACATGTAACAACAACAACAAAATGTAGCTAAATGTAGGCCAAAAAGAATATAGCTTACTCAAGTCTAGTAAGGGGAAACATAATTTATTAAAATAGAGATGTGTTGGTCTCCCATAATTATAACAATGATCAATATAGAACTTTTTCTTTCATTGGACATTCATTAATCCTCTGGGAATTTGTCTTTTTTATCCCGTAATCCATTAGGGTTTATGAAACTTGAGAAAAGCAGTGTATTTATTTACATAATCATTTGTATACAAAGTCCTACTCCCTCATCTCATTCTGTTGTGGAGGTGACTGGTGAGATCAAGCATAGGCTCTTGCAACTTCTGATCAAACTCAAATCACTAACTGTGTGCCAGTCTATCCACAAAGAGTTTCTACTGTCTCAGGACCAAAGTTTAAATAAAGATTACCGAAGAATATTGAACCCTACTAGATGAGAACTTCTTCTGCCATGGTTATCAATAAACAGCACAAAATAAAAATAGTCTTCTACTTCTGCAAATCTTCTGTTTTTGAGTAGTGGACTCTAAGAATTATTTTTCAGATTTGGGACAGCTAGGTGATACAGTGGAGAGTGCCAGGCCTAGAGTCAGGAAGACTCATCTTCCTGTGTCCTTCTGGGTAAGTCACTTAACTATATTTGCCTCAGTTTCCTCATTTGTTAAATAAGCTGGAGAAGGAAATGGGAAACCACTCCAGTATCTTTCCTGAGAAAACTCCAAATGGGGTCATAAAGAATTGGACATACTGAAAATGACTCAACAACAGATTTAACTATGGATATCCAATATTCAATCTTTGTCCAGTGAGTTGATATACTTTTATATATACACACACACATATATATATATACTTAACTATATACTTATATATAATATATGTATAATATATATAATAACTATATACTTAACTAGATATACTTAGATATAGATAGATATACTTAACTAAAAGATGTACACCATATCTATGTTGACCTGTGCTCCCATGTTCTCTTTGGAGAAATGAATAAAAAAGTTGGCAGACTTGGTTTATCATACAAGAACCATTTCATGAGGCAGTTGGTCATTTTGACTTAAAAAGTCATAATGACGCTAAACAAAGGGATTACCATTAAGGTATATAAAGTTCTTAAATCACCATCTGCAGCAGAAAAAGAAGAAAAAATTCTCAGAATATGATAAGATAGCCTCCAAACCAAGTCCCGGACACATGGTGACTATAAAATAGAAAGATTTTAACTGAGGAGGAAGATGGAATATGTTTTAGAGGTTTAAGAAGCCTAAAAAACTAAAGGTTTATATATTTAGAAGTACAACACCTATACATCATAAATAATTTTAAAAGAGTAAGCAAGCACTACATATAGAAAGCATGCAAGGACTGTTAGTTCTATTGATTAAAACAAGAAACTACAAGGTGACATTTCAGAACTAGATGCCTGTATGCACTTATATCAACTGACTACAATAAATATTAAATTAAATAGCAAATAAAGACTGAAGATGAGTAGATAACATTGTGTGAATTATAATAGCTTTAACCCAACCTATTTTTAAAAATTACTGTCTCCCACACCACCCCCAATCCAAACAGGGAAGATTTTTTTAAATAAAGAATTTGACTTTATTACCATATGTTGGATAAATTTAATCAATGCAACAGAGTTGATACAACAATAGAAATAAAAGAAAAGAATAATCTCCTTGGTCAGAACATAGAAAAGACATGACCACCAGAATTAATACCAAATTTGAGTATAAGTTCAGTTTTTAAAAACTTGACATGAATGTAATAGATATAAATCATATTATCTTACACAGCAGTGATGAGCAAGCTATAGGTATATAAGTTTGCTCAGAAACTAGTATGAGTCTTGACTACACCAGATCATCCCAAGAATATTTATGGAGGAACTAGGAGAATGAATACATTGTGAGAATATGAGAGGGAATCAGTCTGCTGGCATTTCTTTATATACTGAGGGTTGTTCTAAATAAAACTCTTAAAGGTCTTAATTCCAAATCTATGGTCCTATAATCTAGTCTTATTAGTAATAGTAGAGTTATTACTTTTTAAATATATCCTCAGTATCAGATGATAAAATGAAAATTGTACATCATCCAAGCCAAAAGAAACAACTAGATCTACAAGAATATGTGATAAATCCATATCAAAAATTACAATTATAAAAGCATTCAGGAATTGATTTTCAAAAACTCAAGGGAGAAGAGAATAACAGAATCGAAAGGATAATTGACATAATTTTTGCTTTTTTGAAGGAACCATAATCTTATTCTTTCATTTACGTTAAAATGAGAATTGTCAACCTCTACATCAAAAGCATTACTGATGAAGATATAAGGTAATAAGACATAAAAATTTTTTTGTATAAATTAAACTAGATCTTCACAAACAAGTGACAGTGAAAGAAAGCTACAAAAAGGGTTGAAAGACAATATTTGATAAGTATCAAACATAATCAAAAGAGTAAAAAAGACTATTATCTTAACCGATGAAAAACAACTGATCATTTTGGAATGACCTGGAAATCAGGTCACTAACTGCTTAGGGTCAGTCACAATTAAAAAATAAAGATAATAAGATCCTGGGTCTGCTTTAAAAAAATTAAAACATGAGACAGTAAAATGAAATGCAGATTCTCAAAAATCAGTGCATGTTTAACATGTTAATAACAGAGGAGAACCAAGAATAAGACAATTAAACACACAGCAGAGTATTAACACTGAGAAAGACAAAAGGGAAAAATATCCTCATTCACTAAAGTGTGAAATGTGTGTTTTCTATCAAATTGCTTATCATCTCAGTGATGGAGAAGGTGAGACAAGAAATGAAAAAATTTGAAAGTCAAGTTTTTAAAACAAATGTTAAAAACTGTCTATATTTGTGAAAAATATTTTTTTTTTTTAAGAAAAAGAAAGTATCATGAAGAATGTCCTTCTGGACAGAGTTTTAACAAAAGGAGGATTCCCCACTGATGAGGTTCCTTAGAGTATCTCATTTGCTGATGACATAGTACTTATTCTAAACATGAAATCCATGACCACCGGAAAGATCAGTCTTGATATCAACATATGTTGCCCAACTTATGATGTACAGAAAAGCAACTTACTGAATTAGTCTAGTGGCTTATTAGGACAGAAACTCCAGATGCACAATAAGCAAAGTCCAAAATGGAAAAAAACAAAAACAAAAACAAAAACTAAACTGGCCTATTTCCTTTTTTAAAATAACTTCTCCCTCTGAAACCTCAAAAATTATCTCCATAATACTTCACCATGTGAATAGTGCTTATGACACATAGGCAACTTATTGCACTAGTACATCCACATATTAATTAGGATGTGCATCCCAGACAGATAACAAGCAGAACCTAAAAACTTAAACTTAAAGTGAAAATTGTGTCCTCCTTTCAATGAACTCCCTAAAAAAAAAAAAATTCTACACATATTCTCTCAATAATGCTTCTATCAAGCCATTTCATACAATTTCAGAAGCATCAAAAACTACAAGTATCTCAAAATACAATGGAAAGATTCATAGTGGGTATAAGCAAGCTGTAACGTTACCAATGAAGATATGTATGTAAAATTTGACAGAAGATATTAGTAAGTTAATGTGTAAGTAAAAAAGGAAATGGCCAGTCATATAATGAAAATGAGGTTTAACACATGATAAGCCATAATGTTACATCAGCACCCATGGAACAGTAAAGAGGAAAAAATTATGAAGTTGTTGTATATCTCTATGGCAGATTTATAGGACTTATATGGGAATTGTCCAAGATGTGAAAGGATAGGATGGTTCACTATACCAGAAAAGAAAATACTCAAATTTATGATATCATAGATCTAAAGTATATTCATTAGCATTTGCATATTAGTTGAAGATATCTTGGATATATGCTCTGGGAAAAATTATGTTTAAACTCAAATTTTAGTGCTATCCCTTTTTGGGTGACATTTCTCAATTTCTCTTCTCTGGTCTTTTTTATCTACCAATCACCTCTAACCCAAACTTATTAGAAAGGACATAATGACAGGAGGAAATTTAAAAAAGCAGAGAAATGTCTCATTACTGTAGCTATTAAAGATTCTTGGAACAATATTTAAAAAGTACTGCCCTAAAGTGATCAATCTCTAGATGTCATCCCAACATGTTCCTTTAACACTTTTTATATAATATTATAATAACCACAAAAATTTTAAAGAAACCCACTGGAAACTATAGTGGGAGGCAAAGTGGCAAAAAAATCATCAGCAGTTCTGCCACTCTGGTTTCCCTTTCAATATTGTAGCCAAACAAAAGAATGAATGGGATAAAGTAGAATTAAGTGCCCCAAAGAAAAGGGACACTAAGACCAAAAGTGACAGCTAATGAGAATTAGGCTTTTCTCTAAGAGTTAGTCTCAAATACATCTGTGAATCTAACAAAGCTATTGTTCCTTCCAAAGATACATATTACAATTTAGTTTTGCTTGCCTATCCTATACTATGTTTATCCATATCTTCCCTTAAGTCATCCACAAGACAAGGTGCCTATCAAACATTTTGGGGACCTTTCTTAATTTCTTCATTTCAAGTTCACCACTGAAGTATACAAGTTGTTTATCTATTATCTCTTCTGTTTGTTCAGCTCATTTTTTCCTTGTACATATTTTGATGACATACTTTTGTGTTATCAAAGAGCAATTTCTTATTTATAATGTGTACAATCCATTAATGCTCATCACATGCTTCTGCTTTCCTATTGCCCTAAGTGACCTATAATTTCATTTCTTCAGTCTATAGTATGCTATTTTCCAAGGCATTTATCTCTCAAAGAACAAAGGCATTAAAAAGATGGAAGAAAAATAAATCCAACTTATTCATAAAAAAAATATTTTAATCCTGCAAGAAAGAAAGGAAAAAGGAAAGGAAGAAGAGAAAGGGAAATAGGAGAGGGAGAGGAAGAGGAATGTAAGAGAGAAAAATCTTTGTTTCAGGAAAAAAAAAACAACTCAGGGCCAATAAAGATTGTACAATTTCCCAAAAAGCAACCTAGCCTTAATTTTGCTTAAATCTGGGTTCCACCAATGTCAATACAAAACATACTGATAAACAAATTCTAAAGGTTTTCTCAACAGCTGCATTTTGGTCTGGAAAATAGGTAGTCTTCATCCACTTGACTTTTCCTTTGAATATAATTAGGTCAAACTCTGGAGTGATTATGTATCACATCTAGGAGGCCTTATGATGTTCCTATATTTTGATTCATTTAGTAATGTCATCTTCTAATAAGAGTACATAGGGGACTTTACAATCTAAGGAGTCCTTCCTTAATGTGTTTCCTCCATGACAGTGAACATTGTAACAAGCATATTCCTGTTTTATACTTAACCCCCTTCACATTAATATCAAGCATTAAATAAGATTCTCTTAATTAAATCTAAGGAAATCTTAAATGATTTTGACATACAGGACATACATGCTTGCTAGAAGAAAGCTTTTAAAGTGGGTCTTTTTGCTATACTGAATCAAATGCTTTTTTCTTTTTTGGTGAATTCTTAGAACAGAAAGTGAGCCAGTCATATAGTGAAAATTAGGTATAACAAATGTTAGTGTAAGTATTTCCCTGGTAATCACAAAATGTGATAAGACCGAAGAGAAGTCTTTTGGTACTTTGAGTAGATTCTTGATACAACCATATGGACCAGAATTAGCCAGAATAAGATAGCATACATTGGTTGAGATCTGCACAATAGAAAGAAATACCTACATGAACCATGGGTTCATTTAAATGTGTCCCTTTACCTCTTCAATTAGACTAAGCTTTTTCAGGATGAGGAATGTATTTCTTTTGCAGCCCCTTCCCACCCACCCCCATAGCACTAACCCAATGATTGTGCCATTGGAGTTAAAATAAACTTGTTGATGATTGTGCCATTGGAGTTAAAATAAACTTGTTGACATGATTCACAAATCAAAAGGCCATGCTGAATTGGCACATTTTAAGCAAAAATTTTTGAATAGAATACAATACATGTAAAAACTAATTAAATAAATAAAATAAATTATGTCTTTAGATATCAAATTCATACAGCTAATCAATAAGGCACTTAAAATCAAAATATTTCTTCACTGAATCACAACTTCCTTGTCATGAGATTTTCCTGACTTATCAAGTTCTATGCATCATGCTTCAACTAGTTTTCTTTTAAGTCAAACACCAAGACCAAGAGTTTCAGGACACTTATCTAATTTTTTTTAAGGTTACCTAATCTTACCTCCTTACCTCCATACTGATATTAGGTAATGGTCATTAAAGCACTGTTAATTACCTACAAAAAGAGATTAGGAAAACAACTATCAATAATTACTTCCTTCATCAATTTATAATTATACATCTATTCTTATTGCTGTTTGATCTTAAGTCAATTGAAGATGAGCTTCATACCTCCTGATTTATGGCTAGTCATGCAGAACTTAATCATTTTACCCTCAAGGTAAGTCACAAGAGAGAACTGGACCGGCAAGTCTCATAATTGAAAACCAGCATAAGGAAATGAGCAAGGGGAAAGCATAAAAAGTATTTCTTTCAATCCTAAAAAAAAAAAAAAAAAAAAAAACAAAAAACTGTTTTTACAACTGTGGTACTTCACACAAACAGATGGTAGCCTTTTTGCCACTTAGGGAATAGTTTCCCAGAAATGCCATGGTTGGACAATTTAATCACCCTGCTTAAACCCAATAAGTCTCTTCAAATTCAGTCAGACTGAAAGCAAAGGATTTTACTGACATAAATCTTAGAAATATAAGTGAGAAATCTTTTCATATCTGAAACATCTTGGTTTTTGTGAAACCTTTGTTGGAAGTTTTGTTGATGGTGGTCTTGCAGTGATAATGTTTGAGTGAACATAAGGGAGACATTTTAAATAGAGCTGTAGGAATTAAAAAAAGAACATTGAGATTTTGTCTATCAATTCAAAAGTATAGTTTTAAAAATTTTTTATTTTATTCAAATAAATGTTTATTCTATAAAACAAAGCACTAAAATGCTGAATGAATTCATAATTCACCTGACACCTCTAAATCAGCTTCTCATTTTTATATATACAAAAAACAGTTTTGTAAAAACATAATAGTAAATAAACTTTCAGAAAAAAAATAAGGCAAGTCGTCCTAAATATATTACTAGAAGACAAATTTAGAGTGTCTTACCCCCTACCTTAGCAATTAACACTCTGTAATTCCTTTTTTTGTTTTATTTTGTTTAGGAAATGGCTCATGCCTAGCTAAAAACATTGGCAAATATATTAACAGAGAATAACTATGTCACTGAAAATGGACTTAGTAAAATAAATTAAGAATGAAAAAGAAAAAAAAAATAAATTGGTCAAACAAAGCCTTACTTTCCCAGATTCCTTTTCTCTTTAAGGGAAGAAGAGTAACAAAATAAACTTAATTTGACAGTAAGTCATAAATACAAATTCTATAATACCTCATCTATTTTTAAGAGTAAGTTTAGATTCTAGCATGTCAATCTTTCCAATTTATCCAATCAGTCCATGTAAAAGTCTATATTCAGAAACAGACATGGTAAAACTTCTTAAATTTGTCTCTCCTGCTCTTCCACTTTGCCTAGAAAGGTGTACTTATCCCCAGTAGGAACACTAAGGCCAACTGTACATGGAGGCAGGTTTAGGCTTGCTGGAAGGAAAAGACGTCTTAGTTATTAGCATTAATCAAGAGTGGAATGAGCTGCTTCAAAAAGAAGTATGTTCCCTTCTTACTTGAAATCAAGTGAAACCTGGATGACCAGTTGGTAATTACCTTGTGGCTCCCTGGTCAGGTATGAATTAGATGTTGCTTCAGCTTTTATCATCCATAACCCAATCATAAAAATCTCTAAATTGGCAGAGGCTAAAGAACACTTGCTAAATTCTTGAATCAGTCAATCAACAAGCATTTATTAAGCACCTCTTATGTGCCTGGCTTTCTGCAATGTCATGGAGAAAGACTGTATATTACAGTAATTTCCTTTGAGGTGGGAAGAAGGGAAATATCTTGCCCAAGGACACATATCCATAACCTTCATAAGAAGCAGAGAAAGCACTTGAACTCAGGACCTCTGTCCTCCATCCTCTTTCCATTAAAACATTATGGAATATATACTTCAACAACAATACCATATGATGACCAATTCTGATGGACGTGGCCATCTTCAGTAATGAGATGAACCAAATCAGTTCCAATGGAGGAGTAATGAACTGAACTAGCTACGCCCAGGGAAAGAACTCTGGGAGATGACTAAGAATCATTATACTGAATTCCCAATCCCTATATTTTTGTCCGTCTGCATTTTTGATTTCCTTCACAGGCTAATTGTACAATATTTCAGAGTCCGATTGTTTTTGTACAGCAAAATAACAGTTTGGACATGTATACATATATTGTATTTAATTTACATATTTAGCATGTATTGGTCAACCTGCCATCTGGGGGAGGGGAAGAAGGGAAAAAATTGGAACAAAAGGTTTGGCAATTGTTAATGCTGTAAAATTACCCATGCATATAACTTGTAAATAAAAAGCTATTTAAAAAATACATGGAAAAGAGAGGGGGTCAATTAGCTTTTTTTTTTTTTTTTTTTTTTTTTTTTTGCTAAGGCAATTGGGATTAAGTGACTTGCCCAGGGTCACAGATCTAGGAAGTGTTAAGTGCCTGAGACCAGATTTGAACCCAGGACCTCCTGACTTCAGGGTTGATGCTCTATCCACTGCACCATCTAGCTGCCCCGTCAATTAGCTCTTAATGCAATAAAACTGGAACAGCAAATCATAGTAAAAAGGAAACTAAAGTGACAAGTAGTAAACAGAGAAAAGATACATTCAAACAACTATAAATAATCAGAATGGCTTCCATAATAACAAAACAAGTCTTCCGTAATTTTAGTCTTCCCTGTGAGAGCTGAAAAACAACTATGAGTCTAGAAGAGTCATCCCTGCCCCCAAATATTTAAGAGTAGCTTTTAAAAAAAGAGTAGCAAAGAACAAACAGAGTGCCCATCAATAGGAAAATGGTAGCACAAAGCATTGTATATGAATGTAATAGAATACTATTATTATGTGAGAAATAACAAAAGCATTTTCAGAGAAATGAATTGATACCCAGTAAAATGAGCAGAACCAGAACAATTTATACAATAACATTGTAAAAATAACCAAATTGGAAACAATGAACAATTCCAATAAATGTGACCATCAACCATTAGTCCAGAAGACTGTTAATAAGCTACACTACCGACCTCCTGACAGAGAGAGGATACATTCAGAGACATACATTTTTGCACATTGCCAATGTGGGAATTTGTTTTGCTTGATTATTTATATTTATTAGAAAATTTTTGGTTTTATTTTTCAGTGGGACTGGAGAGAGATAATAAATTCTTCTTTATTGGAAAAATAAAATGAAAGAAAAAAAGAAACTAAAGGAGTTTTCTTCTAGAAAGATTTTTTTATTTTATGTCCAAATTCTTCAGTTCAAAATAGTTCTACTTTTAAAGGACAAAATTTTAACAAAGTTCTCTGATGAAAGTTTTTTTTTTTTGTTTTCAACCAGTTAAAAAATATGCAATCATCTTTTTAAAAACTATACTACTATAGAAATGCTTGTTTTATTTCATAAATTAAAATAACATAAACATGTATTTAAAATGCCCTCTCCCCTAAGTCAAAATGAGTTCAAACTCATATTGTGACTAACCCCAAATATGCTGACTACTGATTTAAGACATGACTAACAACAGGTGAAAGAGGGTTCAGGTTCACTCACTTGGCTCACATTAATGGATACCAATATAATATCTTCCCTAACCAACAAATTCAATGACCATGCTTAACTGTGTATTTTGATGTTTCAATCTCTCTCTCTCTCTTTTCTCTAATACACACACGTGTGTGTATATCCCAATTCTGTTGTGACAGAGAAAATAAACATAGATATCAGTATGATTCTCTACTGTATTCCTTTCAAAACCTTGCTTTGGCAGCCATGCCTTTAATGGTCCAAATCCTAAGAGGAAATTTTCAAAAGAAAAAAGGAAAGTTACCTACAATTATGAAAAAATGCAAATCACTTATAATGACAGTTGTTGGAACTGTGGAGAAAAAGGCCTACCAAGACACTGCCAGGATAGATGTAAAGTGTTCCCTACTTTTCTAAAAAATAATTGGAACCATCTACCTTACTCACATAAGGCACATTTAATTTCTCAAGGTGCTTTCACATTTATTGCCTCATTTTCCCACACTCCAACAATCCTGTAGAATGGGTTGTTCAAGCATTATTACCTTCCTTTAAGAAATAGAATAACAAATTTCCTTCACAAGCTAATTGTACAATATTTCAGAGTCTGATTCTTTTTCTACAGCAAAATAACGTTTTGGTCAGGTATACTTATTGTGTATCTAATTTATATTTTAATATATTTAATCTACTGGTCATCCTGCCATCTAGGGGAGGGGGTGGGGTGGGGTAAGAGGTGAAAAATTGGAACAAGAGGTTTGGCAATTGTTAATGCTGTAAAGTTACCCATGTATATATCCTGTAAATAAAAGGCTATTAAATTAAAAAAAAAAAAAAAAAAGAAATAGAATAACAAGCTTGGCTCCAAAAAAAATTTGTAAGAATATACCTTCCTGTCTTCATTGACAAGGGGAATTGGAAGATAGAACTAAAAGTAAGGAATACATTTGCATTACCAAGAAGTTGGTAATATTATTAGTTTTACTAAACTGTTTTTTTTTTTTCCCTTTCCTTTCTAAATTTTATAAGGCATGATTTCTGGATAAAGGAACAGAGGAAAGTACATTGAAAAATGAATGTGACATTAAAAATAAGTATCAAGAATAAATAAATAACTATATATGTGTTTGTGTGTGTATATATGTACATGTAAACATAGCTGTTAATTATCACTACAATTATCATTTAGTAAACTCCCTTGTGCAGAGAGCTCTGGACTGGATTCACTGGGAAATTCAGAACTTAAGACAAAATGATGTCCCTTCCCTCACATGACTCTTTTAAGAATTTGAGCAAAATGCAAAGAGATGAAAGAAACGTCTCTATGACTAAAGTCACATCTGCCTAGCAATAGAATTCTTAAAAGATCTTCCAAGAGAAAGAAGTCACAAGAATCCTAATTTTCTGGCTTCCAGTTCTCTTACCTAGTATATGAAAATGCCCTGGTGGATAAGAACAAAGAAAAAAAACAACTGCTGTACCTCCAAATGAATACAAAAGAATCAAGTATTTAGACTCTAAGGGAAAGCAGAGTTTTTATTTCTCCTCCCACCTTAAAAAAATGATTGACCTATCTTGTTAATCATACTACTTAGGGATATTCTAGAATCATAAGCCTTTATATGAAAAGCATCAGTACTTAACTGGGAAAACAAGTGGGGCTCTGAAATTCTTTACAAATGATATAACCAAATTAAATCATGCATAAGATCTTCCACATTTGATACAAAATCTACCGCAAATTTTTCAGTCAGGCTGCAATCCTCGTTAGCTGAGGAAAAGCACACTTAATATGAGCCAAATAAAACAAATTAGAGAGACATCTACTACCATATTGTGTAGTGGTGATGATGATAGGGATTGGATCTATGATTTCATTAATAGAACTCCTGGGAAAGGAAATTCTTTCTAACAGTGCAGATAAGCATTATTATCAGTTCCACTAATGAATTGAACAACAGTGTATGTTCATCCACTGGAGAATAGCTAAACAGATGGAAGCAAATGAAAATAATCATACCAAGAAATGAATTTAGAAAAATTTGGAAGGTGTATATGAAATGATACAGAGCAAGGTAAAAGAAACAGACCAATTTATATAATGACTACAATAACATAAAGAAAAACTGTGGAAGGAGGCAGATAGTGGTGCAGTGGATAGAGCAACAGCTCTGAAGTCGGGAGGACCTGAGTTCAAATCTGGTCTTAGACACAACATGTTCTAGCTGTGTGACCCTGGGCAAGTCACTTAATCCCAATTGCTTGAGCAAAAAAAAGAAAAGAAAGAAAAAAGAAAAACAGTGGAGAACTTGGAAACTCTGATTTGTCTCATGGCCAACAGAGACTTCAAGGGATTGAATATAAAACCTGCCTCTTGACAGAAAAGGAAAAATAAGATGTGTACTACTTTAATTCATCATAACAAATATTCCAATGCCAAATTATTTTTACCTACTCCCCTTATTAGTCCACTTAATAAGGAATACTTAAAACTATTTTTTAAATTGTATTGATCCTTTTTTATGTCACTCATTTCTTAACGTATCCCTTCCTTACTTTCTGACCTAACAAGAGGTTCCTTAAAAGAAAAATTTAAAAAGAAAAACAAGTCATTTCAGTAAAGCAAAACAATGCATTAAAGTCTGACAATACATGCAATATTTCATACCGCAGTCCACCATCTGCCAAGTAGAGAGGCAGTTTTCTTAACTCTTCTGCATGTCCAAAGTTGATCATTATTACATTGAATTCCATTTCACCCTTTTCATTTACATTGCTCTTACTTTCTTTCTCTCCCTCCACATTATTTCTCTCTGCATTAGTTCCTATAAATCTATCCATATAACTCTGATTTCTTTATATATATTATTTCTTGTGGCACATAACATTTTATTACATTCATGTATCATAGATTATTTAACTGTTTCCCAATAAATAAATTGCTTTGCTTTTAGTTCTATAACAAAAAGAATTACTATAAGCATTTTAGTCTAAATGGAAACTGTCTTCGACACTCTGGTATGAGGCTACCTACTGAAATCTCTGAGGGAAAAGAGATGAACATTTTAGATACCATCTTAGCATAATACTAGGCTGTCTTCCAGAATCAATTCACAACTACATCCAGATTATACTAGGATATCTGTCTTTCCTCAGCCCCTCTGAAAATGACCACTTCCATCTTTTGTCTTTTTTGAAAATTTTGTTGGTTTTAAAGTAAACCCTAGTTGTTTTAACATTTATCTTAGTAGTACTTTGAGAAGTAGAGACTGTTATTGTTTAGCTTTATAACCCCAATACATAACATAGGGTCTGCTACAGACTCAATCATAAATGTTTATGAATTGATTTGGAACAAACTTTCAACTGTTGATTGATTCTTCTTTTGAGAACCTTATTTACATCCCCTGCACCTTTATCCATTGGAACAATGATGCTTAGTCTTACAAATTTGTGTTAATTCTCTTTATGGCTCAAGTATTGGATATTTAAACCTCTCTTAGGCACAATTTATTCATTCATGATGCTATGTATGTAAATTGTAAGATTTTTATTTCTGAATTAAAATGATTCAAAGGCAGAAAACCAGAGAACTACAAACAGCAGAAACTCTGGTTAAATCACAAATAATTAGGTCGTGAACAATGGGGCTGACTATCAAAATGACTTTATTCTGGCTTCTAAAAATATTCACAATTTTATGCAACTTTTTTTAGGGGGGGGAGGGGGGCTTTTTAAAAAGAAAAAAAAAAATCGCATCAAAAGCATATATTTGCTCAATAAACAAAAAAAGAATTTCCAAACATCAAGTTTCCCACCCACCCACTCCAGAATTTAGTAAATTTACTAAAACATCTAGAATAATTCTCATCAAAAAATCTCTATTTAAGAAAAAGGCCCAACTGGTATCATTCAAATCTACATAATGCTTTTCTACTTCCCAGGTTCCCTATTTTTCCATATTGATAATGCAGTATCCTGAAAATTCACAAGTGTAAAATCAGAAGAAGTCTCAGAGAGTTCTTTTCCAGGGAACCCAAGACTTGTCAAAAAGTCAGGTTAGGGGCAATAAGGAAATCCTTTAGTATGTGTCATAGGAACAGATAATTGATGGAGACTCTCTAAGTACTAAATCCCAAAGAGATTTTAAAGAAGGGAAAAAGACCTGTATGTGCAAGAATGTTTGTGGCAGCCCTCTTTGTAGTGGCCAGAAACTGGAAACTGAGTGGATGCCCATCAATTGGAGAATGGCTGAATAAATTATGGTATATGAATATTATGGAATATTACTGTTCTGTAAGAAATGACCAACAGGATGAGTTCAGAAAGGCCTGGAGAGACTTACACGAACTGATGCTGAGTGAAACAAGCAGGGCCAAGAGATCATTATATACTTCAACAACAATACTATGTGATGATCAATTCTGATGGACGTGGCCATCCTCAGCAATGAGATCAACCAAATCAGTTCCAATAGAGCAGTAATGAATTGAACCAGCTACACCCAGAGAAAAGAACCCTGGGAGATGACTATGAACCATTATATAGAATTCCCAATCCCTATATTTTTGTCCGCCTGCATTTTTGATTTCCTTCATAGGCTAATTGTACACTATTTCAAAGTCTGATTCTTTTTGTACAGCAAAATAATGGTTTGGACATGTATACTTATATTGTATTTAATTTATACTTTAACATATTTAACATGTATTGGTCAACCTTCCATCTGGGAAGGAGATGGGGAGAAGGAGAGGAAAAACTGGAACAAAAGGTTTGGCAATTGTCAATGCTGTAAAATTACCCATGCATATAACTTGTAAATAAAAAGCTATTTTAAAAAATCAATTGGGACGATAGAAAAAAGCAGTGTAAGAAGCAATAATCTGAAGAAATCAAAGGAGATAACATAGGGAACCTTAATGCTCTCTGTAAATGTTAATTAATATTTGGCATCAAGTTGCCAAACTTCCCTAGGCCTATATTTTAAGGGGAAATCACTCTTACACCATAAGACACCAAGAGAAATCACAAAGAATGAAGTATTGTCCAGAAAATGGACCATTTGCAGGTAAAACAGATTTTTGCAATCCCCTAATCCTATAAAAGCTATCAATCTCTGCTTGACAAGAATTGGCTAAAAGATGTTCCTTTCACTCCCACACTGGTTGACCAGGTTGAACAGGTAATCCTCAGACACATGACTCCCTATCTACTTGGCTACCAGTGCTACAAAACTGCCAACAGGACATTTAAGCTTAAAGACCTGAACATGTTCATCAAGTTCTGGATTCCACACTGTCATCCCAACAATTTAAAAAGAAGAGAGCCCTTTTGTGACTTAAAAGTACAGAACAGACCTATATTTCAAGCATCATGAAGCTCTTTTGCATAGATAAGGACAGTCATAAAATTTTTGAAATGCAGTTCCAGATATCTCTCTTTGACCTGAAGAAATTGTGCCCGTGTCCTGATGAAAGGCACTGCAAATAAATAATTACAAATTGAATGCATAGGCAATAAATGTGTGTGTGTGTGTGTATGCACAGACCTATAGGGAAATTTATAAATTTAGCATTTTAATACTTGGATTCAAATCTAAGGATTTAATCAAGGAAAAGAGTTCTAAAAGTGACTGAAAGCTTACTTTTTTAAAACTGAAAAAATAAGGAGAGGTAGGATGGTATAAAGCAGAGTTTCAATCCCTTTTTACCTGAGAAATTTATATGTGATCCCAGTTACGTAAGTATACAAAATAAGTATACATTTACTGATAATAAATCATAATATCACAACTCCTACATTCAGTTAGGAGAAATAAGGGGTGATGAGCCAGTTAAAGAAGTTGGAGTATAAAGGACAGAAGATTAGACTTGGGACCAATCAGGAAGACTTGGATGCAAATCTTGCTTTTGACACTAGCTGTGCTCCTGCCTAACAAAGATTAAGCTTCCTATCCAAGAAATCACAAAACCCAAACAAAAAAACCCAATAAAAAATAAACTCCACCCCATAATTTTGAAAACTCTTCTAGAAACTGTATTAAACCTATCAAAGTACTTTGGAGAAACTGTATTTTGATGAAGTCATCTTCTGTCTCAAACAAAAAGCCAACAAAGGAAAATGTCCTAGCTTTATACTGGATTTAGTCATCTGTCCATAATAAATTTGTATGGGGTAACTCCTATGGACATTAAAACAAGCCTTTGACTATATTTTTAAAAATTCGTGCTAATGTTTGTTTCTGTAGTTTGCAATGGCAATTGCCATTTCATGGTTCAGAATTCTTATCTCCAGGATTCCTGGGAGATTCTGTAGTACTCTATCCAGCAGACCTTTGCATAGTCCTTATCCATCCATAAGGATTTGTGAAATCTTGAAGGTCAGATTTTAAGTTTTAAAACTCCAATTAATAGTCTACAATGTAATTTAACTAAGAAGAAAAGAGATTAAATAATCTTAGGAACATCAATTAACAAAAAATATTTTGGATGGATACAACAGAAGTGCTAATTGGATGAAGTAGAAATCATCTGAGTGTGGATAGAACACTGCATAAAATACCAGACTTTTGCAACATAGTTGATTAGTTGATGAATTGTTTTTCTCCCTTAAAAAAAATTCTTTGTGGTAAAGGATTGCTCTCTAGAAGAGAAAATGAAAGTAATACATTGGGAAATTAAAATGAGGGGAAAATAAAATATATATTTTTAAAAACAAAGATTCTAAATAAAAAAATAAATGCAGAAAAGTAGTTACTTTAGTACTAAATAAGACAAGTTGTATACACTCTATTGTAAATGTTAAACTTTCAATAGCTCTTTCTCAAGCTGCAGAAGATTAATGGAATGATGAACAATAAAGATTATCAATCTCTAATTGTGGCTAACAATTAAAAAAAAAAGTCTTCCCGTCTTGAATAGCATAGTAAACTGAAATTTACATACTTATCTACAACAAAATCTTTTCTATTTCTATTGGCCTTACTAAGTCTATTAATCTTCCTAAAGTGATTCCTTCTCTCTAAAGATAACTTACTGGTTATTTTGTCCCACTATATCCAGATTTTCTAAGATTTTTTTTTTGATCATATATTTTAGAGGAGTCAAAAATGGCACAATTTAGCTATTTTAAATATTCAACATCATTCAAAGTATTAAGATACTGCTGATGAATAGTCAACTTCTCAAAGAAAATTTTGGATGGAACTGCTTTAAATTGAACTCATTCTAGCCTCCCCCAAGAACCAATCATGCTAAAGCAATAGTCCTTTGTTAAAAATTGAAATATACAAATCTAAATCCAACCAATGAATCTTAAACAAAGCAAATTATTCCTAACAGTAAAGGAAAAGGTAGTCAGGAAAGCTATTTCTAAAAATAAAATAAATCATAATTATTGAGAATATCAGTGCTCAAAATGCTAAGAAGTTGTTTAGCAAAAATATTCAAAAGTTTAAAAGCAAATATATCTTCTTAATAATTCTAAAAATGTCTAGAAATTTAAATCTGAGATTTGATTTTTTTTCAATAGCTTTGGTGGAAAACCTGATCTGTTCTACAGTTTGATTTCCACATCAGTAATATCAGCAATAGAGTTACTACTTATTAGTATTGTAAAGCTGTGAAATGTAATATTTGTCATTTATGATCACTAGGTAAGATTATTATAGATACCAAACTTATCCATGTTATATTATATAAAATACATATACAATGTTAGAATTAAGGTAGATCAAACACATCCACACCTATATCTCAAATTTTCAAAGATATGCTAAGCATAGGTTAGCTGAGTTTATTGGGAATAAAAACAAAGTTAATTTGGGTAAAGTCAAAGGTGCTCATGAGAATAAAAAGGCAGAAAATAAAAATAAAAATCCTAATACATTCTAAAGAAACCCAAAGTCAAATAAAGAACCAGTATATTACCCACTCTCCTTCCATACTTCATCCCAAAGAATTGTAAAATGAAGACATTGGTCTACCTGAAATAGGCACAATATTTTAGCTCTCCATTTATGATCCTATCATCTGTACCAATATTGGATAGGCAAGAAAGGTAATAAATGATGGAGAAGGAATTAATTCTATTCCAATTAATCTCCAGGAAAAAATAGTAAGCAAAACACCAAAGCTCAAATCACCTTCACAAATTTATTCATCCTACTAACAAAATCTGTCTTGAATTATGTTTATCTTGTAGAATACTGCTCAAACTCATTAAAACATAAAAATATTTAAGAATGATGCACCTGTACTTCTAATATTAGTTTTATCATTTTAGAATAGAATCTTGTTGGGCCATGTCTATTCTACCTACCATCCCCTTTAAAGAAACTGATTATAACATTTAAAATACACCAAGATTCCAACCTGACACTTCCACACAGGTCTATAGACCTTTTATAGATCTTTTCACTGGATAGCTGTATTATTTGATCCAATCATTAAAAGGATACAATCTGTCATTGCTGCAACATCCAATTTGTCAATATCAGGTGAACCAGGGCAACACTTCTTGAATTCTTTCCGGAGATCAAAAAATGAGTAGAAGCATTCAGGCAATAATACATTCTGAGAAAGGACAAGGTAATTACTAGTAGCTAAGTTGTGTTTTAGCCTATGTTCCCCAAATCCTTAAAAAAAATAAATAAACAATTGCTGCTATAATTTGAATATATGTGATTTTGTTCCATGAAATATCAAAATCAATTAAAAAAAAAACTTTGAATTGATGATGACTACTTCATATATACCATATTATTGCATTCTAAGATTTTAATACACTTTATATTCTTGTCTTTTATTCAACTATTTTGATGTCAATATTGTATTTTAACTGTAATCATCATCACCCTCTAAAATGGCAAAGAAATCCTTTTCAATTTCACCATTAACAAAAAACACACAAAGTTGCATTGAAACTTGATAGTTAATCTGCCTTACTCTTAAATTTTATGTACTGTACCTATCTAGACATCACATAGTTAAATTCTAATAGGATGATAACTGATTTATTAAGCACTTTATTCAAAATGCTATAATAAAAGAAAGGACTATAAAATTTAGTAGCCCTACCCTCAAAAGATTTGAAATGTATTAAAATTCTGAAAACTATAAAAAATGAACCATAGGTATCTTTTATCAATTCCTAATCCCAATATTAATTATTCCTGATGGTCTTGCTCTGGAAATTTCTATGAAGGGAAATTTATTCTTACTGTCTTTGTTTACTGAACACATCCGTTTGTCTCCCCACCAGAAAGAAGACAGCACAGTAAGTGAAAAGCACATCAGAAGTCAGAAGTGCTGGTTCCAATTTCAACTCTAAAGCTTGCTGCCAGTGTGGCTTTGGGCAAATCACTTCTCTCTCTGGGGTTTAGTTCCTCATCTGTACAATGAGCTTCAACTAAAGAGTCTACAAGGAGCCTTTTGGCTCCAACTCTATAATCCTATGCACAGAGTTTAAAACTAATTGTAATATTCTTCTCATTGAATAAACATAAATCTAAAGAATTAAAGTAGGTAAATTCTAAAATCAATTAAGTAAAATAATTTAAGCAATTTTTCAGTTGCTTAAAACTATAAGTACCTGTGGTTTTTGTCCATCCACAAAGGTGGAAATAGAGTTTGTTGTTGTTACTAAATAAGTTCACTCATACCCGATTCTTTATGACCCCATTTATGGGGTTTGGGGGGGCAGAAATAGGGACTTTGGTTTGGCATTTCTTTCTTCAGCCCATTTTACAGATGAGGAGCTAGGGCAAATGGACTTAAATGACTTGCTCACGGTCATATAGTGAATGTCAGAGGCCAGATTTGAACTCATATGGTACAGTTTTCAGTCATTTTAACTCATTTTTATTATTGTTTCTCCAACATGTAACAGTTCCTGTCCACAGTAAGTACTGGGTCAAAAACCAAATTGAAAATTATTTTTGCTATTACCCAGATCTTTTAAAACTGAGTAGCATTATTATAGAGCACTTCTTAAAAGAGAATCAGCAATATACAAATGTGCCTCAATATTATGTATAATAAAACAAAAAGATAATAGTTTTGATTGCTTGCTTATTATAAATTATTATTCTAAGCCACTGAAAGGGTTTATGCAATTAAATAAAAAGAATTTAGGTCACTATCAAAAAAAAAAATCCCAACAACAACTCTGAATTTTTATTACCATCAATTAGGTCTAATCCAATTTGATTCCCAAACATCTTATTATGAACATATAGCCATACCATATATATTGTCCTTAAACTTTTCTCAGAGAAAACATTAAGTCAACACCAATTTTCATATAACCTCACTCATTAAATTTCTTAAGAGCAAAATAAGAAATAGAAATAAAAGTGAAATCAAGTGATATGAAAAATTCTTCAAGAGTTTTGAGAAATTGACAATATGATATGGTCTTTAATATTCAATTACATGTTTCAATCTTAATTCATGAAAAATACAAACTATGATATAACTCAATTTTTCTGTTTCTGAAAATTTCTCAACATTATATAAGGATCCTTTAATTCTCCTTCTACTCTCCCCCCTCCACTGAAGCAAAATCATGATAATAAATTATAATTAAGCATTTTCAACACAAAGGAAACTCAATGGCACTCAAGGTTTTTTGTTTTAAACCAAGCTTTTAAACAATTAGAAACATCCTGACCTGTGCTTACCATACTTACTGGCAAATAATAGATGGTTATTAAATATTTATTAATTGACTGTTTTCGTTTTCCTAAATAAGTGTATTCTAACATAACCATAAATATCAGATCAGTCTCTGAAAAGGCTAAAGAATTCTAAGCATCCTCAAAGTGTAATTTAAATTAAAATAATAAAGAATTTTTTTTGTAATTTAAAAAATCTGTATACTTAATCACCTCAAATTTTAACAGTTTAATTAAAGGAAACACTATGAAAGTTTCATGTTTATTTTTAAGTTTAAGGAAACAATTATAGAAAAAAATACACCAAAAAAACTTTAAAAATCTATTCTTACCTTTTTGGAAGCTTCAGGGTGCAAAATTTGCCTGACATGAAGCTGGCCATCAGTACAAAGACAGAAGGAAGTCCCTACCCCAATATTCAATTCGTTGCTGACAGATTGATTGAACTGAAAGGAAGATACAAAAGAGGATACAACTGGTAAACAGATTTACAAACTGTTCAATTGACACAGTTTTCTACTTCTCAATACTCAAGGAAACACACGCTAAATTCTGACCAGGGATCTACAAGTGTTGCCCAGGGCAACTTTGAAGGAGAAAAGCTTTCATAAAATTTCCTTACACACTTGTTTTCCCTTTAAGGGACTCTTCGATCTACTCCAATGTACCAATGCCAACGGACACAGGAGAAAAAAATTTTAAAAGATGTCCTTTTGCTCATGAACCCTTATTTATCAAGGAGTGGTTATTATTTGCCCATGTATCACATTTTTCAATATCAGGCTTTCTCTGATGAAATGATTTTCTGGCATAATTTTTCTTAGATATCTTTAGAATCCACTTAGAAAGAAATAAAGGTAGTGGTTACAAAGACCCAGAGCCAGGACAAAGTAAAAACATCATATGTTTTATTTCTTTGAAAGTTGTCCTAAGAAATTTCTAATGATATCACAAAATAAATGATCTGGTGCTTAACAAAAAAAAAAAAAAAAAAAAAAAAAAGCAGAATTTTTTGGTACCTAAAATACATAATTTTATTGGAAATACACTACAATCCCATCTGTTGCATATAGGCAGTAGTCTGCCTTGCCCATCTACAATCTTAACTGCCCTCACCTTTTGAAAGTCCACCATCCTTTTCCTGGGTCAGTGCATCACAAATAAATAAAGCTGTTTGTTCAAATCTCTCACCAGGGTGGTTTACTCTCTGTGATCCCAAACGGGAGAAGAGAGGAATCAGCTCAGAGAGTTTGTTTGTGTCTTTCAAAAAGGCCACAGGTGAACTATAAAGCACTCTCCCCAATCCAGACAGACCGCAGTTCACAAAAAAGAACAAGGGGGATTCCTCCTATGCCATAAAGCCGTTGCTACACAAGTACTGCTTCAGAGGACCTACAAACCTCTATAGAGTAAGGCGGCAAGGTAGAAGAGAGAAATCACCCAAAGGAGCACCTTTGCCTTCCGGCTCCCCCACAGGTGGATTAGGCAGGCTAGGCAAGGAAACGTGGAGGCGCTGGCACCGAGTTGCCTAGCTGGGAGATAGGGACAACCGAAAGGACATCTAGAGACACTCTATCCAAACAATTACACCAATCTGTCCTGTATAGAGTTACAACTGCAGTGCCTAAGGTCTACAGGGAAATGTCAAGAGAAATAGAGACAGGCAGACCGACAGACGGAGAAAAGGAAAAGAGGGTGTGCGTGCGTGTGTATGAGATATAGAAATTATTTCCTCCCTTTGGCTTGAAGCCAGTTTGAGAGTTTAAATAATGGTTGTCTTGATCCAAGTTTGGAAACAAAGAGAGAATTAGAGAAATTAACAAATATTGCAAGGGTTGAAGGGAGAATCCTCAAAAAGGGTTTCAATCATCTGCTCCTCTATTAGCTCCAAACCCAGCACGAGGTCTGGTGCCCTCGCCAGGGCCCGGCCCTCCCCTGCACTAGCAGCCGAGTCAGGGCTCTCTGGCCGGGAAGGAATAGAAGGCCTGGGGAGAGTGAAGGTGGGGTTAGTGGGACAGGGGCTGTCTGTCACCTGTCGGAGGGCTTGCTCCAGCTGCGGGGCTGAGGACAGGCTTTCTGTGTCGATCTTGGTTTCTTCTTTGCAGTCTTCAGTCAGTTCCAAGTGATCCGGTTTAACTAGTACTTCGTGCAACTGTCCCACCTCCGCAGAGAGGAAAAGTCGGGGTCAGTTCCCCACTCTCGTCTCCTTTCCAATTTCCACTATTCGATTTTCTTTACTCTTCCCTCATTCCACTCCCCAAAACTCTCCCCCACCTCCACCCCGAAGCTCTCTGGGGAATCTGGTCGGATAATCAAAGTCTTTATTTCACACACCGGCTGCCGTCGGTTAAGTTAGGCGGTGTCCTCCAGTCTCTTAACTCCCGTAAGTTCGACTGGGGTAGGGAGACAGCGGATACAAGACAATCTCAGACCCCATAGGTAGGGGGTGTTTGCCCCGGGACGTGAGGAGTAGGCCTAGCTCCGTTCCAATATTAGTTCCCCCGGGTATTGTCCCTCCTTAGCACCATATTTGAGTTTGGCCACAATTCGAAGATCTGAAACAACTTAAGTGAAGCTCTGGAGGCCTTTAGATACTCCACATTCAAGCAGAAGAGCCCACCCCTCTCTTACCTGAGCCCTCTCCACTCCTCTCCTCCCTTTCTCTATAGTCACCTTCTTCCCGGCTCCCACAAGTGGGACAAAAGCGCCAAGAAACAAATACCTTCTTGTTGGCCAGATCCACCACTTTCCACAGTAGGAGGATCAGTTCCTTCTCGTCCGAACCCAACTTGGCTCCTGTGGCCCCGGCAGTGATCCCAAAAAGCACCACCAAGTAATCAGGAGACGCCGTCATGACGATAGGTGGGAAGGGGGAGAAGGGGGGCTGGGAAGTGGTGAGGCGGCGAGGAAGTAGCGAAAAGAAAAACCGATGCCAAGCCCTTTGACAAAGAGAAAAAGGTGAAGAAAATCCACCCCCCTCCTCGCCGTACTGGTGCAAAAGGCAGTGCAACCACTCTACCCCACACCTGGCTGTGTTACACACCGAGGGCAAGAGGGAGGGGGGGTGGGGGAAGGAAAGCTTCTGAGGCTTGCCTCTTTTTGTATTTAATTGCCCGTGAGTCTATGCAAAAAGCAAAGAGAAAGGCTGCACCCCTGGGAGGCGCGCGCGCAATGGCTGAAGGTTTTTCTGTTTGGGGGATGTGGCTCTACCTGCCCACCCTCCCCCACGTGGTGCAGGTAAGAGAGAGACACACCTGGCGGCGCCTGCCCATTGGTTCCTTCAAACTACGACGTGGCAGCGATGGGGGAGGAGGCAGACTCGCCTAGAGGGAGGAGTGGGCTGGGGCGGCAGCTGCGACCCGGAGACAATGGCCGGATGAATGAAAGGGACTGCTTGGGTGGTGAAAGGGCGGATACCGCCCCGAGAGGACCTGGTAGAACTCCTAGAGGTTGAGGGGTCTGCGGTGAGAAAGAGACTGAGCTACCTGAGGGACAGGGGGAAGCTGGTGGAGAGGCTTGAGGACTGGAGAAATTGAGAATGATGGGGACGCCAGGAACAGAAAGGGAGGTAAATGAGAGGAGTGCAGGGCGGGTCAAAAGAAGGCCTGATCCTGGTGACTGGATGCAGAAGCAGCCAAAGCTCTAGGGAAAAGGCTGGGGTAGAGAAATCCCAAAGAAGGGAAGGGCAAGAAAGTCGGAGGTGAAGGCTGAGGGGGCGCGAAGTAATAGAGGGTGTGGTGGCAACTCGGGAGGGAGGCAAAGAGTGAGCCAGCAGTAAACAGCAGAAGGGAGGTGGCGAAGGCAATACCTGAAGACCCGGAAAAGTCTCTTTGGAGCGCCACACACCTTCCAGTGCAAACAGCAGCCCCAAAACCTGTTGTATCCTCCCCCACTCCACCCTATCCCGACCGGAGTGCATACTTCCTCATCCGCGCGGACAAGCTAGGGAGATTTTCACTATTCTTGGGAGATGAAATGATTGGAGCCGAGTCTTAAGGAGCTTGCCCCGTAGGGAGGCACATCCAGGGGTCCAGCTTCACACCGTAAGGCAAAAGTGAGGCATTGCCCCGGTTTGCAGGGTACTTAGTGAGGGATTGACCTGTGGTTAATTCAGGCAAACGCTTTCCCACATATTTTTCGTTAATTGGTTGCGTTTATTTAATTCATAAAATTAGTACGTTTAATATATTTTTTGATGTGCATGTACTACATAGATTTAGAGGTTTGTTCCAAATCTGATTTCAAGTTTGGGGATTGGGGTGGGTAAGGCGGCTCCCAGTCTGGCAACTTTTTTCACTTGTAGAGATTGGCAAATGAGTTTTAGAGGAAAGATGGCTTAACGTATAGAGAATCTGGAAGGTAAAATCTTAATATGAGTATCGCCTCTGGCACTTAATGGCGGAGCTGTTCCGGGCCAGTCGCGGAACCCCTCAGTGCCTCGGGCTATATAAAACAAATTACCAAGAAGATAGTCTCGGAGATGGTTGGAAGAGCTTCCTATTCTTTTCTACCCTTTTGAAACCACTAGTCTAGTCAAAACAAACAAACTGGTTTTAAAGTTTCCCAGGGGACAGAAAAATTTTGAGTTACTCCCGCGGTTGCTCTTTAAATGTGCGAAGTCTGAGATTTGAACCCAAATCTCCCCGAGTTAAACCACCTTTTCGGAGGAGACCTCACGAAAAACGCTAGTTCCTTTAAGTCACGAACATATTCCTTTTATGTGTCCATACAGTTTATTTATCAAAATTTCCTCCGCCCTTGTTTTCCAGCCTGCAAGGTCAGCTCTCTAACCATTAAACCACACTGCCTTTCAGCAAACTTAAAAATACAGGAATTGAGGCCATTCTTCACATGCTTTTTTTCTGCCGAGAACTTATTAAAGGGAAGAAACTCGGATAATGACAGTCACCATCACGTATACATTAAACACAAACACAAATCTTGTTCAAATTTTAGAACGCTGAATCACTCAGCCAATGTGCATTTATTAGGCACCTCTTTATTAAGATCTGTGAACAGAAAAAGATGTAAAAGACGAAACATTCCTATCCCTCAAGGAATTCATATTCTATTGTGGGGAAACACAAGTACACATGAAAGCAAAACTATATATAAAATAATTTCTCTGGAGTCACAAGCATCTGGACAAAAGGATGAAAGTCTTTTTTAAGAAGCTGGCACTTGGCCGACTTTTGAAGGGAACTGCGATCATGGTTGTGAGAAGGGAGTTTAATTTCAGGTAAAGGGTATACAACCTGTGCAAAAGCAGGGAGGCGGGATTTGGGAGATTGTTGATGAAAAATAACAATTATGATTTGTCTGGAGGAGTGTAAAATAAAGGAGGAATAAATAAATAGCATCATAATTTAAACAATTTTTGAATTTCAAATTTACCCGTCCAGAGGTTGGTTCAATTTTCAGACGCTAATATTTTCAAAGTAAAACTATTAGCCGTGACGTTCATGAATCCCTGTGTTTTAGCCTAAATGATGTCAAAACAAAACACCACTTATTCACTTACACTATCAGGCTAATCACAGCAGCGCACCTAATATATTGGAGCAAGTGGAGCAGACTAGATTTTTTTTAACCTTTTTTGAGAAGTGGCTGAAAGTTAATAACAGCTGGGAGAAGAATCGGGGAACAGTTAAAAGCCATTTTTCCTAAATGGAAGAAAATGAAGAACTAGCGATTTAATTAATGACTATGTTGGTTTGGTTTGGTTTGGGCTGAGGTCTCGAGTAAAAAGCTAAAGCGAGGGATGGGGGAGGGCGGAAAGAAAAGAGTTGATTGCACTAACTACCTCAAAAAGCTACTGAGAGAATTAAATAAGACCTCGGGAGAGCAAGCAAACGTAAAGTATTATTAATGTCTCCAGCAAAGGGCGGGAGACCCTTTAGGAGTTTAGGAATCTATCCCTTAACCTAGAGCAATCAGCGAAGGTTGCCGTATAAATGCGCTTTTCCTCTAACCAACCAAGCGCAGGAAAGGCGAATTTCAACTAGTAAGTTCGATATTAGTCAGAGTAATGGAGTTCTGGCTACCCTTGCCCCACCTATTCCATTGTACGGTCCACCCGGATCTATTATAAGCTCCGCTTTCCCCGCCCCTTAGCGAAGGGAGTGGAGCTTAACACTGTCAACCAACCTCGGAGAAGGCGGGTTAATGGGGGTGGAGGTGGGACGGGCTCAGGAGTCACCTGGAAAAACTGCCTAGATTGCATTGCAGTGGGAGAGGCCTACCTGAGAAGCCTGTTCCCAGGAACGACCTCCCCGCGGGCTTTTCTCCGTTCACAGTTCCCAGGTCTCCACCCCTTAGTACTGGCTACCTGAATTGTCGGAGTCTCCACGGACGCAACCCTGCCCTCGTGCAAACTGCTTCGGTGCCCCTTATACGGTTCGGATCGGGGAGGGAACCTCCGGTCTAATAAAAGTTTTTGCAAAAAATACTTTAGCTCAGGGAGTCAGGGAGGATCGTCCTGTTGCGGGGCGGAAGCTGACTACAAATTCTAGTGAGCTCCAGGTTAGATGACTCTCTGGAAAGTGATTGCATACATTAAGAAAGCCTAGCCACACCCTCAATCTTTTGGCATTTGGCTTTTGTGGTTTTATTTGATTTATAATCAATATTAAGATCAGTGATACTTCAAAATTCGTAAATTCAAAATCTTCAACGTTTGAGTAGATTGTCCCTTTATTTAATTTTTTTTGCTATAATACTGCCAAGTTCCGAACACAAAAAAAAGTTTTATTGTCTTTCAATTATCTAAGAATAATACTTATATAACAAAAATAATAATGGAATTGTACGATTAAGAGAGATCTTAAGAGAACACTAAGTCCGGGCACCCTCGGCTTTCACTTAAATCCACACCTACTGTACTAAAGCAGATCAGAATCCCATTTTTAAACCTTCTTAGAATGTCTTTATGCTCCCTTTTTCTGTAACCCATCCCAATGCTTATCAAGCTTCAGTGTCAGGAAATTCTTCTGCATAATCTAACCTAATCCTTCATGCTGCAGATTAAGTCCATTTCCTCAGTCGAGTTGGCAGAGTTCACTAAGAACCCTCTCATATACTTGACAGTTGTTATTAAATTACCCCACAGTCTTCTCTTTTCTAGACTAAATAAATGCAGCTTTTAACTATCATCACATATCTTACATTCTTGTCCTTTAATTATCTTTATTACCCTCCTTTGACCTGGCTCCAACTTTTCCATCTTTCATAAACTATGGAACTATGATATGGACACCATATGTCTTTGACTAAGAACTGGCTAATAACAAACTGGCACTTGGGTATCATAAGATTACTTCATTGTTACTAGAGCTACCTATTTACTCACTGTCAAGGTGAGACTTTTTTTTTTGGGGGGGGACTACATTTGCAGACTGAAATATGGTTTGACATCCATAGTGATTCTAAGTCATAAAATTATAGGATCCAGAGATTATTTAATTCAATTACTTTCATTTATAGATGAGGAAATTGAAGTTGAAGTACTTAAATGACTTCTTTAAGAGCAATGAAGAACAGTCAAGATCTGAATTTGGCTATTGTATTTTACTTTTAGTGTCACTCAAATACAAAAGGGTCTAGTAACTATATATGAGGATCCATAGAGGTGAATATTGATTCATAAACTGCACATTAACATTATGTTCTATTGCATTTTTCATTTTAATCCTTTTTCTAGCTGTTCTCGGGAATGGTGGACTACATGTCTGATGATTCTGAAGGACACCATTTCTGACATATTTATATGCATCCCCCAATTTATTTGGTTTGGTTTTATTTTTAAATGTTCAACTACCAATAGAAAAGAGCCTTCAATAGTAAAAATACCAGTTCTATGACTGCCACCAACTTTATTTTCTTCCTTGACATAATTGTTATTATTGTAAAGTTGTTATTTTTACTACTTGATATGGAGTGAGGTTGACAAGTGGCTTGTGTACCTATGTAGGGGTGAGAAGGAAATTATAAATTCAATAGATTCATCTGTGCTTTGCTTTGTGTGTTATAAATCTTAGCTGATGGTAACTTGCAAATAAGAAATTACATAAGAAACCCTGGATGTACAGAGACAGAAAAAGAAAGGCTGATTATATAGCAAGATTGTATGTTCTGGTCTGGTCCTGCCTCATGGTCCCTAGTAATTTAGGTTCTATATTGCAACAAAATGAGACACTCATTCAACAGTTAATAGAAAGCTGAAGCAGGAAAAGGCTATTCAACAAGGACATGCTTAGAAGACATACTTAGTTGATTCATTTGAGCTGTCCTGTCAGAAGAAGCCTAGTATGGTGCATCAACCAGCATCTGAGAAATAATTAGATTTCTTTAAGATTATTTTATACTCAGACTACCAGGAAAAGATGTCAATCCAGAAAACCTATTAATCCCCTAGAGCAACCCGGTATTGAAAATATTTTCAATAGCTTTTGTACAGGTAAATTGTACAGTAGAAAGAGCACTGGGCATGAAGTTTAAAACTTCCTGAGTTCCAAATCTGACCTCAGATACTTCCTGCCAAATGACTCTGTTCAAGTCATTTTACCTTGTTTTCCTCAGTGTCCTTATCCATAAAAGGAGATAAAGGAAATGGCAACCATTCGAGTATCTTTGCTAGGCAAGTTACTTAATCTCTATATGTAAAAAATGGCACAGACGTTCCAGGATTATTATGAGAATCAATTAAAACATAATTTATAAAGCTATCACAGTTTCTGGGATATACTAGGTATTTAATAAGTGCTCGTTCTCTTCTCTTCCCCAAGTGTTTAAGTATCTATTAATGTGCCAGGCACTAGGGATATAAGTACAAAGAATGAAACCATCTTAACTCATAAGGAACTTATATTCTAATTTGAGGAAACAAGTTCAAATAAAAATGTATACAGTATAATAATCTAGTTAATGAATGCAAATATATACAAAGTAGTTAAGTACAAAGTCATTTGGAAGGGAGGGCATTGGCAATTGGTTGGAGGGTATCAGAAAATTGTTCATTCAATAAAGCTATCTGTCTTGAAATCGTCTCATGTCAAAAAATTTTAATATTAAGAGTAGGCTCAGATAGAACAGTTTTCTCTCTTGTTATTTTGTCTCACATCTCACAGTTCAATCTTTCCTTTAGTCATTTCTGAACAAAACAATTTGCTCTATTCTGCTTTTGTAAATAACTGTCTTGTTTCTATGTGTTTAGAGAAAATGTGATTGATAGTTATGTGTGTGTGTCTCAAGAGAGACAGACAAACAGATACAGAGAGATACTTTCATATGAAATAGGAAGACCCAGCCCCTGCTGATGTATGAATAGACTGAAAAGGTTAATACACACTGGTAGTATACTTTATTTTGTCTGTGTGTTTTTGAAAATGTTCATGCAATTTTTGTTTTTCTTCCCAGGTTATTTTTACTTTCTGAATGCAATTCTCCCTGTGCAACAAGAGAACTGTTCGGTTCTGCACACATATATTATATTTAGGATATACTATAACATATTTAACATGTATGAGACTGAGCCATCTAGGGAAGGGGGTAGAGGGAGGGAAGGGAAAAGTCGAAACAGAAGTGAATGTAAGGGATAATGTTGTAAAAAATTACCCAGGCAAATGTTCTGTCAATTAAAAGTTACAATTAAAAAGAAAAAAGAAAACAATAAAAACAACAAACACAAAAAAGAAAAAGAAAATGTTCATGCAAAAAATGGGGCTGGAACTACATCTTAAAGGAAGAGACTCTGTGAGTCAGAGGTGTGGAAGGTATACTTTCCAGGAATATGAGACAGCTACTGCAAAGGCATGAAGATGGAGTGATAAGTATTTGAGGTTGAGGACAGAGAGAAGGCTGGTCTGATTGGGTCCCAGAATGTGGGAGGAGGGTTCTGATGAATCCAGAAAGATAGATTGAGGTCACTTTATATAAAGAATAAGGTCCTATCTCTCTTAGCGTAGTGCCTAAGGCATAAAGGGAAAGAAATATTCTCACAAAAGGACAGGATTAGGCAAATTAAATATTACACTTCAGAACCACAGTACTTTAGGAATCCTGAGGTCAATAGACATAAAGCAGCACCGCCCCATATTAACTCCCCAAGTTCAGCACCCTTTTTACTAAGCCTTTTTCTCTTTGTTCCCAGAAGGAGCAATGGGTAGAAGTTGCCAAGAAGCATGTTTAGGATTCATGTGAAAAAAAAAAAAAAAAGCCCTTTCTAGCCATTAGAACTAATCAAAGGGTTGCCTAGAAAAGTAGTGATTTTACCTTTTTTTTTTCTAGGTCATGCAAAGTTTAGAGGACCACTTCTTGGGTATGTTATCAAGGGGATTCTTCTTCAGATATGGATGGGGATAGCAAATTTCCAAGTTCACTTCCAAGTTTGAAGTTTTGTAATTTCATGTGAGACCTCTCTATTGAAATGTATATTCTTTACTTGCCTGCTGCTACGTCTTATTCTGGTTGAGATTATGGTTGAGGGCTCAGGTAATGAAGGTTCTTGTTCAGGATGGCAAGCATAGATAGACTGTTGAATACATCCATGATTCAAAGGTATGAATTTTATCTGCAAAGTTTCTGAAGTGAGTTCCTTCATCTCCCAAACTCAAAGTTTTATGTTAATTTTGGCAAAATTTATTATGGACAAATAGTGGGCCTAACCTGCAAGTGTAGAGATGTAGAAACTGCTTGATAGGTTGGATGACTTTTTTTTTTGTATTTGTCACTATGGATTGCATGCTATGCTGTGTGAAATGTAACCCATAACATGTAATTTATATGAAATTAGGATGTGACTTGTTTAAAACAATTTTAGTTATAAGCCCATGGGGTAATATTAACACCACTGGGAAATAATGAGTTGAAGATAATACCCAATACTGGACCAAATGGCACAATTTGGAGAAATATTTTTTACATTTATGATGGTCCTAAATCTTAATAAAAGAGATAATCCTAAAACAAAGTACAAAAAAACTCCCTATGGTAAGTGAAGCATCCTATTCCTAAGCATGGTGAGTAATTAGAGAAAAGCTCAAGACTTCTAGTGGAATTGCTTGGATTAGAAGTATTAATATCCTCATAAGTAATACTAAAGACTCCCCCCACCCATGTATAGTGATGCATGTTATTTATCGATGTGGCTAGAATAATCTGAGGAATTCTCCTGCAGTACTTGATTTAACTTGTCCTCGGTTAAGTCTGTGTGTCTTTTTCTGGGTTAGTGCTTGATTTCATCAAGTATTGATATGGTCATACCATACCAATGACCCAGAGATCTCAATATTAGGTGTGTACTCTAAGAAGGCCAATGATCAAAAGAAAGTCCTCTCGTATTCTAATTTTTTTTTAAATGGTAACACCTTTTATAATAGCAAAAAACTGGAAGTAGTCAGTACATAGTAAACATTTATTAATCACCCACTGTGCAAAACATTGTGCTAAATTATGTAGATCAGTATTCATTGGAGAATGGTGAAATAAATTGTGCTATTTGAATGTAATGGGCTGTTATTGTGCTTCAGGAAATAGTGAATGGTGTGTTCAGGGTAGTAATCCCCCCCCCCCTTTTTTTTTTTTTTGCTGAGGCAATTGTGGTTAAGTTACTTGACCAGGGTCACACAGCTAGGAAGTGTTAAGAATCTGAGGTCAGATTTGAACTCAGGTCCTCCTGAATTCAGGGCCAGCACTCTATCTAGATGCCCCAGGGTAGTAATTCCTAGTTTCTAATGATGTGTTTGAAGTTCAGGTATCAAATGTTGGGATTCGGTCATTTGAAGAAATAATTCACAGTGACCTTTCTCTTTGGCAAAAGGTAGATTTGTTTAGGAGAAGAGATTACAGACAAAATGAAGATACAATAGACACCAGGAATGATGAATATGAAGTAGAGTTGGAAGAGCATATAATTAGCAAGAAAAGGGTTTTTTTAACAATTAAAAATGGAAAAGATACATTCTCTAGTAGAATTCACAGTTAACCAGAAGAAAGGACATACTCCATGAGAGGGATGGCAATACTGGCAGACTGGCAGGCTAAAACTATAGAGGAATTTAGCACCCTAAAATAGTTAGCTATAAGAAAGAGAAAGACACTATGAGGCATGGGGGCAAACTCCACCATGGTAGGGTTCAGCAAAGATGGTGTGAGCCATGGATAGATTTATAAGAGAAATTTGTCCTCAGGGGTTTGATATAACTTGGATTTCTGGATGGAAACACAACATCCACAGAGGGTGGGACAGACCATAAAGTTAAACTGATGCCCATCTGTGCCCTTCCCTGCTTGCCTCAGGGAGTAATTTTATCAGTACTTCAGGCTTTCTCTGCCACCCCCACCTAGTTATTCAAGATCTCATCAGTGAATATGATAAATAAAAATAAGTATATAAAGACTTATATGAACAAAATGAAGATCCAGGAGAACATCAACAAAATAATTGAAACTAAGCTCTGTGACATTATAGTGACCAAATTTGTCCCCAAAGAAAGAAACGTGCATTTATTAAGCACTTATGATATGCCAGTCATTGTGATAGGCACTCTACAAATATCTCATTCAATCCTCACAGCAACTTCTGTGAGGTATGTGTGATCATTTCCCATGGTCACACAGTGCCGGAGTCTGAATTTGAAGTCTTCTCGATTCCAATCCCAGCACTCAATCCACTGTTTCACTTGTGAGAGAGAAGATATAAGAAGATACTTTCTGCATATTTTGCAGAAGTGGAGAACTAAAGGTATGGAACATTGTATATAATGTCAGATTTTTATGTTTTGCCAAAGAAAATTTTCCTTATTTTTTATTTGTTCTGTAATTATGGCTCTTGAGGGAAAAAAAAGATGAGATATAATGGAGAATTTAGGTTATGTGAAAATAAAAATAGTATTAAGATATATATATATATATATATATATTAAAAAGAACCACTCCAAATTAAATTCATTTCCTTTTTTTTCCCTTTTGACAAAGTTATTAGACTTATGTGGGCTTATTTTATAACCTGCAACTTTGCTAAAGGTGTGGATTGTTTCTAATAACTTTTTAGTAGAATCTCTGGGGTTCTCTAAGTATACCATCATATCATCAGCAAAGAGTGATAATTTGGTTTCCTCATTAACAAAGTTATTAGAATTCTAGGTTAGAGGAATGCTAGATTTTTGTAAAGCATTTGACAAAATCCTTCGGCTACCCTTGTCAGAAGATGGAGGGTTTGGGTTAGATGAGAGTACAATTAGATAGATTTGGAATAAGTTTAATGACTACATTTAATGAATAGTTGGAAAGAGATCTCCCATGGAATGCCTCAGGAATTTGTGCTGGATACATTTGTGCTATTTAACATTTTGATCAATAACTTGAATAAAGGGACAGATAGAATTGTTACTAAATTTACAGATGATACAAAGAAAGCCGGGAAGGATAGTTAACAAACTGGGTGACACAGGAGCCAAAAAGACTAGAATGTTAAACTAACTAATAAAATAAACTGACTAGAGATAAATATAAATTCTTACACTTGGTTCACAAAATTGACTTCATAAATACAGATGACTAAGACATAGTTATCCTTTGTTCTCAAAGAAGACAAAATGATATCAATATGTTAGTCAAGTAACATTATGTCCAACTGTGGCTGATCAGAGCAATATGAGCTCAAAATCCTCTGCCACAGTTTGGGCACAAATAGTTCATATGAACATTTGGGGTGGATTCTCTAACTGTGTATCTCATGTTTCTTCTGAGCTAATTCAATTCTGCTTTGCTCACAAAGCACAACACCTTCTCTGATGAGGGCACACTAAGCTGGGCAGTTTTATACCTTACCTCCATATCTCATAATCAAATTCTTTAGAGAGATTTTGAGAGTGTCCTTATATCACTTTTTTTAACTTCCACATGAAGGCTTGCCTGTAAGAGTTCTCCATAAAGTAGTCTTTTTGGCAAGCATACATTTGGCATTCGAATAACATCGTGCCCAACTCAACAGAGTTGTGCTTTCTTCAGGAGAGTTTGAATGCTTGACAGTAAAGCTAGAGAAATGACCTCCGTGTCTGGTATCTTATTCTGCCAGGTGATATTCAGAATCTTCCTAAGACAATTCAAATGGAAGTGATCCAGTTTCTTGGTATGGTGCTAGTAGTTGTCCAGGTTTCACAGACATACAACAATGGGGTCAGCACAATAGCTCTGTAGACCTTTTGTTTGGTAATTAGTACACTAACCCTCTTAGCAGTTTGTTGGGAAAAAAAATGATCCAGGAGTTTTAGAGTCCAGAAAGCTTAATATGGTAGCATATGATATGATAGCCAAAAAAGCTGACTGATCACATGCAAATTAATGGATAATAGATTTGTAACTAGAAAGGACCTCAGGGATTATTTAGTCCATTCCTTCATATTATAGGTGAGGAAACTGAAGCCCAAGAAAATTGTGACACGATTTGGACTAGTACAAGCAATAATGGCAAAACTTCCAGGAATAAGGGGGTGACAGTTCTTTGTCAAAACAATATCTACAGTATTATCTTTATTTCTAGGCATTGTATTTTAATAACAATATTGAGAAGTGAAATATTGTTCAGACAAAAGCAAATATGATGAAAAAAGGGCCTTGAATTCATGCCACATAGGGATTATGTGAAGGAAAAGCCTAGAAAAGAAGAGGCTCTAGAAAGGACTTCATTCTCAAGGAATGTAATGAATTAGACTTATTTTGTTTGTTCCCAGAGTTCATCACTAAAGACAATTGGTGGAAGTTGAGAAAAGGTAAATTTAACCTTGATAAGGAAAAAAAAAGTCTGCCTAATTGAAGTTCTCCATTCAGCTTTCTCAAGAGGTAGTGGGAACCCACATTATAGTTTTTAAAGAAACTATAGATGGCCGTTAATTGGGAATGTGACCAAGGGGACTCTTTAGATTTTGAAAGGATTAGATAATCACTAAAGTCCCCTGAAATACTCAGGCCATTCCACTCTGTCCTTTGGAACTCGAAATGGTTATCTAATAACTCCATCCCCATATTGTATCATCATCCTTTTCAACCAACACACTATCATGTCAACTGAAAAATGTTTTATCCTAGGATACCTCCTCACTGCTAACACTGTGGAACTTCATACTCTCTGCTCTACTGATATTTTTAGCCTATTCCTTTAATTCTATCCATCAACAACCTTTTTTTCTTCAGAGTCCCTATTTCAGGGACAAACTAGGCTAAAATAGATCTGGGAAGGAATTTGACTGATCCTTATTAGGTTTTGGGAAAGAGTTTGGCTGATCCAAAATAAATTTTGAAAGATATAGTTGAAGCATGATTTCACTCCCCTTCTCAAGTCTTCAGTATGTGGCTCCATATAATGAATAAAAAAAAGCCTAAATTACTTAACCTAGAAGTCAAGACTTCTCTTGTAGTGTTGTTCTTCAGTCATTGAGTCATGTCTAATACTTTGTGACCTCCCTAGACCATAGCATACTAATAATGTGCATGGGGTTTTCTTGGCAAAGATATTCTAGTGCTTTGCATTTCCTTCTTCAGTGAATTAAGGGAAACGGAGATTAAGTGATTTGCCAGGGTCACACAGCTCATTAAGTGTCTGAGGTCAGATTAAACTCAGGTCTTCCTGACTCCAGGCCCAATGTTCTATCCACTGAGCCATCTCACTACTTCCTACTTCCATATGGTATATTTTATACAATTCCTTCCTGGCCATGTCTTTTAGGGGTTACACACATGAGATCTAAGAGACAGAAGGAACTTTAGAAACAGGTGTATGTTTGTGGTGGGAGACACAGACTTTATAATAGATTTCAAAATGGAGAATGGTCACAATGAAAAAATACATTCTCCAAAAAAGGGTTGTACTTCCCAGAACTACATCCTATCCAAGGAGAAGGGTGTGTGCATCCTTCCATTCACAGAGTAAAAAGAAAAATATAGGTTCAGAGACAGGATGACCTGATTTTAGAAGTAGTGAATGTGATTGTGGTAAAGGCAAATGGTAGGACCAGCCCTCATGATTCAGGATATAAAGTCCTTCCACATCTTACTGCTTCCTTTATGAATTGATATATTTAAGAGTGAAACATAGCTAAAGAAGGCTCCTTGCAAAAACAAAACAAAACAATTTAATTTATAAACAAACATGTACAAATTTGTATGTATGTAGAGATATATCTATTATGTAGATTTATCTACCTAACGTTGGTTCCCAACTAAGCTTGCAATATTTTGCAGTAGAGATAAGTAAAAACAGGTGACTCCTATTTACTGGAGACAATTGACTTGAAGCTGAATCCTTGGGCAGAAGTTTATGTGTGTTTCAAGGATATTTTTCAAAAGGCATACATGGAGATCAGAACTTTGGAAGCTGCGGGCTTCCAGTGAAACGTGTATGTCTCAGTATGTCATTGATGTCTACCTTGCCTCTCAAGAGACTTGAGGAAAAGAGAATTTCCCCCAGTTGAGACTGGGGCCATTTTATTGATTGAGCAGAGATTTTATCTCAATCCCGTATAAACAATTCTTTCCTTTTGTGTGACTTCTGATATATTCACATCCATATAAATTTTCTAATTTCCATTTGTTTGGATAAATGTATTTATTTGAGATTCATTTTTATGATGGTTTTTTGTATATGCAATGTTTGTTAGGAAGTCACCAAGCCATGAGTATGAACGTAAAAATGCTTATTGAATGTTTTTTCTATTTTTTCCTTTCTCTTTCCTATTATTTTAGAGATGAAACAAACACAGTCCTAGTTTCTCTTCTGAAGACAATCCAGATTTTAGATCATTATCTATCCATTTCTCCCAAGTTTCAACCATACCTTCAGACAAGTCAGGTAGATGTACATATCTAATATGGCCTTCGTGTCTTTTACATATACATATTTATATACATGTATATACACATATTTATCTTTGTGTAAAATCAAATATACATGCATATAAATAAACAGGGGTAAAAGATGATGGAATAATATATACAAATGTAACAACACAGAAATAAAATATTGTATGTGTTTCAAATTTTTAGTACACTAGTAACTTCTATTCATGGATGACAAAGTAGAGAATAAACAAGTAAGGATATTGTTGGGATTGTGTTGATGACATCATGAAAACCAGCTGTTAAATTTTCAGTGTAAGTATTTACACCTTGAAAATCAGCAAACATTACAAATCAGAATTTGATTTGTTTTGTTGATTTTTAGACTTAAGGAAACAATGGATAAAATAATAATATAGATTAAAATTTTAAATGTCACATGTAAAATTTTTTCTCAGAAAGATGGTTGTTAAATATTTACCCACATGTTCCAAGATAATTTGGAATTGGAAGAATAGAATTTATAATAAACTAGAAGATAAAAATAAGAAGACAAAAATAAATGAAATATACTTGGATAAAAGCAACATAAAGGATATTGCTTAATATTGATTTATTATTATTTATTTAATAAAAAAATTAATTTCTATATCCTTTATATTGCTTAAATTAAGAGATTGGTAAATAGGTGATTGATAAGAGAAAGTTTTGCATTTACAACTATACCAAACCAGCCTCTAACCTGTCCTTGGCCAGAGCTGAACAGAGCAAGGTAGAGACAGGAAAGTCAGCAATCAAATAGAAGTTTAATTCTAAGTGAGAGAACTGCCTTGCAAGTAAGAAGGGAACCTAGATACATTAGCCAGGACCCCACCCTTTAGTGTGATCAAATTTCAATACTTATACTAATGGCCCTGACGCTTGAAGGGTAACAGCAACAAGGCGACAAGTTGATTCATAGCAGGTTGTCCTGACCATTATTGGATACAACAGGTGCTTGTGTGAGCTCAGAGAATAACTGGTTCTGGTTAAAGCAATTCAATAGTTATAGAAATAATTCTGGGATTTTGTTATGACTGAGATCATTTAGAGAGTGAATGCAAAGGATTGTTATTATGCCAAATTCAGGGTATAACTTGTTCACTGAGCTTTATCTCTGGAAAATAAGGTGTCTCATAATACCTTGACAGTATTATGCACATTTTGAAAGAAGAAAGGGAAGAGTCAATATAGGGGGAAAAAGATAAAATAATAAATGCAATGAGTGTCTCTATAGTTTCACTCTCCCAATCAGGTCAACTAAATCTCCCATTTTAGAATTCTAGGGGTAGTCCTGAAAAATGGGAGTGTTTTTCTTTAATGCTATCATCTTAAACCTCATTCTGGTTGTGTTCACTGTTAGCCACCAATGCTAACCATTTATTTAACCATTTATCAATTAGCTTTTACAAGAAATATTAACTTCAAAGATACAGTAAGAATAACAGTACAAATATCTCAAAGTATACTCTTCTTGTACCACCTTTGTCTCTGAGAAGACTGGGCTCACCTTAATGTAGTTTTTACATAGGATTATTCCCATCAAGTTCACATCTAAATATTGCATTGCTCTTTGATAAGTCCTTGTTTCAACCACCACTGGTCTGAATTCTGAAAGTTAAAAGTCAGTCATTGCTCTTGGGGCATCAGTGATGGACTAATTGTGAAAACTGTCATGGACTTAACTCATGGATTTGTGAAATCTGGGTGGCTCATTCTTCTGACCTCTTAAAGCAAATAAGATCATGGACATTTCCATCTTCATTCAAAATGAAAGAATAAATGCTGAAATAAAAAGAACTCAGATCCATGTTTGTGGCTACATGTTGGCCTTAGGTGAATAAGGCCCAAAGCTTCTCTTCTTTCATTAGATGTCATCAGAAAGAAAGTCTCAGGAAGAGAAATGAAGCTTTGATTGGCTAGTGAATTTTTAATATACTCCCAATTTCAGTTTTATAGCCACAGCTAATTATAGAGGGTCAGATCTGTTATAAACTCCAAAAAATGGAACCAATTTAAAGGCTCTCAAAGATGTGGCAGATCATCACAAATTTTCTGGAAGCTGGCTCTCCACCTTCTTGCATGTGGGGATTGTATCACTGGCATTCCTCATATGTTCATACTAGATTAATTAGCCAGTCCAGAATTAAACAAATACATTAAAATTTTAAGTAAAGTAAATGTACTTGGAATAGAGCAGATAAACAAGAGCAAGGGAAAGAGCCAGTGGGAATAGAGCAGCATCAAAGTAATGCAAGTAAAATTAATTGCAGGCACAAAGTGTAGAAATAAATAACAGTACAAAAGAAATAAACAGAATAAAACTTATGTCAAACAATCATAACCTTAAATGTGAATTGATTGAACAATCCAATAAAATGAAACAGTGGCAGAATGTATGAGAAAACTAAACCCAACAATTTACTATAAACACATACAGAACAAAAATTAAAGACTAGAGCACAATTTACTAGGCATCAGTTGATTTTTTTTAAAAGCAAGAGTCACAATATTGCTGTGAGAGAAAACATCATGAGAAAGAGAAAGGAAAACTACATTTTGCTTAAGGGTATAATAAGCAATTACATAATATCAGAGCTAAAGGTATATGCAACAATTAGCATAGCATCTAAATTCATAAAGGAAAAGATAACTTTATTACAAAATTTTTAATAATTTTAGGGCACTTGAATGTATTTTTTCTCAGACCTAGATAAATTAAATTTTTTTATTAAAAGGGAAATTTATAGAACTAAAAAAATTTGAAAAGAGTTGGATTAATATAACTTAAGTCATCTTCTGAATGGAATCATTAAAGAATATATGATTTGGGGCAACTACTTGGCACAGTGGATAGAGCACCAGTCCTGGAATCAGGAGGAACTTAGTTCCAAACTGGCCCCAAGATACTTACTAGCAGTGTAACCCTGGGAAAGTCACTTAAACCCCATCTACCTCCAAAAGGAAGAGAGAATATGTATCTTCCTGAATATTACATGGTACCTTCATAATAACAATAATAGAATATTAGGACATACATAAATTATAACTAATCCAAAAGGGTACAAATATTAAATATAAAATACATATAAGCATATATATATTTACATATAAATTAAATATAAATATAAAGAATGCAACCAAAAGATATAGACACAAAGATGTCACAATGACATCTTGAATAATGAATGAATCAAATGACAAATTATAGCTTCACTTTTTCCAATTTTTTTAACATTTTTATTTCAGTTTTGAGTCCAAGTTCTATATTTTCCTCTTCTTTATCTTCCTTACACAGTAAGCAATCAGATGTTGATTACATGTGCAATTATATAAAACATTTCAATATTAGTCATTTTGTATGATGACTTGAATAAAAGAAAAAATAAGTAAAAAATAGCATGTTTCAGTCTATATTCAATCAATATCAGCTTATATTCTGGATATGGATAGTATGCTTCATCATCACAGTTTTTCATTGAGCAGCATTGTACTATGTACAATGTTCTCCTATTTTATTCACTTCCTTTGTATCAGTTTATGTAAATCTTTCCAGGTTTTTCTGAAATCATCCTGTTCATCATTTCTTATAACACAATAATATTTCATTAAATCATACATCTATAGCTTCATTAGCCATTCCCCAATTGATGGACATCCTTGTGATTCCAATTCTTTGTCATCACAAAAAGAGCTGCTATAAATATTTTTGTTTAAATAAGTTTTCCCCCCTTTTTGAGGATGTCTTTAGGATATAGACCTAACAGTGGTATTGTTGGATTAAAAAGTATGTATAATTTATAACCATTTAGGCATAGTTCCAAATTTCTTTCTAGAATGATAGGATTAGTTCACAGCTCTACCAACAATGCATTAGCATCCCAGTTTTTCTATATCCCCCTGTATATACAACATTTTTCTTCTTTATTATATTATCCACTCTTGTAGTTCAGTTCTTCATATGTTTGAGAAGTAAGGCTTTTATCAAAGATTGTTGCAAATCCTTCCTGCCCCCCCCCTCCAGTTTTCTTCTTTTCTTATAATTTTGGTTACATTGGGTTTTTTCTGTGCAAAAAACTTTTTAGTTTCATATAATCAAAATTATCTATTTTACATTTTATAATGCTCTCTATATCTTCTTTGGTCCTAAATTCTTCCCTTATCCACAAATCTGATAGATAAAAAAAGATATTCCATGCTCTCTTAATTTGCTTATGGTATCACTCTTTATATGCAAATTGTGTATCCATTTTGACCTTATCTTTGTAGTCAGTGTGAGATATTGGTCTATACCTAGTTTCTGCCATATTGTTTTCCAGTTTTCCCAGCAGTTTTTGTCAAATGAGATGTTTGTTCCAAAAGCTTTGTCTCTGGGTTTATTATATGCTAGATTATAATGGGCATTAACTATAATGTAATTTGTACCTAATCTGTTCTACTGATGCATCATTCTATTTCTTAGCCAGTACCAATGTTTTTGATAATTACCAATTTATAATACAATTTGAGATCTGGTCTGATTACACCACATTCTTTTGTATTTTTTATTGATTCTTTTGACATTCTTGAGCTTTTGTTCTTCAAGATAAATTTTGTTACTAGTTTTTCTAACTGTAAATTTTTTTTTTTGATAGTTTGGTTTGTATAGCACTGAATAAATAGATTCGTTCAGGTAGAATTGTCATTTTTCTTATATTGGCTCAGTCTACCCATGAGCAATTAATTCAATTGGTATCAATTCATGTAAGTTTTTACATTTTTTAAAGCTATTCTGCTTGTTATTTCTTATAATAATAATATTCCATTATAGTCATATATCACAACTTCTTTAACTATTCCCAAATTGATGATCATTCTCTCAGTTTCCAATTCTTTGACATCGCAAAAAACTGCTATAAATATTTTTGTACAAATAGATTTTTCCCACCTTCTTTTAAAAATTTCTTTTGATCTGAGCCACTATTGATACTACTGGATCAAAGGGTATCCATAGTTTGATTGCCTTTGGGACATAAAGGAATAGAATTCTTCATTTAGAACACCAAGGATACAGTAGATAATTTCATTTACATGAAATTGAAAAACTTTTGCTTGAATAAAATCAATGTAGAAATTAAGTGGAAAAATTACAAGTTTATATCAAACATGTCTAGTTTAAGAAAGTAACACAAATATATATTAGCAAGGACCATTCCATAAAAGATAAGTTGTCCAATGATATAAACAAAAATTTTTTTAATTAAAACTTTTTATTTTTAAAACATAAGCATAAATAATTTTCAACATTCACTTTTACAAAATTTTGTGTTGCAAATTTTTTCTCTCCCTTCCCTCTCTCCCCTCCCTGACAAAAAAAAAGTCTTATTGAGTCTCTTCTCCCTTTTCTTTCCTGCAGGTTAGTTACCAAAGGAACTCTGGGAGAATCTTACTCACAAACAACTCTTGAATACTGCTGCTTCTTGTGATTCTTGTGCTCCATGTTTGGGTGCCAAAATTTAATGTACAGGCTAGTGCTCTGGAGGGTCCCAGGAAGAGGTCTTTAGGTAGAAAAGTGAAGGAGGCAGGAGAGCTACCACATGGCTAGTCAAAGATGGAGTCTGGAATCTGGAGTCTGAAGTTTCTGTGTCTGTGGCTGAGAGAGTCTTCTGTGTCTGAAAGTCCCTTAAATAACTCAGTAAGATTACATCACTACAGTATACTGAGAATGGGCCAACTGTTGCCATTACATCACCATGTTACACTAAGTTTGTGCTTAACTAGAGAATGAATCACACTGAGTAAGTAAGCACTTACTATAAGTACTATAAGTATTCTGCTGTCCTTGATTCAAGTACACCTTTTCAGAGTTCTGACCCTCTACAGATGCTAAGTGAAATGAACAGAACCAGGAGATCATTGTACATGGCAACAACAAGATTATATGATGATTAAATCTGATAGATGTGACTCTTTCCAATAGTGAGATGATTAAGGCCATATCCAATGATACTGTGATGAAGAGAGCTATCTATACTAGAGAGAGGACTATGGGAACTGAATGTGGACCATAACATAGTATTTTCACCTTTTTTGTTGTTTGCTTACTTTTTGTTTTCTTCTTTACTTTTTGATATGATTTTTCTTGTGCAGCATGATAATTGTGGACATATATATATATATATATAGAAGAATTGCACATGTTTGACATATATTGATCACTTGCTGTCTAGGGGAGGAGGTGGGGGGAATGGAAAAATTTGGAACGCAAGCTTTTGCAAGAGTGAATGTTGAAATCTATGCGTATATTTTGAAAATAAAAAGCTAAAAAAAATTGTAATTTATCTTTACTTGTAATTGGAAAAATAAAATACTATTGAAATTTAAAAAACAAAAATTAAAAAATGGGGCAGTTAGATGGTACAGTGGATAGAGCATCAGCCCTGAAGTCAGGAGGACCTGAGTTCAAATTTTACCTCAGTCAAACTTAACACTTACTAGCTGTGTGACTCTAGGCAAGTCAATTAACCCCAATTGCCTCAGCAAATAAATAAGTAATCATAATGTCCATACCTTTAGTCCACCATATCCCACTTCTGAGTATATAATCCATCTAAGAGAGTTACAAAGAGAAAGAAAGATTCCATATACCATATACTAAGACATTTATGTATTTGTATATGTAATACATATTATATATATTTATATGTATTTTTACATATATCATGTATATAATATGCACATATTATATCTTGATAGATGAATTTTTTCTGGTAGAAGGAAAGAAGGAAATAAGCATTTATTAAGTTTCTACTATATAGTACAATGCCAGACATTGTGCTAAATGCCTTTCTAATATTATCTAATCTGATTCTCACAACAACTCTGGGAGATAGGTGCTGATCTTATTCCCCCCCCTCCCCCCGCTTTTTTTTTAAACAGTTCCAGAAACAGAACCAGAGGTTAAGTGATTTGCCAAGAGTCACACAATTAGTAAATGTCAGGTCTTCCTGATTCCAAAGTCCAGTGCTTTATCAATCATACCTTCTAATTGTCTTTAAGAAATGGCAACAAAGTTGGTACTTCTCAAATGGAAAATGGCTAATTATGTTATATTGGTGTAAGGTGCAATAAGAAATCTTGAATGTGATTAATTCAGAGAAGCAAAGGAAGACAAAGATATGTACAACTTGTGGTACAATATCTAAAATTACAGCAATATAAATGGAAAGAACAATAACATCCCCCCCCCCAAAAAACATCAAAATTAAACTCTTCTTAATTGTGATGAGCAAGAAGAAAAGATCAGAAAATTCCCTTCTGTCCTTTCTTAAATGGGTCACTATAGGTATACAATGTTGCAGATGCTATCAGACATAGTTTTGCAGAAGCAGTTTTTAAAAAAATCTTTATTATTACTGAGTAGAGGACCAGGAATCAGTATACATACACATGAATCTAATGTACAATCAAAAGGCAGGAAGAAAACATTTTTAAAAAGTAAAGTAATTTTGGGCCAGAGTGGAGAACCTTAACTGCCAAGAAAAGAATTTGCAAGTATTCCTCAGATCAAGTCCCTTTTTTAAAAAGCAACTCCTGTGCACTGAGTTACTGAGCACAGAATCTGGAAGATAAGTTGGTAGTTGAATGGGAAAAGAAATAGATGAAAGGAGTTACTAAAGTATTGAAAACAAATTCTACCTAATTTATAATTGTGTAGAAGGTTGAAAATCCTGCCTTTCCCTGTGCTTGTGGAGTATGGAATTATTCCCCAAGTACCAAAGGCACTTATAAAAAAAAGGAGGTAACTAACCTTTGATTATCATTTCTAAATAATCTCTGAATGTTCACTATGAACGTGGTATCAAGGTGATAGTATGTAGAGGGATAAAGACATGTAGGTAGCATATTTCATCATCAAAAAATATCCACTGATTTTTCTTTTACAGCATGATAAATGTGGAAATATGTACAGAAGAATTGCATATGTTTAACATATATTGAATTGCTTGCTCTCCTGGAGAGGGGGTAGGGAGAAAGGGAGGGAGAAAAAAAAATTGGAACACAAGCTTTTGCAAGGGTGAATGTTGAAAACTATGCTTATGTTTTTTTTTTTTTAATTTAATAGCCTTTTATTTACAGGTTATATGTATGGGTAACTTTACAGCATTGACAATTGCCAAACCTCTTGTTCCAATTTTTCCCCTCTTACCCCCCACCCCCCCCCAGATGGCAGGATGACCAGTAGATGTTAAATATATTAAAATATAAATTAGATACACAATAAGTATTCATGACCAAACTGTTATTTTGCTGTACAAATAGAATCAGACTCTGAAATATTGTACAATTAGCTTGTGAAGGAAATCAAAAATGCAGGTGGGCAAAAATATAGGGATTGGGAATTCAATGTAATGGTTTTTAATCATCTCCCAGAGTTCTTTCACTGGGCGTAGCTGGTTCAGTTCATTACTGCTCTATTGGAAATGATTTGGTTGATCTCATTTATGCTTATGTTGAAAATTAAAAAAAAAAAAGTATTAAATTTCAAAAAAACCTATATCCATCCCAAAGAAAACTCTGGCTACACCTCAAAGGACCTAATGATTCCTAAGTAAATAACTATGGGATTTAGAGGTAGTTGCTGTTTTATTTTTCAGCATTCTTCTCATTAAGTTTGCATATATGCCTAAATCCATGGTGATCAAAAAGCAATGGTACCAATATGATGAGGGAACTGGGAACCACGTTATAAAAGAATTTTTTGAAAGAAAGAAGAAACAAGGAAACAAGTATTAATTAAGTATCCTATCTTGTTCCAAATGCTATGCTAAATGTTTTACAAAGATTATCACAGATTCTTTTTTTTATTAAAGTTTTTTCTTTTCTTTCTTGTAATTAAAGCTTTTTATTTTCAAAACATATGCATGGATAATTTTTCAACATTGACCCTTGCAAAACCTTGTGTTCCAGATTTTCCCCCACTTTCCCCCAACTCCTCCCCTAGATAGTAAATAATACAATATATGTTAAGCATTTTAAAATATATCAAATCCAATATATGTATACATATTTATACAATTATCTTGCTGCACAAGAAAAATCAGATCAAAAAGGAAAAAAAAATAAGAAAGAAAATAAAATGCGAGCAAACAACAACAAATCCCACAATGGCTCTCTTCATCACAATATCATTGCAAATGGCCTCAGGCATCTCACTGTTGGAAAGAGCCACATCCACCAGAATTGATCATTGTATAATCTCGGTGCTGTGTATAATGATCTCCTAATTCTGCTCACTTCACTCAGCATCAGCCCAAATAAGTCTGTCCATGTCTCTCTCAAATCATCCTTCTGATCATTTCTTACAGAACAATAATACCCTATAACATTCCTATACTATAATGTATTCAGCCATTCTCCAACTGATGGGCATCCACTCAGTTTTCCAGTTTCTGGCCACTACAAATAGGGCTGCCACAAACATTTGTACACATACAGGTTCCTTTCCCTTCTTTAGTATCTCTTTGGGGTATAAGCCCAGTAGAAACACTGCTGGATCAAAGGGTATGCCCAGTTTGATAACTTGAGCATAATTCCCAAATCGCTCTCCAGAATGGCTGGATGTATTCACAATTCCACCAACAATGTATCAGTGTCCCAGTTTTTCCACATCCCCTCCAACATTAATCATTGTCTTTTCCTGTCATCTTAGTCATTCTGATTCGTATATCACATTGATACAGCAATCCTGGGAAGTAGGTTCTGTTATGATCCCCATTTTACAATTGAATAAGTATAACCTTGTGTGCTTGACTTGAAGGAAAATTGTTGTTGAGTTATATCCAACTCTTCATGATCCCATTTGGTGTTTTCTGGAGTGGTTGATCATTTCCTTCTTTAGCTCATTATATAGATGAGGAAACTGAAGCTAATAGGGTTAAGTGATTTGCTCAGGAGTCTGGATTTGAACTCATGTCCTCCTATCCCCAGGGCTGCTACTATATCCACCATATCACTTTACTGCCCATCTAAAGGAAAATAGTAGAGTAGAGAGAAGGTAGGACTTGAACTCAGAGGATCTAGTTTCAAATCCTGTCTCTTACCTCTAAACCTGTATGGTCTTTGGAAAGACATTTTATCTACCTAGACCTCAGCTTTCTTATTTGTAAACGGAGAAGGTTAAATTAAATGATCTTGAAGGTTCTTTCCAGCTCCAAAAATATGACTCAGACCTCCTTCCAAAGTTGAAATTCGGTGTTTCTGTAAATCCAACTATCTTTCCTGCCGCTGGTCCATTGTCATCATTGAAATACCAGATGAAAAAGTGTGTCAGAAGCCTCTATCAAGCAATATAAAAGAGGCAGAGACTTTTTCTGGGGAAAAAGGGTGGCCCAGTCAATGTCAACAAAAAATGCTAGGGCATTCAACTGAACTATGTATGTCCATCTAGAGTTAGCTGTTTCCTTTCATTAAAACAGGACAGGTTCACCTGCCTTTCCCTACTTCCACATACACTTCTTTAGCTGAATGTGTTATAGCTCTCTTTTTCCCTTGATGATTGCCTTTGATGACTGATTCAAACTGATTTCACCTGTATAAAAATTGTGAAGGTGGGGGAGGATTTTCCCTGGGGCTTTTAGCTTCTTTGGTGCTTGCCTTGATATCAACTATTCCCACAGTCTTCAAAGCTTTTCATCAGCAAGTCCTATCTTATCTATTTGTCCTTATTGGCATTTAAGCTAATTTTGTCTTCTTCCTAACAGACTTTCAGTTATCCCATGTCCCAGATTTTTCCAAGAGGTATGTGATAACCTCCTTTCTGTGATTTGCCTTTGCACTCAGACATCTCTAAATTACAACTCAAAAGTCACCTCCTTTAGAAATGTTTCTTTGAATAATTTCACTAGCCATGATAGAATGGAAAGAGCATAATCGGTGGAGTCAGGCATTTCACCAGTGACACTTATCAGTTTGTCACAAAATTAGGCTAGTAGCATAAGCTTTCTAAGTTTCAATTTCCTCATCCATAAAATGTGAATAATATTTGTAGTCTTCTTTGCAAGATTGTGAGAATCAAAATCAGATAATGAATTTTAGGTGTTTGCTAAAATGTTAAACATTATATGAATGTCATCTATTACTGTTGTCTGGTCTACTGACATTTTATCATCCCAACCCCTTAATATATTATTATAACCAATGCATAATTGCATACATATTTATGATAACATCAAATTTTCTATCTTATTATAAAGCACCCCTTCTGGGATCACTTCCCCAATTTGCATTTGAACTCATATTGATTCTCCCAACGGAGTGTGTTACTACCCTGTATTTTAATACTAAAGTAGCCCCCATTAACAATCAGCTGGTTAAGTAAATTAAATCTTAGAAAAGATATTTACTCAAATGGCATAACAAAAATTGTAGTTAAATATGTTCAAAGAGCTATAAAACTGCATACCCTTTGATCCAGCTATAACACTATTAGGTCCCAAAGAGGTTTTTAAAAAGGGGTGAGGGAAGAACCTATTTTAATAGTATTTTATCTTGTCTAATTATATGTACAACTTTTGACATTCATTTTTTATAAAATTTGAGTTCCAAATTTTCTTTATTCTTCCCCTTTACTGTCTCTAAGACATATAAGTCCTTTTCTCTTTTTTTGTGTGTTCTTTTTGGGATACAGACCTAATCATGGTATAGCTAAATCAAAGGGTATGCACAATTTGATTGCTCTTTGGGCATAGAAAAGAAACTATTTGTGCAAAAATGTTTATAGTAGCTCTTTCTGTGGTAACTAGAAACTGGAAATTGGAAATTGAGGGGATGCCCATCATTTGGAGATTGACTGAATTAATGTTATATGATTGTAATGGAATATTATTGTATCATAAGAAATGAACAGGATGATTTCAGTAAAAAAAAAAAAAAACTTGAAAAGACTTACATGGATTAATACAAAGTAAAGTAAGCAGAACAAGGAAAAGAATATTGTTTGATGAAGGACTGTGAATGACTTAGCATTTCTCAGCAATACAATAATCTTAGACAATCTCAAAAGAATCATGATGAAAAGTGCTATACACTTCTAGAAAATAACTGATGTTGCCTGAATACAGATTGAAGCATACTATTTTTCACATTATTTTCTTTCTTTCTTTCTCATTTTTTTCCTTGTTTAAGTCTTCACACATAAAATTGCTAAATATAGAAGTGTTTTACATGATTGCACATGCATAACCCTTATTAGGTTGCTGACCATCTCAGGAAGAGGAGAGGGAGAGAGGGAAAGATAGAATTTGAAATTCACAACTTAAAAACAACAACAACAACAACAAAATTGTTGTTAAAAATTGTTTTTACATGTAATTGGGAGAAAATAAAATATTTTTTAAAAGAAAAATAGTAGTTAAAAGACACTTCTCCCCCAAACTGTGGGTTTACTTTCCCACAAATATACTTAAGACTTATTGTGGAGAAGGTAGGCATGGAATACAATGGTAGTTAGTCATAGATATAGAGAGTACATATGACAAGGAAATTCATAATTCTGTAACTGCATGGTCTACTTAATAAATAATTTCTTCCTCAAAAATCCACATGAAGTTTACTTTAGGGCATGGTATTAGTGATATATGGATCACCCTACTACTAGGCCAACATGATTTTCTTCAGGGAATGGTGTCCCTCCTAAATAAGTTGATCCTGTTTCCAGGCTGAGATAGATAATTACTTAGCTTCTGAGCTGTCTTAACAAAGGCCATGGGTACTACAAGGGAGGTCAATTGCACTGGCTTCTTGCAGGATATGCCATCTGGTCAGCAGGATAATTTTAGAAAATCCTGGAGAGACTTACATGAATTAATGCTAAATGAAGTGAGTAGAACCAAGAGAACACTGTATACAGAGAAAACAAGATTATGTGATGATCAACTATGAAGAACTTGGCTCTTTTGAGGTGATTCAGAGCAGTTTTACTAGACTTGTGATGGAGAAGGCCATCTGCATCCAGAGAGGGGACTATGGGACTGATTGTGGATCACAACTTAGTATTTTCACATTTTGTTGTTGTTGTTTGCTTGCTTTTTTTTTCTTTCTTGTTTTTTTCTCTTTTTGATCTCATTTTTCTTGGGCTTCATGATAAATGTGGAAATATGTATAGAAGAATTCCACATGTTTAACATATGTTAGATTACTTGCTGTCTAGGGAATGGGATGGGAGAAGGGAGGGAGAAAAAATTGTAACACAAGGTTTTGCAAGGGTAAATGTTGAAAACTATCTTTTTAAATATATTTTTAAAATAAAAAGCTATTTTAAAAAATAACAGCTTTTTCTTTGCAAAGACATGTTCTCTACATATTAAGTCTTAGAAACAGCTGAGCAGTATTGCAGTCTTTCAATTGGAATACTACTACAGTTCCATGGAAGTAATGTTCTTAGAAAATATACAAAAGTCAAAAAATATAATGTTAATACATTGAACCTATAAGAAATAAGAAGTTATGTGCCCATGACCACCAAAAACTAATCTTTTTCTAGAAATTGCTGGAAATACACTCTTCTGCATACAATTCTTTACAACAAAACATTAATTTTATTAATTAAGACATTAACAAGAAATAATCCATAAAATTCAGTACACAAATAAAACTGGCAACATGCAGAATTTTTTTTCATTAGTAATTCCCTAGAATTCTGTGAGCTTTTATGCTAATATATAAATTTAAAAAACACAATACATTGATTTAAGAGAATATTCACTTTTCATAATATATGATATCAATGGTACCATAAATACTGTATAGCAAATAAGTTTCTTATAACTAAATCATTTTTTTCACCTGAATCTTGCCTTTTGCTGTGTCAGAGGGTGATATAAGGGCATTGTACTGTACACTCTCTACTATAAAACTATATAAAATATAAAGCTCTCTACTTTAACTGTTCTCTGATAATAAGGGAGAGGTTATTGCAAGTTTAGATACATTTGTCAGAAGAAGCCACGACTGGCGAGATCTCAACATCATTGCTAACACTTTCAATCATGGCTTGTGGATGCATTGGAGATGGTAAGCAATGTACCAGCCTGAAAAAAATCTGTTAGTAGTATGTTTATTGTGTTATTTGAGATCCTTAGGAGTCTTAGAGTATGAGAATATAGCAGAAATCAATTGACATTTAACCTTATTGATTTTCTGAAGTGTGACTGCTGCTCCCACGCTACAGTTTCATGGAACCACAGGTGAGAGTTGGGTGATAGATAGATGGACACCAAAGGTGGATTAGCAACCCTGAAAAGGGCTCCACGTGCCTTCACACCAAAGTTGCTAGTCCTTATATACTGTAGTAGGAGATGTGAAGTGAATTGCCTAAGATGACAAGGCCAGTCTAAACAAGGTTGAGGGCAATGGATAAGTCTTAAATCTGTCACTGGATTAGAGGCAAATGTAAATATTTGAGGCCAGATTTGAACTCTTTCTGACTCAAAACTTAGCATTTTATCTACTAGATTGCCTAAAGCTGTTTTTCTGCAGAGATTCTCAGTGTTTTGCCTTTTCTGGGCTCCCAGAAGTCTACAAGCAGGGGACGGGAAGAAAGATTTGATGTGACTTATAGACCCCACATCCCAGCCTAAAAGTAGCCGATTCCCTATAAGAAATAAAAGAGATCTTTGAAACCAGAGCAGCCCATGAAAGAAGGAGCAATAGAGCTGGAGACTAGGAGAGAAGAAACCATAACGTGTAAGCAGACTCAAGCCATATCATAGTGGGAAAAAAATTTCCTATTTTAGACCTTTTATTTTTAAGTCTGAGAAAGGTTTTCTTCAGTGTCAGCCTCCAGGACTGAATCTGTGCGGACAGATCATGTAGGAGGTGTTAAAAAAATGAATGCTCTGTCACCAGAACCTCCCTTAACCCCTATCTGTGGCCCCACAAGGTAAGGATTTCTTTCTTTTTCACCTTTCTCTCGGGCCAGTTTCTCAAAATCTTTCTTAGAAGTTTGTCTTTCTGTTTTTGTTTTTGTCTTTTAAATAAGGTAAAATGGTTAACCACCTAACTCTCTATTTCTGTTTATTTTTGCTCAGTGTGGAAAGAGGACCTACTTTCTCTAAAGAGACCTTGGGAAAGGAAGAGAGAAATTTACAACTCTACTATTTTCTAGAGCACTTTTCTGGCTAGAATCTCACAGCTAAAGAAAAAAGAATGATCAATTCATTTAACAGCTTGTCAAAGCTGAGAGAATATCATACTAGCTCATTCTCTCTCTCTCTCTCTCTCTCTCTCTCTCTCTCTCTCTCTCTTTCTCTCTCTCTCTCTCTCCTCTCCCACCCCTCTGTCTTCTTCCTTTATCTCTCTCCCTCCCTCCCCTGACTGGAAATTGGGGGTGGGGGGGTTCTAGCTAGGCTGGTACTGGAATCACCATCTTTTCTTATATTGGTTCTTTATATCTTGATAGGAAAGGGAAATCACTTCATCAGAGAGAGTAAGAATAGCTCGGGAATAACTGAAAGAGAAGATGGGAACAAAAGGGAAGAATAATTGTGGAAGAATTGTATTAATACACAAGAGTTAAGGGACAAGTTATCTTCTAACTTGCAGAGCATAGTACCCCAAGCCCCCATCACCACCCACTCACACCCACCTACCCACCCTCACACATATACATACATGTGTATATGTATGCATGCATATATACATTTCTTAAATACACACATGTACATATACACATTTACATGTATGCATATGTACCAGTCCTTTAAAGAATTGTTCTCTATAGTGCCATGCATGTAATAAAGAAATCATTTATTTTTTAAAAAATAACTAAGAAAAAAGCACATATACCTTAAAGAATACATTTTAAATATAATTTTATAGAATCAGTATTGTCTGAACTATCACTATCAGCAGTTTCTATTTCCTTAAAAAAAATCATTAGACATTTAATTAGCAATAAATTATGTATCTAATGTTCCTAACTATTTGCATTTTAATGATAATGTAAAGCTTATCAAATTGATATCCTAACATTTTTGCTTTACATCTCTTAAATCTGTCATTTGTTTACTTTATTGAATTTCAATCCTATTAATTTTATACAGAGATAGCTAGAGTATACATTATTGTTCTATTTATTAAAGTATCTATATATTATAAGATAATAGGATTTAGAGTGGATAGAGTCTATTTCATGCCATCAATTTTGACCTGAGCAAATGCTCAGGTGAGAAGATGAAGTGACTTTTAAATTTAATGGTATTTTATTTTTTTCAATTACATGTAAAAACAACTTTAAACATTCATATTTTGAAAGATTTTGAGTTCCAAATTTTTCTCCCTTCTTCACTTCTTCCCCCTCCCCAAGATGGCAAGCAATCTGATATGGTATATATATACAATAATTTAAAACCATTTTCACATTAGTTATATTATGAAAGAAGAATCAGGACAAAAAGAAAACACCAAAAAAATCCTCCAAAGTGAAAATATTATGTTTCAATATGTATTAAACCTCTATCAGTTCTTTCTCTAGATGTAGATAGTATTTTCCATCATGAATCCTTTGGAAGATGGATCATTGTTTTGCTAAGAAGATCTAAGTCAATCATAATTAATTACTGTTATGTGTATAATGTTCTGATTCTGCTTATAAAGTGTTTTTGGGTTTGTTTGGTTTTTTGTTTGTTTGTTTGTTTGTTTTTGAAGATTGTAGGTACACAGGTAGGTAAGTTCAGAGCCAAGACCTGAATATAGAATAACAGACTCCAGATTCAGTGATCATACATCTGTAATTATTTAGCTGTTCTACTACTATCTTTGAACAGATTTGTTTCCATTTTTTTCACTTTAAAAAAATAAAGCCACTTTGAATACTTTTGTACTTGTGACTTGATTCTTTCCCCCACCCTGGAGAAGTCTATAGAATTAAGCCTGTGACTCTGGAGTATGGTACACAGTGAGGTAGACATGATTCTTGACTGACTGACTTCTGATCCTGAATGCTGAATAAAAGCCAGACTTCTAAAAAAGAGAGAGAGAGAGAGAAGCAGAACTTAGGGGAAATAGTAACAATAATGATAGCACTGTGCTAAATTTTTTACAAATATTATTTCATTTTATTTTTTTGAACTATTTTAAACAATCCTGAGAAATTGGTTCTATTGTTATCTCCATTTTGTAATCGAAGAAAGCAAACAAGTTGTTACCCAATTAATGTTTCTGAGGGGAGAGACAGAGAGACAGAGAGAGACAGATAGACAGACAGAGGGAGAGAATGCGAATATGAATTAAAATGCATGCCAGGTTGGGGGAGGGAGGGAATAATCAGAGCTGAGATGAAATGCCTTATTAGTTAAATACCAAGGAAGCCACTGTTAATGGGATCAAAGAGTATGTGTTTGAGGAATGAGGTGTAAGATTGTAAAGGGCTTGCTTTTATAGTGATTTGCATGGACCAACATTGGTATGATAGGAGTAGAAAGAAGTGGAAAGTTGTTGGTTTGGGGTTTAGATTTTTTTTCCATTCCAAATCAAATTTCTCAGATAGAGTCAAAGGAATTCAAATTTTGTGTTTTCTCATAATGTGAGATAATGTTCACCTATTTTCCCCCTTTTCAACTCTAGTCTAGTCTCCCTATCCCTCCTTCCTCTTTCTTATCCTTTCTTCTTTTAAGATGATTAAAACATTTTAAAAAACCACTCCTGGGCAATCTATCTTATTTGACTCCCAGTATAACCCTTGTTTAAATCATAATATTTCTAAGGTGTTTGTATCACTCTCCCATTAAAATGCAAACATTTCATCCTTATAAAGTATTTTCCAGTTCACTTTATTTATCTTTTTATGTTTCTCTTTACTCTAGTGTTTGTATTATTTATTTAAGTTTCTACTCAGTTTTCATCAGAGATGTTTATATTTTATTAAAGATCCATTTCTCTTCACTAGAGTTATGCCCATTTTTGCCCAGCATTTATTTTTTTTCTTTGGAATATTGTATCCCATGCTGTTTGTTTCTGTATGGGCTTAGCTGTTAAATTCACATAATTCTGATTGTGGTTCCTTAGTATTTAAACTCTCTTTTGAGTAACCTGCAGTATTTTTTTTTTTTAATTTGTCATGGAAGTGCTGGGTTTGGAAAAATCCTTGGATTTTTCATGTTGGGATTTTTTAAAGGAGATATTAAATAGATTATTATTTTCATTTTTAACTTTGTCCTGATTATAAAAGATCTGGGCAGTTTTCTTTCATGATTTCTTGAAGTATGATATGCAAGTTCTTTTGTTCTTTTTTCTTTTCTCTGTCTAATGATTCTTAAATGTTACTTTTCATTCTGTTTTCCAGATCAGTTTTTTAAATTAATAAACTTATTTATTTTAAATAATAGTCTTTTATTTTTTAAATATATGCAGATAGTTTTTAATATTTACCTTTGCAAAACCTTATGTTCCAAATTTTTCTTCCTCCCTCACCCCAACCCCTCCCCTAGATAGTAAGTAATCCAATATATGTTAAATATGTACAGTTCTTCTTTATATATTTCCACATTTATCATGCTGCACAAGAAAAATCAGATCAAAAAGGAAAAAAAATCAGAAAGAAAAAAAAAGCAAGCAAACAACAGAAAAATCCACATAATTAATATCAATTGGAATGATAAGGAATTGAAAAGAATTTTATCTTTCTGAGAATGTGGAGGATTTCAAAAGGTCTAGTTAAATGGGCCAAGGGCTTTTCTAGCTAGATAAATGGGTATAGAGACTGAGTCTCAAAAGAGCCAAGATAGCCCCTAGGGGCTATAAGCTAAAGAGCTGTCAGACCTCCTATCCTTTGTGTGAAGACATATTACTGTAGAATGTCAGCAGATGGCAGCAGACAGCAATGGTAATTTAGTGAAGCTGCATCATAGCTAAAAAGCCAGAAGACAGCAGCAGAGATCAGCACCTTGGGCTCACAGTTATTGAGAAGACCCCATCCCTAGCTCAGAGTAGTGCAGGTTGAAATCACCAGATGACATCCTTGGCTCTGTAGTGTCTGAGCATGAATTGATTTGACCACTTGTGTTCCAGTTAGTCGAATGTAAGTTTCTTAAAAGCAAAGACTATTTTGGTTTTGATATCAATATCTAACCTATTATCTGAGATAGTTGTTGTTTAGTTGTTCAGTCACATCCAACTCTTTTTGACTCTATGGATCATTTTTGGGGCAAAGATACTAGAGCAGTTTGTCATTTTTTTCTCCAGTGTGTCCCCATTTTAATAAATAAGGAACTGAGACAATTGAGGGAAGTGATTGATCAATGGTCACATAGCTAATAAGTATTTGAATCCACATTTGAACTCAGATCTTCCTGACTTCAGTTCTGGTGCTCTATCTACTGATAGCTATCTCTGATTGATATATAATAAATGGTTAATAAAAGCTTGTAAAATTACATCAAATTGTGCTTTCTAGGTAATATTGCCAGTATTTCCCTCATATGCACATTTTGCTTTATGTATTGAAATGTGTATGAAAGGGAACGGAGATGTATTTTATGACAGAGACTTCATTGGTAGGATTACTTTATACTGTAATTTTAGGAGTGCAGATCCAGAGGATCCCATAGGAACCCATTTGAACTTAGAGTAGTAGTTGACCCTCTGAAGTCTCAGTCTGCTAATGCAAATATACAGTTGTGGTACAGTCCCTGAGAGAATGTTATATTAGCTCCATGTATACAGCAATCTTTCTTTTCCTCAGTATGATATTCTTCCAACTACCGACCTCCTGAGAAAGTATCAGGATTCTTCTATTGTCACTATCACCACTATGGTGCAAGCTCTCACCACCTCACACTTGGATTATTGTAATAAACTCTTAGTTGGTTTCGCTGCCTTAAGTCTCCCTACTCCACCCCATCTTACACTTCAATGTTAAAATGGTCTTCTTAAGGCAGTATGATCATGTCACTCCTCATTCAATCAATTGCAATGGCTGGCTCTTACCTCTTAGAGATTTTCTCCTACCTTTCCAGTCTTTTAATATTTTGCTTCTTACATATTTTACAATCCAGTGACACTGACTTTCCTGCTTTTCCTTTCTCAGTACACTCTATCTCTGGACATTGTTCCTCTTCTCTTGGCTGTCTCCTGTACCTGGAATTCTCTCTTTTCTCATTTCTACCTCTCAGCTTCTCTGGCTTCCTTCAAGCCTAAATTAAAGTACCATCTTCTAATCTTCTTAATCTTAGAGCCTTCTCTTTGAAATAAACACCAATTTATTATATATATATATATATATATATATATATATATATATATACATCTCTCTCTCTGTATATATATAAATTGTTGCCATTTGAGAGTTAGCTGAGAGCAGTGACTGATTTTGGTTTTGCTTTATTTTGTTTTATCTTTCTTTGTCTCCCCAATGCTTAACATAGCATTTGGCACATAATTTTTTCAGATACTTTTAACTCCCTTGAAAAGGGAAACTGGGTGTGTGTTGTTGGTGATGGTGATGATATTAGTGTGTTTAAATGAACAACTCATTATTCTTGAGCACTTAGAAGGTGGAGTTCCTCAAACTTCACTATTTCTTTTAGGAGAGGGGCACTTTGTACCTTGTATATATAGAACAGTCAATTGACCACAGCAAATCACAAACAAGTCCCTACAAAATTCTCCATTATTACTGTTAGTTTGCATTTTTAGTTTTGCATTTACAAACTTTATTCTTTTTAACTCCTTTTAACATTTATTCCCTTTTGTCAATCCATTACAATTTGAGCCACACCTAGCTTCCTTTCACTTCAAGTTCATTAAAGTCTTTCCTTATCTAATCAATTGGCTTACTCCCTTTTCCTTATCTACAGAGCCTTATTGGTTATTCTCCTAGAGTTCTCCTCATCCTTTCTTAAATTTCCTTAATCTATGATTTTATGACCAAGTCATTTTTTCCTTCAGCAAGACTTATCCTTCAGTTTTTCATCAGATTTTCTGAAATTCTCCAGATAACTTTTCCTTAGATTTGGTCTTTGGCTTTCTTCACAAGCTCAAAGCCTTCAAAATCACCTGTGAAATTTCCTTCTTCTTTCAGTCTTCTTTTATAATCCATTCTGCCATGTAAACATCTTTTGTATCTCTTTTTCCATTTGATTAATTATACTTTTCAAAGTGTGTTTTCTTCTGTGATTTTTTTTTTTTTTTTTGCATTTGGCCAGTTGTGTGTTTTAAGGAATTGTTTTCTTCGATCTTTTTTTTTGTTAACTCTCTACCTCTCCTTTCTTTCCCCAATTTCTCTTCTACCTCTCTTATTTGCCTTTCAAAATATTTTCTGAACACTTCTAAAAAGCCTCTTTGGGCTTGAGACCACTTTATATCACTCTTTGAGATTTTCTCTGTAGACCTTGAGTTGGTATTTTGGTCTTCCCTGTTATCATAGTAGCTTTTTATAGTTGAGATTCTTTTCTGCTTCTTGCTCATTTTTTTTCCTTTTCTCCTATTTTGTGACTTTAATGATCAAACTCTGCTCCTGGGTTACAACCTTCTTGAGTAGGTCTGAGCCTTGGATTTGAGCACAGAGGTCCCTTGTGTTTGGTGTCTTGCTCATAGCAAGACTACCTACCTACTCTCTCCATGCAACAACCTGGTTTCCCAGGCTGACAATTTGCCTTCTTGGCCAGGACTGGAAGCTGCCCCACTGGTTTGCTTAGCTACTGAGCCAGGACAGGGGTCTCAATTGCTGATGTGCTGTGATTAAGATCCTCCTACTAGCTTTCCCTGATACCATCTGAGTTAGACTGAGCACCCCTTTCCATCCCAGCGAGAATGACTTTTCTTGAAGTCCTTCAAATCTCTCTTGAGCTTCATTCTATCAAACTCTATTTGGAGGCTTGGTTTCATGTTATTTTCAAGGGAAACTGGGAAAGCTCAAGCAGCTTCCTGGTTTCACTCTGCCATCTTGGCTCTCCCGTGGAACTCCCATGTAAACTCCTTTTAAAGGTAGATATAGAGAACCCTGTTCATTTGGGGACAGTCAATTTTATGGCAGAATGTTCCTGGAGGAAGTTTTGAAAGGCCCTTCAGAATATATCTTATAAGCTACAAGAGATTTCCTTGACAAGATTAATTTTTTTGTTTGTTTATAAAAGTAACATAGATGAGGCTTTTGTTTTATCATTAATATCTCTGTGACAAGGTATGAACTCTTGACTCGTGTATCTCTAGCTTACTTCAAGGTGAAGTTAATAAATTCTTATCATCCAATTAATACTTACTATGCTGAAGTTACTGAGTAATAGTCTTGCACTATAAAACTGGAGGAAATAAAGGAATAAGCTTCTATATAGCACATACTGTATGCTTTAGAAATATCTCATTTAATCTTCACAACAGCCTGGCAAGGTAAGTGCTGTTATTATCCCCACTTTACATTTGGGAAAATTGAGATAAACAAGTTATCCAGGATCACACAATAAATGTCTGAGGTAAGATTTGAACTCAGGTCTTCCTTATTCTAGACCTTGCTCTTTTTTTCCCCTACTTTAAAATTTTAGAGGCAGCTAGATGGCACAGTGAATAGAGTACCAGCCCTGAAGTCATGAGAACCTGAGTTCAAAGACTTTAAAAATCAAATGAAATACATTAAAGAAAAAGTAAAAAAATTTTTTTAAAAATCCAAGAAAAGCAAGAAAATTATGAAACAACAATTAACCAACTAGCAAAGGAAATCCTGAGTTTTAAAGAAAAATGACTCTTTGATAATTAGAATTGGGCAAGGAGAAGCCAGAAAAGTTATAAGACCAAGAAATAATAAAACAAAATATAAAAAATTAAGGAATAGAAGAAAATATGACATCTCATAAGAAAAACAACAGATCTGGAAAACATTAAGAAGAGAAAATATAAAAATAATTGAACTACCTGAAAGCTATAATCAAAAAAGGAACCTCAATATAATAATACGAGAAATAAAGAAATTTGCCCTGAAGCCTGAATTAGAACAAGAGGGAAAACTAGAAATAGAGAAAATCCATTGATCACTACCTGAAAGAAATCTTACAAAGAATACATATAAGAACATGATTGCTAAATTTTGAAACCCCTAGATCAAAAAATTTTTTACAAGCAACAACAACAAAAAAAATTCAAATGTGTTGGAACTATAATTAGAGTCACACAAGACTTGTCACCCACTACAATAAAAGATAACAGGGTCTGGTCCTGGAACCATATATCAACAATCAAAAGAATTGGAATTTTGACCAAAATGTTATATCCAGCACATTTAAGTAGTGTTGATTTTTTTTTTAAATTGACTTTCAGTGAACTATAAGAGTTTTAGGATTTTGGAACTCAATAGAAAATTTACAATATAAGAGCTAACATTAAAGACTGATTTCAAGGAACTTAATATGGACAAACTGTTTATGTTTTATACATGGAAATGTAAACCACATTGCTAAGACTGTCACTAGTAATTGGGTAGTCCAAAAGAAAGAATGAGGTAGAGCTAAATTATGTGATTCTAAAAAGCAAAACTGTGTAGGAAAGATAAAAATGGTAATTATGCTATTATACAAATAATACTCAAAGAGAACAAAAAGACCAAGCTAGTGAATCATTGTCATCCTGTAACAGCCTGAAAACTCTGAAGGTTTCCAAAGAATCCTAGTTTGATCAAGCTTCAGTATTATTCCTTTGCTTTTGTTACATTTTAAAAGGGACATCTGGGGAAAAATATTTTTTTCCAAAAATAAAGTTCACAAGATTTCTTTTTTTTTTCTTTTTTCTTTTTCTTTTTCTTTTTCTTTTTCTTTTTCTTTTCTTTCTTTCTTTCTATTTTTTTTTTTTTTTTTTGCTGAGACAATTGGGGTTAAGTGACTTGCCCAGGGTCACACAGCTGTGAAGTGTTAAGTGTCTGAGATCAAATTTGAACTAGAGTCCTCCTCCTAACTTCAGGGCTGGTGCTCTATCCATTGCAGCATCTAGAGGCCCCAAGTTCACAAGATTTCACTGATTTTTAAAATTTCTTTTTTTTTTCTTTTAAAACATCATTAAATTCAAGTTTCCTTCTTTGGGGGATGGGGACTACAAATATGAAATCTTGTATATAGTGTTAGACACAGTGGCTATATTATTTGGCTTTGCTTAAAAGTTTTTATTTGTTGCAAGGTAAGGTTTAATGGAGAGAGTACTTTTTAGAGGAGGAAATTACTATGGCTTAAAACATAAAGCAACAATATAACTTGTAAAGAATTTAAAAAGAATGAAAATTTGAGATAGGAGATTGAGTGAAAATATGGTTTAGTTTTAATTCTTAAAATAAACTTCCTTAGTTTAAAGATTAGAAATTAATTCTTCAAAAGTTAATAACAAATTTAATTCCTGTTTTAAAATGTATGATTTTATGACTAATATGTAAATGTTTTACATGACTTTATAGGTATAGTCAATATCATATTGCTTACTTTCTTTTTTTTTTTTTTTTAATTTAATAGCCTTTTATTTACAGGATATATACATGGGTAACTTTACAGCATTAACAATTGCCAAACCTCTTGTTCCAATTTTTCACCTCTTACCCCCCCACCCCCTCCCCTAGATGGCAGGATGACCAGTAGATGTTAAATATATTAAAATATAAATTAGATACACAATAAGTATACATGACCAAAACGTTATTTTGCTGTACAAAAAGAATCAGACTCTGAAATATTGTACAATTAGCTTGTGAAGGAAATCAAAAATGCAGGTGTGCATAGATATAGGGATTGGGAATTCAATGTAATGGTTTTTAGTCATCTCCCAGAGTTCTTTTTCTGGGCATAGCTAGTTCAGTTCATTACTGCTCCATTAGAAATGATTTGGTTGATCTCGTTGCTGAGGATGGCCTGATCCATCAGAACTGGTCATCATCTAGTATTGTTGTTGAAGTATATAATGATCTCCTGGTCCTGCTCATTTCACTCAGCATCAGTTCGTGTAAGTCTCTCCAGGCCTTTCTGAAATCATCCTGTTGGTCATTTCTTACAGAACAGTAATATTCCATAATTTTCATATACCACAATTTATTCAGCCATTCTCCAACTGATGGACATCCATCCAGTTTCTGGCCACTACAAAAAGGGCTGCCACAAACATTCGTGCACATACAGGTCCCTTTCCCTTCTTTATAATCTCTTTGGGATATAATCCCAGTAGTAACACTGCTGGATCAAAGGGTATGCACAGTTTGATAACTTTTTGAGCATAGTTCCAAACTACTCTCCAAAATGGTTGGATTCGTTCACAACTCCACCAACAATGAATCAATGTCCCAGTTTTCCCACATCCCCTCCAACAATCATCATTATTTTTTCCTGTCATCTTAGCCATATTGCTTACTTTCTTAAGGGGCAGAGGAGATTAAAGGGAAGGAGAGAATTTACCACTCAAAGTTTTAAAAAGATGAATGTTAAAGAAAAAAATGTTAGATGTGATTGGGATTGATGAAACAAGTAATAGTGTTTTTAAAAAATTTGTAATTTGTGATTTAAAAATTTACAATTTACAATTTTTATTTATTTAATTTATTTTCATTTATTTATTTGTTTAATTTTATTTAAATTTAAAATTTAAAAAATTAAAAATTTATGATTTTAGTAAGTACCCATAATGGAAAAACAATTTTTGTCTTTCAACTTTCATAGTACTCTGTTAAACAACTAAAAATACTTTATAGAATAATGCTTTGTTTAGTAAATACATGTCTGTACATATTCATTTATCATCTTTTGTAAAGACTAGTGAAAAGAAATTTATTAGATGTCTGAAGAAATATGTGATTATATAATATTAGTACTGATTTCAGAAATCATGCATGGCAGGGATTAACTTAATTCTAAAAGGAGTAAAAAAATTTTTTTTAAAGGTTTATGTTCCAATCTTTGTTTTCTTTTCTCATGTTAGATGACTTTACCTCTACTCAGTTTTTAGAAGCCATCAAATCAGTTTATCCAGAGGCCGCATTTGAGCTAACAAATGACAAGGAACAGAGAGATTTATTGCTGGCTTTCTGATTATTCCTTTTTAACTCTTTAATGTTTGCATTTCTGGTTCCTCTTCTTTTTTTTTTTCTCTCCACCCCCTCCCCCAACCCCTGTTCTTTTTTTTTCCTCCGCTTGACCTGTTTCCTTTTTTTAATTGGTCTCATGATTTTATCACTTTTTATTTGTCATTCTTTTCCCATCATACATTTTGTTCCATACTTCTCTTACTTAAAATAATTTAGAAGTGCCCTCATCCTTTATCTTTATCATTTATTGAAGCAAGATTATCTTTGCTTTGTAGCTACATATGTAGAATATTAATTATTCATGTTGGCATCTGTCCTAACACATCCAGGTCTTCTAAGCTCCTGACTCTGACATCTAATATATTAGCAATCCTTCCCAGTTTTATGTCATCTGAAAAATTGATAAGAATGATTCATAGTCAATTGAGATATTTGCTGCCTTTGCAGCAAACTTTTAACTTTCCTAATTTTCATTCTCTTCAATTTAATATTATTTGTTAAGTATAAGCTGTGAGCAAGTTTTAGTGCTAGGTGCCAAATCTATAAAGAAAAAAAAAAATTTAACCATTGCTTCAGGAAACTTACATTCATCCTGGAGAAGTGGAGAACTGATATTTAAGGATACACTCTTGTTGATAAGCCAGTGATATCTATCTGGCCTCTGATTATGTCCAGCTATCTTTCCAGTTCTCATAAGATACATAGGCAGTCCTTAATCAGTCAACAAACATTAATTAGCATCTGCTAGAGGCAGCAAGGAGATACAAATGGGAATCTGAAGTCAGGAAGACCTGATCTCATCTCTGGCCTCAGATAATTAGTAACTGTGTAATCTTGGCAAGTCACTTAACCTCTTTGCTTCATTTTTCTCATCTGCATAAGAAGTTAGTATTATAAACAACTATTTCCCAGGATTGTGGTAGAGACAAAGTAAGATAATATTAGTAAAAGTGTTTTGTGAGTCTTAAATCATTATAACAGCTAATAACATTAGCTATTATGATGTGCCAGTCATTTTCTGTGTTCTAATTCTCCTTTACCCAAGGACAATAGAGAATAGACATAACAGGGACAAAAGAATGCAACATAGGTAAGTGGTTGTAATTGTCTATTGTTCTTAAAAAGGACCAACATGACATTACTACATTGGAGTCAAGATACAGTACATCCAACTGTTGCTAATTAGACCAGTGTAAGTTCAGAAGGCACAAATATTCCATATGTCCATTTGGAATGGGTATGTCTCTAAATTTGCACATTTCACATTTCACATTTTTTTTTGAGTTACTGTAAATATGATTTCCTCAGAGCACAGAATCTTCTTTGATATGGATATCTAAGCTGCAGTTTTATACCATTGTCTTCCATATCTCACTATCAATTCCAAAGTTCTTCAGAGAGACTATGAAAGTGTCCTTGTATCACTTCTGACCTCTGAGTGCTTGCCTAATAAGCATTATGTAGCTTTGAAGCATTATGTGACTCTGAAGCCACATGCAATCAGGTGGGATAAGAATTGGTCTGCTCTGAGACCTATACTCTTTCTCTTTTTCTCTCAAACTGTCATGTGAGAGAGAGATCATTTATTGGTTAGTGCCTCAGTTCCAGCTTAGCAGTCAATTAGAAGGCTTTTCTTGAGTATCAGTAAACAGAATATTCAAAGAAGACTAATACTTGCCCATAAATAGAGAGCTGTGTCCCTCCATTCTGGGTTATCATACACTTTCTGTAGCAGGCCCATTAAACATTAAACAGGCTGTGTGCAGATACTTCCAGGAGTGGGCCAGCCCTCCCCCCATACACTACTAGATCATTTATTACAGTAAGGAAGTCATCATTTTGGAGTCTTAATCCATGGTGTAAAAATTAAATCCCATTTTTCAACACCATTTGTGTACTTCTGAACAAATATTCACTTTTTGCTTTCTTCAGATCCCAAATTTTAAAGAGAATGAGGTAAAGATTATCAATAGCACTATGAGATCCTTGAACTTTCAGAGTATTTACAGAATTATTAAGGTTATTATCATTCATTCCCATATGAATCAGTAATGATGAATAAGTTTGATTTTTGGACAGAATCTCTGACATCTGAGATATCAGCCTTCAGAAGAAAATACAAATTCTACTTGTCAGTGTCAAGTCCAGGTTCAAATCCTGCTTTAGGCTCATACTGTCTGCTATATGTAATCATGCATATATAGCACTTATACTCTGAGATTTCGTTTCCTTTTCTGTAAAATGGGGATAATAGCACCTCAAAGTATTGTTGTAAGGATCAAAAAAATCAATATGTGAAGTGCTTTGAAAACTTTAAAATGCTATATAAATATTAGCTGTTTTATTTTTATTATTATTATTATCATTGTATAGAGTGATTTTTGCCATCACATTTTCCCCAATGTTGGCAGTCATCACCTCACATCTCTTTCTAGTGCCTGGTGTATTATGGGCAACTAGGTGGTGTAGTGGATAGAGAGTACTGGGTCTGGAGTCAGGAAGACTTAGACCTAAGTTCAAATGTGATCATAAACATTTACTAGCTGTGGGCTGAGCAGATCACTTAACCCTATTTGCCTCAATTTTCTCTTCTGTAAAATGAGGAAAAAGAAATAGTAATATCATATTAGAATCTTTACCAAGAAAACCCCTTGTGGGGTCATAAAGAGTTGTATACAACTAAAATGAATGAACAATAAAAAGTACATCTAGCCTTCATACTTATAATTACAACTTTTGTTTTCTAGGTGAGAGGTGATGGAAATGGTGACCTCAGTTTATATACTCATGAGATTCTTCTTCAAGACTTCAAAGATCTATGAATAATATTGCCAAGATGGATATTCCTTCCACAAGACTATCATCTACATGATTTGATAATTGGTCTTTGAAGGTTGCATGTCTGAGAACTAGCCAACCTATTGATGAGCCCCTACGAATTATCTAGGCTGGGTTGAGGAAAAAAATATATTCCTGTCAACAAGCCCATTTCCAAATTCTCTCTAGCTCGATAGAACCTGTGAGAATTTCTATACTGCTAACATAGTTTTTGAGAAGCCAAGGTCATCATTAGGCCAACATGAAACATTGCAAGAGGACAAAAGTGGGAGAATATAGCACTTGGGGTTATATGATTTGAAGTTTGCTTAGTACTCATGCTGTTTTATGATCTGGTCATTAGTTAATGATATTAAATAATATGATATTAACTTAATGACAGGCTAACATGAAATATGCCTTAGGAATATTAGAAAGATTGGAATGTACAGTGTTAATTAAGTTGAGAGTAGGCTGTGTAAGAATCCAATCTTGCTATTGTAAAGGAAGTACACAGCTGTGATCCTCTTCCTAGTTTATTCTGTGTCACCCATTCTTCCTGACTATTTTGACAAAGGCATAAAATAAAGAGAACTATGAAAATTGCAGGTACTGACCTATATAAGGAAAACTTAGTCTTGTCTTGTGTAATATAGTTCATTATAACAGTGGCTGGGATCAAATAGGTAGAATGTCATCAGCTTAGATTCCCCCTGGTGGTTACATTTATTTGTGCCTTTAGTAGCCATTATCAGTAAAAAGATATTATTTATAGTAAATTAGATATTGTTTCTGCCTGGTATTTTTTAGTTCTAGCATTTTGTACTTAGCATAGGATTTTGTCTTAGAGATATAAAGCAAATATATGGAGATATGATAAAAACAATTTAAAAGAAATAAAAATAAGAATGAAAAACTCATATGATCTTGATGCAAATGAATAAAATACAGATAGTGTTAAGGATTTTGAATAATTTATTATTTTTGCCAGTTATACTGTTAATCATAGATTTGATATTTAGATGGATCTGTGATGCCACCATTGCAAACTATCTATTTTTGTTAGACTTTGTGATTCTTGCTCATATCCTCCCATCAATCTTCTATAGTAGTTCTATGCAATATTCAGGAGGCTTTCCTTTATATCCTCTTTTATTCCTTCTTTGAGAAGCATAACCCAGTCACTTAAAAGGAAGGCAGACATTTGGGAGATCCAGGGACTTGCTTCTGGAAGAAGGAACAGCCTTTTCCACACTGCCTACGTAACCAGAAATGTTTGTCTTTAAAACTACCAATCTGGGACAGCCTTTCTCAGTCCCTGTCTTTCTTCCCTCCATCCCTATTTGCATGTAGGGTTGAAGATCTTATTTACTTGTAGCATGGATGCTACAATGGATAAGAGTAATGGCCACCTTCTCCTTAGGCTCTGTGGTCCCAAGAAATGGACTTGGTGTAGAGTATTGGTATGTTATGATTGTCCTTTATAGTCCTAGGTGCAGGGAGCAGAGTCACTGGATCCAGGAATTTGAGCCATGGTGACCTTGGATTCTTAGCCAAATGCTGTTGTCAACCTAGTAGAGAAATCTTGAGAAGATTGGGTGCCCCTTATAGATTGTTGGAAATATAGGATTTTTGGAGCTGGCTTAAACTGTGAACTTGGTCCTCAAAAGTCCACCTCTAGAGGGAATTAACAGGAGATTATGACCCTAAGCTTTTTTGGGAAGTGTTTGTGTGTTTGTTTTTATTATACTGTTAAAGTAAATATTCTTTTGTAAAGGTGAATCTCACTGTTGAGTAGTTAAATGGTACTGGAGTATTGGAAACCCCTAAAACTGAGGGAGCATAACTAATGGAATTTGAGCCAAAGGTAGGTACCTTTAAGTCCCTTAGTCTAGAGTCAGGAAGACTCATCTCCCTGAGTTCAAATCTGGCCACAGACTTACTAGCTGGGTGATTCTGGGCAAATCACTTAACTCTGTTTACTTCAGTTTCCCCATCTGTAAAATGAGCTGGAGAAAGAAATGGTTAAACCATTTTAGTATTTGCCAAGACAACCCTTCCTGGGGTCATGAAGCATAGGAGAGGTAAAATGTAACTAACACACCTGGTTTTCAGGATGTGAGGACCAAAGTAAGCACTGTTACACTTTCTTTCTCCAGACCAGCAATTTCTGAGGGTGCTGAGGATGAGGAACACTCTCTATTAAGACAGACTGGCATCTGCTCTTTTACTAGAGGGTTTTCTGGGGGCAGTGAGAAGTTAAATAATTTGCTCAGGAAAACATCTAGCTTTGGGACTTGAACCTCATTTATTTTTATTCCAAAGTCAGCTCTTTGCCTCAGTATTTTCATATTTCATAGAAACCTGCTTAGCACTTAGGTTATCTTTTTTTTTAATTTCTCACACTAAAAATGGAAAAAAAGGCTATAAACTGAAAACTATGTCAATGAACTTTACTTCAATCCTTAGAAAAAAAAATCTAGAATAGATTATTAAATAGATTGTTAAAGAGATGATTCCTGAAGACTAAGCTACCCCCTTGGACTCTATTGACTCCTAAGTGTCAGGAAGTATGAGGAATTGAATATTTTTTTATCATCATCTCAGGGCAGACAGTGGTGCAATGAGGGCAGGAAGCTGCTTCATTTCCTAACAAGGGCACCAGCCTCATGCTCATGTTGAAGCTGCTTTTATGTATAGATAGAAAATAAGAGAATTGTAACCTCTGAATTGAAATTGTTAACTTGATCCACCATTATGCGGTTATGGAGCTAACTGTCTGACAAAAGGAGAGAGACAAATTGTAACTAGTCTCCTAACTATCTCTCAGTGGCAGAGCAGCTGGTTTGGTGAAGAGCCAGCATAGTATCCAAGTGACTTACCTGCCTTAGCCTAGCATTGGATTTGCTTATCTACCTGAGATATTGGACTCTAGAAGGGACAAGATCAGCTGAGCCACTGGAGATGCTTTCGAAGAGCCAGTTCACCTGAAGAGCAGAGCTACCCATCCCTCACCAATCATATCTTACAGAAAAAATCCTAAGGACCCTCTAAGAACACAAAGGACATTGAAGCCATGCGGTTCTAGAGCTATAAATTACCTTGGTCATATCTGTTCCCTATGTGTGTGCCCTCTTGTACTTTGTGACTCTTTCCTTTGACTCTAGATTCTGAAGCTATTTGTGGGACAGTAGGCCTCTGTTGCTGGAAAAAAACAAAACAAAACATAACTATTATTCTTGTTAAGCCATTTCAGTAAATGCTTTTGCTAAGCAAATGGTTCTATTCATTGGGAGCTGTTGATCTAATGTTAAAAGGATAGACCTCCATAAATATCACCACTAAACCATGGAAATGGTAGAAGCTCTCTTTCTGGGGACCCAATCTGCCAACACTAGTATAAATTGGGTGGGTGAGTGAGCCCTGAAGGAGTATTATAGAAGATACTTCAGCAGTCATCTAATCCAACCTATATGTCATTTATTGTAACTGTTTTAATTTATCCCCAATGGTTATAAAACTTATAGCACTTCTAATACTCCTAAACTTTGTGGTACTGCATAAAAGTAAACTTTTCCCAGAACTGCACTGTTTAGATCACTCACCATACTAAGGCTTGGGCAATGTTCTCAATTTTTACTGCCATTCCATGATGTAACTTTAACCTTTAAGTGTCTCTTTGGTTGCAGAGGTCAGGTTGTGATCTTCTTTCTTCAAGAGAATGCTTTTAAGGAAATCCTCTTCTGTTTCCTAAAGGGTTTCATACCTAAAATCTTGTACTTGGGACTACTCTCAAAGCAATCCTCATGTTTAGGGTTGCCTATAACATTTCTTTAGACTGGATAGAAGGCTAGATTTCAGTGTTATATTAACTATAAAATCTTGCTTCTTTTGTTAAAAAGTTGTATTAAAAAATGGTTGAACTTTGGGTTATCCCCCAAAACAACCCCAAAGATTAGTGCTTCCCAGAAAATCTTGCTCCTCCAATTAGAAAACTAGACTCTGGAATCACACTGTTAAAGAAACAATTTGGAATATTATCCATGAATCATCTTGGACTGAATGGGCCAGCAAATTTCTGTTTCTGCCACATGCTTCTGTCAGTTTAGAAAGTACACTAATTTGTGATCAGAAGATATGGATTTGAATCCTACTTCTGGTTCTTTCTCCCCATATGATCTCTCTGAGCCTCAGGTTTTTCATCTTTAAAAAATGAAAGTTTGGATTAGACCAACAGTTAGACTATGATTTGGGATCCCATGTGAGGGTATAATCCTATATGTGGAGGTTATAAAATTATGATTATGAGTAAATGTTTAATTTGCATAGCTAGGTTGCATAAAAATTTCTCTGGTGAAAAGGGATCACGAGTGAAAAAAATTGAAGAAGGATGAAATCCTTCTAAAGATCATCCTAACTTTCAATCTCTGATCCTATATTATGATTCTTGGCTACTGCCATTCTTTGGGTTGAAAGAGTCTACTCTCAGGAGCCCTCTTCTTAGATCACATCATAGGTAAACAGATCACCTCTGAGCCTCTACTGCAAGTTGGATTAACTATTCCTGGAGGTTAGGGGAGAGGGAAGAAGGTTTTTTTCCCTCTATCCACTATCTACCCCATATACTTGTGATTCTCTGGGCACTGCAGAAGTAAAATAAAAGGTAAAGAAGACAAAAAGGGCTAAAAACAACTTATTATTCTCTTTTATAGTTGGACATAGAGAAGTGTTTTTCATATTAGACTCTGTTCTCCAGAATGCTAGCCACCTAATATTTTTGGGGGCAGTCTTAGTCCCTAAAACTCAAAACTTGTTTTGTCAACATGGCAACAATTGATATGTCGATTCTTTTAGGGAAGAGGTATGCTCAAATATACATAGGCACCTTGACAGAAAGAGTAGAGGAGGAATATGCTGGGTCATATGACCACTATTGACTTGACCACCATCTCCCCTGATTGTCTAATGAAAACATATAGGACCCAGGACCCAAAAGCCTTTGTAATAGCAATGCTTCTAGACCAGTGCCTATAGCCATCATCCAGGGAAGCAGGAGATGCATACCATCTCTTATGCAGTGTTAGCCACATTTATTAAGTAACAAGAAAAGAAAGTTCTTATCACCAAAGTCTTTGGTATTATTAAATGGTTCCACATCACAATAAAGTAGAAATGATATTAAAGAATCATTACCATTTTGTCCCTACTCAATAAATGCCAGTGGCTTCCTCTAGCCTCCAGGAACAAATACAAAATGCTCAGTTTGGAATTCAAAGCCCTTCATAACTTAGCTTCCTTCTACCTTTCCAGTCTTCTTCTACCTTACTCCCTAAGATGTAACCTTTGATACAGTAACACTGGCTTCTGGCTATTCCACTAATAAGATACTCCATCTCCATCTCTTGCTCTCCCTTACGCTTGGAGTGCTCTCCTTTTCCCACTCTCACTATTGATCTCTCTGGCTTCCTTTAAATCTCGAGTAAAATCCTTCCTACTGGAAGTCTTCCTCAACCACTCTTAACTCTAATGCCTTTCCCTGTGTTAATTATTTCCTATTTATTTTATATGTAGCTTACTTTGTACAAATATTTGCATACTGCTTCCCCCTCCACACACTAGATGGTGTCCTCTTTGAAGGCAGAAACTTTTTTTTTTTTTTTTTGCCTCTTTTTGTATCTCTATCATTTAGTATAGTGGCTGGCATAAAGTAATTGCTTAATAAATTTTTATTGAATTGAAATGAATTTGCTTTGCTGTTGCACTCTAAGGACTACAGAATCTATTAGATTTGCAACTGAAACCTTCTACATCTGTTGTCTCTTCCATTAGAATATGAGCTCCTTTAAGAGAGAGAATATCATATTTTTCTAATTGTATTCTCAGAGCTTAGGAGAGTGCTTGACACATAGTAAGTACTATCTTCTAACACAAGTCCCCAGGGAGCCAGTAGACTCAGTTTCTTAGCAAAAGCATTACTCAAATGGCACAGCAAAAACAGGAGTTACAAGGCTTTCTCCCCAGTCAAAAATACTTAATTTATTGATTCATTTATACTCCATAGGAGAGATTTATTTAAGCAAATTGACCAAAGGGAACTCGGTTGATTAATTACCTTTGCTTCGGTGACACTGATGAAATTATAAATGGTATGCTTATTTGTTGGAATCTTTACAAAGTGTTAAGTCATTAGAAGTTGATAGAGACAATAATTATCTAATTTAGCATGGTTCAGTATGATTGATCTGTTATGGGCTAGAACTTGAAACAAGGTACTAAGTACAACTGATAGAAACAATGCTTGTGTTCACACCTTTAGAGAGCTCATATAAGCAAGAAATATTTAAGTACTCATTGGAGTTCACACGTTTGGGAGATTTCAGGGTGTAGCATGAGATATCTGAATTCACACCTCTCTTAATCCCTCCCTCAGAGGGGCAAAGTCAACCTTTGGGAGATCATATATATATATATACAGAGAGAGGCTCTTAGCTTTGGGGAGTTACTTTGAACATTGCAAGGCCTCGGAGAGGAGCACTCTGGGAGGAAGCCCACAAGCCCTCTCTCCAAGTCAAGAGAGATTCATTGCATCTTCCACCTTGGTGCTGGCTGGAGGCTGAAGAAAGCAGAGGCAGAAGCAAAGGACAAAGTTGCAAGAGCTCTTGGAACCAAGCAGAAAGATAGGCCTCTAAGAAAACTAACCGGGCTATATTGGAGACAATAAAAGATCTGAACTTTTAGCACCTGGCTGCATTTGGGGTAATTATTGATCTGAACTGAAACTAAGGCTGCCTTCAGAAAACCTCCCCAAGAAACCTTCTCTCAGAGAGAATCATTATATTATATTATAAAGAAGAAAAACACAACAACCAATCTAGTAGCCTAGAGATTTGGGGACAAAGTTGACTTAGTGCCAGAAGACATCACTTAAAATTAAAAATGATTCACAAAATATCTAGGAGCTGTGCTTCAAAGTCTAAACAGAAACATCTCACTTTATCACCTGTGGGCAAATCATTACAATCACCATTAGAAGAAATATCTCCATTTAAAGCAAATTTTAATTAAAAGTTGCTTTTCAATGCATTGTAATCTGCCAACAATCCATTTTATAGAAAATGATATTATTTTCTCTGATTCTATATAACCATCTGGTCACTTGGCAACCATATCCCCAATTGTAATCCTGATTGCTTTTCTGTTGGTTGATGATATCAGAGTCCTGAATTTCTAAAGACTCTCTAGATGTAACCTCAGCTGCTATCATGCCCCATCTATCTTTTGATTGATACCTTGGAGCTGGGCCCTGCCTCTCATTTCTCTGGGTCAATCTACATTCAGAGGCCCAGTGAAAGCCTTGGTTACATTTTGGACATGGGGTTTTGGGTCTTATTCTCTCACCCTGTCTTCTCATTCTATCTCCATATCTACAATGAGCTCTCAAATGTCCAACTTTTCCACACTGAAAACATCGACGAATTTCTCTAGAAGTCCCTTGCCAAGAGGGACCCTGTCTTTCCATGTTCATCACAGTTTGGGTATAATAAGCATTTGTGGCCATGTGGCACAGCATCTTATGATCTCCTCTAAAGGAGCAGCTTTGTTTAGTCCCCATATAATTCTTTTGCAAACCTCATTGGCATTTTCCTTAGCTAGATGTCTGGTCATTATTTCTGTTGCTGCATTATCTCCAATGGTTCTTATTACAGCTGTTTGCAAACATCCCACAAAATCTGCAAAAGGTTCATTGGTACCTTGCTCTATTTTTGTGAAAGCTTTACTTCCATCTTTCTGTCCATGGAGAGAATTCTAAGCTTTTATTGCAACCTCAGAAATTTGCTCATACACTGTTATGGGATAATAAATCTGTTCTGAATTCTCTCCATACTGACCTTCACCAGCTAGTTGGTCAAAAGTGATTTGTCCAATAGCTCCTGTTTGCTTATTGCATTGGGCTTGAATCCTACATAATTCATGAAACTCCGAAAGCCACAATAAATTTTGTCCAAGTTCTAAGCATGTCCTTGCTATGGATTTCCCATCATTCAGGGTTAAGATTTTATAAGGCAAATTATCTAGTAACATCTTCACATAAGATGATGTAGCCCCATAAAGAGTGCAACCCTGTTTCAAATCTTTAATTTTTTCCAAATTAAAAGGAGTGTATTTTCTCTCTTTTTGACCTGGAGTCAAGCTTTTCAATCACAGGATATGCATTTATAAAATCAGATATATTTTCTCCTTCATTTTTTGCTTTAATTAATGCTTCTTCTAATCTTGTCATATTCTGCTTCACAGGAGAAGCTGTGTTTCTGCCTCTCTCCCTCCCCCTTCTTCCTCTACCCATGAAGGGTTAATTGAGGGGGGAGGGTCATGAGATGTGGAATGATCTAATTCCTCCTGCGGTGAAGAATCACACTGAGAATTGTATTTAACTCCATTCTTATCTGAATTTTCCTGCTTATCACCTAGTTTAGTTGGCAGCTCTCCCTGCTGCACTTTCTTTTTCTTTATTCTAACACTTAAATAACTTCTTATAGCCAGTTGTATTAAATTGTATGTATTAATTATGTCTGTGGAAATTGAGTCAGGTCCATTTTTATTATAAAAAAAGATCCTCTCTTTCTAATTTCCACTGCATTGAGTTTGAATTAGATCTGTAGTATTCACCCAGTTTTTCTCCTATTAATTTCCACTCATCTAAATCCAATTCTTTTTCCATAGAGAACCAAGGACATATGTACTTAACAGTTTCTAAAAGTTCAGTGATCTGCTCCAAAATTATAATCAAACCTTGGCTTTCCATAACTTTGACAATGTTCTCTAAACATTTTCCTTGAACAGAAACAGGCTGTTTTCTAAATATCTGTCCCATCTTAGCTGAAATTCTACTTTAACTCTTTTAACAAAATTTCTTTGTTGTAGTCATCCAAATTTCTGGGTTGAGGAAACTTTTCCACTGGATCAGGATCAGAGGCTTTTCCACTGTGATCAGGATTTTGTCCCTGTTCGAGCACCAAAATGCGGTGTTTTTTCTTCTTTAAAATAATAATAATGGTTCTCTCTGGGAGAGAGGTTATTATTGGATTCCTGGCACATGAACTAATGGACAATGGATTCCTTTTGGACTATTTCTAGGACTTATGGACATGTATAATTCCTCATGTTGATTCATGTTATTTGTTACATTGCTACTAGCCTGTATTATATTGCTATATATTTTATGTAATTATGTGTAATGCCTCCCATATTGATGGATTTATGTACACCTTGTTTCATGTCTGTTTCAAGTGAGTCCCTTTAGAAACCCACTAATCTGATTTAATTTTCTATTTCCTTTGGTATTTTCATCTCCCTTCCTGAGATGTCAGGGAGGGCATGACCACCTTCTTTTTATGGTGTTTTCACTCCTTTTTTGAGCAGTCAGGGAAGGCATGATCACCTTTTTGGGGTTCTCACCTCCTTGAGAAGTCAGGGAGGTTATGACCACCTATGTTCTAAATCAAAAGAAAAGGGGAGAAAATTAGATAATTATTGTCTCTATCAACTCTAATGACTTCACACTTTATAAAGATTCCAACACTTATCAGATTTTCAGATGATAAAATACTGAAGCACAGCTAACCACATTGATAGGGTCCAAAATGATTTTCACAGGCTGCTACTATTGATGTGGTGCTGTTTTTAGGGGAGATCTAACAATAACCCTAAGATCATCTGGCCTTGGAAGTGATGTAGTTGGAAATGATATATTTCTTCCCATAGGTTATCCTGCCCCAGTTTACTCGATTAAAGTGGGATGGTATGGCTCCAAATATTGCTAGCAGTTAAGATAACAGCCTGTTGGTCAATGATAATAGTTTGAGACTAATAAGCAACAATAATGAGATACTTAAAGGATGTAGATGCAGAACAAAATTGGGTGTCTGCTACCTGACCTAGTGACTTTTCAAGCCTAAAAGCATATTTCTGGGAGATTCATTCCTTGAACTCTGCCCAGAGAATTATGGATATTACACTTGAGCACAAAGTCAGTACCAGACTCCTCCTCAACTATACCTATAAGCCATAAAATTAGCTTATCATGACATGAAGCACCTTTTTCTTTTTTTCCTATAAATTCTCCTTTTCCTATAAATGTATCTTCTTGCTCCTGGTTCTTTGCTAACTTCTTTTGAAACTTAGCTGGGCTTTAATTGGCATTACAATTTCAAAAAACTTTGCCCCTTGGCTTGCAGATTGGTCGAGGCTGCAAATTCTTTTGAGACACCTCCTGATACAGGTCTGGAATCCCAATTTTTGGGATTTCCCCCTTGAACTCCAATATTATGAATAGAACATAAATGATTAAATTTTATTTTGACAAAATTGTTTATTTTTAAATTTTTTAATTAAAACTTTATTTTTAAAACATATGCATAAATTTCAACATTCATCCTTGCAAAACATTGCTCCAAATTTTTTTCTACTTCCTTTTCTACCCTTCTCCCCTAGATGGCAAGTAATCCAACATATGTTAAATATGTGCAATTCTTCTATACTTATTTCCACAATTATGCTACAGAAGAAAAATTAGATCAAAAAGGAAAAAAATGAGAAAAAACCAAAATGCAAAGAAACAACAAAAAAAGTGAAATTATGTTGTGATTCACACTCAATCTTCACAGTCCTTTCTCTGGGTACTGATAGCTCTCTTCATCACAAGACAATTGGATATGGCCTGAATCACCTAGATGTTGAAGAGTCACTTTTATCAGAATTGATTGTCACATAATCTTCTTGTTGCCATATACAATGTTCTCTTGCTTCTACTCACTTCACTTAGCATCAGTTCATGTAAGTCTCTCCAGGCGTCTCTGAAATCATCCTGCTGATCATTTCTTAAAGAACAATAATATTCCATAACATTCATATATCATAACTTATTTAGCCATTCTCCAACTGATGGGCATCCACTCAGTTTCCAGTTCTTTGCCATTACAGAAAAAGGACTACTCCATTTTTGCACATGTGGGTCCTTTCACCTTTTTAATGATCTCTTTGGGATACAGATCCAGTAGACACTGGATCAAAAGGTATGCTTAATTTGATAGTCCTTGTGACAAACTTTCTTCCATATTGCTCTCCAGAATGGTTGGATCAGCTCACAACTCCACTAACAATATATGTGTCCCAGTTTTCCCACATCTCCAACATTCATCATTATCTTCTCCTGTCATCTTAGCCAATCTGGGAGATGTGTAATGGTACCTCAGAGTTGTGTAAATTTGCCTTTCTCTAACCAATAGTAATTTAGAGCATTTTTTCATATGATTAGAAATGGTTTTAATTTCTTCATTTGAAAATTGTTCATATCCTTTGACTATTGAGATGATTAAATTTAATAGAGATAAATGTAAAACATTACATAAACAAACTATATGATTTGAAAAATTCCTTTTATAGGATAAGACAGACATGCCTAGGCAAGTTTGTATGAAAAAGGTCTAGAGATTTAGTGAACTGTGAGCTTGATATAAGAATCAATATTGGGACAAGATAACCAAAAATTCTGTATGAGTTGAGAACCATAGTGTTCTAAATGGGAGCGGAAACAATATTACTCTCATTTATTCTGGTTGTATCATATGTGGATTAATGTATTCAATTTTGGCTGCCACATTTTAGGAAGAACATCAACAAACTGTTACAAGTTAGATAGGAGGGCAAGGCAACTTGCCATATAGAGATTGGTTAAAGGAATTGAGGCTATTGAACCAACAAGACAAGACTAGGGGATGAGGTAACATGGACATCATCACCATGAATTTAATTTTGTATAACGCGGAAGGGATATTAGGCTTCTTACCCTTGGACTTAGAAAGCAGCACTAAGAGCAATTGCAAATGGGCAGATTTAGTTTTGATGTGAGGAAAATCTTCCAAACAATCAGGGCTGTTCAAAGTGGAGTGGGTTGCCTTGGGAGAGCGTGGATTCTCCATACTGTTAGTCTTCAAGCGGAGGCGTCTGAAAGGCAGCTCATGGCCTGACCTCCACCCTTGGGATGGCTAAGTACCATTATCCCGACCTTACAGCCGAAGCAGATGAAACTGAAAAAAATGGCTTGCCTAGGCAAGCTAATAAATATCCACGGCAGAACTTGAACTCGTACCTTTTTGATTACTATGTTCATACCTGCAACCTGAAACTGATCAGTGGCAACAAGCGCTTCAGTGAAACTGACGGGTATACAATGAAATATATTAGGAATAAAAGCCCCAGGTCCCACCGGCTTCTGAAGGAGCAGATGGATGGCCCAAAGGATAGAGCACAGGCCCTGATACTTAACACCTCCTCGCTGTGGGACCCTGGTAGGCCCTGCCCCCAGGAAGCCCCCAGTCTTTAAAGAGGCGGAGGATTCGGTTCTAAGGGACGGTCCTGGGTTAGGGCTGCGAGTGCGGAGCAGCTCGCCGTAACTAGCCCCTCGCACGGTCCGTCGCACGGGTTTTGGGGGTTTACTTTGTGACTGCTCTAGGCCAGAGCTTTCACTGGTGACTGCCGCTCCCCCGTCATACACCCGAAAGCGGACTGCGGATCACCCAGAGGGTTGGTGGGTTACTGGGCCACTGGTTCGGAAGCGAGGCTTGCAGGCGGCTTCTCGAGAAGGAGAGGGGGCTTAGGCCGCCTATAGAGACTCGCTGAGAGACCCATGCTCCTAACGGGCGGGTAGCTCCACAGGACGCGCTTCTGGCCTTTTATGACCAGGGATAAGGTCTCCGATTTGGCGGGCGCAGAAGAACGCGTCCACAACGGGGGGACTCGGTGAGAGAACCGCGCCGCCACTTCCCGTAGGGCCTCTAGAGCAGAGGGACCTTCCTCGATACGCCCTAGCCCTCTACCGGGACGAGAGGAGGGGGAGGAGACTGTGAAGGCCCCGAAGAGGGCGTGGCCTCGGGGCAACGTGGAGGCAAACTAGGAGTTGGAACCAGGTCGGGCGCAGGCGCGCTGTACGACGGAAGTCTTGCTCCTGCAGCTGCTGCGCTGCCGCGGTCGCCGAGTTACCCCGGAAGTCCTGCCCCTGCCCCCGCCCGCGGCAAACATGGCGGTGGACTCGGCGATGGAGCTGCTATTTTTAGACACTTTCAAGCACCCCAGCGCTGAGGTAATGAGGCCGGGCTCAGTTTGGCCCTTTCTCCTGGCCTCGGGGACCCTTGTAGGAGCGCATGAGGCGGGCTTGAGGCCCCCTGGCTGTTCCCTCCCTTTTCCGCTCGGTGGGGCTCTCGCCCTGTGGATGGAGCCCGGGGGCGGCCGCGGCCCTGGCCTTCGCTCCCTGCTTTGGGCAGAGAGTGGTTGGGGAGACGCCCCCTGCGCCCCCGGGAGGGGCATTTCTCCGTAGGGTAGAGAAGGACGCCTTCATGGCGTGGTCTTTTTTCCCCCTTCCCTTTTCCCTGATTCCATTCTTGCGGCCACTTCTAGGCCTGCCAGCGAAGGGGGAGGAAACCTGAGGAATGAATGACTGTGGTCCTGGGGTCTCCCGGGGCCGCGTCCTTGAGAAGTCAGGGAGAGCATCTTACGTGGTGGGGAGACGGGGACATTGCTTCTGATTTGTTGGAGCTGATAGTTTTGACTTGTTGGAGCTTTGTTTGATCGTTTAACTCCCTCCCACCTCCCTCCCCCCTACTCCATTTTTCCTACTGGTAGGAGGTGGGAAATCCAGGTACTAACATTGTATTGTGGGAATTGAGCAAATTCTATTCAGACCTCTTGTCAGTCTTGACACTCAACGCTTGAGCATCCTGTTTATGCTAAATTGTCGGAGAGGGAGACGATTTAGGAGATTTGGAAGAGAAAGGGTTTCGGAGGAACTCGATTGGGGAATCGCTCTTCACCTGGCCCCCTCTCTCTGCGGTTAGAAGTTGCTTTGGGGTACCCAGAACCATCACCATAAAATTAACTGATTCAGCAGTGCATAATATGCTAAATATTTTTGTATGGGTTAGCTAATTCTTAGAGCACTTTGCTAATTAGGTTAACTAGGACAGTGATCTTTTTTTTTTTTTTTTTTTTTTTGGGTGTTTACAGACAGCACCTGTAATATGATCTGGGCTTTGCCGAGGCATGCTATTGGTTACACTGGAGATCAGGCAGGGCAATTCAATTCAATAAATTTATATTAAGCATCTAGTATATGCAAGCTACTGCTCTTCTTTGACTTTGTAGGAATTGTGAAAGAAGTAATATAGATTCATTATTGCAATTGGGAAAAAAAAAAAGACTTCGTTGTATTGATCATTTTAGTAGTGTCATTTTGTAGGAAATAGAGTACTATTCAATGAACATTTATTGAATGCCTATTATGACAACTTTTTTTTTTTATATAATAGCCTTTTATTTACAGGTTATATGTATGAGTAACTTTACAGCATTAACAATTGCCAAACCTCTTGTTCCAATTTTTCCCCTCTTACCCCCCACCCCCTCCCCCAGATGGCAGGATGACCAGTAGATGTTAAGTACATTAAAATATAAATTAGATACACAATAAGTATACATGACCAAAACTTTTTTTGCTGTTCAAAAATAATCAGACTCTGAAATATTGTACAATAAGCTCGTGAAGGAAATCAAAAATGCAGGTGGGCATAAATATAGGGATTGGGAATTCAATGTAATAGTTTTTAGTTATCTTCCAGAGTTCTTTCTCTGGGCGTAGCTGGTTCAGTTCATTACTGCTCCACTGGAAATGATTTGGTTGATCTCGTTGCTGAGGATGGCCAGGTCCATCAGAACTGGTCATCATATAGTATTGTTGTTGAAGTATATAATGATCTCCTGGCCCTGCTCGTTTCACTCAGCATCAGTTCGTGTAAGTCTCTCCAGGCCTTTCTGAAATCTTCCTGTTGGTCATTTCTTACAGAACAGTAATATTCCATAATATTCATATACCACAATTTATTCAGCCATTCTCCAACTGATGGACATCCATTCAGTTTCCAGTTTCTAGCCACTACAAAAAGGGCTGCCACAAACATTCGTGCACATGCAGGTCCCTTTCCCTTCTTTATAATCTCTTTGGGATATAATCCCAAATATATCCCAGGATATAATCATCCTGTTGGTCATTTCTTACAGAACAGTAATATTATTATGACAACTTTTAAGGGCTGTGAATAATACCAAGATATAACATTTGGATATAGTATTCAAGGAATTGAGGAATTTGGGGGAAGATAAAAGAAAAAATCATAATGATTTGTCATAAATATAGCATGTCGGAGCTGGAAGAGACATTAAAATCATCTAGCTCGGTATATCCCAACTTGTAGTCCAAGGGGATTGGAGGAGGTACTGCAAGAGGATCCTAGTATATTTGCCAGATATTGTTAGTGACTTAGATAAAGAAATAAATCTGTATGTTCATCAAATTTGAAGATGACACAAGAATATAGAAGGATTTTGATATTGCTAGAACATTGGGCTGAATTGAATAAGATGAAGTTCAAAAGGGTAAATATAAAGATTTGCTTTGGGTATAAAAAAAATCAAGTTCTACTTAGATAATTTTTTGTTCTGAAACAATCTAAGGGTTTTAGTGGGCTTAAAACTTAATATGAGTCAGCAGTATGATGTAGCCACCAAAGAAACTAAAATGATCTTGGAATCCATTTAGTAATGCATAAGCTATCTTTCTGGAATCAGGAGTTGATAGTACTGTTGTGTTCTGTTCTTACTAAACTACTTTTGGAGTACTGCATGCATTCCATTTTGGGGACTTCAGTTTAAGAACATTGATAAGATGAAGTGTTAAAGAAGGGCTTCTGGGATTGTGAGGGGCCGTAAATGCATCTCCTTTGAGGATCGATTGAAGAAATTGGCAGTTTAGTCCAAAGAAAAGAAGGCTCAGGAGAAATTTTAATTGTGTTAAAGTATTTTGGAGGGAAGGATTAGATTTAATATTTTTGACGCTAGGAGATGGAGCAAGCAGCAATTGCATGAAGGTTAAAAAGAGGCAAATTTAGTCTTGATGTCAAGAAAAAATTCCTACCAAATAGCACTGTTCAAAAATTATAATGGGCTGCCTCCAAAAAGGTGGATTCTCTCTCCTTGGAGCTCTTCAAGCAGTGATTGGATGACTTTTTGGATATGTTATAGTGAGATTACTTTTGTATAAGTCTGTGATTGTGATTTTGCTATTTAGTGCCAACAAAATATGTAGTATGACTCAGTATAATAAATGAGAAAACATATGGAGTAGATTAAATGAAATAAGATGAATTTATATGTTACTATTTTCAAGGGTATGTTTATTATGGTCTTGAATAGAATAAAACATAAGTTCATTTAAAAGCTGTATTGTGTCCAAAGTAACTTTTTGTTATTTATTTGTTTCCATCATTGAACACTAATAGAACAATTGTTGTCATGAGTTTTGCGGGTTTTTTTTAAGTGAATAGGAGTTCCTCATGTGGTTGACAGTCGTTGATGTGGTTCCTACTCCTCATTTTATAAAAAAGGAAACTGAGGCCTAAAGAAGAGCAAAGTAATTTTCCTAAGTTACCCAGTTTGTTGACAGGACAAGAAATCCTAGATTCCCTGACTCCCTATCCAAATTAATCACAAAACATTAATCATTTTGTCTTTCATGTAAGTCTGTGATACATAGCATATTACAGTAGAAGTATCTCCTTTACTTCTGTTTTTTAGGTGAGGAGAAAAGGGTTTAGAGAAGTTATGTGATTTGTTCAAAATATGATAGCTGGGAGGTCTTTTGCTTTCATGTCTTCTCCAAGTGCAAAATTTTTTCATTATAGTGCTATATGAATTCAGAGAAGGGAGAGACTATCAAACTAATAATCAGATAAAAATTTATGGAACAGGTAGGACTTGGGTAGGATCTTGAAATGAGTATGATTTAGTTACCCCTTAGGGCATCCATCATTCCATATGTTCTAGTGCCAGTAACTTGACTAGTTTTGTCTAGAGCTGAATTTATGTTGAAATAGTTTGTCAAACATTTGTTAAGCACCTATTATATATAATTTTAATAGTATTTTATTTTTCCAAATATATGTAAAGATAGTTTTCAGTATTCATTTTTGTATAATTTTGTGTTTTAAATTTTTATTCCTCCGTCCCTTCCTTACCCCCTTTGACCATTTATCATTTGAAGAAAGACTCTATTTTTATAAACTAAACTCCATTTCCTATATATTTAAGAAATGGTGCCATTATCAGAAAAAACTTGCTCTAAATTTTTTTGATAATATTTCATTGTCTATGACTGCCTGTTAGCCAAATTAATTTCTTTGATTATCTTTTTAAATTAGGTCTGTTTTTACTTTTTCCTTTGTTTGATATCATACATAATTAATGCCCCTACTCCAGGTGAAGCATGATAAATTTTGCTCCAGTTCTTTATTTTAATTTGGTGTCTGTCTTTCCGTAAACAGTATATTGTTGGATTCTTATTTCCAATCCGTTCTGCAATTCATTTTTTATTTTATGGGTCAACTCATTTATATTCACAGTTATGTTTACTAAGTGTGTTTTTCCCTCGATCCTGTTTTTTCCCCCTATTTATCCATTTCTCTCTCTTTGTATCCTGTGTCTCCTCAAAAGGCTATTTTGCTTTTGATCACTGCCTTCCTTAAAATCTGTTCTCTCTATTATCAACCCTCATCTCCAAAGCTCTTACCCTCTTTTTCTCCTATTTCTCTTAGGTGAGATACATTTCTATACCCAAATGATTGTGTATAAATATTTTTCCTTCTTTGAACCAATTCTGATGAGACGGAGGTTCAATCATTGCCTTTAACCCCACCTTGTTCCATTTTCGCCTTACAATAATAGTTCTTTTTTTAATGATCTTTTTATGTAAGAAAAATTTCCCTTTTTTATCTCTCCCTTTTCCTTCCAGTTTACCCCTCTTTCTTAATCCTCTTCCTACCCCTGCCCTCCTAGATCTGTTTGTTTGTTTATTTTTTTGAGTTCATTCCCAACTCATACTCATGCCTCTGTCTATGTAGACTTCTAACTGCTTAATGATGAAAAAATTCTTAGGGGTTACATGTATCAGCTTCCTGTATAGAAGTGAAAACAGTTTAACTTTATTAAGTTTCTTATGATTACTCTTTCATGTTTATCTTTTTATGTTTCTCTTGAGTCTTGTGTTTGAATGTCATATTTTCTATTCAGCTCTTGTTTTTTTTCCTTCAGAAATGCTTGAAAGTCCTTTATCTCATTAATTGCTCATTTCCCCTGAAAAGATTATATTCAGTTTTGATGGATAAGTGATTCTTGGTTGTAATCCCAGCTCCTTTGCCTTCCTGAATATCATTTTAAATCCAATTCTCTTTAACTTGGAAACTGCTAAATTTTGTATGATTTTGACTGGCTTCATATCAGAATTGTTTCTTTCTGGCTATTGGAAATATTTTCTTTTTGACCTGAAAGTACTGGAATTTGGCTGTAATATTCCTAGATGTTTGTATTTTGGGATATCTTTCCGGAGATGATAGGTAGAGTCTTTCAAATTCTACTTTGCCCTCTGAAAATAAGAAATCACGGGAATTTTTTGAAATAGGATATCTAGGCTCTTCACTTCATCATAATTTTCAGTTAGTCCATTAATTCTTAAATCATTTCTCCTTAATCTTTGTTTCAGATCAGAGCTTTTCCAGCCAGATCCTTCATATTCTCTTTTGTTTTTCCATTCTTTTGACTTTGTTATATTGTTTCTTGATGTCTTATGGAGTCCTTAGCTTCTGTTTGTCCAATTCTTATTCTTAAGAAATTGTTTGCTTTAGTGAGTTTTTGTACCTCCTTTTCTATTTGGCCAATTCCCTCTTTACACCTTCCTCCCTCTGTCCCCCTCCTTCCTCCCTCTCTCCCCCTTCTTCCTCCTTTCCCTCTCTTTCCTCCTTCTCTTTCCCTTCTCCCCCCCCTTTTCCCTCCCTTTCTCTCCTTTTCTCCCCTTTTCTTCCCCCTCTCTTCCCTTTTCTCCCTCCTTTTTCCTCCTCTCTCCCCCTTTCCCGCCTTCCCCTCTCCCTTCCTCTTCCTCTTCCTCCCTCCCTCTCTCCCTCTTTTCTTCTCTCCCCTTCTCTCCCTTCTTTCCCCTTCTCTCCCCCTCTGTAGTATGCTTTCTAGAGTCGCCAAATTGGAGTGCCAAAATATACTATCTGGACTAACTCTTTGGAGGATCTTGGGACCAGCCTTGGTCTTAGTGGAGGAGTGCAGGAGACTTGAGAGTGGTCAAAGATGGAGTCCTTATTTCAAGTCCTCTCAGCCCTTGATATGATTAATTACATCATTACAGCACACTAAGCATGTGCCAACTAGAGAACCATTATATCTTCACATCTCACTGAGCAAGTGCTAACTATAAGTACCCTGCTATTGATATATAAATGTCTCTCATTGGGAGTGGGGAGCCAAACTGGACTTTGTCAGCAGGTTCCCTCTGGGTTGAAGGGTTTTATACCTTACCCAGAGTTCCCTCACTATTTTCGCCTCTCTACACCCCTCTCTCTTTTCTCTCCCTCCTCTTTCCTCCTTCTTTCCCCTCTGTCCCCCCTCTCTCCTCTCTCCCCTTTCTCTTCCCCTAGGTTTTCTATTAAAATCCAACTCTGGGAGGAAATAGGAGTTGGTAGTTTATATCTTAACATGTGGCTTTGGGATTAGTCTTTTCTGAGTCAACTCCTCCTATCCCCCATTCAAGGTTAAAGTAATGCCCGTTGCTTTAATTCTTGAGTCTAAGAGTCATATGTACTTACTATTATAAGCATACATAATTTTTGGGTATTTCCTCCTATTTGAAATGGATAAAACCAACCACTCCCACAGATCATCAGGAAAATTAATTTAATGTCTGATACCATTTAAATCATTTCAAAAGATTTCAAGAATGATGTCCCCTGTTTTCCTTTGGTTACTTAACAGATTTGAAAAGTGAAGAGGAAGTCAGAAAGTTCCAAATTCTTCATCCCTTCTGCACTTTTTACTTAAGAATAGTCTACTCACCAGTAGCTTATTACTTTGGTATTCTTTTCCAATGGTTAACCTAAGTTCTTAATTGCTTAAGAATCTGATTTGACATTTGACAGATTATATGATACAGAATCCATTGAAAACCCTTTACCAACAGATCATAGTATTTCAGAGTATCATAACCAGGTGTGTATTTTTTCTAGTTCCTTAAGTCATTATTTTTAAAGTACTGGCAAGTCATGAGCAGAACCTGTCCCACCAGTAACATATAGAGACCAATAAGTAAGGCAGCTTGAATCTGTGATCAAGATGTTGGGCATGTATAAAAGAAGAAATCAACTTTAAACATCTGAAATTTAAATTTTATTAAAATTGCTTTCTTCCCCCAAAAAGCAATGTAGGCTCTGCCATTGTGCTCCCCAAGGAATAAGAATCCTTGAAAACATTGTCTCTGTGTGCTGTATGGAAATTGGGATGAATAGCATAAGTCTTTGTTTAAATGACATCTGTTATTCAGAAGCCTTCTGCATTTTGAGTTTAGCAAGCTACTCATCACTTTTGTTCTCTGCCATTGCCACTGTATAATATAAACCAAGCTGGGCCCTAGAGAACAGAGGAGAAGAAAATGCAACTCCTTCCCTTATTTGCAAAAATGGGAGAATTATCTTGAAATTTGTTCCCATTTGAATCCATCTTGGAAACATCTTAAAATGCTTCATCACACACAGAACAAATTTCATGTCCAGTGATTTGGCCAGAATAACTATTTGTACCATTGCTTTCCCTGGTTTTTGTCCATACTAACCAAGGAGGTCAAAGTCTTCTAGTTCTCCTTTTTCATCAGTACTTCTATGTGTGGTAACTCTTGGAGCAGCAGAAGGTAATTTTCCTAAAGGCTGTTTAGTGATTCACTATTTCGTTAATGGCCTGAAACTCCAGCTTTTACTGATTATTTGTATAGCCCAGTAGAGACCTTTGCTGCTCTTCATCCTTCTCTTAAACAATCATTCCCAGTAGGTTAGATCAGTAATGAAAGGATTTGTACAAGTCAGAGTTGGCCACTTTAAGCATTGGGTCTTTTGGGGGCCATCTGTGGGTTTTAAAGTAGAATTTATATCTTCCTGGGGCTTCAATTTTAAAAGCTCTCAGGAACCTCATTGAATGGGCACTTTGACTTTCTGATGTTAGTAATAGCTTGCCTGGAAAACCAGTATCAGGTTCAGGAAGTTGTTGTTGAGCTTGTAATAACCAGTGATGTCTGTGATGAAGTGATTGTTCTCAGGCCTTGCATATCATGGTTTTATTCCATTTCCTGTCCTAAGTCCAATACAGGAAGCTTTGCAGTTTTCATTAAATTTTACCTGCTGCAGAATCTTCATCCCTAAAAACTCCTGGTGGTGGTTGCCTGCTTTGAACATGAAGTACAGCATGTCATCTTGGTATGCTCCTGTGCGCCAGCATTCTGGGTTGTAAAGGCTGGTACTATACCCCAATTTTACTTTTTTCCCCTTTTTTTATGTCAAGGATCATTTGGCCATTTAATTTCAGCAGTATTTTATATTTCCAATTACATGTAAAGATAAATTTCACCATTAATACTATGCTCCTCATGTTGTGAAAGGAAAATTAGAACAAAAGGAAAAAACCGCAAGCAAAAAAAAAGGTGAAAATAGTATGATTCAATCACATTTGGTCTCCATAGTTCTCTTTCTGGATGTGGATGGCATTTTCCATCCCAAGTCTTTTGGAATTGTCTTGGATCACTGTCTTAATTCTACTTTTTAAGGGGTTACTTTCTTCAGCATATTTTTGTTCCTTTTTTACCCCTGGTGCTGTTGCCACACTCCAGACTGGCCCCACCCTATTGTCACAGACCTCTTTTGTTGACCTTAGTTATTTTAGGCCTGGAAAAATCTGATCTTTGGTTGGCTCTACCACTCAAAAATTTGATTTGAGGAATTATTTTAAAATTGGAGGGAAACAGGCTGAATTCATCTGGGTTGCTGCCTGTACTCTACCCTTGATTCCTCTCTAAGACCCAGCAATCTATTGAATAGGGAGTTCTTACCCTTATTAGCTGGTACCTACAACTGTTTTGTTTTGAACCAGTACCAAATAGTTGATGTGATATGTATAGTATCAGTCTGGTACTCCGCTCATTTTACAGGTTAAGAGACTGAGCAGAAAGGTAAATGACTTGCTGGATTCACAAAGATAGTAGCATGGCTACAGCTTAAACAACAGGATTTTGATTTTGGTTGATGTGAAAGAATTAAAACTGAAAGGTACTCAACAAGTGGTCACTTAGTCTTTGCCTGTAGATCTCCAGTGAGAAAGAACTCACTGCTTCCTGAGGGAGCTCATTTCACTTTTAAATAGCCCTGATTATTTTGAAGTTTGTACTGATGTGAAGTGTAAATTTGTTTTTTCACAGTTTTTACCCATTAATCCTATCCTTGGCTTTTAAGAGCTTACTTGGTGTGTAAAATGCTTAAGCTTCTGTTTTGAGGAAGTAAATCTTTATTCATTAGCTTTTCACTTCCAACCACCACAAGGGGACACATTTTTAACTCCCCAGGCTGCATATTTCATGTTCAACACATATTTTTTGTAGTTCTGTTGTTCGCTTTTTATGTTAACTTCAATTTGCTGGCCCAGTCTCAAACCAAAATTAGTTCAAAAGGGAAGAAGTCCCTACAATACTGCAGGATCTCAAAAGTTGACTGTGAATTGGGCCATTTAAATATGTTTGTTTCTCTGTCCTAGTGAATTCTTTTTTTGAGGCTCAGCTCCAGCTCTTGTTAGTTGTTTATGTTCATTTCCTTCTTCTGAAATGATTTATATGTACACTCTCTCAAATCAGCAAGTATTTATGTTCTGTTTAAATGTCCTTCCTCAGTAGCTTGTAAGCTCCTTGGGAGCAGGGACTATTTTACATTTGTTTTTGTATGCTCATAATTTAGCATAGGCTTCATTCTCCATAAGCTTTTAGACAGTTGTTGGGTTGAGTTGATACCACAATCACACTGGGTATTAAATTACTTAAGCATTTTTAAGAGCTCCCTATATGGAGTATGGAGTATTGTGCAAAGCACAGGGAATAGAAAATAAAAGTAAAAAACAGCCTGCCAATTGACCAGGAGTTTGTATTCTGATGGGAAAGACAACATATCCAATATGGACAAGATATATTTAGAATAAATGGCAAATAACCTCAGAAGAGACGGCATTAGAACTTGGGAGGCCTGGGAATGGTCCTTTAAAGGAGATGCTAAAATGTAAGTCTTAAATGAGCCTGAATATTAAAACAAAAAACCAAAAAAACCCTAAACTTCTTAGGTTTATATTTATTTTCCTAATCTTTAGTTTGTTAGATTTTATTTTTGAAGTAAAATAAACATCTTAATGTAGTTTTTCATATGACTGCCATCCTAGTTCAAGCACTTTACTAAGTTTCAAATAGCCACCTAATTGATTTTTCTGCTTCAATTTACTTCTCTCTCCAGTGCATCTTCTATAAATTTGTCAAAGTAGTATCCCTAAAGCATAAGTTTGACTATGTTCTCTAAGATATAATGCAGACCTTCTCTGCCTTTGCGTAGGCTCTTTCCCATACATGAATGCATTCCTTCCTCTCACATCCCTTTTAAATGTCTGGTCTCCTTTTAAGCTCAGATATATTGAGCTATCCATTTAAATTAAGTATTCTTAAGAGACCCCTTCTTAGAGTACTGGTTTTAATTTCATGAAAAAAATGCATAGAATTACAAAAGAAACAAAATATATTTAAATATAGTTGTCAGAATATTTTTTTTAAAAAAGGTTATTGGAAGCCTAAGTTAAGAATTTATATGAAGACTTTTCTGATTCCCTTCTCTTCCTCTGTCCACAACACCTCCCACTTAATCTCCTTGAAATTAACACACATTAGGAATATAAGTACTTTTTGATTGATTGAAGGTAGGGACTATTTAATTTTTTATCTTTGTGCTTTGTGAGTGTATCATGGCAGGCTCCTAAGAAATTCTTCTCTTTTGATTACTTCAGGGAAACAGTTATGGTCAAGAGAACAGGAACCCAAAGATAAAACAGATAGGGAATAGGAGAAGATATAATAGTGGTACAAGGGAGCCTTTTAAGTGCCAAGAAGGGAGAGGTCCAGACAAAATTTAGCCTTAGTTTTCTCATCTGTAAAATGAGTTGGAGAGGAAATTGCAAATCACTCCAGAATCTTTACCAAGAAAAGCCCAGAAGGGGTCATGAAGAGTAAGATATGACTGAAAAACAACTGAAGAAGTTTGGAGATGGCAATCACTTTTGCTTTGTGATGGTCCTAGATGACTTCAGAGAAGGTGGGACATCTGAATTAGAACTTGAAAGGAGGGATGAACTTGAGAAGAAGAATGGAGGGAGAGAGTCCATTCCAGGAACCAAGGGACAGTGTGAACAGAGACATGAAAATAGATGAGAGCAAGATAAAAATGGGGGTAAAGGAGGGTGTGTGTGTGTGTGTGTGTGTGTGTAGAGTTGTCCATTTTAGCTGGAAAAATTATTTTAAAGGGGGAGATAAGATTGGCAGTAATGAAAGAGGTAAGATTGGCAGCTGTGGGGACTATAGTAGATAGAGCTCTGGGCCTGAAATAAGTACTCTGAATCCAAATTTGGATTCAGACATTTAATAGCTGTGTGACCTCAGGTAAATCACTTAACTGTCTTTGTCTCAATTTCCCCTCAACTGTCAAATGAGGATAGTTATAGTACCTGTCTTATAGGATTTGTTATAAGGTTCAAATAAGAATTATATTTGAAGCATAGTGCCTGGCACTATGTAAATGTTTATTACCTTGACTTCCTCTTTTCCCTTGATAAGATTAGGGGCCAGTTTATAGAGAATCTTTAAAGCTAGGATTAGAATTTTGTATTTTATTTGGTAGGCAGTAGGGAGCTGCTGAATTTTTTTTTAAATTAGATTACCATGAGAGAGATGTGTAAATTAATAACTGAGATTTTATCTTACATCCATTGGATTGGCAAAGATGACCAAAAAAAAAAAAAAAAGGAAAAATAAAAGTTGGAGGGGCTACAGCTAAGCACACACACTAATTTTGATGAAACTGTGAATTGTATGTTGTTCTGGAAAACAAATTTGAAACTGTGCCTCCAAAATTTTTGAGCTGTGTGTATTCTGCCTATAGCCAAAGAGTAAAAAAACAAAAAAACAAAACAAAAAAAAAAACCCAAATACTTATATGTACGATGATATTTATAGCAGCTCTTTTTGTAGTAGTAAAGAACTAGAAACTAAGAGGATGCCTATTGTTGTGGAATGGCTTAGCAAATAATATTATATGAACATAATGGAATATTATTATATCATAAAAAAATCATGAAAGAGGGATGTTTTCAGAGAAATATTGGAAGATTTGTATGAACTGATGCAGAGTGAGTAGACCCAGAATAGTTTATACACTGATATCATTGTGAAGACAACAGAATTATAACAGCAGAAGATGGGGTTATGAAGCATGTTGCCTCACATGTTGATAAGAGGTGATGACAAGATGAAAAGTGATTCAATATGTTTTTGGATATGACCAGTTTACTTTGCTTGACTGTATGTATTTGTTGGGCATTCAGTTAGCTTAGTGGATAGAATATTTGGGCCTGGAGGCAGGAAGACTCACCTTGAGTTCAAATATGACCTGAGACATTTACTAGCTGTGTGAACCTTAGCAAGTCATTTAATCTTGCTTGCCTCAGTTTCCTCATTTGTAAAATGAGCTGGAGAAGGAAATTGCAAACCACTCCAGTATCTTTGCCAAGAAAAACTCAAAAGAGTGAAGAGTCAGACATGACTGAAAAACAACTGAAAAACGGCAACAACAAAAACATTTGTTACAAGGGATTTGTTTTTCTTTTCTTTTTAAATTATTATGATTTAATACTTAATTAATTAATAAAAAGATATAATTATCTTTTTATTTACAAAACATATGCATGGGTAATTTTTCAACTTTGACCCTTGCAAAACATTATGTTCCAACTTTTCCCCTTCTTCCCCTTCCCCCTTCTCCTAGATGACAGATAGTCCCATACATGTTAAATTATTTATTAAAATCCTATATATATATATATATATATATATATACACATACATATTTATACAGTTATTTTGCTGCACCAAAAAAATCGGATCTAGAAAGAAAAAAAAAAAACCTGAGAAGGAAAACAAAAATGCAAGCAAATAATAACCGAAAGAGTGAAAAGGCTATGTTGTGGTCCACACTCAGTTCCCATAGTCCTCCCTCTGGGTGTAGATGGCTCTCTTCATTACTGGGCAATTGGAACTGGTTTGAATCAACTCATTGTTGAAGAGAACCATGTCTGTCAGAATTGATCATTGTATACTCTTGCTGTTGCTGTGTGTAATGATCTCCTGGTTTTGCTCATTTCACTTAGCATCAATTCATATGTGTCTCTCCAGGCTTCTCTGACATCATCCTGTTGGTCATTTCTTACAGAACAATAATATTCCATAACATTCATATACCATAATTTATCCAGCCATTCTCCAATTGATGGGTATCTATGTTTTTTGTTTCTTAATTGAAGGTGGGGAGGAGACAAAAATAGAAACTTAATTGAAAAAAAAGTTTAAAAAGCAAAAATTAAAAAAGAAAAAGAACTAGAGAGGACCATAGATATCATTAAATTCACTCTTAGAGACAAAAAAATTAATGCTGTAAAAGTTGTGGCTTTTTGAAAATCATGTAAACACTGAACACGCCAAATCAAATGTGATTCTTTCCTCTCAGGTTTGAGTGGTGAATTACAAATGATATAAAAGTTGGATTTTTGAGTGGATAAAATTGTAGGTATAAAGACAAATGAAGAGGTTTTTACAGTAGTCTAGATGAAGAGAATTAAAGGACTTGAAGAACTTTATTTGCAAGTTTAGCTCTTAGTGCAATATTTGTTACATAGAAGGTCCCTAATAAGTGCTTTTTAATAAAATTATTGGTAGTATTGTACTAGACATTACTGTGGCAATATTCTTAAGATTTGGATTTGTGTTAGAGGGAAAAGGAAAAGTTAGATAACCTAAATGCAAGATTATCAACCTTGGTGGCTTAGGGTTTGGTGATATCATCTATGTAACAAAATTGGAGAAAGGACAGGTTTTTCTCAGAGATGATTATCTTAATTTAATCAGGTTAGGTTTTAGACATAAGTTTGAAACACCAATGGAAGTGTTAAATATCTAGCATGTATTTGGAAATATATCTGACATAATGTAAAGTCTTTGAAGGCAGAATTTATTTGTGTGTGTGCATGCAAGCATGCTTGCCCAACACCTAGTACAGATTAGTATGTAGTAGACTTTTAATAAATGCTTGTTGATTAATTAAGATGTTATCTTAGAGATGACAAATGAAATTGTAGGAGAAAGATGAGATCATTGAAACTGCTTAGTTAGCAGAGGAGAATGGACAGAATCTTGTGGGGGTTTCTCTGTGTAAGGGGTAGAAGGAGAATGAGGAGCCAATCAAAGAACACCAAGAAAGAATTGTAACAGTATAGTAGAGCAACTCTCAATGTATATAATGCTTTAGTGACCAAGTAAAAGAGAGGCTTTCTAAGAGCTGATCAGCAGGGTCAGATATATTACATAGAGATTAAAGAAAATTTGGGGGGGAGGGAAGACTAAAGGATTTTGAGTTCAGAAGCTTATTTGTTCTCTTGGAAAAGATTCCTTTAGGAGTATTAATGGTGATGAAAGTCAAATTGCAAAGAATTGAATACTGTATTGGGTGGGTTGTCAAGATTACTTTTTCTGAAAGTGAAGGGGAAGAGAAATAATCATAGATTAAATACATAGGGTCAAGGAAAGATTTTTGTTTTTGTATTTTAGAAGAAATTATTTTTTGTATTAATTAAAAAAAAATTTGGGTTTTCAATTTCCTCCTTTCCTTTACTCCCCTATTCATTGAAAAAGCAAGCAATATAAAATCAGTTTTACGTGTGAAGTTATGTAAAACATTTCCATATTAAACATGCAAAAAACAAACAACCAAAAAAAGAAAAATAAAGTTTAAAAAATGTGCTTCTATCTGTATTCATAGTTTATTATTTCTTCGTTTGCAAGTAGTTAACATTTTTCAACATGGATTCTCTGCAATTGTTTTGGATCATTGTTTTGATGAGTGTAGCTAAATCTTTTATAGTTTATCACTGTAACAATATTGCTGTTCCTGTTTCTAAACAACTTAGTTAAGGATAGAAGAACCTGAGAATATTTGTAGGCAAATGACAATGATCTGGTAAAAAAGGAGAAATTAAAAATGAATGATTAACAAGACAAGGCATGGCAGACCTTGCTACCTATATACAGGGATTATATCTCTGGAAAAATTCATTCTGTTATTAAAACATTTTCCATATAATATAGTTCTTTGAGGTGGATTCTGAGGTAGCTTCCTTGGGAACCTCTAATTTATTAGTAATAGTCTTTTGAAGAATTTTTTTTTGTTTTTGGTATTCAGAAAGTAAAATAGCCTTTAAAAAAACTTAATTTTTTTCTTCTGGTTATCATTTAAATTGTTTATATAGTGGAACAAATATGAATTTCAGTTTCTATAAGTAGACAATATTGAGTTTAATATTATGTGCAAAACATTGTATTAGACTCTTAAAGAGATAAATTGAATAAATTTGGGACTTCTCCTTCCTTTAAAATTTAAAACCCTTTTGATTGTGGTTAGCAACAGTAGAGGCAAATATATTCTTGGACTTTGTGGGTTACACTCCAGTTCTAGTCAAGAGCTTATATTTCAGGCTGTGGACAGAGAGCTGTTAAGAGCCACACAGTATCGTTAGTGAAAGTGACTATAGTTCTCCTCCTGTATTCTTTCTTGTCAGACCACATCTGGAGAATTGTGTTAGCTTTTGGATGCTATATTTTAGAAAGGACATTGATAAATTGGAGGGTAATCAAGGGTTAAAAATCTCCAAGATTAGACTATATATAGTAATCCTGGGATATTTAAGGTAGAGTGCATAAAACTTATTAGCGGAATAATTCTGTTAGCTGTCATGTGCTAAAATGGATAGAGAGTAGAGGGCCTAGAATCAGGAAAACCTGAATTATAATTTGTTTTCAGACACACATAACTTAATCCTGATTGCCTCAGTTTCCTCATCTATAAAATGAGCTAGAAAAGGAAATGACAAACTACTCTGGTGTCTTTGCCAAGAAAACTCCAAATGGGGTTATAGAGAGTCTGATGTGATGAAATGACTGAACAACAAAAAACTATCATGTTTGTAAATTTGTTCTCTTCATCTCTTGAAGACAAAACTAGAATTAGTGAGTAGAAGTTTCAGAGATGTAGATTTAAATTTAGCATAAAGAAAAGTTTCTAAACAATTTGAGGCGTCCAAAGGTGTAATGAGCTGCCTTTGGTTATAGTGAGTTTTTAGATAAAGACTGGGTGACTGTTGATGTTATACAGAGAATTTTTGTCCTCTAATTATATTCTGTGACAGAATGATTACTGTTTTTGAGTATGGGAAAGCCACTTTTTTTCTATCTCAATTTCCTCATTTTTAAAATGAAATGGTTGAGAATAAAGATAATTGCAAAGTTTGGAGCCCTGGAAACTTGAGCATGATGGTTATTATTAACAGAAATAATTTAAACTTGATGTTTGGAAAAATTTCCTGATAATTAGAATCACTTAAAAATGAGGTTTTCAAGCAATATCTGGGGAATCACTTGTTGACCATGATAGGGTTCTTTATGTAGGGGTAGGACTGGACAGCTTCTTTGGTTCCCTCTATTTCTGAGATTCTTTGATGTTAGGAGAAGTAGGTTTGGATGGGGGCATGCAAGAGTTCAATTACAAAGGTACCAATGGGACATCCTGATGGAGATAAAAATCTTGAAATATTTTTAATGTAAAAATGCAGTGGTTATTCCTATTATTATAATTATATAATTTTTGGTAGTTATTTGCATAGTGGTTACATTGAAGCCCATGGGAGGAGTACATGAGATCACCAAGGGAAATAATATTGGGGAGGGAAAAAAACTAGAAGGGAAGCTGAGCAGGATGAGAAGCCACCAAAGAAGACTGATGAGCAATGATCAGAGAGGTAGGAGAACTATGAGCCTGCATTTATTATAGTACAGTCTCATAAAATTTGCTTTAGAAAGGCCCTTAAAGGTAATTCAGTGGTCAGATGGCAAACATTTAATGACATCGCTGTGTTAGAGTTAAATTATACTGTGTCTGACTGTGTTGATCAGATCAATACAAGCTTATAATGATCTGCCATAGTTTGGCATAAAAAGCATATGAACATTTGGCATGGATTCTCTAAATTTGCATACCTTGCATTTTTCTCAGTTCTAGTTTGCTCATAAAACATTGTATCTTTTCTGATGAAGGCACACCATGTTGGATGGTCCTGAGCCAGTTTCTCCCATGTCATATAATCAACTCCAAAGTTCTTTTTTTTTTTTTTTTTTTTTGGCTGAGGTAGTTGAGGTTAAGTGATGTTCAGGGTCACACAGTTAGAAAGTGTTAAGTGTCTGAGATCATATTTGAACTCAGATCCTCCTGAATTCAGGGCTAGTGCTCTATCCACTGTGCCACCTAGTTGCCCCAACTCCAAAGTTCTTAAAGAGAAATCTTGAAAAAGTGTCCTTGTTTACTTTTTCTGATCACCTTGTCAGCACTTGGCCTGTGTGAATTCTTTATAAAATAGTCTTTGGTAAATATATGTTTGGTATTTGAATAATATGGCCAGTCCATTGGAGTTGTGCTCTCTGAAGTAGGATTTGAATGCTTGGCAATTTAATTAGAGAAAGGACCTCAGTGTCTGATGTCTTATTCTACTGGGTGATATTCAGAATCTTGCTAAGACAATTCAAATGGAAGCAATTCAGTTTCCTGGCATAGTATACTTTTCAGGCAGACAGCTGTTCATAAACAGACAACAGCGAGCTCAGCACAACTATTCTCTAGCCTTTCAGTCTGGTAGTCACTCTAATATAACCTCTTCTCTCCTATACTTTGCTTCAGAGCCTTTTAATCTGTTCTGGCAATGTGTGTGTCAACCTCATTATCAGTGTGTTCACCTTGGAAACTATACTGTCAAGGTACTTGAACTTATCTACAGTATTCAAAACTTCTCTATTTCCTGTAACTAATATGGATGATGTGGTGTTGGATGATGGAGCACCTGTGTTGTTAGTCCAAAATTAGCACAAGCAGCAAAAAATTGATTCATATTTTCTTGTATCTCAGTTTCAGGGGCTGCCTTGAGTATATAATCATCTGCAGACAAAAATCATATACCAACTTTAGTCTTGGCTTGTAGCCTTTGTAGCCTTTTCAAGTTGAAGAATTTACTATCAGTGTGGTAGCTGACTTTGATGTTGTGTTTGTCCTCATTGAAAGCATTTGACAATATAGCTGAAAGCATTATACTAAAAAAAATGGCAGCAAACATGCAGCCTTGTTTCATTTCATTGGTGACTGGGAAAACATGAGAGCATTGAACATTATCTAGAATCTGGACAAGTATGCCATCATGAAATTCACATACAATACTGATGAATTTCTCTGGGCAACCAGATTTTGATATAATTTTCCATAAGCCCTCCTGACTGATGGTATCAAAGACCTTGGTCAAATCTACAAATATTATATACAGACTTTTGTTTTGCTCCTGGCATTTCTTCTGGAGTTGGACAGCAAATAGCATATGAACCATTCCTCAACCCATTCTGAAGCCACATTGGCCCTCAGGTAGATAACTGCCTTCCAGGTAAAGGATCAGCTTATTAAAAAGGAATCTGGCAAGTATCTTGGCAGTAATGACTATAAGAGAGAACATCTTTCATCCATCACCCCTGTCTTGTGATTGTCACAGGACAATCTATTCCCTTTTATCCTTATAGAGATGGACAATGGAAGCATCCTTGAATCCTGGGGATAAACACCTCTTGCCATACAATCTGGAAAATTTCAGTAGTCAACTTTTGTATGAGCAATGGAGTCCTCACCTTGTAACTCCCATGTGGAATAGAATCGACACTTGGTGTTTTGTCATACAGAAGGAGCCTAATGGTATTTAAAAACCTCTTCTAGAATTGGAACTTCAGATAGATTGTTGTCAGCCTGAAATAAATGGTCAGTTGGCTTCCATATTGACTGATGATGGTCTGTTGAGAACATAATGGAAGTATTCTGCCTGTATCCCTAGAATCATGTTCTTATGACTAATCAGTGTGGCTCCATTAGCTTGCTGTTGTTGTTTGTCCTGTTCTTTATGAGGACCATGACATTAGGGAGGTAATTGATCCCAGATGATAATGCTTATGGTACTTCAGAAATCCCTGGATAAGCATATGAATGAAAATGCTATGGTTGGAGAGGGAAGAAGAAATACTAGAAAGGAGGGAAATCCCTTATTATAAGGATGATTTTCTTGGAATTATTATAAAAATCACCCAGAGAAGATTAAAAAGTAAGATTGTCTGTTTAGTAATCTGTCCATCTCTTGTCTCTCTGTGTTCTGTCTTTCTCTTTCTCTCTATATATACATGTGCAAGATGGCTCTGGAGGAGAAAGTAAGGCTGATGACTTTGCACAGCTCACTCTCACTTAAATCCCACTCACTTGCATGTCATAGCATTACTTCCCTGATGTTGTAGGCCTCTTCAAGAACAAGGAACAAATTACAACCTCTGTGAGTTTAGTTACCCCACTGGAGCCCCAACTGAACTAGTCATTTGAGCAACACAGCTTTTGGAAGGAAGCAAGGAAGGAAGGAAGGGCGGACTGTGTTAGCCAATTGACCACTTTTATGGTCCTCAGTGAGGCAGCTCTACTCACACTCACAGAGATAGTTGTTTGTCCTTCATTCTCTAAGGGAGGTGATCCCATGACATTCAAGTGAGTTGGATTTAAATTAGGATGGGCTGTGCAAAAATATCAGTCTCACTTTCTCCTTTGGTGCCATCTGGGTCCAGTGGCAAGCTTTAGGTCATCCTGAAAATTCAATGGAAGCAATTCAGTTTCTTGGCATACTCTGGTGCAGTGGGAGACCTTGGCCTTTTTGCTGAAGTCTTTAACAGGTCTCAGTTTAACTAAGGCAGTGCCCAGTCAGTGGTGTTTTCCTGCAAGTGGCAATTGCATTGTATGGCCTGGTCCTTTTGGTAGGCTGTTAGGCTTGTTGACTAGATTAATTTTGATTGCAAAACTTGCAACAGCTTCATGGTGCTCCCCTTCACTGTGGCCAGTCCAGAAAAACAAGTATCTATCTCTGTAGTAAGCTAGCCTTCATTAACCAGCCTTATTTCATTCAGAGCTGCTCTCTGAATGTGATTCTTGCTGAATTCTCTCACAACAAGAGCTGTTCATCTTTGAGGCCTACTGGAATTTGTCTATAAGTGTATGCACATTCCATGTATTGATGGTGAGTAGAATCATCCTTGCAGTTTTTGTATATTTTTTTGTCTTTGACTGTAGGTTGGGAGTCCTACCTGCCACAGAATTAAGGATAGGGTTGGGTAAGCATAAAGTTTTCAGGGTACCTTTTTTCTAATCCCTTCCTCACATCAGAAGCTGAGCAATGTAGTCCTTAAAAGTCTGCTCAGATACCCGGTGGCTGCCAAATCCCATTGCTGCTTCTACTGAGAAAACAATTTTGTGGCCTTGGCTGCCTGTGTGCAGAGTTGTGAATAGAACTCCCAGTGTATCTGCACCTGCTGCTTCATGTAATGTTCTGATTAGCTTTCTGGAGGTCTTGGGACCAGCCTTCGTTTCAGCAGAGTAATTACCATGAGAATAGCCTGAGATGAAGTCCAAATTCTTTATTATCTTCTTCACAGTCTGTCTCCTTTACTTGGGGCCTGACTAGCTTTCTGGAGGCCCTTCATTTGGGACTTAGTTTCAGTGGAGAAATGAAGGAGAGCCACCAGGAGCCTAATCAAAGATGGAATGTGTCTCTCCTAGTCCTTGTTCGATCTTATATACTCTATTATAATTACATCATCATAGGTGTCAATCTTGTAGAACTATATTAAATACTACATGTAAACTAGAGAATATTATCTTAATTCCATTGAGTTAACACCTCAGTCATATTGAACTAGAGAACTCACATGCCAAACTAGATTGTGATGACTGCTCTAGCACCCAGGATACCTTAGAATCAGCCGGAATGAGGATAAGCAAAGGTCTTTATTCTTGGTTTTTAGGGGTAGAAGTGAAGGGGAAGGAAGTAGGATCTCTGCAACCGCCTTCTTCCTCGTCCATTGCCAAAGAGACTGACTAGTTTTACTCTACTTCCTAGATCCTCCTACAATCCTCTGTATACACCAATCATCGAGCCAGCACAGGATAGTGGGAAGGGCCATTTTCCAAGCATATGCCCATAGAGTATTGTCCAATCAGTAATTAGCATCAAGTGCTCAGCTGTCCTGACCTCAGTGTATCAACTCAAGAGTTTCAGCCCTGTACACTAGATAACCATTGTCTTATCAATTCCTCTGAGTTAACACCTTCTTTCAAGTATATTTCTCCAGAGTTCTGGCCCATTACAGCTTTGCATTTACTTGTTGCCACAAGACTGAGATAGGTAAAAGTGGTAAAAAATGGTATGGGTGATGTCTTCTGATTCGTATATAAATTGGATTTAAGTGAGGCAGAGTTGCACCAAGTCCTCAATTTCACTCTATCTTCCAGTTATCAAAATCCAGTGGCAGGAGAGAGTCAAGATGACTTGTGATGGCTCAAGATGCAATAGATGACCTCGGTGTCTTTAGTGTTTAACCAAGCTGTAAGCACTCCACAGTGCCTGTGTCAGTTGCCTTCATGACCTTTGGAACAAGTCATTTTCAGTGGCCCATTCCACCAGTGGAAATTTTCACATGCTTGGGGTAGACCTCTCAGTTACTCTCAACTTGGTTTAAATCTGTAATGTCTATAACATCTATACTATACTATACTGTACTATACTATACGATACGATACTATATTATACTATACTATACTATATACTATACTATGAGCCTATTACAGGCATAGTAAAAGCTTATTTTACATTTGAGGAAATTAAGGACTGGAATAAATTACTAGCCCAGGATCAAACTGGTTAGTGAGTAGTAGATCTGGGATTTAAATTGAACTCTTCATGGTAACATGATGCTGCCAAGGGGAAAGATTCTGTTTCAAGAAGGAAGATGTTTAAGGTCATTAGTGTCTAATGCCATAAAAAAGTTGGTATGGATGAGGATAAGAAAAAACCATTTGGATTTGGTGATAAGGTTATTAGTAACCTTTGAAAAGGATAGTGGGAGGGGATGCAAATTAGGTTTCAAGAATCCAATCCAGCAAGCATTTATTAATTACATACTCTGGTTTTATTTTATTACTGAATGTACAAAGACAAAATAAAAAAAAAATTGTGAAAGTGTAAAAGGTTTAGAACTTTGAGTGGTTGGTGAGAAAGTAGAGGCAATGAGTGAAGAGTCCTTTTTCTAGTTCATCTTTCTTTACTGTTGCCAAAATCATTTTCCTTGAGCACAGTTCTGACCATACCACCCCATTATCATATCAACTTCAGTAGCTTCCTTGCTACTAGAAGCTCCTATTGCCTTTAGGAAAAAATAAAAACTCCTTTTAGTTAGTTTAACTTTAAGCTCTTTTGTCTGCTAACCTATCTTTCTTTAAAACTGTTTTAGAATTTTTTTTTATTCTGAACTTAAATGTAAAATTTTTTCCCCATATATGCTGTAGTAACACAAAAAAGGCTTGCATATTTAATTGAATCTTCATTTCATACCACTTGCTTAAAAAAAAAAATGAAATCCTACATATTGCTTTTAAAATTGGCATGTTTGTGCTTTCTTTTGTTCTCTTCTATGTATGTAAAAAATGTTTCAGTGGCCCTTTTAAAACTTTTTTAATAATTTTTAAAATTCTGAACTTAAATGTTAAAATTTTATTTTTTGACAATGTTTTCCATGTATAAATTTTTCTCCTGGTTGTGCTCACTTCATTTTGCCTCAATTCATGCTAACCAAAGTTTTTTGCAATTACCTCTTTTTAAAAATCTTTTTTTTTTTTTTTTTTTTTTTGCATCACACACATTTTGTTCAGCCTTTTGCTTACTGATGAACATAACCTTTGATTTTAGTTTTGTGCTTTTCTCTTTTTTTACCCCATTAATCCCCACTTCAGCTATATAGAAGTTTGTTTTGCTTATGATTCTACCCTTATCACATTAGCCTTCCTTTTATAATCGCTGCTTCCACCTTCCCTACTTTTTTCCTTGTTCAATTCCACAAAGAGACTTTTCCCATTGATTTTTATATATCTTGGGTTGGCATAAGAAATAAATAGGCATTTTGGGGGAATTTTGAGGTAGACACAGAAAACACATGAAAGCTAGCAGATAACACAAAAAAAGTTTAGAAACTCAAAAATGAATAGAGGGCCAAAAAATTTTACTCTGATTTTCCAGATTATGGGTGTTCTGTGTCTCTAATCCCCATGATGTGCAATGGATAACTATATTTTTACACCTGATTGTGTATACCACTTTAGTTTTACATAGGTGAGGTTCAGTTAATGCTCACTCTTCTTGCTTTCTATGTCAGTGTATTCCATTTTACCTTCTCTTCACACTAAAAGAGTGAATATTTTAATTGATGTGAAAATTTACTTTGAAATAAACATTGTCATCTGACTATCTCTTATTCTTTTATGGATAAAACTAATATATTGTGTCATTTGATACATCGTGGACCTTCTTAAATTCTAGTCCTAATGTTAGCAATCTCAGAATATATCCCTTGTTTTTATTTAACTCCTCTAGGTATTAGATTGTGGGCATTATACAGTCTTATAGTTGCTGACCTAAGTGTACTTTCTGGGTTTCTGTTGATTACTGTGTTTGCATTTTGAACTTCCTACTCATCTCTGGTCTTTTTCTCAGAAATGCTTGAAAGTTCTTTTTCCATTAAAGGTCCTTTTTTCCCCTCTAGGATGATGCTTAATTGTTTAGAATAAGTTATTCTTGATTTTAAGTTTCCCCCCTCCTCTTTTCTCCTCTCCTCTCCTCTCCCTCTCTTCCTCTCCCCCTACCCCCTTTCTTCCCCTCTCCCTTTTCCCCCTCTCTCTTTTCCCCCCTTCCCTCCCTTTTACCCTTACCCCCATCTTCCCTTCTCCCTTCCTCTCTTTCCCCCCTTTCTTCTTCCTCCTCCTCCCTCCCTCTCTCTCCCCCTTTATCCCCCCTTCTCTTCCTCCCTCCCTCTCACTATCTACACTCCCTTTCTCTTCCTTTCCCCATTTTTCCCCTTCCCCCTCTTCCTCTCTCCCTTCCCTTCCTTCTCCTGTTCCAAATTGCGCTCCAAAATGGTTGGATCAATTCATAATTGTAATGTTCGGCCTAACATTCTGGAGGTCCTTCAGATGGGCCGTAGTCTCAGCAAGGTAGACATCACAAGAATGGTCAAGAATAGAGTCTAGATTCTTTATTCTGGCCCAATCTTGATGTTAGTGCAGGAGCATGGGAGCTACCACCAGGCTGGTCAAATATAGAATGTCTATCTTCTAGTCCTTCTTAGCCCTTACATACTTTATTGTAATTACATCATTACAGCATACTGATTATATGTGAACTTGGAGAACCATTACATCACCATACTAAATACTAATATATATGTGAACTAAACCATTATCTCATCAATTCCACTGAGTTAACACCTTTTTTCAAGTATACTTCTCCAGAGTTCCACCTCTCTGCACATAATTCCACCAAAAATGCATTATTGTTCCAGTATCCCCATATCCCCTCCAACATTTATCATTATCTTTTCCTGTCATTTTAACCAGTCTGAGAGGGGCAAAGTGTTACCTCAAAGTTTTCTTAATATGCATTTCTCTAATTGGTAGTGATTTAGAGCATTTTTTCATATGAATAGAAATGGAAGTATCTCTTTTACCTTTTGTAATGTGTTCTTAGATTTTCTGGTTTATCATAGAAGCTGCCAACCTCATATGATCTAAAACTGTGATTCCTTTCTTCCTTGAACTGTTTCTTTTTGGATGTTTGCAGTATTTTTCTTTGATAGAAGCATTTTAGAGTTTGGCTTTGACATTCTTGGGACTTTAACTTTTTTTTTCCCCCTTCCTTAGAAGTGATTGGTGGTTTTCTTCTTTTTCACCTTGCCCTGTTGTGCTAAGGGTATAAGCAAATTTTCATATATGATTTCTTGAAACATAGTATCCAGACTTTTTTTGTGGGGATATTATGGTTTAATCTGTTTTCCAGGTCAGCTATTTTTGGTATCAGATATCTTACATTTTCTTCTGTTTTTTGAACCTTTTAATTTTATTTAAACATTTCTTGGTATCATAGTTTTTGTTGTTTTCTTCTGGATTTTCTCAGCAAAGATAGCAGCGTGATTTCTATTTTATTCTTCAGTTATTTTTAACGAGAAAACAGGTAAACAAGGTTAATTGATTTGCTAGGTTCATAGCTAATAAGTGTCTGAGTCAAGATTTGAACTTGTAAAGATGAGTATTTCTGATTCCAAGCTCAGTGCACTCTGTATTGAGTCACTTAGCTGACCAAGTATTCATATAGTCCTTGTGAATCCATGTTTTCTTTGAAAAAATTCCAGTTGTTATGGAGTGCTTCCCTTTCTGGGAAAAATAATAAATAATAATTTTTAATATTGATTAATATTTCCTTTGATTCATTCATCCCTCCACTTTAGTATTGGAATTGGGGTTTTATGACAGATTAAAAATCCACCCCATGCTTGCTTTTGAGTAACATGGTTAGCCAAACCTTTTCTCACTTTAGGTTTCTTGGCTTTCTTCATAAACATCTACCTTCTTCATCTCTGAAGTTCAGTACCTTCTTTGGCATTTAAGGTCACAGTGCTAGAGATTTGGGAGGCCCTGGTTTGAGTGCTTCTATTTATTCTGGCTGCTGTTGCTTCTTGAGGCTTTCCAAGATTTTTCTTAGGCTTTTTTCATCTCCTTGTGTGCTTATAAGGAAGAATTTTAAGGAGAGGGCCCTCTGCTCTTGATAACTTGAGACACAGATCCTTTTAATTCACCATTTTTATAATATATAATTAAGAATTCTATTTACAGCTGCACAATTTAGATTGCAAGTACATTTTGCATTTTAACCTTCAAAAATGTCAACAGTTTAGTCTAATAAAATCAAGAAATTAAAGCAAACAAAAAACCTCTTTTTGTTTGGTATCTTTCTTAGAGTCTACTCATGGGAAGGGATTAATGTTTGTTGGATTTAAATTTATTTTTAAAAGAACCTCTGAAGAATTTAAGTCACAGTCATTCTTTTTGTGATAGATGAACACATATAGATTTATTTTCACTTACTTTTTTTATTCTAATTAGACTTTGGGAGAACTTAATAAGAAATCAAAAAAATTTAAAAAGGTAAGTTAGTAGTTTGAAATTTAAAGTTATTCATATGTCTTCTTACAAGCCTATGTTTTTCAGTTCAGTCTTTTTTGACCTTTCATTTATTTAGTAGTTTGATGCCCTCTTCCGTAGTTTATATTTTTGTAACCTGTTAGGAAAGAGATATTTGAGCCTTGTTCAAATTGGCATATTTATAGGGTTTTTTTCCTTGAATATTGTGGAAACATAAAGAAACTTCATTCTTTTTATTCCTCCCTGTTTTTCTCATTAAAAGAAAATTTAGGACCTATTAATTTTTTTTTAATAGCCTTTTATTTACAGGATATATGCATGGGTAACTTTACAGCATTAACAATTGCCAAACCTCTTGTTCCAATTTTTTACCTCTTACCCCCCACCCCTCCCTAGATGGCAGGATGACCAGTAGATGTTAAATATATTAAAATATAAATTAGATACACAATAAGTATACATGACCAAACGTTATTTTGCTGTACAAAAAGAATCAGACTCTGAAATATTGTACAATTAGCTTGTGAAGGAAATCAAAATGCAGGTGTGCATAAATATAGGGATTGGAATTCAATGTAATGGTTTTAGTCATCTCCCAGAGTTCTTTTCTGGGCATAGCTGGTTCAGTTCATTACTGCTCCATTGGAAATGATTTGGTTGATCTCGTTGCTGAGGATGGCCTGGTCCATCAGAACTGGTCATCATATAGTATTGTTGTTGAAGTATAGAATGATCTCCTGGTCCTGCTCATTTCACTCAGCATTAGTTCGTGTAAGTCTCTCCAGGCCTTTCTGAAATCATCCTGTTGGTCATTTCTTACAGAACAGTAATATTCCATAATATTCATATACCACAATTTATTCAGCCATTCTCCAACTGATGGACATCCATTCCGTTTCCAGTTTTTAGCCACTACAAAAAGGATTGCTACAAATATTCGTGCACATACAGGTCCCTTTCCCTTCTTTATAATCTCTTTGGGATATAATCCCAGTAGTAACACTGCTGGATCAAAGGGTATGCACAGTTTGATAACTTTTTGAGCATAGTTCCAAACTACTCTCCAAAATGGTTGGATTCGTTCACAACTCCACCAACAATGCATCAATGTCCCAGTTTTCCCGCATCCCTCCAACAATCATCATTATTTTTTCCTGTCATCTTAGCCAATCTGACAAGTATGTAGTGGTATCTTAGAGTTGTCTTAATTTGCATTTCTCTGATTAATAATGACTTGGAGCATCTTTTCATATGACTAGAAATAGTTACAATTTCTTCATCTGAGAATTGTCTGTTCATATCCTTTGACCATTTTTCAATTGGAGAATGGCTTGATTTTTTATAAATTAGAGTTAATTCTCTATATATTTTGGAAATGAGGCCTTTATCAGAACCTTTGACTGTAAAAATATTTTCCCAGTTTATTGCTTCCCTTCTAATCTTGTCTGCATTAGTTTTGTTTGTACAAAAACTTTTCAGTTTGGTATAATCGAAATTTTCTATTTTGTGATCAGTAATGATCTCTAGTTCTGCTTTGGTCATAAAGGCCTTCCCCTTCCACAGGTCTGAGAGGTAAACTATCCTGTGTTCCTCTAATTTATTAATAATTTCATTCTTTATGCCTAGGTCATGAACCCATTTTGACCTTATCTTGGTGTACGGTGTTAAGTATGGATCAATGCCTAGTTTCTGCCATATTAGTTTCCAATTTTCCCAGCAATTTTTATCAAACAGTAAGTTCTTATCCCAAAAGCTGGGATCTTTGGGTTTGTCAAAGACTAGGTTGCTATATTTGTTGACTGTTTTATCCCTTGAACCTAATCTATTCCACTGATCAACTAGCCAATTCCTTAGCCAATACCAAATAGTTTTGGTAACTGCTGCTCTATAATATAATTTTAGATCTGGTACAGCTAAGCCACCTTCATTTGATTTTATTTTCATTAATTCCCTTGCAATTCTTGACCTTTTGTTTTTCCATATGAACTTTGTTGTTATTTTTTCTAGGTCATTAAAATAGTTTTTTGGGACTCTGATTGGTATAGCGCTAAATAAATAGATTAGTTTAGGTAATATTGTCATCTTTATTATATTTGCTCTCCCTATCCAAGAGCATTTAATATTTTTCCAATTGGTTAGATCAGACTTAATTTGTGTGAAAGTGAGGACCTATTAATTTTAAAAGTGGAAAATTTAATGTAGAGCTATCATCTTCATTGAAGTCCTATTTTGATGCCTCATTCTGAATGTGGAGATGAGACTAGTGTGGAGCAGAAGTAGACATTAAGAGCAAGAGCATTCCAGTAAATATGGTGGACTGCCAGAGAAAATCCCAGAGATGAACTGTTTTGACGGTAAGGAGGCCCGTTTCACTGGACCAAAGAGTATATGGTGAGGTATGTATAAGATGTAAGAAGAAGAAAAGATATTGCTGATTGGGAGGGAGTTGTTTATGGAAGACTTTGTATGTTTAAATGAGAATTTTTTGTATTTGATCCTGGAAGTAATAAGGAGGCATTGGAAGTTTTTTGTGATGAGGGAAAATAGGCGAATGTGAGAGACTTCTGTATATATATCACAGCATTACTGGATTAGATTACTCTTTCTAAGAGTTTGGTACCGAAGAAGAGGAGAGAAGAAAATTATATGTACTTATTGTTTTCCCCAGCTAGAATTTATTCATTTTTGTCTTTGTGTCCTTGACACCTAGTAAACAGATAACAATTTGTTAATTGATTAAATGATAGCTTAATTAAGTGTGAAGAGAAAGTTTTCTGATTTTGCTTTTAGAATAAAGGAAAGTGAGTTTTTCTAGGCTGATCTGAGTATGAGAAATCAGAAGAGGAGGGATTGATCTAGAATAGGGTGGGAAGAGAATGATAGATGTCCTAAGAGGTGATGAAAGTAGTCACTATTGAGCTCATCACTGTTCAAAGCTTTTTTTTTTTTTTTTTTTTTTAATTTTCAAACTCTTGAATACTTTATTCGAAATTTAATACATCTGTTTCTGATTCATTTACTCTGAACTCATCAAAATATTTTTTTTTTTTTTTTTTTTTTATTTAATAGCCTTTAATTTACAGGATATATACATGGGTAACTTTACAGCATTAACAATTGCCAAACCTCTTGTTCCAATTTTTCACCTCTTACCCCCCCCCCCCCTCCCCTAAATGGCAGGATGACCAGTAGATGTTAAATATATTAAAATATAACTTAGATACACAATAAGTATACATGACTGTTCAAAGCTTTAGCAAAGAGGAGAGTCACCTCTTCCTTTGAGTCAGTAAAAAGGTCAGAAAGGTATGGTGAGAGCCATGTGGAAAAGGGGGATAGAAAGGATTGTTATGAATTGCTTTAGTTTTGTATGTAAAGGAAGAGTTTTTTGAAGGGTGAAAATGGGATGCTTGAGAAGAAAAGAAGGTTGAGGAACATGATAGAGACCAAATACCTGGAGCTTTGACATCATAGACTTGCTGATCCCCTGTTTGTTGCACTTCTGTACCTTCCTACTGTATCTGATCTAGATGATTAACACACACTACACTCTTGAAGGATTTAAATTATTCTTTGTATTTTTTGTGTAGTATTGTATCCTAGTGTATTATAATTTGTGTTAATAAATGTTGGTTAAATTATATTTATTGATTTACTGAAGTGCTTTTTGCCTTTGGTAGAGAACTCCCAACTATTCCTGGAAGAGCATTTTTTCAGTTTTTCTCAGCTTTGTCATTTGAAATACATAATTAAGCTCAGTGCTGGTGCAAGCAAGATTTTTGATTATTTTAGGAAGGAAAACTTCTAAGCCAAAATAATTATCTCCTAATACCAGGGAAGATGTTATCAATGCAATAAATTCCCTTTTTACCTTGAGGCAGTAGTGAAAACTTAATGATCTGTAGAGGTACTTTCATGGTCATCTTTTGCATCTAATTGACAGGTGCTGTAGTAAAGGAAGGAAACTTTTGAAAAGTGGTCTTTTAAAATAATTTTTTCTTTCCATAATTATTACTTTTACTGTTTTAAAAATTAGGGATGTCTATGAAGAAAATAGATTTCTAGATATTAAGGTCTCTTTTGGACCTTGTTCTATTGGTTATTTTCTTTTCCTTTTCCTCTTTCCTTTTCCTTCCCCTGGGATTTTATATCTAACATTTATTAAGTGGTTACTAATGTGCTGAACATTGCTAAACACTGTGGGATACAAAGAAAGGCAACTCCGCCACCAGTACATCCTGTCATCTTAGCCAATCTGAGAGGTATGTGATAGAGGTATCTCAAAATTGTTTTAATTTGCATTTCATTTTATCATCTGGAAATTATTCATATACTTTCCCCATTTATCAATTGGTGATAATAACTGATAGGTGCTTTTATTGAGAGACAACGTGGTATAGGATAAAGAGATTTCACTTTGAAACCAGAAGACCTATTTTCAAATCAGTCCTCTCATACACATAGTTGCTTGTGTAGTTCTGGACAAGTTACTTAACTATTTGGTTTTTAGGTAGCCCTCTAAGATTATAAATTATAGGAAAAATGCAAAACCTGCATTGGTTGAGGGAGTTTCCTAATTTGAGAATTTCTGATCTTTCAACGTTAAAATATATACACATATCCTCTCATCTTCATAACAACCCTCTGAGGTAGGTGCTTTTATTATCATCTGCATTTTACTATGAGGAACCTAAGACTGAGTGTTTGACTCTGGATACAAAAACAGTTCCTCCTCTCGGGTACGTTACAATCTCATAGGAGAAGACAGTAACATATTGTAAGGGATTTAGAAGGGAGGAAGTAGTCAAGGATATGCTTGGGGAAGCATGGCTTAGATCTAACCATAGTGATATAGTGATGGTCTGGTTCTAGTCCAGAAAAGGCAAAAGCTCACCTAATAGAACTCTGATCCAAGGACAAAATGAAAGAGGGCAGGATTGGGGATCTGACTAGGAAGGTTTATGAAAGTAGGAACATTGAGAAAAGAAACATATTGTGAAAGATGTGAAGATGTTTTTGATGCATATAAAACGTGATTGGGTGAGAGATCAGGGCTAGATTTTACTGCTAATTTAGATATAGGTTTGAGTGTCTGGCAAACAAGTGATATTTGCAATTCTGAGGATAATCATTTAACTGAGGGAAAGAGAGAGGGCAAAAAACAGACAATAAGAGGAAAATTAGTTGAAGCCAAAGGAGGAGCAGTCACGTGCTACAAAGAGATTAAAGAGAAGAATCAGGGAGAAAAATATTTTGAATTATGCTCTCATATAATTTATGTAACCTCAGTTGTAGAATAATGATTCAAAGAGTTATGATAAAGAAGGGATATATTGTATATCCTGAAGCCTCTGCAAAATTTCAGGAAATAGAACATATTCTGTATTTGGCCATTTGAGGTACAGACATTTATGTGTCTGCATCTTTATGAAAGTCCATTTAGTCTTTCTAGATGTATGTAATAGGCAAGCTACAACAATATCCCACTAGTATTTGTAGGATTCTTTTTAACATTTTGGAAATTCATTCAAGATTATCTCATATATATATTTCACATAATGTAATATAATTCTCTTAATTATCCTTTATTATCCACATTTTACTTATGAGGAAACTGAGTCAGTGATATTAATTTGATTGTGATTAAATTGAATTTGCTTATTTGAAATTGATTTGCCCCATCTCACACAGCTAATATTTATCTAAAGCAGGACTTCATTTCAGATCTTCCTGATTCCAGTGGCAATGTTCTACCTACCTGCCTCTTTCTTTGGAAGGATTCATGTTATAAAAGTTTCAGTAGACATGATATGAAAAATTCTTCCATCACTATTGATTAGAGAAATGCAAATTAAAACAAGTCTGAGGTACCACTTCAATATCTCAAATTGGCTAAGATAAAAAGAAAACATGATAGATGTTGGTGGGGATGTTGGAAAACTGGGACACTAATACATTGTTGGTAGAGTTGTGAAATGATCTAACCAGTCTGGACAACAATCTGGAACTGTGTTTAAAAGGCTATAAAACTGTGCACACATTTTGTCCCAGCAGTGCTGTTTCAGGGTCTGTTTCTCAAGGAAATCATAAAGGAGGGAAAAGGACTCACATGTGCAAAAATATTTGTAGCATTTTTTTTTGTGGTAGCAAAGAATTGGAAATGGAGTAGATATCCATCGAGTGGGGAATGGCTGAACAAGTTGTGGTATATGAAGGCAATGGGATATTATTGTTCTACAAAAAATGAAGAAGTTGATTACAAGAAAGGCTTGGAAAGATTTACATAAACTGATGCCAAGTGAAACAAGCAGAACCAGAAATACATTGTACACAATAACAGCAAGAATGTGTGATGATCAACTATTAAAAGACTTGGTTCTTCTCAGTGGTTCCGTGATCTAAAGCAATCCCAGTAGACTTTGGTCAGAAATGCCATTTGCATCCAGAAAAAGAACTAAGGAGACTAAATGTAAATCAACACATGCTATGTTCACTTCTTTTTTCTTTTTAGTTTTCTCTCTCCCATGGTTTTTACCTTTTGCTCTGATTTTTCTCTTCCAACAGGATTCTTAAAGCAATGTGTATTAAAAATAAACAAATTTACCAGAAATTAAAAAAAAAAGAAGAAAAGAAAATTTATCTATCTCCTGCTCCCCTCCTACCCCTATTTCTGGAAAATCAGATTTTAAAGAAGGAAGCTATTCTTATGATAGGCAATAGATGAAAAGTGACATAATCCAGATTTATCTCAAAGAAAAAGGGAATTATATAGTTTGTCACCTGTTCGTTATAAAGCATGATACTCCTGATTGGCCTTGAATACCGCCTCCTTTCCCCTTCCCCCCAGTGCACTGGGAGAGCAGGTTCAGTAATTAAGAATTATCTGGACAGTGGGCTGATTTCTCAAAGGAAAAGGCTTTGCTGTGGTAGAAAGCAGGACGGGACCCAAATAGCATCAGAGGCTAGGTAGTCTAAGGGGAGTACTTCAGGATGGTATTTAAGAATGGGGTAGAGGGAGAAGTTTCTTTTTGCTCATTGCCCTCTTGAATAAGATGTTTACATCTTAACCATTGGGTAAATTTTGAGAAAAAAAAAAGAAATAGAAACATGTAGCAGGACCCAAATTTCCTGGCATCCTGTGTACTAGGATGAAAGCTTCTTGTACCTGGGTGTGTGATTAACCATGTCCTGTTTACTAAAACCCAAGTCCTCTGTACCTCTGTACCTCTTCTGGTGGGCAATAATAAGATTGGGTCCCCTCCTCCAGCGGGGTCAAAGAATGTTGTGTTTAGGTTGTGATCTGTTAGGAGTATTGTAATACTGGCTGCTAAAACTGGCAGAGATAGGAGAAGTAGGACTGCTATAATTATCACGGATCAGAGGAATAATGGTGTCTGTTTTTTCCCCCATTGGCCCTGCTGGAACCCATCCCTCTAGCCCTAAATCTATGAAACTACGATAATCTATTTGGTATATTATTTTTCACCATTTTTTTCATTTTTATTGAGGCAATGTGACTTGCTTAACGTCATACAGCTAGGAAGAATTAAGTGTCTGAAATCAGATTTAAACTCAGATCCTCTTAACTTCAAGACTAGTGCTTTATCCATTGTGCCATCTACTTACCTCTAAAACCTTAATTTGATTGTCATTTAAAGCCCTTTACAGTCTCTCCAACCTCTCTTTCTTTCTAGGATCTTTACCCTTCACACACTTTAGCTAAATTGGCCCACTGACTATTCTTTGTTCTCTTTCTTTTTTGTATGTGAGATAATTGGGGTTAAGTGACTTATTCAAGATCACTCAGCTAGTAAGTGTTAAGTGTCTTGGATCAGATTTGAACTCAAGTTCTCCTGACTTTAGGATCATTTCATTATTCACTTTCCCATCTAGTTCCCCTCAATCATATTTTTCAACATTCGTTTTAGTAAGACAGCAAGCAATCTGATATAGGTTAAATATATGCAGTCTTTTCAGATATATTTCCATATTTGTCATAATGTGCCAGAAAAATCAGACCAAGAAGGGGGAAAAAACCAACTAACAAATATCGTCCCTGCCCCCCCCCCCAAAAAAAAAAAAGATGAAAAAAATCTGCTTTGAGCCACTTTCGGTCTCCATAGTTCTCTCTCTGGATGTGGATGGTATTTTCCATCACATATCTATTGGAATTGTTTTGAATCACTGCATTATTGAAAAAAGTCAAATCCATCACATATTCTTGTGATCATTACATATTCTTTTTCACTGTTTTTTATTCCCAGCTTAGTTTCCTTTTGTTTTTCAGGATTTGGATAGCCTGCCTTCCCTCCTCCCTTCTCTTTTAAAAATTTTATTTTGCAAATTTGCCATTAGTTGGTATGTATGCTTAGGAAGTGAAATTTTTTGCTTTTAGTTTAAGGAAAATATCACTAAGGTAAACATATTAGGAAAAAAACATACAGTTACCTATGAATTATTCTTGTTAATAGTAAGAAATAAAGGTACAGAATTAAGTTTGTCCAGTAGCTTAGATACTTTTAAGTTTTGAATTACACATATAGTATAATTATAGTAAAAATATAAGAAAATGGCTGTTTTTTTAATAAAATATATTTTAATATAATTATAAAATTTTGAGCGAAAAAGAACTTTATTTAGAATGCTTCATTATAATGGTAAAATTCTTATATTTTAAAAATACTTGAATGAACTTGACTTGTTTTGTTTTTTATTTTTAGCAGAGTTCCCATATAGATGTGGTTCGTTTTCCGTGTGTGGTTTATATCAATGAAGTCCGTGTCATTCCACCAGGAGTAAGAGCTCATAGTAGTCTGCCTGATAATAGAGCATATGGGTAAGTCAACTTTGCAAATGAAAAATTTGTCCTATATGAAAGATTGATATGTTTTAAGAGTATGTGTTTATCTATTCCTTTAACAATTATTTGACATCTGCTTTGTGTCAGCCACTAGGGATACAAAAGCATAAACGCAATAGGCCTTGCTCCGAAGCAGCTTATATCCTGTATAGATGGGAAACAACTTCAAAAGAGAAGTAAATATGAAATTTTTGGGGGATGGTTATGGGAGGATGCCACAAACAAGTTATGGGGATCAGTTTAACCTATTGTTGGAGGTGGCATTTGAACTGAACCTTGAAGGAGGGAGGTCAAACAGTGATTACTTTCAAAGAATAAGGGATGATGTGATGAGGCATGGAATGTCATACTACAATGAAGAGTAACAAGTAGGCCAGGCTCACTGGATAGTAAAGTTTGTAAAGGAGACTCATACGCAGTAAGACTAGAAAGGTAGGCTATGACCAAAAGCAATAGAGGATTATTGAAACTTTTTGAGTATCAGAGTGATAGTTAGACCTGAGCTTTAGATCTATTATTATTAGGTTGAATATTAATTCGACAGAATGAAACCTATATTTTTATACATGCAGTATTGAATAAATTTTCCTTAGTAGTTGTAAGGGCTTGAATTATTTGTTTGCGGTCCCCTTCTATTAGGCTGTGATGTGCTCATGTGATAGAGCCCCTGAGGAGAGAAGAATGGCTGTATTTAATAGTGGGACTTGCAATGGGTTAAGAGGATGGATTCCAGCAGGAGGTCAGCAGCCCCCTAGTTCCAGAGCTGGGGAGAGGCTTGAGTGGTAAAAAGCTCAGAAAAAGTTTCCTAAGTAACTTAAGATTATTGATCTGCTTTCAAGTAGTAATACACAAATTAAGGAATGTATTAATTTTTTTTTAGCACTGTCAATTTAACCTATATTTTTTGCTTTAAGGCATACATTTATCTTTGTAAATTGGCTATTTTCTAAAACAAGTTCAATATAATGAGTTAACTTTTCAAATGTTAGTATAAAGTTGTATTTAGTAGTAGGTAGTAGTATTTAGTAGTAATAGTAGTAGTGTAGGTAGTAGACTATGTATAAAGTTTTTCTTTTTAATTTGAGTTTTTTTTTTTTTTTTTTTTTTTAAATATAAAAAGATGCTAGCTAGTACAGAGAATAGCTTGTTGCATGCACCTGGAAAGATTCAGTGGATCTTCCTACAGATGCAGGCGCAGAACTGTTTATACCACAGTGGGCCTGTTGCATCTCATTTTCTGAAATCATGCATTGGGATGATGCCATTATAATACTTAATGTGTAGTAAACACTCAACTAAATACTTACTAACTTATAACTTTGTTCAGCTTAAGTTAAAAATAAAAAAACCAAAAAAGCAGGCCAAGTAGATAAATAATAAGACAGAAATATACTGCAAACAATCAGAAACCTGCTTTTAAAAACTTTTTGTGTTATTTCCTTTCAGATAGGACTCATATACAGAATTCATATTAAAAGTCTATATCTAATATCAGCTTCGGAATTTTTTAAATTGAAAAAACTTAAAAAGTTCAACAGTGACATGTTAATTCAAATAATCCTAAACACATTTTTTCTATTTTTCAAGTGATTGATGCACAGACTTCAAAAATAAGACTACCTTCAATGAGCTCATAAAGTAAAATATTTGCTTTCATGATTTTATTCAATAATGCAGACTGTAGAAATGGATTAAAATATTTATTCAAGTAAATACTTGTGATAGATCTTTCTAAAATAAATGATGAATTTCCCTCATGAAAGAATAGCAAAAGGAATATTTTTCTTTGGAAATGTTTTTATTTGTTAAATGTTTCTCAATTATCTGTAAATTTTTAAAAACATCCATTTAAAAAAATGTTAACTTTCAAATTCTTTCCATTCCTCTTTTTTCTTATTCATTGAGAAGACAAGCAAAATGCTATCAAGTACACGTGAAGTCATGTCAAACATATTTCCATATTAGCCATGTTGTAGAAGAAAACATGTAAACCCCAAGAAATATAAAGAAAAAAGTATTCTTCTATATTTAATATCTACTGGTCATCCTGCCATCTAGGGGAGGGGGGGGGTAAGAGGTGAAAAATTGGAACAAGAGGTTTGGCAATTGTTAATGCTGTAAAGTTACCCATGTATAAATCCTGTAAATAAAAGGCTATTAAATTAAAAAAAAAAAAAAAAAGAAAAGAAAAAAAAAAAGAAAAAAGTATTCTTCAATCTGAACTTGAGTTCACCAGTTTTCTCTCCAGAGATGAATAGCTACATTTGGCTTTTAAAAATGATTTCATCAACAAACAGAATTATAATTACCCTAAAGCAGCTGTTCTGAAAGTGTGGTCTGGGGATATGAAAATTCATGATCTACTTACTGTCCATATGAAACTTATACTTTTGTTGAGATCAGAAAAAGTAGTTTAAATTTTTAATTTGGTAAGAATTTTTTACTAGAGTTTGTCATAGCACAAAGATGGTTATGGATTTTCTGTGTCCTTGAATAGAAACCTTGAGAAAATTTAATTGGAGAGGCTTAGTGCTAGAAGGTTGATTGCTTAATGGTTAATTATTATTAATATTTTTTTGTACTTTTCTGTATGGATTTATTTTATTTTATTTTTTGTTTTGTTTTAATTTTTAATACTATTTTATTTTTCTAAATACATGCAAAGATAACTCTCAACATTCACCTTTGCAAAAGATGGTTGATTATTTTTGTAATAGCAGTAATGCCTTCTATTAAGCACAGATGGAATCAAAATCTGTAACCTATTGAAGAATATAACAAACTAGGACAACAGAATTTATATGGCTTTTGTAATTGATCACTTGGATGGGATATGTTTGCCCTTTGTCATGTATACCATGACTCATTTTTGGTTAGATTTGAAACGTAACAACTTTTTAGAGTAAAAAACATCATGTTGCCAAAAGGGAAAATTATGTAAATAAGGATAATACTCAGCTTTGAAAAAAATAAGCTAATATTATGCTCATATATAGTCTAATACTAAGTACCTTCTAATATTCTATTAAAAACCTTTATATTAAAAAAAAAAAACTTTATATTATTGTTCTTCCACTTACCTGAGCATATAGAACTACTCCAGGTTGTTGAGTCTTAGTCCTTGTTTATATTTTTTTATTCTTTTGAGTGGATTGTTATGAGAAAGGGACATATAATATTTTATTAATATCCTTATCCTGAACTTTGTGATTTGTCACACCTAAATACAGAATTTGTTTAAAATGTGAGAATTTTAAATTTAATTTATTTTAATTTAAAATGTGAGCAGAGAATGTCATTGAGATTGGTGATCAGTTGTATTTATTTTTTTAAATTAAGTGAAAATTAAAAAAAAATCCATACAGATAAAGGTCGATTTTTCCCAGACTTTTAAATGTAATTTTATCACAGTGATACTTATAAGTATAATGTAAGCATTTTAAAGGATATAAAACACTATACAAATGCAAGATATGATAGCTTTTAAATGAAAGCATTTATATAGATAAATTTTAATTATATAAATTTGGAGATTAAAAAACCTTTGATGATTTGTGATTTCATTGATGCAAGGAAACCTTTTCAACCAATACTGATCCCCTAATCTTCAGTTTGTAGTCTTTCAAATTTACTTGGGGATATTGGAAGATTAAATAAAACTTGACCAATATCATGTGGTCAGTATACATCAGAGATGGGACATGAAGCCAGATCTTTTTTTTTTCCTAAGTTGTGACCATAGATGTTTTTATTCATTAGTGATTTTATCAGTGTTAAGTGAAATATTAAATCATGGCACGTCTGCTAAAAATGGCAAGGTTCCCTAGTATCTCCTGTTTGCAGATAGCCTCATTTTAATTGCATTAAGACCCAAAATGTTATAGGACCTATGGCTTCACAAAGAGATTGTCCTAATGAGCTACACATGAAAAAAAAAGTAGATTAAGAATGAGTACTCAGACTGTTGAATGGTACATAGTGGTACATATATCTTAGTTTCTGTAAATAATGATTAAGATCCAGAACTGAATAATTGCAGAGTGGTTTTATGACTTTTTAAGCTTTTTGAATCTCTGAACCTGTTGACTTGCATTTGGATAATTTAATTTTTTGAATGATCTCATTCTAGTCCCTGCCACACAATTGCAATTTTTTAAGCTGCAGAATTCATTCAGTGATACTGTCTAGGTGTATCATAGGACATCATGAGTTTTGAGTAATCTGAATTGCAGGTGAGCCAAGTAGAAAGATTCATAGTGAGCATAGGTAGGTTATAGCCAATTATCATGACAACTTCTGCCCAAGAAGTTTTGAAAAATATAACATTGAGGAAGTTTCTGATCAGAAAAAAGAGGTGTTCTGTTCTTAAGTGTGATCTCAGGTCTTCCATCACTTTTACTGGTCACTGTAGGTAGAGGTGTGATTTGCAGCATAGGAGTCTGATTTCTAAAGGCTATTGCCATCATCCCATTATCAGAGAGGGACCTGTGTTTTACTGCTATTTTTCTCTTGACATCTTGTGGGGGAAAAGTAGAATCCAGATTTTCAGGACTCTGAGGATTACTTTTTAACCTCCTGTGCCTTTCTACATATGAATAAACTTTCATGAAGTTGATAGGTTGTCAGACAAAAATAAATATATTTAGCAAATTGATTAAGATTTTTATTTAGGCCTGAGTTTATCAAGGATGTAGAATGCAGTACTATTATGTTGAAAAGGCTAATTTCTGATCCAGATTTTTAACTTTAACTATTATACATATAGTGTGTGTGTACACACACACACACACACACACACACACGTTAATCGCAACAAAATTTCAGTTGATGATTCTTTTGAAAATTGAGGATCCAGATACTGATATTACTAAACTAGTTGTCTTATATGACATGTTGGAAAAGTTCATATTAAATTTTAATTTCACTATAAAACCTGCAGTACAATTAACGTTCAGTTTAGGTTAATAGAATGTATAATAGATTGAATAATTGAAAGCATTGAATAATCTATACTTATTTTTTATTTGTTTTTGGAACATTTTGTGATTTTTTTTTTCTCTCTTTACCAGAGAGCCATCTCACACAAAATAATTAGCATTGTCTTAAAAAAAAAAAAAACTGACCTGTATATTGGCAAAAAGTGTGAAAACATTTTTGTATTGTTTATCTCTAAAGGGATGAGGTGCTAGTGTTTTCCCATATCTCTTATCTGGAGGCATATTTGTTCTTTACATGTATATTTTTGCTTCATTCACTTGATTTTTATTTTTGTGGTTCTCTGCATTTATATTGCTGTAATCTTTGAATATTTTTAAAACTCAATTTCACTTTGATCAGATTATATAGTTCTTTCATTTTTCTCTTTAAAATCACATTTGTTATTTCTTATAGCAGTGTAATAATGTTCACATGCCACAATTTGTCAGTTATTCTCCAGTCTGTGGGGAATCAAGAGGATTACATAAAATATACTGCTATAAATATTTTGGTGAATATTGATCCCTTGGTTTTGGTGACCTCCTTATAACTTAGTAATGGGATCTTTGGATCTGTGGGCACGGACATTTTAGTCACATAATTCCAAATTGCTTTCCAAAATGATGGTACTGATTCACACTTCTAGTTAACATATTAGTGTATCCTCCCCCAACACCTTCAACATTGACAAAGATGACAAAAGATGGGAATAGTCAATTTGGAGACTGTGAGGTAAAACCTTGAGATTGTTTTGATTGGAGTTTCTCTTAATATTTTTGATTTGGAATATTTTTTAATATGTGATTTTTACTTAGTACAACTAGTTTTTCTTTCTATATTTTTATTATTCTAATATTTACAATTGAATTGCTGTTCTAAAAGGGTCTACATATCTTATCACATAATTTGTGATTTAAAAATATTTGGATAATCATTAAAATGGGCAATCAAATAACTAAAGGTAGTTATGTACTCTATAATGTGTGTAAATATAAATATTCATATGTAAATTTTCATACTATAATATGACTTATTAGGTGCTTTAAAAATCATTGGAAGAAATATTTTCATTCTATAGTCTTAACTTTATAAGCTTATGAAGCTTATAAATTTATAAAATTATAGTTTTATAACAATAAAAACTTTGTGTAGTGTTCTCAGATTTTCAAAGTTCTTTCCTTATATAATTAGTTTGGATTTTCTCTTCATTTTATATGTAAGAAAATGGAATTTTAGAGATGATGTGATTATATATGCATTTCACACCTGTTGTTTTCTAACAGGAATTTCAACCAAGTTCAGTGCTATTATACCACACCAGGTTGCCATTATTCTGTTATTTCAAATTGATGTTTTGAAAAAAGAATGTCAACCACTAAGTACAAGTTGAATTCTTTCTTTTAAATTTAATTTTTCTTTTAATCTCATCTCTGTTTTGTTTCAAGGGAAACCTCTCCGCATACATTTCAGCTAGACTTTTTTTTCAACAATGTAAGCAAACCAAGTGCTCCCGTTTTTGATAGGCTGGGAAGGTATGTATTTGTCTGGTTATTTCATTAGAGATTAATGATTTCTAGCACAGCTCTATTATTTATTATTATTAAAGGAACAATATGGAAATATGTTTGTTTTATCTAAATTATTTGTAACATTATTTGAACTTTGAAGAAATTTTAGTCTCCAAAAGGAGATAATGACTAGTTTTTTTGAGACCACAGATTTTTCCAAAATACATAGGAGAAATTTGTTATATTTTGTGTTCTTGTATGACATATTACTTGTAAGATCACTTGTAATTTGATTATGAAATAATCTTCAGGTGAACATCAGATAAATTACTTGACATGGTAGTAACTAAAAATGTGTCAGAATTTTTTCAGTTCATTGATAACAAGTGATTAAACTATCTTCTGCCTTTCCTTTTAGATAGAGTGTTGTAAAAATTGTTTAATTTACTTTTTTAAAAAGTTTTTTATATTGGATTTTATTTTAAAAAATTGAGTTCTTCAAACTTCAGGCATTCTTGATAAAGGGAGTAAAAAAAAAGTAATAGAAATTGAGTGAATCAGTTAAAAGAAAGTACTTTTTAAAAAAAAAAACTGATTTTTTGCAATTGAACAAATTTTCTTATCTTGGGCTTCATGGAGTCTCCCAAAAGGAATATTTCTTGGATGGTGGTGGTGGTAGTGGAGTGGGGGTGTGATGGTGATGGGGGTGGTATGGGTTATTTGTGAACTTTGATAGGGAAAAAAAAACCCTATGTACTTATTTTCCTTAATCTTTAGTTGAAATTTAGTATATCTTTCAAATATGAGTGCCTTTAACAAACTGCAGTGTGACCCATAATTCTGTTAGCAATAGAAACGAGAGTTTTTGTATTGTCAGTTTTTCTAGAAATGTTCAAATATCATTTATGCTCATTAGTGCTTTGAAATGGCATAGTTATTAGATCCCCTTGTGATTAATGATAGATTGAATGTGATTCATTGATCACAATCTTCCTGCCTCTAGATCTTCATGCTTCATTAGACTCCCAAAGGGATTCATGACACAAAAAAGATTATAAATTCTAGCTAGAGAGGAATATGCATTTTTTGAGAAAAGAAGCTGTTAGAATGAAAGAAAATAAGGTTAAAAGTACATATAGAAATTTCTTCAAGATGAGAATTTACCAGTCAGGTATAATGGAAATAAAGTATCTTGCTAGTTTCATAAATTTTTATTTTTTATTTTTTCTGTATGTTAGCCTTAGGACTAGCAAAGATAAATTTTCAGTCTTTGAAAAGATAAAGTTTGAAAAGATTTTTAGGAGAATATTAGTTTATATAGGATAAAGGTAACTAATTTGTATATTCTAAAATCGTTATTGTTGTTGAAACCTGCTTGTGTGTGTGATGTTTTTCTTGTTTTGATTTTGACGTCAATTTGAGATAATAGAAATTGTATATTTTACATTTAGTATTTAGCATCTTTTTTATTTATTTAAAATTTAAATACAAAATAGGGAGAAAAACATTACTATGTGCATAGCAGAACATAAGAGAAGATTCAAAGTATAAAGCAATAACATTCCATTTCAAGAAACTATAAAATAAGTACTATACATTGTTTTCAGAGCTGTGTATCTTTTTTTTGTTCCTTGCAGATTTTCTTTTGTTTTTTGCTATACACTTTTACTTAATTCTTTTTCTCCTTTTTCTTCTTCCACTTCAATTAAGTGCAAATACATACACACACATATATGTAGATATCTATAATCATACACATATTTACACTTACACATTTACATATATCTATGAAAAATCATAGAACTTAACATGTTAATGAGTTTTTAGTAAGAAATGGAAATATTTTTAATGTACTAATTATGTACTGTCTGGTATAGTACTAATTACTGCTATTACTAATTGTTATGGTAATGACTTGAATATTCTATGAACAGTGTTGCATATGAACTTTCATTTTTATTCTACTTTTTTCATAGTCTGGACTATGATGAAAACACCTCTATCATCTTTAGACCTAATGCAAAGGTAAAGTGAAAGCCCTCTTTTCATTTTTAAATTCCATTTACCATTTGAATTTTTGATGAGTTCCAAGTCTTCCTCTCTAATACAAAAGTTGAATATATATATATAAATATATATATATAAACTAGTGGTTATTGAATATTGGCTAGATCAGTTACTGCTCAGCAAAGGACCTCATGCCTTGTCTGCTTTTGCATCAAAAAGTGATTTTTTCGTGTAGTAGAAACATTCTAATATAGTTCTGTACCTGCCCTGCCTTTTTTCTCTAGTGAAGTGGTTACCCAACAGCTCTCCTTTCCCTGTTTACATTTAGGTGGGAGTGTATAGAAGAGGGCAGGCAAGTAAGAGACATCATTGTTAAGCTTTATACTTTTGTGTATGACTTAAGGTTGTGTTATTTTGTGAAAATTGAATATTTTGATATATTCTACCAGCACATCAGAATGAGTTTATATGATTTTATTTTTTTTTTAAATTTCAGAGTAGTTTCTTTGTACCATTTCATCTAAATGTTATTTAATGGAAAGGAAATTTTAAAAAGTCTAGTATGATCAGTCTTTTAAACCTTTCTTAGGTTAGTAGTAGTAGTGTTAGAGCAGTACTGTCATAAGGAACCTTTAGAGTGTTTTCATCCACAATATTTAATCTTTTGAACATTTTAAAGCTTTAGGCATTCATTTTTTTTTCTTCTATTTTGATCTCAAAGGGTTAATGTGATGTTGTTAAGCATTTCTTCCTCAGAAGGTATTGCAGTCCCTTCAAAACAGCTGTGGTATTGACACTTTTTTTCCCCTAGTCATACACATTCCTTGAGGAAATTATTTCATTCAGTGGAAACTTTGTCCATATTGGCACTTAATGTAGCATGGTGGATTTCAAAGAGTACTGGACTGTATCAGGATCTGGATCTCATTTTGCTATTTTATTTTTATAAACTGTTTTTAAAATGGAGTTAGTTCCCTTTTCTACTTTAGATGACTGTTGTGAGCATCAAATGAAAGGACTAAAAGTGCTTTGAGAAAGTATATAGTGTTGTATTTATGTACACACACATATTATGTGTATATGTATATAGCTAATGTTATTTCTCAAAGAATGAGTTAATAGAATGATATAAAGGCTTTGATCTACTGAGATGAAAGTTTCCATTTAAATTTCTTGGAAATTAAGGACAAGCCAAGCTTTTTCTTAGACGTCTTGACAGCTGAATTTTTTTTTTTTCTAACCCATGATACCTTTTGGAGATTTTCTTCTTAAGAATCAAGGTGTTGTATTATGTGAAAGTGGAGAGAGAGAGAATATAAGGACTACTATGGATTTTTTATTATTGAGGTGGCTTAGATAAATAGCTTATGTTTTGGGATAAATTTCGAGTATAGAGAATCATTGCTTTGTCAGTCTTTCCATCTACTCATTCTTTTTGTAAAAAGTACTTGTGAATAAAGTCTGACTTGCTCTTTTCACCTTTGTAATAAATTCTATAAGGAAATGAGGGCAATTGATATTTTTATGAGCTTCATTTGAATCTGTATTTGTTATAGTTGTATAGGATTTTATAGTTTCCATGCTTTACCTCATCTGCATTCTCTGGGCTACCTATGGATCTGGGAAGATGAATTTTTTAAAGAGTCAAGATGAAATAGTGTATAGAATTCTGGAGGACTTAAAGATATTGAAAATATACATACTGCAGGGGTCCATGATTGTGAAATTTGCTACATAGAGAAATATTGAACCTTTACTATTCCAATTCTGTTTAATTTTGATCCCTGAATTTTCAGAATATTTTGAATAATGATTGTAGTTAGAATCTAGAGTATTATTTCAACTTATTTTCAGTCATATTGAAATTTTACTTCAGCCTTTGACGATTTGTTCCTTTTAAACAAATCAGGTAAATACTGATGGCTTGGTTCTAAGAGGTTGGTACAACTGTCTGACACTAGCAATATATGGATCCGTTGATAGAGTGATAAGTCATGATAGAGACTCTCCACCACCACCACCTCCACCTCCACCTCCTCCACAGCAGCAGCCAAGTGTAAAAAGAACTCCAAAACATGGTAAGTATTTCAGAATTTTCAGGAAGCAGTGAAATCTGCATGAATAGTTTTGTTTTTCCAATCAAAATAAGACAAATTTTTTTATATTTGGGCCTTGCATCTCACTTCAGCTAAGGTCTCAGCTCAACTTTCTTTTCTGTATAGTCATGTTATTAGATATAGGTCTTTTGATTTTTCTTGTATTCTTCAAAAGAGCATGCTTTTTAAAAATCTTTTAGAACTAATTTAAAAAAGAACATTTGATGAATTTACTATAAAACTTATGCTCTAAGTTTTATAGCATACTCACAAATAAATAAACTAATAAGAGTATTAAAAAATCTATTGTAAAATGGAAATGATTTCATAATGATATAGAATATAGAATGGTTTTAATATTAATTTTTAGAAAACCCACTTTAACTGAAATTTTCAAAATAATACACAAAATCAATTTTTTAGCAGTTTACATATCGCTGAAACATCCTGCTGATGGAACCACTTCTAATTCTCATATGGTCTTAATGTCATTAAAGGGAAGGCAGGGAAATTGGGAACTTCTGATTGTTAGCTTCTTGCCTTTTATAGATTATGGAGCTGATGTCCAGAGAATCTTATTCCTCTTCATCACTTGGTACTGTCATTAGTATAAGGTGTGTACAGTAGGCTATTTAAGGACATATAACAAAATTATGTGGAGGTCAATGTGAAAATGATTTGTGTTACCAAAATTTGTTTATGGTAAACTTTTCAGGATCACATGTTTTTCATAAATCAATGTTTTGTTCCTTATATGATGTTGAAGTTTGTAGTATTATGTACTTGAGGGGTAAAGAAGTACATTAACATTGTTTTTTATTAGAATTCATATGTTCCTTTTTGAAATGTGATTTCTGGAAATAAAGATTAATTGACAAAATATCAAGAGCCATGAAAGAAAATTTTATCACCTTGATCAGTTTAGTAGATTACTAGTTCTTGAGCCTTTTTTTTTTTTTTTTAATGTATTGCATTCAAATGAGATAATGTATATAAGGTCTTTTGCAAACCATATAAAGTCCTACATATATGTATTACCATTTTACTACTTTACATAATAATACCTTTTTTTTCTTATAAAAATTTAGCAGATGGTGAGAAAGAAGAGCAGTTTAATGGAAGTCCTCCAAGACCACAGCCCCGAGGACCAAGGACTCCTCCAGGACCCCCTCCACCTGATGATGATGATGATGATGAACCTCTGCCAGTACCAGGTACAGTAAAATCAAAATTATTTCATTTTTCAGTTTTCTGATTAGCAGCATTATGAACAAAAGTTTCAGTATTACTTAGTACTTGAAGATAAAAATATTTTAGTGGATAAAAAGACAGTAAAGTATTACTAGAATATATAGTATAATATTTGCAGTATCTCTTTTAGTATTGTATATTTTGGTTATACTTACTGGGTAAGGTGTATTTTTAACAATCTGTGATAACTATTGGCTATTTTCTAATTATTGTGAGAATTGAGTATTAGGAAATACTTGCTAAAGATAAGAAGTTTTTCTTTCATTCTATTTAAAACATTAAAATTGTTCTTTTAAAAAAATCTAATTTTCAGTAGTTGGTGAGAAAGAAGATGATGTTCCTCAACGAGAAGATTACTTTGAGCCCATTTCACCTGATCGGACTTCTGTTCATCAAGAAGGGCAGTATTCAGATGAAGGTGAAGTAGAAGAGGATCATCATGAGGAAGGTGAAGATGAAGAAGATGTAGATGTTGAAGAAGAGGAGGATGAAGATGAGGAAGATGGTCATACAGTAGAGAGTATCCCAGAAGAAGAAGAAGATGAAGAAGAGGAGGAAGAAGGTGAAGAAGAAGAAGGTGAAGAAGAGGAAGATGAAGAAGAAGAAGGTGAAGGAGAAGAAGAAGAAGAAGAAGAAGAAGGTGAAGGTAGGCGTTATAGTAAAATAGTAAAACTCCTAAAGAAAACTAACAATTCTAATTTACATATTTAGAAATTCTGCAAAAAACCCCAAACAAACCAATCTTTAATTTAATGATAAAAGTATAACATATAGTCTTTTCTTACAGTATTTGATGAAGTTGCATTTTGAGTGAAGGAATAAAAAAAGATTAAGTACTTTCTGTTTGCCATATACTGTGCTAGGTGCTGAAGATATAAACACAAAAGTCAAGACAGTATCTGCCTTCAAGCAGCTTTCATTCTACTAAAGGAAGCTAACATAAATACAAGAATAGTGGCCAATGAGGAATATTTGATTTGGAATGTTATAGGGATGGTGAATTAGAGCCACAATTAAGTTAATTGACACATCCATACCAGGAGGAATGATGGGAGTTGTTTTGATTGAGGTTCCTGAACTGGAAATGGAAAAGAAAAGAAATGGGAGTTTGGTGGGGTAGAAGGTGAGAATAGAACAAGGAGCAGGATTCTTGGTGTGGTGGCCAAGCATTACAGTTTGCCTATAAGTTGGCCTAGAGGCAGCCATGAATTGGTATCTTTTGTTGGTAAGAGTTTATCAGCTACTTAAGTTTGATAAAATTATTCTTATGGTTAAAGGAAATTTTCAAGGTATTCAGGAATCCTAGGCTTTAGTTTTAGTTTTAATTTTTGGATTGTGCATTTTGTTCTCAAATTCTCGTGTGTGTGTGTGTATGTGTGTGTGTGTGTATGTGTGTTTAAAGGCACATACCTGGCCATATATATGTTTGTACAAAGGTATATGTATATTCACATATCTCTCTACATACATATAGTTTAAGGTTGAGATTTCATTTGTGTAGGAAGCACTTATAAAATTCTTTTACTTTTGTGAATCTCCAACTATTTTGTATCTTATAGTGCAAGTCAATTCCTCAAGGCCTTTGGAGGTAAAACTACTTACTGATGGTTACATACCTAGTGCATGTCAGAGCCAGAATTTCAGCTTAAAGCTTTATGACTGATGCTAACTTTCTATCTATTCTGCTGTGCTATCTATAAATGATAGGATCAAAAAGGGGGAAGCATCATATGAAAAGTTTTGAATTTAGATGCTTTACTTAACTCTTACTTGTTTTCCAGGTAGGGATATATTCTGGACCTTTGATTTCATTGACATAGAGAACTCTGGAACTTCCTCAACCAGGGCAAATTGATGCCTTCTCTTCAATTTATAGTCTTAGAGAGCTGCTAAGGCACTAGGAAGTCAGGTGACTTGCTCAGGGTTACACAGCTAGTATGTGTCTGAGGAATGACTTGAAGCCAGGTCTTCCTGGCTTTGAGGCAGACTCACTATCTAGTGTACCATGTTGCTTCTCATTTGTCTTCCTATTCATTCCTTATTGTAACAGTTAACATTGCATTTGTTAGGAGGACAAAAACAAGTAGAAACTTTTTATGTAAAAAACAATGGAAAAACTGGTTGATTTGATTCTTACTGAAGGATAGTTTGGCTAATCTCTACCAAGTAAAAATATCACTTCTGTCTTAGTAGTCTTGGCCTGGCCAAATAGTTTTGAGCCTTAGAAAATGCTAAAGGTATGTGAGAGAAATATCCTAAAAATTGGCCATTCAAAAAATCTTAAATTCTAAAAAAAACCAGCCCTTCAGACCTACAGATATTTAAATGAAATATGTAAAAATAACATTAGCGTGGAAGAGAAAGCTGTAGAATTGAGTATTTCAGAAGAAGTCTACTGGAAAAGGTTATACAATGTCAAAGCATCAAAAGTTAGAGTGGAACAACCCATGTGGGACATGGTGTAGAAAATAAGAGACTGCTGAATTACATATATCATACTAAGTCTTTTAAGATCTTTTAAAAATAATTACTTCTTTAAAAAGATTCCATGATTAATTTTGAATACTTGACATTTTATTATTAATTTTCAAAGTTTTAGAGCAAAATCATTTTCTTTCTAACTAAAAAAGTTTTGTTCATCAATTTATAAGTGTTTGGAATGCTCCAGTGTTTTAAGATGACTATGTATAATTATGTTTGTATTCAGTCAGTCTATCAACTAGCATTTATTAAGTGCCTACTATGTGCCAGGATCTGTGCTAAGTGTTGGAGATACAAAGAAAGACCAAAAAAAAAATAGTTCCTGCTCTCAAGGAGCTCACAGTCTAAAGAGGGAGACAACATGCAAACAACTGTGTACAAACAAGATACATACAGGTAAATCTGGGGTAGTCTCAGAGGGAAGGCACTAAGGAAGGACTAGGAAAATCTTTTTGCAGAAAGTGGGAATTAGCTTAGCCTTCAGGGAAGGTAAGGAGGGAAAGAGTTCCAGCTTGAAGGACACCCACTGAAAATGCTTAGAATTGAAGATGGAGTTTTGGGTGTTAGGAATTCCCATCACGTTAGAAAATGTAAATTTCAAATTTTGTTGAGGAAAAAATTTTTTTATGGAATCTAACCTAGTTTTAACGTAAAGGTGGCATGGTATTATTTACAGTGCTTAATTAATAGTTTATCCTCAAAGATTATTGTTTTTAGTAATAATACTTAGGGTCCTTTTCTTGAAGGTGAAGAGTCTAAAAATTCTTACTTTTTGCTTTTGTCACTGTATCTTGTATTTCTTTTTCTAACTCAAACTTTTTATCAGTTGCAAAGAAATCTGGGAAAGAAAAATTTTTGGTGTCTGTTTTCTTTCTTAATAGTTATTCAGAATAATGGTTTTTACTATTCAATGAGTTAAAAGGATGTAGACATGAAGTTGAAATTTTGAGATACTTTTAGTTTATTTCTTTGATTTGGGTACTTATTTGTATGGACATGTCTTGCAATTCCACTATTCCTCGTGAATTGCTAATGGTTCCAAAAATTCATTATATGGTATATAACCTAGTGATGAGCCAGTTCAGACTTAACTAAGCCATACTTTAGATAACCATTATAAATAATAGGAAGTCCATATTCTTCAAAATGTTTTGTGCTCTTCTTCAGAGCAGTCTTCAAGAAGTTCCATGCTGTCATGAGAGAAATATCAAGGCATTATTATTTTGTGGAATAATTTTGTCATGCTTACATATTATTTTAACTTACTTTCAGGAGATGATGGCTATGAGCAAATTTCTAGTGATGAAGATGGAATTGCTGATTTAGAACGTGAGACTTTTAAATATCCGAACTTTGATGTTGAATATACTGCTGAGGATTTAGCTTCAGTGCCTCCAATGACATATGATCCATATGACAGAGAACTTGTACCACTTGCATACTTTAGCTGCCCTTACAAGACAACTTTTGAAATTGAAGTCAGCAGGATGAAAGACCAAGGTCCTGATAAAGAAAATTCAGGGGCAGTAGAAGCATCAGTAAAGTTAGTGGAACTTTTAGAGTTATACCAGGAAGATAGAGGTCCAAAATGGGTCACAGCTTTGGAAGAAGTTCCAGGTTTAATAGTAAAAGGATTAAGTTATTTGCAGTTCAAAAATGCACAACAAGACTACATTGGCCAGCTGGTAGATTGGACCATGCAAGCCTTGAATTTACAAGTAGCTCTCCGTCAGCCCATTGCCTTAAATGTCCGGCAGCTCAAAGCTGGGACTAAATTAGTATCCTCATTAGCAGAATGTGGGCCTCAAGGAGTGATGGGACTTTTACAAGCAGGAGTTATCAGTGGATTATTTGAACTGCTATTTGCTGACCATGTATCATCTTCTCTTAAGCTAAATGCTTTTAAAGCTTTGGACAGTATTATTAGTATGACTGAAGGCATGGAGGATTTTTTAAGAGGCAGACAGGACTTACATGAAAAAAGTGGTTATCAGAAACTTCTGGAGCTCATTCTCTTGGATCAGACCGTGAGAGTAGTTACTGCTGGTTCTGCAATTCTCCAGAAATGTCACTTCTATGAGATTCTGTCTGAAATTAAAAGACTTGGTGATCAGTTGGCCGAGAGGTCTTCTATTCCTAACCACAGCGAATCTGAGCAGGACGCAGACCCTGGACTTGAGAGAACAAATCCTGAATATGAAAATGAAGTGGAAGCTTCTTTGGATATAGTTCATCTTTTGGAATCCTCTCTTATAACTGAAGGGGAAATAGAAAAGCTTATTAATCTCTTGGATGAAATCTTCCACTTAATGGAGACTGCACCTCACACGATGGTTCAGCCTCCTGTGAAGTCATTCCCGACAATAGCAAGGATTACTGGACCTCCAGAGAGAGATGATCCTTATCCTGTCTTATTCAGGTAAGATTTCTTTATTTTTATTTTTCAATTAAATATTTTATTGGAAATCACATTAAACACAAATGCAAACAATTAAGTATAGGACTTTCATCCTACTGTCATAGATAGCAAGGTGTTTTGTTTTTTTTTTAATAGTCAGCTATTAAGGAAGGTTTTTAAAAATTGCTTTTTTTTTTTTTTTGTGTGTGTGTGTGTGTAGTTTCATCTGATCATTAAGAGTTTGTAGAGTTTGGAGCATATTATGTCAAAATATCTTAGCACCATATTTCCCAAGGTCTGAACTCACAGAAGCAATGTGGGATATTTAAAATTTCAACCTAATTATTTAATAAATGGAACTGTTAGGTTCATTTGGCTTAGGATCAGCACGGGAAAAAATTACTAAGAATACTGCAAACCAAGAAAGTTTGGGAACTTACACCATGTCACAAATTTTTGAAATGTTGTGACTTAACCCTCTTTCTTATTCCATTAAGAATTATAAGAACAACGGACATGGGTACAAGTTGATTCACAAATGCTACAGAACAATATAATAATTGATGTCTATAATGCTACTGAGTTATCAAGATACGTTTAATAATGCTAATTGTACTCAGTTCAGTAATATATTTTGACTAATAGTAACTTAGGTAGATTTATAATTGGCCGAACGACCTTATTCAAAAAAGACTTAATTAATGGATTACTGTTACCTTGGATAACAGTCTTTGATGATATTTTTATTCTTTTATCAGTGACTTCCTTGGATAAAGATGTGATTGAAATACTTATCAAATTTGTGTTTGGTTCAGAGTTGGAATGGGTAGATAATAAAGATAATACCATAATCAGGATCCAAAATAGATGGACAGATTGGTATCATAAGTCAAATTTAACAAGAATTATTTTGGGGAGTTAATTTTTTTAATATTTAAATATTTTTGTTGACATTTCTTGCTTTTACATTAATTAAACTTTTTCCTGTATCCATCTCTTTTCTGTTACTTTTCTATAGTTGTTGATAACGTGCAATTCTTCTCTAGAGAATTGTTTTGTTTATATCTTTGATTACTTAAAGCAAAAGAAATTTAATAAGGATGAATGTGCGTTATGTCCTATTATTTATTAGTTCAGAAGAGTAATATCATAAGTGCCATATGGTTTAATTGTATTTAAATAGTTGCGTTTTTAAGGGGATATAGGATTAATGTAAGTAATTTGTCCTAATTGAGAGAAGTAATTGTGTCTAAGTACATCATTTTTATAGATAAGGAAACAGAGGCTGGCAAGATTTAAGGATCATAAAGCTAAGTAGGAGGCAACTAATAGCTCAGTGGATAGAGTATAGGGCCTGGAAGGTCTTAATTCAAATCCAGCCACAGACACTTTCTTGCTGTGTGACCTTGGGTAAGTCATTTAACCTTTGATTGTCTGGACAGAATTGATGCACTGGAGAAGGAAAAGGCAAACTACTCCAGAATCTTTGACAAGAAAACCCATATGGGGTCATGAAGGGTCAGACACGACTGAAAATCATTGAACAACTACCACCACCACCACCACCAACAACAACAATCAAAGCTAAAGTGCAGGACCAAGACTTAAACCCAGGTTTTTTGACTCCAAGTCTGTTCCTCTTTATACTACCACTCATTTTGATGGGAAATTGGTAGGATTTTATAACCGATTTTCTGCTCTTCTTCATCCTCCCACATCTAAATATGATTTCTTAGATTTCTGGCTTAGTTTCATGGGAGAATTGGGGTTTCAGATACAGAAGTAAAAAAAAAAATCAACAAAGAGATAATTTTTGTTTAAGGAGAGAGAAATAAAATGACAGCAGAAAATCTACGTATAAGCAATTGATGACAGTTTTATACTTGACTTATTTTAGGTTGTATTTGCCTTAAGTGTAGTTGCCTATATGGCAGTTTATAGATGGCATAAGTAGGGGATTCTATGGGAAAATTTCTTGAGTTTAAGTGAATGAGTTAAAAGAAACTTTTAGGTTTCATAGATGTGAAATAATATTAGATTTGCTTGGCAATCCTTGTTCAGAGTATTGTGTTAGATGCTGGGGAGAGAAAACCTTTAGATAAGAATTCTATGCCTATCTTGGAAATTGTAATCTGTAGGGGGATACAAATACTTGCAGCATATTTTATGTATTTATTCAACTTATTTTTATTATGAATTAGGAAACATGAAAAGTTTCTAATATACAAGGAAGAAAAGAAATCCTCTGTGAGACTTTCAATCTCTGTTATGTAAATTTCCTTTAAAATACATGTTTAATTCGACATAGTAACATCTACAATACCCAGCTTGTCTGTTTTAAGGTTACATTCTGAATTTTTGCTTCAATCTAGATTTTGTTGTTGTTGTTGTTTTTGGTTGGGTTTTGCTGTTGTTCTTTGAGATTGGGTTTCCACATCTCACTTCAAGTGCTTGAAGTGGAGGAACTTCTTTATGGACCTGAGCTGCTGCTGTTAGTATTTAAAGCTTTAATTTGATATGTTGTTTCTGACAGAGGCCAATTTGCTCTTCCTTAAGCAGCCTGATAGTTCCCCACTTTCAAGGGCTCACCATATAGGAGCCAACTGATGATTGTTTTTAGTGATATGGCAGCTCAGAATACCCATATACATGTTTGATCCACTAGCCTTAGCCTCCTGTACTAACAGGGATGTCTTCTTCCGTATATTTTTTAAACAATCTGGGTTCCAGTCCTACTTAATACATTTACTAGCTACTAGTGGAATCGGGAGTGAAATTTTTCAGTGTTTTAGAGTCTCAGTTTTCTTATCTAGAAGGTATGATACTAATATACCTATAGCAAAATTAAGTATCCTCAAAACAATTTCATGGATGTTAATTAGGCAAGCATTTGAGCCTTTGAGACCTGGAGTGGAACTTCTCATGGAATTATTTTTCTTTCCACCAAAAGATAAAAGAGTGACTATCCATTTCCAGCCCTTAGAAAATATCAGTGGAAGAATAATATGTTTATGTTATAATATATAAAATTTTTGGGAATGGGAGGAATATTTTTGAAATGTTTGAAATGTAGTGAAATGAATTAAATATTATGATAGTATTACTGTTTCTTTTTTGTTTTTTAATTTTTGATAAGATGCAGTTGGGACAAATGACTTGTCCAAGGTCACATAGCTAGTAAGAGTCAAATGTCTGAGGCCGACTTTGAATTCAATCCTCCTGACTCCAGCAGTGATGCACTATTCTCGGTGCCACCTACCTTCCCAAATATTATTGTTTATGACATAATTTAGAAAATAATGCTTATACTGTGCTTTCTGTTAAAGTTCTTCATTCAAGGAAATTGTTCAGTAGGCATTTATCAGGTATCTCCTCAGACCCAGTACTTAGTATTGGGATACAAAAAAGATTTAAGGAGCTTACATTCTGGACAAGACAATGCGTGCTTTTAAAGTTCACAAAAACTAAACATAAAATAATGTAAAGGACAGTCGTAATAGGGGAGTTGGAAAAGGCTTTGTATAAAAGATGGGGTTTGCATTGAACTTTGAAGAATACTAGAGATTCTACGAGGTGGAGGTGAGAGAAAAGAGGGATGTAGCTATCCAGTGGTGACTTTATATACATTTTTGTCTTCTTTGCAGATACCTCCACAGCCACCACTTCCTAGAATTGGTCACCTTACTGCTGTCAATTCCAGCAATAAGCGCTCACCCTGCTGTGCTGCAGGCTATGAGAGATGTTTTGAAGTTTCTTACACAGTCGCAAAAAGGTCTTCTTTTTTTCCTCTCGGAACATGAGGCGACTAACTTGCTGATTAGAGCTCTTTGTCACCTTCTTGATCAAGAAGAAGAAGAAGGTCTCCAGGCTGATGGTGTTATTGATGATACATTTGCTTTGTGGCTACAGTATTCAACTCAGACTTTGCAGTTTATTACAGAACTATTTTGTCATTTTCAGCGTTGCACAAACAATGAGGAAACTGACCATTCAGATCTCTTGGGAACCCTTCATAATCTTTACCAGATTACTTTTAATCCTGTGGGAAGAGCAGCTGTTGGTCATGTCTTCAGTCTTGAAAAGAATCTCCAGAGTCTTATTACTCTAATGGAGTACTATTCCAAAGAGGCTTTAGGGTAATTATTTACTGGTTTGTTTGTTTTTTTTTTTGTTTTGTTTTGTTTTATTTCCCAATATAATGAAAAAGTAGATCAATCCAATATATTTTTCAAAGGAAGATGATTCAGAAATAAGAATTAACACTTTTTTGGGATGTTTGACTCAAGCTGACATAATAATTGAATAAAAGGTAGAATTACAGAAATATGTTGCCAAAAGTATGATGTGACTGACCTAATGAAATGAGTTGACACTGTGATGCTATGTGTATCTTGTAGTCACACATCTCTTTCTGCTAAAGTAATGATTTACAAATGAAATTAAAATTGTCATGTTGGTGTTCAAGATACTCCTACAGGGTTGTGAGAAACTTTTGAACTTCTTCTGCTTCCTTTCCTTAGGAGGGTAGTGTCGGCTACTTTGTGTGAAATAATGTAGGAAGGAAGCAAATATGTATCTGTACTAATAATGTTTACTTTTGTAGTTGTGAAGGCTTGTGTTGTCATTTCCATCATTTTTATGATTCACTAAGTGTATGCTGTGAACTTAAGTTAGCATACACATAGATAAGTCTCCATTGTTGTTTCTTGTAGTAAAGAGTATTATTCTGCTCTGAACAAAAACTTTTGAGAACTGCTGCATTATAGCATGCATTTGTTCATATGAACTGAGTTTGAATACAGTATAATCTTGTCTTCAGAAATTACATTGTGGTAATTGAAAATTATGTTGTGTGGCATTTGTAACTATCTTATTTTCTTTAAAACTCAGTAGAAAAGAGGTGGTTTGAAACATATTTTGGTTTATCATTTTGTACCAGAGAATCTAGAAAACCTCTCATGTTATAATAAGTGAAGAAATGGATGTATCTTTTCCAAGAGCTTAAAAATTTTATCTTGTTTCAGGGACTCCAAGTCAAAGAAATCGGTAGCTTATAATTATGCGTGCATACTTGTTTTGTTGGTGGTTCAGTCTTCTAGTGATGTCCAGATGCTAGAGCAACATGCAGCGCCTCTCTTGAAGCTTTGTAAAGCAGATGAAAATAACACGAAATTGCAAGGTGTGGTACATGAAGTTATTAATGTGTGCAGAGCATCTAGGAAAACTTTTAAGTATCAGGTTTTGAATGCCTTATCAGGTTTTGAATAGAGTGATACTGATATATTTTTCACTGTTTAAAATAAAATTTCATTTGAAGAAGCTTTTATATGAAGCCAAGAATTTTAAAGAATTATTGGAAATATGCCTTTTCTTAGAAATAATTGTGGAAGCTGGTGATTGACAAGTAAAAGTGACTTACTTAAAACTGAAATAGAAGTGTTTACTTTAAAATTTGCAGTTATCCACTTCATTGTGGGTATAGCCTACTATTGTAGTTATTCATAAATTGTTTGTGGTTTGCCATGACCTGTTTGAATTATGTGGAGACTTGTTGAAAATGGACATTTATTTTAAAAAAAAAAAAACCTTGATTTTGAATAAAATATGTTTGGAAAAATCTTATCTAAGACATTTTTTCAAAATTCTAATGTGTATTCATATTTAATTAGAAATATTTTATATTAAAATAGGAAGAATATTTATTTATATTTTTGTGCTTAGGATTTTAAATTAGATGCTTATTTTTTCTTTTTATCTAACAGGTAAAATCTTAGGTCTCAGGTAACAGATTTATATTCTAGCATATTAAATAGCTTTCCATAAAAAAATTCACTTGGCTATTTTGTCCATTCATCATTGTCAAAGTAAGAGTCTTTTACTTTGATTTTCTTTCTCATTATTCTAATAGTATGTCTATTTATTTAGCATTGCTTGCACACGAAACTTTTCATTATTTATTTATTTTTGGTGAAGCAATTTAGGTCAAGTAACTTGCCCAAAGTCACACAGATAATACTGGTCAAATTCTGAGGCTGAATTTGAACTTAAGTCTTTCTGACTTCAGGCCCAATTCTCTTCCATTTTGCAACTTAGGTGCCCCTATAATTTGTTTTTGATGAGCATGCTACATTTATGTAATACCCACTGGTAGAATTTGAATCCATTGTAGTAGATATTTTTATCTTTTTATTTAAATGATCTCTTCATTCTAGTAGAGAGAGGTATATTTTCATGTAGATTTAGTTTTTTATGTACAAATGTTTGATATGGATAAATAGTTAATTTTGACTAATGTAATGTTTAATAAAAGCAAAGAAGACTTAAAACATCATATGGTATATATTGAGGGATATGATTTCTTCCCTAGATTATTTTTTAAATGAATAGTAATTGACAATAAGTGTGATATAGTGAATAGAGAGCAATTTTGTGTTCTAACAGTAGACATGTGTAAATAGGTACATACTAGATGCATATAGAGAATAAATATCTAATACATAATATGTACAACACACACGCACACACGATACAGAGATAACATTTTGAGAGTGCTGACCAGAGAGACTGGAATGAAGTCCCAGTTTTCACATATCCTGGTTGTATGATCCTGGGCAAGTCATTTAATGACTTAGTGTTCAGAGATGGTACTGATTTTCTCCCTTGAGAGTTTCCTATAACAGTAAAATCATGGGTCCCCCTTCTTGTTTGTAATATATTGAATTTTTGTTTTGAAATTGAAGAAGAATTAATGTTTTGAAGTTGGGGATAAGGTTGACTATTGATAATTAAATGGATTCCAAGAAGAGTTTTCAGGAAATACAGAAATCTTGTTTTTAGAAACCAAATAACTGAAGTTGTTACATATTTCAGGAATAATATATTAACATAGGATCTTAGATCAAAGCATGTAAGAGGCCTCTGAGGCCATTTAGTTGAGTGGTCTTTGAGGAATTGAGACTAAGAGCTTGTTAAGTGACTTGTCCAGAGCCTTACAGCTACTAAGTGTCAGAGATGGAATTTGATGCATGATGTTCTGACTCCAAATGCAGTACAATTTCTCTTTTACTCCACTGCCTCTTACCTTCTTTTTAAGGTTTATTTGAAGTTCCCAAAACCATTCATCAAGAAAGCAAAACAGAATTTTAGGCTGAACAGAATTTAATTTGTGGAAATAAAATCTTTTTGTGGTATCACTATTTTGCTTTCGTCAAGAATCTTTTCACAGGCTTTATTTTGAAAGTTTTCCTTTTAATTTAAAGTTTAAAGTTCTCTTTTTTCCTTTCAGAACTTGGCAAGTGGCTGGAGCCTCTGAAAAACCTTAGATTTGAAATTAATTGTATCCCAAGCCTAATTGAATATGTTAAACAGGTTAGTAAGTCTTTACTTGATTTTAGGAAAATTTATCATAATATACAGAAATAATTAAATAAATTATCCTCAAGGAATAGAAAAAAATTAATTTCTATTATCCCACAATCATCATGTTAATGAAATATATTTGACTCTGGGCTCTTTATATATTTATATTAGACTCAGAGTTATACATGTATCCCATTATTTGTAGTTTTGTTTAAATCTTTTAATGTATTTGCCAGATATTGCTCTGATATACTCCCAAGAATGTGTTACCCAAGAATGGGTAAAATAATTATCTTAATCAGGAATACTTAAGCTTTAATTAACTTTTGACATTAGTTCTATAGTGTGGTCACAGGCCAGTCTCCTCACCTTTAAATTTTTCAGCCTAATAGCAATCATAACCTACATGATAGGACTTTTGTGAAGGTCATATTTATAAAATATGTCAAGCTTTTTAAAAATCTAAAAGCACAGTGTAAAATGTTTTTGTTTTGGGTTTGTATGTTCTTCTCTCCCCCCCTCTCCCTCCCCCCTCTCCTTTCCCATCTCCCCCAAACTAGATATTTGATTACATTGATATTGGGAGCTTCAGGTGAAGAGCTGTTTATACTTATACTAAGCAGAGCCTATTCTGCTATTTAGTCTTGATTGTCAGTGTGCCTTCAGAAGTTGTGTGTTTGTCAGAGTCACAGAGCCTGTTGGGGTCAACTGAGACGTGAACCTAGATTTTTCTGATTCTGAATTCAGTTTTCGATTGACTTTGTAGCCTCACTGCTGTAATCTTGTCATTATTGTAATTATTATTAATTTTTAAATTTGAGGATTATTATGAGGATCAAATGAAAAATGTTTTTCCAAGTTCTTTGAAAAACCAATAGTAAAAAGTTAAATTAACAAGCGTTCATTAAGTGTTCGCAGTGTTCCAGACATTATGCTAAGCACTTGAAAAATATTACCTTCACAAATCTGAGGAGTAGGAAGTTGTTATTATTTATAGTTGAGGAAATTGAAGCAAGCAGAGTTTAAGTGACTTGCCCACAATCATATAGCTAGTAAGTGTCAAAAGTTAGATTTGAACTTGGATCTTCTTTACTCTAGACTCAGTATTCTGTCTACTGTGCTGCCTAACTGCTTTAGCAGCATAACATGTTATTGTTTACAGTGACATATAATAGAGGATTGGCTTTAGAGCCATGAAGAGCTGGGTTCAAATTCTACCTCTTAACCTGTTGCCTGGGACAAGTTGACAGCGGCCAAATTACTTACCCTCTCAGTCTCCCAGACAACTCTCTAAAACTTGTAAGTTGCTACCTGCATTAACTGTTTTTAGAGGGAGTTAGGGAAGCTGCATTGGCTCATTGGGTAGAGTGCTGAGCACGTAGTCAGGAATACTCATCTTCCTATTCAAATCTGGCCTCAGATACTGAGAGGAGTGTGATCCTGAGCAAGTCACTTAACCCTGTTTGTCTCAGTTTCCTTGTCAGTAAGATTAAGTGGAGAAGGAGCTAGCAAATTACTCCAGTATCTTTGCCACGAAAACCCCAAATGGGGTCATGAAAAGTCAGATATGCCTGAAGTGACTCAACAACCACCACCACCACAACAAAGAGGGAGTTTCTTTGTTCTGAAGTTCTCTGTGACAATGAAATCATAAATCTAATCTCCATTTCCTGTTACTCTTCATGGATTAATTTCAAGTTCAAGTTAAATTTCATTCTTTTTTAAAAGAATTTTTATTGATAGCTTTTGTTTTTATATTGCCAAAATTCCTTCTGTATCTCAGTCCTCCTCTTTTTTCCCAGGAAGCCATCCCATATAACTAAGAATTTTTTTTAAGGAAAAAAAAGAAAAAGAGGAAGAAGAGGGGAAAAAATCAACAAAAGTGATCAATACATGAAGGAAATCTGAAAATATATGCAATATTTCATGCTAATTGACTTCCCAACTCTGCAAAAGAGTAGGGGAGGTAGTTCATATATTTTCTTTGAGATTATGTTTGTTCTTTGTAATTTTGAAACATTTACCTTACCCATTTCTTAATATAAAAACTTTAGTTTATATTATACTTCAAAGATCTGATTGTGACAGTCATGTCAAGGGCTAATTCATTTTGTCATTGATTTCTGGCAATTCTGACAATAATGTTAACAATTTTATACCCATGTGAATTCTTGCATTTTATGTATATTGTTACTTATTTTGGATAATTAACTAGTTTCATTATAAAAAGCAAGTAGTTTGTCATATTTTTTTGTGATTTTCCTAATGCTCCCCTTAAATATATATATCATAGATTGGCCTACTTTGGTATTCTTCAAACACGATTCATCTGCTATCTTTATAAATTTACATCAGAGGTTTTCTATTTCCGGTATACTCTTATCTTATCCCAATCTCCTCATAACCAAGGTTTCCTTTAAAATTGGTCATCATTTTGGAAAATTATCCTTATTTTCTATAGCTATTAGTATCTTTCCCTCTAAAATTATATATTTGTATATATTTCATATTTGATTTGTATATATTTTATAAACACATGTAGACAACACACATATACATATGCACATACACAGTACACACAGTAGATGTACATATAGGTACACATACACATATACACACAGGCACACATATATACACATACACATATACACATACTTATTGTCTTGTCATTTGACTAACTTTTTTGAAGGAAGGGACTATTTTGCATTTGTCTTTGTATCTCTCATTTAGTTCTATATCTGGTACATAGTGTGTGCTTAATAAATACTTATTAATAGATTGATACAAATTCATACTTTCTACTCTTGCTTCCTTTTTTTCCTTAATTATTATAGACTCTGTAAGACTCAGGAAAAAACAAACTTTTATTATAAGGCAAAGAGAATTTTTGAATATTTGAAACCACAAATCAACAAGCTATAGATATGTTGGCTTTCCTATGCATTTTGATCTTTTAACTTTTTAAAAATTAAAACTTACACCCTTAGTCACTGAATTTGCTGCACTTATGTTGATTTTATCCATCTTATTCTTTAAGATAGTTCACAGTAGAGATAAAATAGATTATTAAAAATCTCTGTGTATAGATGCCTCTATTTTAAGTTTACTCAATCACTATCTTGAAACTTATTTTTAAAATATGTGTATATTTTCACAAAGACTATATTCAATTACTAATGCATTTCCTCGTTTTTTCTTGACCTGATGTAAATTAGGACATAAAGTATATTAAAATCTCTTATAACTCTTGTTTTTTAAAAAGAATATTGATAACTTGATGACCCCAGAAGGAGTTGGTCTACCAACTGCATTACGTGTCCTCTGTAACATAGCGTGCCCACCACCTCCTGTTGAAGGTATAGTATTAGCCATTATACCTTTAAGTAGATTTTATATTATAAATTTTTCTTATTAAATGAAATCTATAAAATCTATAATTGTTTCTTTAATATATAACTAATTTGAGTGTTCTGTTTTTCCTTTATGAAGGTCAACAGAAAGATCTGAAGTGGAACCTTGCAGTTATTCAGCTTTTTTCTGCTGAAGGAATGGACACCTTTATTCGTGTTCTGCAAAAACTGAACAATATTCTTACGCAGCCTTGGAGACTCCATGTCAACATGGGGACTACTCTTCATCGAGTTACTACCATTTCCATGGCCCGCTGCACACTCACTCTTCTTAAAACCATGTTAACAGAGCTTCTCAGGGGTGGATCCTTTGAGTTTAAAGACATGCGTGTTCCTTCAGCCCTTGTTACTTTACACATGCTACTGTGCTCTATCCCTCTCTCAGGTCGTCTGGATAGTGATGAGCAGAAGATTCAGAATGACATCATTGATATCTTACTGACTTTTACGCAGGGAGTTAATGAAAAACTTACAATTTCGGAAGAGACTTTAGCCAATAATACTTGGTCTTTAATGTTAAAAGAAGTTCTTTCTTCAGTCTTGAGAGTTCCTGAAGGATTTTTTTCTGGACTCATTCTGCTTTCAGAGCTCCTGCCCCTTCCATTGCCCATGCAAACAACTCAGGTATCACTTCCATATCGCTTGCATCTTTATAAATGACTTCAGTATCACTTAAAAATCCGTGATCTTGGTTATGGACCCCCCCCAAAAAAACAAAAAAACCCTGAAGATAATAACTGGAGGAGGGTGAAACTTGTAAAAACTGATGCAAGTTGGGCGCTGTGATTTGTCTGGTGGACGTAATATTTTAGTCAATTTTTGTTAAAAATCAGTTTTATTATTATACTGGAATTAACTTGTGCTCTTCTGGTGTGTGTGGCATTTAAAAAAAAAGTATTGTTTCATTTTAAATTGTGTTAGAATTTGGCATCTGACTGTTATTTCTCTTAATGAAATTTGTTCTAATGATTATTTAACTGAGGGTTAAAATTCTTACCAATTCAGTTGAAATCAAGCAAATGTTTAGACCGTGTAATAGGAAATTCTTTAAAAATTTTAACTATAGTAAAAATTTGCCTGCAGAAACAGATTGGTGTAGTAGTGTTTCCTGAAAATTATTTTTTGGTCAGTAATTATAAATATAAAGAAAGTTCATACACATATACATACATATATACTTTTTTAACAGGTTATTGAGCCACATGATATATCAGTGGCACTCAACACTCGCAAACTGTGGAGTATGCATCTCCACGTCCAGGCAAAGCTGCTCCAAGAAATAGTTCGTTCTTTCTCTGGCACAACTTGCCTGCCAATTCAGCACATGTTGCGGCGCATTTGTGTTCAATTATGTGACCTTGCTTCACCAACTGCACTTCTAATCATGAGAACTGTCTTGGATTTGATTGTAGAAGACATGCAAAGGTATTTTCATTTTATTCTTTTTTGGAAGACATTAATTTCCATTTCCTGAATTTTATTTAATTGAATATAGTGTGGACATTTTGACTACATTCTTAACTTATAATTTGGAAATTTGGCTTCAGAATTCATAAAAATCTCAAAAGGAAATATGTGATACAGTAAGAAATGCTCTGATTTGGACTTAATAGGATTTGGGTTTGAATCCCTGCTCTGCCACTTATTACTTGTATGACCTTGGTCTAGTCATTTTGTCTAGGCCAGTTTCTGTAATTGTGAAATGAAATAAGAGCTTCAGACTGCATCCAAAATGCAGCTTTAAATTTATAATCTTATGATGTGAGCTTTGATTTCAGTATTTCATATGCAAAAATAATTGTTACCTAGTGCTTTAAAGGAAGTAGTGTGTGTGTGTGTGTGTTTTAAATCTTTAGATTATTTAAAAGACAAATAAAAGCAACATCCTGATTATTTTAAAATTACATTTATAATTTTTTAATTGCTCATACATATGAGTACATATATTAATATGTAATATATTAAAAATCAGATTTTAAAGAATAGACAAAGTAGTGACTAGGTAAAATAAATATTAATTTCATTTCAACAATTTATTTGAAGAATTCTTTAAATAGGATATTCCTTTAAGTCATTTTAATTTGAAAAATTTCAGTTATTCATCTATTAAGTAAAGCTAAATTGATCTTGATTTTTATTAGAATTCTAGCATCTTTAAACTGTTAAATAAGACAATTTGTATGTATTGTGTGTTTTAGAATTTCATGAGAAGTTGCCTTGGTGTTTAAGGATTAAGAGAAAATGGATTGGATTACAGAATACAAATGATTTAAATGTCAGAAGACAATTATTCTTCATTAAGTTTATTACTTTTATTTCAGCAATTCAGAAGATAAAGAAAAACAGTATACAAGTCAAACAACCAGACTTCTGGCTCTTCTTGATGCCCTGGCTTCACACAAAGCTTGTAAATTGGCTATTTTGCATCTGATAAATGGAACTATTAAAGGTGATGAACGATATGCAGAGATTTTCCAGGAATTGTTAGCTCTTCGATCAACTGGAGAGAGTGTTATTCATCAACAGTGTGTTGAATATGTCATGTCCATTTTGCAGTCTCTCTGTGATCAGGTACTTATATAATTTTATATACTGCTTTAAAAATAGGCTATATACTCTCTCAATTTATGTATTTCTAGTTGGACAGGTGACATCTTTTAGATTATTCTTCTTCCTGAGGAGCAACACCTTTGCAGATCCCTGCTTTTCATTGATCATCTCAACCAATTCAGAGGTTGTAAAAGGTTAAGTTGTGGTACTAACATTTTGTTACTTTACAGATCTTTGTTTCTTTGTTGGAGGGCTATTCTGCTGTAATAGATTTCTAGATGGTAGTTGTGGACAAAGTGCTCATTTTCCTTTTGATTATGTTAACAATGGGTTTTCTCTGAGTTTTATAGTTTTTAGGATAGTCCCCCGTCCTTGTCCCCGTCTCCCTCCCACCCCCCTCTACTTTTCTTAAAAATCTTCAGGTTGTAGGTTCACTATATTCCAGATCAGCCTGGTTAAAGATGTCTGGCTTTATTCTCCAGTGTCTTCCAGTTTACTTCCATGTGATATAATCCATATAACCTCTGTGATTTTGATCATTTGATATCTCTTTGCCCAGAAATTTTCAAGAAGGTACTTGTTACCTGGTAGAGAGATGTGAAGTTGTAGTCTTTGTGTAAATCCCATATTTTTTGAAATTTTCACAATTTTGTCATCTTTAGGACTCAGTGAAAAAAAGGATTCTTGGGATGATATTTTCCTTTATAAAAGAGACCTGAGTAAAATTGAATAGGAGTTGATTTACTTTTTATTTTACATAATGGATTTTAGTGGAGATTTGTGTTGATTGTGTTGATTTGTGAAGTTTAATCAGTTGAAAGTATACTCCTGACTCCAATTGTCCTTATTTTTTGGTCCTACTTTCTTTTATATTCTTTTGAGCCAAACTTTTTTGTTTTCAAGGCTTAAAGAAGGCAGTAGTTTGAACAAAAATCTGATTGTTTTATTACCTTGTTCAAGAATATTCATTGGCACTCTATATCTATCTCCTTATCCCTTGATCTGAGGTAGAATACAAACTCATTAGTTTAGTACTTAAAGCCCTTCAGAATTTAGTTCCAGTTTACTTTTTCTGATTTTTATCTTTCTTCACATATTCTACATTTTGGACAGATTTGCTTATATGTAATTTCCCGAGTTCAGTTTTCTATCTTACTTCAGAACCTCCTTGAGAGACTGTTGCCTTCCTTCCTCACCTTAGAACGTTAGAATATTTGACCTCTTTACGTATCTTAGGTGTTATCTCTTGTTAGTTGGTGTTCCCTCTTTTTCTTCTTAAGTTATTGTGTTTACTTAGTTGTGTTTGTTGTTTATCTCCCAATGAACTTTAAGTTTGGGCTTGTGTTCTTCTTCCCTAGAATTTCCTCAGTATAAGTACTGAATAATCTCTTTCTAAAGTGAATTTAATTAGACCAAAGTGGGTTGCTTTCCTTCCTCCCCAGTGTCCTTACTTGGTGACCTCGTCACTGAGCATCCAGGGCACTGGATAATTCTTGGAATTTAATTCAGTGAACCAAATGATCTAATTTTTTTCTAGCTATTGTTATCAGGGTTATGTGCCTCAGTTTCCTATACTTTTGCTCCCTGTCCTCCTTCCCCAGATAGCATTAGTGGAGTGGGACTTGTCACAGGGCCCAGTCTGCCTTGTTCATTCCTTCTAATCTTCCTTTTTCTTTGGGAAGAATTATCAAATAAATTTCCTATCATTACCATTACCATTGGAATGAAATTGACCATCTCCTCTCTATATGTGTGTTATCTCTTTGAAGAATTCTCCCCTTTTAATTAGTATTCCCAGCATCTTGCACAGTGCTTCACATATAGAAGAAGCTTGATAAATACTTTTTCATTTGTTCAACTGCTGACAAAAATAAAATAGTGACATGTTACATTAGCACAATAGTGCACATTTGAGTGTATAATAAATGCAGAATTTTGACTGAATTGTACAGTGCGAGAAGTAGAGTAATATATAATAGACTTGGAACAGTACAATGGAGTCAAATTGTGAAGGGTTTTAAATGCTAAATAGCGATATCATATTTAATCTTATAGGCAAAAGACAGTGGGCTGCTAGAACTTATTGAGCAAGGAGTTACGCTGTCAGACCTGTGCCTTTGAAATAATACTGTGGCATCTTTGTGAAAGATGGGTTAGGGAGGGAAGACACTGAATGCAGAGAGATCAATAGGAATCTATTGCAATTGTCTAGGCAAAAAGTCTTCAAGACCTGGAACTGGGGAATTGAAAATAATCTTGCTTGTTAAAGTTCTTAGTTGCTTGTTCCTCTATGTTGTTTTCAGTCCTTTTATTGCCTATGTAAAATATAATATTAATATATCATTACATTTGTTATAATTGGCAGATTTGAAAAATTCCATGTGCAAAGGAGATTAATTTTTGTAATAGAGCTCAAATATAAAGAAAACATCTTTGTTAAATGAGTTATAGATTTTTAAAATGTTAAAATTTTCTTTTAAAGTAGTTATATTCTTTAGCCATAGCTAATAATTAAGGTTTGTTATTTTTTAAATAGTTAACATTTATTTAAAAGATGGTAAAAGTAACTTTGATTTTTGCTTATTTATATTCAGGTGAGTATGTACTTCAGTTGGAAAAGTAAAAACAAAATTTTAATGAAAGATTTATACTAGGATTGTTAGTCAATGTGTGAAATTATTTAAAAGACAAAGTAAAAGTATTTTTCTTAAGCATTTTTTCCTTATCATTGATTTCTCCCTTAGGACATAGCACTTATTTTGCCAAGTTCTTCAGAAGGATCACTTTCAGAACTGGAACAGTTGTCCAATTCTTTACCAAACAAGGAATTGATGGTCTTGATCTGTGACTGTCTACTGGAAACAGTAGCCAATTCTGAGAATAGTTACAACTGCTTACTGACATGTGTCAGAACTATGATGTTTCTTGCAGAACATGATTATGGATTCTTTCACTTAAAAAGGTAATACTTTATATCTCAATAATTGAGGCTCTAATTCAGGAATTTTCATTAAAAAGTTGAGATATTCACAATTTTTAAAAGCAATTTTTGGAAAATAATTTGATACTCAAAACAATTCAGTAATTTTAAAGTACATACATATGTTTTGGAAGTGTTGCATTGTTCTTTGTTTTTAAAATACATGATAATACAGTAATACAGAGGCAAAACAAAGGAGGTGAAAAATTGGTAAATGAGAAAAGATAGATTTCTGATAAAGTTGGAAAAATTAGTTTTATGGCTTGAGCAAAGAGGGTTTCTATAGTTAAATAAAATGGTGCTAATAATTCATAACTAAAAGATGGAAACCCTGTTGGTTGTTTTGCATCACACTTTGAATTGAATGTTTGTATTATGATACCTTTCCTCTTTATCTCCTTGAGCAGAATGATGGTGCTAGGTTTTCCCTGATTTTTAGTGATAGTTAGGTGAACTGACTTGGGAGGGCATAGCTACTTGCTACAAAGGTGAGTAGGGAAGAGAAAAGATTATGTAAGATTGGATACTATTATACAATATTGATTTTATTTTTATTTGATTATTTTATTCCAACTAGTTTAAAAGTTGGAACTATTTTGGAGGGCCATGAACTTTTAGATTTTTTTTTTTAGTGTAAGTGCATCTTAATGTAATTTTTGTATTACTAGTGTAGTTTTATCAGTCCAGTGTTTCCCTGTTTTAATCTCTGCTCCTTTTATATGTTGGGGATATAGATTAGGAAGAGGATATATATGTATGTGTGTACATGTACACACACACACACACACACATACACACACGCACATTTTTTGTGAGTATCCAAGGATTAGATGTGGAAAGAAAGTGGAAGAGGAAAAGTTGTAGGAGCAATAATTTTCTTTTTACTCTTCCTGAAGCTAATTCTAATATACCTTGCAGATGAGTTAACTGGAATGGAGGGAGGAAGAAAATAACAAGACCCAGAGGAGGAACTAATATTTATAGGTTTCTCTAATTTAAGAGACTCTTACCCTGTGAATGTCTAGTTTTTCCTGTATATAAATGTAATTATTTGTGCCCTTAACTGTTTTCAAGTACATAGTCCATATAGAACAAACTTAAGATTGTCTTTCTAAGAAATCTTATATAAAATTCTTAATTCTAAATATTTGATCTTCAAATGATATTTCCAAGAGGAAAACGTTTTGAAATTCAGAAAAATTATATTTATTTAATCTTTGGTCAGTACTGTTTTCTTGTACTTGAAAATACTAAAGTTGAGTGAAAATTTCCATGGTAATAAGAAATGTTTGTTCAGTTCAACTCCTTATGATCCCATTTTTGGGTTCTTGACAGTAATACTGGAGAGGTTTTCCATTTCCTTTTCCAGCTTATTTTATAGATAAGTAGCTTAGGCAGAGTTAAGTGACTTGCTCAGGGTCACATAGCCTTATTTTGAACCTCAGGTCTTCCTGATGCCAGGTGTAATGCTCTAACTACAAACCAGGATTTTCTGAGTATAGCTTGTTTCTTTTTTAAAATTGCTTTTCTTTCTGTTTCTTCATTATTTTTGGTAGAAGAAAAATGTTTAAAATTTTAAAGAATTACTCATATTTTCTCAGAATTAGTAACACGGTTGTTGGATGAGTAGATATAGTATTAAAGTGCCTTTCTTAACCTGAGGCACAATTCTAGACTGTAGTCTAGAATTACAGAAGGGACTACTATATATTTTGGAAGAGAACTTGAGTTTACCTTTTCGTTGTTCTAAGCCTTGCTCAATATTGCTAAAAACGGAATGCTGGCATTTATCTATTTTTCAACATGTGGTATGGATGTTGACTTCTGGAACTTTGAAACCTTACTTCTGCTTTTCTTTTGGGCTGTTGGAATTTTGGTCATTATCTGCTCATAAAACACAATCTTTCTCCTTTTTAACTTTCTTGCACAAAAGACTCCAGAGGGTTTCTTTTGCCAAAAAGTAAAGTCCCATGATGGGTGTTCAAAGCACCTTACAGTCTGACTTCAGCCTATCTTCATAGGCATAATGAATGAATATTACTTTCCATACTCTTCACACTAGGGTCTAGCTAAAGTAATCGTTCCTTGTTTCTTGTAAATGACATCCCATTTCCCATGTCTTCTATACAGTTGTGTAGGTTGTTTGCCGCTTTCACTTCCCAACTCAAGTGCCACCTTCTACAAAAAAAAGATTTTTGATTTTCCCCCACAGTCTCAGATTCTAGTGAGTAGATGATAATGATTTCTCTGGAAATTATTTTATAGCTATTTGAATATCTTTTTATTTACTTTCTGTCAGTCAGCAAGCATTTATTAAACATCTACTACATTCCTGACACTGTTAAATGCTAAAGGGCAAAAAACAACTAGTTCCTGTTCTTGAAGAGCATGTTGGAGAGATATCATGTACACAGCTATGTATTTTATATAGGGTAGGGTTTAAGGGGAAAAATAATGGATATGTTGAATTAAAGATGTTTATGAGCTATCTGATTTTAAATGTCCAGCAGGCAGTTGGAGATGTGAGATTGGAAATTTGGAAGAGAAGTTGGGGCCCCCCTGAGTACATTGTAAAATCATTTGCATAGAGATGACAATTGAAGAAGAGAAGAGGGCCCAGGATAGAGTTTTGGGAACTCCTATCATTAGTGAGTGTGACTTGGACAAAGATCCAGCAAAGGAGACTTAGAAGGAGCAGTGTCTTGAAAACCTAGAAAGAAAGGAGTTTCAGGGTGAAAAGAGTGATTAAAGGCCACAGAAGTCAAGAAGGGGAAAGGAAAAGAAAAGGGATAAGGAACAAGTCTTTATGAAGCTAAGTGGTAGGCATTGTGCTTAGCACTTTTATGGCTATAAAAGGATCATTTTGACCCTCATAATCATGAAGTAAGTGCTCTATTTTACAGTTGAGAAAGAGGTTGTCACTTGCCCAGGGTCACACATTCTACATTTAAGCTCGGGGCTACATTACCTAGCTACCTTAACGTCAAGAATGATAAAGACTAAGAAAAAGTCATTTGATTCGGTATTTAAAAGATTGATAATTTTGGAAAAAGCAGTTTTGTTGGAATGATGAGGTCAGAAATCAGATTGTCGAGAGTTAAACGATGAATGAGAGGAAAGGAAGTTCAAACTTATAATCTATTATATTATTATATTATTATTATTATAAATAGCCTTTTTAAGGATTGTAGCCAAAAAAAGGCAGAAGAGCTATTAAACCTTATCTAGTGGGACTTTACATGTGTATTTGTTGTTTCCTCCAATAGAATGGAAGCCTTTCAGTACTGGGAATCTTTTATTCTTGATTATATCCCCAGTATAAAACAGTGCCGCAGCATATAGAACCTTAATAAATGTTTCATTAAAGAATAAATGTTGAATTTCATCACATTGCCATAATATGAAAGTTAATATATGAAAAAATATCTGAAAATGAAGATGGAAAAATAGCTGTTTAAAATGAATATTGATTTTTTTTTTAAAGGAGTTTTAACTCATCATCATTATTTGAATCTTCTGTAACTATGGATGGTTAAATGTTGGCTGACATGAGAAATGTCATGTTTCATACTAGAGTTGAGAAAAATTACAGAATTAAATACTTATTCTTAATTTTGGTTTTGAAATGTATAAATTCTGAAAAGTATGCATGGAAGTTTTGTACATATCTTTTCTTGTTCCTCAAATATCTTTTTCTTTCCAAAATATTCATCTTCAAGTGTTTTGAACCTGCTCCTGAAATTTAGTAGCTCACTTCTCAGCTTCAGTGTCCATATCTGTAAAAGGCTGTTGTGAAACTGAAGTCAGATGATATATAGAGAAAGCACTATATGAACTTTATACAGCCAGCCCCTAATGTAAGTTAAGTGTAGGGTTTTTTGTTTTTGTGTTTTGGCAAGGCAGTTGGGATTAATAGTGACATGCTCAGGGTCACACAGCTAGTAAGTGTCAAGTGTCTGAGACTGGATTTGAACTTATCTCTTCCTGACTCTAGAGCTGGTGCCACTTGTCTTTTTAATACAGTTTTAAGATAATAAAATTTAAAGGTTAGTTCTTGATATTAAAATTCCATCTGACTCAATTTGGACCATTTCTTTTAGTATCACTTAAGCATTTTTGTTATTTTGCAAATGATTCTATTCATTTTTTATGTGTTTGTCTTTTTTTTTTTTTTTTCATTAGATTGGTCATGAGATTTCTAAATGAATTACATATTACTTTCTTTTCCAATCTTTTCATTAGATTGGTCATGAGATTTCTAAATGAATTACACATTACCCTCTTTTTAGCTAGTAATCCTAATAGTGTTGTGTTGAAGGCAAACATTTGTTAATGTTGCTAACTTGTACAGTCCAGGAATTCAAGTTTTTCTAATTAAAAGACTGCTAATATGATTGTGTGTCAGTTATAACTTCAAAATACATGTATGTTAATGTGTGTGTACATGTTTGAGATTATACACACACATATATGGATATGTTTTAAAATTTCAGATTGATCTATCTGTATTTGTGGATCTATGACTTCACTAGTCTAGTGCACTCCTACTGCAGAAACTTGTTTTCAGTATAGACTGGTACCTTTCCAGTTACATGTAATCTTGGAGGGTTCCTTGGGGTCACTGAGAAATTACATGACATAACCAGATTCGTATAGATTTAGGCCCTAACTAATTTTTCAGTTGTAACTGGATTCATTTCTCTCTTTTTTTTTTTTTTTTTTTATGTAGCCATTAATACTGTCAAAAGAATGACAAAAAATGCTTATGATTTTAGAAATAACTATGTATACATCTTGTAGTTGCCTATATACAAATTTTAAATTTTTCTTGTAGTAATATTAAAAAAATCTAAGAAGTTGTAAATGCCCCTCGTATCTAAATAATATGAATGCTTTAATGTACTGTCAACTCAGTATGTTTTTAGTAGTAGTGTGGCTCAAACAAGAAAGCTAAAAGAATCATTGGCCCCATTGATAGAGGCATGACTTTCAGGAGGAAGAATCTTGAAGTCTCATTGTACTGTCTCATTAAATCATATGTGAAGATCTGGGTTTATATTTCAGGAAGGATAGTGATAAATCAGAGAATGTCCAGAGTAGCTCAGCCTGGATGGTGAAAGGCCTTGTACCCAGACAAGTAACCGCGTGGTTTCTCTCTTGTAGGGAAAAAGCTCAGGAGCATATAATATCTGTGTTTTAACATTTCAAGGGCTTTTATAAGGAAGAAATATTAATCTGTTTAGCTTTAGAAGACAGAACTACTAGATTTGATTAGAAGCTTCAAAAGAATATATTTGCTAAGGTCACTAGTAAAAGTGGGGTGGGTCATTCCTGGGAGAAAGGGGCTATGAGTTTTTCCTGTGAAAAAGCCTAAGAAAAGGTTAGCAGACCTCCTGTTGGGAATGTTATGGAAGAAAATCTCTATGGGGTCTTTGTTGGAAGAGATAGATAATAAAAGGCTATGAGGCCTTTTTTCATTTCACATTAGTAAAGATTGATAACTTTTATTTAATAGTGCTATCTTTAACTTTTTTTCCTCCCACTCTCAATAGTTCATTAAGAAAACACAGTAATGCTTTGCACCGATTATTGAAACGCATTGTTAGTACATTTAGTAAGGATACAGGAGAACTTGCATCTTCTTTTTTGGAATTCATGAGACAAATACTCAACTCTGACACAATGGTGAGTTAATACATTTAAACCTTTTTTGAATTTATTAACTTGTGCTGTAATATGATACAATTTTTAAAGCCTTAGTTATTTAGAATTTAACATGCATTTCTTTTATATTATCATATTTGTAAAACATCTTTCTGCTGTCTTAAATTTTTAATGTATTTATTTAAAACTTTAATACAAAATAGAAAAGAAAAAAATTGATATGTGCACAGTAGAATATAAGAAAATTCAAAATATGAAACAGTAAATTTCCATTTCAAGAAAGCTTATTAAAAAAAACACATTTTATTCAGAATTGTCTATTTTTTCTTTGCTTCCTGGTAGGTTTTCTTTTGTTCTCTGACATGCAATTTTTGCTTGATTCTCTTTTTCCCTTTTTCTTATTTTTCACCTTCCCCATATCTAAATTAAGCATGGCTATAAACACATACACACACACACACATCCAAACATAGACAAAAATATACATGCTGGTCTCTTTAAAGCACTAGTGTGAATGCAACCTTTGAGATCAAAATAATTTCAAAAAATATTTCCTTCTACTTCAAATTTCATTTTTGTTTTTACCATATCAATACTACCCAGAAAGTCTTGCTCAGCAAGTATTATGGATGATGATATACTACTAACTGATAGCACATTATATTTAGATTCATTCATTTGATAAGTATTTATAGAATGCCTTTTCTGGGTTAGGCAACTACAAAGACAGATGAAGCAATCCCTTTCCTCAAGGAACAAACACCTCATTAAAAGAATTAGAATGTATATATTTGAAGATTTGAATTAAAAATTGAACTATCTTCCAGAGTGATGCCTTTCACTTCTAAGGTTCTATGGCAAATCTAAGAACATTGTTTAGTTGTACCCTGAATTTGAGTCTCTGCTATAAGATTTTTAGGTGTTTGCAGTGGCTGAAGATAATTTGTTCATTAAAATGTTATTGGCCAGTAACTTAGGAAAATAAAATGTTCATAAACATTTTGGTCAACTTTAATAAAAAGCTTTGGTTTTTATGTTAATTTTAGTTTTAAGTTATGTATGTTTATTGAGAATAAGATATATTTTCCTTTGAGTTTTATTTAAAAAATGTTTTTTACCTTTTTCTTTTTTAATTTTAGAGATTTACATGTTATATATCATTGCTTAATTGAATAGTTATGAGGTTTTGAAATACTTTGGTGCCAAAAAGTTGTCTTAGGACAGTACCTAGAGAGATTATCTTGGAACGAGTCACTTGAATTCCTAAGGGTATTTTGTTGTGTTAAAGTAAAAATCATTATTTTCCTTAAGTATGAGACAGTCTCACATTTGAGTTCATCTGAATTTCACATTTCATTTTTTAAAAATATTTTTATTTTTAATATAACATTAGCGGTTAAAAATTTATACCTTTGCATCCTAAATTGGATTTTTAAGAAATGTTAGATTTCCATGTGGAAAGGTCTTGAAAAGGTGTGAAACTTAATATAGATTTTTCAGAAACCAAATTTTTAACTGTGACCCAAAGGATAAATTATCATCATTTAAAAAGGCATTTAATTTTTACCCATGATCTGTTATTTATGATAATGATGGAGGAAGGATACTTTGAATAAATGAAATCTTCATATAATCTCACATCTAAAAATTTTCATCATATTCCTCACAACTGTTTTTGTGAAACATAGTTACTACGGGATAACCAGATTGGCTTTTACTTTTGTTTACTTGGTTAATTAATATTTTCTTACTACTCTATCCACTAAAAACTTAGTGATTAGTAGATTATAATTGAGCTAGTTATATTTAGATATATCCCATCCTCTGATAAAACTATTAATATTTTGGAGTTGATCTAAATCATACAGATAGCAGGAGGAGAAGTCAAGAGACTTGGCAATCTACAAATGGATTAATTTTTGGTCTTGTGCAAATATACTTAACCATTTAATTTCCAGATTATGTAATGTATATCTTCAGATTTAAAAGAAAGTTTAGGATGTTTTCAAAGTTGTTCACTTTTATTTTTCAAATTAAAGAGTAATGAGTTGTAAGTACATCCTCTAAAGCAAAAAACATTACTTCTGATGGGATATACTCTTTTATGGATTGATTCCTCTTCATTTGTGTGCTTGACTATCTTCTGAGAGATAATTAAAAATTGTTAGCTCTTTCTAATGGCAGGTATAGTTTTATCAACTATTGTATAACAGTTATGTTGTGAGAAGGCATTGTATTTTTGAGGCAAAACATTTGAGACATCATTTAAGACATAATTGAAGATTAGTAGGCAAAGTCATATTGCTTCTTTGAGATTGAAACTCAGATTAATGCCACCTGCTCCTTTTATTTATTATTTTAGTTTAATTTCTGTAATGTTTACAGGGATGTTGTGGAGATGACAGTGGTCTCATGGAAATAGATGGATCTCATTCATCAAGAACATTGAGTCTTAATGCTGCAGAATTAAAACAACTTTTACAGAGCAAAGAAGAAAGTCCAGAAAGTTTGCTTCTTCAACTGGAGAAGCATATTTTGGTAATTTAAAAAAAAAAAGAAAAGAAAAGGAGGCAAAAAACATCCCTTTAATTAAACCATATTTTCTTCCTGTTTACTTTTTACTATGTTTTCATTGTTAGTATTTTAAGTAGTGATCCCTAGAGTGGGTATTTTCTTTCAAAATCATCCTGAAATTAGAAATTTTTGAAAGATTTCTTAATTTCCTGAAAAAAAATTTAAATGTAGCCTGCTCTTTTGATTGCAGGGTAATACCCCCTGCTATACAGTTTTTATAAAGGAAATTATTGGAAATAGTCTTACATTGTTTTACTTTGTATTATTTTTAATTAGAAATTTTTTGCTTTTTGCTTTGTAAAATATTGATGTCAGAAATTTTATTTAATGGCTCACATTTTTTCAAGAAAATTGTGTGGGCATAATAAATGTTATTTATTTTTAAACTTGTGCTTTATGATTCAAGTTTTTTTTTTCTTTTTATATCTTAAACCTAGGAACATTCTAAAGAGGATGACAACCTGGATTCTTTGCAGGACAACATAGTTGGTCTTAGACAAATGCTGGAATCTGCAGGTGATCCTTTACCACTTAGTGATCAAGATGTGGAACCAGTACTTTCAGCTCCAGAATCTCTTCAAAATCTCTTTAATAATAGGTAAAACAAATTTTTGTTGTTCTCTAGAATCAGTGGCCATATTTAATGTTATCTAACTAGTTTTAGCAAAATAAAATATAATTCCCTTAGTAATTGACATAGTCGGTCAGCAATCATTTTTTAGTGTCTGTAAAGTGATAAGTAGTGTGCTTAGGGCTGAAGATACAAACACAAAAGGGAAGTAGCTCCTATTCTTCAAACTAGTGAGGGCACTAGTTTGTTTCATTAAAAAAAAAAAAAAAAAGATTTGGGAGTTGAGCTCATCCTAGGCTCTTCATCTTATGCTGAGTCATTGACTACTGTGTGATTATTTGAGCCACAGGATATTGAACTAAATGAATGCTATTATTTGAATATTTGTGGTAAATTTTTTTTCTTGAAAATATACCGCTAACCCTATTTTAGTGAGAGAACCAAAAATTTTTTTTTAATTTTATTTTTTATTATAGCTTTTTATATACAAAACATATGCATGGGTAATTTTTCAACATTGACCCTTGCAAAATCTTTTGTTCCAACTTTTCCCCTCCTGCTCCTCACCTCCTCCCCTAGATGGCAGGTAGTCCCATACATATTAAACATGTTAAAGTATATGTTAAATACAATATGTGTATACATATTTATACAGTTATCTTGTTGCACAGGAAAGAGTGTATTTAGAAAGAAGGTAAAAATAACCTGAGAAGAAAAAAACAAAAATGCAAGCAAACAATAACAGAAAGAATGGAAATGTTATGTTGTGGTCCTACTCATTTCCCAGTGTTCTGGGTGTAGCTGGTTCTGGAGAGAACCAAATTTATATAACACTGAAGAATTAATACATATATTACTTTAAATCATGTTTAATCTTTGCTAAAGATGCATTTTCTGAAATAGCCGTTTTAAAGCTGTAACACTAAAATTACTAATACCTCATATAATCTGAATTATATTTTATAGAAGATTGGGAAGATGATTTCTTAAGTATTTTGAAGTATGCTTATCACCAATGTATTTGTTATGCTAACTTTTGTTGTAGGACTGCATATGTGCTAGCTGATGTCATGGATGACCAGCTGAAATCCATGTGGTTCTCTCCATTCCAGGCTGAAGAGATTGAAACAGATTTAGATTTGGTAAAGTGATTTTTTTTTTCATATACATCTGAAGAGTTATTTTTATAGTTGTAGTTGATGATGGTTTCTTTAATTTTTAATATAGATTTTACTTTGTGCCAGAATTCTATCCGATTATTAATGTCGTTTATTTTTTGTGTCATTTTTCCTTTTGTTCTATATTTAGATTTCTCTATTTTTCACATTTACTTCATTTTATTTCTTTCATATCAGTGGTATGAGTCTTTGAGAAGCAGTCCTAACAAGACAGAATTATATTCTTGCATCCTTACTGTATTGTACTCATTATAGTTTTTGCTGTAGGCTATGTATGTATAGTGCTCTGTTTTCCTATGAATTATTGCACTTGATAGAATAATGGAAGGAAATGTATGGTATGGTGTTCTGTTTTTCTATGAATTATTGCACTTGATAAGAGTAATGGAAGGAAATCCTCATGACAGTCATCGGTTTGATCTTGTTGTATGTGTGTGGTGTGTGTGTGTGTGTGTGTGTGTGTGTGGTATTATGGAACTAAGTCCTTTTAAAAAAAAAAAAAGGATTTGTTTGGTAAAGAGATTGATTTTGTAGCATAATATGTTGTATTTGGAGGGAAGCATGCGTCCACTGACAAATTTTAAATATGTAGTTATATATATTGAATTCATATTAAATTTGTTCTCCATGATGATTTCTGAAGGAAAATAATTTCTAACCAGTTTGTTTCTATGTTAATAAATATTGGAGCATGGCTATAAACACAGCAGTGGTGAGATATTGAGTATGATCTTGAAAAACAAATTGTACTTTATTATTGTAGGGACATCTATAAATTATTTACCATATTCTGCAATCATATGAGAAATCTTTTACCAAATAATTAATTTGTGATAAAAAAGATATTCTCTTCTATTCACAATTGTAATATGATTTGTAACGTCATTTGTGTTAGCTTTTTAACATGTAAAATAGATTATTTTAAGACATGGTGATTTGGGAAAGTACTCCAAAGTTTCTTTTAATATAAACACTTTTTCTAGATAGTTTAGCTTATGAGATTGTACTTCCCTTAAAATGAGCCATTAGATTTGATTCATTTTGGTCTGTGAAGGTGGTAAAGTTTAAATTAAATAAATTTAAAAGTTAAATAAGTTGACTGGGTCAATTTAAAAGAATTATGTTTGTTTAGCTCCAATTTCTGTTAAATTGAACTCCTAGAACTTCTTGGAATACCATGGTATGCAAATACATATGTATATAATACAGACAACATAAGGTCTATTGATGACATTTCACATGCTATCTTCCTTAGTCTATATTGGAGTGTAGACATTCTACATTGTTTCTAATAGGATTGTGAGATTTTATTCTTAGCTTGATGTTTTTTGGTGAGAAGAGAGGAAGGAGGGCACTTTGTCAGAAACTCGGTTATAAAGGATTATCTCCTTTGTTGATAACAGGCTGTTATGTATCCTTTTTAAAAAAGCAGAATGACCCTTTAAGTCCTATACTTAAATTTGAATGTTGGTTGTTTTATTTTACATGTCAGTAAACTTTTTGCCAAAATTATATCTAAATGTCTGCACCTAGAATATGGCACTGTTGTGAATTATCCTTTTATGATTGCAGGTAAAAGTTGATCTAATTGAGCTGTCTGAAAAATGTTATAGTGACTTTGATTTGCAAGCCGAATTAGAGCGTTCCTTTTTGTCAGAACCATCATCTCCTGGGAGAACAAAGACTACAAAAGGATTTAAACTTGGCAAGCACAAACATGAGACTTTTATAACATCGAGGTAAAAGCTTTGTTACTTTATAGTTTTCTTAAAACAATTGCATATAGTTGAGGAACATTCAAGAATGTGATATGGTAAAGTATACAAATCCATGGTTGAAATGTAAGTTGTTTTTTCTGGGAGTCTTCTTCCTCAATTCACTTGTAAAGATCACTTAGCTTATATCTGTGAACTGAAGAGACTTGGATACAGAGAATTGGGCCATTGCTGTTTTTTTGATTATAGGTTATAAGAAAACTTGAGTGTCTTGGTTATTAATTGCCTTTTCCTGTTTGAAGAAAAGGGAAATTAATTGGATCATTAAGCAGATTTTTTTTTTTTACTTGTAAATAGCATGTCAGAGAGCTCTTTACCCCTCCATTTTATAGTACATGGTACATTACTGTCCCATGCTGTTCTCCATAAAAGTTGTATTGTTTCTTTTAAGGGAAAGGAACTATTTTTGGTTTGAAGGGAAATGGTCTTTTGAATGAAGTTGGGGAAAAATTGAAAGATTTTCCTATCAAAGTTTTCAGTGCTGAGTTAGTTTTAGTTTGTTTTCTCCGGTAATAGATAAAAAATGAAGTTCCTTAATGTTTTTTTAGTTTTAACTTAAGTATTTTTAAATTTTAATTAGTGGAAAATCTGAATACATTGAACCTGCCAAGAGAGCACACATTGTGCCACCTCCCAGAGGAAGAGGCCGGGGAGGATTTGGACAGGGCATCAGACCCCATGATATCTTTCGTCAGAGGAAACAGAACACCAGTAGGCCACCATCTATGCACGTGGATGATTTTGTTGCAGCTGAAAGCAAAGAAGTGGTCCCACAAGATGGGTTACCACCACCAAAAAGGCCACCCAAAGTATCACAGAAGATTTCTTCTCGTGGTGGATTTTCAGGGAACCGAGGAGGACGAGGTGCTTTTCATAGTCAGAATCGGTTCTTCACTCCACCTGCTTCAAAAGGTAATTTGGTTTATTTTTGGAGTCATAGATAAGTTGAACTTTTATTTTAGAAAAATTATATTACTATTAATTAGTATTGTTTCAATGACTTTCTGAAAGAAACTTTTAAAGTAGATGTATGTGTAGGGGTGGGGAGGACGTTAAGACATAGTTTGATTTATTCAAGGAAATGTTTCTCATGTTTTTTTCCCTTAATGTCTAAAATTTTCAGGAACATTTATGACCATTATTTTGATTTTTGGACATTGGATTTATTTATTTGAATTACCAAAGAAATTTGTTTGAGATTATTTCTAGTTTACCAATTTACACTCATCAAAAAGCAGCCCTTTTAGGATTTTTTCAAAAAGTGTTTTTGATGTATTGAAATATATACCCTCAATATATATACATGTTACATACTTAATAATCTACCTGCTAAGTATATATATGGATTGCTATAACTTTGTCATTCTTATTGGAAGTTGTTTCTCGTTACTTCTGTATTCCAGTTTTTCAGTAAGCTGTTAGTAATATTCCTTCAATCTAGGACTTAATAAAGGATGAAATTAAAAAAGACATTTTATGTTTTGTTTAGGAAATTATAGTCGTCGTGAGGGAACACGAGGTTCTAGCTGGAGTGCGCAGAGTACACCACGAGGAACCTATAATGAAAGTAGAGGAGGGCAGAGCAATTTTAGCAGGGGGCCTCTTCCACCCCTTCGGCCACTCAGTTCTGCAGGTGGGTTGTATTTTTTTTCAGCAAATATCAGTGATAACATGGAATGATGTTTGCCTCTTTCCAGGTGGGAATATGAAAAACAGGTACCCTATTGAGACAGTAAATGTGAATATGATTTTCTATATTTTTAAGTAACATAATTAGTGATATCCAGAAGTTTCCTAAAGTATATTGACAACTCAGAGAGGACTAAACATTGGTTCTCATCTGGCTTAAAAAAATTTGTTAGCAACTCTTAAGAGAGTGCTTACTATATTTTAGTTATTGTTGTAGTAACTAGGAATACAAAGAAGAAACAGTCCTTAAGGATCTTACATTTTAATGGGAGAGACAAGTACACATGCAGGAGTATACAAAACAAATACCAAAGAGATTCAAGGTTTGATACAATAATGGTAGTCATTTTAGAAGAATACTTTTCAGCAAATAATGTCTAATCATCTTTTGTGACTGAAATAATAAAAAACAGTAATTCTGTGCAATTTTGTTTCTACTTAAAGTGCCTCATTTATAAATGAAAGTACTTAATATTATTTGTAAAGGTGGACCAAAAATAACTTTTTGATATTATATGAAAGAGTAATGTTCTTGTCTAAACTACATTATATTTCCTATTAAATGAAATTTAAAAGTTTTGTTAATTTCAGTTCTTTTTTGAATAACATACTTAATATAATATATTAAGTAATAATAAGTTAGTTTTTGCCTAATCCTAGGAGTAAGGACTAAAATAACTTATTTTTTTTTTCTATTGTAGGATATCGTCCAAGTCCACGCGACCGTGCTTCCAGAGGTCGGGGTGGACTTGGTCCTTCTTGGGCAAGCGCAAATAGTGGCAGTGGAGGCTCAAGAGGAAAATTTGTTAGTGGAGGCAGCGGGAGAGGTCGTCATGTACGGTCCTTCACACGATAAAAATTATTCTTGGGAACATTCTGATAGGATAGACATTTCATCAAGACAATTTTTAAAACTTAAGACACTGAAGGACCAATTTAGACTTAACAGATATCGGGAGACATCTGAGAGAATATTTTTATCTGAAGAAAGATTTTGTTTGATACGAAACATGAAATTTCAATAAAAATCCAAACATTTTTATGTATGGTTGCATATTTTCTCTTTATATTCTAAAGCACTTTTGAGGGATTTGATAGAAAATGAAAGATGTATCTTAGTCAGGGCATTAAAAATTCTAGCATTTTTGTTATAAAATATCCTCTGCCTGTGTAAAAAAATAGCATTGTTCTCTGAACGGTGAAAATATAAAAAAGTTTTTCCTTTTGTCTTAGGAGAGCTATATGAATTTGCTTTATGTCTCAGGTTGAAATTACTAGATTAGTTTTGATGGTATTATAATCAGTACTTTCATAATAAGACATATCTTAATGTTTTGGGGGGAGAATTTTGGAAGCATTTAGTAAGACTTGAATTTTTTCTTAAAAAACAAAGTATGTCAATACAATAACTATATTTTCCCCAAGGAGAATTTTGTCACCTAGTTTTTTCATTAATAGTGTGGAATATTATCACAAATGCAGAATGTCATCTTAATAGTTTTAATTTTTATAGTTGTGTATTTGTGAGGTGATGAATGGAAGGAAAGGTATTAGTTGATAAGAAAATGACTGAAGGAAAATAATATACACCTTTTCTCTTAAGTGTTACTGAGTTAAGTTGTTCTCTCGTGGTTTTTTTTTTTTAAAGGTGAATGGGGAAAATGTTAACTTAGAATCCAAAGTAACATACATAATGCTTAACATAAATTAACTTTGTTAGTGTATAAGATACAATCCTGTGTAGTGCTGAAGATTGGGTTTTGTGCTTTACAATTCTATATAACATAGGGAAGGTCCCGTAAGAAATTGTGTTCCTTATGAATGAGGATAAAGAAATCTGAGGTAGGATTGAGATGGAATTTAATTTTAGATGCATTGGAATGACATAAAATCACTCATTTGTCTTTTGGTCTTGGGTTCTGTAATATGACCACTGAGTAATACGATGCTGTAATTATATTTGTAGCTTTTGCTATTTTATAATTAAATCCGTTTTCAGTTATTAAAAAGACATCACAGGTAATAAATAAAAATGTTGTTCTTGAAATGGGTTAAGTCATTCAGGGAAATTGAATAACTTGGCAGTTATGACTTCAAAGATAAGGTCCAGATGAGTGGTAGTAAGGGAATGTAAGAACTGGAAAGTTATATTATTCAAGTCATATAGGATATGATTATAGGAATATGTGAAAGTCTGCAGAAGATTGGTTTTCTTTTTATTATTGAATCTCATTGATATATCTGGAGGAAGCCTCTTCCAACTTCATTTGTTTTCCATGTGAAATGTCACTGACAAAATCTGTCTTTGGAATAATGTCTTCTGAATAGGAAAACAGACATTTATGAGGATGCTTTTTTTTTTAATTAATATTTCTGGAAAAAATGGGTCACCTTTTGGAAATTATCGAGTAATATGCATCAATCACAGGCATTAACATAAGAAAGAAGAATAGGTAGGTTTAAAAAAAATTGTGTTTGATTATTTAAAAAAATTTTGATTTGGCAGAATTAAATGCTGTTTTAAAGATCCTCTAACAATATATATCTTGAAAGTACATTAAAATTGTCTTTTGAAAGATAGAGATAACTTCATTCTGTCTTCTGATTGGTTGATTATAAATAGAAAACGAGATGTAAAACAAAAGGATATAGGCTCACCAAAGATGATTGCCATATAAATGGTGAGGTCCTCTAGATGTGACTGCTCACACATCTATTGATTATTCTAGTTCTATAATAATTGTACAACCTCATAAATGAGATCCATAATCACTCAAATCCCATGTGGCCTATCCACATGGGAAGTCCAAAACAAGGGAAGGAAAAATGTATGTTTTCTAGATCGGAAGGAAGATGCATAAAACATTTATCTTGAATAGATACTGTACACTAACAATGAACTGAACTATTGAGTAGGAGTTAGACTACCTGTAGAAAATTGTGCTGTTACTGGAATATATCCAGTTTTATCCTGAAACAAAGATCAGTCTTTTAAATGCCAATATTATTCTGTTAATACTACATATGTATTTTAAAGAATCCACTTTCACTGAGGAATTTTATAATTTATTTCTTATAATAAGAAATTACAATAAACTTATAATTCCTCAGTGAAATTATTTATTATAAGAAATAAATTATAAGTTTCAGGTTCCCCAAAGTTCAATGGAAAAACCCATGGTGGCTTTGAATAGGTGGTAATATATTACCAATAAAACTATCAGAAAAGAAGCCATATGTCAGGATCATAGAAAAGTGAAGGGGATAGTGTGTACAGAGGAAGGCCCTCAACAATTCAAGAATTTCACAGGATGAACTAATTATATATGGGTTAAAATCTTGCCCATTGGAAGAAGTATCCACATTAATGAGATCGCAGATCATCAAAGTAAATAATGAAAAATGCATCAGATACTTTATGGAAACACTAGTGCTTTTGTTAGACTGAAGCAACATTGAGAATCTTTTATATTAAATCTCTTTAAGAATATGGAAAAACAGACAGCAGCTCTGAAATATTACCTATCATGCCAGAAAGAGCTACTAATTAATCATTGTATTTAAGTTCTGTGTCAGATGAGATTTTTACTGTTTTTGATCAGTAACCGTTGCCAAAAATGCAGAATAAAAAGGCAAAATATGCTCTTTAGGGGAATAAGATTTCAAATTTCAAACTGAATTCTGAAACATGTAAGAATATTAAGAAATGCATCAGGTAATCATGTAAATTTAGCTTTAGTTTTGAGGAAGTTTATTCCAAATGAGAGTTAAGAAGTTTTGGACAATCCTATATTAAACAATAACTTATTTTTTTCTGGAATTACATGGTAAAAATTAGTTAACAACTATTCTCCCCAAAAAGCCTAAACATAGACTATGAGGCATCATTTGGAGATGATGTGAAAAGCCCTCTTTTGAAGGATCCCTGCAAATACAGGTTTCTTGTGGCTCAAAGAGTTAGGTATTTGCTCTGTGAGCATATATTGTCAATGGACTATTTTCTTTTTAAAGATCATGGTTTGAGGAAAGCTAACATGCTAGCTAGTTTACATTTGATTAGTTAACTTATAATTTATTTCAGAACTTCATTTTCATGGGTCTTTTTTCCAAAGAGCAGGTCATAACCCACTATATACCCCCTTAGTAATCATTTTTAATGAACTGTTGTGTTCAAAAAGCATTCTCCAAGACCAAGGTTCTTAACCTTTATGATGTCTTAGAATCCTCTGGGAGTCTGGTGAAGCCTATAGAGTGTACCAAATATTGCTTTTAAACACGTGAACTAAGATATGTAAAATTATAAAGGAAATCAAGTAGAAATAGTTGTCAAAGATAAAAAACAAATTCAAGTTCTAGTCTGATAGCCTTTTTATGCTTATAATTTTCAAATGTCCACAGAAAGCAAATGAGCAGTTAAATGGGGCTGTACTTGCTTGATAGGATTGTTCTATTTTGCAAAATCCAGGGTCACATTTTACATTGTGATGAGGCATCAGAGTAGGATTTATATTAGCATAGTAAAGTTAAGACACTATGTTTTTATTTTAAAAATCCAGACGAAGAGATTAATGCTGACCTGAGAAAGAAGCTCTGAGCCTGCTCAAATTGAATCAAATGCCATATGAGGAATAGTGGAAGGGCCTGGGGATGCTAAGAATAGAAAAGATGATAAGACTTAGGAGAAATACAACAGTTGAATTATTTGAGTACTATCACGTAGAGGGAGGTATTAGATTTGACCTGCTTGACACCAAAGGGCAAATGAGAGAGTGAATAGTAGAAGTAGTAGAGCCAGATTTAGGCCCAATAGAGGGAAAACTTCCTAATGGTAAATGAGCAACAGGTCCTTGGGTATATTATAAAAGTTAATACTTTTAAGATAATGGTTAGACTAGATGGTCTGAGGTGCCTTTCATTATTGAGATTCTATAAAACTTATTAGTCACAAATCTAGTCTTAACAGTTTTGTAATATTTTGACACAAGGTGATTTTCAGGGGAATCTTTTAATTTTTAAAAAATTCTTTTGATTGCGCTGTGTACATATGGACTGTAAATGAGGGCAGTCCCATTTTTGTCAGGATAAGGTTAAATATTAGCATTTTTGTAAGATTCTCATTTGTGTATTGTAGTTTCACATTTCTGCTCCATAAGGAATATGGATTGTTGCTTTACAACATGAAAAAGTCTTAAGACTGATTTTTTGATAACAAAGTTGTAGGTATAATAGGTTTTTCAATCTGTGTACATAAAATTTGTGCTTTTATTCCATTTACAGCAGTGGGAAGTATATTTTTGTTTTGTGGGGAGCGGCGGAGGGTGGATGGGTGGGGGGAGACAGACCTCTGTGTCTTAAGGTTTCTGAAGTGGACTTTGAGTCAGTCAGGGAGCATTTATTATATGCCAGGCACTTTGAGTCTGTTTTTGATCATTATATTCAAGTTATGATTGGTATTTAATGTTTTGTAGGAATTTAACTGTTGTGTTTCATGTTAACAGTGTTCTGCAAGTGTTATTTCTGTTCATTTTGCCTGTGGTTACTCTAGCTCACTATACAAAAAATTTTGAAGCATATATATATAAAATGGAATAAACTTTTAGGTATTGAACTGAAAAAAAAAGTATTTTCATTCTAAGATAATAAGACTTAGGTTGATAGAGCTGTATATGTGACAGCAAGAGAGCCATTTCTTTTTTTTTATGACTTAAAGTTTATAAGCAATTATTTAATTAATGAGTTGTATTCATTAAATATTAAGTGGCTTCCTTGCTTTTCTTTATGGATATGAAAAGAGGCTTTGAAAGTTGCCAAGGTATAGCTTTTTATCAGATAGCTATAGGACACTCATTTCATTCTAGGGCTTGGCAGGAATTAGGAAGCCTAATTATTATTTTATTCAATTCTAGGATCAGATACCCCAACAATTTAAAAAGTATCTGTCAAGGAAGTTTCTGACAGAATTGATTATAATGTTCTCTAACTCCTTTCTAGAGCAGGTTGGGAAGAAAATGGATTATTATTTTTCAGTATAATTGTTTCCTTTTGGAAAAATGTATTTTATTTTATGCATTTAAAATATCTGAGAAGAGGGCCCATGACACATAAAAGGTCAAGAATCCTTTTTGTAGAGCAAATCTTTAGAACTAGGATCCCCCCTCAGAATACATAAGGTCTCACTTAACAAGAAGCAATTGTAAGCCATAATTTTAAAAATATATATGTACTTCATAACTTATGAGAATTTTCACGCATTTTGGAGCTAATGATTTTGTTTTTAAAATTCAATTGGATAAAAAACCTTTTATGAATTAACTAAGCATGCAAAAAAAAAGCAAGAATCTTGTTCGAGTGCTTACTTAAATTCAGAACTTAAATTCATAAAACACAATTGATTACTACACAAAGTAGGAAAAAACCACGATTTTATGTCTTTTAAATTACAGAGACATAAAGCCCACTGTATGATCTGTTTAGATTATATGCTTATTCTCTGTACAAAAGACAAGGTCTTTTCTTCTTTTTTTTTTTTTTTGGAAACTATTATAGATGAAAAAGATCTTTCTGCCATTTTCAAAAAATAGCGATTTTTAGGTGAAGTTCACAATGGCCCTACTTTAGAGCAAATTATGTGTGATACAATATCAGATTTTGTCACTGTCAACAAGGCTAAGGCCATTTGCCAACAGATTTATTACTTCTGTAATGTTTTTCTTAAAACATGGAATCATAGGATCATAGATTTAGAGCTTGAAAGTTCCTTAGAGGCTATGTAGTTCAAGCAACTTGACTTGCTCAAGGTTATGTAGTTGGGATTTGAACCCATATCTTATGACTCCAAATTTGTTCTTTCCACTGTACCATGCTGCCTCCTGACTGATCATTGTTAATGTATTTTAAATAAGTAATGTAACTTCAGTGTAAACAATTTTAAATAATTTCATATGACCTTTTGTAACTAGTTATGATGATATTAAAGACATCAAATGTTAATTCTCTGACTCTAGTTACTGCATGAAAGGAAATGTCTTCTGTGTGTGATGGCACATGCATATAATATCAGTCCCTGGAGAGGCAGGCAGAGGCTAAATGCATCTCTTGAGTTTGAGAATTATAAGCTGTATTGGACTAAGGCATTTGGGTATCTGCACTAATCCCTGCATTAAAGTGGTGATCTCGTGGGATCTAAGAGGCATGGACTAAAAAGTCCATGATAGAAATGGAGCTAGTGCAAGTGTCTGTACTAATTAAAGTGGGATCAGACTAGGGAGTAGTCAGCCCTTCAACTTCTGGTGTGGGCAAGAAAGGGAGACTTAGAGGTGCTGCACTAAGTCCATGAGTTAAGTTTGACACAGAAGTAAAAGGTAAGTGTGTACTTTTAATTTCTTTAGTAGGAGGAAATAACTGAGATAGGATACTGTTTTTTTTGGGGGCGGGGTTTGTAGAAAAAAATTTAAAACCTTTGGGTTGACTTTCCCATATGCCCTTTCCCTGCAAAAGAAGCTTTCAACTTTTACAAAATTTAACTTATTTGAAATATTTTCTCTACTCCTAGATTTCACTTCCATAGAGCCTTATTTCATCCATCATACCATCATAAATTTTTATACTTTAATAAAATAAAAAAAAGTTTTTAGACAATTACTTATAAAAAGGTTTATTTGGAACACTATTATAAAATAGTGACTAGTGTTCTATTAAGTTTACCAAGTTAAATGTAACTGATCATGTCAGTTTTATAGAAAGTTGCCTAACAAGTCCATATTTTAAAAAATACATATTCTGTGGCATAGTACATGTTTTAAAAACTTTTATGCAAACAGTTTCTTTAAAAAAGTATAATTTCCATTTGGGATAAAAATTTTAATAATGCAATAAATTGTTAACTCCATTACTAAGTAGCAGGAACATTCAGAAATGTTTATAACAATTGCAATTAAATGCTACATTTAGAAGCAAATGATTACAAAGTTCATATGACTGTAATAAGGTGACAGATCCATTATGGATGTTCCTAGGTTGAAGAATTGTGTAGCACCTGTCCAGAAACAAAATATAAAAGAATGGGGTAACTGTACAGATACAAACAGATTTTTATTTTTGCCCAAGAGATTCAGAATAGTTTTAAAAGAGCCATATTAACACCGACTTTAGCTTGGATCTATTCCAATGTAAGAACAACCCCCTCACTATGCATGTTATAGTACCTCATGTGAAACCTTGAGTGGGACACTCATTATTAGGAGATTATAATGGGCTGTAAAAGTTTTAACCAGGTATTTAAGATAGAGGTCTAAACAGTTACAAGTAGGTTTAAAAAATATCAGCCTCTGTAAAGAGAAGGGGTACAGTGACTCTAAATGTGAATGAATGTCTATTTCTGCAATAACTAAGGACTACTATCTGTGTTTCATGTTTTTATCAATCTCTTTCCTGGAGAGGTTCTTTTTCTTTGCTGTAGGCAGTCAGGGAGTGATGAGATAATATAAAGAGATCAAAAGCAAGGCTTCAGTGAGGGAAAAGCTGAAACTTGACCCTTATCAGTATCATGGCAAAGGATGTGATAGGGAAGGGAAAGAAGACCTATACCTAATAGTATAGGGTATAGAGATGTACAAATTTGTTCCTGAAGAGGATGAAGTTAGATGTTGCTCATTTTCCAAAAAAATAAAAAAAATGTAGTAGAGCCTTAGAAGCTATCTAGAAACCTCATCCAGTAAAGGTTAGCAGAGGAATTGCTGGTGGGCTCTTTGTACAAGTGTCCTGAAGTTAACCTGATAATGGTCACGTTTTTCTTATAGAGTAGCTGTATCTTCCAAAAGTCTTACATTTGAGACACGAGAAAACTTTCCAAGACAAAAAGAAATAACTATTTCTAATACATTTAACTGGACACAAATGGCATTGCCAGGAAGGAACTTATCCAATAATTATGAAATCTTGGGCAGGTCACTTCAGGCTGTTGTGTTCTCAGGCAGTTGGGAAACAAGAAATACAGAAAAGACAAGTTGATTTGGAAAGCAAGCAACCGCTTAAAGAAGAAAGACTTTTTATATTCCTCCCCCCCCCCCCCCATTTTGGCATGACAAATTCCTGACTAGAGATGATACTGCATCTAATAAATGGTGGTAAAAGTGTATTTACTGAGTGTCTTGCAAATTTAATCAAGAAGGCTTTAAACTAAGAAGAATTGGAGAAGAAAGATCTTAATTCTCCACTTTCCCCACCCCGGGCAGATATTACAAAGTAATTATAATGAACGAAGAATAGTATTTGAGGCATCTAGAAGTGAACAGGAGACAAAAATCCAAGGATTCAAATCTCCCACAGCATTTTTCTAGTCTCTCAACTGAAAACCTTATCTCACATTTTACTGAAAAAAACTGAGGTCATTTACTTAAGAGTTTCTTCTGAACACTTCATCTTTTGTTATTTCTATACTAGTGATTCTGATAACTCTCATAACTCTAACTTCTTTATTTCTAGTTAATATTACCAGCTGTCTACTGGATAGCTCTAACCGAACATTTTATAGATATCTTGCATTCTACAAGGCCAAACGCATTTCTCCTTCTAAACGTTCTCTTAACTTTATATTTAACATTTAAGGGAACCACCATCTTCTCAGTCATGCAGCCTTGCAATTTAGGTAGGTAAAATCCCTTGACTGTTTATTTTCTTACCCCTTCTCCATTATGTTGCCAAGGCTTGTCAGTTTTATCTTCAGAACATCTCTCACAGAGGTTCCTTTCTTCCAAAAGGAACTATTATATGAAAATGTAAGATAATAATGCAGTAAATTGTTGCCACCATCCTGTTAAAAGGCCTTCATCACTTCATGACTGCACTGTGGCAATTGCCTGCTAATGGTTCTGCATGCCTCTCTCTCATTACAAGGTCTCTCAGTACAATTCATCCTTCATTCTAACTAGCTGCCTCTTTTATACTTTTTTTTACTCTTTTATACTTGGAACTCATCTTCATCTCTAGGCCTCTTCTACAAAAAATCTTTCCTGATACTGCTCAATGCCAGTGCCTTTCTTTGGCTGATCACCTCCACTTTATCCTCTTATGTAGCTTATTTGTACATGACTGTATGTTGTCTCTTCCATTATACTGTGAGGTGCTTCAAAGCAGGAACCCTCTTTTGCCTTTCTTCGTAAACCCAGAGCCCAGAAGAATGCCTGGCACATAATAGGTGCTTATTGCTTATTGACTAATTGATTGGAAAGAGCTAAATAGTAACAAACAGGAAAAACTAGAGATCCTCATAAGATAAATCACTAAGATTTGGAATAAAAACTATGATTAGAATTGTCTTTGGATGGTATACCTTATTCAAAAGAAATATAAAAGGCAAAGTGGGATGATGTAGCATCGTACAATTAAAAGGTACAATATTAGTAAGAAAATCCAGTAACTAGAAGAACAAATTATGGGATGTTTGAGAGAAAATCAGTGGAGGAATAAATAGGAGATTTTGTCAATGGATTATAGATCATGAGAGGGGAAAAAGATGAATCTGGGAAGCAGAACACAAGCTACACACAAAGGCATGATAAAGTAGCAATGACAGATTTGATTATGCAGATATTTGCTGGAATAAGATTCTATAGTAGATAACTCAAAAGGAATAGGAAAGTCTTAGAAATGAAATTCTAAAAAGAAAGTAACAGTTTCAGTGCTGAAGATGAATTGTCTTGAGTCTGATGGGCTCCGATTTACAAATTCAGATTAAAAAATAATTTTACAAAAGATGCAAGCAGGGTCAGGAAACAGTAGATGATAAAAGCCTGGTATTGTAAAAATCTTGTAAGGTGTGCTAAAACTCAGAATGAGTTGGTGTTGGCAATGCAAAAAAGATGTGTTTAGCTATACTAGGAGAAAAGGAAAACCAAAAATGGAGCTTGGGTCAAAAAGGAATTACTAAAGTAGATGATAGGAATACTGGGGATATACATTAATGAATGTTTTTTTTTTCTTTTTTGATTAACTGTATCATCCCGGAGAAGCTAGAGATATTTAGACGAGGCAATAACAATAGATTCAAAATAGGTTGGTTAGCCAAATTCAAAGAGTAGTTGCTAATGGTTCCGTTTACATGACAAGAAGTTACTAATGCAGTACCTCCAAAATTTACACTTGGCTCTGAATTATTTAATTTATTTTTAATAACCTAAGATAAAGGTAAAAATGTTTTTGCCTGGAGTCTCACAAATCTTACTGGGGACCTTTTCAAGGAATCCTTGAGGGCAGAACTTTATAATCAGTATGGTAAATATCAAGATTTATAAAAAAGCTTTCTGGAGGGGAAATTAAAAATTTTAAATGTAAAAAGGTCCTGAATCAAAAAGTTTGAGAACCATGATTAAGAAAAAAAAAACCAGTAGAGTTATCTAGAAATTTGTAAAAGAAATTGGGGGGGAAAATATAACAAAAAACTTTGTCTTGGATATCTATATAGAAAACTAAAAATATGGGTTGATATATTTTGGGTGAGTTAGAGATTCTCATGCAAGGAAGCAAATTTCACAAGTATTACTGAGATTTGATGGGGTGGGGTCCATGTTTTGACGTTTAATTCTGGAAGCGTGTATAGTATAGGTTAAAAAAAATTTTTTTTTGAGGGGGAAGGAGAAGAAGCGAAGGAAAGGATGAAAGGGGAAATCTATTACAAAGACAAGCTCATCTAAATAAATCCTGGATGAGAGAGGGAAAGATGGTAGAGATCAGTAAAGAGAGATAGTATTTTCCCTGCAGCACACTACAAACCATATGAACATATGCACACAACGATGGAATAACTTGGAAAACACCAAAATTCTGACAATAAGTATGACTTGCATAAACTTGTTCAACTTTTAGTTTGCTTGGAAGAAAAGTTTGAATTGAAAAAAAAAAAAACAAAAATGGCTAACATTGGAGTTGAAACCTAGTATCATTAGGGAGCTGTCTTAAAAAAAAATCTGTCCTTGGTAAAATCTAATTACCGGATTCAGAGCAATTACTATAACTCAGAGGGAAAACCTGGCACTGTGTGCTATATTACTCCCAATGAACACTGAAAAATCATGGCCAACAGAAGAGATTGCCTCAAGCCTCTAATAAAATGTCCTGATTTTTTTTAAATGGAGAAAAACATTATTTTCAAAATATAGTTCAGAGAACTTGATTTGGATTCCTGAAAATATTCTACAACAGTGATCACAAAAAGCCTATTTCATCAACTACAGTTAATGGTAGCCAAATTCTTTTTTTAAAAAAACAAAACAACAAAAGAACAATTACCAGAGTTGGGAAATGCTGCAAGTTATATTTTGGCTAGATCTTAGCAAACTATTTAACAAAATGCCTCATGCTACTCTGATGGACAGAATGACCCTAGATCAGATCACAGGAGAGTTAGGTGGATTTGGAACTTGTTAAATAGCTTGACCCATTAACATTTTTTCCCCCCATTAACCATTAATAGATAAACTGTCATGTGGAAGATGGATTAGACTTGGGCTGTTTGGTCCTAAAAGATAAAAACTAGGAGCCACAGGCAGAAGATAAAAAGAGAGAGATCTTAGGCTTAATATTATACAATGAAAAACTTTGTGTCCCAAAGTGGATGGACTGTCCTAATTCCAAGTGGAATTAGGACAGTCCATCCACTTTGGGACACAAAGTGGAACCAAGTGGGTTCCACTTCACTAGAAATCATCAACCAATGACAGGGCACTTCCTCCTCAGGTATACTGATGAGAGAACTGTTAATTGAGATTCTGTGCTTCTATGAATCACAATGAACAGCAACCAAATTGAATTAACATCTATTTTATAATTTAACTTTTCCCCAATTTCATTATATATAGATTACCCAGGAATTAGAGAACTCTAAGGAATCTCTCTATTTTATTATATCTTCCACATAAGAGCTAAATAACAAAACAAAACAACAAAAAACAAAAACCCTGCTAAATTTAATTTGTTATGAGTACAATTACATTCTTTTTCTTCTTCATAAAAATCAGGGACTTTCAAAATGGGTTCATGACCTAGGCATAAAGAATGAAATTATTAATAAATTAGAGGAACATAGGATAGTTTACCTTTCAGACCTGTGGAAGGGGAAGGTCTTTATGACCAAAGCAGAACTAGAGATCATTACTGATCACAAAATAGAAAATTTCGATTATACCAAACTGAAAAGTTTTTGTACAAACAAAACTAATGCAGACAAGATTAGAAGGGAAGCAATAAACTGGGAAAATATTTTTACAGTCAAAGGTTCTGATAAAGGCCTCATTTCCAAAATATATAGAGAATTAACTCTAATTTATAAAAAAATCAAGCCATTCTCCAATTGAAAAATGGTCAAAGGATATGAACAGACAATTCTCAGATGAAGAAATTGAAACTATTTCTAGTCATGAAAAGATGCTCCAAGTCATTATTAATCAGAGAAATGCAAATTAAGACAACTCTAAGATACCACTACACACCTGTCAGATTGGCTAAGATGACAGGAAAAAATAATGATGATTGTTGGAGGGGATGCGGGAAAACTGGGACATTGATGCATTGTTGGTGGAGTTGTGAACGAATCCAACCATTTTGGAGAGTAGTTTGGAACTATGCTCAAAAAGTTATCAAACTGTGCATACCCTTTGATCCAGCAGTGTTACTACTGGGATTATATCCCAAAGAGATTATAAAGAAGGGAAAGGGACCTGTATGTGCACGAATGTTTGTGGCAGCCCTTTTTGTAGTGGCTAGAAACTGGAAACTGAATGGATGTCCATCAGTTGGAGAATGGCTGAATAAATTGTGGTATATGAAAATTATGGAATATTACTGTTCTGTAAGAAATGACCAACAGGATGATTTCAGAAAGGCCTGGAGAGACTTACACGAACTGATGCTGAGTGAAATGAGCAGGACCAGGAGATCATTATATACTTCAACAACAATACTAGATGATGACCAGTTCTGATGGATCAGGCCATCCTCAGCAACGAGATCAACCAAATCATTTCTAATGGAGCAGTAATGAACTGAACTAGCTATGCCCAGAAAAATAACTCTGGGAGATGACTAAAAACCATTACATTAAATTCCCAATCCCTATATTTATGCACACATGCATTTTTGATTTCCTTCACAAGCCAATTGTACAATAATTCAGAGCCTGATTCTTTTTGTACAGCAAAATAATGTTTTGGTTATGTATACTTATTGTGTATCTAAGTTCTATTTTAATATATTTAACATCTACTGGTCATCCTGCCATCTAGGGGAGGGGGTGGGGGGGGGGTAAGAGGTGAAAAATTGGAACAAGAGGTTTGGCAATTGTTAATGCTGTAAAGTTACCCATGTATATATCCTGTAAATAAAAGGCTATTAAATAAAAAAAAAAAAAATCCAAAAAAAAAAATCAGGGACTTTTAAGTATATTCCAATTTTAGACGGCATGCTTTCTATAACATGTTTCGCTCTACTAGCTGAATTAGATGATCTATTAAGACCATTCCTACTCTTAAAATCCAACATTTTAAAAAATGAATCATTATTTTTGATAGCATAATAGAGTATAATGGTTCAGTAAATTTTTAGAAACCCTAGGTACTCTGGAGTTGAAATTTTATATATATAAAAGAAACCATTAATGGCACTTCACTTTGGGTACATTTGATTGGCTAGACTTAAAATACATTCTTTACTAGGAGATGCTTCTTAAATTCAAAATATACTTATGTGCATTACATACACAACAATCTGCAGCTCTGTAATACTGCTGGAAGGGGCATTCCCCTCATTGGTAGACTACAGACAGAACCTCTATTTAGTAGATGCTTCTAGAATTGCTATGATCACAGTCTTTAACACAATGAGGCAAACCTGGCCGTGAGCCTCTCCCAATTTAGCTCCTATATTTAAAGCTTTTTTTCCCCCAAAACTGGCAGAACCTGACAGGACTTGTCCTGGATTAGTATACTTTCTAAGAGCTCAATGAAACCTTCATATTAAGATGGGGCAGAGAAGGATTTTAGTGAAGGGAATTGAAAATCCCAATAATCTTAAGCACCCTTTTTGTAATGATAACAAAATCAAGGAAAATCAAAATTTCTGTGAAAAAGTTTTAAAGTTATTTTAACAAATACCTGTTAAGTGCTTAATATGAACAAGGCCCCGATCTAGGTATTGGGTTTAAAAAGACAAAAAGTAAACGGTCCCTATCCTTAAGGTGATTATACTAGCAGTATACACTCTATATACAAGTAAATGTCAGTGCTATAAAATAATTTCAAGCAGGAGAGAATATTAATAAATGATGGGATGATTAAAGGCCTCTAGTAGGAAGGAATGTATTAGCTGGACTCTGAAGGAATCTAAGGGTTTTAGGATGTACAGGTGAATAAAGAGTTTAATTTTAGACATGGGAAGGGTCACCTACATAAAAGAGAGATGAAAGATGGCTATGCATAAGAAACTGCTAATAGACTAATTTTTCTAATTATGCAGAGTTTATGAAGGAAAGTAATATGAATTAAAACTGATAAGGTAGATGGAAGCCAGAGTGTGAAAGGTTTTCGATGACAAACTAAGGATACTTGTTTTATCCTATAGCCAACAGGAAGTGAAATTATCAGTAAAAACTTTTAGAAAGGAATGCTCTGATCAGATTTTTAAATTTTAGTAACAAAGGATGAGTGGAAGAAGAGCAAGACAGAGGCAGAGATGGGCTTAGGGGAAAATATGAATTCCATTTTGGTTATGTTGAATTTAAGATACTTTTAGACATCCAATAGGCAGTTCATGAAAGAGATTAGGGAAACTTGGGGCTTATCAGTTTGAAGATGATAACTAAATCCACTGGAGCTGATTTGCTCAACAAGAGATGGTAACCACAAAAGAGAAGGTAGCATAAGACAAAACCTGCATATACTTAGCTAGACATTGTGGTGATACAAAGACAAAAATGAAATCACTCCTGTCCTCAAGAAGGGGAAACAGTATGAACATAAACATTTACATAGACAATACTTGCAAAATAAAAACAAGGTGTGTATGTGTGTAGGAGGCACTAAGCAATGAGAGTGATCAAAAAAGGCTTCACGTGGGAGATGGCATCTGAGTTGAGACATGAAATTAATGAGGCATTATGTAGCAAAGTAAAGATGGGGGGAATGTATTCCAGATATGGGTGGGTTGTTTGTGAGGAAGAGAAGGAAGTCGGGTTGGCTAGAATATAGGCAAAAAGGGGAGAAGTGCCTATACCAAGACCAGAAAAGCAGTTTGCTAAACACCCAATCAAGAATCCTGTATTTGATCTTATGGGTGACTGGGAGACATTGCAGTTGCATCTTGTATGCACGTTAGCTGTTTATGTGTGGAAAACAGCAAATCTTCCTATGTCTGTTTTTTGTCTGTCGGTATCTGTGGTACTTAGTATTGAGCCTGGCAAAGAGCTAAATAAACACAATGTGAGCTGACTGAGTAGAGCAGCAACAGAAAAGTCAGTCCAGAACTTTAGGAAAATCATTTTGGCAGCCATGTGGACAGTGAACTGCAGAGAAGAGACTTGAGAAAGAGAAGATTAGTTGGTCAAATGAGAGGTGATGAGGACCTGAACTAGAGTAAAAGGAAGAAATGTGGAGAGGTGACAGTAATTTACAAGAATTCCATAAGAAGCTTGTGCTTTGTAGAAAGTGTGAAGATGCAACAGAAGGAAAAATTGTGTGACTCCTGTTATCACAGAAGGTTTTAGGATTGACTGTTAAGATTCATACTACTCCAATCTCTACTCAATTGACAAATCTTGTCTGTGCATCAGCTAAAACAGTACTGCATAAAGACAAAATCCCCTACATTATTTGATGACTAAATGAATCTAATAAATTAATTTTAAGTGTATAATTTGTTTTATTTTTACTGCTTTTGAATCTTTCCCATGGGTCATTTCACAAGGGGGACCAATTAAGAGGGAACATAATTTGATGCCCCACACTAGAGATAAGATAGCCTATAGCTTCTATTAATCACCTTGTGACAAAAGAAAAAATAAAAGGCATACTGATTGTTTTAGGACCTCTTTGTCATTGCTGGTGCTGAGACAAGAAGCTTGCAATGAAAATAGCGAGCAGGGACTGGGACATCAGCAGTGGGCACTCCATGCTGAGACCAGGGGTTGGATGTGTGAATTACTATGAACTTTTCTAGATATCAATTTGGTAAGGAAGAGGGGGAACAAGTCTTTCCCCTTCTCTACAGGCTTAAACAGTGTGCTTGGATTTTCCTTGATGGCACTGATCAAAGAAAGAAGAATGAAAGAAGACTCATGACATTCTACATGAGAAAAAGAGTTTGTATATTTTCATCTTAATTCTAAATAGATTAACCTTTGTTATGTGTCCATATCAACAATGGGTATCTCTAACTAAAATTGATATGTCTTACTTTTCACATCAGTAGCTTTACTGTTTTTTTTCCCAAGATCCCAAAAGAAGATTTTACAACTATTTATATATATCAGGAAGACAGGGAAAGAATGATTTGCAAAAGTCATTGTTTAAGAATTTTAATGCTACAAAGGGCTTTAAATGCTATAATAACCATTCCCCATACTTTCTAGACTTGCAAGATCTTTTATCATTGGTTTGATTTAAAAAAGAAATGGACTTTTCCCTATTCCTCACATCTTTTCCACAGAATTAGGATATCTTTATGACACTTGCTTTACATCTGATTATTACTATAATCATTATTTATTAGAAATAAAACTTTTAAAAATTCATCAATGTATACAAAGGGAGAACTGAGAGTCAATTATTTCCAAGGGGTTGGGGGCAAGGGCCAGATAATTGAAGTCACTTCTATTTTAAAAAATACATCGGTTTTTCTTTTCTTTTTGAGGGGGATCTCTTATGCCAGGATATAGAAATGAAAGTCAAAGCTCTTTTTAGGGCCAATTATCACCGTTAAAGAGGAGTAGCTCAGGATTCTGCATTCTTTGAGCTCTCCCTTTATTATCAAGCAGTAGTTGTTCAATCAGATAAAATTTGTTCCTCTATCAAGTAGGGAGGTACTAAAGCTCACTGAAAAGATCAACAATACTATATAGGTGTGCCCTACCAAGGAGGAGTTGTTCTGTGTCTCCAAATGTGTAACATCACCCTCTGAGCTACAGAAACTTTTCGCTGGATTTTTAAAGCTGAGCCAAAACCAAACACTGAAACTGTGTCATGTCACATAACTACAAAATATTCTGAAGCGATTGTGACTTGGTCTAGAAATATAAAATGTTTGTAACTTAAACCAAAGCTTTATTGCTTAAAATCAAACATTCTATATACTAAAAAACCAGTACCAGAGAAATCTCCTTCTAGTTGAATTGCAGTATTATGTCTCAAATATGGCCCAGAATTTCAGTCTTTCAATTTCATTGTAAGGTAAGTCACAAGGTATTACAGATCAAACAAAATAAAGTAACTAAATCCAGTAAAAGAAATAAAAGATAATTTAATGCCTATCTAAAGGGGATGGTTGTTTTCTAATACAATAATTTCTCTTCTTAGCCTGTCTCACTCCCATCCCCCATCCCCAAGCCATTAACAGACAACAGGGATAAAAACTTGTTAATATATTAATAATGTACAAAGACATACTACTACCTTGTCAGTCAAATATAAGTAGGGAATAGGTTAGTGAAGGAGACCTTTATACTTCAATCTTCTTTCAGATATGGCCTTTTGCCTCAGTCTATCCCCAATAGGGAGCATGTAGACAGACATGGAGACAAAGAAGTGGTAATGACAGGTCAGAAATAGAAACATATTTTTCAAAGAAACACAACCATAGAGAGGCAGAAAGGAAGCAGCTTCAAGGAACTACTCAAGAACAGAAGGTGCTAGTCTTGGCACCTTAAAGTAGAGCACTTCGTGCTTAGCAGAAGTAGGGACCTTCAGGATCAACTGTAATCTTGGGGAGTGGAAAGAACAGGAGAGGAAAAGAGATTATGTTATATGAAATGCTTAATGAATTTTGGAATAGAGAAAGCAGTTACCTTTAGTTTTTCAATTAGATTTAGCAGATGTTCTTTTTTGTATCAAATGCTGCCTCAGCAAATCCAGTATGACTCCATCTCCTGCTTTACCTCTTCTGCCCCAATCTAAAAAAGTTACTCATTTTAATAGTCTATTTTCCACTTATAACACAATATATTACACATACTCTTGCTTTACATACAGATTGTCCATATTAATATTTTTTAAAAAGACTAATGTATATATAATGAAAAATAGTCTGGGTGAATGTGGATAGAAGGGAAATATTGCTTATGTTCAGGCCAATACTGGACATTTCATTTAGGAGAGAAATTAATTCAGACAAATGGACCCATATCAGGCAGACTCCCATAGCAGCCTTTTAATTTATTTTTTTCCTCAATAGCACTTATTTCTCTAACTACATATAAAGATTTTTTAAGATTTTCAATTCTAATTTTTTTTTCTCCTCTCCTCAAGTTATCAAGCAATCTGATATAGGTTATGCAGGTACAATCATTTAAAATAAATTTCCATATTAGTTATGCTAGAAAAGGAAAAAAAGCAACGAGAAAAAACAAGCAAAAAAAGTGAAAATAGGATGCTTCTATCTGCATTCAGTTTCCATAGTCCCCTCTCTGGATACAGACAGCATTTTCCATCCCCCGTCTATTAGAATTGTCATATTGCTGAGAAGAGATTAGTCTACCATAGTTGATCATTACATAATCTTGCTGTCATTTTATACAATATACTTCTGCTTCTGTTCACTTCACTCAGCATCAGTTTGTGTAAGTCTTCCCATAGCCTTTAAACTTACAAGAAATGGCTAACATGTTGAATCTACAAACACAACTGAAAAGTCTTCTACAAATTGATCTTTATAAAATGGGAATGAATTTGTATCATCAGTTTGCTACGTGTTAGTGTTATACTTGTGTCTATAAATCTGCTTTTTTTGAGTATAAACATAAGAAGCTCAAATCTTAATGAAACATTTGTTTCATCACAGCTAATAACCAAGTTTTTGTGGGACCCAAAAACTATGACTTCAAGAACAGAAGAGAGGTATTGCTGGTGACAAATTAAAACAGGATAAATTGAGAAAGAGAAGGAAAGAACTGCAGAGAAAAAAAAAAAGCAGCTATAAGATGGAGAAAGGATTGAAAAGAGACATTTATCACTTAGAAAGAAGAGAGTAAGTATGGGGAAGATAGCATCTGAGAGAGCAATAGTGAAAACATTTATGACATTTTTGGGCTGTCAAAATAACCAGGGACATAAGAAGTATAAGAAAGTAAGGCGCATTCTTACTAAATATTAGAATATTAGAAAATATTAGAAAGCATAACTCATTGGCTGACTAAAACTGAAAACTCAAGAGTTAAATATTAATACCCAATGAGGATATTATTTTCAAAATGGAACAGTAGCAAAAGCAAAATATTCTACAGGGTTGTTCTTCAGATTGAGGAAAAAACTATCTAAATGCATTTTCCAAATGACTCTCATTTATGTAGTGCCTTAAAATCATCAAGTCAGCAAGTATTGAAGTGCACAAAAGTGCTTCCAATGTGCCAAGTATTGTGGTAAATGTGTAGGGATATAAAATAAGAATAATCCCTATTTTCAAGAATTTACATTCTAATGTGGGGGTAAAGGATGGGAAAGGGAATATGCAGACAACTAATTATGAACAAGATAAATGCACTGAAAGTAGGAGGTAATCTTAGAAGGAAGGAACTAAAAGCAAACAGAAGAGGCTACTTGAAAAAAGCAGGATTTTAGCCAGAAAGAGAAAAGACGACAAATCCAGGAATGGAAGACAGTCAATGAAAATGCATGGATTCAAGAGATGGGAAAGCCTTGTGTGAAAAACAGAAACCTGGGGTGCCCTCAGCCAGAATAGAACTCTGAAGCAGGGATTCTAGACATTATCCCCATTTTGCAGATGAGGAAATTGAAGATCAAAGAGGTTAAGTGACTTGCTAATGATCAAGTCACACTAGTATCAGGTGGAATTTGAACCTGTGACTACTACAATGTTTTGCTGCAGAAATGCCTGATATGTTTCTATATTGTTCAAATCTTAGTATAGTTACAAAGATTATATGCACATTAACTTCTTCCAGTGTTTCTTTCCACATTGAATATACAGTTTGTCATTTTTAAAGTAAAACCACAGTTTGCCTCTTGGATGAGAAATAAGTCTTTTTGCAGCACAGACAAACTTGCTATTTCTAGAATCAGCAAACTAGAAGTAAAGCAAAGCAATTGGAAAGAGGCTTAAAAATAATTTTTTAATATACTTTTAATAGCTTAAACATCCCAATTTACAAACGTTGGGACTAAACTGAAAGAAATGATTAATTCTTGGCTCAGTTAATGTTGATGGAACATTGCCGGTATTCACCAGCAGTCTTGTAGGATAAGCCTACGCTTTCTTTACATGAAATAAGGCATTTTAGAGAGGAAAAATGAATATTATTTGGGTGAGTGACAACTTTTTGCAAACAGTATTTTATTTTTTCCAATTACATATATAGTTGGTTTTTAGCATTCATTTTAAAAGATTTGAATTTCCAAATTTTCCTTCCTTCTCCTTCAACTTCCTGAAGAAGGCAAGCAATCTGATAGATTATACAGGAAAGCACATGTTTTTTTTTTTAAACTAACAGCTGGGTTGTCTTGGGTAGTTTTGTCAAAGCAACATTTATTGTTCAAAGCAAACTGTGCATAAGAATTCTTTCTCAAATGTATTTTTTCACTTTTGACCTCATAATAGCTTAAATATTATCAAGAAGACTAAGTATGTAAAGCACCAATATATATTCACAAAGGATTTCAGGATTTAGACTTTACAAAAAGATCTAAAAAAATTTTTAAAAACTAATATTTCAGAATTATGGTTAAAATAAAAACTCTTATCTTACCTAAGCAGTTCTACTATGCAGTAGCATGTCTTCTAAGTTGAGCCTTTAGGGCATTCCTGGATTCTGCATTTATATGCTGCTAAATGACCAAATAAGTTAAGCCATTCAATTTGCTAACCTGTTTGGAGAACAGAATAACCTCAAAGTTATTATCTGTACAATTAACTACATTTCTGCAATAGGAAAGAGAAATCAAAATCTAAAATGTTCTGAAATGCCTAGTGAATCATGCCTAAATGAATCATTGATTTAGATCAATGAATATTTTGTTTTCACAGATCTCTCAAATCTGACCCTTCCTTTTCTTTTATAGACATTACCATAGATTAACCCTTCATCACTTCTTTTCCAAATTACTATAATGGTGTCTTAGCTGCAGTCCAATTTTCACACAACTGACAGTGATTTTCCTTCAGTAGATCTGATCACACTCTTCAATTCAATAAATTCCAGTGGTTTCCTATTGCCTCTAGGATTAAAATAGAAGTTTCTCCACTGAGCTCTTAAAGCCCTTTCCTAGTTATCTGCAACCAATCTTTCCAGCATCATTGTGCATTAATCTCCCTTAACTCTGCAGTCTAGCTAACCCTTCCCTTTGTTACACAGAGAGACCTCTATCTTACTTATTTGTGCTTCTGCACTAGTCATTCCCTCCAGTTAGAAAATCCCTCTCTTCCTTCAAGAACTGGTGTAAACTCCCCTTCTACACAAAGTTTCACCCTCAAAAATCCTGACTAATTTCTTCTCTGAACATTAATGAGCATGCCATAAAAAAAAAAAAAAATGAGAAAAGGAGCACATTATCTTCACAGTTGAGGTTGAGGGTGGAAAGGGAAAGCAAATTCTTAACCCAAAAAGAGACTTTTCAAGATTTTCAAAGCAGTGTAAAATATTATTTCATTTAATCTTCATAGCAATCCTTGTGAGGTAAAATATCCCCATTCTACAGATGAGAAAATTAATTCTATGATCCTTGAACAGGGTCACACAGCCACTATGTGTCTGAAGAGGTATTTGAATACAAGTCTCCTTGATTCCAGGTCTAGTATCTTGCTCATGGAGCCACCTAAGATGCATCATAAATGCAGTTATCAATTCAAACATGCCCTAAATCTAGGAAAGCCAATGTAAGAGGAAAGATTTATGATTCAGAAGATTTCAACAAGCTGAATTTTGGATCAAATTTAAATTTAGTGGGGATAAATGTAGTCTCAAATATTTATATTAAAAAATTATTCCACAAGCATGAGATGGCAGAGCCCTACCTTCGCAGAAAATAATTTCAGAAAGATTGGGGGCTTTCATGGGTTATAAATCCAACAGGAGTCAAAAGTGCACTCAAAATCTAAGTGTATTAAGAGAGGAATAGTGTCCAGTACTAGTAAAAGGGAGGTGATAACTTTATTGTATTCTAATCTTCTCAGATTATATCTAGAGTACCATTACTATAAAGACTCATTTTTAGAAGGTCTTAGATAACTTGGACAGCATCTGAAGAAGTGTTGACAGAACTAAAAGCAAAGGAGCCTTACTTGCAAAGGGGCAAATTTAGGCTTAAGATAATGAAAAATTTTGTACTGATTAGAGTTATCCCAAAATGGGACAGACTATCCTTGGAAGCTGCTGGATTTCTTCTCATTCAAGTGTTCAAAACTAGGCTAGAAGAATACTCTGGGTTGCTATAAAGGAGATTTTTTCTGATATTGGTTGAACTAGCTGGTCTCCAAACTACTTTTCATTTCTAAGCATCTGATGATGCTCATGAACAGGATACCAGCTGAGTGCTTCTCAAGGATTAATGAAATCCAGCAGATTATTAGTTGTTCCTTTGATTCTTTTCAGTGGTACTGTATCACATTCATGAGAATTTCCTGGTTGGACAAGGCGACAGAAGTCTTTTGATAATGGGCTAATTTGGATAATGGGATAATGTATGCAGTGTACAACTTTTTCAGTCTTGTACAGACTTATATTGATTTTAGATGATTGGTTCTAGTTTTTAAGTAAATGAATAAAGGGGGGAAGGGAAAGGAAAGATCTGGAATGTTTCCAACTTTTAAATTCTTCTATGGATCAGTGGTACATCTTGGTTTGATTTACATATCCTATTTTTCATTTGTATATAAGCTTTTTAAAGCTTCTCTTTTGTTTATGCCAGGAAGAACAATGAGATGTTGTTATTACTTTCCCATAAGTAGCCTTTTAATTCTTAAGATGTTTTCATCAAACTAATTCTGATAGCTATCTAAATTCTAAAAACTCAAAATGCTTTCTAAGTTCCTTGAGGGCAGTCTTATATACCAATACTTATGTAATCCTTTAGCATTCTCTAGAGTGCTTTAACAAAAGGTACAGAATATAGTAGATACAGAATATAGTAGATAACATCCATTAACTGTAAGAATAGGTATTAAACTCACAAAAGAATAAAGGACAGATAGTCTTACTTTAGTAACAGATTATGTAGCAATAACTTGATTTTCTGAAAAGTCATGGGATGTTAATTTTATTTGGTTTAATTTACCTGCATTTTGCAGGACATCTAAACACATTCACATTCCCTTTTATGTTGCTTCACCATTTCATAGCCATGTTCTTCATTTCTGCAGTGAAGTTGGAGTCAATTTAGATCATTTCACATATATATGTAGTACAGTCACAAATAAATTACTATTTTAGTTCTAAATGATATATCAATGTAAATCTAAAGATATAAAGAACAAGTAAATATTAAAGTGTCTTTTATGGTGATCAAATGGCCATAAAATTCAATTTGCTTAAAAAATGTATTTGGAAATACTATAATTGTGAAGTGTTAAGATTCTGAGTCAACCTAGAAAGATAGAGGTGACATTTTTTTTTTAGGCAAATACAAGTTCCTTTCTAGTTCTAAATAAATGATCCTAAATTTTACTTTGAAACACTATGATCACAAAATATTAAGATTCTGAATTTATCCAAAAAGTGTAGAGATAGGTTTGTTTTTTTTTTAAGTCCCTTTCCACTCCATGACTAAGTGGATAAATAAATTCTCCTGAAAGTTAACCAGCAGAGATGGCATAAATAAATGATCATGATTAATGTAAAAGTTTGTACTTTTGACTAGATGGGAATCAATGACTAAAAACTCCCAACAAAATCATCTTTGGTGTGTTTTGTCTTTATAAGACAGTAATGCATATTTCCTTACTAAATACTCTTGTGCTTAGTAGAGCATAGACTACATATGCAAAAGCAGTGAAGACACAGAAACACATAGAGAAGCATACCAGCAGAGATGCATCGAGAATGATACATACAAAGAGAAAGAAAGGAAAAGAAAAGATACTCATCAACAATATACAACATATCAACAAATAGCTGTTAAGGGTAGTATATTATGTTTTGTTTTCTCAAAATCAGGATAGCCTCATGAAAAGTTGCAAAGAAAATTTATAAGTAGGAAGGGCAACAAAATTATTTTGAGACAAGGAGATAGCTTCATGAAAAATTGTTAAGCAACATGTATGTAAGAAGGGCAAAAAAGTTGTTTTGGCAAGGAAATAGGTCAAAAATCTATAACCTTATCTAGACCCTTCAATTCCTTTCCTGGGATGAGATCTGAATGGACCACAATTAGCATGATGCAATTAGAAATAGATGGGTTTTGAGCATTTTACATGCATGATCAGTTCCTCGATCCTCTCTTTTTCTTTTCTTTTTTTCTTTTTTTTTTTTTTTTGCTGAGACAACTGGGGTTAAGTGACTTGCCCAGGGTCACACAGTTAGGAAGTGTTAAGTAATTGAAGTCAAATTTGAACTCAGGATATTGACTTTAGTTCTGGTGCTCTATCCAATGCGCCACCTAGCTGCCTCAATCCTCTTTTTCTATTTTATTAATATATCTTTCTAGGGATATAATTTTTCCCTAAGGCTTGTGTTTGCTACAACCCAGAATTTTTATATTATTTCCTAAATGTGTTATTGTATTTCACATATTCACTATTTTTATGATTTTTCTGGACCCACTCATTCAGGATTTCATAATTAAAAGTCTCCATTTGGACTGTTTTTGTTTGTGCTCGCTGAAATAATAACAGTTTTCTGTTGCATTATGGTCTGTAAAGGATGTTTATTTGAATCATCTCTGGTCTTATGATCAATTTTTGTAAAAGTTCCATTTGGTACTGAGAGTATGTATATTCTTAAACAATCCTATTTAGAATATGCTTTGTCTTTTAGCTCTGGTTTCTATAGCAATTTGTACATTCTATATTTTTCCTTCTGTTTTCCTTGCTGTAGATTTGTCCAAATCTGAGAGGGTAAAGTTTCCTAGTATTATTACATAATATGTTCTTTTATTTTTTCCTTTACCAATTTAGATATTATGGCATTTGGAGCAAATGTTTAATAATTATATTAGTTTGCTATTTATGGTTCATTCTTAGCATAGTTTAATTTCCTTTAATCTCCAAATTGTCAATTTTTGTTTTTGCTTTATTTGATAGCATGATTGTAACTTGCTTTTCTGGATATACTTGATGCATAGTAGATTTTGTTTTTGCTTCTCATTTGTATTTTGTGAATGCTTCCTAATTGAGGTTTACATTTCCCCCAAAATTGATTTAGACAACTCCTATGAAGGATAGGGCATCAAGAGACAGATTGTTGGGAAGTGCTTTGCTAATAACAGAGAGGATGTGAAACTTTTTACAATTACAGACAAGGTGAATTAATCTAAAAAAAGATCTAGCTTAATTGAGGACATAGGGAATTGTACTACTGTATTAAATACCTTTAATTTAGTACCATCCTCCTTCTAGGGGCTTCCAGAGAAGGAAAAGTTTTGATCTACTTATAGACTGGGGAACACTAAATAAATTAAATCTCATCAATTGAACAGAATCATTTTTACAAAACAGACTTGAATTAACAGAATTAAAAGCTGGAAACATTCTAGATCTTCCCCTCCATTCCCTTTCATCTACTTAAAAACCAGAACCATTTATCTAAAATCAATATACAGTATAGGTCTCCACAACACTTAGAGTGGAACCGCTTTTCCAGAGCCCATTGTCAAGAGGCCCCTGTCTCCATGTCCAAACTGGGAATTCTCATGAATGTGATATAGTACCATTGAAAAGAATCAAAGGAACAATTATTGTTGTAATGGTCATTCATTAAATCTTTGGGAGACAGATAAATTAATCTCAGTTCATGATTGTTTATGGAAACTATCTTTGAACAAAGCACTATACAAGTTTTTGGGGAAACCTACATCTTTAAAAAGGATCCTTGTGAGTAAGTAACCTCTCTTTCTCCACTGATATATCATATCCTAGATTGCTGCCTGATTCTGGATTTAGTAATTATTATTTTTCTTAGGGAAACATGCCTAAAGAGATTTGAGAATAACTTACAATTTGATAAAAATTTAAATTAACATCTATATATATTTTGTCCTCCATGAAGGACAATTCCAGTACTCCAAGGATATAGTGATTCTTGAAAATAACTAAACACATTAGTATGGTTGCCATTGGTTACCATGGAACTATTAAGGTTATGTGATGGAAACATACAGAGACAACAGTTGCTGAAACTTCTTTTACCACAGGATACTCTGCCTGCTCTCTTTAGTAACCCACCAGGCTCCTGTTCCAATACAACGAAAGGTTCCACCTAGAGGGTACCCGTAATAGTTGGGAGCACCTTCATACCAGAATATTATTTTTGACTCTTAAGGCTGGTTTTATTTATAATTTCTTTGGTAGTTGGTACTTTTCCTTTGTTACAGCAAGCCAACATCTCATACTCTTCTAATCTTTGTGATTCGGGATTGCCATTGGCCAAAGAGAAAATCTCTGTCACCTGCTACTTCTCCTATTAGTTTCATCTCCATTTCTCTATAGTTTCTAACATTCTCTGCCCAATTTTCCCCTTTGTCACTGAACCCTAACTCTATTGATAATTTAGCCTTTAATAATTCATTAACAAACATTTACTGAGTCTACTGGGAATGGCAATAGGGATCTTAAATATCACCACCTTAAATTATTTCCATCAACCAATACCCAAAGAAATTTGGTTCTGTACCTGAGTTTTTATCCTTTGCAGTGCTGGCCACTCCACTCAGGCCTCCCAATAAACAGGGCCATACTCTGTCATCCTGACTGCCACTGTCCAGACTTTCCTTCTTCCCACTGTTTTGCCACTTAAGGTATGCTTTGTCACCCCAACTTGGGGGCTCTAGAAAGCAGGACACAACATTCCTCTTTGGTTAAGTAGTACAAAGAGTGCTGGGCCTCAACTCAAGAGAAACCAGAATTCAAATTTGGCCTTTGAAATTGAAAATATTGTTAATGAATTGTTCATCTGTTGATTCACATGGCACTGAAAATTACCAAAAAAAATAGTTAAACTTACCTAATTGTTCTTCATGAGATCAAAATAGCACATCTATCCTCCAAATTATCTACCATGCTGTTATTCTTGACTCTTCCCTTGTCTTTTCTGCTATCTCAAATTAATTCCAAGTTCTATTAATTCTACTTCCATGACATTTATAATCTCTTCATTCACTCACAATCTCCAGAGTCTCCTTCAGGCTCTCATTACTTTCCTTCTGATTAAAGTAACAGTCTTCTAGATATTCTTCATGTTGTTCAGTTTTCCTTTTTTCTGAGATACTTTTGAAACAGCAAGAAACCTTTCTCAATATCAACATGTCAGCTCCTGCCTCTATGCTACTCCGTGTACATTTGTACAAGCCACTCTACCATTCCTGAAATGCACTTCTGATTTACCTCTACTTTTTAGAATGCTTCTTTTCCTCTGAGGGTCAATTCAATTGAGGTTCAATTCAGGTGCCACCATCTTCATGTATTATTTCTTCCCCGGTCCATAGTTGTCTACCTCCAAAGTATCAGAGTACTTTGTAAGTGTCTCTCTTTTGTCCACATAATTTCTTATTTCATACTTTACTTATTTGTGTTCTTGTCACATTTCATCCCCTTTACATCTTCCTATCTTCCTATTTAATTTTTATATTCCCCAAGCCCTCTTGGCAAAGTGCTTTATATGTAGTAGATGCTTAATATAAGTTAGTTAAGTTGAAATGAGGCAGTCCACACACAGATCAAGTTAATCATTTTGACATTTAGCTGAGTATACTTATCAAACAATGCATTAAGAATCTACATGGGCTAGATGTGCTATTTTGATCTCATGAAATACAGTTAGGTAAGTTTAACTAATTTTTTTTTTTGGTGATTTTCAGTGTCATGTGAATTGACAGATGAACAATTTTACAACTTAAAAAAAAAGACTACATTAGAAAACTTGATTTCTACAAACTCATCTATTACCTGTAAAGGTCAGAGCACTGACATATTAAGTGCTTGTCTGTATCTTCAGGGCAGATGATGTGATACACCAATCATCCATGAATACAGGAAGCACAGAAAATATGTTCAAAAGAAGCTTGTAAAAGGTCTTCCAGAACATGTTGGCAGATGTAGCATAACAGTGCTTCCTTCATTGACACATACAATGAAATACTCAATATCATAATCCATTTTTCTTATTATATTTCAGTCTATTAAGATAAAAACAAATCAAGTAGTAGGAACTGAATACCACTAGCAACAATATACATTGATGCAATTCATAAACAAAAATTTTGAATATTAATATTTAACATTTAGTATTTTTGAAGGCTAACTAGGTTTCAAATATATATCTATACCTATATCTATCAAGTTCTCATTATGCCATTTTCCCACTCACGACTTTGAGAAGCAGATAATGTCCATTATAGTAATAGCTATAGCGGTAAGACAAACAAACAAAAAAAAGAAGTCGGAATAGGCAATGAAGAAATAAAACTCACTCTTTGTGGATAATAAGATGGTATAGTTACAGGATCTTAGCAAATCAATTAGCTGGAAACAATGGACAAGTTTAGTGAAGTTGCAGAATATAAAATAAATCCACATAAAGCACCAGTATTATATATATGATCAACAAAATCCACATAAAAAGAGATAAAAGAAGTTCCATTTAAAATAACTATAAATAACATAAAATATTTGGGAGTCTATCTGTCAAGATAAACTGAGGAACTATGTATGTAAACTACTACAAAACACTTTTTATACAAAGACAGATCTAAATAACTGGAGAAATAACCCATTACTCAGGGGTAGGCCAAACCAATATAATAAAAATAAAATTTAAAAAATTTATGTATTCAGTATCATACCAACCCAACAGCTAAAAAATTATTTTGTACAGCTAGAGAAAATAATAAAACTTCATCTGGAAAAACAAAAGGTCAAGAATATATATATATATATATATATATATATATATATTTTTTTTTAAACAGGAAGGAAGGTGGTCTAAAATCATTAGATCTCAAGCTATATTACTAAGAGGTAAACATCAAAACAATGTTGAACAGAGCCAAATTTACAAGAGCCATTGGCCAATTGATAAATGGTCAAAGGATAAGAATTAGCATTTTTCAGAAGAAAATAAAAGCTTGCTCTCTCTCTTTCTCTTTCTCTATAAAAGCTCTACATTGTTAATTAGAGAAAAGTAAATTAAAATAACTCTGTAATATCACCTCACATTTGTCAGATTGCCAGTATGACAGAAAAGGAAAACTACAAATGTTGGAGGGGATATAGAAAAACTGGGATACCAATGCACTGTTAATGGAGTTGCGAAATGGTCCAACTATTCTGGAGAATAATTTAGAACTATGCCCAAAAGACTGTCAAACTATGCATATCCCTTATTCAGTTTCTATTCCTAAGATATGAAAGAAAAGGGAAACAAAATTATTTACAGCAGATTTTTTTGTGTGTGTGATTTCTACCAATGGGGGAATGGCTGAACAAGTTGTGGTACATAATTGACATGGAGTACTATTGTGATGTAAGAAATGACAAGGGGAATATTTTCAGAAAAACCTGGAAGACATGTGAATTTAGAATGAAGTGAGCAGAACCAGGAGGATATTGTACACAGTTACTGCTATATAGGCATTCTTTATTTTATTCTACTTCCCTCCTAGATACTGCTTTGATTTTTTTTTTTTTTTAACAAAATGAAGATTTGTGGCAACCTTCTGTTGGACAAGTCTATTAGCTCCATTTTTCCAACAGTATATATTCATATTATATCTGTCACATTTTGATAATTCTTATAATATTCAAACCTTTTCTTCACCATTACATTTGTTATGGTGATCTGTGATCAGCGATCTTTGATGTTACTATTGTAATAGTTTTGAGTCATCATGTCCATATAAGATGGCAAACTTATAAATGTGTTTTCTGACTGTCTACCAACCTGTTGCCCAATCTTTCTCCCTTTCCTTAGACCTCTCTATTCCTTAAAACAAAATATTGAAATTAGACCAATTAATAACTCTACAATGGCCTTTAATGTTTAAGTGTTTTGCCAGTCCATGTGGCAAATTTCATTGTTTTCATTTTAAGAAACTGCCACAGCTATCACAACCTTCAGCAACTACTACCCAATAAGTCAGGAACCTTTAATATTGAGCAAAAAGACTACAATTCACTGAAGGCTCAGATAAAAGTGAACATTTTTTTTTTTGGTCACAAAGTATTAAAGTATATATTTAAAAAAACATACTATCACATTTAATATGATTTTTATATGTCCCAAGTAACCAAAAAATTAATGTAACTCACTTTATTATGATATTCACTTTATTGCCATGAACCAAACCCATAATATTTCCAAGCTTTGCCTCTAATATAGTGATCTACCATCAAAAACTTAATTGTTCTAATCAACACAACAATCTAAGACAATTCTGAAGGACTCATGATGAAAAATGCGATTCACCTCCAGAAAGAGAACTGGTGAATCTGAATGAAAGGATAAAGAGGTAGGGAGATTGCAAATGATTTCAACCTATGTCCTTGTCCTTCTCAAATCAAAAAGAGAATTAGAATCTGATAATATCCCTATTTGAAATCCCCACTTATGTTGGAGAATGACAGAATAGCAGGATTTGATCTAAGAAAGGACAGACCAGGACCCTTAAGAATAAGGAATGCTTGTATGGAAGAGAGGTCATTTTATAAACAATAATTATTCTGTATTTGGTATAGCTGGTTTTGAATGTTTAGATATTTAGCCATAAAAAAAACAGGGCTCTGCCTGAAAAGACTTAGATGAACTGTTGCTGAATGAAGTGAGCAGAACTAAGAAAACGTTGCGCACAGCAACAAGCAAGATTGTAGGAAGATTAACTATGACAGATTTAGCTCTTTTCAGCAATTCAGAATGGCAATTTTTTTTTTTTTCCAGAAGAAGCTTTCCAGACCTTCTAAGAACTACAAGCCAGGATGACAGTCTGGCTGAACATGCTGGTGATAAAACCAACTGTTGAGACTTCCATTATGGGAACTTAAGCTGACCTGTAATCAGCTTTCCTTGTATGGCAGAATGATATCCAATTGATCCAGTAAAATGTCACAAAACGCTGTTTTTGTTTTTTTTCCCATGTAAACAAAATCCTGCCCAGCTTTAGATTTATATAACATTTCTAAATATAACATTTCACATGCCATTTCCTGAAGAAGCTGAAGATTCTTCCAGGGATCAGCTTTTTAACAAGCTAATCTTTTCTTTTCATCTTGCTCTTTAGCTTGTTTGACCAACCATGTGATGGTAAGATGTTCCCTATGCTCTCAAAGATGCCAGGCTAAAAAATTCTGCAGTACTTGTAAAAAGGCAAAGAATAACAAGTAAGTTATTGAGTCAGCTGGAAAGCATTGGAATAGTTCTGGCCTAAAAATCAAGGGCACCATCATCCTAGGAAGAAGTCAGTGACTTTCCTAGAAATAGGTGAAGTCACCTTGCCCTTCTTCTTTTAAAAATATTAAGGTATTTAAATATTATCTTAAAGACTACTGTTTTAAAATAAAATGTTGCAAAGGTACAAAAGTTGCCCCTAGAAAATGAATATAGGGTGGTAACCAAATTTAGAAAGGGAAATAATCATAACTAATATTTATCTAGTTTTAAGCTTTACAAAATGCTTTACATATATTATCTTATTGATCCAAACAAAATCATGTCAGTTTGGTGCTATTAATACCCTCATTTTACTCATAAGAAAAGTAAGTCTGGGAGAAGTTAAGTGACTTAACTAAGTCATGCTTCTGCTAAGTATCTGAGGGGAGACATTTGAATGAATATATTCCTGCCTACAATTCAGGTCACTATCTACTCTATACAAACTAAGACCCCTCAATTTGATTAAGATTGCCTCTCCCATTGCCTTGCAGGATTGGGGTAATGACCTGACCAAGAGAAGGAAGAAATCTGACTACTTTAGGAATGTGAGAAATAATTCAACTTGACCCCATGATATTCCAGTCAGTATTAATCAATCTGATATGATTCCAATGCAGTAATAATTATAAGGTCCCAGAGCTGTGAGCTGCAGATTTTAAGTTTACTTGCTGAATCATAAAGGCTTTTACCCTTGTTTTTTTCTTGTCATGATGACCAAGCCCAATATGGTAAAGAGATGACTTAAAACACACAGAGAGTCCTCTAATCTAATTTTGTACCTTTGGACCATTCTTTCTTGTCTTATAACCACCTGTACCATCCCCTCCAACCTAACTTAAGGAGAATTCCTTGTTTCATCCAACTCTTGACCCTCCTGACATATTTATTACTTTGCTTATTTTAGCTTAAGCATCATATGTCAACCAAAGAATTATTCTGTATTTGGTATGGATGGTGCTTGACAAAATTGAAGGGAGTAGTCTCCTTGGATAAGTAGATCTTACAGAAAAAGATGCCAGGGGAAAAAGTAGATGTCTCTCTTCTCTAGAAACATCAGGTGCAGGGCTTTACTATGATCTGTTCCTCTCCAGCTCAGGTTACTTATAGAAGTTTTCTACAAAATTGATCTCAAACAAATTTCAATTTACTTTGCCAATAAATAGGTAAGAAAATGAAAGTTAGCTCAAATCTTTTCAAATTTGGAAATTTTTAAACCAGGAATTCACAATTTTTTACCTATTTATATTTACTTATCTATGTTTATCTTTCTATATCACCTATATCATCTATCTTTTTATTTAAAAAGAGATATGACAAGCCAATTTTATAAAAATACAAAATGAATTAATTTCAAATTGCCTGATTTATCTAAAGTTAAAGGTACTAGGATATGTAAATACATTAAATAACAATTTAAAATAACGCCAGTTTAAAGTGCATATATTATGAGAACTGTTCAGTGTTAAGGAAAGGAATAGATATCTTGCAGATGTAACATACTTTTGTAAGGACTCATTCATTTGAATTAAACTAGAAGTTAAATGTTTTACTAATCCAATCAATTTAGAGAGCAATTTGGAACTAAGCCTAAAGGGCAAACTGTGATCTTTGATTTAGCAATAACATTACTGTTATCCCAAAAAGATCTTATAAAGGGGGAAGGACCTACATGTACAAAAATTTTTATAGCAGCTCTTTTTGTACACGAATATAATGGAATACTGAAAACGACGAACAGATGTATTTCAGGAAAACCTGAAAAAACTTACATGAACTCATGTGCAGTAAAGTAAGCTATCTATTTTCAGAGAAAAAACTGATGGATTCTGAATGTAGATCAAAGTATATGTTATTTTCACCTTTTTTCCATTTTTTTTCCCTTTTGATCTGTTTCTTCTTTCAGAACCTAATTTGGAAATTTTTTACATGACGGCACATACATAATTTATATCAGACTGCTTGCCATCTTGGGGAGGGAAAAATTTTTGAACCCCCAAATCTCTCTAAAAATGAAGGTTGAAAACTGTCTTTACATATAATTGGAAAAAATTAAATGAAATTTTAAAAATCATTAAATAATGAATTCCATGGTAGCAAATCTTCTAGCCTTATTTCTTGGCCTATGTGTCACAAAATGACGACCTCTCTGATTAAAGGACAAGTTTAGTACTGGTGGTGGTTTGGTGTTCATCCTGAATATTAAGTCTGGTTTTAAGCTCCACCTTAGGGAAAGAGAACAAGTCAAGACTTGCCCCTCATACTGGGGGCAGGAGAAGATAACCAAATAAACCTGATTGTTGAGAAGGAAATGATGGGAACTAGTCCTGGGGTACTTGATGGTTTGTTTTCTTCCATCACTGATACCTAGAAATAGGGTTTGGGACTTAAGTAAGAATACTAAAATGGTGTCTCCTGACACACTCCAGAGAGGAAAAAATAAATAGGTCCTTTTCTGTTGTGATAGCCTTTCTATATCTTATCCCCTCTTGCTTCCGTAGTAGGACATTTCCTCTAACTAGTATCAGAAAGTAAAGATTATAAACAAGAACAGACAGAAATGACTAGATTGTTATCTCTAAATTTTCTTTTGCTGGTAATGGACTCCAGAGATATACTCCCTCCAGCATGTTTATCAATTCTGGGTTTTTTCCTTACACTAGTATAATGTTATGCTTGTCTATGAACATGTGTAGACAATCAAAGATTTGATTCAATACATCTGGAAGAAAACTCAGTTACTCTACATAAATACATAAAATCAAAGGATGGAAGGCGTGCTGGCTCTGGAGCTAGGGAAATCTGAGTTCAAATCTAGCTTCACAAACTTAATCTGACCTTAGGCAAAATTATGAACCACTCAATGCCCCAAGTAAAATTCTAAAAACTATAATTTTGCAGAATGGTTCATTTCTTACCCTGACTTACTTTTCCCAACTTCTTTTCTAGGGCCCATCCAAGAATCTCACAATCCTGAAAGATACCAGTTCTAGAAGTCACACCCAGTACTCTTATTCTGTCCTAAGGCCCCTCTAATTTAAGAAAGGCTCTACAGGCCAACCATCTTTTCATTTCCCACCTGGCTGCACTGCTTTAAACTTCTATGTCCAGATCCCAACGCTCCCCAAACCCTTTTCCCCAAACAAAAACAGTGTTTTGTGACATTTTACTGGACCAATTGGATATCATTCTGCCATACAAGGAAAGCTGATTACAGGTCAGCTTAAGTCCCCATAATGGAAGTCTCAACAGTTGGTTTTATCACCATCATGTTCAGCCAGACTGTCATCCTGGCTTGTAGTTCTTAGAAGGTCTGGAAAGCTTCTTCTGGAAAAAATGGGTTGTAAATTCCTCAAGAGTAAAACTTTCTCTTTCCACTTCTGTACTTCTTTGCAGTGGCAGAGGGGGTTTCTTCAGAAGGGACAGTTCCCCCGTGCTGATGAAATTATAAATCTGGTCTATCACTCCAAAAAAAGAAAGAAAAACAGATTTTTTAATAGAGTAATGATACAAGCAATTGGATGTGGCAGTGGGTAGAGAGCCTGCCTTGGACTAAGGAAGATTCATCTCCCTGAGTTTCAAATCTGGCCTCTAATTGCATGACTTTGGGCATGTCACTTAATTCTGTCTCATTAGTTAAATGAGCTGGAAAAGGAAATGGCAAATCTTAAGAAGGGTCACAAAGAGTTAGACATGACTGAACAACAACAAATAGTTAGATAAGATTAGGTGGAACTGATATGGCCAGAAAATCTTGGTAGGTTTTATTTAATGAAATCTCTCCAATTGACTCAGAAATAGTAACAAAAGAATATTTTTTAAAAAAGTTAATGCTGAAACCTCCCAAGATATTTTCTGGTTTACTGGTTATATTTCTTAAGGACCATGTCTTTAACTTAAATCACTTAGGCTCTCTTTCATTGACCAACAATAAGTCCCAGGTCAAGCCTCAATTGATTACAGTTTGGGAGTCTGCAGACTGAGTGAAGGTAAATAGCAATTGTTTCTGTTTTGGCTGAGAAACCCTGAAGATCTTTCCCTCTCGGATAAGATTTTTTAATTTTTTTTTATGATCAGGTAAAAGAGGCCATTCTATGCCTCAATTCTTACCCAGTCTTAATCACTAAACCAGCATTGCCTCAGTCAAACTAAGACCTGTTCAAAGACTTTAGCTTAAAAAGGACAAGGTCTCCCATCTCCAGACATCCAGATGTCTTATCTTGCCACTGGACCCAGATGTGTCTGGAGGAGAAAATGAGGCTTTAGTACAGTTCACCTTCATTTAAATCCAACTCTTCTGCATGTTGTGGCTTACCTCCCAGAGGTCAAGGTCTTCTCTGAGAAGGAAGTTACAAATAAGCTAGAACTTCTTCCCTTCTCCCCTTCCCCATTTCCATTCAGATTTAGACAGAAAAGTCTAGTCAGAGAAGAGTAAAAACTTGATTCATTTTCAGTGTCCATTCATACTGAATTAAAATGAATGCGCAAAGTGGAATTAGGTTCCACTTTACAGAGCAACAAACAGAAACTGTATATGAATTTTAGCACATAATAAAATTCCGTTTTGAATTTGATGATCCCAAACCTTATTAGGTTCTAGCATGAATTAATCTGTAGTTGAAGTATAAGAAGAAGAAAACGAGGAAACCTGTGTGTAAAAACTGGGCTAAGAATAGGGGAAATGGGAAGTTGTGAAGTGAGTTATTATATACAAGTTGGAAGGAAAGCCAAGTTAGAAACTGAACAGGAAAGCTGACAAAAAGCGAGTCGTATAAATTAAGCCGAGGGATAAGACACGAACTAAAAGCAGATTTCAGGGGGATTGGGGTGGAGGAGAGAAAAAAAGCACCGCATCAGGAAAAACGTACAAGCCTTGGAATGGAAACATTGGTCTCAGGCAAACTGCTCCACGCAGAAAAAGGTCTAAGGACTGAGAGGGTAAACAGGTGAACTTAACCTTGCGCTTAAAAAAATTCCTCATTTCAAAGGCTCCCCATCACGGCTAAAGCTCCACGGCCCTCCTGAGCATCCCCGCCCCCATTAGATTGTAAACTCTTTTAAGGCAGGGACTTTCTTCTCAGCGTAATCCCCAATATTTAGCACTTAGTAGGCGCTTAATGTTTGAACTTTGGTTAATTTCCCGGTCCCCCCTCCCGCCGCCTTAACAGCCAGGTTATCCTCCCTCTCTCACTCCGTGGGTTCCAAAGGAAGCGCGTACCCCTCCCCCCCGCCCATCAAAGACAGCTTGGTTTTTCAGCATCCTTACCCCACTCCTTCCTACCCCGGCATCCAGATTTTCCCTCCCCGAAGGGAAAATGTGGCCTCGACGCGGGCGGATCCAGAGAAAACCAAGCCGGCCCGAGTCGGTTTCAGGCATTTGTCGCAAAGCGGTCGCGACAGTCCTTAGCAGCTGCTCCCACCGCCCCCCTCCTCAGTCATTTTTCCGGGTCCTCTCCTCAGTCACCTTCCCCTCCTCCTCTGGAGGATGCTCCCCTCGCAGTAATCCTAGCTGGGAGATAGAGACAGTCTAGGTTGGGGTTCCAAGTACTCCCTCTCTGGATGCTTTTAAATGTATAAGATACTTAACATTAGGAAAAAAAACAATTATTCTGAATAATTATCTGAATTTTGAATAATTATTTAAATAAAAAATTTGAATAATTATTATAATTGAATAAAACAATTAAGATAGTAAAAAAAAACCTGTAGGCACAATTTAAGCGAGTCTTGAGTCTAAAATGAAAGGTTTCATAAAGAGCGCAAAATGAGAAACACTTCTCATTTCCGTCCCCCTCCCACAGATAACAGGCGCAATGAATATGACAGCCAAGCTGCAGACTAGCGAAAACAAAACAAGCTTTCAGAAGCTACTCGAGACGCATGCGCCAAAGCGTGCGGCTCTTCCCTCTGAGATTGCGTCACTCATACGTCATACGAGATTTGGTCGGTGATTGGCCGATCGCGGAGCGAACGGCCCTGGCGGCGGGACGCTTGAGTCTTGGAAGGGCTGAGGAGAAGAGTATGCCGTCTTCGGCTGTCTCCGTCTGATCCGTGCTTTCCGCTTCTTGCCGGTGGGTCCCGGATGGGTGAGGAGGGTGGGAGAAGTCCTGGGAGGCCTGGATGGGGGATGGGAGAGCGCCTGGCTTGGAAGGAGGGGGGAGGAGAGGGAAGAGAGGAGGATTGTGGGATGGGGGCGGGCAGGCCCAGCCCGCGGAGAGCGATCACAAGTTCTCCCCTAGAAATGAATGCAAACTGTTTGCGTTTTTGTTTTTCTTCCCGGGTTATTTCTACCTTCTGAATCCAATCCAAGTGCAACAAGATAACTGTTCGGTTCCGCACACATATACTGTATCTAGGAAATACTGTGACCTATTTAACATGTATAGGACTGCTTGCCATCTGGGGGAGGGGGTAGAGGGGGGGAGGGGAAAAATCGGAACAGAAGTGAGTGCAAGGGATAACGTTATAAAAAATTACCCTGGCATGGGTCCTGTCAATAAAAAGTTATTATAATAATAAAAAAACAAAAAACAACAAAGTTCTCCCCTAGAGCCCGGTGCGTTGGAGGCTCGGCTGCAGCACACGCTTTTTTGTGCCCTTCTGGCTTTCTGAGCCCGTCTCTTATCAGTCTCTATTTTTTTCTTTTCATCTATCCATCTTTATTCATCCATTCATATCTTTGCATCCCATTCATCTTTCTAATTTTATCCTTTCATCTCTTTACATATTCATTTGTCCATCTCAGTATATCGTATTTATCCATTCATCTATCAGTTTGTCCACTTATTATCTAATCTGTCCATCTCTATCTATTCATCCATTTATCCATATCCATTTGTTTACCGACCATTCATATCTCTATCCATTCAACTATACGTGCATTCATTCATTCATCTATATCCATTCATTTCTATATATCTATTCATATCTCTCCATCCATTTATACTTTTCTGTTGTCTCCATTATGTCATAAGCTTTTTGAGGACAAGAACTGTTTGTGCTGTTCTGTGTTTCCCCAGCCCTAGTGCAGTATGAGAGTCATAAATGCTTTAATGTAATGCTCTTTTCACTACAGTTGCATAGTAAATGAGTCAAGATCGCTTAGTACCCAAAATAGGTACATAATAAATGGTTATTAATTGATCTGTTAGGCACTTAATAAATGCCTATTGACTTAAGTAGGAGCCAAGCCTAAACTTGGATTTGGACTTGGAGTCAGAAGGTTGAGTTCAATTCCTCCTTCAGATACTAGCCTAGGGACACTGTATAAGTAAATTAAGCTGTTTTAGGCTTAGTTTGCTCATTCATACCATAAAGATAATAACAGCACTTTTCTCACAGAGTTGTTGTGAGCTAATGAGATAATACATATAAAACACTTGCAAACCTTGATGTAGCTGTTATTTTTTATAGAAAAGGCTTTTTGACTGACGGTTCTACCTATTGCTATAATCATAGAGCCTTCATAATGAAATGTTAATCAGAATTTTCCCCTAACAATGACAGTTTTATAGAGTTACATAGAGCCATGATGTCAAATTCAAATAAAAATGACAATATATTGACTGAGAAAAACCAGAAATTATCAGCTCTGTTGTATATTTTTTTAAACTATTTCTCAACTACACTTTAGTCTGGTTCAAGAGTAGTTTTGCTGGCAGAGGGTTGGACACCTGTGGCCTAGCCAAACTTCTCAAACTTTTTCCACTCTTGACCCTTTTTTTCGGAGAAATTTTTATGTGACCCTGGCATATAGGTATATAAAATAGGCATACAAATCATTTACCAATAATGAATAATAATTTTGTGACTCCCACATTCAGTTATGAGTCCCCATATGAGGTTGTGAACCACATTTTAAGAAGCTGGGCACTAGAGAATGTGCTATGTATGCTGAAAAAACACTGAGAAGTCAAATGACTGACCCAGACTTGAATAGCCACCAAAGCAGAACTGGGACTTGAACTTAGGTCTTCCTGGCTCCTAGTCAACAGACATTTATTAAGTGTCTGCTGTGTCAATCAATAAACATTTATTAAACACTTACTTTGTGTTAGCCATTGTGCTAGGTATTCTTAGCTCATTATTTACTATACAACTGTAGTCAAAGTCTGGTCATAGAATTTTAGCTATCTAACTTACTAACCAACTAACTTTGGGCAAATCTCTTAACAATTATGTTATCATCATGTGCCAGCAAAGCCAGCAACTTCCAGGGAAGGAGATGACCCTTGTGTTAACACACAACAAAGAAAGGGTCTTGGTAGGTGTTAAGAAAAGGTGGTAGGATTGGGGTATGACCTTTGTTTGGTTTTAGCATTCAGGTAAAGCCTTTAAAGAGGAGTACTCCTTAGAGATAGGGTACCAGACTTATGGTTAGGAAGATCTCAGTTCAAATCCAGTCTCAGATATTTACTAGATCTGACCCTGGGCAAGTCATAACCCCATTTACTTAGTTTTCTCATCTGAAAAATGAGCTAGAGAAGGAAATGACAAACCATTCTAACCACTTCTTTGCCAAGAAAACCCCACAGACAGTATTGGCTATGGGATGATCCATGAGATCCAAGACCTCACATGACCAGCATTGTTTTATGGGGCCCATCTATATCTTGTAGTCTTTTGCTAGAGGATCATAACAGATGAGCTGTCTTCTTAGAAGAATGACAAAAACTCCCTTAACTTTCCCTTAAGAAAAGTACATTTCTTTTGGGGGTTATAATTTTGTGGGGCTAAACAAATGGATAGCCAGAGAATATTTTTGGGAATACTAGCATGAGAGATGGCAACTTTTCTTTTAAACTAAACTAATTTCAAACTAATTCATTTGGATTCCTGAGCTCAATTTAAGCTAGTTGGGTGTAGAATCAGTTAAAAATTAGTATAGCAGAGCAGCTAGATGGCACAGTAGATAGACTACCAGTCCTTAAGTCAGAAGGACCTGACTTCAACTTTGCCTTTGGACAATTAACACATCCGAGCTGTGTGACTCTAGGCAAGTCATTTAACCCCAATTGCCTCACCAAAAAAAAAGAAAAATAAAAAAATAATAGTCTTAACTAGTTAATTAGTTAATTATAGAAAGAAAATTAATTAGTTAATTATAGAAAGCAAGTAATATTAATTTCAAGCAATTATACAAATAAACAAGTGCTTACTAAATACCAAAAATTGCTAGACACTTGGAATACAGAGACAAAAATGAAACAGTTTCTACTCTCAAAGGAACTAACAATTTATTGGAAATGACACTATGTATATAAAAAAGTATATACAAAATTTATACTGAGAAAATACAGGGTAGTTTTTGAGGGAACTGGGGGGAATCGGGGAAAAAACTGATGTAGAAGTTTGGGACTGAGCTGAACCTTGGGGGAAACTAGGGATTTTTTAAGAGGCAAAATTGAGGTAGTAAATAGTACATTCAAGGGACAACCTATGCAAAGACCTAAAGTGAAGACATGAAGAGCTATGTGAGGATTAACATCAATTCAGTCGACTGGTTTGAAAGATATGTGAAGAGGAATAATGTGTGATGAGTTTAAAAAGGTTGTGAAAGGTTATATATGCCATACAGAGGAATTTGCATTTGAAACTAGCAGGGAAATGACATGGTTAGACCAGTGCTTTGAGATAATCACTTTGACAGATAATTTGGAGTATGGATTGGAGATGGGGAGAACTTGTGGCACTGGTGGCCCTGGGAGTAGAGAGAAGATTAAAAAAGGGCAAAACTTGGCAGTTGTTTAGATGTGGAGGGATAAGGAAGAGGGAAAAGTATAGGATGACTTTGAGGTTGTTATCTTGAGAAATTGGTAGAATAATGATACCTTCAGCAAACTAGAAGAGTAGTAAGTTGCAGAGGCAGTATATAATGAGTTCTGTTTTGAAACTCTTGAGTTTGAGATGACTGGGATATTCAGTTTAAAATGTCCAAAAGGCATTTGTTGATATGGAACTTGAGTTCACGGGAGAGAGTAGGACTGGAGAAATAGATTTGGGACTAATTTGCTTAGAATTCATAATTGAAGCCAGAGGTAGGAGAAATAGAAGAGGGTTCAGGACAGACTCTTGGGATATATCCGCAGTTAGAGATTAGGACATATATAATGAACCAGGAGATTGAGCAGGAGAGGCCAGACAGGTATTATCTAGAGCTGAAGTGGGGAATATCTGACCCTTGAGGACTGGCATTGTAAATGATTGAGCTGAAAAGCTAGGGATGACAGCAAACTCTCACAGCTTTACAATCAATTTTTAACCTATTTCTGTATGAGTCATGTTGGAAAAGAGAAATAAAAACAAAAGAGAAAAGCCACACACACACAAAACAAACAACAACAAAAGGTGAAAATAGTATGCTTTCATCTACATTTGGTCTCTGTAATTTTTTTCTCTGGATGTGGACAGCAGTTTCCTTTCAAAATCTTTTGAAATTGTTTTGGGTCACTGTATTGATCATTGTTTTGCTTGGTTATTGCCCTTCATTCTTAAAGAGGACCAAAGTGACATCCCTATGAGAGAGTCAAGTTAGTGTGTCTGACTGTGGCTGATCAGACCAATATGAGCTTAGCATGCTCTGCCGCAGGTTGGGCACAAATATATGAATATTTGGGATGGATTCTCTAATTTGTGCATCTCATGTTTCTTCTGAGTTAATTCAATTCTGTTTTGCTCATAGACTATAGTGCCCTCTCTGATGAGGTCACACAATGCTGGGTTGTCCTATGCCAGTGTCTCCCATGTCATACAATCAATTCCAGAGTTCTTAAGAGAGATCTTGAGAATGTCTTTGTATCAATCACTTTTTCTAACCAGCTTGTGAGCATTTGCCCTGTGTGAATTCTCTGTGGCTTCTATGTCACACAATTAATTCCAAAGTTCTTGAAAGTGTCATTGTATTACTTCTTCTGACCACCATTTAAGCACTTACTTGGTGTAAGTTCTTCATAAAATAGTCTTTTTGGTAAGCATACATTTGGCATTTGAACACTGTGGCCAGCCTAATAGAAGTGTGCTCTCTGCAGTAGATTTGGAATGCTTGGCAGTTTAGTTTGAGAAAGGACTTCAGCTTTCTAGTGTCTTAACCTGTCAGATGATCTTTAGAATCTTCTTAACACAATTCAAATGGAAGCATTTCAGTTTCCTGACATGGAGCTGATTTATTATGCAGATTTTACAGGTATACAACAATGAGGTTAGTACAACAGCTCTGTAGACCTTCAATTTGGTGGTCAATCTCTTCTCCCACACTTTCTTTCGGAGCCTACCAAACACTGAACTTGATGATTCTACATATGGATGGTGTGCTGTTGGCTGATGAAGTACCTGTGTTTTCTTGTTGTTAATTGCTAAGCCAAAATTAGCACAAGCAGCAGAGAATTAAACCATACTTTGTTGTATCTCAACTTCAGAAGCTGCATTGATGAGAAGAGCTAAGTCTATCATAGTTGGTCATCACACAGGGTGTTACTATGTGTGGTGGTTTCCTGGTTCTACTCATTTCACTTAGCATCAATTCATGTAAGTCTTTTAAAGCTTTTCTGAAATAGGTTAGCTCATCATTGCTTATAGAACAGTAATATTCTATTATATTCATATACCATAATTTATTCAGCCATTCCCCCATTTTTGGTCATCCCCTCAATTTCCAGTTCATTGCCACTACAAAAAAAAAGCTGCTGTTGGAATCTTTACAAACTGTTAAGCCATTAGAATTGATAGAGACAATAATTATCTAATTTAGCATGGTTCAATATGATTAATTTGATCTTAGAAGGAGATATTTTGGGCCAGAACTTGAAACAAGGTACTAAGTACAACTGATAGAAACGATGCTTGTGTTCACACCTTTAGAGAGCTCATAGAAGCAAGAAATATTTAAGTACTCATTGGAGTTCACACGGTTTAGTATGAGATATCCAAATTTACAGCTCCCTTAAGCCCTGCCTCCAGAAGGAGGAGTTAACCTTTGGGAGATCATATATATGGAGGAAGCTCTTAGAAGTAAGGAGAATTTCTTCGGAACATTGACTGGGGTCGGAGAGGAGCACTCTGGGAGGAAGCCCACAAGCCTCTCTTTGAGGCAAAAGAGATTCATTGCATCTTCCACCTTGGTGCTGGCTGGAGTCTGAAGGACAAACCTTTGGATTTGGAGACATTCAGAGGGAGCTCTTAGAACCAAGCAGAGAGATAGGCCTCAACTAACCGGGCTATTTTGGAAGGAGAAAATAAACGTTTGCATTTTTACCAGCTGGCTGCATTTTGGAGTAATTATTTATTTCAACTGAAACTAAGGCTGCCTCCAGAAAACCTCCCCAAGAAACCCTTTCCCTCAGAGAGAACCATTATTATACTTTAAAGAAGAAAAACACCAATAAGCTGCTATAAACATTTTTGTGTATGTGGGTCTGTTCTCTCTTTTATTATCTCTTTGGGAGACAGGCACAATAGTGACACTGGTGGATCAAAGGGAATGTACAGTTTTATAGCCCTTTGAGTATAGTTCCATATTGCTCTCCAGAATGACTAGATCAAGTTGCAGCTGCAAATGAGTGATCTTCTTCAACTGCTATTGGTCATACCAGAAAGTAAAAGCATCTTTTAAAGTTTTCTTTCTTTGATCTCCATTCTTTGATTCATAGCTTCTCAATGGGCTAGATTTTTTTCTCACTCTGACTCTCATTGATTGGACAAAAATAGATCCCAGGCCAAACCCAGTTGGTCATTGTTTGAGCCTGGATTGACTCACTAAATATAAAATAATAGTTGTTTTTGTTTTGGCCAGAAACCCTGAAGGTCTTCCTCTTCAAGATTAGATTTTTTTATTTACTGAGTAAAAGAGTCTATTCTCTTCCTTATTTCTTACCTAACTTTAATCACTGATTGGGTGTTGCCTAGTTAATCTGAGACCTGTTAAAAACCTGAGCTTAAAAAGGTCAAGATCTCCCACAGTATCCAGGGTCAACTCCAGTCATCTTGATCAGTATTTTGCCATTGGACCCACATAATTCTGGAAGAGAAAGTGAGGCTGATAACTTTGCATAATCCTCCCTCATTTCAGTCCAGTTTACTTTGATGTTATGGTATCACCTCCTTGATGTCATAGCTGTTTTCGAGAGTGAAGGACAAACAACAATCTTGACTCTGGTGTTTTCCAAAATAGTTCAGTGTTGTACATTGATAATTTTTTGTCTCTTCTCATACCGAGGAAGTTACTTTTAATTGATTTGCTTGAATTTTGTTGAGCACTTGATGTGAGACAGAAGAAGGGATAAATTATAGCTCTCTCAGTATAAAGTTAAATATATTCGGCATTAAATCTCCAATGAATTATGCCATCTGAGAGAGGACCTTAGAGAATATCACAGACTGCCTACCCTAATACCATTTCTCAGGTATACTTCATCCTGCTTATGATAGGTTATTACTGATTGTGATGTTGTTTTACCCCATCCTCCTCTTCCAAATTTGTGAGCACAAGTTTTTTGCTTTGGTCTGCTTCATGTGCCAATCTCATAATTCCCTATCTATAAATATCATTATATCCTTATTCTTAGCTATCTGGGCATTTTCCTAAGCTTACAAATGGATTTATTCAACTCCCCAAGATTCAGTCATACAAAATGAGGTTTGAAAGGCTGACTGTCTCTACTAATGCTTTTAATTTTCTTATTACAAACTTGACAAATGTTTTATTATGATTATTTCCACATATAAAGAAGGGTAAGACCATGTGAAATCATGAATCTCCAATATATATAGCTTTGTGTTTTTTTTTTAAGTATATAATAAATTTAACACTTAGTTCTAAAATTGTCCTCTTTATTTGTTTCTCTGAACTTCCTTTTGCTCTCTTCTTCCTTTATTTTTTCATCACTGTCACTATTCCCTTTTTATTCACATAACTACTTTCACATTCCCAATTAAAAAAAAAAGGTTCTGATACTTTTTGGCCCAGATCCATCAATTCTGAAACTGTGAATTTGAGAGCTGCCTTCATCTTCTGTGAGCCACTTGAGGTACTGTCAAGCCAGGGGCCTCATCTCTTCCTGGAAACACTCAGAACTGTTTGGCTGGCAGCAATAATAGAACAGATGGGGTGAAGCGGTCTATGAATCTCAAAGAATTAAATGGAGTTACATGCCAAATAGTCTCTCTGTAGGACCAAGACCAGGTTTTTAAAAATTCTTGAATGGTTTGTACTTTGTTGGTGATTTTTTGGTTTTGTTTTTTGTTGTTTGTTTGTTTGGTTTTGGTTTTTCTCATCACAGTTTAGGGGATCAGTTTCTGTTGTATTTTTCGTGATGCTAACATTTTCCCTGACTATGTGCTAAAACAAGGAATTGTTTCTTGTTTCAAGGTTCTTCAACTAAGGCCATTTCCATTGCAGTGGCCTATATAAATTCTGTCTGTAAAATAGGTAGAATACTGTCCCTGGATTCAGAAAAATCCAGGTTCACATCTTGCTCCATGTACTTACTAGCAATGTGACCATAGGCAAAGCACTTAATCTCTCTAAGCTTCAGTTTCCTTATCTGGAAGATGAGAAGGTGAACTTGATAGTCTCTCAAATTCTTTCTGTCTCTAATTCTATGATCCTATGGGTCCATAAAATCCTGGGGCTGCATCTACCATCCCTTCTGATACCCACTTTTAGGATACTTCTAGGATTCCTGGCTTGATAATATTTTTGGAATTTTTCATTACCTATTATAATCATTATATCAACTTTGTGTTTCCTTTTTCTCTTGATTCCCAATTCACCTTATTTTTCCTACACTTTGTATAAATAAACATGAACTTTAAAATATCCATGGGCTAATAGCCTGATTATTATAAATTACCAGGATTTTTTTATTTTTGTTTTTGTTATTCTTTCTATTTACGGTACATATTCATTTGTATATATTGTTTTTCCAGTTCTAGTTATTTTACTCTTTATCAGTTCATTTAAGTTTTCCCATGCTTTTCTGAATCCTTCATATTCAGTGTTGATTTCACTGCATTATTATTCTATTATATTCATGTATACAGAAGACTCCAACTAATAGATATATTTTGTTTTCAGTTCTTTACTACAACAAAAAGTGTTATTTTCTCTTTTTTGGTCTATGTGGAAAGGTAGCATTTTTACTGGGAGGAAATATTTAGCCAGAAAAAAGTTTTTAATGACAAGAGATTGTAAAAGTCTCAGCAGGCAGGTGGAATTTTTATTCTGAGAAGGAATAAAATTTTTGTTTGAAAGTGATGTGGGAGGTTTACAAAATCGGGGAGATTTAGATGGAAGATGGGATTTCTTGGAATAAGGATATGGGAGAAGTTAATTTTTTTCTTTCAGGAAATGAGAAAGAAGGGGAAAGTATAGGAAATAAGTCTTAGGAGGTAGGAAGATTTATGGGAGAAAGTATTTGGAAGGTAACAGTCTGAGTTAGAAGAACGGGGTACTATGTAGAAGTTCTAAGTGAAGAGAAAAAATGGTTTATTAATAAAGGGATCTGACTAAGAATGCATCTGGGACACAAGATAAGTGAATGAAAAAACATTTATTAAGCACTTAGTATGGGCTTAGTTCCTGGAGAAATACATATAAAAACCATGACAGTCTCTGCTCTCAAGAAATTTCAATTCAAATTGGAGAAGATCACACATTTTGGAAAATGGTGTTCCAGGAGGTAGATAGTTTGGGAAATAAAGGAAATGGTAAGTGGAGAAGGATAATGTTGATTTTTTTTGATTACTGTTCCTTGAATAAAGGTAATAGGAGGGATAGAAAGGAGTAGAACATAGAAACATGGCAGAAATATGACCAGAGAATATAAAAAATTGATGACAATAATATTTACCTCTTAGGGTTGTTGTGAGGGTCAGATGAGATAATATATGTAAAGTGCTTCAGTGCAATACCTGACACATAATAAATTCTTAAAAAGATACTTGATTCCTTCCTTTAAGAGTGAGATAGACCTTAAAATGAGGAGGGATTATGTTTAAGTTTGAATATGTTTAAGAACTTTTGATGGAACTAGCTGCATGACATGAGCATTTAACCTCTTAGTTCTGACTAGTGGTATAAGCATTTAACCTCTTAGTTCTGACTAGTGGTATCAAAATCAAATAAAAACAAAGGCTACTGGACTAAAAGAATAAGGGATAAGGATTCTGTGGACTGCATATTAACTTAGAAAAACCACTTAAATATTAGCTATATTTTATTATATTTTTATTATTTTGTTAAATATTTCCCAATTACATTTAGTTTAGTTCAGACTACTTAAGAATGTTGTGGGCTGAATGCAGCTCTGGGGCCAGGTGTTTGACTCTTCTGCAACTCCCTTAATCTATAGGTTACAAAATGGCAATCTAGTTTTCACTTGGAAAAAAATCAGGTTTGGACCAAAATGAATAAAGACACACATATAATTTCTTTATTTGTTTCCCCTACAGATTATTACTGAATATGAGAAGATCTGCAGCACCAAGTCAATTACAGGGGAGTTTAGCAAAAAAACTAAGATTTAGACCTCCAGGAAATATTAGTACATCAGATCTCAATGAGAAGATTGATAAACAGGGTCCAAATGCTACATTTACTGAGGTAAAGGAAAAGTGAAGAAATCATATTATATGTACTATATATATTTGATTGTATGTCAAGATTTTTCAAAAATGTTATTTTTAAATTAATTGTGGTTTATTAAGTATAGAAAATTTTCAAAATCCTTGTCAAAGTAATTTCCAACAAACATTTTTGGAAGTTATGATTTAGGAGTTTAATTCTAATAATTTTTCAGAATTTTGAGAAAGAAGAGAATGTTCTTTTTTTTTTTTTAAATTTAGCACCTTTAGTCCTTCCTTCTTGTCATTTTATTGAAGTTAATCATTTTTCCTATGCCCTTGAATTTATTCTTTTCCTGTCCTTTATTGCTTTAATAATCATTCCCTCTTTCTCATGCTTAGATCTCTCCTTTTCCATTGGTTCCTCATTTACCTGCAGGAATACTCAGGTCTTTAAAAAAAAAAATCCTGCTTTGACCTTTGTATCCTCTTTAGCTACTGTGCCGCCTTTTTCCTCCCTTTTATGTACTTTTTGGAAAAGTTGTCTATACTTAATGTTCCCAAATCTTCATTACTCATCTTCTCCTTAGCCTCTTGCAATAGGGGCTTCCATTTTTATTACTGTTTTAAAATTTCTCTTTTAAAGGCCACCAATGACCTTTTAATTGATAAATCTAATGATCTTAAAAATATAATTTTCATTACTTTGCATTATCTGACACTTTAACCAATCCTTTTCTCTTGGATATTTTCTCTTTCCTTGATACTTTTCCAAAACAACCAACATTCCTGCTTTTCCTACTTCTCTAATTAATCTTTTTTCTGACCTCTTAAGTTGGATTTTCTTTAAGATTCTATGCTCACTCTTTGTTTTTTCACTCTCATTTATTCCTGTTTTCATGTCTTCTATGTAAATGACCAATATTTCTAGTCTTGATTTTTCTCTTTATTTCCATACTTTGGCATATTCCTTTATGAGGCCTGTCCTGATGTCCTCAACTACTTATATTTCCTCTTTATAATTTCAGTTTCCTTGTATTTATTGTAAATATATTTTTAATGTATTTCTATATGTACATTTTGTCTCTCTGATACACATTACTCCCCTTCATTTACTACTTTGTCCAAAAAATTGACCTTTTTTCTATTCTTCATGGACATCATTTCCTCTTCCATTTTAATATTGGCTGTCCCCCATGGCTGGAATATACACACTCATTTACCCCTCTCTCTTAGAATCCTTAGTGTCCTTTACAGCTCATCTCATACAATACTTTTTACATGACATCCCTGTTTCACTCAGCTGCTGGTAATTTTTCCATGACTGCTTCTATCAAAGTTATATAAATATATTTGTTTTGTTGTACAAGAAAATTAGATCTAATGGAAAAAATCATGAGAAACAAATTAAAAAAGGAGGAAATACTATGCTTTGATTCATATTCAATTTCCACAGTTTTTTTCTCTGCATGAAGATAGTATTTTGCATCCCAAATTTATTAGAATTATCTTAAATCACCTCATTGTTGAAAAGAGCCAGGTTCATTACAGTTGATCATCACATAATCTTGTTGTTTCTGTGTATGTTGTTCTCTTGGTTCTGTTCACTTAGTTCATGTAAGTCTTTCCAGGCTTTTCTAAAATCAACCTGCTCATCATTTCTTATAGAACAATAATATTTTATTATATTTATGTACCATAATTTATTTAGCCATTCCCCAATTCATGGGCAGCCATTCAATTTTCAGTTCCTTGACACTACTAACGGACATGCTACAAATATTTTTGGTACATATGGGTCCTTTTCCCTCTTTTATAATCTCTTTGAGATACAATAGTGACATTGCTGGATTAAAGGGTATGTAGTTTTATAGGCCTTTGGGTATAATTCCAAATTGCTCTTCAGAACAGCTGGATCACTTCACTTCACCAGTTAGACATTAATATCTCATTTTCTCACCTTCCCTCCAGTATTCATCATTATCATTTCCTGTCATCTTAGCCAATCTGAGAGGTGTGAAGTAGTAACTCAGACTTGCCTTAATTTGTATTTCTCTAATTAATAGTGATTTAGAGCATTTTTCATGACTAGAAATAGTTTTAATTCTTTCGTCTGAAAATTATCTTTGATCATTTATCAATTGGGTAATGACTTGTATTCTTATAAATTTGAGTCAATTCTCTATATATTTTAGAAGTGAGACCTTTATCATAAATATTGGCTATAAATCCTGCCTCCCTAACCCTCTCCCCAATCCACTTTCTGCTTTCCTTCTAATCTTGGCTGCATTGGTTTTGTTTGGGCAAAATTTTTTTAATTTATTGCAATCAAAATTATCCATTTTGTATTTGTATTTTGTAATGTTCTATATTTCTTATTTGGCCATAAATTCCTGCCTTTTTTTACAGACCTGATAGAGACCAAACTTTGCTCTCCCAGTTTGTCTATAGTTTCACCCTTTCTTTCTAAATCATGAACTCATTTTGATTTTAACTTGGTATAGGATATGAGATGTTGATCAAACTTGATATTTTCTTGACATCAAAATCTAAGATAAAAATAACAGCAAGTGAATCAAATTTACTATTTAGCAATAAATATGAATTACTGAGTTGTCAGTTACAGAATGGATCAAGAAACAAAGTGTTGTTCATAGGGAACACTTTTAGTTCAAAAAGATATGAGTAGGTTAAAGTTGAGTAATGGATTTAAAATATACAGCTGAGAGTTTCAGAAAATCATGGTTTTTGGAAGTGGTAGCTGGTAAAGTAGAAATTAGAGAAAAGTAAGAGACAAACAAGATCATCAAGTAATGGTGAAAAAAAAACATAAAAAATGCTTAATTTTTACATACTAAATAATTAAATTTATAGTAAGATTATACACAAATGTAAGAATAAATAGACAAAATATAGTCATGGTAAGGTACTATAGTACCTTATTACTTTATTATTTTTTGCATTCTTTATATTATATTATATTATTTATTATATTTTTATATATTATTTATTATGTTTTTATATATTATATATTTATATTATATTATTATATTATATTATTTTTTATTATTATTTATTATAGTACTTTATTATCAGTATGTGACAACTTAAAAGAAGATGAACAATAAAGAAATCACAATTGTGAACTGTGTGCTTACCTGAAAAAATATAATTAATGGAAATGTGGAAAAAATTAAGTGGAAGAAGTAGGGAATACATATTTAAGTATCACATTATAAAAAAGTCCTACTTGAATTTAAGAAGGCAGAAATTACATATACTGTATTTTTAGATCAATACAGTAAAATTAGAATTAAATAATAACCTGTATAGGAAACTAAAAAATCTTTTAAACAGTGATTATGTTTAAAATATTAGAAAATTAATATTTGAAAGAGTTATATATCAGAATTCATAGGAGGCAGACAAAAGCTATTCTGACTAGTAAATTTATCACCAAGTGGTCACATTAGTAAGAAAAAAAGAAAAAAAATTAAATTTGTATCTAAAATTGCTAAGTAGGAAACATAGTGACAATCAATGGGAGAATAAAACATTTATAAAAAATAAGTGGAGTAATAAATTGAAAAGAAAATGGAAGAACAATTTAATTGATTTAAAAACCAGTGTTTAATTTCTTTTTATGAAGATAAATTGACAAAATATATTTTGAGGAGAAACTGGTCTATAATATTTAGTGATTTTTTTTTTTAACCTTGAAATTGCCATTGTTTGAACAAATGAAATTTTAAAAATCTCTGAGGTACCTATTAGAAATGGCCAGTGCTAGAAGAGAGGAGGGGAAGATAGGGACATTTACAAATGAATTATTGGTGGAGTAGTGAACTAGTCTTAACTATTCTGGATAACAATTGGAACAATGCCCAAAGGACTATAAGATTGCGCATATTCTTTGACCATACCACTACTAAATCTATCTCCCAAAGAGATCAAATAAAAATAGAAATGGATCTGTGCAAAAATATTTATAGCAGCTCTTTTTGTGGTGGCAGAAACTTATACATTCAGGGGATGTTCATCAATTGATAAATGAAGAAGTTGTGGCACATGATTGTGATGGAATACTGTTGTACTTTAAGAAATGACAAGGGAGTGATTTCAGAAAGACATGGCAAGATTTATTTGAATTGATACAAAGTGAAGTGAGAAAAATTGGGAGATCATTGGGCATAGGAATAGCAAGGTTGTAATGATGATCAACTATGAAATACTTAGCTACTGTGATCAATGTAATGATTCAAGACAGTTCCAATGGAGTCAAGATGAAAAAATGGTCTTTTCCTCCAGAGAATCGAATTTTGAGTGCAAATTGAAGTTTTTTTTTATCTTTCTGTTTTTTGAAATATGGTTAATATGGAAATATGCTTTGCATGATTTCACATGTATAATTGATATATTGCTTGCCTTAGTGGGTAGGGGGGACATTAAGGGAGGGGAAGAATTTAGAACTCTCAAAAAAAAATGCTAAAAATAAATTTTTTAAAAGATTAAATATAGAGAATTACTAGGCAAGTTTAGTTGGTTGTATTGATATTCAATATTTAATTTTCAGTAAAACATTTAAGAAAAAATGTAATAGAGAAATATGAAACAAAGTAGTCTGTGAAGTTACAAAGAAAACCTTGGACAAGTTGGAATTTGAGCTATATCACATTTTCACATAGATATATTACTATTACATCAAACATAACATGTTTAAGTAGAGCTTATTATCCTTCTGGTAAAGTTCTCTTTCTTGTAACTGCTCTATTTTTTGCTATTGACACTACCACTGATTTGCCCATGTATGAAACCCTGTCATAGTCTTTGAACCTTTTCTTTCTGTTCCCTCACATCTGATCAATTTTTACTTTCTTTTATTTCCACATCCTTAGTTTCTGCTATCATTCTTGTATTGTCTATTGCTTTTTTTCCTCAGTACTGGCTTTCTTTACCACCTTCTTGGACAATTAAAATAGTTCACTATTAGAGTTTCCCTTATTTTGCTTTCTCTCTTCCAATTTATACTTTGCATCATTCCTGCTCAAAATTCTTAGATACGTCTTTATTATCTAGATTGAGAATTTAAGGTCTTTATGATGGCTTTTTAACTTTTCCACTATTCTGCTTTATAATCTTTTCGTGCTACTTCCCTTCTACAGAGTATTCTCTATTCAGAAATAGGCACTAGTCTGCTATCAAAATGCACTACTCTATCTCCTATTCACCAGCTTTTCTTAAGTTCTTTGCTCACACCTGGTATGTTCTCTTTACCTAAAAAGTCTTTCTCACCCCACCCCTCCTTTTCAAACTAGACTTTTTCCTTTGCTTACTGAATTCCAACTATCCTTTAAAGTTGAACTTAAATTTTCTAGCTCTAATTAATTTTTAATTGAAATTGTTAAATGTATAGTTGTATTGATCAAATAAAGTTTGCTTTACCTTTGTTTTATCTAATTAAAAAAAAGAAAAACCTGGTGCATCCAGAACATTTTTGTTCGAAATTAATAGTAATCAGTTTTTAAAGATATGAACAATTTTTTTTGCCAAAATTTTTAAACTGCTAAAATTAATTATAGACCAAGATGAATTTTATTTAAAAATATGATTCATGTAACTGTCAATTTCTAATCCAATTTTCCAACAAAATTATTGATAGTTAATCATAATACATATTATTAAGTAAGAAGGGTAGAAGCTAAAGACTGCCCATAATCCTTCCTTTTTCACTACCTATTATTTTAATTATCTATATAAAGGACCATGCCTACAAAACAATAATCTCATCATTTTTTGTTCATCTGTCATTTCTCAGTTCTACATCAGAGTAAGCAATTTGCATGTATAGTAAATAAATTTTGCTAGTACATTGTATATGTCACAGTATATACTTTGTACAACATGGAAATGCCATTGGGTAATTAGATTATACAGCACATAGGGAAAAAAATTTCCCATTCTACATTATGATGTTTTTATAATGATCATATTATAGGAAAAGTTTATGTTAAATATAATACATCTAAAATTATTTATTTAGATTTTTAAAGATTAATTTTATAGGTATATTGAAAAAATTAGTGTTTGGTTATTTTAGTCATAAAACCTAATAAAATCATTATTTTTGAAGTCTTCAGCCCAAGAAACTTAAAATATGCCGTGTAATTAATTCGAGCTTTCCTTTTGCATCTTGAGCTCATAGATGTGAAAAATAGTTTCATATTCTTAAATGGCCTCCATTTAGAATGAATTTAGAAAATATATATTTATAGAATACTGCTCTTAAAGTTGACTTTTTGTTTGAAAGAAGTATATGTGCACGTGCTTGTGTGTGTGTGTCTGGGGTGTGTAAGAGAGAGAGAGAGAAAGAGAGAAAGAAAGAGGGGAAGATAAAAACAGAGGGATGGAGAGAGATGATCATATATTTGCCCATACAACTTTGATTTTTCAGCAACTCCCTTCTAAAATACTTAAAAACTCTTAAATGACTTATTCTTGTCCTTCAAATTTATTATCATTGGTATTATGAAGGTATGCTATTGGGTCCCCATATCACAGCCACATTTTTTTTTTTAAAGCATTTGAGCTCTCTCATGTACTTGGTATTGAGAAATCAGGCAAGGATTTGATCTGCTGATAGCACTTGGCTTGTTATGGTAACCTATTTAAAATTTTGTCTTTATATTTTATATTATAGTTAAGCTTACAGTCCTGATTCTGTGATTAAACTTTAAAATATATGATAAAAAATGAAATTGTTTTAGAATATTTTAACTAAAAGTTTTAGTTTTAAAAATTTTATTCATTCTATTTTACCACTTAGAGCCATATAAAAATGGTATTATTCATGTTTTACATCACAAAATTTTATTATAATGAAAGCTAATAAAATTTGAGAAGTTTAAAATAACATTTATATTGGAATACATTTTGTTTTTTAGGTTGGTACAACTAAAAATCCCCTGCTGCGTTTTCAGACTGATTCTAAAATTTGTACTTCAGTTCTAAGTGCTGTGACTTCTGAAGAATCTGTTAGATCAATAAATGATGTGGATAAGTCCACAGGAAATTATTCATTTAAGGCAACTGGAAAGGTGTCAGTGGATGCAACTAATACAGGTAAGACATTCCATGTGTTTTTATGATGACTATGCATATACTAGATCTTTAAGGCCATACTGGTTTTTGGAATAAAATTTTGATTTTTTTGGTTTTTTTAAAAATAATATTAAAAATAATACTAGTATTTTGTTGATCGGCAGTTTATTGTTGATGTCTAAATTTAATTTCTAGTGATTAGATTAATAGACATGCAATTTCCCCTTATAATAAACAAAGTTTTCTCTGAAAAGTACAAAAGATCAGACAATCCTATCATCAAATATTTCAAAGTTTTATGTACTTATGCATTCAATTTTTGTGAAAAGTATGTTAATTGGAATTGTTTCAGGGGAAAGCAATGTTTTTTTATCTTTTGGGCAATAGGAAGCCATTGAAGGTTTCTGAATTTATAGCTCTGCATATGGGATATTATTTTGATAGCTCTGTGAAAGTTTTATTAGAGACCTGAGTGATTGGAGCTAAGAAATCCATTTGGGAGACAACTGCAATAGAATAAATGGAAAGAACTAAAGGCAAGATTAAGAGTAGTTGCAGTGAGAATGATAAGAGTATTGTGGAAACAAATCAGTAATAATATTTGCCAACTCATTGAAGATAGAAAATTATGGAGACATGAGTCAGGTGACTTTAATGTTCTAGTTCAAGGATACTTCAAGAAGTTAGTAAATTTACATGGGGAAATTTGGGAGGCAATTTTAAACATTTGCAATTGGAGGAACCAATATGCCATCTAGGTATAGTGGTCCAGCTTGTTTGGAAATGTGGGATTGGAGGTTGGGGGAGAGTTCAGGGTTGGCTATGTAGAATTTGAGTGTCATAAAATGATAACTCATTTTTATAGCATATTAAAATTTGCAAGGTTTCTTTATAACCAAATAGTGTAATTATACTAATTTTACAGGTAGGGAAACTGAAAGACTGAAGAGTTAAATGCCCAGATTCACTGATCTTGAAGTGTTTAGAGACAGAATACAGGCTTACTTGTTTTGATTTTCAAGGCTGGAATTTCTGATTCTAAAATTCCATTATTTGAAGTTGAACACTATCAGAGGAAGAATTGTGATTTGTTGTGTGATAGAAAAAACTACTAAAAATATCTTATTTTTGACAGATAATTAGGTTAGCTTAAGATGTTTGGAGTTTGTGATATATTTAATAGAAAAAGCAAAGCTTTCTCAAATTAAATGTTTCAAAATTGGATATTATTCTTTTAGTTGAATAGATATAATTTAGAAGTCTAACTGGACTGATGAGATATTAGGTAGTGAATAAATATTGTTCCTGAGATATAGATACACATTAATACGCTTGAGAATTTCCCCTAACTCTTTCACTTGGTAAGTTTTTGAAGTCTTTTCTTACATTGGAGTATTGGGGGAGCATGTATCTGAATTCAACTGTGAAAAGCTTTAATTAATGTATATTGAGCCTTTGTTATCTCATAAGCTTTGATAGTCTATCCTCACTATGTATGCTGCTTCTAGGTTTTTAGTCTAGAGGTATGCTGGAGCGAGTTCATACTGGTTTATTAGAGCTGTTTGTTAAATTTTCAGTATTTATACATTTCAGCACTTATACTTTGGAAATCATATATTACAAAAAGACTTGATTTGTTTTGTTGATTGTCTAGATAAGATGATGAAGATGTTAATAATGCAAATTTAAATTAAGAATAGGTTGTGTGTGGTGTACATACCTCTAGGGGGGCTGGCTGTTAAACATTTATCAGAACATTTTGCTAATAACTACTACTAGAGAATTTAAAAGATTCAAGCTGATATTATTGATGATATTTACTATTCTCTTTCCTCCATTATGTGGATGTTTACTTTTCTCCCCTTCCCCGGCATAGCCAGCTCCCCACCGTGATTAATTTCCAATTTTTAAAAAAATTGCCTTTTATTTTGTCTTGTCCATTTTGTGTTTCAGCCATATTCTATATTGGTCCTTCTTCTTTTTGGTCCTACTCTAAAGAAAAGAATTAAGTTAAATAAGACAATAGTTTTTAATTTGTTTTATTTATCTCTTAACCTACAGTTATGCCGAAGTGGGAATGGGAGGCAGAATTTGTTCCTGCTTTTCTGGGAGAGAGGTTTACTAAAGAAAAGAATTAAGGTTTCCCTCAGTTATAGTTATATACATGTGCTAGCTCCTTGATGTTTTTTACTTTATTTTTCTTGCCTTTTTTTAACATGGCTAATTTGGAAATGTTTTGCATGTCTTCACAAATATAATGATACTTGTTTGTCTTCTCAATAATTGGGGGAGGAGCTGGAAGTAGGGAGAGAGTTGGAAACTAAAAATTACAAAAAAAGAATGCTAAAATAAAGTATAATTTTTTAAAATTACTTTTCAGAATAGTGGTACTAATTCACATCTCCAACAATATATTTAGTATGCTTCCAATAATTATGAGGCAGGCCCAATTTTGTTTTTCTATAACCATTTTAATATTGTTTATTTCCATCCTTTTTTATCTTCAACTTGCTGGTATGAAGTGAAATCTCAAGAGGTACTTTTAGATTTCTCTAATTAGTATTTGGAGCAACTGTTGCTATTCTTTGACCATTATTGAGGAATTTTTCTTGGTTTTATATATTCGTGTTAAATCTTTGTACCTTTAAGATATCAGACCCCTCCTAACAGATATTGGATATAAAGAATTTTTACTTAATTGATAGCTTCCCTTTTTTATATCCTAAGTTGCATTGATTTTGATTATGCAAAAGCTCTTCAATATTATAATGCACATAATATACACATCTTTATGAGTTCATTTTCAACTCTAGTGACTGAAAAATTCTATAATAGTTGTTACTTCTAGAGTTTTTAAAATGTATGATTTTTGTTGATATTTTAGAAAATTCAGTAATTCTCATTTTTGTTTAAATTCAATTTTTGTATATTAAATTTGTGATACAATTTGAAATAAGTGAGATCTTTTAGTTGATTTTTAAAGGTATATCAATCATGATAATAGTTAATGTTTTCAGATAAATAAAAAATTGCATGATTCTTAATTAGTTCCATTTCACTCATTTTTCACCACTTTACCAAAGTTATTGCAGAAATGAAAGGGAGTCACATGGTATTGAATATCATATTGTATTTTTGTTTCATGGATTGCTGTTATTTAAAAACAAATTGTTTTATTAATTATCTTTGTATCCCCAGTGCCTTGCACAGTGCCTGGCACGTAGTAGGAGCTTACTAAATACTTGTTGATTAATTCTGTTCTTGCTCTTGTCTGTGTGAAGTTCTGTCTCCAGTAACAGGCACCTGATTTTCTTGGCTTCTTATCAATCTTGTAGAGAGTTTCTTTAAATTAAATGGCACCATTTATGTTAGTTTGTCTCTGGTACTCTGTTGGACTCATTTCAGAATTCCCAGATATCTGAACGCTGTTTCTTGCCAGCAAATCTTAAAAATACCCTATTCTCCAAGGATTCAAACTGCCTTTCACCTAAAGAGCAATTGAAAGACTCATTGGACATAGACTATGAACGTTACAAATGATGGATTACAACTATAAAGTGGAATAAAACTTGTAATTAAAAAGTTATATGACTAGAAAAGGATGTGAGCTAGTTTTGTAATAAGAGTCAAGAATAACAGATGGTTAACTTCTTACTGCATTGGTACCCATATAATGTCAAGAGGTCAAGAGTAATGCTCCTAGCAAACTGGGTAGAAATTCTATAAGAGCCTGTGAATTTATGGAGCTAACTGGAATTATCTAGGATAGAAAGGAATGGATGGTTGCAATCCATACCATTAGTGGGATGTATAACTTTTTAATATACTCTTTCATATCAGTGAAATCATCTATTGAAGTACTGAAGCATATTGGTTATGCTTCAGTATTTCTAAACTAAATATAATTTTGAATTATAGGACTAATGTAACTGTCTTTTAATAAGCTGTAGCAGTTTTATGTGAAATTAGCAACATAGTCATTATTTTAAATGATTATTTCATTTAAAGACAAAATGATACAGTGAATGGAGAGCTGATTTTAGAATAAGGAAAACATGGATTGAAATACTTTCTTGGCAAGGATACTCACTATGAGACTCTATGCAAATCACTTAATTTGATTATGCCTAGGCCATCTCAAGGACTAGAAGTTGCAGAACAGGTTGATCTGAATTGGTATTAGGAGTTTCCTCACAAATAGTTCACTACCAGGGAAATTCATTCATTGACCCCCAAAATTCATTGAATGAATGGATTTGTAATTGTTTAGAAAAAATAAATTTTGTTCTGTGCAATTTTTCTTTCATTTTAGTATGATACTTACAAAATATAAATGTGAACTAATATTCAGAGCAGCTCCCTGTTCTAAATTTAATGATCAAGGTATGTTTAAATTAATTGATACAAATAAAAGTGCTTCAAAGAACAAAATTAAGTCTTTGCAGATTGTTTTTAAGTAAATCAAGCTGGTGCTCTGTTTTTTAATTATTATGTATAATTCTTTGCAAAAAGAAGCTGTCTTATAGAAGGATTTGAAGGACTTTCAAAATTAGGGAAATATATTAGTGAAAGTATAAGTACTATATGTAGACATTTATACTGCTCCTTTGTATCGTTCTCCTAAAAAAATAAAATATATATATATATACACTTGTTACATAAAAACAAAGCTCTTTAGCTTTGTTTTTTTTTTTTTTGTGGGAAGTACAACTATGTAAAGAAGATGCAAATATATAAAGATTAATTCCCAATGAAAGTTTTTGGAAGATTACCTCCTTTTGAAGGAGGTAGATTTTTGTTTTTTAAAATAATTATTATTTTAAAAAAATTTATATCACTTATATATCCCATTGTATCCTTCCTTTAGTCTCTCCCAGAAAGCCATAAAAGTTTCAAGAAAGGAAGAAAATAAAGAATTCTTCAAAACTGAACTATATATGAAAAAAAAATCTGCTATTCAGTGTGTCTTATGTGTGGTCTTCTGTTTCCATAAAGGAGGGGGAAGTATTGACTTCTCTTCTTTGAGCTTTAGCCTGATCATTGTATTACAATTTGGCAGCATTCATTTTTAATTCTTTTTGTTTACATTATCATATTGATGATTTAAATGATTTTCTTGCTTCTGCTTACTTCACTTCATATTAGTTATTAAATGTCTTTTCATAGTTATCCATATTCATCATGTTTATTATTTCTAATAACATAGTAATGTTATATTTTTGTGCTACATTGTGAGCAATATTCAAATTGATGAGTATCAACTTTGTTTCTACTTTGCTACCATAGCTGCTATGTGTCAGAGTATATGGGGCTTTTGGGAGGCAATTTTTCAGCAGTTTATTTCAATAATAAATCATCAACATCATTTATTCATCCATTCTGCATACTTGTTGACTTCTTAATTGTTTTCAGAATTAATGATGAGATCTGAATATTGTTTTGGATCAAGAGAAATCGAAGAATTGATCCATGAGGCAAGCAGACAGAAGGTTGTGAGATCAGTGTAACTCCATGGTCCCACTCTTTGGGGAGGTGGTCCACTCAGAAGTCCAAGTTATGTCAACCCCCTGAGACCCATCCTCTATTGAGGTCTCCAGTAGGTCTCACCTTGCCATTCCCTGTCAGGAATCCCAGTCATGTCCCTGACGTTTAATTTTCTTTATACAGTATACTTATGGGTCATCCCATGGCTGTTATTTTCTTTTGGGTCAGTCTGCAAGGGTACTCTGTCTCTTAATGTCTTTACTTTACCTTACCCTTCCCCCCACCCATGCCATGTGGCATCTCCCCTAAATCCACTATGCTTCCCAACCTCACTTCTCCTCCTTACAGCTAACTAGCTGTTAATAAGTCCCATCTAGGATTTAGACTGCCAGCTGAGGGTATGCAACATTATGGGTGCTCCCTTTCTACTGGGTAATTGTGAGTTTCACTGAGGAGCTTATCTTTCATTTGTTCTCCCACTCTATTTCATATTTGCCATTTCTGATGTCTGCTGTATCCCTTCATTTTGTCTCTAACCTCTTCCCTAAATAAATCTATCTTTTGCCAAAGAGAATGGCCATTGAGAATTCTTCACTTGACCGAATCCAATTTTTGTTGTCTGCCATCATTTGGTGACAAACCCCACATGACAGATCACATCATTAGTATTACACATAAGGGGGGGATCTGAGTGGTACAGTAGGTAGAGTATTAGGCCTGGAGTCAGGAAGACATCTAAGTTCAAACCTGGCCTAAGTTAATACTTGTGTGACTCTGGGCAAGTCATTTAACCCTATTTGCCTCAGTTTCTTCATCTGGAAAATGAGCTAGAGAAGAAAATAGTCAACCAATCCAGTATCTTTGCTTAGAAAACTCCAAATAGGATCACCAAGAGTTGAACAGGACTGAAAGGACTGAACCATAATCATAACATTGATCATAATTCCTAGTTTTATGAAACAAGGGTTTTGATTTTATAGTCAAATAGAGGAAATAAGACTATACAAAATACTTTTAAAGGCCTTTCTGATTGTCATAGCTGAAGAAATCTAAATGTGATGCAATAAGGTAAGGATTAGTTCTGGTTGAAGTGATCAGGAAGGGCATCCTAATAAAGGTGACCTTTGATTAAAAAAAATTTTTTTGACCTCTTAAACAAAATGAATTTCTCCTTATACAAAGCAGAACAGATAGAGGATTGCATTTGGAATTACAAATTAGAAGTGAAATTTGAAAAAAAAAAATCTACATTTCTGTTTCTTTAAGATTTCATATTATTTTAATGTTACTTCAATTATCTTGAATAAATAATTTCTCATGTAACTTATGAAGGTAGTTTAATAAATAAGAATACACTGGGTATTAAAATTTTGAATTAAAGTTAAGACATAGTAATATACAAATTTGTACTAATTTTTATATGTTTGTGAAAGAAAATTTAGATATGTCAAACTGCTTAGCATACTCTTTTGAAAAATCAAGAAACCTTTTTCTAAAGAATAGACTTATTAATATGCAAAGCTTTCTTGTGAATACTGAATGTATTATGAAACTATGAAATTCTATTTAGACATTTTTAGCCTCAAAGATTGAGATCATGGCAAATAATTTAAAATTTTCCAAAGTCTAGCTATTGAAGCAAAAACATGCTTAGTATTTGCAAATGTAAGACAATAGAAAAAGTATTTGTGTAAATTCTTTATCATAAATAATCTGAGATATTATTTTGCATTTTGGATATTTATATACTGTTGATTAGAAGCAAAAGAACTAGCCATAAGGATTGAATAGCATAGGTCACTTAAGCCTAAAAGAAGAGAGTATATACATTGGAGAGGGTTTTCAAGTGTTAAATGCAATGGGAAGTTACTAAGTATAAGCATTTACATTGGTGTCTCTGGAGAGCAATTTCACTCGAGAGGTTGAAAGAGAAATTGCAATGAGTTGAAAATGGGAAAAAAGGAAGTGGACTCAATAAGTATAGATAGATTTTATTTTTGGAGTTTGTGAAAGAGAGAGATTGGATAATAGCACAAAGGAGGGAGGCATGTTAATGTTAAGTGGAAATGCTTTTAAGGATAGGTGAAAATGGAGTAGCTAGATGGTGAAGTGGATAGAGCCTGGCACGTGAAGTCAGAAAGACTTGAATTCAAATGTGATCTCGGATACTTAGTATTTGTGTGATCTATGCAAGTCATTTATTTATTTATTTATTTAATAGCCTTTTATTTACAGGATATATGCATGGGTAACTTTACAGCATTAACAATTGCCAAACCTCTTGTTCCAATTTTTCACCTCTTACCTTCCACCCCCTCCCCCAGATGGCAGGATGACCAGTAGATGTTAAGTACATTAAAATATAAATTAGATACACAATAAGTATACATGACCAAAACATTATTTTGCTGTAGGTGTTCTTTGAAGTATATCTCTTAAAGGGGGAAAAAAAAGGATTCTTTAAGGTAGAGATGAAAAGGGAATAAATTCTAGATATGGGGGAGACAGTGTGAAAATTAAAAAGATTCAAGAGACATAATTTTTGAGTAATTTAATTATTTTATTAATGAGCACATTTATTACTAAAGGGATAATCAATTGGCCTATGCTCTTAAGACCAAAAACCTCTCATGGTCATGGGTTCACAGTTTATATATGCCCTTTGAAGAATAAGTATTCCTGAGGGGTGGTAATCAACTCTAATTGGTTAACAATTGATGAGAAAATGAATATTACAATGAGAGGCTAGGCTAAATTACCTGAAGGTCTTGTAATATGTGACTTGCATCACCTAAATCTTGGTCACAGAGACTTATCAATTTCCATATTGACTGCCTGGCAAAAGAGAGAATCATCATTTCTCTAAGACCTGTCTGAGCAAACCCAATGAGAAGGAATGCGCCCATTAGCCCAAACTTAAAATTTATTTTCCATCTGATTAGAACAGCGGTCCTCAAACTTTTTAAATAGGGGGCCAGTTCACTGTCCCTCAAACTGTTGGAGGACCGGACCATAGTAAAAACAAAAAGTGTGAATAAATTCCTATGCACACTGCATATATCTTATTTTGAAGTGAAGAAACAAAATGAGAACAACTACAATATTTAAAATGAAGTAAAGTTAAATCAACAAACTTATCAGTATTTGATGGGAACTATGGGCCTGCTTTTGGCTAATGAGATGGTCAGTGTCTGGTTCCATTTTTGTCACTGCTAGTCGTAACAAGTGATGCAAGTGTGTATTCGTTAGTCTTGATCTAGTTGGAGATTTCAGATGTTTCATTCTAGAAAAAGTCTGTTCGCAGACATAAGTGCTGCCAAAGATGGTTGGTATTTTGAGTGCATGGTTCCTGAGATGAGGATATGTCTCAGAGGGGAGAGATGCATCGAAATTATGAAGGCTGCTTGACTTGAACGCGTCTTTCAGAGAATCACAATTCTGCAGGTCAGCTAGTTCCATTTAGTAATCCACATTTTCAATGTCAATAGAAAATGGGTTACAGAAAAGCTGTATGTCCTGTTCATGGAGATATGAAGCTCTTTAAATCTAAATTGGAACTCCTTTTGAAATTTTTCCAGTGAATCCACACATGTTTTGTTTGGGAATGCAATCAGCGGTTTTTCCACTAACAGATTTTGAGCTGTGGGGAGATGGCAGAAGTTTTCCTCCTTTACTTGTTTGATGAGGAGGCCTAATTTTACTTCAAATGCTTTGACATATGATTGCATATCACAGATAAGCTTCCCCTTTCCTTTTTTTTTTTTTTAAATAACTTTTTATTGACAGAACCCATGCCAGGGTAATTTTTTACAACATTATCCCTTGCACTCACTTCTGTTCCGATTTTTCCCCTCCCTCCCTCCACCCTCTCCCCTAGATGGCAAGCAGTCCTATACATGTTAAATAGGTTACAGTAGATCTTGGATACAATATATGTGTGCAGAACTGAACAGTTCTCTTGTTGCTCAGGGAGAATTGGATTTAGAAGGTATAAATAACCCGGGAAGAAGAACAAAAATGCAAGCAGTTTACATTCATTTCCTAGTGTTCTTTCTTTGGGTGTAGCTGCTTCTGTCCATCCTTGATCAATTGAAACTAAGTTAGATCTTCTCTTTGTCGAAGAAATCCACTTCCATCAGAATACATCCTCATACAGTATCGTTGTTGAGGTATATAATGATCTCCTGGTTCTGCTCATTTCACTCAGCATCAGTTCATGTAAGTCTCGCCAATCCTCTCTGTATTCATCCTGCTGGTCATTTCTTACAGAACAATAATATTCCATAACATTCATATACCACAATTTACTCAACCATTCTCCAATTGATGGGCATCCATTCATTTTCCAGCTTCTAGCCACTACAAACAGGGCTGCCACAAACATTTTGGCACATACAGGTCCCTTTCCCTTCTTTAGTATCTCTTTGGGGTATAAGCCCAGTAGAAACACTGCTGGATCAAAGGGTATGCACAGTTTGATAACTTTTTGGGCATAGTTCCAAATTGCTCTCCAGAATGGCTGGATGTGTTCACAATTCCACCAACAATGTATCAGTGTCCCTGTTTTCCCACATCCCCTCCAACATTCCGCATTATCTTTCCCTGTCATTCTAGCCAATCTGACAGGTGTGTAGTGGTATCTCAGAGTTGTCTTAATTTGCATTTCTCTGATTAATAATGATTTGGAGCACTTTTTCATATGGCTACAAATAGTTTTGATTTCTTCATCTGAGAATTGTCTGTTCATATCCTTTGACCATTTATCAATTGGAGAATGGCTTGATTTCTTATAAATTAGAGTCAATTCTCTATATATTTTGGAAATGAGTCCTTTATCAGAACCTTTGACTGTAAAAATGTTTTCCCAGTTTATTGTTTCCCTTCTAATCTTGCCTGCATTAGTTTTGTTTGTACAAAAACTTTTCAATTTGATATAATCAAAATTTTCTATTTTGTAGTCAATAGTGATCTCTAGTTCTTCTTTGGTCATAAATTCCTTCCTCTTCCACAGGTCTGAGAGGTAAACTATCCTATGCTCTTCCAATTTATTTATAATCTCATTCTTTATGCCTAGATCATGAACCCATTTTGACCTTATCTTGGTGTATGGTGTTAAGTGTGGGTCAATGCCTAGTTTCTGCCATACTAATTTCCAATTTTCCCAGCAATTTTTGTCAAATAATGCATTCTTATCCCCAAAACTGGGGTCTTTGGGTTTGCCAAACACTAGATAATTAAAGTTATTGGCTGTTTTGTCCTTTGAACCTAACCTATTCCATTGATCAACTAGTCTATTTCTTAGCCAATACCAGATGGTTTTAGTAACCGCTGCTTTATAATATAATTTTAGATCTGGTACAGCTAGGCCACCTTCATTTGATTTTTTTTTCATTAATTCCCTTGAAATTCTTGACCTTTTGTTTTTCCATATGAACTTTGTTGTTATTTTTTCTAGGTCATCAAAATAGTTTTTGGGAGTCTGATTGGTATAGCGCTAAATAAATAGATTAGTTTAGGTAGTATTGTCATCTTTATTATATTTGCTCGCCCAATCCAAGAGCATTTAATATTTTTCCAGTTGGTTAGATCAGACTTAATTTGTGTGGAAAGTGTTTTGTAGTTTTGCTCATAAAGTTTCTGATTTTCCCTTGGCAGATAGATTCCTAAATATTTTATACTATCAGTAGTTACTTTAAATGGAATTTCTCTTTGTAACTCTGACTGTTGGATTTTGTTAGTGATATATAAGAATGCTGATGACTTATGTGGGTTTATTTTATAACCAGCAACTTTGCTAAAGTTGTGGATTATTTCTAATAACTTTTTAGTAGAATCTCTGGGGTTCTCTAAGTATACCATCATATCATCAGCAAAGAGTGATAATTTGGTTTCCTCATTGCCTATTCTTATTCCTTTAATCTCTTTCTCAACTCTTATTGCCAAAGCTAGCATTTCTAATACAATATTAAATAGTAACGGTGATAGTGGGCAACCTTGTTTCACTCCTGATCTTATTGGGAATGGTTGCAGTTTGTCCCCATTACATATGATGCTTACTGCTGGTTTTAAATAGATGCTACTGATTATTTTAAGGAAAAGTCCATTTATTCCTATACTCTCAAGTGTTTTTAATAGGAATGGATGTTGGATTTTATCAAATGCTTTTTCTGCATCTATTGAGATGATCATATGGTTTTTGTTAATTTGGTTATTAATATGGCCAATTATACTGATAGTTTTCCTAATATTGAACCAGCCCTGCATTCCTGGTATAAATCCTACTTGATCATGGTGTATTATCCTGGGGATGATTTTCTGTAGTCTTTTTGCTAATATTTTATTTAAGATTTTAGCATCAATATTCATTAGGGAGATTGGTCTATAATTTTCTTTCTCTGTTTTCAACCTACCTGGTTTAGGTATCAGTACCATGTCTGTGTCATAAAAGGAATTTGGTAGGACTCCTTCATTCCCTATTTTTTCAAATAGTTTATAAAGCATTGGGACTAATTGTTCTTTGAATGTTTGGTAGAATTCACATGTAAATCCATCTGGTCCTGGGGATTTTTTTTTAGGGAGTTGATTAATAGCTTGTTCTATTTCTTTTTCTGAAATGGGAGTATTTAAGCAATTTACTTCCTCCTCTGATAATCTGGGAGAACTTCCCCTTTTCTTGAAGCTGCATATTGAAATTGTTGAGTAGCTCTGTTACATCTATCAAAAAGGCAAGGTGCCATTTCCATTCTGCATCATTGAGCTCTGGTACGTCTTTGTTTTTTGAAAGCAGAAAAGCTGTAATCTGTGGAAGCAAGTCATAGAAACATTTCAAAACTCTCCCTCGATTCAGCCAATGGACTTCTGTGTGATATAGAACATTTTCATACTCAACATTTAGCTCAGACAGAAATTCCTGAAATTGTCTGTGATTTAGTGCATTAGCTCTAATGAAGTTAATACAGGATACCACAATTTTCATAAGAGTCCTACTTCAGTGATTTACTACACAGCGTTTGTTGGTGGATGAGGCAGTGTATGGCTGTTGGATGAGAATGGTTATGTTTGTCCATCTCTTGGTTAATGCGAGCAATTACTCCTTTCTTAGACCCCACCATGCTAGGAGCACCATCAGTTGTCATGCTGCCTAGTTTAGCCTAGTCCAGCTCCAAACCATTCATAGTTTGGCAAACCTTTTCATAGATATCCTCTCCTGTAGTTGTTCCTTTGATGCTTTGTAGTGCAGCAAGCTCTTCTATGACTTCAAAGTAATCATTCGTCCCATGAATAAAAATTAGAAGTTGTGCAGAATTGGGAACATCATTGCTTTCGTTGAATGCCAAGGAAAAATATGAAATTTTTTTATGGAGTTTTGCAAATGCTGATGCAGATTGTCTCCCATTTCTTCAATCCTCCAGGTAATTGTAGGTCCTGAAAGACTCACTGTACTAAATAAATCGGCCTTCTCTGGACACATCTCTTTGGCAACAGAAAGAAGGCATTCTTTAACAAATTCTTCCTCCACGAATGGTCTGCCAGTACACTGTGCTATTAGCTTGGCAACTTGAAAACTTGCTCGCAGTGATGAAATATTTAGCTGCTTCTGCTTCACAATAGTATTTTGCTGAGTTGTCAATGTATTTTTCAGTTTTAATAGTTTATCTTTTCTCACTTCTCCAACCAATCATAATCGAATCAGTGATTCAATCAGTGTCAACACAAATTATATTCTTTGAACACAGAATATAGTGAGTGTCTGGCATATCAGACATACACCTCTTTCCTTGTACTGCATGAAAAAGTAATTATAAGTTCACTGTTCTTTGAATATCCTACACTCCGAGTCAGTTTTTCTTTTTCTTGACATCATTATTTCCTAGGGATTCCAAATTGCTATTAGTAAAATAACAATATATGTATACAGCACTACAAAAACAATATACCAACAATAACTTTGCCCACACAGAGACATACAGACTGCAATGCCCAACTTCCTCCAAGCTGCCTCTGGGCTGTGATGCCTCTGTTTCCTGCATACTCTCTCCCACTCTTTGTGCTCCTGCTTTCAACCTTCACTGCTGCAGTGAATTCCCCCTGCAGCGGCCGTGACACGCGCAGCATGCACTGTACATGTCCTGCGCCTGTCTGTTGTGGTGGCTACCGTTACTGTACAAGGCCGTGGGCCGTCAGTTCTCTGTCTTCTGCATCTCTCTCCCTTCCCCACACCACACACCCCGACCTGGGAACTTGCCTCACCTCAGTATCGCCTCACACTCTGTCTTGGCTGCCTCAGCCCAGTGCCAGAAGTGTGCGTTGCTATTGCGAGTTTAGGTCGAACGTCACTTCCAGTCTGATTTTGCCATAACCCGGCGGGCTGCATAAACGTCCTCAGCGGCTCGCATCTGGCCCGCAGGCCGTAGTTTGGGGACCCCTGGATTAGATCTTGACCTGGGAAAATCTCTGCCTAAGATTTCCCATACTGTTTGAATTTTGGATGAGGAAGTAGAAAAGGGGAAAAACCGTGTTCCTAATACAACAGTTAGTTATTAAATATAAGATAGAAATAATCATTTCTTACACAGCCAAATGGGAGCAGGAGGTAGAGCGTTCTTAGTAACAAACAAAAGGAAAGCCAATTTGGCTGGATGATAAAGTGTGAAGTGGAAGCAATATCCAGTGAGATAGAAAAATCAGATTGAGACAAAGCTGTGAAGTGCTTTAAAAGCTAAAGAGAGAAGTTTATATTTGGTGATAGAGGCAATTGGAAGCCCTTGGAGTATATCTATTAGGAGAGTGACATAGCCAGATCTGTGCTTAAGGAAAATCATGTTAGCAGCATTGTGGAAGATATACTGCAATGGTGAGACACTTGAAGCTGGGTGACCAGTTAGGAGAAAGGAGTTAAAACCTTTCAGACTCAAGTAAGACTTTACTGCCTTAATTCAGAATAACTAAGATGGTCGCTGTGTGAGTAGAGAATCTAGAGTCAGCAGTCTTATAGGAGGGATATTTTACAGCTTAAAAATGCAAATGTTGGCAATTAATTGAAGATGAAGAGTTGAGGATAACTTCAAGGACATGAAAGATGAATGTTGGTACATTTGACAGAAATAGGGAGTTTGAGAAGAAGAGTCAGACCCTGCGCTCTGGTCAAGGTCCTTTGATCCTAAAAGGCGCAAGAAAAAAGGTGGCAACAAAAAAGTGATTCATCAGAGACATCAGCACCAGAACAGCTCTAGCAGGGGCTTTAGCACCCCCTCCTCTGACTCCATCAGGCTACTTTTATTTAGGTTTAGATAAAGGTAGCTGCTTGTCAAAGTACTACCAAAAATGTACTTGTGCAGAAGAAGCAAGGTCACTTACATCAAGGATTACATCAGTGTCAGTCTCTATCTTGGATCTTTGAGATCTATACTATACTGTGCCATTAAATGGTTTTGGGGAAAGAAAATGAATTTTGTTTTGGATGTGTTGAGATTGTGATGTTGTGACCTCTATGGTATGTTCAGTTTGAAATGTCCAGTTTGCATTTTGTGATGTAGATTGAACCTCAGTGTAGAAACTGAATTAGATATATATGTGGGGAGAATGTGTAGAGGGAGTTGAAAAAAAGGGGCCTAGGGCAATTCTTTGGGGAAACTCCCATCATTGGAGGTGTAATAGGGACAATGAATTAGCAAAGAAGACTGAGAATGAGCAGTTGGATAAGATGAGAACTTAGGAAGAGCAGTGCCAAGAAGTCCAAAAGATTTTATAAGTCTAAAAAAGTGAAGTCTGAAAGAACAGATTCAGTAATTAAAATTTCATTAGTAACTTTGGAGAAAATAGTTTCAGTTGAGTAATAAAACTGGAAGCCAGACTGTAGAAAATTAAGAAGAGAGTGAATAGAAAAGAAGTGGAGGTTGGGAAGTCTTACTTGGGAGTCTGAAAGGTTTTTAACTCCTTTCTTCCCTGGGAATGGAGAGGAGTTACTCTTGGTTCATGAAAAATCTAGTCCAGTCACTGACATGCCTTTGGAGGTGTTGGAAATTTTCTCCAAAAGGTCTATGGGTGGTGAGATTGAAAGGATTTAGGCAGGACACTAAATAAAAATAAAGTTCAAACTAACCATATACTAGGTTATGTTTGAAGTTAAATTATCTAAATAAATATTGCTTAAATGAGCTACATTTCATGTGTCTACATTTGAGTTCTAGAGTTTAGACACTCCTAATCCCTGCCTTCTTCCAAGAATGATTTTGTTACTTTGTATATAATTTATTTGTGTGAGAAAAGGATGGGCATTTTGGTTTCCACAGTTAGGAAAATCAAATTGGAGAAATGAAACTTAAATTAGAAAACTAAAACCCCCAAGGACATTAAGGAATAATCAAACGTGGAGTTTTATCTTCTTTCAAAAGAATGAGGGGTTGAGATTCATGATGTGTAACTTCTGTAACATACAATTAATGGGGAATCAGGGGAGGAACTTGTATTTGAGCTAGGAAATAAAATGCTGCTTTTGGAATTTCAAAAATGTGTCTACTCACCTAGGCACCCATTCTTGCAAGAATATAAAATAAATCTTTCCTGCATTCATCAGTAAGTCTATGGAGTTCTTAGTAAGATATTTTGTTTCTTACATTTGTTTTCATATTGTTTCTCCTGATAAAAATGTATGCTTCTTGAGAGCAGAAGGTAATTTATTTTAAATTATTGAATTGTCATTGTGTAGGCTAAACAAAATGTCAAGTTAGTCTCTCCTATTTACCTTCCAGAAAGGTAGCATGGCAAAGAGGTGAGCCCAGCCTCTTATACCTGCTGACTTATGAGATGCTGGGAATCTCACAACTTCCTTGTGCTTTCTATCAGTGGCTTCACACTAAACTAAAAATAGATGCGACCAGGCTTCATTGACTTAGATAACCACTTTACGAATGTATTTTGGGCTAGGCATTGTGCTAAAGCCCTGGAAATACAAATATTGAAAAAAGACAATCCCTACTCTTACAGGGGTCCTTGAACTTTTTAAATAGAGGGCCAGTTCACCGTCCCTCAGACTGTTGGAGGACCGGACTATAGTAAAAACAAAAACTTTATTTTGTGGGCTTTTAAAAGAAACTTCATAGCCCTGGGTGAGGGGGATAATCGTCTTCAGCTGCTGCATCTGGCCCACTGGCCGGAGTTTTAGGATCCCTATGTCTAGGAGATTACAATTTAAACAGAGTAGACCCATAGGGAAAATGAAAAGCTGGGTTGGGAGAAGATACAGACAGGTGGAGAAGTCTGACAGAAGTCCTAGAGTAGTGTAGCCACGTAAGAAATAAGGAGATGTTGGAGTTAAGCTCTCTATTTCAGTGGAAGTTTGGCTTTCATAGACCTGCCCTCCAATCAGAAAGGCAGAGGGTAGTGATAGAGGTGCAATAGTAGAACTGATGAGATCTTGCTGGATGATCAGGTTGGATAACTTCCAACTCAGTACTCTGTCCACTCCTGAAAAGTAATCATGAAGTTTAAACCACTGAATATTCTATGGAAAAGCACGAAGGATTTGAGGGGAATTGAGATATAGGAATTAGCAATAGAGTGGAGTTTATAGATACATAGGGATAGAAAAATGTATTAGCTAGTCAGTACAGTCTAGCTAATTTAAGTTAAAGCTTACACATAGCACACAAGCTTTATTTGCTCAAATTTATGAGATGAGAAACCAGTTTAGGAAAGGTCAGAATCAATCAAAATTAGAGATGAGGTACATAGAATCCTGAAATTATAGCTAAGATTTGGTTTCTAAACCTGTCTCAAACCCTTATTATATTTCTTTTAAGACTGGGCAAGTCACTTAACCTCTTTCAGCCTCACTTTCCTCATTCCTAAAATTGGAACAATTAGAGCACCTACCTTTTAGGGTAGTATAAATATGTGTGGGACAGCAATCCTTACTCAAATTAAAATCAGAAACTCTCAAGATAAAAAGCAAAAAAGGATTTATTATAATCTCCCAAGAAAGAGCAACTCTCAAAAGACAAGGTGTCAGTAGAGGATTGCAAAGTGCAAATCACAAGGTTGTATAGAGCCTAATCAGAAGCCCCCAACCCTCCTTCTAATTGTTTCTCCCCTTGTTTGAGGAGTTCTAATTTACCCAGAATCCAGAAGCAAAGAATACTAGTCAATAACACACTTTTTACTGCATTAGGTACTTAAATGCTAATGAAAAGGTTGGGGGTGGAGGAGAAGGGGATAGGAAGGAAATGTTTGTTTATCCAAGATAATTGAACACTTTTAGCTATAGCTCAACTTGTTATTGTAAAGCCTCAAGTAACAATTAGGGCATAGGAAGAAGCCACAGTCTTATGAGAGGTCTTCATTCACTTTATCCCATTCAAATAAATTAACATGTAAAGTGCTATATAAATTCCAGCTGGCATGATTTTCTGTGATTAGGGATCTCAGTCTTTGAAGTTCACAGTTCTAGATCATCAAATCTGTGTCAGAACAGAATATCTGGTTCCTGATCTAGAGAATTCTGCAGCCCTGGACTAGGTGAATTCTGATGGTCATAATATTGGCTTCTGATTTTTTGGGGCTTTCTTCGGGGAGTACTTTTCTCTCCATTCTTTGATACAGAGGGCTAGATTTCTCAGTGGGCTAGATTTTTTTTTTCAGTTTTTATTTTATTTTTATTAAAGCTTTTTATTTTCAAAACATATGTATGGATAATTTTTAGGATTCATCCTTGCAAAACCCTCATATTCCAGTTTTTTCCCTCCCTTCCCCCAGCCCCTCCTAGACGGCAAGTAATCCAATATATGTTAAACATGTGCAGTTCTTCTATACATATTTCCACAATTATCATGCTGCACCAGAAAAATCAGATCAAAAAGGAAAAAAAAAGATGAGAAAGAAAACAAAATGCAAGCAAATAACAACAAAAAGGGTGAAAATGCTATGTTGTATTCAGACTCAGTTCCCACAGTCCTCTTTCTGAATGTAAATGGCTCTCATCATCATAAGATCATTGGAACTGGCCTGAATCATTTCATTGTTGAAAAAAAGCCATGTCCATCAGAACTGATCATCATATAATTTTTCTCTTGCTGTTTATATTAATCTCCTGATTCTTTTCATTTCACTTAGCATCAGTTCATGTAAGTCTCTCTAGGCCTCTCTGAAATCACCCTGCTGATTATTTCTTATAGAACAATAATTTTCCATAACAATATACCAAAACTTATTCAGCCATTCCCTAACTGATGGGCATCCACTCAGTTTCCAGTTTCCTGCTCTTAAAAAAAAGGGCTGCCACAAACATTTTTGCACATGTGGGTCCCTTTCCCTTTGATCTCTTTGGGATACAAACCCAGTAGAAACACTGCTGGATGAAAAGATATGTACATTTTGATAGCCATTTGGGCACAGTTCCAAATTTCTCTCCAGAATGGTTGAATCAGTTCACAACTTTACCAACAAGGTATTAAGTGTCCCACTTTTCCCACATCCCCTCCAACATTCATCATTATTTTTTTCTTGTCATCTTCGCCATAGATTTTTTTCTTATGGACTATACCTTAAATCCAAATCACTATGGCTCTCATTGATTGACTTACCTTAGGTCTCAGGCATGCTTACTTGATCATTGTGTATTTTGATCACAGATCAAAGACTCTGATTGGCTTTTGTTTCTATATTGTTTCTATTTTGTACTGAAACTTTTAAGTGTCTTCCCCTTCCAGATTGTTGTTTGTAAAAGAGGCCATTCTTTGATTCATTTCTTACCTAGCTTTAATCACTGATTGGATATTGCCTCAAGTCAAATTGAGAGCTGTTACAGAGCTTAGTTTAAAAAGGCCAAGGTCTTCTACTGCATCCTAGGCCATCCTAGTAGTCATCCTGATCTTTTATCTTGTCAGTGGATCCAGATGTCTCTGGAGGAGGAAGTGAGGCTTGTGACTTTGCATAGACTTCTTTCACTTAAATTCAACTCACTTGCATGTCATAGCATCACCTCCCTAATGTCTCGGATCTCTTTGAGAAGAAAGGACAAACCACAACATCATCAAAACATGTATTTAATGAAGGTCATTTATGCGAGGTACTATGCTATGCTAGGTACACCAGAGATTATCAAAATAAAATTGAAACTTTTCTTCAGGAAAGCTTCATTTTGTTGAGTTAGAAAATATGTATATACACAATAAATCCTTGGTAATTTTTTGAGGGAAGAATCATTGACAGTGGACTATTGCACAAGATGAATTTCAATAGGGGATAAAATATTAAGTCTTGGATGTAGTTTTTAAAATCAATTGTACAAATGAAAGATAAGAGATAGATTAACATGTGAAAAGTGGCTAGGAGTTTTGGTAACTATGAGCTTATTCTGAGTCATAATTGTTATGTGGGTGTTAAAAAAGCTGATGCAGAAATAAGCTACAATAATAGCATTAGAAGATCCAGAACAAGAGAAATCATAGTTCCACTGTACTCTGCTTAAGCCACATATTTTTAGTTCTGGGCATAACATTCCATTTGAATTGTCTTAAGAAAATTCTGAAGATCACCTGGCAAGATAAAGTATCAGACAATGAGGTCCTTTCAAGTTCTGCCAAGCATTCAAAATTTACTGCAGAAAGTACAACTCCAATGGGCTAGCCATGTTGTTTGAATGCCAAATGTATGTTTGCCTAAAAGACTATTTTATGGAACTCATACAAGGCAAGCATTCACTGGAAAGTTTAGAAGTGACACAAGGATATTCTCGGAATCTCTCTAAACAACTTTGATTGTGTGACATGGAAGACACTGGCAAAGGATTGTCCAGCATGGCAGCATGTCCTCATTAAAAAAAAAAAAAAAGCACTATACTCTATCAGCAGAGCAAAATTGAAGTAAGTCAAAAAGAAACAAGATGTGCAAATTTGGTAACATCACCACTCCAAATGTTGATATGGGCTATTTGTGCCTGACTCAGAATCTTCTGAGTTCATATTGGTCTTACCAGACACAGTTGGACACATTGTACCTTTGCTATAGTTATGTCATTTTCATCCTCTTTCAGAATGAAGAACAACAACCAGCCAATCATGGAGGTGGGAGGTGGTTCTTGACTTGGAAGATTGAGATTCAAACCGGCTAAAGTGAGAAAGTAATGCTTTCTAGATATGAATAAGTGTGAAGATCGTGTATTTTAAAATCAGCCGGAGTCAGGAATTCAGGTTAGGGGAAAATCGTCAGTCTTTATTCTCAGTGAAGAAGGATCAGAGGTGGAAGGGAATCGGCGATAGCAATGTGTGCAGCTGAGTCAAGAAGCTAGCTAGACCAGCAGCCACACGACCAGCAGCTAGGATTATGGAACCCAGGCCCAATTTCTCCCAGCTTCTCTTCCTGTCTCTCTCTGCCTCCACCCACCAAAATCGTCATTTCCTATACAACACGTCAGGACTTGCAGGGAGAATGGGCGGGGGCCATTCTTTATCCAATCATGTATATTAATAGAGTATAGCCCAATTACTGTTTAGCCTCATGGGACCTCAGTGCATCAACTCAAACCTCAGCCCATTACAAATAGGGAACACTGAAATGGAACAGAAATCAGAGATAGAGTGTCATGTTAGTAACAGCTGAATCTGAAAGTGTTGTTAAGAGGAATAATGAATAAATCAAGAAAAGTAAATTGGAATCAGGTTGTTAAGGGCTTTAAATGTAAGACTGCAGGTAACAAGAAGCAGAACTAATGTAGAATAGTCTTTAGAAGATATTTTGATGGATTTGATGGAGCTATGAATGATCTATGAAAGCAACCTTTAAGGAAGTCATTTGAAATTATATTAATAAACTAAATTGTTCCTAACCTTTGATTTAGGCTATATACCCTGAAAAATTTAGTGTAGTAAATAAATTGTTGCAGAGTTGGAATTACGAAGACTCAAATTCTGATCTTCCAATATTTACAATGGATTGAATAAATCACTTAATCTCTCTAGGTTTGTTTCCTCATCTGTAAAATGGATTAATAATAATAACACCTACTTCATAAGATTGTTGAGAAGATCAAATGAAATAACACGCATAAAAGATTTTGGCAAATTTTAAAGTATTATGTGAATGCTAGCTATTACTGTTATGTATGAGTTATTCCTTTTTCATTTATGTTGGATTAGGTGGTGAAGTGTCTCCCAACTCTGAAATTCTGCAATTTAGCAACATTTTAATAACTTTTTTTTTTTTTGCATAATCCCCATTTTTTTTTAATGAACAAATTCACAAATTTACCAACAGTGTTTTATGTGACTATCTATTCGAAACATTTTTTAACTAGTATGCTGTGGCCCACTCTTTCAGCGCTGTCAGATACCTTTGTTCCTTAGGATGCTAGGATTTCCTGAAGGGTTTTGAGGGATTTCTTCTCTGCTGTCATGAGCTTGATCCTCTGCTCCCTCACTGGCTGTGTCTTCTCCTCCTCCTCCCCATTGTTAAACAGCAGTGATTAGCAGCTCTAGTTTCATTTAACCACTTAACATCATTTAGCTTTTATTGAGGAATATTTATTTTGAACATGTAAAAAGAATGAATTTATGAATATTTTCCCCCTCCCCCACTAACTTAAGTCTTAGCTCAGTTCCTACCTAGCATTTGTTCCACCAAATTCAGGTCCATATGCCCATGACTGCTGGACAAGTCCTCATCTCAACTACCTGAGTCCAAAAGATCATTTGTGAAGATGACTCCTTTTTCCTCAGGACATTGATGCTGGGCTGGCTGCTAGCACTTGTATGGACTCAAACTCCCAGATTCCTGCAGCTTGCTTTCTTGATTTTTCAAAACATTCAAGATTGGAAACTCCATTCCCTTCACCTAAACAGGAAAAGATCAAATACAGAGGCCACGGATCAAGACTCTTTCATAGGACCCTGTAAAAGAAGGCCTCGAAAGTCTTATCACCAAAGTAGGGATAAAGTAACAATGCCCAAAGGGCAGATGGAGGCTGACTTAGTTTTTGAACATGCTCTCATTTTAGCTACTCAGCCAGTTAAAAGGCTTCTCCTAATCATGTGGTTAGCAAATCAGAACCAGTTATAGAATATCTGAATCTGCTTAGACTTAAAGTTAAAGTCTTCCTTGAAAAGTCCCAGTCTTTTCAAGGTATTTCTATTTTAGAATATTATAACTCTGTATCAGGCCCCTCAGCTCTTCTATGTGGGAAGAAGCCTTTTTTGGTTCTCTGCACATGCTCCAGACTCATTACACTTCTAACATTGACTAACATTACCATCAAAACTGTAGCTCAATGTAAGTTATTTCTGTTTCTGTTGAGTAGTAGGCTTAAGCTGTCATCCAGTGTCTACTAAAAACTGTAAAAAGCTACTGTAACTATTTGAAAAGTACCTCTTTATCTATTTACAATACCTATCAATAACTTTATTCACAACATAATAGGACATCTTACTGAAATCCACTTAGGCAAGGCCAAGTTTAATCTGTTCCCTCAAACCACTTATGTAATTTTGCTTTCCTTCCTGAATGAAAATGTTGTTCCTTGTTGTGTTTAAATGCCTTTCCCAAACTTGTCTAAAGGGATGGGTAGAAATAGATGTAGACTTTCTAAAACAATTCTTTATGTAATCTAACTTCTTGCTAGCTCCCTTATTGCTCTCACCCTTTCTCTTTTATTCACATTAACAACAATAAGTTTCCTGATCTCTACCTTCCTAGAATATCTAGGAAGAAGTTGAAATTCTTCGATATTTAGGAAAGAACTTTTGTAATATTTATTATTCAAGACTATAAAATATTTCCTTAGCTCTGGTTTCCCTCAGCTTTTCCTTTATATAGTCCTAAATATGTTGGTTTTTTTTTTTAAAATCAGACTGCTTTGTAGAGTAACTGTTGGCTACCGTAAATTGTCTCTCCTTATTCCCTCACCCCTTTAGAATGTAAGCTCTTTGAGATTAGGAAATGTTCTATTTTTGCCATTATATCCCCAATATCTGGTATAATAGAAAACATTTGATAAGTGCTTGTTGATACATTGATTGAATGTGACTAATGTGATAATAGAATTGAATTGCTTTTCTATTTGTGTCTAGTCTTCAAAAGAATCAATTAAGCTCAAATTGGGAAATTATGTCAGTTGAGGTGAATTGGTCTAGATATATTATAGTTAAATTATTTATGTGGAAATTTCTGTATTCTTAGAGAAAACAAGTTTAATGACTATGCTTTTGTTCAGACTGGGATTCAAATGGACAAACCAACATGACAAACTGATGCTACTGCTCTGTTTCCTTTTGTGGTCTAAACACTCTGTGTGTTACGTGTGAGAGAGAAGAGGTACTTACTAGTGCATGCACAACTAAACTAATAATTATTTTTGTTATGCCAAATGAGGTTTTTTTTTAATTGCTTGCAATCTTAAAGCTTGATTTTGCCAAATTTCAGAGTGAATTGTGATTTTACATAAAACAAAGCATATTAGTATATGTTTAAGAATTATATTGTAGTGAGAATAATTTATTTTTCAAACAAAAGAAAATTTTACTTGTCACCTTTAATTTTTAAATTATATTTCTAATCAAACGTATTACATTTTAAGAAAAACTGCAGGAATACAAGGTAGACTGGAAAATGGAGGGGAAGCTTAGCTTTACTGTGGAGTCTGAGTCTGGGTGTAACCTAACTAGCTAGAGGATATGCAATTCATGATTGACAGCGGGACTAGCATTATGCAAATAGTGTAAGAGAGAACAGCAGCTCAGGAACAGTGATCAGGGGCTCTGTTAGGGATCTTTCTACACACGCCACTCTAGTTTTTCATTCTTCTGTTTCCTGTGTTTGTAAATAAATAGCACAAAACAGTTTTTACTTCATTTATTTTACTAAAAAGCAAAGCTACAATGCAGTTTCAGTTTATCAGTTAGATATACATGTTTGAGAAACGGATAGTCTCATTAAATTAGATAATTTTTAGAAGGGCACCATGCTTATCTTTGGACCTTTGTGTATTAAATCCTGTTTAGGGCTGTTCTCTTTATACACAAGTGTGTTTTGCTTGTGCCTTCCTGTCTTCAGTGAAAAGCCTTATGTAGGTCAGGCTTGGCTTAAGCAGATTTCCTGAACCTGCGTCAGCTTAAGCTGGAGGAATTTTAATAAACCCTCCCCTGTAGGCGTGGGCCTAAATGAGGCTAGCCTAGTTAAGCCTGATCTTTTTTTCTGTTTGTGAAAAAGAGCTGAGCAGAGCCAGAGACTGCATGGTGGTTTCAGAAACTGCCTACTTAATTCGGAAATAACAATGGTTGGAAAGGCTAGATCTTCTAATTTTACCTTATCTGAAAAGCTTGATTTGCTAAAGCTGGTGAAGCCATATGTTAAAATTCTTGAAGAACACACTAATAAACATTCAGTAATAGTGGAAAAGAACAAATGCTGGGATATCATAGCAGATAAATATAATGCTGTTGGAGTAGATCGCCCTCCTCGTACAGCACAAGGCCTGCGTACCCTCTATAAAAGGCTCAAAGAATACGCCAAACAGGAGCTCTTGCAGCAAAAGGAGACTCTGTTAGATCATAGGAGCAGTATTTCTGAGCCAACCAAGAAAGTTGTGGAAATGATTCCCCAGATTTCCAGTGTGTGCCTAGGAAGAGACAAGAACTATATACAAAGGTAAGATTTATTTTACTTTTTTTTTTAAACTGGAAAATTATGGCGCCTCCTATCTTTTGAGCTTTGCTTTGCTCTGATACTAAGATACAGATGTGCATAGTAAGCTTCACTACAGATGGGAAATCGTGTCTTTGTTTTGCTTTGTTAAATACAAAAAAGTCACCTTGTAACTTTCTCTGCATTAAATTCATTTTTGTGTTTTTATTTTTACCTTTGTCTAGTTTCCAGGTAGTGAGATATTGGGGGGAAAAATGAAATTTGTACTTGCAACCTATATCCTTTATCTAATTTAACAGTGAATTACTTAGATACAGGTTCAAAATAAGTTATCTCTTCACCTTCAATGCTCACTTTAGGCAAATTGCTAATGGAAGCTATATTTTGCATATAACTTTAAAAAAATTTTGAATTTTGGTATCAGGGAAGATAAACTCGATCCTTTATTATCTCCTAGTAGTAGTCATAAATTATAATTGTCTCTAGATATTTAATACACTTCCAACTGAAAACAACTTAAATACAACCCTAAATGAATAATGAAAACATTTTTACATATAAAGAAAAGATTTAAATAATTTTTAGCAGCTTATTCTACATCTTGAACACATTTATAAGTAGGAGAGTTTTTGCTTTTTTGACTTTTTGTACATTAAGATTAGTAATTTCTCTTTGTTCTTTTAGCACTCAGGTTTGAGTTACAGGTCTAAAAGTAAGTGTGAAGGCTTTCTCTTAAAACTTTCTAATTATGTTAAACTTTCAACTTGTAATAATATCTCTACAAGCAATTTTTTTCCCTTTAGGGTGAGTGGACAGTTATGTTCAATTTCATTTTAGATTTGTACTGTTAGGTACCCAACTGAGAATCATTAAAGCCATTAAAAAATCTAAGTTGAAGTAATTTGAAAACTAAAAAGGTCAACTTTTATTAGCATTCTGCTCTGATTAGATATCTTCCAATTGCATTTATTGTGGACTTTAAGGAGTGACTTCTCATTCATTCAGCAACCAGTGTCTTCCAAATAATGCTTTCTGAGGTCTTCCTCTTTATATAGACTTTATACTTCTAGAATTGCTATTAGCTAGTGAAATGATTTTTAAGTTATGAAAGAGACAAGAAAAAAAATTATCACCTAGAGGTGATATCAGTTTTTCTACTTAGCTGAGAGAACCTTAAAAAAAACCCAGTTCATTTGTACAATTAGATATTGATTATAATTAGTTGATAATACGGGATAAATAATTAAGGCAAACTAGAATTTTGGCATGCAGTGATCTAATTTATGCTACTATTGGTTAAAATAAATAGAATGATTACTGATTATCTTAACATGACATAGATTTTGAAAATTAACATTCAATAATAGGAAATTTATAGAAGTTTTTCCACTTGTTAATTATCAGAAAATGTTTTCATTTATCATTGTAGGGTAAAGGGTTCCTTGAATTATGTGTACAATGCCTTTGCACAGGTTTTTTGTTTGCAACCTTATTCCAAGGAAAAATATGCACAAAGCTTGAATTATCCAAAATTCAAATTACTCAAATTTTTTTTTAAAGTGCTGATACTGAGAATGAATCATAAATGGATGGTATCTGCTTACAATGGGTCATTTGATCCTTTTACTACTAGAAGGCAAATATTTTTTAAATTGTATGTATTTTGAAAATAAAAAGCTATTATTCAAAGATAATTTTCAACATTCACCCTTACAAACCCTTGTGTTCCAAATTTTTATCCCTCCTTTACCAAACCCACTCCTCTCCACTGGCAGCAAGTAATCCAGTATATGTTAAACGTGTGTAATTCTTCTATACATATATCCACATTTATCATGCAAGGCAAATAATTTATTATTTTCATTTTATATATGTAGAAATTTGGGCTCATAGAATTTATGACTTGTTCAAAGTCATTTAGCTAATCAGTAATAGAACTGTAATAAATACCAGCCCTTCTGATTCCAAGTCCAGTGGTTTTTTCACCTTACCATACTTCCTGTCACTTAATGTTTTTCTAGAGATTTGAGTGTATTAGAGAAAGTAGTGAATATACATTCTCTATAATGAATATTCAAAGTATGCAAAATTTCTTAGATTGAGTGGGATTATGAAGCATGCCTTTAAAAAGATTGTATACTTTGTTACTTTGTACAATATATATATTATACTTTTTGCTATCTTCTGAATTTCCTTTTTCTTTTTTCCACCTGTCTTTACTTTTCTTCTACTACTGTTAAGGGTGACCTCTTTTAGGTTCTTGAATAATATGAATAACTCTTTAAGATTTTTTCCATTTAATATTATAGATATTTACCATACAATTTAAGTAATTTAAAATGTTACTAATCTCAAAATGCCCTAAAATATTTATATCAACTTAAATTAATATTTTTCATTACTTTTTTACTTGTTTGTTTAAAACAAGAATCTGCAATTTAAGTGACCTGGGTTCTGGTCTTAGCTCTGCCATTAATAGCTTTGTGGCACTGGTCAAGTTACTTAATACCTCTAGTTCTGAGTTTTTTCATCTACAGAGTAAGGATATTAAACTAAATCTAAAGTCTTTCCCAGGTCTTAACTATTAATGATTCAGTAATACTAAGCTTGCCTATTGATTTCCTCAAGTGCCCTGTTTATTCTTCAGAAGGAAAAACATCACTGTGAATAAGAATGTCTGATTATACTACTTTTGTAGAATTTGTTTTGTATATTCTTTGGTTTTTAAGTTTCTTGAATTGACATCTCTTTTAAAATCATATATTGATACTAATGAATTTTCACTTATATTTTGATTCTCAGAAAAACCTTTTTTTAAATATCAGCACTCTATCCCTTTAAATGACCTTCTCTAGAATAATTTTACACTCATTATGATTTTTTACAATGTTCTGACCAAAACAGAACATAGACTTATGTATGTGATATTGTTATTTTACTTGGGATTATGATGCTTATTCTTTTCTTTTTTAATTTTTAATTTTTTAATAGCCTTTTATTTACAGGTTATATGTATGGGTAACTTTACAGCATTGACAATTGCCAAATCTCTTGTTCCAATTTTTCTCCTCCTTCCCCCCACTCCCTCCCCCAGATGGCAGGATGACCAGTAGATGTTAAATATATTAAAATACAAATTAGATACACAATAAGTATACATGACCAAACTGTTATTTTGCTGTACAAAAAGAATTGGACTCTGAAATATTGTATAATTAGCCTGTGAAGGAAATCAAAAATGCAGGTGGGCAAAAATATAGGGATTGGGAATTCAGTGTAATGGTTTTTAGTCATCTCCCAGAATTCTTTCTCTGGTAGCTGGTTCAGTTCATTACTGCTCCATTGGAACTGATTTAGTTCATCTCATTGCTGGGGATGGCCAGGTCCATCAGAATTGGTCATGATGTTTATTCTTAATTGAGATTAATACACCCAATTAAGTCATACTCTCTGGGAAAGGGGTAGCAAATTTAAAAAATCCAGAGTAATACGAAAAGCTCATTCTTAGTCACTTAAACCTCTCCCCATCTAGATTTTTGAGCATAGTTTCTAATATACAATTAAACTTGCTTCTTATTGATTTGAATTATATCTTTATTTTCTTATTTTGATTTTGGAGGAGGTGATGTTAAAAAAATGAAATGTTAAAAAGACATTTAGGGAAAAGGTTTTTGAAGAAACTTCTTCAATCCATAGACTGGATTATAAAAAATTGAGTGCCTTAAAGTTGGTAAAAACACTTTCCTCAGAATTTGTGAGATAGGAAGTACAAGGAATCATAAGACTAACAGTATTATTGTGTATATTATCTCATTTGAGCCTCTTAACAGTATCAGATAGGTACTTCAGATAATATTATCATCATTTATACATGAGGAAACTGAGGCTGGGAGATTTTTAAGTGTTTTATTTGTGGTCACTCAATTATTAAAAGTATCAGAAGTAGGATTCAAACCTAGGGGTTCTTGACTCTAAGTGCAGTGTTTCATCTATTATTATACATGAGAAATTGAGTCGAGACAGGTTAATTGATTAGTCCATGGTCACACAGCTAGCGAATAATGGCTCTGAGCTTTTGAAAAAATAAAAAATATTGGTAGTTGCAAGAGATGGAAGCCTTTTGTCTATAGTCATAAGATTTAAATTTTTTAAAAAATATATTGGCTCAGCCCTCCTTTAAAGTTGCAGTCATGGAGATTATTTTGTGTTTTTGGTTTCAATGGATTTTATGGCCCAGGTGTATATTGTGGCCCAGCTTTATTCTGTGAGTCTTGTTTTCTGAGAACCAGCTTAGAAAAGTTGTCTTCAACAGAAGATTGGCCATCAGATAATGATCTCTTCCCCTTCACCCCCTCAGTGACTCTGATCTAGAATGAAGAGCTTGATTTGCATCTATGTAAGGAAGTACTCATGTATGAAATTAGCCAATATTCTGTTCTAGAATTTAATATTTTTTCTTAATACTGTACATTTCATATCTTTATTTTATTTGTATCTCTTAAGCAGATAACTTAGCTTTTTTCTTTTTCTTTTTTAAAATCATGGATATTGATAAATTTGAATTTATAATTCCATCAAGCTCTTTCTTAAGGGTTATACACTTGGACTTTTTAGTTTTAAAAGGAAATGAGACTAGATAGTAATTTATCAGAAAAATGGAAGAATGTAAGAACCTAGATATTTGGGGCATATTTCACTCTTTTCAACAAACATTTTTAAAAGTTTCTGTAGTCTTCTTTGTCTATCTGCAGAGGGGAGAAAAAGAGAAGATTTAGATGAGAAATAGTTGACTGTATTTGAGCTTTTGGTCAGTGACTTGGTGATAAGATTTAAATTATTGAATTGCTAAATGCATATGCATATATGCTATATCCCAAAAGCCTACTGTACTTTGAAATGTTAACAGTTTAAAATTGAAATTTTGGGAAATTTTGTATATATAATTAGTAATCATTAACACATTCCAAGCTTTTGACAAAAACTAATAGTTCTTCAAGAATGTGTACTTTGTGATATAATCTATATTTTAAAATTTATATCATCATAAAAATCTGTAATACTACCTGTTTCCTTTCCCCCCAAATTAAGTTTCATTATATTTTGCAAGTTGCTAGTCATTTAATAGCATTAAATTAATGGGTGAAAAAATAGGATGGCTGAGGAAATACTATCACTTCAAGATATATTGGGAGGAGCAGTAGGTTTGGAATTGGAGGACCCTTGTTCAAATATTAGCTCCCCTACCTCTCTAATTTTTTTTTTCCTGAGGCAATTGGATGACTTGCTCAGGGTCACACAGTTAGGAAGTGTTAAGTTTCTGAGGTCATATTTGAACTCGGGTCCTCCTGACTTCAGGGGCTGGTGCTCTATCTACTGCATCACATAACTGTCCCCTATTTGTCTAATTTTGATTCAGAGGAGAATTCAGTGGAATAGGAAGAGGGATTTGAGGATTTAGGCTGAAATAGAGAAAGCACACGTCTGAAAGCCTAGAAAACATTAAATTGCCATATGTATCAGACCATGTGATTTTTCCTCTGCTCATTAACTGAGTAGAAGTAGTAGGTTCCCTAGAATCAGCCTGCTACTCTTGGTTTATTCCCTAGGTTTATGCGTGTTAAAATGTGATTTTGGTTTGTATTTTTCCTTTGCTTAATGGTAGGTGGTTGTCATATGCAGTTAGATAAAATTTGCACATGAAATTTAAAAGGCTTCAAGAGACATAATTTCTAGGTAATTTAGTCATTTCATTAATCAGGCCAGCCCATTTATTAATAAAAGGATGGTCATTTGGCCGTCTCTCTAGACCAAAGATCCTTCATGGTGGTAGGCTCACAGCTTATATGTCTTTGGAAAAGTAGGTTAGAAAAGTCAATACTGATTAGTTAACAGTTAGTGAGAATGAATATTATAGAGGATGGACTATATTACAGTGAGGATCTTGTGATATATGACTTGGGTCATTCAAATCTTGGTCAAAGGGACTTATCAATTTCCATTTCACATCTCTGACAAAAGAGAAAATCAACTTTTTTGAGACCTCTCTGAGCAAAACGAATGCCCAAACTTATAATTTCTTCTACTGTTTGATTAGATTTTGTCCTGGATAAATTTCTGCCAAAGATTTCCCATATGGTTGATTTCTAAATGAGGAAGTAGAAAAGGGGAAAAATCTTAGTCCTAATACAGTAGTTATTAAATACAAGAGAGAAAATAATCATTTTTTCACATACAATGTCATTCTGAGACTAGAATTTTAGAATATTACTGTTTATTAGTATTTTAATTAAAATGACCGAGCTTTAAATGTTAAAGATTTACAGGATTTAGGAAAACATGTACTCTAAATATGCTTTTGTTTCATTTCATTTGATGTGTATGTTTGTGTGTGTGCTTTAGTGCAAACGTGGATAAGGAAGCGCATGCAGGTACCAGTTTGCCACAGGTGATGTTGGATCACCATCCCGTTGCTATTACAGTGGAATTGGACCAAGAAGAAGATATTAAACCACCTCCTTCACTAATTGTAGATTCTCAACAGAATGAGACATTAGAGCAAAGAGAAGAACATGAACTTGTCCATGTTATGGAGAGAGCTTCACCTTCACTTTCCTCTGTTGATACAAGAATGACATTATCACCATCTTCTCTTCCAAGGAGAGATGAATTTTTTAGACATGAAAGTGGAGAACATTTTAGACCATTATTTGGATATGATCCACAAACATTGCAAATGATCAAGGAGGAGCATCAGGTAATTTTAGAAAATCAAAGAAAATTTGGACTCTATGTTCAAGAAAAAAGGGATGGATTAAAGAGAAGGCAGCAACTTGAGGAAGAGCTTCTAAAAGCAAAAATCAAAGTGGAGAAATTGAGAGCAATACGCCTAAGACGGGATCTTCCTGAATACAACAGTGTCTAATTATTTATCTTTTTTTGTCTGAATAATCTGAAAATTTCACCTGTGATTTATTTAATTAAATTGTTTTGACAGAGTCGGTTTCATAAGGGAATATGCAGGATGAGAATATATATTCCTAAAATACTAGTTTCCACTGTTATATAAAAACTCTTTTAAAGTTTCTTATATCAGATCTTTTGATTGATGTCTTTAATTCACATTTTAAAATTTCCTCCTAAATTTTATATGTGAGTAGTTTTAATGGCTGGTCTTAAAGATGTTTTTTACTTTTTTCATTTAAGTTAGTAAAAGTTTTAGAAAAAATTTGCACTTCTGGCCTAGAAATATTCAAGTTGATCTTTAAAAGAGGGAAAATGCCAATTAGAGATTTTCTAATAATCTTTTTAAGTGTGGTAATTTATTAAAAATTAGTTGCTCTATGTGACACTGATTTTCATATCTTATTCTCTTTTTAAAAATATTTTTGATGTCTTTTTACATTACAGTCATTTTTGAAATTACTGCTCTTCTCTGCCGCTCCTACAAGGAATTCTCCCTTGTAATAAAGGAAAACAGTTAAGCAAAACCACCAGATTTAAATGTATAACTGACAGTATATACAACATTCTGCCCCAGTATTACTACCCCTTTGCTGAGAAAGAGGTCACACCTTAATCTTTTTAAAGATTAAATCATAGAAACATAGAGTTTTACAGCTTTAAGGGACCTTATAAGAGATCATACCCTTTCATTTTATAGAGGAAGAAACTGAGATGCAAGCAATACAGATATAGTATTAGAATCCATTTCTGATTTAGAATCTAGTCATCTTTTTATTATGCCACAAATATCACCACCCGTTTTAAACATTCCAAATTGTGGTTAGCTTAGCAAAAAAAAATGTAAATATATGTGTGTATATGTACATATTATGTGTACAGAAATTTAAAAAAAAAGTTGTTTCATTAAAAAATTCATTTCAGAGTTGTGGCAAGGGAATTTTGTAAATTATTTTTACTTTGCATAAAAATGAAGAAAACTTATCCACTTTTTGTATATTTGGCTTGTAACCTTAAAATTTGCCTTAATTTAATACTTCTCAGTATTCAGTGGGTATTTCAATAAAATTAGTATTGAAAAACTAAAATAGTAGTGTGTTACATCTACCAAAATAAAATAACATATCCAGATTTATTTGTAACCTATGATATGATCTGAGACCCAACTCAAGTGTTTTTTTTTCTAAAACTTATTCCAATTGTACAAAATTTATAGATTTTGAACATAGAAATTCTTGACTTCAAAAAATAAATTTCAAAGTATGTCTTACTCTTATTCTTGAATAAAAAATTATTACTATATGTAATGTCAAAATTTTTTAAAAAGTAAAATTACCATCATCGTTCAGATACCTCTGATACTCAATACAATCCAGATATTTTGAATAGTTATTAAAATGTGTAGATGATTTAATTTTTTTTGCTTTTTTATCCAAATAAGTTTATATAGACTTAACCTGTATCTCATTACAACTCATTGTTTAATAACTTATAGAAACATTCCAGTTAAATTCTAGAAACATATTTAAAGTTGTAAAGTATTGAAATATTTTTTAAAAAAAATTTTTCTAGGTCCATCAGCCTTTTATTTCTATTTCTTGCGACTTTACTCTCTAATGTTGTTGATTAGAAATGGACTTCTGAGAAAATTTAGATAAAATATGGTTTTTACATAGCAATTGCTTATGTCTCTTAGTTGAATAGAGCAAAAATAGAAACCCTTGGGGGAAAAATTGATTTTTAAAAAATATATGTGCGTTTTTTAATATATGCATTCTTTTGAATTTAAAATAATTCACTTTTTTTCTTTGTTGCAGTACCTTAAATTCTAAAATTCATTTTCTTCACGTTTTTTCATTTTCTTTTTGTATTCTGAATTCTCTGGTAGATATATTACACAGATTTAGGGCTTACTTTCTAAAATTTACCATTTATGATTAAGGGGAATTTCATTGAAGCTTTTGAGAAGAATATAGGCTTACTCATTAAGAGAAATAAAATAGTTTTATGGAATTTTTTTCTTTTCCTTTCAATAAGCATTTATTCAGCAGGCCAGGCACTGTTGATACAAAAGCAAAAGTAGCTTATACTCTGAGGGGAAAAGGGGGAAAGACAGAAGGTAGGAGAGATCGTATTTAGGACATTGTGCACACAGATAAGTATAAAATTTGTACAAAGCAGAAATAAGTAGTTTTTTATAGGAACAAATTGCTCACAACTTGAGGGTTCAAGAAAAACATTGTGTAGAGAATGGCATTTAAGTAGATCCTTGAGGGAAGCTAAAGATTCCAAGAGGTGAGGTTAAGATGAGAGAGAGTATTATAGGCATGGAATCCTTGGATGCCAGTATGGCTGATTACTATGAAGAGCTGTAAATCTGCTGGTGGGGCACAGTAATCCACAGTGATAAAATGACTTGATGATGGCCTACTTTGAGATAGCAAAGGGCTGTTTTCTTGAATTTTTAATTTAATGTACTATTGTTACTGTCTATATTCACATATATTTGAACTATCAATTTCTGTATTTATTAAATTATTTATGGAGCATTCCTTGTTTTAGAATTACAATTTACATATATAAGTTATATTAAATAGCCAATAGATTAAAAAATGAATAGGCCTATTAGCACTACCCACACCCTCATCTTCCCACTCTTCACCTATTCTTTAAATTCCTTTCAGTGACTTGGTGAAAGTGACAAATATTTCCTACAGATGGACAGATTAAGTTAAACAAGATTTGGCTGATCGAGGTCTTTCTCTCTACTTTTAAGATATATACCTGCTAAAGATCATCTTGAATTCTGCATATATGCTTTGTCTCGATTTAAGCCAAGTATACAGTAAAGAATCTTACTGTATTATTGAGAAGATAAAGAGATCAGGACTATATGCTAATACGGTCACATAGATTTAGTTTAATGAATGGCTGCACTTAAAGGTTAGTTATTATGATTCATTGTGAACATGGCAAAAAATTTCCAATGACGGGCCCCAATTTTTATCAAATTCTTAGCTTGCTAATATTTTGATGGCATTAACTGGAAAAGAATTCTCTAAGACATTTGATGACAGAGTTTGAATTCAAAAAGATCTTAAAAGATCTATTAGAGCATTGAGCTGGATCCAAGAAGGTGAAATTGAAGAGGGACAAAACCAAGATCTTGCAATTAGATTTAAAAAAATAGCTTCATATGTACATAAAAGAGGAGCCATGGTTAGACAGTTAGTCTGAAAAAGATCTTGGTGTTCCAGTAGACTGCGAATTGAATATGAGCCAGCTTTCTGATATAGAAGACAAAAAAGTGAATGTGTTCTTAGGTTTCCTTAAGAGAGGCACAACTTCTAGGAATAAAGAAGTGATAGTTCTTCTGGATGTTGTCCATCGATAGAAGCTCGTCAGGAATATTTTATTGAGTTCTAAGTGCAACAGTTTAAGAAGAATATCTAGAGAGTATCTAGAAAAGAACAAACAGAATGCTAAAAGGCCTTAATTCCATGAAAGGATTGGTGGAAGAAATTGAGAGAAGATTCAAAAGGGCTATGATGGCTGACTTCCAAGTATTGGAAGGGCTTTGTCTGCTTTCAAAGTACAAATACAGGACCTTTGAGTAGAAATTACAGAGAGGCAAATTTAGACTTGACGTTAAGATAAATTTCCTATTAGAACTTTCCAGAAGTGAAATGGGTTGCTTTTAGAGGAGGTAGATTGTCCCTATTTGGAGGCCTTTAAGTATCCAGTAGTGACTGGAAAGCCACTTGTCAAATATGTTATGGTGAAGATTCCCTTCATATATTGTTGAGGTCCCTTCCAGATTTTAGAATCTGTGATTCTATGAAAGATCATAGATTTGGGCATTAAAGTAAGAATTAAACTTTCTCCAGAAAGTTAATAACAATTTGTTTTCTGAAACATGTATGACTAGAAATCATACAAGACTTTTAATTAAGTTCAATAAATTATTAGTTAACTTAGCTTTGTGCATATGTATATAACAAACACCTAAAGTCAATTTGAATATTGAAAATGGTTACAACATAGCTGATTGTATCTTGGATTTATAGTTGGAAAGGACTAACACCATCTAGTTCAGCTTCCTTGTTTTGTAAATGAAGGAACTGAAGACATGGATATTAATTGATGGTAAGTGAAAAGTGTTATTTGCTTATAGATCCTCTGATTCTAGCAGCAGGAATCTCCATTCTTTGCTACCTCATGTTTTCTTTCCATTTAAAATGAAAGCACCATTTAGGGTTTTTTTCCCCAAATTTATAGTGTACTTAGATTTTTCATAAAGAAATAAACTTTTGCATAAGTCAAGTAAACAATATATATATTTAAACCTGTTTAGCTAATGATTCTAATTCTTTAGATTTAAGTGATTGATAGCTGTTAGGAAATATGGCATATACATAGTAAACTTTTATGGACAAATTAAAAATGAATTCAGAGAAAAACAGTGAAGTTCTCTCAATTCTAACATGACTCTAGATTTCTTGAAATACTATACTTGCATCAAATAAGTTCCTTTTTTTGTTTCATGAGAAATCTGCTTTGTATAATTTGATTTTTCAATGACCTTTCTCCCCAATATTTCTTTAAATAATCATTCTTGTGTATTTAGATGAATATGCTTAAAACATGTATCATCTTCCATGTGCCTTCTTTATAGTAATCTCATAAATTTTAAATAGTCACATTTAAATAATGTAGATAGTGGATTGAAACAAATTATGTTTCAACTATAGAGATTGCACGAATCTACTTGAAAATATTTTAACAGTGTTCTTTTAAAATACAAAATAAAAAATTTGCTATTTTATTCATGTTTAAGTTGTATTTAAAGTAGGGAATAGGATAGTATAATGGAAAAAATGTGCTAGCAAAGAGTGAAAAATTGATTGAGATGCTCATGCAAAAATGCATATTCTTATCTATATGTTCACACTTTCAAGAATTAAGACGGGTCAAAGTTGGTAATTATTTGTAATTACAGATTGTACAATTTGAAAAACTGAGAACACGAAATGAATTCTTAATGCTTTGAATATACTAAAGGATAATTTAAAAATTATATACTTGGTAATAAAATTAAAGGAATGATGTTTTTAAATTAACACACACATTTAAAAAATTTAACATTGTATGTTACATACATGGGGTATCCCAAAAGTCTTAGTGCACTCTCTTGGGAAACCCTTTGTAATAATATTTTCATAATTACTATTGAGCATCACATTTTAGATTTAGTAATACCATGTATTATTGATATTCTTATATATATATATGTAAATAATAGCAACTTAAAAATATTTAAGTGATGTTTATAAATAAGTATGCTAAATTATCAGCTTAAATATATGTATTGTAATTTGTGCAACTGGTTATTGTGTTTAGTTTTTCAACCAAATGTAATTTATAATGGAAAGAAAATTAATTATAGTCATTAAGATTTCCATTTTTAATGGACTAAAGGCCATAATGTTTGTTTGAAATTGACAAAAACTTCTAGTAAAATAATTTCAGCATTTCATGCATATAAATTAGTTTGCTACATAATCTATTCTTAAGATAATTTATTTAAAATTTTTATTTTCATTTGCTATTATTGTTCTTCCCTCATATTTGCTATTGAATTGTGATTTGCCAAAAGAATGTGGTAAAATACATATTCCCATAACATCAATGAGATATTAATCTGAAAGTAATCTTTTGACACAGTCCAATTTTTAAATTCATAATGACATTTTTATGTCACACATTATGCATACTAGTCACCAATTTTTTAACTTGAAAGGAAAATATTGTAGATGTTTGTAAATACTAAGGGTTCTTGTGCATTTACTTTTAGATAATTTTTATTTCAATAAAATTAGCAAAGTGTTTTAAACTTTAATTTACATTATGGTATGCATTCATGTTTACTACAGATTGGATAATTTTTAGTGTTGTATTTTCATAACTTTTGCCATTCAAATACTAGTTTACAAAAATCTCTAAACAGTAGTGAGTTGGATTAAAATATATTTTTAAAGATTCTTCAAAATTTTTTGCTTTATATAGAACTTTATCTCAATGGAGAACAGAATGACTAATTGGATTTCATATTAAGAATGTGTATAAAGCTATGACTTATGCCAGAAATGTCAGACAGTGGGCTGAAAAAGGTTATAATATAATTAGGAACAGTTTAGCAAAATGAATAAAAATATATTAGATGATTTTGTTGTTCAGTTAGTATTAGACCCTTATGACCCCATTTGTAGTTTTCTTGGCAAATATACTAGAATGGCTTGCCATTTCCTTTTCATTCATTTTGCATATGAGGAAACTGAGGCAAAACAGAGTTAAGTGTCTTTCCCAGGATCATATTGCTAGTAAATATTTGAGGCCAGATTTGAACCCGGGAAAATGAGTCTTCCTGACTCCAGTTCCAGAACCCTATCCTACTTCACCACCTACTCAACCTCAGACATTTGCTAGTTATGGAATCCTGGGTGAGTAACTTAACTCTACTCCAGCACTTCATTTGCAAAATGAGCTGGAGAAGAAAATGGTAAAGCACTTCAGTGTCTTTGCCATGAAGGCCCTTAATTGGAATCTTAATGATGGAAGGGAGTGAACAGCCAAAAAACACAGTAGACCATAATGTTAATAAGTGGTCTTCCAAGTCAATATATTGCCCATGGGGTCTATATGTCCTGTTTAATGCCTCCCTTTTCTATTTGAGTTTGGCATCACTGCTTTATTAAAACATTTATTTTTCAAATTTTTATCGTATTTTTTGTTTTCATATTGCATTAATTTCCCATAATATTTCACCTTCCACATCCAGAGAACTAATTTTTTTTCCACAATAAATACAAAAAATGGGCCGGGGAAGGGGGGTGGGGAGTAGGTAGATAGTGTGGATGGATAGACAATAGTGGAACCTAATGAAAGAAGATATTCACAGAGTTACACATTTTATGCTTTGTTCTACAACCATAGTCTTTTATTGCTGCAAAAAAGAGAGAAAGATACACATTCTTATTTTTTGGAGGCCAAATTTGCTCATTTTGAATCCCATATTGTTGATTTTCAAGTTTTTTTTAATCTGCATTGTTATAATCATTAACATTGTTTTCCTGATTCTATTTGCTTCATTTTTTTGTCAGTTTATATAAATCTTCCCTTGTTTCTCTCTTTTCCTTGTATTGTTTCTACAGTGCCTTAATATTTCATTATATCACTATACTGTCAGTTGGGGAAGGAAGGCCCCAGTTCATGTGCATCTACTTTGTTTCCAATTCTTTCCTAATATAAAAGGAGCTACTATAAATATTTTAATGTAGATAAGACTTTTCTTTATATATCTATATGTTTAATAATGGAATTTCTGGACTAAAAAAGTTTTAGGCACTTTCTTAGCATAATTGAAAATTTTCTGAGAAAGCTTTAAAGAAAATTTAATCTAAAGACTTTTAATGATTTTTGTTTGTTGAAGACATTTAGCATTAATGGTAATGGACAGGCTAGGATTTTATATACTTAACTAAATGTATTTTCATTCAGTCTTTTTTTGTTGTTTTTTATGTAACCATTTAGGTAGCACAATTTTATAATTATATCCATTCATCAGTCATTTATCCTTTTTTTTTTTTTTTTTTTTTTTTTTTTAAGTAGATGTAGGAAGTATGGTGCCAATATCAAAAAGAAACTAAGCCATGGGGCAGCTAGGTGGTGCAGTGGATAGAGAACCAGCCCTGAAGTCAGGAGGACCTGAGTTCAAATCTGGCCTCAGACACTTTACACTTCCTAGCTGTGTGATCCTGGGCAAGTCACTTAACCCCAATTGCCTCAGCAAGAAAAAAAAAATAGGCCATAGTGAAGCTTGGAAGTACAAACTAAGATGAAAGTAGATATAATGGAGTATATTGGATGCTGAACTTGAAGTCTGAAAGATTTGTATTCAAACCCTATCTCAAACATTAGATTCTGTTTCCTTTATGTGCAAAGTAGGAATAATGTCTATAGTGTTTATTTCATAGACTTAGATAAAGCAATGCTTGTAAAAATGCTTTGCAAATTCTTTCTACAGGTTTTGGTCTGCCTGTCAGTCATTTCTTTTGGGAAGGGGACTGGTATTCGAGGAAGCACTAATTTAACTAGATAGTCTGAGTCTGTTTATTCTGAGTAATTCTAATATGGTCAATTGTTAATTCTCTGAAGTGTATTTTGAATAATTTCTTGTACCATTGTCTATTTGGGTTTAAAATCACCAATAGTAAAGTTAACTGAAAAGGGATCAGGGAGAAACGATATCGCGCTTCTGGATTTATATAGAATCCCATTACATTTCAGAGTCAATTATAAATTATTTTTTAATAACATGAATTTTATATGTTAACTAAATTTAAATGCCAAGTGATAGCAAAAGGCCATCAGTAATGTGCAGATCACAATCCATCCGTGCCTGCCTATTTTATTGCGCTTTTGTCCCTATCTTTTTTTTTTCCCGTCCAAACACAATTTAACAAATCTACAACTGTGCCTGGCATTAATCCTAGTGCTTTAATTTAATCATTAATACATATGCTTTTGTAAATTTTCCAGATATCTCAAATGTTCTACAGAACTTTTTCACTTTCTCTTGATGTTGTAACATTGGAGCTCTCTAGCTCTTTGATTATTATTACTCGTTTTTATAAAATTTTATAATTTTATAAAATCAATTTCATCAATTACTTATTATTTACTTATTATCTCATATTTTATCAATCTATCATTGTAAATTTAAATTAGCTTTTTTCAGTCTTTATCCAGCATCATTTGATATTGCTGACTACATTCTTTTCCTGGAAATCCTCTCTTCTCTTGTCTTTTAAAGATACTTCTTTCTTCTGATTTGCCTCCTAAATTGAACTTTGTTCAAGATAAATGATCTTCTCTCTAAACTCTTCCTGTAACCTCATCAACTTCCTTGGGTTTAATCTCTATGCAGATGGCCCACCTATCTTAGCCTCTTAGGATTTGGGGGCGGGGGAAAGAAATGAATTATTTTCCTAACTACTTTATATATATATATATATATTTTTGAATTTAACTCCCCATCACCAGCTGCCTGCTGAGTATTTCAAATTGCATATTCTGGAGAATTACCTTAAAGTCAATGAATCTAAACCAATTTTGTCTTTCTCCAAAGACCATTTTTTAAAATCAAATTTTTTATTTCTATCAAAGATACTACTGTTCTTCCAATCTTCCAGATTCATAACATTGTGGCAGTTTTAACTCCTCAATCTCTTTCACCCAACGTTTTCAACCAATTGCCAGTCTTACTATTTCTACCTTTATTTTTGTTGTTATTCAGTCATTTAATCATGTCCAACTCTTTGTGACCCCAGGGACCATAGTATTCCCGGCCTTTCTATCTTTGAAATATTGTACAATGTTCTGCTGGTTCTGGTCATTTCACTTTATGTCGGTTCATAAAAGTCTTCCTGGGTTTTTCTGAACCTATTCCACTAAATTATTTTTTATAACACAATAATATTCTATCATAATCACCACTAATTCAACCATTCCCCAACTGATACGGCCTCTTCTCTTTACACAAGTAATGGCAGTGTGATTTAAATAGTTCTAAGAAAGGTAGAAATGGGCAGGTGGAGAGGGGAATATAGTTTGGTCAGGGTTACAGAAGGTTTTAAAAATCCAAATATGGGTTAATTGCCATATGAGCAGTTTATCTTCTTATCATATAATTACCAGTGAAATTTATTGGGTAAGAGTGTCTTGGTCAAATCTACAATTAAGGAAAGTCATTTAAGTAGCTAAGTGGAGAATGAGGAGAGACTTGATGCAGGGAAACTAATTATGAAGTCATTACAGTTGTCTAGACAAGAGGTGATGAGGCCCTTAACTAACATGGTGGCTGTGTAAATGAAGAAAAGGCCTGATGTGAGAGATTGTACAGTCGAGCTGGCAAGATCAGGCAACTGACTGTATATGTGGGGATGACAGAGACAATGAGGAGTCAGGGAAAGCACTAGTCTTATAGACTGGATAGATTAGAATAGTAGCAATATTTTTCTTTTTTAATTAAAGCTTTTTATTTTCAAAACATGCATGGACAATTTTTCAACATTGACCCTTACAAAACCTTGTATTCTAAATTTTCTCCTCCTTCCCCCCTCCCCGCTATCCTCTCCCCTAGGTGGCAAATAAATAGTAATAGTTTTCATAGAAATAGGGAAATCTGCTTATGGAAAAATGTTATCTGTACTACTGTACAGATGTACTACTGTATTGTTACCTTTTCCTTTTACCTTCTTAGTGATTTTTCAGACTATAACTCTCTTCCATGGCCACTATTCTCCTATATGTTCCCCTATTAGAATGCAAGCTTCTTGAGGGCTAGGACTGTCTCATGTAGTTTTGTGTCTTTATCCTCAGTGGTTAGGAGAGTGCTTGAACATGATGAGTGTTTAATAAATAATATTCATTTATTCTACGGTATTTGCCTTTCCTCAGTCCAGTCAGTCTAGTTGTCTCTGTAATCCTTGTGCCTAGATAAGTGTACTTATTCATTTTTCCCTCCTACAATCCCTTTCTTCCTTCAGGATTTAGCTCAAGCACTCCCTTCCTGACCTTCCCAACTGTAATGAATTCTTTTCCAAACTACTTCATATATATATCTTATATATTTATTTTTGAATTTAACTTAACTTATATTTTATATCGCATATAAATTTATTTATATGTACGTTATAATTGGTAGAATTTTAGTATTAAAAGGATGGGCTTAAGTTATCAAACTGTGTGTACCCTTTGACCTAGCAGTCTTTGGCTTATATCCCAAAGAGACCTTAAAGGAGGGAAAGGGACCCACATGTGCAAAAATGTGGCACCCCTTTTTGTAGTGGCAAGAACCTGGAAACTGAGTCGATGCTCATCAATTGGAGAATGGTTGAATAAATTGTGGCATATGAATATTATGGAATATTATTGTTCTGTAAGGAATGACCAGCAGGATGATTTCAAAGAGGCCTGGAAATACTTACATGAAGTGATGCTAAGTGAAATGAGCAGAACCAGGAAATCATTGTACACAACTACATCATTATTATACGATGATCAATTCTGATAGACATGGCTCTCTTCAACAATGAGATGATTCAAACTAGTTCCAATTGTTTAGTAATGAAGAAAACCAGCTACACCCAGAGAGAGGACTATGGGAAAGGAGTATGGACCACAACATAGCATTTCCACTCTTTCTGTTATTGTTTGCTTGCATTTTTGTTTTCCTTCTGGGTTTTTTTTCTTTCTTTCTAGATCTGATTTTTCTTATGCAGCAAGATAATTGTATAAATGTGTATACATATATTGTATCTAACATATACTTTAACATATTTAACATGTATTAGACTACCTGCCATCTAGGGGAGGGAGTGGAGGGAAGGAGGAGATAAGTTGGAACAGAAAGTTTTGCAAGGATTAGTATTGAAAAATTACCCATATATACTTGACCTTTTATCTCTTCCATCTCCCAGCTTTATGCCTTTATTGTTGTTCACTAATTTCAATCATGTCCAATTCTTGGTGACCCCACTTGGGATTTTCTTCACAAATGTAATGGAAGTTTAACATTTCCTTCTCCAACTCATTTTACAGATGAGGGATTGGAGACAGAATTAAGGGACTTAGGTCACACAGCTATTAAGAATCTAAGGTCAAATTTGAACTTGGGTCTTTCTGACTCCAGACCCAGTACCCTATCCACTGCCTTACCATAATTTTATGCCTTTTCTGACATTCATTATCACACCTGAAATATTATCAAATTATCAAATTTTATTATCTTGTTAAAAAACACTATTTCTGTTTGAATGATTTTAATAGACGATTGGGGGAAAAACTTATAAAAGAACCCATCTATTTAGCAGTGGTTTTTTTTTCCCTACCAAATCAAATCAACAAAAAATAAACGTAACGAGATATTAAAATCTCTTCTGTAATCAGTTAATTATAAAATGGAAAAGATGTGGTGCATTGTTGAATATTCCTTAGTAAAGCCTATTTGATTCCCTAACAAATGCCCTCACTGTTGAGGATGTCCTTGATTTATCTATGGATTTCTCTCATAAGTATTTATATGGATGAGAGAGATGGCATATATAGGTAGTTATTGATCAGTGGTTATTGATGTTATTTCAGGTTGTTTTTTGTTGTTGTTGTTGTGTTCATAGTCTGAGATTTTTTTCCATGCCTTTGATATCTTACACTTTTTCAGATACCGTGTTTTGAGGTTCCTCAGTATTCTCATAGTTCTTCAGCATGAACATCCTAGATTTTCATTCTGAATGTACTTGGGATGACTTAGCTTACTAGTTTTTTATACTACTTGTCCCTGCTATATGAGATGCTACTATTCACAACTGACCATTATCCTTCTGCATGAGATTGTATAAACAAGTTTATATTCTTACCTGATGTTATCTTTGGCTGTTATCAAGTCAGATGTTTGCTAAAGTGTTTGGGGGATCTTTTGGTCTCCTTTATGATGATTTTTATTGGTTCCATGTAACATAGGGCTTCCATTATGATATTTCTTAAATTTCTTGAGAGTTATTATCTTTAATTTTTTTTTTTTAATTGGCCAGTGTGGAAGGTCTGCTTTATCATCTTTATTCTCCCTAAGAGAGGCCTTAGATTCAAAAACAAAAAACTTGTTTATAAATGCTAATTTAACCTGAGCTAATAGGCTTCTCTTTTTGAACTCTAGGTGAACCTGAGCAAATGGGCTTATGTGCTTGACCTAGTAAGAGGTTTTTGTATTTAAACTTTGGCTTGACTTGGCGTGTAAACATGTGTAAATTCTAGTTTAAATTCTAACTTGACTTTGTCTCTAGTTTTAATTTATTTTGTTATAACATTATATGCCATTTATACCATTATGAACTCTTTATCTCAGCCATCTGTGCCCCGGTGTGGGCAAACTTCCCTATCCTATTTAAGTTTGGAATTAGACTGAGGAACTCTCCTTGCCTCATTGAGACAATAATAGGCACTTTGTCTAAGATCATAGCCAGTCTGTAAGTCAGTAAGCATTTATGAAGTGCCTAGTATGTGGCAGGCACTGGGCTAAACCTTAGTAATATAAAGAATGGCAAAAGAGATCCCTCCCCATAACCCATAAGGTGCTTGCAATCCAATGAAGGAGACAACATGCAAACAATTATGTACGTACAAGCTATGACAAATAGGAAATAATCAACCGGAAAGGCACTAGAATAAAGAGGGATTAGAAGGTAGAATTTTAGCTGGAACTTGAAAGAATTCAGGAGGCAGAGATGAGGAGAGCATTCTAGAATGAGAGACAGCCAATAAAATCTGGGAGTCTAAAGATGGAATGTCTTTTGAAGAACAGAAAAGAGGCCCATGTCATTGAATCAAAGAGTATGTGTATTGGTGTGGTGAAGGTATAAGAAAACTGGAAGGGTGGTAGGGAAGAAGGGTAGGTTTTGAAAAGTTTTGAATGTGAAATGGAGGGATTTGTATTTGATTCTGATGATAATAAAGAACCACAGGAGTTATTTAAGAGGAAAATGACATGATCAGATAAATCACTTTGGCGGCTGAGTGGAGGATGAACTGGAGTGACACTTGTATTGTCAAGATGTTGCAGTCACTGAGGAGTGAGTTGGTGAGGACTTCATCAGGATGACAGTTATATCAAAGGAAAGAAAGGAGAGTATTTGAGCAGTGTTCTATAGATGAAATAGATTAGAAATGGGAAGTCAAGTGGGATGAGAAATAATGAGACACTGGAAACAATACCTAGGGTGTAAGGGAGGAATGGTGGTATCCATGGCAAGAACAGAGAAATTTGGAAAGGGGGAAAGTTTGGGGAAGGTTATAAGGTTTTATTTTACTTTTGTTCTCTGGGAGAAAGGAAGTGGGAGGAATAGATATTACATATGCATAAGATAAGAAAAAAAATTGAAGCAGTCATAGGAGTGATAGAGAAAGAAGGAAGAAGAAAAACAAGCATCATTAAATGCCTACTATGTGCCAGGCACTGTTATAAGTATTTTACAGATATTTGATCCTTATAACAACCTTGAGTGGTAAGTTACTATTGTTATCCTTGTTTTATTGTTCAATTGGAGGAGAGGAATGCTAGTGACTCCAGTTTAACTGGAAATTACAGCAGAATGTTGCTTCTAGTGCACAAGTCTCCATTTGTTTACCTTGATCAAAAAAATTTCATAAGAAAGAACCTAAGGAAAGATAGCATGTATTCTTGGAATAGATCCTTGTTTCTAACAGTCAAAGTTTAATACACCACCTGGTTTGATATTCAGGCTATGCATTTGCATTTCTGATCAAAGAAACAGTGACAGCCACCACAATCTAAGGGACTGAGATTTATTTTATAGTCCTAGCTAACATCTCCTTGAGCCAAGGCCTACACTTCAAAAAGATTCATAATTTATAATGCCCTTTGTGGGTTTTCTGGAGGTCTTTGAGCACCCTTCCTTTCAGCAGAGTAATCACCACAAGAATAGCCAGGTGTTAAAATCCAAAAGTCTTTATTGTCTCCTTTGCCTGGTGTTCCACTAGCTTACTCGTGGCCTTCAGAGGGGACTTGGTTTCAGGGGAGAAAATGCAAGAGGACGGGCCACCACAGTGGTGTGAGAGGAAGTGAGTCTGAGTCTAAGGGCTTGTGCTTCAGCCTCCAGCCACCATAAAGGTGGATGATGGAATGAATCTGTCTTTCAATACTCCAGGAGAGCCACCAGGAGCCTGCTTGAAAGAATGAATCTTTTTCCTTGGTTCCTAGAGCTTGAGCTCCTCCCTCCAGTCCTTTGTCTTCTCTGGCTTTCTGAGTCCCATCTTATATATTCTACACTGAGTATAAACCAATCACTATATAACTAGGAAACCATTATTTGTTGCAAGATTCAATCAATCATATTGAACTTAGAGAACTATTAATCACCATGCTAAACTAGGTAACCATTATCTCATCAATTCCACTGACAACACCTTGTAAGAATCCTTGTTTCAGAGTTCTGGCCCATAACAATAATTGGACAAATGAGGGAGGCATTATATCCCTGATACCTCATATTGTAGGGATAATAGAGAATTGGAAGTAGGTGCTGAACTTCATAAAATGGGATGTTGGTGGGCAGGCTTATATGATAATATCTAACATTTTAAGACTTGCAAAAAATTTTATATATCTTCATTCATTTGTGTATGCTTAAGTTGAATGATCCTTCTTATGGGTCAAGAGTTGAGGAGAAATAGAGATTGGGTAACAGTGAAGGAATGAAGTGAATGTAACTTATTTTGTATCATCTCTTTCTTCCAGGATGCAAAGGTCTACCTTGGTTTGGTGGACATGGTACTAGACTTGAAGTCTGAAAAATCCAGGTTCAAATTCTGCCCCAGATACCTTTATTAGCTGTGTGATCCTGGGCTTATTACTTAATCTCTCTGGACCTCAATGATCTTGTACAGCTTTAAATTTGGATCTTGAGATATTCCAAGCTACTATAATTAACTTGAGGTCTTTGTGGATTCTGATCTGTATGAGACAAATCTATATCCCGAAAGAAGAGAGAATTAGTAGTAGTAATCAAAGCAAAAGGAACTATCACTCTCTCCCCACCCCATTTAAAAGGTGAATGGGGTGAGGAGGAAATACTGACTGACTGAAAAATGTGGCATCTTCCTTTAGAAAAGATATTAGAAAAGAATAAAGTTGTAGGCTAGCGGTCTGGAAATATAAGTGACAACCACCAGAGAATCCCATTCTCAATTAAAACCAAAGAATAAGCTTATAAAGACATTGTAGTGGAAAAAGTGATATTGCTCTGACTAGTAATAGGAACAAGATTAATAATAATAGTATTTTTTATTTTGTTCATTGGTTGCAGTAGTCCACTCCCATTACTAAATCACAATAGGAATATTAAAGTATTATGATAAGTATGTTTTGAAAAGGAGAATATTTGTAGAAGAAGTGGTCATAGCTGCAGTGATTGAAAACTTTCAAACTGATATTATTCTGTGTCTGGTGGCATCAAACAAGCAATCCTAGAAAGGGGAATTTTGCCAGGTTGAAATACTTGCATTATAACCACTTGCCTGTAAAAAAACATTATATGGAACAGTAACAGGAAACACATCAGTTCATCTCTGGGATTGTACTCCAGTTACCAAGTAAACATGAAGTGGGGAAAAAAAGTAGATGGGGAAGGCAAAATGTGCATCCCCCAAGTTACCCTTTGAATCTTGATGCTACACAAACGGGAGCAGTTTTAAAAACTAATTTGAGCTTAAGTGAAGCATAACTTCCAGTAATATGAATGTGATAGTCCTGCTGTATCCTGCGTAGGCCACATCTGAAGTTACAGTGTTCAGTTTGGGGAACCACATAATACTAGCTAGCATTTATACAGTATTTTAAGGTCTACAAAGCACTTTACAAATATTATCTCACAAGAAGCCCAGGAAGTGTAAGTGCTGTTCTTATCATAATGAAACAGAAAACTGAGACTGACAAGTTAAACAATTTGATTAGTGTCAGTCTTCCTGACTACAGATTCAGCATTCGATCCACTGTTCCACCTAAATACTATATTTTAGAAAGGATATTGATAAACTGAAGAGTAAATAAAAGAAGACATCCATATTTCATATAGAACAAGATGTCAAAGCATTATGACCCATTCAAAGTTTTTGAGATGTTAATAACTATTGGGTTTTTTTTTTTTGCCTACTTATCTTTGTAAAAATTTTGAGAATGACATATACATGTGTTAAAATTATGCCTAATAAAAATATGAGGGAACAGAATTTCACAAATGATTTTCTACCATAGACCACATTTTTACAGTTCCAAGCTCAACGGTCACTGTTGACTCAACTTTTCCAACAAGGATTCTCTCGTGGATGTATACCAACCATGTATAGATGATAAGATCAATCACAGAAATAACTGTTCTAATAACCTGATTATTAACAAGAAATGAAACATAAAACAGAAACACAGATACACACACATGAGAATATGATTGAATTTCGTGGACTCCCTGTCTAAATACATGTCATAGTTGGAGCATTAGGATTTTTCATTTCTTTAGTTTTTTTCTGTGTGCATTATTAAATCAGTCTCTTGAGTGGGATGTATTTCACCTAGCAGACTTTTTTTTTTTTTTTTAACTATTCTAGAGCTTAATGAAATCAGCATAATGTCATTCAAAATCGGGAATGTCTGTGGGACCTGATCATTAGGGAAACTGGGGATTCAGAAGACCTGAATTTAATGCCTGATATTGTCGTTTACTACATGGGCAACCTTTGCAAGGAACCTAGCTTCTCTTGGTTTTGGTTTCTTCATTTTCAAAAAGGAGGGTAGGATAAGGAGTGGGTGGACTAGATGACTTCTGGATTTAGATCTAGCTTTCAATCCAAGACTTTATTAATAAGGTTTATAGGATATGCTTTTATTTGGACTTTGCCCAAGCTATCCTCCATGACAGATTTAAACATCTTCTGTGAATATATATATATATATATATATATATATATATATCCCTTTTTATATGTCGTTTCATACTGATAATCGGAGGATTATTGAACCAAGTCATCTCTGTTGTTTCTTCATTCCAGCTCTTGCGTGACTTTATCTTATACATGAGATCCTTTTATAGATACACTTTACTTTTTTGAATCAAGCACTCAAAAATCAATAAACAGTAAATACACCATGTAATATTGTATTCTCTGTGCCTTATATGACTGTGGAGATGTGGTCAGTTGTAGAAAAAATAGTTCTTTTTATAGATAGTTTGTTTCTTTTTAAAACTTATAATGCTTAATGTAAGAATTTCTGTTTTTAACTGAATTGACAATTTGTAGAGATGAACTGATTGGTTGGGTTTTTTTGTTTTTGTTTTTTCCTAATTACCTTGGTTGGATCTGTTTTGTTCCTTATGTATGAAAAAGTTTTCACTGCAAGTCCTGGTTTTTCTAAGAACAAGTTTTTTTGTTTTTGTTTTTGTTTTTTTTTTCCCATGCTACCCATGTTGTTTTGAGTTGCAGATTGCATAATTGAAGAGATTTTCCAAATAAATGAAAAAAGGGAGAGGAATAAAAGGAAATATGAATTTATCAAGTACATATTATGTGCCAGGCACTTTGCTAAATGCTTTACAAATACTTTTATGATTGATTCTCACCATAATTCATTTGAGGAACCACTGTTAAGTAGCTTGCCTAGAGTTATACAGCTAGCAATTAAATAGCTAAAGTTCTGTTTGAACTTAAGTGTCCCTGAATGTAGGTCCAGCTCTACCCACTGTACCACAATTCTATTTGACTAAGTTTTATGTTTCTGTGTCACATGCTCCTGGATACTCAAATGGTCCAGAGGACCCATTTGATGAATTCTTAGCCATTAGGCAAGAATAATTCAATAAAAATTGAATTGATACCTTGTTTACTTTGAGTGGCAGCATGATGTAATAGGAAAGGGCATAGGCCTGAAGAAAGCTTCACTTAGCTCACCCCTTTTTGGTCAGCTGACATTGATAATTACCATCTCTCTTAGCCTCAGTTTCCCCATTTATAAATAGGAATGTCAGTACTTTTGCTTTATTTTATAGGGGTTTTATAAGTATGAAATGAAACCTTTAAAGTACTGTCAGTGGGATGTCTTATTGGTGTTTTATTCTTATGTTTTGCTGATAGAGATGAAAGAGACTTTCCTCTCTATTTCCTTTTTTTTTTTGGGGGGTAGTTATTTAAAGTATATAATACTACTTGTTTCTTTAATACTATAGTTAAGATTGCTCAGTATTATCTCCAATTTCTAGCCTTTAAAATTTTTACTGATGATTATATTAATTGCATTGTTATTGAACCTCAGCAGAATTTATATAAGACAATAAGATCATTCTGCTTATACTCTCTTGATATGAGTGTGAACCACTGAACTTTTGTCATTTTTGTGGTCCTAGCACTTGTAGCAGCAGAAGTAGCCCAGCTAGAAGAAAAAGAAGCCATATCTGACCACGTGACAAAATATTTCAGTGTTGTTTGGCGTAAAGTTTCAAAGAAGAAACACAAAAAGTGGGAAGGTGATGCTGTCCTTATTGTGAGCGGGAGGTCATTCACCTTGAAGGATCTGGAGGGCAAAGACATTGGAAGAGGTAATCTCGTACTACGGGGAGCTATTGGGAGTGTGACTTTTGTTAATGTACATTCCTGCCAAGATGAAAGACTGACATTTGAGTTTCTTCTATCAGGCACCAGTTAGATGGTTTGGAATCCATTCTTCTCACCAGTCTGTCAGGGATGGCAAGAGACTATTGAACTGCACTTGAGCAGGAATCAAGCACTGTGCTCAGTTTTCATTTAAATGGGCAATCAGTATTTCTGATAAAGGTCTCATTTCTAAAATATATAGAGAACTGAGTAAAATTTATAAGTATACCAGCCATTCCCCAATTTATAAGTGGTCAAAGCATATGAATAGTTTTTAGAGAAAGCAATCTATGTTATGTATAGTCATATAAAAATGCTTTAAATCACTATTGATTAGAGAAATACAAATTAAAACAATTCTGAGGTACCACCCTATACTTTAACTCAGTTAAAGTGAGATAAAAAAATTAAAACTAAAAAAAAAAAAATGGCAGAAAGATAATAATATATGTTGGAGGAAGTATGGGGAAAAAAATAGGAGTAGTTAGTTGTTGGTGTACAACTGGTCCAGTCATTTGGTAGAGCAATTTGGCGCTATGCCCAAAAGGCTATAAAATTGTGCCTAATCTTTGATCTCACAGTGTCGCTACTGGGTTTTGTATCCCAGAGATCACAAAAGGGGGAAAAGTACCCACAGGTCCAAAAATGTTTGTAGCAGCTCTTTTTTGTGGTGGCAAAAAATTGGAAACTGAGTGGATGCCCATCTGTTGGGGAATGGTTGAATAAGTTACGGTATATGAATGTAATGGAATACTATTATTCTGTAAAAAATGATCAACAGACTTATTTCAGAAAAACCTAGAAAGACTTACATGAACTGAAGCTAAGTGAAGTGAACAGAATACATAACTGAATGTGGGAGTCATGATATTATTGTTTGGGGCAATTGCACCTACCCAAACTGACTACTTAGGAGTCACTCCAAATGATGTACAGAAAGAATTTATTAGAATCTCGAGAAGCGGACCGTCCTGGCCTGTGGGCCCGAAAGGACAGCAAGGATACCCACAGGAGGAGAGTCATTCACTTGAAGATGCTTACAACTTTTATACATTTCAAAGAACCCCCATAATCCCACTCTCTACAGACTGTGATTGGTTACATAAACCTTTATCCCCCTATTTGTCAGTGGAATGCAGTGAAAAAGGTGATAATACAGCTTTGGCCACTTAATTCCTTCTTTGGACAATGGATTGCAGTCCAGGTCTCATCTAAAATCACGTGACTGGGGACTATAGGCCTGATCTACTTTAGTTAACTGTCTCTGATCAATATGTGCTTAATTTGTAAGCTCTTCACCTTTCTACACATTATGATTTATTATCAGTAAATATTTGATTTGTGTACCTATATACATTTTTGGGCAAAAAGGAATTTCAAGTGGAAAAAGAAGCCCTGAAGTAGAGCACTAATATTTAGTCCACCCATGTAGACTTTTCAGTGCTTCTTATCTTATATTCATATATAGCTCTACAGTATACTCCCCTTGTATGTTCTAGAAAGTATAGGTCTTCTAAAAAATTCTGGAATATAATAAACAAAAATATATTCTATTTAATAATATTAAAATTTGATCTTTCTTTAAGGTTTCATATGCAAGGGTAAACTTACAGTAATATCACAGATGATCAAAATACATAACTGACCTTATTAGTTTCTCATATGATCTATAAATTTTGTTTGTAACCCCAACACTCTAGCTGAGACTTGTAAAAATAAGACATTCACCTTTGACTGAGAATGACAATCTTAAGACTCAAGATAACTGAACATAGGTAGTCTTTTGGAAGCAAGTAGGCATATTTGTCTGAGATTTAAGGCATTTTTGTGAGCTTTTTTGGAGATTCATTTGAGTGCTAATTTATTTCATTCACTTTTAAGCCATGGTACACAGGAGGGAGAGGATTATAGAAAAGTATGTTTTAATGGAAGTATTTTTTCTTTTCATAAAGAAAAATTATTTTGAAAAAATGAGCTAGAGATGGTGGTCGTTGCTAAGATTCATGATCTTCCTATGGAATTCAATGTTTCATTCTTCTTAAATGTCAGTCATTTAAGTCAGTAAATAAATCCAATGAACATTTATAAAGTTCCTAATATGTATCTTGTAATTTTGTATACATACCAGCAATATTATGAATGACATCTCTGAAGTTTAAAGTCCCTCAAATGGTTAATATCCAACAGGAATTAGTAATTTTGAAAGTAATATAGGGATGGGAGACTTCAATAACAACAAGTATTTATATATAGCACCTTCTATATGCCATTCATTGTACTAAATGCTTTACAAGTGTGATTTCATTTGATCCTCACAACAACCCTGGAAAATAGGTGCTTTTGTTATCCCCATTTTTTCTTTGAGGAAACTAAGGCAAAAAGATTATGTAATTTGCCCAAGATGACACTGTTAGTAATTGTCTGAGGTGGGATTTGAATTCAGTGTTCCTGACTCCCGGCCCAGCTGTCTATCTACTGTGTCACTTAATTTTCAATTATCTAGATTTTCAATTTAATTTTACATTTATTAATTGAATGCCTTGAAATTTTGCTTCATGCTGTAGGCAAGAAAAAGATTTGCAACAGATTTAGATATTTTTTACATGACTATAACTATACAGTGACTATATTGGCTAAGAATAAAACATTCAACATGGAATAAATATGACAGCTTCATGAGCTGATGAAATCAAATGTAGCTAGCTTCAACTTGTTAGGAACTTACTGTCAAATTAGGAGGGAAGATGAGAGGATAGATCTCATATATACCATTAAAAAAGATATGGAATAATACAGTACAAAGGGCAGATCCATCAGGCATTACACAAGAGAAATCCCTCCAAGTTGGCATTAAAAAATTAATAACTACTCTGTGGCTTCAGTCATTTAACCAATTCTAAATTTGCCTGTCTGATCATTTAAAACACATCTTTCCAAATTGCCTTTAAGGATAGCTTGAGGAATTATGTTAAATGCTTTGTTGAAATTGAAATTATTTCCCTCATCTACCTTCTGATACAGAGAAGAATTCCTCTATGCTTCTATTTTTTTCTTCATTATTTCTTCCTTAAAACAGATTTATTTAATTTTTTTGTTATGAATTTAGCAAACATCAACAAATATAAACATTTTCAGCATACAAAGAACAGGAAAAAAAGTACTATATGTGAAAATGAACTTTTGCTACATAGATTTTTTTAAAAGCCTATGTTAAATTTAACTGAGCTCTAGCTTCCATTCTTTAAAAGGAATATTTGATTTTCCTTTCTAACCTAGAGAAAGGAAGTCACATTCTTCCAGCCTTCTCTTTTAGGACAAAGGTTAATTTGTATATGCACAGATGTTACTTAATCCTGGCAAAAACACAAACTTAGTATGCTCTCTTTAAGTGACTGCAGAATTCTTCTTACTCACTATACTTGCTTGAAAGCAAGATTTAGTTCCTTTGTTTTCTTAGATAACTCTTGTACATTAGTTTTTCTTGTTGTTGTTTGTCTTTAGTTCTCGAAGAAGACCATGGCATCAGGCTTTGTCATGCCTTGCAAATGAATTGGATTTAGGTGAAGGAGAGCTGTACAAAGTCACCATCCTGACTTTTTCCAGAACCACCAGAGTCCAGTGGCAAACTGTGTTGGCAGTTGCCCATTTGCTTTATCCGATTGCTAAGCTCATGGGTCAGCTAGTTACTGGTTGTCCCTGAGCATGGCTTAATTTATTTAAGATAGATCTCCCACTTTATCAGGAAGTAGGATGATCCTTTCTACATGGCTGCTTTTGATTCACATGGGCCCATCTCTCTTATTTTATTTTTCACTGATTTCAAATATCTCTGTCATTTTTTGTCTGCCAGGCAGGGTAGTAGTGGGGGATAGAGCTGGAATAATAGATTGTTCTATATTATCGCCAGGCTGAGAATTTTTAGTGGATTTTTATGTAGGCAATTACAAACTATTGAAAGTTTGAAACGGGATGATATGATAGTAATTTTGCATTAGAAAGATTAATTGAGCAGTTATATATAGGATGGATTATTTAGTATGAGGAAACTATTAGTTCTTTGTTTTATTTATTAATTCAATGGGTTTTTTTTACTTAGTTTTATTGATTTTCAGTTTTTAGGTTTTCTGTTTTGAAAATTTTTAACTTGTTTTTGGATGTTTTCTTTTTGGATGTATGCAATTTGTTGATCTCTTCTTTTTCTCTTTTATTGATGTGTTTATAGATAAAAATGTCAGTTCAAGGAAGAAAGAATATATATACATACACAGCTGAGTATAGAAATTCATCTTATTCACCCCGAAAATAGGTAGAGAAGGGCCTAAAAGAAAGGAAAGGGAGTGTGTTCTATATACAAGAAAAAGAGGAAAAGAACTCATTGGTCATTTCCAGAAAGAAACTCCAAAATAAAAATTCCCAGAAACATTATAGCCAAAATCTAGAAAGAAAAAATAATGCAGTAGAAGGAAAAAAATTAAAATATTGAAGAACCTCAATCAGAATTACTTAAGATTAGGAACCACTGATATAAAGAAATTGAGTGCTTAGAATACAAAATATTGCAGAAGGCAAAAATACAGACTTATCATAAAAGTAACTTGTCCAGCAAAACGGAGTATAATCCTGCAGGAAGAAAAAAATAACTTTTTAATGAAATAGAGTCTATCTAAGCATTCACGATGAAAAGATCAGACCAAAATTATGTAGAAATTTTAAAAATACAAGCATAGGATTAGAAATATAAAAAGTTAATCATGAGCAAGCAATCATAGGGAAGAATCAGTAATGATCTGATTATATTCTACTGTGAGAGGGAGATAATATATGTTTATTGTCAGAACCATATTATCTTGAAAGATTATAGAAGTCTAATTAGATAGAAAGCCTTGAAGTGCTTCTCTTATGTGTTTTGGATTATCATAAAAGAATGAAAAAGGAGTAAAAGAGGAATATACTAAGAGGAGAGGAAAAGGAGGGCTGGGGAAGAAAATTATCTCATATTTGAGGTAAACAAGAAGACATTTATAAAAAGTAGGAAGGTGTCCATCTCCCACCTCTCTGCCTTTCCATTGGCTATTCCACATGCCTGGGATGCATCTCATCTTTACTACCATGAAATCACTGTGCCTCCCTTCTCCATAAAGTCCTTCCTGTTCTCTTTAGCTGATATCTCTTCCACTCCCAAAGTTGTTTTTGAAGAGAACCAATGACATCAGGAGAATGATGTCCTTACTTGCAAATGGATTCGATTTACATGAGGCAAGAGCTGTGCAGAAGTACAACTTCACTCTCTCCTCCAGAGCCATCTGGGTCCAGCAGCAATATATAGATCAGGTTGACTGGAGATGGCCCAGGATGCAGCGGGCCACCTTAGCCTTTTTAAGCTCTTTTGTGTTTTATATATCTATTCTGTTACAATGTAAGCTCATTGAGAGCAGGAAATTTTTCCTTTTGCCTTTTTATCTCTTGCAATTACTGCGGTGCTTGGCTTCTACTGTCTTATTTAGGCTGGTACAAAACTTGTCCTGCTAACAACAGGACTGATTATTTTCAGCATCATTATTATACTCTACCTTTCAACTTGTTCTTGTTCTTGTTAGTTCTTGTTAGTGAATGGCTGGTTGTTTTGGTGGTGGCAGCTCACCAGTTGTACTACTAAAAATCAATGGCAGTTACAGATTTTCTCTGCCATGTGTTTTCACTCTACATTTATCTTCCATGCTTAGTTTTTAGGAAAGAACAATTCTATAGTTGATGGTTTAGGTCAGTTATGGTTAAGGTTTGGGGTTGTTTGTTTTTTCTCCTGAATGAAGTTAACTTAATTTTATCCCTATATGATTAGTTAACTTATGTAAGTTTTCTTTTTTTTTAATTGAGGTTTTTTATTTTCAAAACATAACTATGGATAATTTTTCAACTACTTTAAGTTTTCAATCAAAGGGAAAAATCTTGTGTACTTTCTTGTTAGTCATGAAGGTTATTCAAACAAAATAGTTGTTTTTATTACCAGCTGTTGAATGCTAAGTGCTTGGTCACTAATTAATTTGTTCCACTGTTTGTATCACTAAATCTCTTTTTTCTTGTTTTCATTTTAGGCACTGGATATAAATTGAAAGATTTGGACAGTTTAAATGAGGGTGAAGCAACAGTGATTGGTGGAAAAGAAATAGAGGTCATGGGTATAATTTCTTCAGATGATTACAAAAGTGGTAGATGTTTTCAGTCTAGCTTAGGGAGCCCATGCCTCACACCTTCACAAATTACCCGGAAGCCTTTTTCTAATCCAGTTAAAAGTAGCTGCAAATCCAACACAAAAGAAAAGATTGTAGATGATTCCCCAAATTTCAAACCTCGTCATGATCCATATGCACAAAGTAAGGGATTTGTAAGATATTTGTTTTGTGTTTAAATCTTCTGTTTTTATTTGTAAATATTTTGTGTATGTTTGAGATTTTGAAAAGTTCAAAGAGAAATAATATCAAATAAAAGGAAAGTAATTAATACAAAGATGCTTGTTTGTAGCATATTATTATAATTGGAAACTTGAAAAAAGATCCAAAGACCCAACAACAAGGATATACCTGAGCAAGACACAGTAGAATGCTATTTAACTTTTAGTGGTATGAAATATTTGACATGGAAATGTATAATTAAGAAATTTCAAATGGAAAAAAGATAGAATTTAAAACATTATATATTGATTATAGTAATACCAAAACATATCAAAGAATGGAGAGATATTTGGAGCCATGTGAATTATCAAAATTTATTTTTTATTTGATTCTTTTCTTTGTAAAGTTGCTTTCCCAATTTAAAAAAAAAAATGAAAGTTCCCTGTAGCAGTACCTAAGGTTTTATAGTATGTTTGGAAATAATCATATAAGGAAGTCCATATATATTTATATTGGAATATATGTGGGTATATTGTATTATTCATATTATGTATCTCTGTGTGTGTGTGTGTGTGTGTATACACATGTATGGGTGGAAATGTATATTTACACATGTATATTTGAAATATAGACTTATGAAATCAGAGACCTATAGATAACTAGAAATGTATACATGGGCTCCAGTGCAAATAAATCTGAACAGCAAAAATTATGTTTAGTAGGGAAGAAAATAAGTCAGAATTCAGTGTGGAACAGCAAAAAAGAGTGCTGGCTTTGTAGACAGAGAATCTGGGCTCAGATGTTTGTTACTTCTGATACTCTCTGTGCAACAGAGCTGAGCACAGCACAACACAACCTCCCTGGACCTGTTTTCTCATCTATAAAATGAGGACTTGCATTAGATGTTATTGATGTACCTTCAGCACTAGTCCAATAATTTTATGATTCTATTTATTCTTCTTGTAAGCTAGACAAGTCACTTTCCCTGTTTGCCTCAGTTTCCTCATCTATAAAATCAGCTGGAGAAAGAAATTACAAAGCACTCTAGTGTCTTGCTTAAAAAAAAAAAAAAAAACAAAAAAAACAAATGGGCTCACAAGGAGTCAGACATCATTGAGAAACAGTTGAACAAAATTTGTACCTCTATTGTGAAACTCTCAATATTTTTTATAATATTACATATTGTATATTTGCAATATTTATTATAAGAAAACATTTTTTGTTCAGACTTGTGATTTTATTGATTTAGTAAACTGCATTCAGAAAATTTCCCCTACCAATCTAAATCAGTAACTGTTCTGAAACTTATATAGCCTTAGCAAGTGGTGTGAGTCCCTGGGAGGTTGAGGTTTTGTCCAGGGTATACAAAGCCAGGATGGGCCTAACTCCCAACTCTACTCTTTGTCTACTAAACCTTGCTGCCTGTGAATTTTAATTATGATTGTCTAGAACTGTTTATTGCTCTTTGATTCCTGGTGAGATACAAGGATGTGAACTTCAAATGTATTTAAAATTTCAACCATATTTTATTACTTATCTGAAGGTACTAGTAAACTTAATGAACGTAGCACATATATTAAGCATATAGATCATTTGTCTTGACAATAGAAATGAAAAGAACTCAGGTGATATATCTGCTGATTCTTTTTTCCTATTGCAAGCACAAAATCATAGAATTGTCAGAGCTGAAAGGACAGATAATGTAATCCAACCTCTTCATTTTATAGATAAGAAAATTGAGGAGCAAAGAAATATTACTCACCTAAATATACATAGCTAATAGTGGCATGATTGGGACTTAGAAGCTTAAAAAAAAAGGTAGGGCATTTGAAGGACTAGACAATATTTTTCAATTTTTTTATAGCGTGATGTTATACAACAACAATCACCATAAATGGGATTTATAAGCAAAAGATTTATCATAGATGCTGTTGTGTTTTACCTCATTTTTTGCCATTAGTGCCTGTCTTTTATTGACACCAAAATTGAAGTCACATGTTCTGTGTTACACCAGACCCAGAAAACAAGATGATCCTGTGTGGCTTTGCTATGTTGTTTACCTGGGAAGTTTTTGCCAAGCCCCTCCCAGTATAGCTATAAAAGTATTTCTTCTATAGCCATTCTAAACCTTGGGCTCTTAGCTGCATTTCTGGAAGACTCTCCAATGAGAGTGAAGAAAAAGTAATTTTTTACCTGTCCAATTCAGCTGCTACAATTTCTTGGTCCTAAAACACTCAACGTGAAAATTGCCTTGTCTACTCAGAATATCTCAGTGATAATCTTCTTTATAAATGTGGTTACCTAAAGAGGAAGATGTATGACATATGCCAGAGAATGCTATAGTTTATTGTTGGCATAATTCACTATGATTTCATGTTACTATAGTCACTTCCCTTTGAAATTTTGTTACTATCATATTCTTTTTGTGTGTTCTTGGTTGTATGTGGCTATATTTCCGAGGACACACACACATGCATATACATATACAGACATACATATATACATACACACGTATATTTCTATATTCACACATGTAAATAGTTGTGCAGGCAAAGGGAATAAGCAATGTCAACTACTAAAGCTAAAAGCTTTATATCTCATTTGATCCTCACGACAATATAGTGAGGTAGGTGCTATTATTACCCCCATTTTCCAATTGAAGAAACTGAAGTGGACAGAGGTTAAATGACTTGCTTAGGGTCACATAACTAGTAAGTGTCTGAGCCTGAGTTTAAACACTTGTCTTCCTAACAGATCCAGCTCTATCTACTGAGCCAAATAGTTGCCTGTTAATTGTAGTGAATATAAATGGATTGTCATGAAGGCCCACTGTTTCTTATTAATTCATATGTGATAAAACAACTCCAGCGTATGCAGAGGCATGGCTAATAACTTATCTAGCCTCAGGTACAATAATGTTTTTTTTTTTTTCTCTTTTATTTTTTTAAGTTAGATGCTGTTTCCCTAGATTTGTAATCCTTTGCCATGATCCAGAAAATATCCTTTACTAAAGTTTACATCCCATGAAATTTTGATTCTTTTTTTTCCCTTTCCTGTTCTTTCTCCTTTTTTCTTTAATTCTCAGTCTTTACTTGATGCCTATGATACCTTCAGTACATTTATATAGTAAATTCTTGATTTATGAGACATCTGGTAGGTCCTTTTTTAGATTACTGTTTATTATTTTGTTTGCTTTTGTTTCTCTAGTGCTTAGCATAATGCCTTGCATGCAGTATACATTTAGTAAAGATGTATTGAACTGAATTGCCTTTATAATCTGTGGTGAAACTCTCACAGAATTATAACCTGGGTAAAATTTCTTTCTGGGGCTCAATTTTTCTTATTACTGAAAGTTATATTTTTATTATATGCTGTTACCTCTTGATGTTGCTAACCTTATGTTGATAAACCTCTTCAAACTTAGGTATGCTTGGCCTTTGAACAGCTATTTATTGCCAGATATGTGCATACTTGAAGTCTTTCCAGCTATGCAGGATCTTTTCATTGAATGAAACCTTTAAGTATATAGTCATTGCTAAACTGAAATGAGACATTTGGGTAGAACTTGCATGAGGATAAGTAAGCAATCGAGTTTTGTTTTGTTTTTTAACTTTGTTCTCTAACTTGGCATCACTGATAATGTTTAGAACAATACTCCTGATAATAGATGAAAGCAGAAAGTTTGTTTTCTGCTGGTAAGGTAGCTAGGTGGCATAGTGATAGAATGCTAGACTTGGAGTCAGAGACAGTATTAAAATATGGACTTGGATACTTATTCACGTGAGACCCTAAGCAAGTCAGTCACTTAACTAAGCTTAGCCTCAATTTCCTAATCTGTAAAATGAGGTAAATAAAAGAATATTTCACGCAGTTGTCATCAGGACAAAAATGACAAAAATTTAAGTGCCTTGTAAACTATGAAATTTAAATGATAAATTTTAAATATTATTATTAAATAGAATAGCTAGGTGGCATAGAAGAGCATTAGACCTAGAACTAGGAAGATCTGAGTTAAAATTTAATCTCAGATGTTTTCTTGCTGTGTGGGCAAGTCACTTAACTCCATTTTCCTTAGTGCTTCATCTGTAAAATGGGGTCACGCTAGAGAAGGAACTGGCAAACCACTCCAGGATCATTGCCAAAAAAAAGTTGAACTTTGTCCATGGAATCACATAGAGTCAGACAAGTGAATGATTGAATAGCAACAACAAAAGTTTAATAATAATTGTAATTATTACTAGGAATAGTAAATTTATAATGGTGCATTTGATGATAAATGTGATTGCTAATAATTAAATGAAAATACAGTACATTTATAGCTGTCTTAATAATTCCTTTTAAGATTCCTTTGTTATGCCACGACCAGATAAAAGTCATCAGTGGATATTCAATAAGAACTGTTTACCACTTGTGGATGTAGTTGTAGATCCCTACCTTGTACATCATCTTCGACCACACCAAAAAGAAGGAATTGTGTTTCTTTATGAATGCGTGATGGGAATGAGGTAGGAAAATAATTTCTCTTTGTTTCATCTAGCCTATTATGAGTTTTATGTTATAGGAAATATTTTAGGTGTGCAATGGGAAACCTTGTATTTTAGTGGGAAAAAGAATGAACTAATCCTTTTACTGAAAAGAGTGTGATATGCTATTTATTGACAACCCTACTTAAATTTTTTTTTCATACTCCATTGATTATAGGAATGATTCTCAAACTTTTTGGTCTTAATAGTCCTTTACATCCTTGAAAACTGACTCATTCTCCTAACCCTCCAAAACATTTGTTTATATGGGTTTTATCCATCAATATTTATCAGATTAGAAATGAAAACATCTTAGTATTATTATGAAAATACTTTTGATCTAGACACCCTGAAACAATCTGGGGAAAGCCTCTCCCTTTTTATTCTCACCTAGACATCTCTGGACCACACTTGAGAACCATTAGATTATATTGTAATGATGGCAGCTTTCCTACTGGCACATTGCAGCAATGATGACATATGCCTCCTCCCAGTTCTTATCACAGTCTGCTAGGCCATGATAGAATCATAATTCCTTCCAACTTCTACTATCTCTGCTGACAAATTAATAGCTATTGGAATTATGTTGATTGGACAGTCATTGGTTTGCCAGAATAATAAGCCTTGATTTTTAAATTAGGTTTTGAAGGAGAAGTATAGATTTCCCTAAATCAATGGGTCTACCAAATGTCCTAGGTAGCATAAGTAAATAGGATGACAAATAAAATTATCACTTTTGTTATTGTGGGAAGAGATCTGGAGCAGTTGAGTTAACTTTATGCCAAAACCCATCAAAACAAAAATTTGCAGTTAATAATTGTGATGACTGCGCTAACACCCAGTTCACCCAGAATCAGCCGGAGTCAGGATAAGCAAAAGTCCTTAGTCTTTATTCTTGGTCTTTAGACGCAGGATTGAACAGGATGGAAGCAGAATCTCCGTGACTGCCTTCTCCTTCGTCTATGGCCAAAGTGTGACTCTTACTGGAGTCTTACTCCACCTCCTAGTCTCTCCTACAATCTTCTGTATACACCAATCATTGAGCCAGCACAGGATAGTGGGAAGGACCATTTTCCAAGCATATGCCCATAGAGTATTGTCCAATCAGTAGTTAGCCTCAAGTGCTCGGCAGTCCTGACCTCAGTGCATCGATTCAATAGTTTCAGCCCTCTACAAATAATTCTTCATGTATATGAAGCACTTTACATTTGAAAAGAGATTTAATTAAGTTTTGTTATTTGACCAACATATTTGCAAGCTACAATAAGTGTCCCACTTGTTTACATCAATTCTCCCAGTTGCATACTATTAACTTTAAAAGTTGTTGTGACCTATTTCTTTGTCTTTTATGGGCAAAAAATAAAAATAAAAACCAAACTTTTTTGTTGTTCATAATTATAATGCTTGTGAAATATCCTGGCATTGAACATTCCTACATATTATTCAAATTATAATCATCTAGGGGCATCTAGATGGTGCAGTGGATAGAGCACCAGTCCTCAAGTCAGGAGGACCTGAGTTCAAATCTGGTCTCAGACACTTAGCATTTCCTAGCTGTGTGACGTCACACCCCCCAATTACCTTAGCAAAAAAAAAAAAAATTATAATCATCCAAAATTACAAGACTCTTAAATATATCTCTCATTTTAATTATCATATTGCTTTATCTGTTAAATCTATAATGAATATGATCAGATAGGACATTCTAGAAAATTATGTAATTTGGCTAGGTGAAAATGGAAATGTGTGTATGTTGGGAAATCCTTATATGGTCAAAGAAAAAGGTTAGTATTTGTTTTCTGCCAAATGATGATGACAAATCCATCATCACTGTTAGAAAACAACTCAGTATATTCCCTACCAGATATGGTATGTTAACATTGTTTTTCCATGTAAAGAATAGTTGTGTTTTAGAATTTAACAAAATCTAAACTAAAATTAAACTGAAGTAGATTTACAAGTAAGATAATATTTATTAGCAGGGATATGTTGCCTATCAATAAATGGGTCATTGTCTTGCCTCTAGGTATGCCAAAGACTGAACAAAAGAACAGTTCCCCTTATATAATTTTTGGGAATAGAGAACAAAACAGGGTAGATGACATCATGTAAGTAAGAGACTAATTATAGAGCTAAGATGTAGGGAACAATATAATTGGTTGAAAATTTGGTCATGAGGGCTAATAATGGCCTCCCTTCTCTCATGAGACTAAGAACTGCACATTATTTGCATCCACTGATGATACAGGGACCTAGACTTTTGGATAGCAAACTAGACATCTTTGAAGGATGGCTTAGCAAAGTAAAGGTATCAGGTCCAAATTCCATTTTTCTTCACACATATTCCCCAAGGTTAGCAAAATTCCTTGAGTCAAAAATGATGGATTTTAAAATTTAATCCATTACAGGTCAGCTGAGCTCTGAACTAAATTCAAAAACAAAGAACCATGACTTAAGCAGTTCAGGACAAAATCAATTAATTGTAAAAAGGATCAATAAGAAAACGATACAGGGTCAATTCTAATCTTAATAGTATTTGAAGGTATTTTATTCTCTTCCTTTGTCCCATTCTAATCTCGTAGATAATGTCTTTGACTCTTTTTTCTTTTTCTTTCTGTTTTTTCTTTGGCAAGTTTGTGGATTTCTATGCTTTCAACTCTCATCTCTGTGTTGATAATTCTCAATTCACTATCCCCTACTCCAGACCTCTCCCAAGGTCTAGGTCTGCTTTTCTAACTGTTTTAGTCATGTTTTTCTGGATATTTCCTTAGCATCTCAAACTCAACATGTTCAAAACTGGACTTTCTCCTAAAGCCTTCTTCTTTAGTAGTTCTATCAGTAAAGTCCATCCATCCACCTTTTCATGTTTAAAACTTTAGTGATGTCTTTTACCCTTTCTTTTCATGTCTACTTTCAGATCTACTTCTGAAACATCTCTCCTTTCTTTTCTCACTTTTATTTCCATTTTCTTCTCTCCTCATATGGGCCTTTACTAGCATCTATGTAGGACAATTGAAACAACTTCAATCTGAATTTTCCAATTTCTATTCCTTTTATACTCTAAACAATTTTTCTCATCATGGCAAGAGTTATTTTCCCTATACATACATATACTCATATTTTCTATTTAGAATTCTTCAAATTTTGCCTGAATTGAATAGTTCATTTTACAGGATGGGAGAAAGAAGTCTCTTATATTTGCTTTTTTGTCTCTTTAATGTTATTTAATTTTTTCTTACAAAAAATAAAGTTAGTTTTATTTTACAGAATGAATGGCAGATTTGGTGCTATTCTTGCTGATGAAATGGGTTTGGGGAAAACACTGCAATGTATTTCGCTCGTCTGGACACTCCTGCGTCAGGGACTCTATGGAGGCAAACCAATTATTAAAAAGACACTTATTGTTACCCCTGGAAGTTTAGTGACTAATTGGAAAAAAGAATTTCAGAAATGGTTAGGAAGTGAAAGAATTAAAGTGTTCACTGTTGATCAGGTAAGACATTTTAATCTAGCCTTGGAAATATTTTTTAAAATAATTGTTGGTTGAAATTTTATTTTTTATTAAGAATTTTTATTAATCTCGTCTTCATTTACATTATTCCTAGGACCTGAGTTTGAATTCTGACTGCTGTGTACTATTAATGTGATTTTGGTTTGGTCATTTAAACTCTTTGGGCTTCAGTTTCTGAATCTGTATTAGGGTGTTTTTTAAATGACCTCCAAGTCCATTTCACCTCCAGATTTATGATCTTGTGAAACATTTAAGTAACATTGCTTATTTTTTTTAATGTTTTTAATTCCCATTTAATAGATAATCCATGTTGTGTTAAGTTTGCATCATGTCAATCAATAAGTTTTATTCAACTTTGTGTGTTATGTTTTGTTATGTGTTGAGTGCAGAGAAAAAGCAAAAAATGGTCTTAGTCCTCAAGAAACTTACTTTCTAACACCAATAACAAGATATATAGATCAATATCAATATAAATATGAAGAGCTCTTAGAGAAGAAGACTAGTTGACTTGAAAGCTATGGATTCTAGGAGTCAGAATTAAGGAGGCAAAGAGTCTTAGGCATGAGGGTTTAAAAAAACTAGAAAAGTTAAGAAGAGGCCTGGTTGGGTAGAATTTTAAATACTAAACAAAAAATTTTATATTTGGTCTCTGAAGTAATTACCAGGTAACAGGAAAAGTGATGGTGGCATTATCAAGAAAATTAGCAGTAATACTTAAATTATTATTTGTATTTTTTTAGATGCTTATCATAGGATTGTAAGAGTTAGAGCTAGACAGGACTTTAGAGACCATGTAGTGAAACTTTCTCATTGTATATTTGAGATAACTGTTTTAGACAAGTTAAGTGATTTGTCCAAGATTGCTAGAAAATGTAGCACAGACAGGATTTGAACACAAGTTCTCTGACCAGCATTTTTCTCAAAACACTTGTGTCTTTTTATCTCTTAAGAGAAAATTTATGGGGGCAGTTAGGTAGTGCAGTGGATAGAGCACCAACCATGAAGTCAGAAGGATCTGAGTTCAAATCTGCCCTCAGACATTTAATACTTTCTGGCTGTGTGATCTTAGGCAAGTCATTTAACCCCAATTGTCTCAAAAAAAAAAAAAAGAGAAGAAAATTTTCCAATAGATTTCATGAATGAGAAATCTAGAACATTAAAACTTTCTTTAAAAATTTAAAACAATGAAGACAATTTTATTTATTTTGTTATCACAAATGCCAGTAAAGTGCTTATTTAATGAATCCATACAACTCTTCAGCTAGGCTGAAATAGAATACCTTTTTAAAACATGATTTGGTAATATCTATTTGTTAATGGTCAAATCTAATAGTACAGTGCAAAAGCTCCACTTTCCTGGATTTAATTCTTTTGCAGGCCATTTTATTTCGTCCCTGGCTACCTGCTTTGCATATGCATATAGCTAGGAGACCAGACAAAAAATAAGAATTGATCAATACAAATCTATCTTTACTAATGAAGAAGCAACTTAATGTAAATGTTCTGACATATTAGAAATTGTTGATATTATCTTCATATAAAAATATTTTAAGAATAAAGTAATCCTTTATATCATGGAACTTTGGGCATATAGTCAGAGTTGAAAATCTTCCCATCAGCACAGTCGCTCCTTGGGAATTATAGAGGCTAAAAAAGTATGTATTATATTATGACCTGATGTTAAGAAGACAACTTTGGATATTTTCAAATTTAGGACATCTCTCACTTCTGTGCTTTTGCATAGGTTATCTGATGTACCTGGGATGTACCTGCTTCTCACTTCCACATTTTAAAATCTCTAGCTTTCTTTATGTGTTTGTGTTGTTAATGCTTTCTTTTTCTTCAAATTATCATGCATCTACCTAACTGAATACATGTTGTCTCTCACATTACAAGATATATATTTCTTTAATGCAGGGATTAATTTTTATTTTTCTTTGTGTCACTGATGCTTAGCATAGTTACAAGAATATAGTAGGTACTTAATAAATATAATTATTTGATAGTAGCTATAAAGCACTTCATATAAACATTATCTCATTTAATCTTCACAACTTTTTGAAGTAGGTACAATTAGCTATTATCTGAAGAAATTGAGACTCGGGTGAAATGACTTGCTACTAAAGCTATTAAGTGCTTAAGGCAAGATTGAAACCCAGACATTCTTGATTATAATCAATTAATGAGTATTTTGTTATGCATTACTATTTGCTAGGTAATGTGCTAAGAACTAGGGTTACAAATATAATTAATGAAAAATTCCAGCTTGCAAGGACATTACATTTCATTGGGGAAGAAATAGAGAAAAAATATACAGCATAAGTATGAAGTTAATAAATTAAAATATATGCAAAATAGTTAAATACAAGGTAATATGGGAGGGAGAAAAGACAGAGTGCTTGAGCTCTGTCTTGATGAAAAGAATAAGAAATTTTTATGAATTGGAGGTGAAAAAGGGAGTAAATTCCAGGCAAGAGGGATGATCACTATAAAGATTTAGCATTATACACAACTTTTTAGAGAACAGCAGAAGCAGAAAGCCCAGAGATGAGGCTTCTTCTTAGAAGAAAGAAATCTGGCTTTCTTAGAATAAAAGAATATATATAGAGAGAGCAGTGATTTAAGAAAAGGCTGATAAGGTAGTTTGAAATCCAGACTAAGGAGTTTGGACTTTATTTCTTATGCAGGAGGGATCCCTGAAGATTGTTGAGTGGAGTAGTGTGATACAACATCTATATGTAGAATGAATTGTGATGGTATTTGGGAGAAAAGGGGAGGCTGAATAATAGCTAAAGTAAAACCAGTGAGGAGTTTATTGTGATGGCCCAAGGAGCTAATAATGCACTATTATTTACTACTAGGAGGGTAGCAATAAGAATAAAGAGGAAGGAAAGGAAGCAGGAGAGAGAAATCATAGACCTTAGAGTAGGTACTGTGGAAACTATATAATCTAAGCCATTTTTTTTTAATATGAAGAAATTGAGATCCTGAGAAATAAATCTAATATTATATCCTTTGATTCCAAGACCAGTGATCTTTCTGCTCTTCCTTTCTTTTGTTACAAAGTTTGATCTGTAGAAACTAGTAATGGATTTGCTACAAGAGATGAAGAATCAAAGATAATCTCAAAGTTTCGAATTAAGGAGACCAGGTGAATGATATCACTGACAGAATTACCTAAGTCAAAAGGAAGAATGAAATCAGGGAAAAGATAATAAATTTGACTTTGGACACATTGAGTTTGTTGGAACAGAGAACTGGATTTGTGTTGATAATAGCTGGAAATGCAGATCTGGAAGTTAGAAGAGAGATCAGAGCTAGAGTTAGAGATTTGAGAGTGATATTCATAGAAATGAGAGTTGAAATCGTAGGAGTGAACAGAGACTGGAACAAGAGTACTTAACTTTTTTGTATGTCGGACTCCTTTGGTGGGGCTTATGAAACTTTTTTCAGAATTATGTTTTTAAAGCATAAAAGAAAACACTTAAGAAACTAATTGTATCTAAGTGCAATTATTTAAAAAATGGCAGTTTTGCAGAGCTTAGTCATTTAACATTTATTACGTGCCTACTATGTTGCAGGCACAGTGTTAAGTACTGGGAATTCAAAGAAAACAAAAATATAGTTCTTTCTTTCAAAAGCTCACATTCTAAAAAGAGAAACAGTATACAAACAACTATGTACAAACAAGCTACATATGGGATGAATTGAAGATAATCAGCAAAGGGACAGCACTACCACTAAGAGGAAAACTCCCTATAAATGTAGGATTTCAACTACTTGATGCAAGTTAGAGAAAGTAGGAGGTAGACATAAAGAGGGAGAATATTTCTGGCATGGGATAAATTAAAATGCTGGGAGTCTGGAGATGAAATATATTGTTTGAGAACAGCAAGGAGGATAGTGTTACTGAATCAGAGTGTATGGAGAAAATGTAAGGTTTAAGAAGACTAGAAGGAATAGGGCAGCAGCCAGGCAGATTAGGAAGATCTTTGAATGCCAGACACCAGGGTATATGCCCATAGATGACAAAAAAGCTCTTTGTTATAATATAGATTGATAAATAGATGAAAAGCAGCTCTCCAGGAATCTCTAACCTCTGTTAATCTCCCCATCATCACCATTTCTTGGGTGACTTCTTTTCTAATGGTACCTGTTAACAAAAACTGCTTCTCTCTAGGCAGAACCAGCTTCCTTTAATATAAGAGCCCAAACCTATTAGGGAATAAGTCTGGGTCAGTGATTGTGGTTGTTTTCCTTTCGCTCTCAAATAGGACCATGACATTAGGGGAGTGATACCATGACATGTGAATGATTGGATTTAAGTGAGGGTGAGCTGTATAAAGTCACTGACCTCACTCTCTTGTCCAGTGGCAAAATATAGATCTGGACAACTGGAGATGTCAGAGATAAGGGTTTTAAATGGGCCTTTCAGGGTTCAAGATCAAAGATATCAAATGCAGAGGTGAAAGAAGATGAGAATAAAGAAAAAGCCACTGCATTTGCTATATAGAATGCTATTGGTTCCATCTAATTGAGCAATTTCTATGTACTTGTGGGAGCCAGATTACAAGGGATTAGGAGGAAATTGGTGGTTAGGAATTGATGCTGTTGGATATAGTTTGCTTTTCTCCTTGGGAGACGGAAAGCTGGCAGTGTATATGGTGTGGTATACCTTTGGAAGCTCTGTTCCCCTTTATGCTATTGAACTTGATAGTATTGAATTTGTTCCAACATCCATGAAGTCAGACTGAAGCAGGCATTCTAGAGTGCCTAAAGCTGAATAGTGGTTCATCAGAGAAACCCAAATCATCCACTGCACCACCAGCCATCACCATTTGTCTTCACTGAACATTGATGACCCTGAAGGAGAGAGGTAGGCTGACCACTTTGTGCAATTCTGCTTTACTTAAATCCAATTTATGTATAAGTCATTACCTTCATGATGTCATTGGTCCTCTGAAAATGAAGAACAACAGTATAGCCCCCCATTTAGGAGAGAACTTCCTCAAATTATTTCTTAGTCCAGTTTTTATTGTGTTCTGAGTTTGGGGGAGGAGAGGGACAAGACAGAGTTTTGCTTAGTTAAGTTGTCTCAAGAGCCAGAGTTTCAGGGCTGTGGTGCAGACAGGAAGGAGCCAGAGACTCATCCAATGTTAGGGCTTCATCATTTCCTTAGTGTGTCTAGCTGTTTCAAGACCTCTTTGATCTAGTCTCTTTTCTAGAGGTAAATTCCTGTTCTCCAACCTCAATTCTCCCCTTACACTCAAAGCCATATTCTATTAATGGAGGAATAGTATTTTATCTTTTACAACAATGTTCTCTGGGTGTTAACGCCATCTATTATTTCTTTTTTTAGTACCAATAACACGTTTATGCCAGTAATGTGATTCAAAAACATTAATTAGGCATTTGCTATATATAAAGCACTTAGGATATAAAGTTAAAATTTAAATTAAAAAATTAAAATTAAAGACCTTGCTCTCAAAAATCCATCCAAAGGATACAACGTATAAACAGTTAAGAAAAATGCCAGATAATTTATGGAGAAAAACCCTAAAAACTAGGAGGATCAGGAAAAGTTTCTTCTAGAAAGAAAGCTGAGCCAGATGATCCAAAACTATAAGTTTGCTGATTTCTTTAACGGCTCCCTAAGAGCTATCAAGTTGAAACAATCAAAACAAAAATGAGATGGATAAGGAAGTTAAATGTATGCTAATGATCTATGGTCTGCTTCTTGCATCTTTCTCATTGATATTTAATAAAATGAAATTTCATTTATTTCTCCCCCTGAAAATTTTTCAACAGAAATTGAGGCACTAGGGGAAAATATAATTAATATCTTTGTACAATGAACCAATAAAGAGTACTTATTATTCTTTTCCCACTAGTGTTGAAATGTTTTTGTGGTGGAAATAGGGCAATAGAAGTACGTTATCTTTGTTGATGCCATCTAGTGGCTGACTATAGTAATGTTTTCTTAAATGTTCATTGCTGTGTATCTACCAGAAATTAGATTGGGGGAGAGAAAACTGTTATGTAAGTGAAGCCAAAAAAAAAAAAAAAAAAAAAAAAAAGGAACAAGAAAACGTGAATTGTAAATACAAATAGCCACCTACAGAGCATTCATCATTATTTGTCCAAGTAACTTGGTTTTGTAAAACATGGACAAATCACAAAACCTCTTTGGACCTGCTTCCTCATCTTTAAACAAGATTGTTTAGCCAGTTCCTTCCAATTTCAAATCTATTATAAGCCTGTGATATTTCATGTACTTAGTAAATTTCTATAATGGAAATAATATGAGAAATTCTGGGGTTACAAAGACAAAAATAGAACAGGCCCTACCCTCAACAAACAATGTACATGTATGTATTTATATACACAATAAATACAAGGTAATTTCTTGGGGGAATTACTAGTATTTTGGGGAGAATCAGGAAAGATTTCATGTAAGAGCTTGTCACTTGATCTGCAGGAAGTTAGGAAGTCTAAGAATTGAAATGAATTAGTATATTAGAAACATGGGAGATAGTTTCTGCATATGTATAGACTTGAGAGAGGATTGTTTCTGAAGAAAAATTTTTAAGACAAATTTGGCTGGACAATGTTCAAAGGGCTACACTGTAAATAAGGCCAGAAAAGTCAGTGAAGGAGACAGTCAGTGAAGGGCTTAAATGCCTGACAAAGATTTGTATTTGATCTTGGAGGCAATAAGGTGGCATTAAGTCAACAAGCTGTTCTCAAGGTGATTTTACTAAAGCATATGTCTCACCATGTCACTGTCCTACCTTGTAAGTTCCAGTGGCTTCCTGTTGACTCTGGGATCTAATATTCATTCTTAGTTCATCTTTTTTAATTTCTATTTTTTAAAGTTGGATAAATAAATTATTATTAGCACAGTAATACATGTTTATCATTTATACATCAGCAAGTATAGTATACTGGGATACATGCTCAAACATTTTTGCTGATGAGGTGCGCCATGAAAACAATTTGGAGACTGCTGGTCTAGTCCATTGTTAATTATTTGAGGCTTTTGCCTAGCTTTATACTTGATACTGATGAGGTCTAGATTTAGGGTGGTCAGGGAACCAAATGATGAGATTAGGGTTCCTGGGGTTAGGGAGTTAAATGATGAGGTTTAGTAGCAGGTTCGGGGTTCAGGGAACCAAATGGAGAGGTTTGGCTCCCTTACATTCGGTGCATGGGTAGGGAGTTTTGGGGAACCCCCTTCTGGCAGCGCAGAGATCCTTTGTAAAGGAATTTACGAACCTGAAAACCTAGATTGGTAAAAGAGGTTATTATAGGAATTGGGTAGTCAGCCTTTGCTATGCATGAATAGAAAGGCTGAATTCCTTAGTGGCAAGGTCCCAGCAGGAAAGTAAAGCAGTAGAGGAGCCCTGGCAGAGAAGTAAAGTTTCTAGTGGAGAAATCCTGACAGAGAGGCATAGAATCTCCTTAGAGAAATAAGTGAGGATAAAGAGAGGGTAGCGGTGGAAGAGAATATCATCCCAGCAGGCAGAGGTTTGCTATGTGAAGGATGGCATGTAAGCTCCTCTGCAAAGAGAGGGTTTAAGATTGGCTCTTTTTATAAGCCTTGGCTACAAGCTGGGGGTTGCTCTTGACGGGGCTGGGTACAATTTGAGCTGAATTTGAATAGAATTGAATGAGTCTCTTTAATTCAATAGGAAGCTTAATCAGTAGTGAGTGTTATCAATGGAGGTGGTGCCTGCCTCTCTGGATCTTTTAAAGGAGTTTTAGAAAGTTTCGGGACTACCTTAGTCAATACTAATTAGGATATAAAACATCTCTATTCTGATAATTCTCAAATCTACTTATTCTATTCCTACCTCTCTGTTAACCACTAGTCTCACATATCCAAATGCCTTTCATACATCTTAAATTCAACTTGTCCAAATATGAACTCATCACCTCCTCCTAAACCCTGCTCTCTTCCTCCTTTCCCTTTTACTATAGAGGATAACACCATTCTCCCAGTCCTTCAGGCCTGAGACATAGGAGTCATCTTAGATTCCTCACTCTTTTACCCCCATATTCAATTTGTTGCTAAGGTTTTGCCACATCTCTTATGTATGTCTCTGTCTGACTATTATAGTGGTCTGTTGGTGAGTCGGCCTTCTGCTTCAATTCTCTCTCCACTTCAGTCTGTTCTCCATTCAACTGCTAGAGAAATTTTCCTAAAATTTCCTAAAAGTCTGACTCTCTTTTTCAGTAAATCCCAGTGGTTTCATGTTGCCTTCAGAATCAAACACAAAATACTGTTTGGCATTCAAAGCCCTTTATAGCCTAGCCCCTCCTACCTTTCTAATCTTCTGTTCTATGAATAAGACACTATGAACACTCCATTTCTCTGGCTGTCCTTATGCCTGGAATGTTCTCCCTCTTCATCTCTACTCCCTTTTCTCTGGCTTCCACTAAATCCCAACTAAAATCACATCTATAGGAAACCTTTCCCAATCCCTCTTAATTCTAGTACCTTCCCTCTCTTAATTATCTTTTATTTATACTGACAGTAACTTGATTTTATGTATTTGTTTGTTTATTGTTTTCCCTATTAGAATGGGAGCTTCTCTAAGGCAGGATATATCATTTGTCTCCTTTATTAGGACTCTGAAAGAAACCCTCACTTTGGAATTAAAAACTCAGCTCCATTATTCAATAGCTTTTTTTTTGTTTGTTTGTTTCTCTGTTTACTTTCCTCAAATGGGAAGTGGGGATAATAATACCGATATTTCATCACTGAGATGTTGTAAAGAAAGCTTTTTGTAAATCTAGAATCATTTGATGATATGTCTATATTCTATGTGTATGATTGAAAAAAATGAAGAAAGAATCACTGGAGATAGAAGAAGATTGAAGATGACATAGAGGGTAGAAACTAAGATCTCTCAGGAATCAGAAAAGGAGAGAATGGAATCATTAAGTTTTAGAGGAAAGAACACTTCTTTCATTTGCTACAAGAAAGAATGAGAAGTGAGTTCAGTGATTTTTAAAGATGAGGATAAGGTAGGGCCCAGACAGATGGCCTTGACCTTTTTAGTAGAATTGTTAGGAGGTTGGAAGAAAGTGATTTAGAATAGCTCCTAGAGGGAAAGAATTGATAAGAATGAGAGAATTGCTGAGTATTGGAGAGGGCCCAGTTTATAAAATGTATTTTTACTAGACTATATTTGCATAGTTCTGATTGATTTTGTTAAGCTCTACAAATAGATATATGGCTGTAAATTAAAGGTAATTTTTCTGCATGTTGAAAAAAAAAGTTGTAATAGCAGTCATTCCTATTCCACTGACTCATGGATACCAATCACCATTAATAGCTACATTTTGGAATATTAAAGACATGTATATTTCATCAGCATTCTTCCCCTCATCAGATAACTATCATTGTCCAACTCTACAATTCAAAATGAAATTTGTTGTTGATTTTCTTACATGATTTTTATCTTTGAAGCATGTTATAATACCTAGCAGGTAGCTGGCATGAAATTTGCTCATAAGTTTTATTAATATAGTTTCTGTGCATGTTTGTTTCATTAAGTTATGTAATTTATTTTAGGATCACAAAATAGAAGACTTTGTCAACTCCCCGCTGTATTCAGTACTTGTCATCAGTTATGAGATGCTGCTTCGATGCCTTGATCAAATTAAAAATATAAAATTTGATCTTTTAATCTGTGATGAAGGACATCGCTTGAAGAACAGTTCCATTAAGACAACTACAGCCCTTGTTGGCCTGTCTTGTGAGAAGAGAGTAATTCTAACTGGTTAGTGTTCCATGAATTCACTTGATAATCTTTTTGTATAGCAAAATTTTAAGACTGGGAACATGCCCTTGTTAGATTTAGATGGTGCTTGATGTTATTAAATGGATATCATACTTAGCCCTTATCCAACTCTGATAATTATAACAGTTGGAGCCATGGAGAAAAGAAAACTCCCTCTAGTGCTCCTGTTCATTGACAAGACACATTCTTGTATTCTTTCACACACCTGTCATGGAAGAAAATAAGGATGAAGGGAAAGAAGGAAAGAAGAAAAGAAGGAAGGAAAAAGAATAAAGGAAGGAAACAAGCATTTATTAAGCACTTAATATTTGCCAGGCACTTTGAGAGTTGGAATGATTGTTAAAGCAATTTCTTTTTAGTATTTTAAATACTCTTCAAGACAAGATTTTTTTTAAGTGAAATTGAAAATTTCAACATTAAAATGGCCATTTTGGATAAAGTTTTAATCACTGTCAAATAGTGTAGACTAAATATAGATAGTTATTGTTTTCTCTATATATCTTATTTACTCACTTAGTGAGTTTCTTAAGAGCAGGGATTTTGTATATATTTTTACATCTAATGAAGGTCGGACAGCTAGCCAATGGGAGAGCTGGGCTTTGTTTGTAGGCAATTGGGGTTAAGTAACTTGCCCAGGGTCATACAGCTAGTAGGTGTTAAGTGTTTGAGGCTGGATTTGATACTCCTGATTCCTCCTTCTGACTCCAGGGTCAATGCTCTATCCACTGATTTTTACAGTACTATGAATTGGAAAGAAAAGATAATATTATAAAAAATATTTAAAACGTATCCTTTTAATAAAAAAGAAAATGCTTATTGTGCCTATTTCCAGATTTTAGTATTTACCAATCCATAAGAATTTATCAAATGTTTGCTATGTGCTGAATACATTGGGATTATACCCTCAAAATTGAAAAATCCCTGTCCCCAATGACTTTAGATTATGTCATCAGAGATAGATAACATATACGGATATGAATATGAGATTTTTTAAGAGGTATAAATGAAAAATGAATGCATTGCAGACATTGAGGATGAGTGCAAAGGCATAAGAAGAGAAGTGTTTTGCCTTGTATGAGGAACAATTAGAAATCTGCTTTAAATTGTAAAGTATGTGAAACAGAAGAACTAAGTATAATAAGCTCTTAGAAATATAGACTGGGCTCATAATTTGAAGGGTTTTAAATGCAAACAGAAGACATTTAAATTGATCTAGAGATAACAGGTAAACCTTGGGCTTCATTAAGTGGATCCCTTTGGAGGCAGAGACCAATTGGAGAATTTTGCTTGTATTTTTAATGAATTTAATGATGGAAAGAAAGCATCCTCTGGTGTATTGGACTTTTTGAACTTAGTTACATCATCTCAGACTGGAGTCATTTCATTTTGTTTCTTGTACCGAATTGGAAATAACTGATTCACTAGAATTTTATGTGAAATTTGTTGTTTTCATAGTATAAAATTAATAGACCTATATTTTTTGAATCATTATTCACGGGAGATTGACTGTGTTGCTAGCTGGGGAGATATTTTCATTCCCAGAAATAAGAAACAGCTCAGAGTCAAGAACACCTGGGTTCAAGTTTGACTTCTGATCCTGAATGCTCCCTACACTAATGAAATTATAGGTCCAGATGAAATTATAGGTCCAGCAAAAAACAAGCAAAACCCCCCATCAGAAATTCAAAAGAGAGCAATTCCTAGATGTGTCCTTTGGCTTGGAGTTTGAAGCCCTGGGTTCTAGACCCAACTCTTCAATTTGCTCTTCATAAGACCTCAGGTATAACATTTTTCCTGAGCTTTTGTTTCTCAAGCTATATCATGAGATATTATTTGTGCTATTTATGGCTTAAGTTGGTTGTGGGCGAAAAACTCTGCTAAATTATAAAGAGATGATTAAATATAAGTTGCTATTATGTCCTTACTGTAACTCCCAAGACAATGAGAGATACAGAAGGGGCAATTTTATCTGCTTTTAAAGCATTTCATAACCTGTTCCTTTCTACCTTTTCAGACATCTATACTTTATTTTCCTCCATATATTCTACAAGCCAGCAAAACTGACTGCCCTGCTATTCCTTACCCACACCAGTCCCATCTTCTCTTCTGGCCTTTTGTCTGGCTGTCCCTTCTGCCTGGAATGCTCTTATCTTCTCTTCTACCTTCTGGCTTCCTTGGTTTCTACAGTGGCTCTGCTCAGATCTCACCTTTTTCAGGAGCCCTTTCCTTTTTTCCCTTTATCCCCCCATCTCCAAACTATTAGTACCTTTTTGTTGAGATTACTTTTCTTTTACACTGCATATATTATCTTGTAGGTACACTATTTTTTTTTTTTGTTTGCATATTTAGAATATGAGCTTCCCCATTAGAATGTGAACTCCATGAAGGCAGGATATATGTCTTTCTTTTTATCCCCAATGTTTAGCACAGTGTCTGACACATAGAAAACACTTAATAAATGCTTGTTGACTGACTGGCTTTAGAAAGTAAAAGATATATATAGGCCTGGAATAATTTAGCAATATGATTAAAACCAATTAATATTTTGTCCTGATAGGTTAACTTTTTCTTTTTTTTCCCAAAGTGCTGCTACCTGATTTGGATGCCTTTCATGAGAAGTGAGCAGGTTGATTTGTTGATTGATTAGTTTTTCAAAAGAGTACTCAATTTTACAATCTTTACATTTTTTTGGTTCTTCAAGGTACCCCAATTCAAAATGATTTACAGGAATTTTATGCATTAATTGAATTTGTGAATCCAGGAATACTAGGCTCTTTGTCATCATATAGAAAAATATATGAAGAACCCATTATTGCATCCCGAGAACCTTCTGCTACGGAGGTATGATTTTTTTTAAAAACAAAGAGTTGTTTTCATAGAATGGTGTGAAATCCTAATCATTATGTCCTAAGTGATTTATTGTAAGGCTAATGTTCTAGTTCAAAAGATAATTAGTAGAAATCTTTTTAAATAATCTTTGGCCAGAAACTTTAAAAAAAAATTACATTTTCAGCAGTACCATTATATCTGTATTCTTGTGGTTGAGAGGTTAAGGGGAAAAGGAAGAACATCTGTGAAGTTTCTTAGAACAGCTTAGTATTCAGAAGTTAACTTTTCCTAAGTTTGTTGAACTTTTATGATTTTATGATTAAAGCTCCCTATTCCTTTCCCCCTCCCAGAAAGTACTTTTTAAAATTAAAATTAAGGCTTAAACATGGATTTTCTACCTTCTACATGGTACCATTTAAAAAAAAAACAAAACAAAACATAGCATATTAGATTATTGTAATTATAGACATTTTGTTTGGATGGTACATTTTAATTTTGAAAAAAAAGTACTATGATTTATTTACTGAACATTCTATAATGAGTCCAAAAGAGCTATTAGTTCTGTGTAGGTCTACTTCCAATCTTGGATTTTTAACTTTTTTTTTTTTTTTTAATAATAACCTTTTATTTGCAAAATAGATAGTTTTCAACATTCACCCTTGCAAAACCTTGTATTCCAAATTTTTCTCCCTCCCTTCCCTCTACCCCCTTCTCTAGACAGCAAGTTAATGAATCTTTAATTTGACAAATTGTGCTGCTCCAGAGTTAGTATGATGTCTTTGTTGGAATTTACCAAATGATGGCGTATAGGGCTGCTGGACCCCTAAAATATATTGGAGTTTCAGAACTCCCTGTATGGGCCACCAAATGTTGGGGTTAAGGGATGTGTACCCTAAAGTATATGAGGTTACAGGTCAGTATCATAAGGTGATTCAAAAGAATTTGTAGGCTTAGAGCTTCTTTAAATCAAGAGGCTAAAATGTTATTGCTACTAACAGCATGCTAAATCCACAAGGATTTTAAGCAAAGTAAAGGGGTTTTAGCAATTAACAAGGGGAAAGACCAGTTCCTTAGTGGAACTCACTTTAAGCAGGAGAAAGACACCTATGGCTGACAAGTGGGGGATTATGGGGCTAATGCTAAAAAGTAGGATTCTCTGAGACTTTGTCTCAGAGTAGGATACTATTGGATAGATTAGTGAGCTAATGAAATACAGGTAGTTTCTTTTATCAGGAAAATCTACCTGAAGAATGGGGGTGAGCTTTGACATAATAAATTGGCTTTCTGATTAGATACTGTAACTATGGTGTTATGATTTTGGTAATACAAAGAATTCCACTAGAAAAGATATGCTTATAGAGTCAAAATTTAAAGGTCTACTTATAATCCTATCAGTGCTCCTCCTTACATGCCTCAGGGGCTTCCAGTTTGTGACAGTAATTCCTGTTCTCTCTGTACAGCTAGCTACCTAAGATCTCTTCATATTAATTCTTTGTGGATAATATTGACAATCTATATTCAATTTTGTATATCAAATTATTTCTTGAATAATTTAGTTTGTGGATTATAGATTTATAATGGCTCTAAGATAATGCTAATAACTAACTAAAGAATGAATCATAAAACTATGGGTTTGCATAATTTAATACATAAGCTAAACATTTAAAGAGAGATGTTAGTCCTTCTCTTCTGCCTCTTTCCCTCTCCTCTAGTCCCCTCCACTGTTATTTGTATTGCATTTTCCTATAATAATGAAACAATCAAAATGAAAGCTAGTTGTAACCAAGTAGTCACAAGAAAAACATTTTTTTTAAACTTTATACTTTTTTCTGAATATTCTTTTAGAAAAGTTTCAATTCTGCTCATTTTATCACTAGGAAGAAAAAAAATTGGGAGAGAAAAGAGCAGCTGAACTCACTCGCCTTACTGGACTCTTTATTCTTAGAAGAACACAAGAGGTGATAAATAAATATCTTCCACCTAAAATAGAGAATGTAGTCTTCTGCAGACCTGGAAGACTACAGATTGAACTTTATCGGAAACTGTTGGATTCTCAGGCTGTCAGGTTTTGTCTGCAGGGGGTACTAGAAAATAGTCCTCATCTGATTTGTATAGGAGCTCTTAAAAAACTGTGCAACCACCCCTGTCTTCTCTTCAAATCTTTAAAGGTATGTTGCAAAGGAACTGAACTGTGGGATGCTCTTTAGAAACAAAAGGAGGCCTTGGGAGCATGAAACTGATGAATTTTAAAAGCCCTCCCTTTTATGTGGCCTTCCTAGGGATTGGGTCTGAGGCCAATCCATGGGATTAAGTAAGGTACCTCCCTGGTATGAATTGTCTTCCCTTTGCAAAAGTGAAATAAATTGTCTATTTTGATTATATTACTAGTTATTCCACCAGTGAAGAATGAAGTTCAGAGATGTTCAAGTATTGATCTTTCAAAGATTCCTGAATATCAAAGGTTTATTAAACCCAGGTATTCTTGACTTTGAGATCCATAATTGCATGTAATACATCATGCTGTCTTTCAATGAATATTTAATCATTTTAAGAGCAAGATAGGTAAATTAAAATACTTTTAATTAAACAGCATTTTTTTTTTTTTTTTTTTTTTGCTGAGGCAATTGGGATTAAGTGACTTGCCCAGGGTCACACACATAGGAAGCATTAAATATCTGAGGTCAGATTTGAACTCAGGTTCTCCTGATTTCAGGGCTGGTACTCTATCCACTGCACCATCTAGCTGCCCCTAAAGGGTACACTCGTTATGTGCAAATATGAACTCTCACTACATTTTTCTATAATATTGAGAATTGCAAATAATTTCTTCACTGTATAAGTTTTACAGAAATTTTGCAAATTTATGCTACAATGGTTTATGTTTACTCAGCTTTTTTTAACATCTTTATAATAGTCAACATTTATAACTTTTCAGCATAGGCATAGATGCTAATTTATAAAGCAACCTCATTAGAAACAGACTTTGTCTATAGTAAAAAATAAAAATTAAACTAATTGGACTCAATGCCCAAGAAAGATAGAAACCAAAAAATATTCTATAAAAGGAACATGTACTGACTTACTTACAATTGAATGGCTCCTCTATTGGCTTACTGAAAAAATATTTGGACAGAAAATTTTCTTAATTTTATAAAGGAGATATAGTAAATCCTCATTGTGATTTCTATCTCAAGAATATTCATATTATAGTGATGAAGAATCTCCCACTTATGGGTTATTTCTTTCATTAAATCAACTGAGGAGCATTCAATTTAGTAGATTAAATGGGGTGTTGGAAGTGATTCCAGAAGTGGTAATATGGGGCAGAAATACGAAATAGATTTGGGAAAGCATAATTGAAAAAGAATATCATAAAAATGGTACAATAAAGATTCAGTTCACAACATGGAGCCACCACACTCATCACAGATAAGAGATTTTGCTGTTTTATTATGTGAATAGCATACAGGCTCAAACAAATAGGACTAGGCAAAGCAGAGTAATGCTGAGTGAGCAATTTGCTTTAAGGGGATATGACTTTTTAAAGTCTCAGAGAAATGGAGGCAGGATCTAGGGAGTAAAGGGAGAAACCAGGGAAGGGTTGTGGAAAGGGCAGGGAGGCATCTAGGAAGAATCAAATGTAGCCACTCGGGTCCCAGAGTTGTCTAAAGATATGCTTCAAGAGAGACAGGATGGCCTGATTAGAATTTTTGCCCTCACATCACTGATATAATGGAGACTGAATGAACTGATTAAGAGTTTCAGCTTCGTATCAGTGTTGGGCAGTTAGTTGGAGTGGTGGGTAGAGTGCTGGGCCTGAAATCTTAAGAATTCCTGAATTCAAATGCAACCTCAAACATATATTAGCTATGCCACTCTGGGAAAATCACTTAGCCCTTTCTGCCTCAGTTTGCCACTTCCTTCAGCTCATTTAAAGATGAGCAAACTATTTCAGTATCTTTGTCAAGAAAATCCCAAATAGGTCAGGAAGAGTTGGACTTGACTAAACACAAAAACTGTGGGCCCATTCTTGGACCAGTGCATATAAAGATTATGAAATAGTCCCTACCCTTGAGGTGTTTGGGATTTGAAATATATGGGAAGGAAAGTCATTAACATGCCCATATTCTTAGAACATTGTAATTAAAATAAATATAGTGTGAGCAGTGTGTTTTAATTTTTTTAAAAAAATTAGTTTTTATTTCCTGAAGAGGCTATAATTACTCAGAAAGATATCTTAGTCTGTTGTCTGAGTCTTGTTGCAAACTTGGTCTAAGATCTAAAATCCTTAATGCATTTTTCAGACGTCATGATATAGACAATAAGTGCTATGGACAATCAGGAAGAGATATGATTATTATGATCATCCAGAAAAGTTTTCCTAGAAAGGGTAGGAGTTCAAAAGGTAATATTTGAGTGGGAGTAAAAGAAGAGTAAGAGTTTTCTATGTTAATTTAAGACAGCAAGGCAGTAATTAGCAGAATAAATCTGGAGGGCCTGTGACCTGGGAGTGTTAAGCCTCTTGGTCTCACTAATTATAAGTCACACTTATCAAGTGCTTTAGGTTCTAGATAGTACTTTGTTCACAACTCTGAAAGGTGGAAAACGTATTGTTATCTGCATTGTGCAAATGAGCAAAATGAGAGTTTAAGTGACTTTCACAGGGTCAGAAAGTATCAGAGCTAGGACCCTAAGTCAAAGCATTGTTAGCTTGTAGGTGGCAGGTGGTACAGAGAAGTCAGCAAGGCCTCAGTTCCAATTTTGCCTGTCTGATCCATAAAAATCCTGCCCCTCTATCTGACCCTAAGTAGATCTCTTCTCTCATCCTCAGTTTGCTCATCTCTAAAATGAGGATAATGACACCTTCAATGGGTTATTTTGAAGATCAAGTGAAATAATGCATGTAGAATGCTTAACAAACCTTAAATTAGCTATATAAATGCTGTTTTCATGTGAGGCAAGTAGTTTAGTCTTTCCAGAAATTTCAGGGATGTGTGTGTGCATGCGTGTGTGTGTGTGTGTGTTTGTGTTTGTGTGTGTAAACCTCTTTGTTTTAAAATTGTCTTATATTCTGGGGACAAAGAAAATCCAACATGATTAAGGGTAGTAATATTTTTTGTATACTTTTTGAGATAATTGTCATCTTTCTAGAAGAAGGAATTGTAATGAGTATGGTTAATTAATCATATATTGACAAGACAATGAAGGGATGTGTTCAGAAAGGCCTAGAAGTCAGTAGCTAAAAACAGCAGCAAAACAAAGAGAATGTTGGAGTGTTTGGGTTATGAAGGATAAAATAGTAGAAGCTCATGTTCCATACACTGCTGCTTCAGCCTCGAGTCTCCCCTCATTCCTATCTATCCTTATTCTGACTGAGACTGATGAGGTGAAATCTAGATTTAGGGAACCAAAATGAGATTAGGGTTTCTGGTGGTCAGGGAGTTAAATAAGAAGGTCTAGTGGCAGGTTCAGGGAACCAAATGGAGAAGTTTGGCTCCCCTGCACCCCCTTGGGATTCGGCGCAAGGGTAGGGAGTTTTGGGGATTCCCTTCTGATGGTGCAGAGATTCTCTGTAAAGGAATTTACAAATCCAAAAAGCTAGATTGATAAAAGAGGTTTATTATAGGAATTGGGAAGTGTGTGGTTCAGAAATGGTGAGGGGTCACCATTTAATAAAAAAAAGCTGGAGAGATCTCTAGAAGCAAAGCAAAGTTTATTATACATTCTCAAGAGAAAGGCGTCCCACCCAAGCAGACAATCGAAGGGAGGAAGCACTGTGGGGGGCAGGGTCAACACTTTTAATCCCTAATGCAAATACCCCCTCCCACCACTGACCCTCTTCCTTATTGGCTGAGGATCTTACATTCTAAATGCGGAAACTACCCAAGAAATTGAACTTGACCAATAAGTACATAGTTGCCCATATTTGACTGAAATAGGGAGACACTGATGTCATGGGAGGATGGCAGGAAGGGGATTTAGGTATGCCCTTGACTCAATGCTTAAAGTCCTTCAAGCCTACTCAAACTCTGAAATAAATGAAGCCTTACTCGATTTTCACAATTGTCTTGAAAGATCTCACCTCATCTAGTTCAGAAGTAAGGTTAGAAATTCTGACAGAGAGGCATAAAGTCTCCTTAGGGAAATAGGTGAGGGTAAAGAGAGGGTGGCACTGGAAAAGAATATTATTCCAGTGGACAGAGGCTCCTTGGCATAGCATGGCATGTTTAGAACCTCTGCAAAGAGAGGATTTTAGATTGGCTCTTTTATAACGGGAATTTTAGTTACAAAGCTGAGTTTCAGCTTGAGCTGAATTTGAATAGAATTGAATGAATTTCTTTAATTGAATAGGTTTGGAATTCTTTTAGCTCAGGACTGAACCAATCCCACCTAGATAACAGAATGAAGATGTTTGTCTTGTTTCCCTTGGGCGGGGTCTCTCACTGAGGCAGAGTCCAAGGAGAATTTCTCCTTCAAGGGGTTTTAGAGTTTCGGGGTCCCTTTACAAGACGAGGTGAAGCTTTCTTAAAAAGTCTATGAAATGGAGTAGATCAGACTAGGCCTAAACTATGTGATCCCTATTCCCAGAGATCTATGGAGCAGGAAGAACAGTTCTTAGGCCCAGGTTGCAGGAAGTCACATGATCTCTAGGCCTAGAGGTCTCTAAAGGTTAGCCCCCAGGTCAGCTACAGGAAGTGACAGGAAGTGATGGAAGCAGACAACATTGGTGACCATTGATCAATAATATTTAGTTCCTTTTTAGTCCCATCCAATGAAAAGACTTGGGGGTCCTTTGCTGTTTAATCAGCTTGTCAGGTCCAGCACATGGTGGGAGCTGAGATGCCTCCTGGATGTGCTGGGCCTCTCCCTGCAGGGACTAAATAAATGCTTTCTCTTTATAGAGATGTCTCTGATTAGTTAATTTGGAGAAGAGGGTCTAGCATCTGTCCCACACATGACTAATCTTTTGGGACTAAATAAATAGAATGTGTGTTATTTTCTCCAAAACATGTCATATTACACCCTATAGTCATAGGTAGATTGCTTTTTAAAAAATAATTATCAACTTATTTTCATTGATAATTAATGTGACTTAGTGGAAAGAGCATTAGATTTGTAATTCAGAACTCTACTTACTCACCTCCTATGTAACCCTGGGAAAGTCTTTTACCTTCACAGTGTCCCAATACCTGTAATGCAATATTTTTGAAGACAGTAACTATTTAATTTTTAAAAATATTATTGATATATTTTGGTTTTTATATTGCCTTCATTCACAAAGAATAAAAAAAGAATGAGGGAAGAGAAAAAAACAGTTTAGCAAAACTAACCAATGTATCTTATTATTTTCCCATAGCTTCCACCTTTGCAAAGTAGGAAGAGAGAGAAAAAGGTTTATTTTCTCTTCTCCAAGGCCAAGCCTGGTTATCAAATCATTAATACAGCATGAACTTGTTTTTTTTTTTTTTTTTTTTTTTTTTAAACATTGTTGTCATTAAGTGTTTTTCCTCATTGAACTGTTTCATTGTTGCCTTTTTTATTCCCAGCATCTAGAACACATTGATGCTTAATAAATTTTTGTTGAATGGAATTTTAAGATGAGGATTAAATTATCTCTAATCTTCTGTTCAGCTCTTTTTTCTTTACATGTTGAATTAAGTGATGTGAACCTAATCACTGTTAAAAATTATTTTGAATAGGAAAAAGAATGTAACTCATCTTCTGATGAATATGAAGAATATAACTTTTCTGAAAGCTTGATAGATGCCTATCCTGCGGATTACAACCCTCTCACATTTTCTGAGACAGATTCAGGAAAACTACATGTCTTGACAAAGCTGTTAGCAGTAATCCATGAACTCAGTCCTTCTGAAAAGTAAGATGAATTTTGAAAGTTACTTTTCAAAACTGGTAAAAATCTAGGTTTCTCCAATGCGATTTCCTTTTAAAAGAATTAAAATAAGATTAAAAATTTTAAAAATTAAAATAAGATAAAATAATCAGTTTGGGATAGTGATACCTCTCAGCAACCTCCTGTTATAAAACCATGAAAAGGAATTTGAAATGGGGGTGAGGACAATTTATAATACATATTTTAAAGACATCTTTGTACTTTGGGTGGAGCTAACATAGTGACTTGGATATAATAGACCAATATTTATCAAATTGAATTTCAGCAACAAAGTATAACTATAAATACCATCTAATTAGTCACAAAATATATGTGTGGTAACATGAAATCATTAATTTGTCAACTATTGTGGGTATTATCATAGGATCCATTGCTTATTTTCTCTCAGATTTGCTGAATCATTTGACATGTCTGAATTAGCAGTTTCTTTTTCTATACCATGGAAATGAATAATACAATATTTTATAAAAACAAAGTTGAATGTTAAGACAAAAAAACTTGTCACTCTTGCCCTGAGGTCCTTGTCATATTAATTTATGGTTGCCTTAGTTCTCTATCTGAGTTCCAGCCATGCTTCACTTCATTCTCATTGCTGTAGGCATTCTTCAGTTATGGGCCCATAATCAAATCATTTATGTCACTGCTTCTGGAAAAGGTGGGCTGGCCTACTTATTTCTCTGGAGCTCTTCTCATTAATTCCATAATTCTTTTTTTTTTTTTTTTTGTAGTTGTTTTTTTTTTTTTAATAATATTTTTATTTTGAATTTAATATTTGACAAATGACTGCATTGACTGTAACTTAAAAATTCCTATTTCAGTTGAAGTAGCAAATATTTATTACTTCCTACTCTATGCAAGGTACTTAACTAAGTGCTGAAGTTTCAACAACAAAAACAAAATTGTTCTTGCCCTCGAAGGAATTTATGTTCTATTAGGCCTTGTAAGTGTTGATTATATGCTAAATGAGGTAAATTTTTTTTGTCTTCTAATTGTTAAATTCATTTATTCACCTATTTATACTATATTAGTATATGTTAGTATTTTACTAGTAATAGCATTCTAAATAGTATTAGCTGTTAATTTTATAATACTACACTAATGCTAGCATATTATAATATAAGCATATACTGATTATAAAAACATAACTTCAATGACATTTTATGAATCTCATGGAGATTAAATTTTTTTACTTGTAAAAGCATCAAACTTGTTCTGTAAATAGCTACTGTAATATTGTATTATCACATTATAATAAAAGAAGTTAAGATGTAAGAGGCATTTCTCTCTGTTTGACAGGGTAGTACTGGTATCTAATTATACACAAACCCTAAATATTTTACAAGAAGTCTGCAAGCGTCATGGATATAATTGTTCAAGACTCGATGGACAAACCCCAGTTGTACAGAGACAGCAAATTGTTGATGGATTCAATAGCAAACACTCATCAGATTTTGTATTTTTATTAAGTTCAAAGGCTGGTGGTGTGGGACTAAACCTTATTGGAGGTTCTCATTTAATTTTGTATGATATTGATTGGAATCCAGCTACTGATATCCAGGTAGGAAAGTTTTATCATATATAAACAATTTGAACCCTTTTGGCCCCTACTTTTTATTCTGTACTTTAGAATTAGAGACATAGAGGTTGCATTCTGAAATGGGTTGTTTCCTAGGAATGAGTATGGACAAGAATAGTACCTACCATTAGTGCCTTCTATAGATATGAAAAAAAAATCTCTGTATTCTGGGCTGACAGCGACATTTAAGAAACTGTTGGTTGGACTAATTCTGAGCCACCCCTTACCCCTGAAGGTTCCCCAAAGAAATCTACTTCCCTTAGGAACTTTTTTGAAGTTACTTGGATTGGGAGTAGATCTGTCACAGCAGATATGGATCCCTGAAGGTTTCTCTGTCCAGATCCACATTCCCATGCTTTGGTGAAGATAGGTACTGCCATATCTTGTAGAACCAACATAGGGCTAACAGTGTACTATAGAGGATACTCAATAGTTCAATATTTCTAATTTCTTTGTAAAGAGGAACTGAAATGTGACACTGGCACACTTGGGAGGATGCCTGATCATCATGAGGCAGCTAGGTGTTGCAATGGGTAGAATGCTGACCTTGTCAGGAAGATCAAAATTTAAATATGACATTAGACACTTAAGTCACTCTGTGACAAATAAAAAATTGTTTTTGGTAATTTTTCATTTTATTAATAATGCTAGCAATAATTAAAGGAGCCAGTGACACTATCAAATGCCAAAGACCCCTCACAGAACCCATTTACCACTTATTTGCTCTTGGAAGAATCAGGTCTTCCTAAGGGTATCAGTTGATTCTGATGAAACATAGATCTGTTCTAATGAGAGGCAAGGAAAATGTGATTATCACTTAGTCTTGGACCTAGAGATTTATTTATACCCATATCATCCTGTCTAGGGTAATTAGATAAAAGGATCTAAAGTGCCCTCCCCCCTCAACTTCCCTTGCCCAAACTTATCAAGAATGAAATACAATGGACCAAAATTTACCTTAGATTAAATTCTTTATAAAATTCTCTAATTGAGTGGGCTCTCCTACCCAGGATCAACAGGCATATGCCTCAGGTATTTGAGTAATCTCATCCATCAACAATGCTCTATAGTCTTCTGAAAAAAATTCTGGTTTTAATTGAGTTATTAATATAAGAGAAATAACCATCTCTGACTCTCTTGTCTCAATTCCTCAATTGTAAAATGGGAGTTGTAATAAAATCAACCTCAAAGGGTTGTTAGAACCAAATAAGATAATATTCTTAAAGTGTCTGGAATATAGTAGGTGCTATATAAATACTTAATTCCTTTGCCTTTTACTTTCCCCTTTCTTTACTCCTTCCTTTTCTTGTTCCTTTTCCCAATCATTACTTTTGATATCTGCAAATATAATTCAAGATTCTTACATTAATGTACCACTCTGTTAAACTATATATTTTTTTATATTGTTTTTGATAGGCAATGGCTAGAGTGTGGCGAGATGGTCAGAAACATTCTGTACATATCTACAGACTTCTCACAACAGGTATTAATTTAATACTAATTCTAATTCATATGATTCTTGATTTAGTCCCTTAAATGGCCAAAAATATTATGTCAGTTTCAGATAATAAAAATAACTTACTTTTGTTTCATTTGTAATATTATTTAATGGCAACAATTTTTTAAACTAGCATGTTATTAACATGTACTCTTATTCAGGCACAATTGAAGAAAAGATTTATCAAAGACAGATCAGTAAGCAAGGTCTTTCTGGGGCAGTTGTAGACCTGTCTAAGACATCTGAGCATATCCAGTTTTCGGTAGAAGAACTGAAAAATTTGTTCACCTTACATGAAGATTCAGATTGTGTTACCCATGATCTACTAGATTGTGAGTGTATGGGAAGGAAAGACCATCAAGGTTAGTTTTATTTCTATAACTAAGGTAAAGTTAATTCATCTATTTTTGAGAAATCTTCCACTAAGCATAAAGAAAACTAACTCTCTTTGGTGCTGTCTTGTTGGGTTTTCTCATTTTCAGAAATCCTACTGGAAGGTGGAACTGAGAAAAATGTAATTCTTTGAACCTCAGTTATTGCCTAAATTAATTTCATTTTGGTTTTGAATCAATTGTTTTAAATGCTTTTATAATGTCTCCATTCATAAATAACAAAGTGTGCAGTCCTATATAGAGTATACATTTTTAGTCCTCCTGAATTGTTGGAACCTTTAATATGGTGCATAATGAAGATATGGTTTCAATGGCTATATATTTCCACTAGTGTAATGTATCTGATAGATAAAGGATTCTTTTATCCAAGGTCAGATCATGAAATCTATTTGTTATGTTTCATATTGAGCTTGATTTCATATAATTTTTAGTGTCATTGTTTAATTATGTTGAAATTTCTGAGTTTGTTCAGTTTTCTCACTATGATTATATGGAGTATTAATAAAAATAAATTTTAAATTAATGCTGGCATAGAAAATCTTCATTACATTAGCTGTACTCTCCTTCCTTCCTAAATGAGATCATTACCTAGCTCATATTTTTCCTTTTCTTCACCTCCTTCCCTCATACTAGGGACTTCCATATTCCTATTGATATTTTGTCAAATATCCTAAATTCACATTTCTCCAGCTTGTTTTCCATGACCAGCTTTTTCACTTCATCCCAGCTAAATACGGAGATGGTCATTTACTTGATCTTGAACCTACAAGTGTCCAACATCCTTATTCATATATTTTGAAATTCCTTTATCTGATCATATTCTGTTATTATTCTATTTCTTCTGCCTAATAATTGCAAGGAACTACAAACAATTGTTTATCTGTTATTTATTTTCACAGTGAACTCCACTCCCCAATTTTTCCCCAGGCCTTCGCCCCTGCATTAATTACTCTCTTTTCTTCCTTATTTTGACCATTTAGTCGATCAGTTCAGCACTACGTTGTCTTTTTCTTTTGAGTCTCTTGCTTATTTATTCTATCAAAGACTTTGCCTTGTCAAAGCCCACCTTGGTTACTTGTACCTGTCCCTGCCTTTGCTCTTATTCACATGCTGCTGAATGGTACTTGAAGAAAACACAAAACCATTCTGATTATTCTAATACAAACTTATGTTACATAATCTGAGATGGGCCTTCAGTGCAGCTTTTATCCTTTTATTACTGTTATTTATTTATTTATTCCACGTCAGTTCATTATTCCATTCACTATAATGATTTTTTTAAGACTTTTCAACTTTCTTCCTGTGATTCTCCACTCCCTGTCCTTTCAGCAGAGAACTTTGCTTCATATTTCACTGAAAAAAAATTGAATCCATTTGCCAAGAATTCCTTTGCAATTATGTTTTCCTTATATGAAAATGTGACTACTCTCCTTGCTAAGGAAAACCTTTCTACATGCACAAGTGATTCCAATCTATCTCATCTTTGCCAGCATATTGGCTCTTTATCTCTTCCATCTTCCACTTTTATGCCTTTGCTGTTCAGTTGTTTCAGTTTTGTCCAGCTCTTTGTGACCTCATTTGGAGTTTTCTTGGCAAAAGTGCTAGCGCAGTTTGTCATCTCCTTATCACTCCACACCTGGAGTACTGCAGTAGTTTTATGGTTAGTGTGCCTGCTTCAAATCTCTTCCCTCTCTAGCCCTTTCTCTACTCAGCTGTTAAATCAATCTTCTGGTACAGGTCTGACCATGTTACTTCTCTTCAATAAGTTGGGATGGTTCCCTATATGCCTCTAAGATCAAATATAAAATCCTGTTTGGTTTATGAGGCCTTTAATAATCTGTCTCTTTCCTATTTTTCAAGTTTTGTTTAATACCTGACCTCCATGTATTCTGTAATCCAGTGATATTTGGCCTTTTTAATGTTCCTCTAAGATATCCATCTCCAAATTGAGCATTTTCCTGTTTATTTCCTATACCTGGAGTACTCTCCCTTTCTCTCTCTACTTTATGGCTTTCCTGTCAGCCTTCAAATCTCATTTAAAGTTTGCTTGCTCTAAGAAGCCTTTCTTAGTCGTTCTCAATCTTAGTATGTTCCTGTTGGCATTTTTCTCAGTTTCTTATCTATATAACTTGTTTGTAAATATTTGTATATTTGTTGTTTCTTCTTTTAGACTGTGAACTTCCTGAGAGCAAGAACTATTTTTAGCCTATAAAGATATAGGCTATAAAGAAAGCCTAGAAAGCATTCTCAGTGGTTAGCATAGTACCTGAAACATAGTAGGTACTTAATAAATGCTTCTTAAAGTACTGATAAAAAAGAATATTATAAATGTTATAGAATATTATTATGCTGTAAGAAATGAGGAAAAGGACAGTTCAAAGAAACCTGAGATGACTTGTATGAACTTATGGAGTGAGATGAGCAGAATCAGGAATGTTATTAATAGAGTAATAATACTATTGTAAAAACAACCAACCTTGAATGATTTGGGAACTCTCATCCCACACATGCCCAGCCACAATTCCAGGGGATTCTTGATGAAATATGTTGTTTACTTCCTGATCAAGAACTCAGATTGTAGCTCATATCAGAAGTGTTCTGGATGTGTCCAATGTGGGAATTTGTTTTGTTTAACTATGTATGTTAGTAACAGGGATTTTGTTTTTCTTGCTTTCTCATTGAAAGGGTTGGGGAAGGTGGGAGATTTGAAAATAAAAGACGATTTAGTTGGAAAACAGATTATTAATGTAAACTGAAATGTTTCTGACTTTTATTCATTTCAGCCAAACCTTTGGAAGAAGTCCATACATACAGAAAATGCCAGCTTGGCCCAAATCACCTTAAACCTGACTCCAAAAAACCCCTTTCCATGTCACAGCTGAAACAATGGAAACACTTCTCTGGGAAATATCAGAATATTAATGATCCCTTTCTTGAAAGAATTAAAGAAAACGTTTCTTTCATTTTTCAAAATATAACCAATCAAGCTCCTCTAACATAATGAAGAATCGTTTACATTAAGGACAGAGGATGTACAGCTATCCTATGTAATTCTATGAGAACAAAATGCATTTTTAATAGAAAAATTGGGAAGGTTTAAATAAAATTGATGGGCTTTTTTTGTTTGTTTGGTTTTGTTTTTTTTTTTGCTGAGACAATTGGGGCTAAGTAACTTGCCCAGGGTCACAATTGATATATTTTTTGTACAATTTTATCACAAGTCATAATTTATTAAAATGTTTAACAGTTTATCATATATTCTTATTAAAGAATGTTTGAAACTTTTAATATTAAAGACTTAAAGAATTTTGGTTTCTCATATATATTGATTCATTCTATATTTAATAAATGTTTCACAAAATACATACTATGTATTGTGTTGAATACCAAAGTAGAATAATACATTTGTATAGCATTTTACTACATCTATGAAACAACCTTAGAATATAACAAAATTTAGTGAGATGTAATTAGTAGTTAATTATAGAGCTAAGTCTTATAGCACAAATTATATGTATATAGGCTAATGGAGGATGCAATAAGGGAGAAAGTCCATAAAGTATTAAGACTGGAAAAACAAATTCTTTACTCTCAGCTTATAGAATAATATAAATGTTTCTAACTAAATATTATAGAAATATAAAAATGGATAGTATAATTGATTTTGTGTATTTAAAATGCATCACTAAATCCCTTTAATAAATTTTTTCTTTCTTTAATAGTAGGTTATATGTTTATGTATAAGTGGAAAAAATGTGATCACCTATACTGCCAGTGCTCTGTTTACTACTTGCTTTGGATTATTCCATCTTTCTATATAAATTGGAGTATTACTCTCTTTCTTCTGCCATTCTATGACTTATTTAAACTTTTCTCCTTTGAAACACAAATCTTTACTATCAAAAAACAAAATCACAATGAAATCTATCTTTTCTTAACTCCTTTAGCTTCTCTTTCTGTGTTTCTTTTTATTAAAGCTTTTTGTTTTTCAAAACATGCATAGGTAATTTTTCAGTATTAACCTTTGCAAAACCTTGTGTTCCAATTCCCTCCCTTTCCCCCATCCTCCCCTAGATGGCAAGTAGTTCAATATATGTTAAACATAGTAGAAATGTATGTTAAATCCAATATATGCATACATATTTATACAATTATCGAACTGCACAAGAAAAATCAAATCAGTAAAAAAAAAAAAAAAGAAAGAAGCAGCAAAATAAAATGCAAGTAAACAACAACAAAAAGAGTGAAAATGTTGTGTTGTGAACCACACTCAATTCCCACAGTTCTTTCTCTGAGTGTAGATGACTCTTCATCACTGAACAATTGGAACTGGTTTGAATCATCTCATTGTTGAAGAGTCACATCCATCAGAATTGATCATCGTATAGTCTTGTTGCTCTGTATAATGATCTCTTGGTTCTGTTCATTTCATTTAGCATCAGTTCATGTAAGTCTCTCCAGGACTCTCTGAAATCATCCTGTTGGGTTGTTTCTTACAGAACAATAATATTCCATAGCATTCATATACTATAATTTTTTTAGCCATTCTCTAATTGATGGGCTAATTCAGTTTCCAGCTTCTAGCCACTACAAAAAGGGCTGCCACAAACATTCTTGCACATACAGTCCCTTTCCCTTCTTTAGTATCTCTTTGGGATATAAGCCCAGTAGTAACAATGCTGGATCAAAGGGTATGCCCAGTTTGGTAACATAGTTCCAAATGGTTGGAACTTAGTTGGAACATAGTTCCAAATAGTCTCCAGAATGGTTGGATCCATTTACAGTTCCACCAACAATGTATCAGTTTCCCAGTTTTCCCACATTCCCTCCAACATTCTCATTATCTTTTCCTGTCATCTTAGCCAATCTGAGAAGTGTGAAGTGGTATAATATGCATTGTCTTAATTTGCATTTCTCTGATCAATAATGATTTGGAGTACTTTTTCATATGACTAGAAATAGTTTCAATTTCTTCATCTGAAAATTGTTCATATCCTTTGACCATTTATCAATTGGAGAATGGCTTGAATTCTTATCATTTTGAATCAATTCTTTATATATTTTGGAAATTAGGCCTTTATCAGAGCTTTTGAATGTAAAAATGTTTTCCCTCTTTATTGCTTCCCTTCTAATCTTGTCTGCATTGGTTTTGTTTGTGCAAAAACTTTTTAACTTAATATAATTAAGATTATCTATTTTGTGATCAATAATGATCTCTAGTTCTTCTTTGGTCACAAATTCCTTCTTCTTCCACAGGTCTGAGAGGTAAACTATCCTGTGTTCTTCTAATTTGTTTAATATTCTTTATGTCTAGATCATGAACCCATTTCAACCTCTCTATTTCTTTTTGCTGCCAAATTTTTTTTCTCATGGATATCATCTCTGTCCTAACAGTTCTCAAATCTGCCTTTCCTGCCCTAACCTTTTTGCTGACCTCAATCTTATTATCTTAACTGCCTTTCTGATATCTTGAACTGGATATTCAATAGACATTTTACTGTTGTTTTCTTCATTATCAAAGAGGACCATGACATCAGGGAGGTGATGACATGACATGTGAATGAATTGAATTTAAGAGTGGGCTGTGCAGAGTCATCAGCCTCAATATTTCCTCTGGACCCATCTAGGGTTAGTGGCAAGCTATAGATCAGGACTACTTGAGATGGCCCTGGATACAGAGATAGATGTTGGCCTTTTTAAGCTAAGGTATCCTTTTTTTACTAATAGTTTTTCACTTTTCAAAATACATGCAAAGATAGCTTTCAACATTCATCCTTGCAAAAGCTTGTGCTCCAAATCCCTTTCCCTCTCTTCTTATCTTTCCCTTCACCTAGTCAACAAACGATCTAATACAAGTTAAACATGCAGTTCTTCTAAATATATTTCCACATTTATCATGCTGCACAAGAAAAATCAGATCAAAAGAAAAACAATAAAGAAAAAAAAACCAAGCAAGCAAACAACAAAAAGGTGAGACTACAATGTTTGGTCTCCATAGTCATCTTTCTGGATGCAGATGGCTCTCTCCATCACAAGTCTATTGGAATTACCCTGAATCACCTCGTTGTTGAAAAGAGTCATGTCCATCACAGTTGATCATTGTATAACCTTGCTGTTACCATGTACAATGTTCTCTTGGTTCTACTCATTTCACTTAGCAGCAGTTTGTATAAGTTTCTTTCAGTTCTTTCTGAAATCATCCTGCTGATCATTTCTTATAGAACAATAATATTCCATAACATTCATGTATCATAACTTATTCAGCCATTCTCTGATAGACATCCACTTAGTTTCCATTTCCTTTGAACATGTGGGTCCCTTTCCCCCTTTTTTATGATCTCTATGGCCTCAGTTTGATTGAGATAAAAGACTGCATTGATTGAGGCTAAGAATTAAAGCCAAGAATGGCTTCTTTTATGTAGTCACCAAAAACCTTAAAAAATCCAGTCTGTCAGGGAAAGATCCTTGGGGTTTCTGGCCAAAGCAGAGAAAAAAACACTGTTTACATTCACTTTGAGCCAATCAGGGCCCAAACAATGATCAACTGTGTTGGCCTGGGATCTATTGTTGGCCAATCAATAAGAGTGAGTGATTAGAGTATAAAGCATGGTCTTTCTTTAAGAAAGAAACCTAACCAGTAAATCCCAAGATATTTTGGGAAGTTTTAGCAATCCAAAAAAAAAAAAAATTACATTCCTTTGGGCAGAGCACCTTCAGGTAAGGATATGATACCCTATGTAAATAGAGGGAAGGAAAGGCAAAAGAAAAAAGAGAAATAAGGAAGGAAAATGGGGGGAGAAGGAAGGAAAGAAACAAGGAAGGGAGGAAGGGGGAAAAAAAGCCTCACTTTCTCTTTCGTTCCATCTGGGTCCAGAGGTAAGATACAGATCAGGACAACTGGAGATGGCTTTGGTGCAGTACCTACTCAAAATAAAAAATCAGGAAATTTAGAAGAGGGAAGTTGTGACTTTCTTGAATCTTCAAAGGTTAAAGGAAGGATCAGAATTTGAACCCACATCCTCGGAATCCAATACAATGCTTTAATCATTTTGATACAGGTCCTTTTCATCTCATATCTGAATTATTTTAAAAGCCTGCTGATGTGTCTGTCTGACTCAAGTTTCTCCACTCTCAAATTCATCATCTCATCCTCCAAAAGTGTTTTTCCTAAAGCACAGGATTGGCTTCATCCCCCTCTGAGACTCAATAAACTCTAGTAGCTTCCTACCACTTCCTGGGTCAAATACAAAATCGTTTTTGATGTTCACAGTCCCTCATGACTTCTCTATGTCCTATTTCTCCAGTCTTTCTGTATTTTACTTCCCAACGCATACTCTTTGATCCAGTGAAATTGCCATCCTTTTTCTTAACACATTCCCTTAAACTCTAGGCATTTTCTCTAGTTATCCCTCATGCCTTATATGCTTTCTTTTTGTCATCTTTGCCTCCTGGCTTCCCTCACTTCTTTTAAGGCTCAACTAAAATTCCATCTTCTATAGAAAGCCTTTTCCAACCCTTCTTAATTCTAATGTCTTGACTTAATTATTTTCTGTTTATTTACATTTAGCACAATGTCTGGCACATAATAAGTGTTCATTGATTTAATGACACTACTCTGATTTCCATAACACTAATGTTTTCTTCCCTTCTCTATTTCTGTGTTTGCATTTCAGGTTTTCTTCCTTTTCTCACTTCCTTTATGTCTTGAATTCATACTTCATCTTTTCTCCCTTTCTGAGATCTACTGAAAATTTCGATGGTCTAATTTCTGTGATGATGACAAACTGAATTGATTATCTTTCCCCTTAAGCCCTCTGTCCCTCCAATCATCCCTTTTAATGTTAGGGGCAACACAATCCTCCCAGTCTCTAAGACTTGCAACCTAAGTATCATCCCTGACTCCTGTCTTTCACTCTTCTTTGCATCCTCCTCCACCTCCATTTTGTTGCTAAATTCTTTTAAATTGCTAAATATTTCACCTTTCAAATATCTCTTAAATACACTTCTTTCTCTTTTCTTATATTATCTCATTAGAATCTTTTGTCTGCTTTTCTCACTGTGCCATTATGAGTACAAAACTGGAAGAGAACTGAAAGCCATTTTGTATTACATATTTTTTTCATGAACAAAGAATTCACCTTCTAGCTACTTGCCTACTTGTGACAATCTTTTTAATACCTATTTTGCCTAGCTTGTGAAAAGCAGACACAGTATTCTCTTCAAATGTAATAAATGCGTCCATAAAATACATATACATGTATAGACACAGGGGATATTTAATCAACTACAATCCTGTTGATAAAAGAAAAAAGGCCCTCATATAAAAATACCAGTTTTCATTAAATTAAGTTAATTAGCTAGACTTGATAGGAGAAATCTGACTGGTGAAGTCTGGAAGTAAATTTTATATATTTTGGCAACCCCTTCATTCTTTGTCAGATTTTTTCCCCCTGAGGCAATTGGGGCTAAGTGACTTGCCCAGGATCACACAACTAGAAAGTAGTTAAGTATCTGAGACTAGATTTGAACTCAGGGTTGGTGCTCTATCCACCCTTGTCAGATTTTTCAGTCAGATAAGAATCGTGGTACTTAAGGGAACCTGATGCTCAAAAAAATGAATGCAAGATATAACTAGAAAAATGATGGCTTCTGTGTACTTCAGTATTCCAGCAAAGATCATTCATTAAATTTAGATTATTGCAATTTAACTACCAGAATATATTCTATCTTAAAGGGATATCTAATCAGTGGTTTCTACAATAGTTAAAAAGAATTATGGCAATCTTAACTATCAAGCATTCCCTGGGAGTTACTTGCTATAAAGGCAGACTCCATTCTCTAAAAAACATGGTACTAGAACACATTTTTCTTCTATGTTAGAATAATTTCCTAACTATCTTGTATGACTTTCCTCCCTCCAGAAGAGAAGAATAGGAGAGGATAGAAAAGTATTTTAGCTGTATTAGCCAAAGTTTTAACACCAGAAACTAACATATTGATAATGAATAGGAAGTATGACAAATTAGAGTATATGCTAGATAGAGCAAAACTTCCAAGATTTTAATTTTTGATCCTAGCTCTAAGTAGTTACTGTGTAGGCATTGGCAATATTCTACATTAATGATCCTCCATAGGTAGACCTTAATACCTGCTTTCCTTTCCCCTTTTATTTTTCTTTTTTGATTGACTGATAGTCATTTTTTTCTGAGCCAAAATCCACATTCAGTTAATGTTGTTTGATAGGTCTTGTGCACAGAATCCAGTCTCATATTGTCAGAAGTGTTTCTTAAACCTTTGTCTGTACATGGCATTATGTTTTTCAACAAATAATCCAAAATCAGTTTGTATCGTCCCTACCCTAGGCTTATATAGGCTTTTATCCTTTTTCCTTAATATAATTCTGATAGGGTTGACCGCCTATAAAAAGCCTGTATCATATACATAATTCAGTCCAAGTTATACAAATATACAATCACATTTTTGTGAAAGTGCCCTTCTCTTAAGTAGCAATGTGAAAAAATTTAATTGGAAATTTCATTAAATACGACTTCAAAAAGAGAGCACAACTGAAGTACAGATTCCATTTTCCCATGCTAACAAAATATCTTCCAGGGACTGTTCATGTGTTCAAAGAACTAGCAGTCAACTAGTATTTGTTAAGTATCTGCTATGCGCAAGGCACTATCCTGAGAGCGAGAACATATGAAAAAATATATGGCATTTCAATTCAATCAAATAAACATTAAATGTCTGCTCAGTGCCCAGGCACTGTTCTAGACCTGGGATGTAATGACAAAATTTAAATAATCCCTACCCTTAAGGTGTTTATATTCTATCAGGGGAAATAACATTTCTATGAAACAACGATAGTGTGGAGTATCTTTGGTATCTACTTATTTACCCAACTCTTGCTTGTGGCTCCAAGAAGATGCAGAATACACACAAAACACATTCTGGTAAAAGAGTCTTAGCAGATGGACTAAAATCTGTGATGTATTCCTCTTCAAAAACAAAGGACAAATGACAAGATTTCCCCCATCTTTTCTGTAAACCTCCCCAACCCCCAGTGAATACTGACTCATTTCTTAGATGGGCTTCTTAATATAAATGTTCTGTCTTTGCTCTAAGAAGGTATAACAAAAAGATTTATAATTCCCTCTATTTTTAGCCTCCAGACAGAAGACGCATTCTGTCAGAATACTTGCGTACTTTTGAATATTTACCCCTCTCATTTCTCCAGAGATGCTTTTCTTTCAACTGCCTCCTCCTGACTACAATTCCAATAAGTACACTCAGACTGAACATTATTTATAAAGGCAAAAGATTTTATTGTTCCCAAAGGAAAAGGCTTCATCTTCCCATGTGGTATCGCAAGATAATGCAGAAGTTATTACTTTGAATTCTGATGTGATGGTTAGCAAACAGAGCTGAGCCCACAGTATTACTAATGACAGACACACAGCTTCATTCCCAGAGTCCTGATCTTTCTTGTGGCAGTTGCTTCTGCCTATGGCAGGGGTCCTCAAACTATGGCTCGTGGGGTAGATGCAGCAGTTGAAGACATTTATCCCCCTCACCAAGAACTATGAAATTTCTTTATTTAAATGCCCACAAAACAAAGTTTTTGTTTTTACTATAGTCCGGCCCTCCAGCAGTCTGAGGGACAGTGAACTGGCCCCCTATTTAAAAAGTTTGAGGGCCCTGGATGGTCTTCCACTTTCCTAGATCCATGTACATGGGGCAGGAGTAGGAACACAGGTGAAGGGAAGCAGCACAAGAGAGATATAGCTAAGCATTTCTTCCATGTAATTACTCTCTTTTGCTCAAGGGACTTGTTCAAATCTCATAAAAGAATCGCCTGATATGACATTTTTACATTTAGTTTAACAATATTGTTAGACCTTGGATTTTCAAAGACCAAGTAGCTCAGACATGACCTGAGTCAGGAAGACTTGATTTAAAATCCAGCCTCAAACTAGCTATGTAATCCTAGGCAAGTCACTGAAGCTCTGTTTGCTCCAGGCTCCTCATTTATAAAATGGGAATAATAATAGCACTTACTTTTTTTGGTTGTGAGGATTGGATGAGATTATACATGTAAAGCAATTAGCATAGTGCCTCGCACATAATGAACACTATATAAATGTTATCTGTTAGCTATTATTATTAGCTATTTTATAAAATGAAATGTTCCCCCCCCCGCCCTCCTCCCTGCGCATGTAAAATGATTACAAGGAAGGGATGGGGAGAATGCTAGCAATTGAGAGGATAGACTTCCTGCTAGAGACAGTCCTTAAACTGAGCTTTGAAGGATGCTGACTGAGTCAGCAATGAGGAAGGAGTATGTATGCTCCAGACATTGAGGAAAACCTGTAGGACATCGGCTGGCTACTAAGACTGGTACATAGAATATGTGGAGGACAGTAATGTGCAATAAGTTTAAGAAAATAGGCTGGAGCCAGATTTTAAAGGACACAAACACTAAATAGAAGAGTTTGTATTTGACCTCAAAGGCAAGAATGAACAGCTAGATCTTTTTCATTAGAGGAACAGGATGGACAGATTTATCCTTTAGGAATATCAGTTTGGCAATTATACAGAGGATAGATTGGTGAGGGCAGAGAGGAGAGTCAGGGACATCAACTAGGAAGCCATTGCATGATGCCCACAAATTGGGGGAGGGCTGAACAAATTTGGTATATGAATATAATAATACTATTGTTTTATAAGAAATGATGAGCAGGTGGATTTCAGAAAAGCCTAGAAAGATCTGCTTACATGAACTGATGCCGAATGAAGTGAACAGAAGCAGGGGAACATTGTACACAGTAAGAGCAAGATTTTGTGATGTTCAATTGTAGACTTGTGATGATCAACAATAGACTTAGCTCTTCTCAGCAATTCAGTGATCCAAAATGATTTCAATAGACTGTTTTTCCCCCCTCAGTAGTATTTTATTTTCCAAATACATGTATAGATAATTTTCAACATTAAATTTTAAAAAGATTTTGTGTTCCAATTTTTCTTTCTGTCTTCTTTACCTCTGCCTTCCCCATGACAGCAATCTGATATATATATATGCATACATATGTTTAAAAAGATTTTTTAAACTTATTTCCAAATTTGTCATATTGTGCAAGAAAATTCAGACCAAAAGGGGAAAATAGAAAAAAAAAAAACCAAACCAAAACAAAACAAAATGAAAATCGTATTCTTTGATCTACATTCAGTTTCCATAATTCTCTCTCTGGAGGTGAACGGTACTTTCCATTATCTACATCCAGAGAGAGAACTATGAGACTGAATGAGGATCAAAGAATACTATTTATACCTTTTTAAACCTTGGGGGCGGTTCTTTTGTGCGTGTGCGTGTGTGTGTGTGTGTGTGTGTGTGTGTGTGTGTGTTGACTTTTTCTTTCTTGTGGGTTTTTTCCCCCCTTTTGATACAGAGGATAAATCACTAAACCTCAAGTCAGAAAGACCTGAGTTCAAATGTGGCCTCAGACACTGGACAAAAGCTTAATTCCACTTGCCTCAGTTTCCTTCTCTGTAAAATGAGCTGGAGAAGAAAATGACAAACCACTTTAATATCTTTGCAAAGAAAGCCCCAAATGGGGCCAGAAAGAGTCAGAAATAATGAAAAAAGATTCAGCAATAATATGTAAAGCAACAATTGTGATTTTGCTTTTCTTTGCATCTCTAGCACTTAGCACAGTGCGTGGCACATAGCAAGTGCTTAGTAAATACTTTTTGACTTGAAGAGTTACATAGAAAATCATTCCAGTATTCAGTAGATGGCACTTTTTCTTTGAATCATCATTAAATCATTGTTTCCTCTTAGATTTATCACCTTTTATGTTCTGTGAAGAGTTCAACATGACCCTGTATACTATGCTTTCTTCTCTTGCTTTTAATACATTTTCTGATTCAGACTCATTTCCTGTTGAAGGATTACATCTGTAGCTGAGATAATGAGACCATCACCTTTGTGTCTCTGCCAGCCTGGATCCTTAAGACACACTTGTCTCACATAAAATCATTAACTATTCAGAAAACTGCCTTTGTAATTCACTTTAAAATGTTTTATTCACATTCAAATAACAATCCCTTAATGGATGTATATTTATCATTTTTCATCTGAAAACCTGAAGTGTTAAAAATGTGACTTTTTCTTTCTAAGCAGAACTTATAAATCCTCTTTGGATAAGAGGATAATGGAAGATTCAGGAAAGCCAAATATAATATGTAATTCATGTATTTTTGGATGAAGTTTCGATATCAGCGTATTAGCAAAAGAATTCTAAGAAAATCCTGAAAGGGATTTTTAAAAATTGTGGAAAGCTAAAAGTATGCCCTTTAATTTTTAATTTATATTGTTCTTTAAAATTCTACGGACATATTTGAAATTACCGAAGCTCTAGAGATGGAAGAGATCTCAACTTCCTCATGTTTCACTTGTATTTTTCAATAATTAAATTATTTGTTCTTAAATTAATCTCTCCTTTCTTCTTCCAAATGAGGGTAAGGAATGGAAAAACAATAACCTTTTTTTTTTTTTTTTGACAAATTTGTCAAGTCAAGTGATATAAATTCTACATTGATTGAATAAAAAAAAAATAAATCTCAATCTACACCCTGAATCTCTTAGCTCTTTGTCAGAAGATGACTATCATATTTCTTCATGAGTGAGTTCCTTATGATTGTCGTTGGTCATTGTGTTGATCAGAGTTTTCAACACTTTTAAAGTGTTTTTATTGTTTTGATCCTGCTCACTTCACTCTATATCAGTTCTTATAAGTTTTAATAGGCTTCTCTGAAACCACTGTTTTGTAGCACATATTCTATCACCTCCATTATGCCATAATTTGTTCTTCCATTCTCCAATTAATGGTCATCTCCTTAGTTTTTTGTCCTTTTCCACTATAAAAAAAAAAAAATGTACTTTTGTACATATGAGCATTTTTTTTTTCTTTCTTTGATCTCTGAGATAAAGCACTGAACCACCTTATTTTTCAAATGGGAAAAGTGAGACTCAGACAGATTAAATGATTTGCCCAACATCATGCAAATAATATCAGGAGTAGGGATTAAATCTAGGTTCTCCGATTTTCATGCTTGTGCATTTTCTACTATATGATACAGTCAAATGCATTTTACAGGTAAGGAAACTAGAATCCCAAAACCAGTGAGAAAAGAAGGCAAAGTTTAGCTTTCTCAATTAGCAGCTTCCTATGAAGCCTTTTCCTTAAATTAAAAAAAAAACTGAAATCGATTTTAAAATCAGTCCCTACTCTTGCAGTTTGAAATTGTTATCAGAGTCTAACTACAACTATCACTGGTAAGGATTAATATCTATTCATAAGACAATTACGAACATTCACCTTTACACATTGACTTATTGTTTCCTTTTCTCCCTATTCTTTCTCAGTTTTCTCTCTTCTCTTCCAATTTTTCTCCTCTATCTCTCCCCCTTAGCTTTCCCCCTTTAGCTTTGCCAATGGCACATATGGACACTACTTAACTCTGCTGATCCTCTGAAGGCTGATGAGGTTGCTGACTCCTGATTTAGCTTATCCGTATAAAAACTTCAGTGGTTTGTCTGCAATTAAGATTTGGTTAATTTCAGATTGTGTTTTCTTTTTTCTTTTCTTTTCTTTCTTTTTCTTTCTACTTTCTTTCTTTCTTTCTTTTTTCCCTTCCTCCCTCCCTCCTTTCTTTCTTTCTTTTTCTTCCTTCCTTCCTTCAATCCTTTCTTTCTTTTCTTTCTTTCTTTCTTTCTTTCTTTCTTTCTTTCTTTCTTTCTTTCTTTCTTTCTTTCTTTCTTTCTTTCTTTCTTTCTTGTAAGAGAAACATTAGTGAAAGAAAGAAACCATACTCTTATAGAACTAGCCGCTTGGGCATATTTTCCCTTTCCCATTCATTCCTAAGGCAGAGGTTGACTAGATCTCTCTGAGTTCTCTTGCAACTTTGAGATTATGTGAATGAACTTAAATTTTCTGGTAACATTTGGGTTTCACATTCTCTTTGTCACCACCTGCCCTGTCATGTTCTACCATATATTATACTTATTTGTGTATGTATCTGTTGGAAACAAAATTCTGAATCCAATCATGTTCATGAATCATGTTCTGAATGAACAGATTTAGGATGAGGGAAGCAGTTTGCATGTTTAATACATTCCAGCAGAAATGAGTGCTGGTGTGTGCGCACACACACACACACACACACACACACTCCAGAAGCTGAGAGAGCCTTATCATATTGCTGAATGCAGGTCCCTCCCTCGATTTCCATTGGCTGGGATATTTCTTGGCTCATCTTTATTTATTTATTTATTAAGCTTTTTATTTACAAAACACACACATGGATAATTTTTCAACATTGACCCTTGCAAAACCTTAAGTTCCAAATTTTCCCCTCCTTCCCCCTACTCCCTTCCCTAGATGGCAGGTAGTCCAATACATTAAATATGTTAAAATATGTTAAATCCAATATATGTATACGTATTTATACAGTTAACTTGCTGCACAAGGAAAATCAGATCAAGAAGGAAGAAAAAAAAAAACTGCCAAAGAAAACAAAATGTAAGCAAATAACAGAGTGAAAATGCTGTGTTGTGGTCCACAGTTCCACTTTCCTTTGTCTGGGTGTAAATGGCTCTCTTCATCACTGAGCAAGTAGAACTGGTTTGAATCATCTCATTGTTGAAGAGATCAACTCATCTGTAAGTTATTCCTTGATGTTTCCCCCTCCCACCACATACATTGCATGTTCAGAAAATGACTACTCAACTCCACTCAGAGTGGAGAAGTTAATATTCATAAAGCAATTTAGCATGCATACTATTGCTTTGTCCTAATTTTAGCTTTTTTAACTACCCAATTTTAGCTGATTTTAGGTATTCCTCTTCTCTGAATTATTTTCTTTTTCAGACATCTGAGATTGCTCTATGGAAATATGACTGAATATTGTTTCTCACATATCCTATTCCCTTCTCCTCCCTCAAGTACAAGGAGAATATAAATTTGAGGACAAAGAGATCCTATTTTTAGTCTTTATATGCCTATTGCCTAGCATGATGTCTTGTACTTCTTTGTACCTGTGATGTCATCCATGTAGGAAATTGCCTGTATTTTTAACTTAAAGATTTGTCTAGAGATTAAATGATTTGACTGAAGTCATAGGCCAGTATTTGTCAGAGGCAGGATTTAAATTAAGGCAAGCTTTTTATCCACTCTGCCATGCCTTGCACTTAAGAGATATTTCTTAATGATGTTGAATTGAAAACTAATTTTTTTTTCTATGATGATCTAGTCATACTGGTCTACTTGCTGTTCCTCATACATGAAGTTCCTCCCATCCCTTTGCCTCTGTCAATCAGTTAGTAAATAAGCATTTATTAAGCCCTTGTTAAAGACCTGTAGCTTAAAAAGACCAAAGTCTCCCACTGCAACCTGGACCATTAGCAGTTGTCCTGATCTATATCTTGCCACTGGACCCAGATAGTTCTGAAGGAGAAAGTGAGGTTGGTGACCTTGCAGCCCTCCCTCACTTAAATTATTTAATTAGATTGACCAAGTCTGGGAAACTTAGAAATATATCTCCTAGCCTTATATTAGAATGGTTCCACTTCTTATTGTAATATTCATGCTTTCCATTGTTAACCAATCAGAACTGATTGCCATTCTCAGGAACATCCACTCTTCCAAGGGCCTATAAGCCAAGAGCACTCTTCCATAATGGTCTTTGGCATTTAAGAGTGCCAGTGATGTCTTTCATTAATAAAATGCTAGCATTAATAGAATGATTAATTACCCATAAGTATGTCTCTTGAACTTTTAAAATATCACATCTCATTTGAATTAAGCTTGTTGAGGGCAAAGAATCTTTTTGCCTAAGTATCTCTAACACTTAGCACAGTGCTTGATACAGTGAGTGCTCAATAATTACTTGTTGTCACCGACTATTAATGAACAATCACCATAAATCATTTTAATTCAGACTAGGACATTTTAAATAATAAATTATCTTATTCATTTAACATTTATTAAACATTTATGTTACTATGCAAGTTGCTATGAGGATGAGATGAATAAAAACATGGCTCTTCCACATCCATGTAACAGGAGACCCACAATCCAACTCCTTCCCCAAAGCATTCTGAGCTCCCATGGACTGAGCCTGAGTCCCAAAGAGTCATTTTTTCTCTTTGGTTCATTGTCTTGTGACATTTAAAAGTTTGAGAGACATAGTGGGTAATTTATTCATTTTATTAATAAGGCTAGCATGCTTGTTAATTTTAAAAAGGTCAGTGGCACTCGAATTTTGAATACCAAAGACCCTTCTTGGCAGTGGGCTCACAATTTAAATGCCATTGGAAGAGCAGGTGTTCCTGGCAGTCCCCTTTGACTGGTTAACAACAGAGAGTGGATATTTACAGAGAGAAGTTATATTGCCAGGAGGATCTTAAAGTACTGACTTGGATCACCCAGGTCTTAGTAAACAAGACTTATCCATTTCCATATCACGTATCTGACAAAAGGGAGAACCAACATGAGCTGGAATCCTCCCATTAGCCCAAACTTGAAATCTCTTTTTCTATCTGATTAGGTCTTAGCCTAGATAAATCTTTGCCTAAAACTTTCCACACATGTTGATTTATGGATGAAAAAGTAGAAAGGGGGAAAAAATCTTGGGCCTAATTCAATAATTGGTTATTAATATAAGAGAGAAATAATCATTTCTCTCAACCTTTACTTAGAGAGGGAGCCCATTATTGCCAGACAAACCATTCTGACTATGGATAGCTCTAAATCTTTTCTTATTTCTATTTTAAATTTGCTTATTTGCATCTTTTGGCCATTATTCCTATTTGTGCCTCTAAGGAGAAAATGGAAGAAATCTAGTTCCCTGTTTATACCCTAATAGCACAAACTTCAGACCTTCTGCCATCTTGGTTACTTTCTGTACAGCTTCCAACTTAATGATGTCCTTCCTCTATGTAGTTTTTGGGCTTGCAAGTAGTCCCAGATGTAGAGTGACTCAGGCAATTCATTTATGGATCCTCTGACCCTCTTAATGAAATACAAGATCAAAATAAGACTTTCTTCTACTTGTGGAGTCAGTGTTTTTGAACCAAATGATAAGATTTTACACTTTATTAAATTTCATTTTAGATTTAACTCAGAAATCTTAATTTTGCCATGCGGTTAACTAGCCCTCTTAATCTTGTATTAATGGCAAAATTCATAGCTTGCTCTCTACATTTTCATCCAAATTAATGTTACAAAAATATGAAACAACACATGGCAAAGAATAGATCCTTCCTTCCAAGTTGACACAGAACCAATTTCTTTGAGTAATAGTCCCTTTTGAGAACTATTTGACTAGTTCCAAATTTGCCTAACCTTAGCCCACATCTTTCCTTCTTCAATAAGATGTACATACACAAATGTGTTAGGCAAAATTTCCATCCTTAATAAGTGACTACTAAAGAGATAGATGAAGCCTGCTTACTCTTCATCAGTCTCTGTGCTGAAATAAATAAAACTGTTCCTATCTTCAAAGAACTTAAGTTCTAATGGGGGAAGATAAAACATAAAGAGGATCTAGAAGGTGGGGATAGTCTCCTTGTAGGTATGAGAAATGAGATGGAGGCTTGATTTCAGGCAGGAGAAATCTAAAAATTCCCCTTCAGTGCTTCCCTAGATTGGAGGTGGAAACGAGGTGGGGGTGAAGACTAGAGTGGAAGTAACTAGGGAGACAAAAAAAGTATTTCTCTGTTTTCATATGTACTGACTTTTCAATAATTGTAAAAAAACTGAAGACTTTTTTATTTAATATTTTTATTTTTCCAGTTACATGTACTGAAGAGCTTAGACATGTAGGTGAGTCAGAAGTATGGTTACTGAGAGTATAAAACATTGGTCTGGAGTCAGGAACCTGAGTTCAAATCCAGCCTCAGACTTTTATTAGCTATGTGATCAAACCTTATTTGGTTCAGTTGTTCTTCTATAAAATGAGCTGGACAAGGAAATGGCAAACCACTCTAGTATCTTTGCCAATAAGAAACAACCTCAAAATCAAACCAAACCCAAATGGGGTCAGAAAGAGCCAGACATAACTGCAACAACTAAACAACATCAATAACATATTAATATAGCATTTGATACAACTATAAATCATTATGAGCCACACAGACTTCTGCTTGCCTTGCCTTTTGTAATTCACTTTAATTAATCAATACATTTAACACCTACTGTGTGTCAGACACTATGTTAAGCACTGGGAATACAAAAAGAGGCGAAAGAAAATTCCTGTTCTTAAGGAGTTCATAATCTAATTTCTCCTGGAAAAGAACTTAATTAACATGTGAGATGAGTACCAAATTCTTTTTCCTGGTCTTAGTACTGATTTGCTGATTGAATTCAATCAAATAATTGATGCCTTTCACCATGCATTTTCTCTTATATATGAGAAGCTGGTAATTATTTCTTACCTCCTTGACCAACAATGATTCTGGTTGTAAAGCTCCTGAACAGCAAGAATTATTTATGTTAACATTCATTCATTTTTTTACTATTACTCATGGTACTAAGAACTAAAACAAAACAAAACAAAACAAAAAACCTATTGTCTGACAAAATTGACAAAATTCTTTATATTCATTATTTCACTTGAGTGTCACACCAAACCTGGGTTATAGAGATGGGTACTGCAAACATTATTATTTCCTCTTTATAGAGGAGGTCCCCTTGGTCATTCTACTAATTAGTTAGAAGTGGGATACAATCCATATCTTGGCTAATTCTAAGTATGATTCACTATCATGTCAAATTGCTTATATGTGAAGAAGGAAGTAAAAAGTGATTCTTCGTTCATTATCCAACAAGCCAGTTTTACTCTAATTTATTTCAAAAAGGTTAATGAGAATAAGAAAAGAACTATTTTGTGTGAAAATGCAATATGTAAAGCAGGATGTAAGTTCTTGAGGGTAGGAATCTTTTTTCTTCTTTTTGCATCCCCAATATCTAGCTCACTGCGTGGAGAGATCATAGAGATCAAAGATTTACAACTAGAGTAGGTCTTAGAGCACAGGTTTAATCACAATATTCTGTCTCAGGTAATTTAATTAATCATTTTCTATTTATCCTGCATAACACTTGTTTGTAATATTTATGTTTGTTGTCTCCTTCCATTAAAGTGTGAGCTCTGTGAAGGCAAAACCTGTCTTTTGCCTCTTTTTATATCCTCAGTATTTAGAAAACAGATGCTTTTTTCCTGCTGTTAGTTGTTTTCATGTCCAACTCTTTATGACTCTATTTGAGGGTTTTCTTGGCAAAAGATATGGGAGTGGTTTGCCATTTCCTTTTCTAGTTCATTTTATGAATGAGAATTCTGAGGCAAACAGGACTAAATGATTTGCTTAGGGATAAATGATTTGTCTCACAGCTAAGTAAGTGTTTGAGGCTATATTTGAACTTAAAAAGATGAGTCTTCCCAATTCTAAGCTCTTCACTCAATCCATTGTGCCACCTAGCTGCCCTCCATAATAAAGATTTACAGATGAGAAAATGGAGACTCAGAGAGTTAAATGTTTTATCCAAGACTTCCTATGTAATAAATAACAGTCAACATATGAGCCTACTTAGTCTAACTAGCCCCTTTCCCCACTGTACCATGCTGTGTTCAGTAAAACAGGCACTTAATAAATGCTTATTAAATTAGGTTATAGAAGTATTCCCCCTTTTCATTAATTTGGTTATTGGCTATTATCTTTATCATGTTTCTATTTGTGTCTTTTGTTTTTTGCATCAGTTACTTCTTTATATATCTCCCCACTCTTTCTCACTCCTACAACTTCCCATTTCTTCCTGCTTTATAATAAAGAAAAACAATTAATCAAAGTCAATAGACAAAATGATTTAATCTTTCTTAATGTATCTATAGTCCTCTATCTTTTTGCTGAAATGAAGGAAAGTAAGTTTCATTGTCTGTACTTTTGGACTGAAATTGATTATTTATTCATATTTCCATTTCTTTTAAATTAAAATTTTTTATATTAAACTATTTTATTAATGAAAATATATTGGTTTTTTTTACAAAATTTTTTTACATTATTGTTGTCATTTTATATACCATTCTTGCTTTACTCTGCATCAGTCTCATAACCACCTCAATGGGGTAGGTGCTGTTATTATCCCAATTTTACAGTGAAGAAAACTGGGGTTAAGTTACTTACCCAAGGAAATACCATTGAGGTAGTATTTGAACTCTTGTCTTCTTTACTTAAAACCCTCACTCTGTTGACTGTACCACCAAGCTGCCTTTAATCCAAGGAATTCAAAAACTTCTTTGAAGCTGTGTAGAAGAAAGTCCAGCCAAAATAAACATATATAAAAGTTTTTCAACCATATAAACAAATATGGCTTTGAATTAAAAATTCAGCTCAAATACAATTGGATGATGTTGATAAGATTTTTTAAAAATAAAGTTGACATAAATGATTTCTTTGAACAGATTGTTTACTATTGAAGTATAGAATTGTTTGAGGTGGAATGAACTCTTTTTATCCTGTTTTGATGAACTATTTGAAGGATTGCATTTTATGGCAAGGGGGCTATTGGTAGGGGTCATATGATGTGCTGAAATCAAATTTATCACTTAGAATAAATCTTCAACTGATTCCTTCCTTTGGCTGGGGAAAAAACAAACAAACAAACCAAACCTTCCTGGTTCTGTGATCTGGAATAGCTGATTCTTACAATAGCCTTATGAGGTATAGATAGGAAAGGAATGATTAAATTCTGATTATGCAGTTAATGCTGCTAGAGAGGCTTTGTGACCCCAAAATACTTTCTGGCCACCTCTGAAAGAGAGTGGACTTCAATGGGAATTCCATTTCTTCCCTAATGGTTACACCCACAAGGCTAGACTGAGATTTATACTTCATGAAAGCAGGAAGTATGGAGTCTACCTTGGCTCTTTTAGGATAATTAGCATTTTTCTGATAACATTTCTAGCTCTCCCAGATTAAATGAACTATTTATTAAGCAAGTAATGTATAAGGGGCAATATCCTCCTTGAAAACCCTACTATCCATTTTATAGGCTATCTACTTTTTCCCTTCTTCACTATTATAACAATTCCTTGTGAGAGTGGGAGACCAAGTTTTCAAAATAAATTCTTATTTTTATTGATTTCAGAATAGGACAGTTAGGTGGCACAGTGGATAGAATGCCAGCTTTGGAGTCGTTGAAGTCATCTTCCCGAGTTAAAAATCTGTTCTCGGATATTTATTAGTTTTGTGACAGCAGACAAATCATTTAATCCTGTTTGTCTCAGTTTCTTCACCTGTAAAATGACCTGGAGAAGAAAATGTCAAACCAATTTAGTATTTCTGCCAAGAAAATTCCAAATGGGGTCTTGAAGAGTCTGACACAATTAAAAATGACTGTATAACAATAATGTTTGAAAACAGACCTTCTCCTGGATCCAAAAAATTGTTCCTTGCAAAAAATATACTGTTTAGCAAAACTAAATAGCACATCTACGGTTTGACAACATATGGAAGATACAACTATTTTTAACATTATAAGGTGGTGGGAGATTTTAATATTATAAGATTGGAAATGACTTAGGAAAAGTACTTTTTCAAGTGGAGAGAGGAGGTTGTGGTCTATGTTAATTCCTCTTGGATTGAAATTTTACTTATTTCTCTTATTAAGCTACTGTGATGCTAGTGAAAAAAAACTGGCTTTGGATTCAGGGAACCTACATTCAAATCTTAATTTTGTCACTGAATTCACTTAATATTTCTGACCCATCTGGAAAATGAAGCTGTTGGACTATATGGCATTTGAGTTCCCTTTTAGGTCTAAATCCATGATCCTATGACCTTCATTCTAATTTGTCTAATTTCACAAATTTTCTTAGTTTTTGTTTTTCTTTCCCTAAACCTAGGGAACTGACTTGATTATTGAAAATACTAAATCTTGTCAGAAGATTGGAAGATTGGAGAGAAATCCAATCCAATGCTCTTAAAAATATAGCCTAGTTTATTCTAGGAAGTCTACTTAAATTGTTGTTTGGAATATCCCTCACAGATGAAATCATAGATCCAGTATCTATCCAATATTCCTTATCAGGAAAAAAAAAAACCCAAAAAATCCCTCAAAAAACAAGGCATCTGAATGACCAGATGAGGGCAGCAACAGCACATAGTAAATATCCCTCCCTTCATTAGGAATTCCAGTCACATCCCAGAGTACATAACTTCCCATTTCTATAAGATTTCAAATCATGTCCTGCCATTACAAGGATTGTAAACATTGGGAAACCCTTCTGGATATTGGCATGACTGACAAGATTATTTTCCATGGCATTTCATTTTGCTAGACTAGTGTTTTTACAATGGGTTTTTATTAGTTGGGGGTGATGGATGGGTGGAGGTTTGGGTAGAATTAAGATAATGATTCCCTAGAGTGAAAATAGAATGACCATTAAAAAAAAATCAAAACCCAAAGAGACAAAAACAAAACAAAACAAAATACAGCAATACCTTAATTCTAACATTGTGATTTTGATACACAATAAAACAGTATTTTTTGATCTGTATTTTTGAACAGTTTGACAAATTATCTTACTATGAAGTGTTATGAGGAGCTAACTAGGTACTGCTGACAATGTAAATGCAGTTTCTTCTTTCTCTTCACACAGTGAGCAGAAATGAAATGCTAGAATGTCAGTGGTGGAGCATTTCATAGGATTACACTTTTTTTTGTTGTTGTTTCAGACTATTTTTTTTTCCATCTCTTAAAAAATTTGTTATAAGGGATGTTTCTCAGAAAGGGGAAGGGAGGAATAAAAGAGATGATGATGATGATGATGATGATGATAGTAAGCCACCTGGGTGGCTTAATGGATAAATCACTGGACCTGGAGTCAGGAAGACATCTTCCTGATTTCAAATCTGACTGCAGACACTCCCTAGCTATGTGACCCTGGGCAAGCCATTTAATCCTGTCTGCCTTAGTTTCCTCGTGTGTAAAGTGAGCTGGAGAAGAAAATGATAACTCGTGTGTCTGTCAAGAAAATCCTGAACAGGAGTCACAAGAATCAGGAACAACTAAAAAACATATTATTCATAACAGCTAACATGCATAGAATACTTTCTGCTTTGCAAAGAATTTTACATGTTACCTCATTTGATCTTCACAACAATCCTGTGTCCTATTTTTAATCTCCATTTTATATTTACAGAAACTGAAATAATTACAGGTTAAGTTACTTATCCAGAGTTACACAACTAGATTTGTCCTTAGATCTTCCTGACTTGTTTAGCACTCTGAATATTGTTATAATCTAGCTGCTTCAAATTTTGGCAATGAAAAAGTGAAATATACCAATAAAAATCTTTTTTTTTTTTAAAGAGCATAAGTCCTAGATTTGGAGTTAGAGAAACTGAGTTCAAATCCTTGTTCTGTAATTACCTATATGAAGATGAGCAAATCACTGATTCTCTATGGGCCTGTTTCCTTAACTGTAAAATGAGGGACTTGAATTAAAGCAGAGGTCTTAACCTTTAATTAGATCATAGATCCCTTGGTATCTCTCTCTTTGTCTCTGTCTCTCTCTGTTTCTCTGTCTCTATCTCTGTGAATTGTTGTGAAAATTGATGAGATAATATTTATAAAGTGCTACAATATATATGATAATTATTATTATTAAATGATTCTAAAAATCCATTCAGCTCTAAATCTGTGATCTTATGATCCTAAGATTTTCGGACTGAAAGAAGTTATTGAAAAAAAAAAGATTGAACTCTGTAAGAGCATTGCATTGGTTCAGAAATATAACCTCCAAAGCGCAAAAAAAAAAAAAAAAGGTAGCTTTGTTCACATAAAAGATACAGTTTTAATAATTCAATAATCAAAAAAAATTGTTTCCCAAATCCTAGAGAGAGCATGAATTAGCTCAATAGTAAGAATTTTCTGACCTCCAGCAGTTTCTCAATATGCCATTCGTCAATGACATATGAGATTTCTGGGAACATAGTAAATAGGTGTTCAAAATATTTGTTTAACTTAACTAAATTTTTTGCATCTTTGGTCTATAATGTATAAAACAGGATGCTGTGGTCTTATTTTGTTTTTTTTAATTTTCTATGGATTTACCCATAGTTTGGTATTGATAATTTTCCCTCCCCCTTTTTCATTAATAACTCATTTTCCCTATCTGTCTTAGTAATGATTATCTGTCTTGTATGTTTGTATTACTTTGCAGTCTACAAGGTATTTTCATGTCCTTTAGCTCATGTGATCCTTGCCATAAATTGAGGTAGGTAGGGCAGATGTTTTTAAAGATGAGAAGATGAGGTTGAGTGATTTGACAGAAATGGGATTAGAATATTGGGACTTCTGTCCTTTACTTTGTCATTCATTGGTTTCTTAATAGACTTTGCTTCTAGACTTGTGTCTATCTCCTCCTATGGCCAGCTCCATCTTTCCAATGCAGAAATGAAAAAAAAATGGTTGAAATGTTTTTTAAATCATAGTTTCATAATCATTTGCTCATGGAGTCTCCCACCTCATTAACAGAGAGTATTGGAGATGCTAAATAGCATTGCTCCCTGTTCCCATAATGTGCAAATAGTAATCAAGTCTTGTTTTTCATCATCATTTAAAAAAATTCATTTGTCATTCACTGAAGATCCATTATACTTTCTCTCCTTCCCTTCCTTCCCTTGGTCCACATACACATACTTAGAGATAAAAGCGATTTTTTCTTTCTTTTGGATCTCCCAACCCTTCCAAGCTATCTTGGGGTTTACTGCCTAGATTTCTTTCTTAAGGAACGTGCCTTAAACCAAAACCACTGTCCAAATTCACTGTCCCTCAGACTGTTGGAGGGCTGGACTATAGTGAAAACAAAAACTTTGTTTTGTGGGCCTTTAAATAAAGAAACTTCATAGCCCTGGGTGAAGGGGGGATAATCGAACTCAGCTGCCGCATCTGGTCTGCGGGCCGTAATTTGAGGACCCCTGAAATTAAATTTTTTTTAACTGGGTGAAAGAGGAGATTTTTTGCTTCAGTAGCTACCTGGTCTTAATCACTGAATGGGTGCAGCCTCATTCAAAGTGAGCCCTGTTGAAGATCTTAGCTTAAAAAGGTCAAAGTCTCCCATTTCATTCAGGGCCATCTCCAGTCGTCCTGATCTATATCTGGCCACTGGTCCCAGATGCTCCGGAGGGGAATGTGAGGCAGGTGACCTTGCACAGTCCAATCTCCCTTAAATCCAATTCACTTGCATGTTATGGCAAGGCCTCCCTGATGTCATGGTCTTCTCTGAGTCCAAAGGACAAACAACAATTAGATTTTGACAAAAAGAAGCCATTCTCAGAGAAGTTTAATGTTTTATAAAGCTCATAAAAATACTGTTTTATTGTGTATCAAAATCAGAATGTTAGAATTAACATGGATACATGGAAAAGATATCATACGTAGGAATGTTAAGGAAAGTTTTTGAATGAGATAGAGAATATTCAGCTGCTATGAAATTCTAAGGTAAGTAGTCTTTTAATACAGGGATGGAAAATTTAGACAATATAATATTTCTAGTCAGTCATTAACAAAAGAAATTTTCCAAGAGTCATTCCCCGTATGATAAATGATCAAGAGATATGAACTATGTCCAAAGGGCTATAAAATCACATATATCCTTTGACCTAACAATACCATTACTAGGCATGAAGCCCAAAAGAGATTTTTTAAAAAGAAAAGTACCTAAAATATTTATGGGCGTTCTTTTCTCAGGGCAAAGAACTGGAAATTGAGGGAATGCCCAACAATTGGGGAATGGCTGAATAAACTGTGGTATGTGATTATGATGGAATATTATTGTTCTATAAGAAATGATGAACAGGATGCTCTCAGGAAAACCTGGAAATCCTCCATGAACTCAATGTGAAATGCACTGTGTACAAAGTAATAGCAATGTTGTGAGATGATCGCCTGTGAATGAATTTGCTGTTATCAGCAATACAATGATCCAAGACTACTTTGAAGAACTTATGATTAAAAATACTATCCCTACTCGGAGAAAAAATTGATTGTGAATGAATACAAATTGAAGCATACTTTATTTTTCTTCAGGGTTTTTTTTGGGGGTAGGGGATTTCTATGTTTTCTTTCTCAACATAACATTTATGGAAATATTTTATACTGTGTGCTTTCTCAATGGGGAGGGGGGTTGGAATTGGGAGGAAGGGAGAGAATCTGGAACTCAAAGTTTTAAAAACAAATGTAAAAAACTGTTTTACATGTAACTGGGAAAAGAAAAATATTAAAGCACAAAATTTTTAAAAGAACAAATTTTTAAAAATGATATTTTCCATAAATTAAGTGTTCCACAAAGAAAAGAAAAAAATAGACTAGGGCACAGGAGGTCCATAAGATCTTGACATAATAGTCATAGTAACAGCCACTTTAAAGTACTGTAATAAGTACTAGGAAAGATATCAAGTTTAGATAAAATGTATTTCTTGCCCTCAGGTATCTTCCAATCTAGTAGATTTAACAATGAAATCAAAGGTTTAAGAAAATTTTTATTAATTTTCGAAATGATTTGGGGAATCTGGGTATGTTTGTAGGTCTCTGAGCACAAGACAGTGATGAAAGAACAATTGAAGATCATTAAATATGAAAGAAGTAATGACTGCTAGAATAAGATTCTGGGGGAGGCAGGACGAAACAAATGTGGTATAATGGAAAAAGACCAGAAAACTTTTTTTTAAAGATAACCTGGTTTAGCCTAATTGGAGGAAAGGTATAATGTATAATTAAGGGTAACCCATAGGCCTCAAACCAGTTGGTGAATTCGGGCAATGGCTACTCTAAGCTTGTGAAGCCTTTCCCTGTTAAAATGGGTAGATGAGACCAGTTTATTTCAGTGACCATGAAGGCTGCTGAAGTAGGTTCTGTAGAATTTATTGAAGATACCAAGGTCATCCCATTGTATCTCAGGCCAATATCAGTTGTGTTGACTTTTGTCCTGCCATTGTACTTCAATGACTCAGAAAGACTGAGGGGGATGATTTAGTGCAACTCTGTCTCACTCAAATCCAGTTCATGCACAAGGCAGGACGTCACCCTCATGATGTCATTGATCTCATTGATCTCTTCAAAAATGAAGGACAAATAACATTTTCCCCAAATTACTCAAAACTAATTTTCCCACTTTAGATTAGTCTTTCCATAAAACTTAGTTAATTAGAAACTATAGACATGCAATGCTCAGAGGTTTACAGATGATGAGAATAAATGGCTTTGCATTATTATTTATTTAGAGCTGGAAGGTCATCAAGTCCAACCTCCTTATTTTATAGATGACACTACTAAGAACCAGAAAGGGCAATTAATTTAAATAGGATCCTAGAACTAATAAGTATCTGAGCCTTCCTGACTCAAAGTCCAGTACTCTGCTTTCTTTTGCCAAAATGTCTTACCTAGACCAAACTATCAGGAGGTGGAAAATTCAGAATTTTAACACTGGATTTCAATCTAAACAACCACCTATGGTTTTGAGAAAACCCAGTTCTTTATTCTGCAGATCCCATGCTTTGGGATACGATGGAGAATCCCTTTGCTTGTCAGTTTCTGGTAATGATCACTTGGTATGTTTCTTGAGTCTTCATCTCATTTGTACCATCCTGTGGTGAGTTCCTTGAGCCATAAACATATCCATAAAACATGAGTAATGAGCTTTAAAGTTCTTACTTTATTTGATTTTTAAAAATTGGGTTGATTGACCTCATGACAGGTTCCAGGAATTTTTGTACAAGTCAGAGCTAGTACCTGTCCTTTTACCCCATTATGCAAAAGGCCTTTTAAATCAGTGAATCAAAAATGCAATTTTAATTGATGTCCACAGTGGATTTTATAATGTGGATAAAATCCATAGAAACCTAGAAACACAAACAGGAGCTGGCAGGAAGTTAGAAGACAATACCTAAATCCTGGGTTGCTCTTACTTGAACAAGATGCTCTGCCTACTTGAAAAGCTTTCCTGACAGTACTCAGTATTTCACCTGGCTATGACCAGAACTTGGTGTGCTTTGGGAATCAGATTGGCTTAATTTCATAGTCTTCTGGGAGGGCCTCAGGGCTTTTTTGCAGCAGGTGGTAGACATCTTCTTCTTTAGGCAAAAGAAACAACCCAAACTCTTATCCCAGCCCTGCCCCTTTACAAGTGATTCACATCTAAATCCTAGATGTTGGTTTGAGTCTCACTCCTTTGCCTCACAGTCATTCTGTTGGAATCTTGGTTGACAAAGGTTATCTTTATTTAAAGTTAATAGGTCTAAAGTTAGAAAGGACCAGAGAAGCCGCAAAGTTTAACTCCTTCCTTTTACAGAGTGAGCCGAGGCCATGGGAGTTCCGGTGACTTGTGGACAGTCACAGAGTTGGTAAACATCAGAGATGGGATTTGTACTCCGATGCTTTGGCTGAAAGAGCAAATGGTTTTTCCATTGTATGAAACAGCAAATCTTAAATTGTGGGTTGTGGCTCCATATAGGGTAACAGTAATTGAATGTGGGAGGTGGTGAAATTATGATTTAGTATCAGTAAATGTTTGTATTATATACTAATATATCCAGGGTCATGTAAAAATTTTTCATATGAAAAGGAGTCACTGGTAGAAAAAATTTAAGAAGCCCTGCCATTCAACAATTCAACCATTCAATAGTTACTGAAGGAAGTATAGTGAGAGAACTGAAGCAGAAGTTAAAAGATGTGGGATTTACCAACAAATCATTTTGTGTGTGTGTGTGTGTGTGTGTGTGTGTGTGAAGCCAGTTTCCATCTTTGAGTATCTGTTTACTCATTTATAAAATGAGGGGCTTGGAGTAAGAGGACATGGGCTCAATTCCACCATTAGGTGCTTGTATGCTCTTGGGTAAACCATTTAACTCTGTCTCCCTAGTTTTTTCATCTAGAAAGTATGAGGGTTATACCATGATTTTTAAAGTCCCCTCCAATTCTAAGTCCATGATCCTCTATTCTCTTTTTTTTCTTTTTCTTTTTTTATTTAATAGCCTTTTATTTACAGGATATATGCATGGGTAACTTTACAGCGTTAACAATTGCCAAACCTCTTGTTCCAATTTTTCACTTCTTACCCCCCACCCCCTCCCCTAGATGGCAGGATGACCAGTAGATGTTAAATATATTAAAATATAAATTAGATACACAATAAGTATACATGACCAAAACGTTATTTTGCTGTACAAAAAGAATCAGACTCTGAAATATTGTACAATTAGCTTGTGAAGGAAATCAAAAATGCAGGTGTGCATAAATATAGGGATTGGGAATTCAATGTAATGGTTTTTAGTCATCTCCCAGAGTTCTTTCTCTGGGCATAGCTGGTTCAGTTCATTACTGCTCCATTGGAAATGATTTGGTTGATCTCATTGCTGAGGATGGCCAGGTCCATCAGAACTGGTCATCATATAGTATTGTTGTTGAAGTATATAATGATCTCCTGGTCCTGCTCATTTCACTCAGCATCAGTTCGTGTAAGTCTCTCCAGGCCTTTCTGAAATCATCCTGTTGGTCATTTCTTACAGAACAGTAATATTCCATAATTTTCATATACCACAATTTATTCAGCCATTCTCCAACTGATGGACATCCATTCAGTTTCCAGTTTCTAGCCACTACAAAAAGGGCTGCCACAAACATTCGTGCACATACAGGTCCCCTTTCCCTTCTTTATAATCTCTTTGGGATATAAGCCCAGTAGTAACACTGCTGGATCAAAGGGTATGCACAGTTTGATAACTTTTTGAGCATAATTCCAAACTACTCTCCAAAATGGTTGGATTCGTTCACAACTCCACCAACAATGCATCAATGTCCCAGTTTTCCCACATCCCCTCCAACAATCATCATTATTTTTTCCTGTCACATGATCCTCTCTTCTCTAGTGAACTGGATAATATCTAAGGCCTTTTTAACTTTAATAATAATAATTTACATTTTCATAGTGGAAAGAGAAGGAAAAGGTACAGAAGGACTGGATTAGAGCTGATCCTCTAACCAACAATTCTATTTATACTATCGTGGAAAAATAGTCTTTTTGCTGAATTATAGAACCAGTGAATCTCATAGTTGGAAGAATACTCAGAAGCTATGATGATGATGATGTCCATGACAGAAAGAGGAAAATTAAGAAGGATGAGTTTTTGAGGGAAAATAACAAATTCTATTTGTTGAGTTTTATACTGAATTTTAGATGTCTATAGGACACCCAGTTTAAAATGTTTAATAGGTTATTGGTGATGTTGGACTGCATATCAGAAAAAAAAATCAAGAAGTGGATTTATTGATTTAGGTGTTTTCCATGATAGTTCTCATGTCTCTTTCATTATTTTTCCTCCTTCTGCAATTCTTCTTTTTTCCAGGGTAGATATTCCATATTCCTTTAACGAATGCTCTTATGGCATGATTTTGAGGTTCTTTAACATCCTTGTTACCCTCTTTTGAATGCTTTCTAGTTTCACAATTTCTGGAGAAATATTGGATCCAGAATATGGTTTGAATTGAGGAGAATGTAACAGAACTTTTACTTCTATAAGCCTGGACGTATAATTGTTCAAATATAACCAAAGTTGACAATCACTGTGGATTCATATTGAGGTATGGTCCTCAACAACCCCTACATATTTTTCAGGCAAATTATTAACTAGTCACGTCTGTCTTCAATTATACTTGTAAAATGAATTTTTTGTATTCAAATATAAGACTATAGATTTTCTCTATTAAATTTCACCTTTTTGTTCTTACCTGTAAAAACTTTTTGAATCCTAACTATTATTTGGTAAATTATCCTTCCCAATCTTGTGTCATATTTCATAGTTGATAAGCATTTTATCTATTCCTTCATGCAAGTCATTGGTAAACATACTAGACTTCCAGTAGTGGTAGTAGGCACCTGTAATTCCAGTTCCTGGGGCGGTTAAAGCTGGAAGAACTTTAGAGTCCCAGATATATGAGAGCTATGTAGTTCTAAGCTGATAGATGTTTGCATTAAGTTAGGCATTAAGATGTGTGGAGAGTAGGGAAAGGGGGGGTACCATGTTGCCTAAGGAGGGGTAAATTGCCCCAGGTCAGAATTGGAGTGGATCAAAGTTGATCAATATGGGGATCATCCAAGGAGTAGCCTCTGTACTTCCAGCTTGGATGAGAAAGGGAAATCCAGCCTTTTTTTTTTTAAAGTCAAAAAGCACATGGCCAAGATAGATTCCTGGGGTAATCCACTAGGCACTGCCTTCCAAGTTCACATCAAAACTCTAATGATTACTCCTTGGGTCCTGGCATTCTACCAGTTCTCAATATACCTAACTAAGCTATCATTTTGCCTAAATTACTCCATTTTCTTCCACAAGAGGTTTTTATTTTTCTAGTAAGCTTGCAGAAAAAGGAAATGAGGTTCTTCTCGCATGATCTGCTCTCAATGGAGTTATGATGACTTTTTTTTTGTAATCACTGATTCCATTTCAAGATGTTTGTTACCAATCCCGCTAATTTCATCAGGAATCAAAAATCAAGCTCACTGCCTAATAGTCTGAAAACCATGCTTTCTTCCCTTTTTTTGAAAATTTGGGGCAACATTTATCCTTTGATCAGTCAGAAGCACTTTTTCTAATCTTTGCATATATGGAGGGACTAGAAATCTTCTAAGTTTTAGGCCAGCTGAATTTATATTTTCAAAATTAGACACAGAACAGAGACCATATCCTTGTCCCTTAGAAGAAACTTGTGTATGTAACTATTCAGTATCCGTTTATCTATACAGTGGGAGAAACTTAATTGGAATTTAAAAAACTGAGGCTTCCCCAGTCTCCAGAATGGCTTGATAAATACTGGACAAGTAACCACCACTTGGGGTATAGTCTAATCTTTAAAGACATAAATTTCCAATATATATGGATTTCTTGTGGTAAGATAGAGTGACGAGGTCTCTTATCAAGGGGAAAGAGTCTTGGATCAGGAAAAAAGAATCAGAAGAAAAAAGTAAATTTAAGGCGGCTAGTTGGGATGACCTGATGTATTTTAAAATTGATTGGTTCCTGGAGATGAGAATCATCTCTCAGTGAGATAAATACTTCAACAACAGCCAAAAGATTTTGAGGGAATAAGATAGGGGAAGTTTTCTTTTAGTTCCTAGGGCAAAGGTTCATCCATCCTATTCATAGTTTTTTTAATGGCTTTGCTTATAGCTGTTTTGACTTTTATGAGTTTGTATCTTGATCTTCCCTGTCACCATAGTAGTTTTTTATTGTCAAATTCTTTTTTTTTTTTTCATTGTTTGCTTATTTTTCCACTCCATAATTTGATTTCGGACTTTATGTTAAAGTTAACTTCTGTCCCCAGCATGGAAAGGGAGGGAAAAACATCATCTCAAGTTTCAGGCTTATTTAATGTTATTTTCAGAGTTAGAAAGTATTTGATGTTCCAAGATAGCATGATCTGAGAAGTGTGGTGGCTACTTTGTATTCTTGTCCTTAACTAGGAAGGGCCACTGAGCCCTTGAGATTACAGTTAATACTGTTTCTCAGATTCTCTGATCCTTTGCTTTTCACTCTTGAGTTATTATAACCCAGAAGTGGGTATAGGCAATAGAGTTACCAAATAGTATTTGGTCTTGTGTCTTATATTAATACAGGGGAACCTCATGATGTCTTTTTGATCAATTGCCAGGTCCCCTAATAGTCTCTGGCTTGAGAATTTTTGAAGCTGCTGTTGCTGCTTTTGTCATTGTCCAGTGGTTTCACCACTTGTGTTTTATTCATGTAGGCTTTGGACCAGTCTCCACCCCATGTCACAGATCTCTTCAATCTCTTAAATTGTCTTGGGTTAGAAGAAAGTCTTATTTTGGCATTTTTGGTTCTGCCACTTCAGAATTCAATGTTAGTTATTATTTTAAAGTTGTTTGGAGGGGAATGTTAAGAAAATTTCTTTTTATTTTTTCTATTGTAAAATGATTTTAAAATTTAAAATGAATTGAATAAAATATTCACCCTATCTCTGCAGAAGGAATTACTTCTGTTAAAAGATTAAATTATCATTTCTTTAATAATACAGCACATTTATATATTTTGATACTTTTTTAACTTTTAAAAATATTTTATTTTTCCAAATGCATGCAAAGATAGTTTTTGCCATTCACCTGTGCACAACCTTGTGTTCCAAAATTTTCTCCTTCTGTCTCCCCTTCCCCTTCCCTTAGACAGCAAGTAATCTGATACAGATTAAACATGTACAGTTCTTCTAAACACACTTTCATAAGAAAAATCAGATTTGATGCTTATTTCCAATTTGCCTTGAATATTTTTTTTTGGTACATAGTTACTTGCAAGTTGTATTCAAAGTTATGCTGGTTCAGTGACCTATTGTTCCAAGTTTTGCTGGTCATTTGGTGTGGAGGGAGACGAAACCCAGTCTGTAGCTTTGTATTACCTGCTATTTGTCATGTATCATGTTGCCCCCTACTTGTCTGTACTTTGTAAATTGTCACATCCTTGCTACTTCGATACTTATCTGTATTGTCTTTATTTCATTATAAAAGTTATCAATGAAAACTGGCTCCATCTTGAAGCCATTGCAGATCTCCAGTTATCAAGCATCCCTTGTCAAGGGGTCACTACCTTGATGTACTTTAATAAACTCCTTTTAATTCTCTTTGTTCTGAATTTTCCCTCATTAATCAGGCCAAAAACCCAAACAAAGAAATTTTCTTTTAATAGTCGTCTGCTCTCATTACGCTGTGAACTCCTTGAGAGAACAGACCATCTTTTGCCTTTCTTTTTATCTCTAGCAATCTTCATAGTTCTTGGCACAGAAAAGGCCACAATAAAATAAAGATTATTAAATGAATTCTAAAGGCCAAAATATTTATTGATATGGGTATAGTATTTTTATAAATCAATAAATTAATCAACAAGTATTTCTTAAGTATCTACTGTGTACAAGGCATTAAATGTGATAAAACTTACAAATTGCAATATTTCATTGTTGTCTTTATTTGATAGCTGAGGACAATGGGAGACAGGGAGACCAAGTGTTTTGTCTCTTAGCACATATAAGTAGTAAGTGGCCGAGTTCTTCTGATTCTTTGTCCATTGCTAATTCCATCACTCCAAATTGCCTCTCAGATAAATGCCAGCATTAGTGTGATTTGCAGCAGTTCACTGGTAGGACTTTTTAGAGACTTAATCAGAAAGGCTATTTCCTGAATGGGAACTTCTTTACCCTGGGAATTTATTTCAATTACATAGGAATCATTGCTGGATTCTAATTCTTCATAGTCAGCAGCTAAGGAAGGATTAAGCTGATACTAAGTATTATGAATATTGTCAAGAAAATGAGCTGGATATGGTGCCTGGCCTGTTGTGACCTATTTATAAAGCTGTTTCTAAAAAGATTATGTGACCGAATTGTCTCAAAGTCTATAAATTAGAAGTTATAATCCCTCTTCCATGCTAGTCTCCTTGAACCTTAGCATGTCTTAAAATGACTTTTATATAATTTGTTCATAATCAAAAAGCACTTGTCTCCTACCATGGATAGAGTATGTGAAATATTAGAGCACTCAGGTAAAAGAAAATAGTCAATCAGTCAATTGGTCAACCAGCATTTATTAAGTGCCTACTATGTACCAGATATCCAGGTTTACCTTTTGTCTTCCCCTGTAGACTGTAAGTTTCTTGAGAGCAGGAACTGCTTTACTTCTACCTGTGTATCTGCAGAACCTAGCCTAGTACCTGGGAGGTTGTTGGTGGTGGGGGTATCCATTTCGGTCTTGTCTGGCTTGTTGTGACCCTGTTTGAGGTTTCCTTGGCAAAGAGACTGGAATGATTTCCCATTTTCTTCTGTAGCTCTTTTTATGGATGAGGAAACCTAGATAAACAGTTAACTGACTTGACTAGGTTAACACAGCTAGTAAGTGTCTGAGGCAAGATTTGAAGAGAATGACATAGCCCAACTTGTGACTTAGGAAGATTATTTTGGTAGCTCGGTGGAAGATGGATTTCAGTTCTTTATTCCCAAGGTGTAATATATAATAATATAAGGAATAATATAATAATATAATATTCCCAAGGAATAATAATAGCTCACTATTAATTTTCATATATAGTTTTGATTTCTGAATTATTTATGGGGTTAGCAATATGCACACACACATATGTACATATACATTCACATATATGTGTTTCTATCTATCTACTATCTATCTATCTATCCATCCATTTATCCTCATTCTTCCTGATACTAACTCTTTGGAGATACTTCTTTACTCTCTAACTTATTTGGTTGTCATTTCCTTGTGACAATTAGGGCTCTATTTGACTAGGATTCCTGGATCAAGGTCTGGGTTATTAGTAATGACTCTCCAATACCAGTTCTGACAGATAAATGAGGGGGTGGTGGGTGAGTAGGTGAGGGGAGATCTTAGGAAGACCTGGACTTCTGGATACAAGGAAGAAAAGTTCCCAGGGAAGGAGGCAGAGACCTTAGGACAAAATGAATCTGAAATTGCGAGGTTCTCATGAGGACTAAGGGTGGGTCAGGGAGGAGCTCATAATGAGATATAGGAATCATAATTATAATAATAACAACAATAATAATATTTGCTTTACTTTAAATTTTGAAAGCACTTTATATATGCTATTTTTATTTGATCCTTACAACAACTCTATGAGGCAGGTGCTATTATGTTTATTTTATAGAAGAAGAAGCTGAGTCTGAGAAATATTGTTGATTCATATAATTATTGACTGTCTGAGATAACATATTAACTTGCCCCTTTGACTTTAAACACTTTGGTATCTAGCTATCTTATGGGAAAATCTTGGGACCCTACTTTATCTATAATGGCAGCTTTAACCTTCACAGTCCCATAGCTAGCTTTGTTGCATTGCATAAGGGTTAGTCCATCTGTCAGAAACAGACTTAGATTACTTGGATGTTTTGGAATATCTAATGATTTCTGGGAAGAGGTGGCGAGAGGGAATGAATGAGTGTAGTGGTTTGTTAGTTATTTCCTATTTTTACTATTTAGGGCACGTAGATGGTGTAGTGGATAGCACATTGGGTTTGGGATCAGGAAGACTCTTCTTCCCAAATTCAAATCTGACCTTAGACACTTACTAGCTATGTGATATTGGGCAAGTCATTTAAGCTATTTGCTTCACTTTCTTTCTGGCACAAATTGTTCTTGGGAACTCCTTGGTCTATAGCACACCCTTACTATCTGAAGAATTTTCTTGGCAAAGATACTGAAGTGGTTTGCCAAAAATAATACCTTTTTATTTTTCAAAATATATGCAAAGGTAGTTCTTCAACATTAACCCTTGCAAAACCTTGTGTTCCAATTTTCCCCTTCCCCTACCTTCTCCCCTAGATGGCAAGTAGTTCAATATATGTTAAACATGGAGAAATACTTGTTAAATCCAATATATGCATACATATTTATACAATTATCTTGCAGCACAAGAAAAATTAAATCAAACTGGAAAAAGTGAGAAAGAAAATAAAATGTAAGCAAATAACAACAAAAAGAGTGAAAATGCTATATTGTTAACCACACTCAGTTCCCACAGTCCTCTCTCTGGGTGTAGATGGTTCTCTTCATCACAAGATCATTACAACTGATCTGAATCATCTCATTGTTGAATAGAGTCACATCCATCAGAGCTGATCATCACAGTCATGTTGTTGCTGGTTCTGCTCATTTCACTCAGCATCAGTTCATGTAAATCTCCCCAGGCCTCTCTGAAATCAATCTGCTGGTCTTTTCTTACAGAACAATAATATTCCATAACATCCATATGCCATAACTTATTCAGTCATTCTCCAACTGGTGGGTATCCATTCATTTTCCAGTTTCTAGCCACTGCAAAAAGGGCTGCCACAAACATTCTTGCACATACAGGTCCCTTTCCGTTCTTTAAGATTTCTGGGATATAAGCCCAGTAGAAACACTGCTGGATCAAAAGTTACGCATAGGAAAAAATAGTTTTCAACATCCACCCTTACAAAATCTTGTGTTCCATATTTTTCTTCCTCCCTCCTTTCTTCTTCCCCTAGACATCAAGTAATTTAATAAAGGTTAAACATGTGCAATTCTTCTAAACATATTTCCACATTTATCATGCTGCACAAGAAAAATCAAATTAAAAAGGAAAAAATGAGAGAAAAAAACATTGAAAAGGAAAAAATGAGATAAAAACATTGCTTCAGTTTCTTTTCTTCATCAATAAAATATTATGGAGAAGGAAATCACAAATCATTTTAGTATCTTTGCCGAGAAAACTCTAAATGAGATTGTGAAGTATCTAAAAAGACAGAACAAAAATTATGCTACATATAGCTTGCTTTGAATTTATTTATTTCCATGTTGTCTTCCTCATTAAACTGTAAGTTCCTTGAGGGCAGGAATTTTTTTTGTCCCTTTTTATACCCCAAATGCTTAGTACCTACTAGGTGCTTAATAAATGTTTAGTGGTTGATTAATTATTAAATTTAAATTTTGTGTCAATTTAAGCATCCTCTTCATTTCTCCACTCTCACCCTCCATTTCCAATTAGTTTCTAAGTCAAAATGATTCTACTTTTCCAGCATTAATTATTCTCTTTGCTCTCCCTTCCTGGCTTTCTGGCTTCCTTCAAGTCTCTGTTAAAATCTTAGCCTCTGCAAGAAGCCATTCTTGGTCCCTTTTTCATGTGAGGATCTTCTTTCTGTGATAGACTGAACTTGTTGCTGTCTGTCCTAGAGCAGGGGACTGGCCCAAGAACAGCTTTTTCTTTTGTTTGGGTTCTCATCTTTGCCAAGTTTCACTTTCCTAGATAATTACTTTATGGAGCCCCCAACTTTCTCCTCACAGTTTCAGTTCTTTGGTATATGGGAAACTGGCAACAGACTATAATTTTTCTTTGTATATCTATCCCATAAAATAATACTTAACATTTATATAACACTTCAAGATTTGCAAAAGCCTGTATAAAATATTATCTCATTTTATCCTTATAAGAACCTTCTGAGGGAGGTGCTATCATTATTCCTATTTTAACAGATGAGGTAACTGAGGCAGATAAGAGATTATCATTTATCTTAGGCTAAACACAACTAGCAAATATATGATTTCATATTCAAGTTTTCCTGACTCTGAGTCTAGCACTATATCCATTTTGCCCTCTAGCTGCTTCTAAGGTATAAAGAGGCAAAAAAGCAAATTAGTTGTGAAGAATAGCTCTGTATATCCCATGACTTTCCAAGATAAATAATTAAGTACACTTTAATTGTGAACTGACACAGAATGAAGTTAGCACCAATGTTGGGTGTGTTTAAATCCTCTTTTGCTTTTATAGGCCTGAGATTTTTCTGAGAGTTAGGGCAGAAACTATATGAGGCAGAAACTATATCCAGAGAGATATTCATCATGTAAAGGAAAAAGCAGAGTTTGTAGACTTGATGCAGTTAGAAGTTTGAATTTGTCATATGCAGGGATGTGCTGGTAAATGTTTAATAACTATCTCAAAAATTATGCTTGAAATAATTTTATATTTAATGTAAATAACTTCCTTAAGACTAGATAAGCAACAAAACAATTAATCAAGCCCTGATTTGTAGTTTTCTGATTTCTAAGGTATAAATGTTCACATTGAAAATTTAATAATTTCACAAGCCAATATGAGCTGGCTCCAGGACATCCAGGACATAGGCCACATGTTGCCGATGTGACCATGTTAAGCAAGTCTCTTCCCTATATACTGTATCTTATTTTCATCTGTAAAAGGAGGAGATTTCTTAAGCTCTTTTTTTTTTGAGGGGGGGAGCGTAGTCCCTTTCAGCAACCTGGTAAAGCATATAGACTTCTTTGCAGAAGAATGTTTTTAAAAACACAAAATAAACTGCAAAGGAGGACAAAGGAAACTGATTCAATTAAAATAAATACATAACTTTTTCCCCCATCCAAGTTCTTGAACCCCATGAAATCTATCCATTGACTCTTTGGTGGCTTATAGACTTTAGGGAAAGAATCCCTGGACCAAAGTGATCTCTAATTCTCTCTCTCCACCCCACAGTCTCCCAGCTTTATTTTTTTCACTTGGTCATTCTGTGACTAAGTGATACAGTGGATTGAGCTCTGAATTTGGAGTCATATTCCAGATATTTATTAGCTGTCTGGCTCTGGGAAAATCACTTAACTGCTCTTAGCCTCAGTTTACTCATTTGTAATAGTAATAGTTCTTTCTCTGTAAGATCTTTGTATGGCTCAAGCAAGATTATATATGTAAAGTAACTGGTAAACCTTAGAATTTCATATAAATGTTAATGTTTAATATTACTGCTAATAAATCTCTAAACATCTGATAGATGGCTAAAAGGAAGAAAATGTTTGATTAATTAGGAAAGAATAACACAATGGGAAAAAAATATCTAGATTGGAAAGTCAGAGGGCTGAGATTCAAAATTCACTTTTGATGATTACTTGTGGGCAATTTGACAAATCTGGAGTCTTAGTTTCCCTTATATATAAGATAAGAGGAATAGTTTCTGTGGCTCCATGGATAGAGTGCTCTCTTGAATCAGGAAGAACTAATTTTAAATCTGGTCTCAGACACTCACTAAATGTATGGCTCTGGGCAAGTAGACATTTAACTCAGGTCTCCCTCAGTTTCCTCATCTGTAAAATGGGGAATCTATAATAGCACTTATGTCCCAGGGTTCTTAGGAGCATCACATGAGACAATAATTGTAAAGTGTTTGCACAGTGTCTGGAACGTAGTAAGTAGGTGTTACATAAATATCATCATCATCATCATCATCATCATCATCGGTCCCCAGATCCTATGACTCACTGTTTAACTTAAATGATTCCGGAGCAACATCCAGTGTTATGAATCACTCTGATTTACAAAAATATTGAAGGAGAAGTCTTCACTGAGAGGGTAAAATGTCCTTGGAACGGCGTGAGTCAGGGAATGACAGAAGAGGGGGTCAGTCTTGAAAGAAGTCTCTGTCATGCTTTAGTGCTCATTTGAGAGAATGAATGCACAGGATGTCGCCTACATGGCAGCCGCAGTGACAGAAGCACCAGCAGTAAGCGGAGACAATTATATTGCCAAGGCTCTGTAAAAATCAAATTCCAGAGTCTTGGGGGTCAGGAAAAGGACAGGAAGCCAGGAGGATGGGACGCAGCTGAGGCAAGGTCAAGTTGAGATTGGAGTCCTGCTGTGAAGGAAATGATGTGGTTTTCCATGAACCCTTTCTCCTGCCATATTAACACTTTATTCCATGTTAATTCATGCACGTACATAGAAGGGGCCCAGAGTTTCAACTAGGAATTCTGGTAATATTTTCTCTCAAGATATCTTGTATTTAACTGCCTTAGATTAATTTGTGTTTTTTCTTTTGCATTATACATATATACATGCATTGGTACTTGTCTGTTCTATCTATCTATCCATCCATCTGTCTATCTATCTATCTGTCTCTCTATCTGTCTGTCTGTCTATCTATCTGTCCATCTATCTGTCTATCTGTCTGTCTGTCTGTCTATCTATCTATCTGTAGTTTCCTTTTTTAAAATCGAAGTTCTTTGAGAACAATGATTGTTTCATACTTTGTATCTCTATCTCCAAAACCTATCACAGTGCTTGGCTCATAAGAGGCTTTTCTTTTCTTTTTCTATTTTTTTAGTCAAGACAATTGGGATCATGTGACTTATCCAGGGTCACACAGCTAAGAAGTGTTATATATCTGAAGCCAGATTTAAACTCAGGTCCTCCTGACTCCAGAGCTGGTGCTCTATCTAGTTGCTCATAGTAGGCTTTTAATAAATGCTTTTTGGTTGACTTGGATATTGATTCTGGGTGACTTGAGGTGGCAACTCAAGGCAGGGAGAGAGATCAGGTCAGTTGGTGATTGGTGCTTTGACTAGGGGTAAAAGGTAAGATGAAAACTTTTCCTGATGATGGGGACTTTTCTTAATGACTCTTTTTGCTTACCAAGTGCTTAGCACAGTTCAGGGGTCCTCAAACCACAGCCCGAGGGCCAGATGCAGCAGCTGAGGACGATTATCCCCCTCACCTAGGGCTACGAAGTTTCTTTATTTAAAGGCCCACAAAACAAAGTTTTTGTTTTTACTATAGTCGGCCCCCTATTTAAAAAGTTTGAGGACCCCTATGTAGGTGCTCAATAAATATTCATTGATAGATTGCTCGATTAATCCTGGAAGAAGGAAGTACATCTTCTAGGATGCTAGTGCCTGGGACCGGGCCTCCAATGTCTTACATTCATTTAATTCTGGAGATATTCGTTATTCTTGACCCATATTATGAACTGTTAACAATGAGAAACAATAGCACTAAATGGCAAGGCTAGATGGTTTTCCAGTTTTGAATTTTTTTACTATATTCCTGTGATTTTGATAAAGGGAACTTTTCATGACCATACAGCCTCCCAATCCCTTAAAACTGACATGTTATTGATTCTAAATTGTAAGTAGAAAACCCTAAAGGTCAAGTATCACAAGACTGACCTAGCAATGACAACTTGATGGGGGAAAACATGATATAATAGAAATAAGACAGCCAGAAGACTCACAATATGGGATGGAATCTGTCACTGACTAACTTGCTGTGTGATAATTGGGAAAGTGACAACTTCTTTGAGCCTCAGCTTCCTTATCAAAATGAGGAAATTGGACTAAATAATCTCTTTGGACTGGATGCTCTCCATAGAAGGTGGGAAACCCTCTGAATCCATTAGGCAGATGGGTGATTCAGTGGATTTAATACTGGATTCAGGAAAATCAAGTTTTACCTCGCATACTTACTAGCTGTGTGACTTTAGGCAAATCATTTTACCTCTGTCAGGACCACTTTCTATTTCCTCTACCATTCATTGTGAGACCGAGGCTATCCTTATTGGTAAATCTCTGTTCTCTAAAGAAAGGCTACTCTTCTTTTTGGTCAGCTCTTTGAGTCAGTGATTATGAAGCTTTTCTCTTCAGCATGGCTGCTAGCAGAAGGAACTCTTTTTTGAGCTACCTTATTCTGGATTATTGTTTATGACAAGATGTGGGGTTTTTATGCTGCCCTTTCTGAAAACAGCCCCCTACAGTTCTATTTTTATCTCACTTATCAGAAACATTTTATAATTACTACTACTATTATTATTACATGTGTTTTTGTTTTTCTAACAAAGTTATAGGGAATTATTTTCTGGATATATTCCTATAGGCTATTTGTGAGAAATTTATTTAAAAACTTCAGTATTTATTAGTGGTCTATAGTTCTCTTTTCCTTTTTCGGGTATCAGTACAATATTGGTCTTATAAAATTAGTTTGCAAAGTCCTTTCTGCTATGTCCTGAAAAATAACATAGTATTTCTAAGGGATTGGGAAGATGGTGTTGCCCTCTACAGAGAGTGTTTTTAGGGGGAAAGGCAATGATAATATCATATCCAACCCTAGGCTGAGATAAATGTTAACAGGGCTCAATTTCATCAAATGGAAAAGGAGTGAAATTGTTCCAAGGAAGCTGTCTTATAATTCATCTGCACGCTCCTCTGTTGTTCTATGTAAATATGGCAGGACTAGGCTAGTTATTTCTGTAGTTGGTCCTTCATTTCCAAAGAATACCAATGGCATCATAACATAAGTGATGCCTTAATTTGTGCCTTAATTGGATTTTAATAAGATGAAGTTGTGCAAATTCTCAGCCTCACACTCTCTTCCAGTCATCAACATCCAGTGGCAAGACCATAGTTGACCAAGCTCTAAGCACTTCACAATGCCTGCTTCAGCCGCCTTCATGAACACTGGAACAAATTGTTCCATTCTGCCTGGAGAAATCTTCACATGCTTGGGGTAGACATCTTTCTAGATTAACAACTGGTTTAAAATCTCTTGGCTAACAACGTAACATTTTCACTCTTTCTGTTATTGTTTGCTTGCATCTTTGTTTTTTATTCTCAGGTTATTTTTACCTTTTTTTCTAAATCCAATTTTTCTTGTGCAACAAGATAACTGTATAAATATGTATACATATATTGTATTTAACATATTCTTTAACATATTTAACATGTATGAGACTGACTACCTGCCATTTAAGCGAGGGGGTGGAGGGAAGGAGGGGAAAAGTTGAAACAGAAGGTTTTGCAAGGGTCGATATTGAAAAATTACCCATGCATATGTTTTATATAAAAAGCTATAATAAAAATTTAAAAAACCCAAAACCTATTGGCTAAAACCTATTAGCCTGTCTGCTGAGATTGTTCTACCTGGGTGTGATTAATGAGTAAGCTATATCTTGAAGCTATAGCTGAGAGTTGGGTGATAGATGGACACCAAAGGTGGGTGAGCAGCCTTAAAAAGGGCTTGACAAGCTCACTCACAAGAATTGCTGGTCCTTCATGTGCACCCCGTGTATCCCACTGGACTAGTTAGAGAAAACTGAAGAGGCCTTTCCCCCATTTGTCTACACTTTCCTTTCATCAATAATTCACAACATGGTAGAGAGTACCTTGAAGATTATATGATTTCATTCTGCTCCCCCCCTCACCAGTGACATAGAACAAAACTTCTTCTTTTCCTCCTGATTCCCAGTCTGCCAGTAGGCAACCCAATGATCAAGACCAGTATCAATGCTGGCTCTCCATAGTGTAGGTCCAGGGCATGTTCTCTCCTTTCCCAATCCAATTCCTATTGCCCCATTGACCAGTCCCCACCAGATGCTGTATAACCTACTCTTTTTTTTCCTTTTTTTTTTAATTTAATAGCCTTTTATTTACAGGATATATGCATGGGTAACTTTACAGCATTAACAATTGCCAAACCTCTTGTTCCAATTTTTCACCTCTTACCCCCCCACCCCCTCCCCTAGATGGCAGGATGACCAGTAGATGTTAAATATATTAAAATATAAATTAGATACACAATAAGTGTATAACCTACTCTTAACTGGATCCTGACATTTCTCCCTCTTTCCTATTCCTACCTGTACAAGAGGCATCCCAGAGCCCCACTCCAGTTTGCACATCCAGCCCTAGTCTTGGTCTGGAATTATCTACCTTGTCCCTGCTCCCCAATGTCTTTGAGACTTTGCCCTCTGTCCAGCTCCTTTTGCCTGCCAAAAATCATTTTCTGGACCATGAAATGGAGCCTTCCTTTATGTGTTAGATTAGAATTAAAATGTCAGCTCCATGAAAACAGTGACTTAGCCTATAAAAACTCTGAACATGTCTTTATTCTATCGCCCAAATCATTCACAGAAGGTGTTGAATGGAGGGGAGAAAAGGAGAGAAAGAGTTCAGGAATAATTGGGCTTCTGCCTCTGAGAAGACAGATAGCAGATAACATGAACTGATCACACATTTTAAGTTTTATCAATATCTTTTAATTTTTGTTATCTTACATTCAAGGATGTGTTAGAGCTTGTACAATCTTCTGAGAACCAATTATTCTATGAGCATTTGGAAATTGCCAAATTGATTATCTAGACTTCAGAAAGTTATTGGAAAATGTTAATAATGCTGGTTGAACTTAAAAGTGTGTTGAGCATATATTATATATGTATATTTTTTTTCCTGATGAGTTGGTTGTTAAAAATTTATCAGAATATCACTGAACTTTTTACAATACATTCCCCCCTCTTTCCCAAAGAACCATTCTTTATAATGAAGAATAAAAAAGAGGGAAAAAATGTTCAGTCAAATTAATCAATACATCAGAAAAAATAATCTCTCATTAAAAGGAATATTTCCTCACCTCTGAAAAGAAGACAAGGAAGTCTCTTCTCATATTTCTTTTTTTAGGACCAAGTCTGATCATAATAATATAGAATCATTCATTTCAAATACCTACTATATGGTAGGAGTTTGATAAATGCTTCTTTCCTCCTTTCCTTTGTTAAGTTCTTTCCATTTATGTTATTGTAGTTGTATATATTGTTTCCTTGGGTGTCCTTACTTCATTTAAATTCCATTCATATAAATCTTCTCATACCTCTCTGTATTAATCATATTAATTATATCTTACAGCTCAGTAATATTCCATTATATTTATGCACCATAATTTGTTTAGCCATTTCTCATATGCTTTCATGCAGGGCATTTTGCCTTCACCTGTTATTAAAGCCTGATGTTTCCATCTATCTTAATTCTATTTCTTCAAGTATTTTGTCATCCTACCCGAGTTTCTAATGTCTCTTATTCCAGTATCTGTAAAAAGCCACATACATAAATTGTTTTTTTTTTTGATCCCTCCATGAGCTCATAAAAAAGGAAAAGTGACTCCATTCCATTCTCCTACAATTCAGCTCTGTTCAAGTGTGTTAAGCTGAGTGTGAGTCACATAAACAGCCCACGGTTGCTAAGCAACCTAATACATATTTCATTAGCTGAAGCAATGGAGTCTTCTGCTTGCTGTCAGAGTCTGTGATGTAGGGGGTATTCCATCCTAACATTCCTCTGCCAGCTTGTAGTGAAACTTGATGGGATTCAAAGTCAAATGATCATGGCGTGTAAAACTAGAGCTGGCAGAAAATTCAGAAGCCCTAGATTCTGTGCCCTCAATTTATTTATTTTTTTATTAAAGCTTTTTATTTTCAAAACATGCATAGATAATTTTTCAACATTAACCCCTGCAAAATCTTGTGTTTCAATTTCCCCCCTTGCCCCTCTCTCTCTCTCCTTCCCTCCATCTCTCTCTATTTCCCTTCCTCCCTCCGTCCGTCTCTCCCCCCCCCCCCCCCCGTCTCCCCCCCTCCCTCCCTCCTTCCCTTCCTCCATCTCCCCCCTCTCTCCATCTCCCCCTCCCTCCCTCTTTTGCTCCCTCCCTCGCTCTCTCCCTTGCTCTCTCCCTTGCTATCTCCCTCTCTCCCTCTCTCCCTTCCTCTCTCCACCCCCTCTTCTAGATGATAAGTAATTCAATATATGTTAGACATGGCAAAAATATGTTAAATCCAATATATACACACACACACACACACACACACATATTTTCCTAATTATCTTGCTGCACAAGAAAAATCAAATCAAAAAGGAAAAAAATTGAGAAAGAAAATAAAATGCAAGCAAACAACAACCAAAAAAGTGAAAATGCTGTGTTGTGATCCACACTCAGTCCCCACAGTCCTCTCTCTGGGTGCCCATAGCTTTTTATCACAAGACCATTGTAACTGGCCTCAATGTTCTCATTATCGAAAAGAGCTTAGTTCATCAGAATTGATTATCATATAGTCTTGCTGTTGCCATGGATAATGATCTCCTGGTTCTGCTCTTTTTACTTAGCATCAGTTCATGTAAGTCTCTCCAGGCCTCTCTGAAATCATTCTGCTGGTCATTTCTTACAGAACAATAATATTTCATAATATTCATATACCACAATTTATTCAGCCATTCTCCAATTGATAGGCATCTACTCAGTTTTCATTTTCTAGCCACTACAAAATGAGCCGCCCACAAAAATTTTTGCACATGTGGGTCCCTTTCCCTCCTTTAAGATCACTTTGGAATATAAGCCCAGTAGAAACACTGCTGGATCAAAAGGTATGCACAGTTTGATAACTTTTTGGGCATAGTTCCAAATTGCTCTCCAGAATGGTTGGATCAGTTCACAACTCTACCAACAATGTATCAGTGTCCCAGTTTTCCCACATCTCCCCCAACATTCAGCATTATCTTTTCCTGTCATTTTAGCCAATCTAAGAGGTAACTCTGAATTGTCTTAATTTGCATTTCTCTGATTAATAGTGATTTAGAGCATCTTTTCTAGCCTAGAAATAGTTTTAATTTCATCTGAAAATTGTTCATATCCTTTGACCATTTATCAATTGGAGAGTGTTTTGAATTCTTATAAATTTGAATCAATTCTCTATATATTTTAGACCCTCATTTCATTGTTCATCAGTAAATATTTGTAGGTGCCCAGAATGTGCCAGGCAGTGTGCAAAACACTAGGATATACAAAGAAGGATAAAAACATAGTCTTTGCCTTTAAGAAGCTCACATCCTAATAGAGGAAAGAGACAACATGAAAATAAATAGGCAGTTGAAAAAGATAGTTTGAAAAAGGTAGAAATTGGCAACTGGGAGCCTCAGGAAAGGCTTCTTACAGAAAAAGGATTTGAGCTGAGCCTTGAGAAAGGCAGACAGAGGTGGGGGGAGATCATGGGCTGTCTTGTTTGAGGAACTCCAAGCCAGCAAGTTTAACTGAATTATAGAGTGCATGGAGAGCAGAAAGGTGTAATAAGGGTAGAAAGGCAGATCAGATTATAATAAATTTTGAATGACAGAGAACTTTATATTTAGTCTTACAGGCAATAGGAAGTTACTGGTGGGAAGGGGTAACTAAACAGGGGAGTTTACTAAGTAGAAGGCAATATGATCAGACTTTGCTTTAGAAATCACAGACAGCTGGGTCAAGGATAGACTAGAATGGGAGAGATTTGAGGCGGAAAAATTAGTTAGGAAGCTATTGCAATAATCTAAACATGAGATGATAAGGTGAACTATATTTGTGACTTAATGGAGAGGAGACATTTAAGAGAAATATTGTGCAAGTAGAACCAGTAAAATTTGGCAACAGATTGAGTATCTGAGATGAATGTGAGTAAGAAGTTGAGAATAAAACCAAGATTATGAGCCTGAATGATTGGTAAAATAATGGTTCCCTTGAGAATAAGAGAAAAATTGGGAAGAGAGAGGGTAGGGGAAAGGGGAAAGATAATGAGGTTGTTTTTAGACTTATTGGGTTTGTGATGCCTGTGGGGCATTAAGATGGTCAAGAGGAATTTAGAGATGCATGACTGAAGTTCAACAAAGAGGGGAGATCTGGATAAATAGATTTGAGAATATTCTGAATAGAAGTGATAATTGAATCCATAAGAGTAGATGAGATCACCAAGTGAAATAGTATAGAGTAAACAATAAAAGGGGTCCAGGATAGAGACAGGGAGGACTCTATGGTTAGAGGGAATAGCTTGGATAAAGAACCAGCAAAGGTGATTGAGTAGGCATGGTCAAACAGGTAGGAGAAGAATTAGGAGAGAGGACTGTTACCAAAATCTAAAGAAGAAAGAATATCCAGAAGGGCTGTAGAGAGATCAAGGAGGATCCCTATTGAGAAAAGGTAATTAAACTGAGCAATTAAGAAAGCATTTCTAACTTTGGAGAAGATGGTTTCGGTTGACTGAGTTAGATGTCAGGGAGGTTTAGAAAGAAGTTAGAAGAGTGGATGTGAAGCATTAAAAGTTGCTTACTCAATGAAGGTACCCACAAAAGGGAGGAATTATGTAGAAATGTTGGGATTAAGTGAAGCTTTTTTTAAAGATAGAAGAAGGATGGGAGTATTTATGGACAGTAAGAAATGGACCAGTAAATTGGGAAAGATTAAAAAAGAGAGAGGGGGATGATGAGGGTGGGGGTAACATCCTGGAGAAGTCCAAAGGATGTGGGATCAAGGACACAGGCAGAAGCCTTGGCAAGGAAAAAGGTCACTTCTTCATTTGAGAATGCAAAGATAGTGGAGGTAGATGTTTGAGGGATATGGGATGAAGAAGAGAGTAAAGGAGGAGCCCTTGATCTCGATTTCTTTTAGCAAATTATGAAACTATAACCTTAGCTGGGGAAGGAGGAGTACCCCGGGCACCTTGAGGAGAGAGGAATTTTAGAATTGGCACTTCTGGTGTGAGGGCTTGCAGAGGGCTTATCATTCATCTTTGGTGTCTACCTGGTCCATCCAACTCTCATCTGTGGCTCCAAAAAGCTGTAGAATTCTCAGGACCCGTACCCTGGCAAACTGTCTTTGCAGATGGGTTAAACCAGGTTTCAGATCTGTCAGTGAATTAAGGGGTGTCCACCTAAGCTTGTGAAGATTTTCCCCCTGTGGATTGGGTACATGAGAACAACTTGTTCCAACAGCTATGAAGGGCCCTGAAGAAGGCATTGTGGAGTGCTTAGAACTTAAGACATTGGAAGACACCAAGGTCATCCAGTGCATCCTGAGCCATCACCAGTCATCTTGACATTTGTCTTGTCACTGGATTTTGATGACTATGGAAGACAGAGTGAGGCTGATGACTTTGTGCAACTCTACCTTATTTAAATCCAGTTCATGTACAAGTCAAGATATCACCTGTGATAGCAATTGGTCCTCTTCAAAAATGAAGGTCAGAGGTGAGAACTAAACCTGTTAAAAGTTCATGGTTTTGGAATTAAAAGGAATTTTACTTACATGAAGTACTACTCCATGGTTTCATGCCTATTCGTGGTAAATTTTTGTCAGTCTCTTAAATTTTTACTATCAAAGTTTCTTATTTCTTAAATCCTTTATGTTAAAAAAAATTATGGCTCTTTATCCCTATTCTCTGTTCCTTGCTCCTTTGAATCCCATATCTAACATCAATATTTTTCTCCAATTCCAACACCTCTAGCCAAAGATGGTTGTTGTGTTGTTATACATCCTTCATTCCTGAAGAAGACCAATGACATCACAAGGGTTATGTCTTTCCTTCAATGTGAATTAAAGACTGGAGCCTTCAAGAAGTTAGAATAACTTGATATCGAAAATTTAGATATTTTGCTGGTACGCAGGAGAACTTGAGTTGGTAAACAGTGGTCCAACTTGTCTGACTTCAGTTTTCTCCATCTGCTAAATCATGTAACTTTTCAAACTCATGAGGATGTCAAATTCAAAATAAAACCATCAATGAATTTTTTTCTTTGATTTAAAAAATGTTGAATCCTGACTAAACTTTTCTCATCTCATGAAATGTGTTATTTATTCAATATTTAGTGTTAGTTCTGCTGCAAAACTTTTGCTAATTCCTCATAATCCATAGGATGTGCCAAACATCTTAGTTTGGCATTCAAGGTTCTCTGAAATTTGGCAGGGCTCTATCTCCTACCAACTATAGCTCCTACTATTTCCCAAATGAGTCTTCTGCTTTGTTTCCCCCATTTTCTGTAAGCATGTTATGCTCATTTCTGGCTCCAAGTTTGTGTAGTTCCCTCCATGGGTAGGCTCTTTTAACTTACCTATACACTTGGGAGCCCACATTAAATTTTAGCTCCTCTAAAATATATTTCCTAAACCTCTAGCTCTCAATTTTCTCCCTTTTTCCAACTTTAACATTAACAAACAAGAACAAGTTCAGAGCAGAGTGATCAGTGGAGACCACATCTTACAATACTTATTTGAACAAAATAAAATTATTTTGTTAGCCTAGAGAAGAGAAAACTTGTGGGATGGGGATACATGGTTTTAGTTTTGTAGTATGGGAAGGACTGTCATGTGGAAGGAATAGACTTCTGTTTGGTCCCAGAGAGCAAGACTAAGAAAAATTTCCTAACAATGAGAGCTAGATATTTAGAAATAGGATTGACTGGTTGGGGAGATAATAAGTTTCATGTCATCATGATACTTGTTGGGTATGTTATGGAGGAGCCTAGAAATTCTCTAGAACCTTCCTAGCTCTGAAACTGCAATTCTGTGGTTTTATAATAATATTTGGCAAGTTCAGTTTGACACACACATGTTGCTTTCCTCCCTCCTTATCTCTCTCTTTTTCTCTCTCTTCTCTCTCTCTGTCTCTGTTTCCCCCTCCCCTCTCTGTGACAAAATATAAAAAAGTCTAATTCCTTTTTGATGTAACAGTTACTAAAATGCTTGAAGACAGTGCTTAGAGTCCCCTACGTATTAGAAGCTAAACATCCCTTCGTTCAGCTCAAGATGGCTTTTGATATTAAACAAAGATTTATTAAATACCTAGATATGAAGTGAAAAAAAACCCAATTGCTTTCTTAAAGAAACTTATAATCCACTGGGGGGGGGAACATAAATTTGAAAACTTTTACCATTCTAGGTGCCATACTCTAGACACCCTTTAGCTTATAATGTGCTCTCTAAAATTTGGTGCAAAGAACTGATCATTGATGTTAGCATTGGATGTATAGAGTTGGAAGCCATCTCCATAAATAATTATGGCAAATATGAGAGCTGATGAGGTTTCCAGGACAGAGAATATAGAGAGAAATGAGGAGAAATTCAAAGAGAGAACTTTTACAGATACTAATTTGGAACCTGGGAGGGTGATGTATCTTTAAAAGCACTTGAAGAAACCAAGAAGGAATAATGGAACAAATAGCTAGAAAGCAGGGAGATAGAGCAATGTCATGGAAAAGGAATGAAATGGGCCATTAGATATGGCAATTAAAGAGGTCATGGGTGACTTTGGTGAGAGAAGTGTTAGGAAAGTGATGGATTCAGATATTATATAGCAGAGAGTTCCTGATGGCAAGGAAGTGGAGACACAGAGTACAGATTATTTACTCTCTTATCAGAGAAAGTGAGAAGAATACTGGATGATATCTTGAGGGAAAGTTTTGCTTTAAAACTAGGGAAACCTGAGTATTTTTGCAGATACCTGATACTGATCCATTGGATAAAGGGAAATTGAAGATGGAAAGGGGTGAAGAGAAGAAGAAAGGGAGGAGAGAGAGGGAAAGAAGTAAGAAGAGGGAGAGAGAGTGAATAAGAGAGAGAGAGAGAGAGTGAATAAGAGAGAGAGAGAGAGAGAGAGAGAGAGAGAGAGAGAGAGAGAAGAATCTCAGAAGAGACTGGAATGATGTTCTCTTGAACAAGGAAGGAAGGAATGTAATTGGGAAAGATTTGATTTCTGAGTCTTGCAGAGCTAATCAAGAAGTACAGTTCAGCATAAAGACCAACGTCTCTGGGGTTTAAGGAACTGTCTCTGATTATTATTATCTATGTGATACTAGGCAAATAATTTAACCTCCCTGAACCTCACTTAGTTTCCTCATCTGGAATATGAGGGTTGATCTAAATGGCTTTAGGGTCCTTTTAAATCCTAGAACAAAGTCGTGATTTTGAAGGGCTTTAAACTAAAAATGGAGACAAAAGGAGGAAACTGTACTTATATCTGTCAAGCCAGATCCCAAAGTGAGTAGCAGATAGAATACAGATTAGCAAAAGAATTGATAAATAATTGAATGAAAACAGTATACCAAAAGAGAAATAGCAATCAAACTCATGACTCACAAAATAGGGCTAAAAAATAGGGTAAAATAGGGCTCCTCATGAAATGAATAAACAAAATTATCATATCTGTGACATAGATATGACTGTGATTTGGAGGGATGGGATTCCTGACTGGAATTTGGAGTTGGAAGGTTATATATTATTGAAAAGGAACAGAATAGATGAAAATGGGAAAGGTAATAGAATTTAAGATATACTATGTAAGGAAATTCAGGAACCTGAACCTAGAGGACAAGTAACAATTTAACTAAGAGTTCATGATAAAGAGGGAAAGGGAAAACTAGATATAGTTTGGTATCCCACCTAGGTTTTTGTAGAACATGGCTCAAAGAAAGTGTAAGTTGAATCTGATGTCTTAAAATGGTAATAAAATGGAAGTAAGGCCAAGAGGAATTAAAAGTTCTCAATAATGAAATTCTGTATGCAAAAATAGAAAGTATTTTGATTAAGAGGAAAAGGAGGAGTTGTTTAAATAGACTACTGGGGCTCTGCAGGAGCTCATTAGTCAGCTCAGATTTAAACAAGATTTATACAGATATAAAAGAAAAGACATGTCATGAAGAATGAGTGTAATCCTATATGAACAGTGTCAGGAATAGTGGAGTCTAGAATAAGCTAAACCTCAGTTTTTACAACAAAACAGTTGCTTTAAGCCAGCCATATTGGGAGCAAGAGGAAGATTATTATTCAAAATTGATGGCTAATGATAAAGAATGATGTAAAAAGGGCAGAAGTAATCAATTTATCTTTTTTCTTTCTCCCCCTTCTTGACCCCTTCCCCCTCCCTCCCTCCTCCCTTTTAAGGACAATGATCTTTGGATTGAGAAAGAGAAAGCAATTGTTAGCAGAAAGTTGAAAAATGATTTGATTCCAAAACATTTCTTCCAAACTAACCTCCTTGATGGTCCTCATTCAAAACATCTCCATATACTCCCGTACCCTGAATGCCCTCCCTCTTCACCCCTGAACTGTTTGAGAATTAAGCCTTTTAATAATGTTGTAGAAGAGTTTCTTAGTCAGGTATGGGTTTGAAGGATGGGTGATAAAATTAAGTAATTTTAAGGTGTGGCGTATTACAGTTGAAGTAAATTGTCACAATAAAATAGAAATTAGGTCCATTTGCTAAGAAATGTGGTATTGGTAGTATAGGAAGAGGAAAAAAAAGAATAAAGGGGCAAAAGATTCAAGTGTCTTGTTGAATAGCTAACTATAGAGCTAAGACTAAAATGAGAAAATGAAGTCAGAATAGATGTTATTAATTGGAAGAAGATATTAAGTGGCTGGAGATGGAGTTGAGGGCAAGGAACAAATTCAAGAAGAGTGAGTCAGTAGATGAATTAGAAGAGCAAGATATTGTGATTGCAAAGGAGAATTTCAGGCATCATGATTCATCCCTAAGACTTCAAGGTCCTTTCCTGTGACTACAACCCATAGACATGAGAGTGTCACTTAGCAATTGGGCATAGAATTACTGTTTGCATGCCTACTGATTCAAGTGATTTAGACATCAATGAATATAATACTGAATCATAGAATTATACTGTTAGACCTATAACAGATAAGACCATTTAGACCAATCTAGAGAGGGTAAGTGACTTATTCTGTCTAATGTCCATAACAGGAAGGAACAATGAACAGATTTATGAACCATCCTTATTTTTACACTGCTATTTCTTTTCCTTTCTTTAAGCATTTTTAATAAACTCGGTAAACATCAACAAACATGAATATTTAAATATGCAAAGATAAACCAAAAAATGTATATGAAACTAGCAACTTCAGTCATATGCAGTTTTTCCAAGATGAATAGATTGGTTTTGTTTCTTGTGTAATTAAAATTTAATGTTCTAACACTATACTATTTGTATTTTCTTTCAAATTTCATTCCAATATCCTCTATTTTTTTAAAAGAGTCATTGATACTTATTTAAAAAAAAAACAATTGTTTTTCTTATAATTCTAGCTACATTGATTTTTGTGCAAAACTTCAATTTTATATAATCATAATTGTCCCTTTTATCTAATATGTTTCTCTTTGTTCCTTGTTTGATTAAGAATTTTACCCCATCCATTATGTTATTCTATTTTTTTTATATGGCCTTTTAGATTTAGATCTAGGATTCATTAGAAGTTTGTTATGCTTTATAGCAAGAGGTGTTTGTCTAAAATTCATTTCTACCAGGCAGTTATCTAGTTTTTAAAGAAGTTTTGTTGAATAGTGAGCTTTTACCCTGTTAGTTGGAATAATTTATTTTATTGAATACTATGCTACTATGCTTGATTTTCTATATTAACTCTTCTCTTCTAGATTAACTTTTCTATTTTTAAACCAAATGTTTTTTGATAATTATTGCTTCATAGTATGATTTGAAGTTTAATTCTTCTAGACCTGTCTTTTCATTTTTTTTTGTGTAATTTCTTTCGAGATTTTTGACTTTTTGTCCTCCAAATAAGTCTTGCTATCATTGTGCTATTTCTATAAAATAACTACCAAATGATAGTGTGATTGTTATGGCACTGAATCTGTAAATTAATTTAGGTGGTATTGTCATTTTTATTATACTGATATGGTCCAACTATGAACAATTATTATTTTTTCTGTTACTTAGATTTATATTTCTACAAAGAATGTTTCATAATAATATTTATATCTCTCATGTATATGTTGTAGCTGTACTATTATATATTTTATATATTCTATAATTAATTTGAATGAAATTTCAACATCTTTGTTGATAATATACAGAAAGACCAATGATTTTTGTGTGTTCATTTTATATCTGGTTACTTCACTGATTACTGTTTCATTCTTTTTTTTTCCCCTGAGGCAACTGGGGTTAAGTGACTTGCCCAGGGTCACATAGCTAGGAAGTGTTAAGTGTCTGAGGTCAGATTTGAACTCAGGTCTTCTTGACTTCAGAGTTGGTGCTCTATCCACTATACCAACTAGCTGCCCCTATCAGTCTATTTCTAAGACTGGTTGTCTGAATGCATGGAGGATTGTCATCTTCATTAAGGGAGGCAATACTAACACACAAATTTATTTAGTTCACTACCAAGTTATGTGGTTAAGAAAAAATCTTTCATTTAGTTTATCACTGTTATTTAATGAACTCATGCTTGCCTTTAGGAAATTATATTTTAATTTTACCAATATCACTTTTCACACCAGGCAGCTGGAGTCAACAAATTTTATGAGCTTAAATTTCCTATCAAGGCCATAATTTTTCTGTTGTGGACATTAATTGCATTTGATCTTTGTGACATCTCTCTTTTGATTCTGCAAAATCCATCACATCCTTTCTCCAAACCTCTATTCATGATCGGCATCTGCTCACCCTTGGTAGAATTCCTTTTCTCTCTTGTTTGCATTTAATACAGCAAATTCCTTTTTATAAAATGCAATATCCTAAGTATTTGAACACTCTTCAGGGACACTTAGAGGAGACCCTCTAGGAGACACTGTGTATTGCCAAATTTAGCTGCCCATTCCCCCCCCCCCACACACACACACATTATGTCTGATTAAGGTTGATTATTCTAGCTCTAGAACGATCTGTCTGATCTGCTGAACTTCACCTGTCCCTTCGCCAAACTGGGAGGACCCTAGCCCATCTCGACTTTTCCCTCACCCCTACAGCACGATCAGTAGCTCAGCTTGCCACCTCTTCTCCACTGTGAGCATCCTGCACAGACTTCATCAACGTGGCAGAATTAGGTTAGCAAAGAAAAATGCCTCCTCACAAATGATCTTTCCCTCCACACTGCATTAGTTATCTTTCCTAGCTTGCCAAGACAGCACCAGGTAAATCATTTGTCTTCTTTAAGCATCTGGCATCTCATTTTTTATACACAGATCGGCACTGACTACTCACTAAGTAGCATGTGTGGATTGGTAAGAGTGGTTGACTTGTCCCCAGGACACCTGAATTTGGGTCCTGGTTCCTTGATTCACTTACCACGAGTGTGATCTGTTGCAACTCAGTTTCAGTCTATATAATGAGCTTGATAATCTTTGTACTATCTAGAAAACTGAATTTGTGCTATCTTCCAATTTCCCTTGGGAGGATTAAGTGAGATAATGCATGCAAAGGTGCTTTATGCTCATAAAGCATTATCATAATAACAATAGCTGACAAGTGTATACATGAAAATGATGCTAAAGTGGAAGCATCAGCTGAGCTAGGATATTAAGCAAACCCTCTTTCTTGACTGTGTGTTTTTTTGGGGGTGGAGATGGGGGTAGATGCCAGTAGGATTGTATGTAGAAGTTGCACCAAGGAAGGGAAAAATTTGCTTTTTGGAAGTGAAGGCAACTTAAACAAAAATATTATCTGTAAAGAACCAGAAGTTATTTACTTTTTTATTGCAAATATGTGAAACATTATGTATATTTTTGGCCTAGCTCATAATTTACCCTATTTATATAGCCAACCTGTTTGCCAGCTTACTCTCTTGCCCTTGGAGAAACAGTCTTTTATTTTATTTTAGATTATATATATATGTATTTTTTTCAGATGAAGGTCTGCCTTCTTTCCTTCCCACTCCATTAACCACAATTAAGAATTTAAGAGAAACAAATCCTTGTCACAAACATGTATAGTCATATGAAAGAAATTCCTGTATTGACCATGTCAAAAAAAAAATTCTCAAGAGTTTTCTATTGTTTCTCTGTCAAAAACTGAGTAACTTGTTTCATCTTTAGTCCATTGGAATCACAGTTGGTCATTGGAATGATTGGAGTTTCTAAATCTTTCAAAATTGTTATTATTGTGTAAATTGTTCTGGTTCTGCTCAATTCATTCTGTTAGCTAACATTTCAATGTGACTACTATGTGCCAGTCATTTTGCTAAATGCTAGGGATACAAAGAAAAGTAAAGCTAAGTCAACACAGAGAAGACACAATTAAGGGAAATTAGGAACAACTCATAATTTCTTACTGCAAAATAATATCCCATATCACAACTTGTTCAGCATTATACAATTGATGAGCATCTCATCAATTTATAATACTTTGTGACTCCATTTGGGATTTTCTTGGCAAAGTTACTGAAATGGTTTGGCATTTCCTTCTCCTGCTCATTTTGCAGGTGAGAAAACTTAGGCAAGCAGGATTAAGTGACTTGGCCAGGGTCACACAGAATATAAATGCTTGAGGTCTTCCTGAGTTCAGGATTGGCACTCTACCCACCACTATGTCAAAAAGAGCTGCTATAAATGTTTTTATACAATGGATTCTTTCCCTCTTTAACTGATTTCTTTGATGGCATAAATCTAGTAGTAATTGGATAAAAGTTCAGTGGCTTTTAGGCATAATTCCAAACCACTTTCCAGAACACTAGAGTACTTCACAGATCAACAAACAGTACATTAATGAACCTGTTTTCCCACAGTCCCACCAGCATTTGTTATTTCCTTTTTTGTTATTTTAATCAATCTGATGGATATGTGGTGGTACCTCAGAGTTGTTTTAATTGGCATTTCTCTAATTATTAGTGATGTAGCACATTTTTAATATTGTTATTCTACTTTGTGTTTTTTTTCTTTTGAGAACTGCCTAATCATTTATTTGTTTAGGATGGTTCTTATTCTCATATATTCAAATCAATTCTCTTTATATCTTAAAAATAAAAGTTTCATCAGAGACACTTGCTGTAAAGGTTTTTTTCTCTCTCTCATTTACCTCTGTCTCATTTTAGTTGCATTGGTTTATTTGTGGAAAAAAACCTTTTTATTGTTGTTTTTTAGCCATTTTTCAGTCATGTTCAATTTTTTGTGAACCCATTTGAAATTTTCTTGGCAATGATACTAGAGTGGTTTGCTATTTTTTTCTTCAGCACATTTTACAGATGAGGAAACTGAGGCAAACAAGGTTTATTGACTAATTGGACTAAGGTTTTTCTGTCTCCAGACCAGGAACTTTCTCTATTATGCCAGCTAGTTATCCCAAATCCCTTTATTTGTATGTAAGTAATATTATCCATTTTATCCTTCTGTGACCTTATCTATTTTTTGTTTGGCTATTAAAGATAAGAATTCTTTCTTTATCCATGTATCCAGGGTATTTTCCTTATTCATCTAATTTGTTTATTATGTCACCCTTGATGTCTAAGTCATGTACCCATTTGGAGAAAACTATGGTATTTAAAAAAGGGACATATTTCTGACCTTTTCTCTCAGAATCAGAAGGGAAAAGCAGAATGAATCAATTTGACTTTTAAATCTTTTCTTCATCCTTTAGAAGATGTTCAATAACACAATTAAAAGGCTGAAAAGGACAAAGGTTTTGTGTAAAGAAAAACTCAGGTTTTAGGCTTGGGCATTGCTCTCACATTAATATATTAATCCTAGAGCTCAAGTAAATAATTTCTTTTCTCTAGATGCCCCTTTCCTGATCTGTGAACTGAATGGTTTGGGGTTTGGATCAGATGACTTTAATGGTCCCTTCCAGCTCCAACATTCTATACCTCTGAGATATCCAGGAAAGCAGAGGGAAAATGACCTAAACTAGCAGGATCATTCCCTGCTAAACTGTGGAGGATAAGTCATAATTTTTTTAAACTGGAAATTTGTATCACAAATATGTAGTTTTCTAGCATTAGAACTTTATCTGAATCTATCATTTGTTCCTCAAAAAAATCTGTTATGTTGGTGTTATTATAACTCCATTTTATAGATGAGAAAGTTAAGCCTCAGAGAGACTGTGTCATAAAGCAAGTAAATTCCTGAGACAGGAATCAAATCCAAGTCTTTCAGATTCCAAATCTGGAAATGCTCTATGAATTATATTGTGGTTCCTCTCCCAGAGGCCCTTTTTTTTTTTTTTTAATGTGACTGTCAAAAGTGCCACACAAAGGAATTTTTTCCCTTGTCATTTTATAAAATTAAGAAGCACGTGAAGATTCTTGACCATTTGAATATCTGGGGCCAAATTCTCTAATTTTTTTTCCTGTAGAAAATTTTAAAAAATATTTTCTTAATTTTTCCAAATACATGAAAAGATAGTTTTCTTTTTCTTTTTTTAAATTATAGCTTTTTATTTACAAGTTATATGCATGGGTAAGCATTGACAATTGCCAAACCTTTTGTTCCAATTTTTCCCCTCCTTCCCCCCATCTCTTCCCCCTGATGGCAGGTTGACCAATACATGTTAAGTATGTTAAAGTATAAATTAAATACAATATAAGCATGCATGTCCTAACAGTTATTTTGCTGTACAAAAAGAATTGGAGTTTGAAATAGTGTACTATTAGCCTGTGGAGGAAATCAAAAATGCAGGCGGAGAAAAGATAGTTTTCAACATTTATCTGCAAAATCTTGTGGTCCAAATTTTTCTTCCTCATTCTCCCCTTCCCTTTCCATAAACAGCAAACAATCCAACAGAATTAAACATGTGCAATTTCCATATTTGTCATGCTACACAAGAAAAATCAGATCAAAAGGAAAAAAAAACACAAGAAAGAAAAAGAACCAAGCAAACAGCAACAAAAGTATTATGTTTTCATCCATATTTAATCTCTATAGTTCTCTCTTTGGATGTGGATGGCTTTTTGCATCACAAATTTGTTGCAGTTATAGGGCCAAATTTTCAAGCTCCGTTTACTTTTTGTGTGTGTGTGTGATGGGATAGTCTTTAGCAATCACAGGGAATAAGAATTAGAGACAATACCCCAAATGTGACATGCCTTTCCAAATTTCTACCTTCTCTATATGTTAGGGGGAGACCAGGCTGGAAATGTGTCTCTAATGTGTCACTCCTTGCAGTATTAAAAGTAGCTGAGTGTTGCTTGTGCTGAGAGTTGTTTTCCAGTGCCCAATGCCAACCATCTGATGTTTACAATAAGTAGTATTACTGAAATAAACATCAGTGGGAGCAATGCCCCAAGTGACAGATTGGGGAGATTGCTGCCTGGTATAAATTGGAATCTAGATTCTCCAACAGTCTTCCAAAAAGGGATGTGATTTGCTACAGTAATACCTGGTTCCCTTTTTTAGGGAGTCTCTTTTGGTTGAAGCCTTCTCTACAAATTTTTTTTCAGCCAAAGCTGTGGGGCAGCAAGCAGACATTTAGTTAATGTGGGATTATGAGTTTATGTTGTTTTACAGAAGAGGAAAATGAGAACAAGAGAGGAAAAGTGATTTGTCCAAGATCATTCAGTTATCAAATAGCAGAACTGGGATTCAAACTCATTTTGTTGTTGTTCAGTCATGTCCAACTTTTGATGACCCCATTGGAGATTTCTTGGCAAAGATGCTGGATGGTTTGTTATCTCCTTCTTCAACTCATTCTGCAGATGAGTAAACTGAGGCAAAGAAAATTAGGTGATTTGCCATACAGAGACACACAGTGAAGTGTCTGAAACTGGATTTAAACTCATGAAGATGAGTCTTCTAGACTCAGGCCTGGTACTCCACGTATTATGGCACCATCTAACTTCCATCAAACTCATATACTCTGACACCAAATCCAATGCTTTTCCCATTCTACTTTGTGTCTTTACTAACTAATATTACATACATTCATTGTTTAAATAAGTACAGAACCATTCACTGTTAAAAAAAAGAGCATACATTTAATGAATTACATAAATATATTATACATGCATTTATAGACTTATAGAATATCTTAATTAGAAGAGACTTTGGAGGCCAACTGGTTCAAGAGTTATTAACCTAAAGGTTTATCCCATAGGGTCCCATAGATAGATTCTAGGGGGTAGAATCCTGTGATCTTGAATGGGAATATTCTTTCTTTAGTATAATTGCTTTTTTTTGTAATACCACATATTTTATTTTATGCATTTAAAAGCATTATTCTAAAAAAGAGGTCCACATCATTTACCATATTACCAAAAGGGTCTATGGCCAAAACAAAAACTTACAATACTTTAGTCCAACCCCATTATTTTATGGATGAAGAAACTGAGGTCCAGCTATGAGATGACTTGCCCAGTGCCTCAAAGATTGCTTTTCTGAAAGAAACTTTTTTCTTCTGTTATATAATTTCAATGAAGCCCCACTGAAAAAATGTTCTTTCCATCATCAAAGTTTTAGATTTATAGAAAAATAGAATCATGGAAAAGGAAGTGCTCTTGAGAGGCTTTAGGAGGGGCCTTAAGAGGTATCTCTCTCTTTTTATAAAAAATGGTAAATGATCCTGTATTTACTTAACAACAAAAGCTACCTTCAAAGTGCTGGAGCTGGTTTGATTTCCTGGACAGTCCAGAGTAAAAAGCCAAAGCTGGAAAATCAGGAAACCTGGGTCCTGCCCCTGATAATCTCACTCACTTATTATCTCTTTAATTCTCGGCAAGTCCCTTCTCCATGCTTCAGTTGCTTTATTCATAAAATTAGGATAATGTCATTCAACAAGAGCTTATCAAGCATTTCCTATGTGTATAGGGGCTGGTCATAAAAAGACAATCAAGCTGTCCCTGACAATACTTGCATCATCCGACTAATTCCCAGATCTGCAGAGGATCAAATTGGATAATGGATGTGGGAGCATGATTTGTAACCGTAAACTTCTATATAATTGAAAGCTATGCTACAGCTCTGTGCAGATGGAGCCACAGGTTTAGAACTGGTCTGGTCTATTGCTCTTCTTTTACTTTGAGGAAACTGAAACACGAAAAGGACACAAGTTTTGTTCAGTCAGTGACTGGTTCAGCATGAGAATCCTGCCTGACTCCAAACCCAACACTTTCCAAGGCACCAATCTTTGTTAATTACTAACGAAGTACAGTGGGGTTGTTTTGCAATGCAAGCCTGACTCTTTCTAGATCACTATTAAATTTGTTGCCAAAACCATTCAATTTCAACTTTGTACCAATTCTCATTTAAGCCTCCTTTTCTCCTGTGACCATGTTATCTTTCTGGTACAGGAACTCATCATCTCATATCCAGATTACTGTAATAGCCTGTGCAGGATTCTACCTGCTCTCTCTTCCCAATCAAATCCATCCTCCTCCAGCTCCATTCAATCATCCTCCGTTCAAAGTGATTTTCCTAAAATGCAAGTTCAACCACAGAACCTTTAATAAAACACTCCATCTCTGACTGCAGGTATTTTCTCTGGCTGTCTCCCTGCCTGGAATGCTCTGTCTCCTCAGTACCCTTTCATTTCTTTCCTGGCTTCCTTAAGTCCCAGCTAAAATCCTGCCATCTACTGGATACTAGTTGTTTGCATTTTGTCTACTTCATTAGATTGAATACTTCAACAACAGAGACTGTCTTTTTAGGTGCTTGGTAAATGTTTACTGACTGATTAATCTTGGGCTTTTCCAGAGCCCAATATTTTATCCTTTGTTTTATTTATTTATTTGCTGATTCATCTATTTATTTATTCATTGATTCACTTATTTAATTATTCATTCACTCATTCATTCATCTGCCTATTTATTTATTTATATATTCATTCATTTATTTGTTTATTTATTTGTGGAGGCAACTGGGATCAAGTGACTTGCCCAGGAAGTGTTAAGTGTCTGAAACCAGATTTGAATTCAGGTCCTCCTGACTTCAGGACTGGTGCTCTATTCACTGCTTCACCTAGCTGCCCCAATTATCTTTTGTTTTAAATAGAGATTATAATAATTGTCACAAACATGTTACCTGAATTGTATATGAAGTCCAGCTATGTGGTAAGGAATGACTCTGGGAAAATAAGGAAAAAAATATCTAGAAAACCCAATGCCCAGAATGATGTTACATCTTTTATTTCCCCTCTCCTTCCCTGAAAAAGAGATTGAAACTTAATTTAGTTCACTACCATCTCAAACTTTCTTCTTTAAAATGATCACCTGAATTTCAGCAATGTTGAGAAATGAGGCATTACACTAACTATACTGTACTATACTAATTCTCCCCAGGGCAATGTAAACCCTTTAAAGACAGAGGTTGATTGTGTTTGTAGCCTTAAAATCTAGCTCAGTGCCTGGCACAAGATAAGTGATTAATAAATGTCCATTTAATTAAAATTATGCAAGGCAGAACTTGACAGCATTAGAGAAAATAAAATTCTAGATAAATATATGCTTCAGAAGAGACATTAAGAAATTGAAATGTGTTCTTTGGAGAATAAATAGGATAATAAGGGAGCTTGAAGTCAAACTGGGTAAGGGTTAGTTAAATCAATCATTCTACTACCCAATAAGAAAGAAACTAGAGATATTTAGCAGGGACACAGCCAATGTCTTCAAATATTTTAATGACTGTCATGTGGTAGAAAAGCAGCAGGCATTTATTTAGTATTTACTATGTGTCAGGCACTGGGGATAAAACTATAAGCAAAAAGCAATTAGAGCTTCCCCAAAGTGGAATGAGATACCTTAGTAGGAGATGGAATATCACTGGAGTTTGAATGACCACTTGTCTATTTTATAGAGATGCTTCCTTTTAGCTACCCCACTGTCCCATAGAATAGAGGGCCTCTGAAGGCTTTTCCTGTTGGAAATAGGATTCTCTACATTCTCAACTTCTGGATTCCACCAGTACTGAAAACTAAAGCAGTTTAAAAACAAACACAATTAGATAGCAAAATAAATGCATTATTGCTCTTGGTTACATGCTTGTAGACATAGTATTAAATAAACTACTGGCACTTAGGACATGCATGATGGGTGGATGATGAGAGACTTGAATGCAGGCCACCTGAAAATATGCTGGAAGAGTTGAGAATCTAACCTGGAGAAGTATTTAAGTATTTGAATGGCGATTATATGTATGTAAAAGGATTAGATTTGCTTTATTTGATCCTGGAAAAAAGATTGAGGTCCACTGAGTGGTAGTACAAGCAAGCCGGTTTCAGCTTAATAAAAAGGGAAAATTCCTGTACATGTTCAACATATATTAGATAACTTGATAACTAGGAGAGGGGGTGAGGGAAGGGAGGGAAAAAATTAGAACACAGGGTTTTGTAGGGTGAATGTCAAAAATTATCCATGTATATATTTTGAAAATAAAAAGCTTTAATTTAAATTATAAAAAAGGGAAAATTCCCTAGTGTTTACAGCTATCCAACAATGGAATGAGTTGCCTGGAAATAGTGGATTTTTTTTAATCATTGGAGATCATCAAGTGGGGAAAGATGTTCATTTTTTAAGGATGTCATGGATGGGAGTCATTTTTTGGGTCCAAATTCTCCCTGTCCTTTTCTGTGCCCTCTCCCCATTCCAAACTTAAAGTGAATAGAGAGACAAGGAATATGACATTGGTCTAAGGTTACCCCCCCAAAAAAAAAAATTGTACACCTAAAGGGAATAGAAAGACAGGGAGTATGACATTGCTCAGAGGTTCCCTGTCTGATTTACTTCCTGTCATACTTTCTTTTAGTTTCTGGCAATATTGTTAAATACATGTTTTGAGAGTTATCTGGTGTCCTTTGTTCTAACAGCTACAAGGTAACTTTTTTGTGGTCTTTCTGAATCAAGCTTGCAGTTGAAATCATGGAATCATAGAATGTTAGAACTGGAAGGAACTTTAGATATCATCTACTCCAACCCCTGCATTAAAAGAATTACACACAGTTTTACATAATTATATATGTATAATCTAAATCTAATTGTTTACCATATCAGGGAGAGGGAAGGGGATAAGAGAGAGGGACAGAGAAAAGAATAGAATTTGAAACTCAGAATTTTAAATAAAAATGTCTTTTTAAAATTATATACATTTATAATTTGTCCCTCCCAGTAATCCCTAGTGAACCCTCTCCTCAAAAAACAAAACAAAACAAAACAAAAAACCAAACAACAAAAAAACCAACAAACCAACAAGCAAAAAAAAAACAAACCTAAAAGCAACACTGCTCATAAACATCTATAGTTTAGCAAAACAAATTCCCACATTGGTCAGGCCTGAAAATGTGTTCTCTCCATAAATTCAACTCCTCTCTTTCAGGAGGTGAGTGGAATGTCTCACCTTCAGAATTTTGGATTCATGTTTTATCATTGCATGGATCAGAGTTCCAAAGTCTTTTGAAGTTGTTTTTCTACAAAGTTGCTGTCTTACAAAATTGTTCTCCTACTTTTCCTCCTGTTTTCTGTGTCAGTTCATAGAAGTCTTGCCAGTTTCCTCTGAAACTGTCCATTTCATCATATTTACATACAAAAAATTCCATTCCATTAATTTATCATAATTTGTTTAGTCATTTGTTAGTAGAATATCCCCTCCATTTCTAATTTTTGTATTCCACAAAAAAGAATGGCTATTAATATTTTTTTTACATATAGGTCTTTTTCCTTTTTCTTTGATTTGTTTGCACTAGAGACTCAGTTGTGGTCAAAGAATATAAATAAATGGTCTAGTAACTTTTGGAATATGCTTCCAAATTTCAAGTCCTTAATTTTGTAGATGAGGATATTGAAGTCCAGAAGAGTATCATAGTATATTCTAGATCATGCAACTGATTTTCGGCAGAAATGAGATAAGACTACAGGATCATGGATCTAGGGCTAAAATTACCTAATCTAACTCTTTCATTTTAAAATTGAAGAAACTGAGAAGGGCACAGAGATAGTAAGTGACACAGTCAGGATCTGTATCCAAGTCTTCTGATTTCAAAGCCAGTGCTCTTTCCATTGTACTCTATTGCCTCTAGGCCTTTCTACCTCAGATTCTAAATCTTAGATGATAAAAGTTTCCTGCCTTCTGGGTCCAAGTGTCCTCAAATGCCAGATAGTTACATGAAATTAAAAATTAATTTAGAGAGGAGCAGCTAAGTCATGGAGATCTAGGTCTGAGTAAAAATCCAGCTTTAGACACTTACTAACTGTGTGATCCTGGGTAAGTTACTCAATACCAATTGCCTTGCAAAAAAGAAAGAAATTAATCAGTTTAGAACTGGAGGGGCTAATCCATCTTTCAAAGGTCTGAAATTTTGTCTAATTACCTCTAGGAAACCTGAGTCTTTCAGTATTTGCTTCCAAAATCTTTCTGAAGAGGTAAAAAAGCAGGGATGGAGAACTAGAGGAGATTGACTAGAAACTTAAAAGTGGCTCAGGGTGCATCAGCAAACATAATTATAAATTATTCCCTGTTGTTTACTGTTGTCCAAAAATGAAATGAGGTGCCTGGAAATAGTGGGTTGCTTTTTTTTTTTTATATCATTGGAGAGCATCAAGCAAGGGAAGGATTCCACTTTTTAGGGATATCATGGATGGGAGTCATTTTTTGGTCCAAACTCCCCCTGTCCTTTTCAGTATCCTCTCCCCATTCCAAAACTAAAGGGAATAGAGAAACAAGGAATATGACATTGCTCCAAGGTTACCCCCCCCAAAAATTGCACACCTGAAGGGAATAGAAAGACAAACAAATGGTTCCTTCAAGTCTTGTTCTTGGAATATTAACAACTAGATTGCAGAGACTTGTGGGGCTCTCAGCCTTCCACCTACTCTACCAGATGAAAGGAGGCTCTGAAGCTCCAAAGTGATGGGCAATTTCAGACCTTTAGGGTGACTGTGAACCCGAATCCCATCCTATCTGGTGTGAAGCTGAGATGATGCTAGAATCCAATAGTCCTCCTGCTGCAGACTGTGCTGAGACTACAGGGTCATGCTGCCCTTCATGGGCACTCCTCTGAAGGATTGATCACTCTGCCTCTGTAGCTGAAGCTTTTACTCTTTTTGGATCAGTTCCAGAAGATTTTCTCTTCTTTCCCTTTTTTTAAAGGTCAGTGACAGGTGAAGATTAGTTAGGGGGTGAATTCAGTGAGCCAACACTTCTCAGAAATGCTCCTGGCTATAGCGAGCAGTCCTGGCTGTAACTCGATTTTGGGTGAGCCCTGTGCCCTGTGACGCAGCCCCTCCAGGCTGTGTGGCATCTGGGGAGTAACTACAGAGGGAGCATGGCTGGGGAAGTTTGTTTGTTCTCTGGTCAGAGCCTATTGTAGGCCATGCCTGGATTTAATCAGCTGCTGGGCAGCTCTTAAATGCCAAAATGCCCACAAAAAATGTCTTTGGCTTGCCAGGATAGAGTAAGTTAGAGATGCATGGATTCTACCACTCAGGAGAATGGCACCAGAAAACTGAAAAGATTGATTTTTGTTCTTGTTGCTGTGAGATTTGACTAGAAATTGTTTCTCCAGGAGAAAGAAGATTTTTAAATTTTTAATCCACGTATTTTAAATCAAGGACCTCTGTGTGTCCAGTATTTCTCCTTCTTTGTTGTCACTAGATCAGGTCCCTGACAAGGTCATTTGATGGGTGAATGGAGGGAGATTGTGCATCACCATTTCTATACTTTCTGTGTGGTCTCACGAGTATTTGACTTGTTATGTTCTCCCTGCTACAATATGCCTTCACCATGTTTTTTTTCTAGACTATTTTCTATTTGGAAGTTGATCATTATTTAAGCTAACTCACTCTTAATTACCTCATCACATTAGGACAAGCCCTCTCTGATAAAGATCCATAAGCTAGAACATTGAGACCAATCTAATAATATAAAATCCAATGGGATAAATATAAAATCTGACACTTGGGATAAAATAATCAACTTACAGATAGGCTGATGTGACTAAATAGCAATATATTAGGTAAAAAGATCTGGGGGACTTAATGGACTATATGTTCAACACTGAGTATGATAAAACTGATAAGAAAGTCTTTTTTTTAATCTTTTAAAATTTTTTTGTTTGTTTTTGTTTTTTATTAAAGCTTTTTGTTTTTAAAACATACACATGAATAATTTTTCAACATTAACCCTTGCAAACCTTGTGTTCCAATTTTTCCTACCTTCCCCCACTCCCGCCCCTAGATGGCAAGTAGTCCAATATATGTTAAACATGGTAGAAACATATGTTAAATCCAATATATGCAATACATATTTATATAATCAAATCAAACCAGAAAAAAATGAGAAAGAAAATAAAATGCAAGTAAACAACAACAAAAAGAGTGAAAATGCTGTGTTGTGGTCCACACTCAGTTCCCACAGTCCTCTCTCTGGGTGTAGATGGCTCTCTTCGTCACAAGATCATTGGAACTGGCCTGAATCATCTCATTGTTGAAGACAGCCACATCCATCACAGTTGGTTGTTGTATAATCTTATTGTTGTGTATAATGATCTCCTGGTTTTGCTCATTTCACTTAGCATCAGTTCATGTAAGACTCTCCAGGCCTTTCTGAAATCATCCTGCTGGTCGTTTCTTATAGAACAATAATATTCCATAATATTCACATATCACAGTTTATTCAGCCATTCTCCAATTGATGGGCATCCACTCAATTTCCAGTTTCTGGCCACTACAAACAGGGCTGCCACAAACATTTTTGCACATGTGGGTCCCTTTACCTCCTTTAAGATTTCTTGGGGATATAAGTTCAGTAGTAACACTGCTGGATCAAAGAGTAGGCACAGTTTTATAGCCCTTTGGGCATAGTGCCCAATTGCTCTACAGAATGGTTAGGTCAGTTTACAATTCCACCAACAATGTGATTGATAAGAAATCTAATGAGATCTTAGGTTGCATCAATAGAAACATAGTTTATGAGTAGGAAATGCATAGAATTGCTGTATTCTCCCCTGGTCAGATCACATCTGCAGTATTGTGTTCAGTTCTTTGTGCCACATTGTAGGAAGGACATTCTTAATCTGCAGGACATGCAGAGGTAGGCAACCAGAATGTTGAATGGTTTTAAGATTATATAATATAAAGATTAGCTGAAGTAACTGGGGATGTTAGACTGAAGAAGAAAAGGCATGTTAAGGGAATGGGATGGACAGTGGGATATGATAACTTTCTTTAAATTTTTAAAAAAGATGTCACATAGAAAAGTAACTAGACTTATTCTTTTCATCCCAAAAGGGCTCAACTAGGAACAGTTTATGGAAATTGTAAAGGGGCAACTTTTAGCTCAAAAGAAATGAAAAACTTTGATAAAATTAGAGCTACACAAAGGCAGTCTTATTGATGGTATTTATGCAGAGGCTGAATGACCATTTGCTAGATATGGTGTAAAGGAAATTTGTTTCTTAAACTAGTTCTTTGAAACTCAGGATCCTATTTTCCATGAAAACCATGTTATTTGTAAAGACTCCGTTTCCAAGCCTACCCTCAAAACCTCATTTAACTAATTACATATCAGACATATAGTATGAGCATTATATATTCCAATGAAGTAAGATTTACTTTACCCTATGAAGTAAGATTTCTGTGGAAAATGTCAGTGGGAGTTTCATTATAACAGAATACATGTCTCTCCTGCTATAATCATGGTGTTGGGATCAGAGATTTCTCTTTATCATTCTTATCTCAGTTCTGGGTAGTGGAACTTGGGTGTGGAGTAGAAATGTTCTGCCTTGAGCCCTTGATGGGAATCTAATTAGATGAGAACTGGAAGGGATTGAGAATCAGGAGTGGAAGCCCAATGGGTCTCACTTACCTTGGTCCACTATGGAACATATACTCTCATATATTCTCCCTTTAGAACTCTTCTAAGAGTTTAACATTTTATTTTATTGGTTCCAACAAGGGAAATATGTTTCTTCTCATGCAATATTCTTCCTTACTCTTTCCTTATCTCTTATTTGACTTGTATTTATTAGGAAAAGACTAAGTCTCATGTAGATGACAAGGGTAGGGTTTTGTCACTCAGAAGGGAAAAGAAAGACTATTCACATACATTTTAGTTACCCAGTGAGTCTCTGAGGAGTATGTGTGAGAAAATGAAGGCAAGGTCCCCATGTGCTGGAATTGTCTAGGCGAGCTTTACAGAAATAGGGAGAGGATCCTGTTTTCAAGGATGGTTAGGACTTGAATAGATGGAAAAGAATGAGGGAGATGTCAGAAGCTTTAATGATAGAAGCAGAGTGTCTTGTGCGAGGAAGTTAAAGTTAAAGCCTTACTTTACTCTCTTTATTCTTACTTTACTCTCTTGATTGTTCAAACCAGAACTGGACTATCGAGTGTTTAATCCTGGGACATGTATTTCTGAAGGATTCCTGACAAATTGTAATAGGACTAGATAAACATGCTATAAGAAACCATGACTGAGTGATTAAACGAATGATAAGGCATTTATTTGGGGCTTATTTATGTATCAAGCACAACGATGACAAAAAAAACAAAGTAAGTCCCTGCCATCGAGGATCTAATGTAATGTATGGTCCTTGGCAAGTTTCAACCTCTCTGAGCTTCAGGTTCTTCATCTGTAAAGTAGAGATAATAATAGTACCTCAGTCTCATGATTGTTGTGAAGTTGAAATGAGATAATAGCATTAGGATCAATGGGTGTAATTACAGGGAAGCAGATTTTAGCTCTTCATATGGAAAAATATCTTAGCAATTAGAGCTGTCCTAATAGAATGAGCCCTGTGAGATGAGTTACCTATACAAGAGGAATTTAAATATATACTGGAGGTACCTACTGGAGTAGCATTTTATAGAGGGGATTCATTATTTTGATTGGATTAGGTGACTTCTGAAGTCCCTTTCAAATCTGAGTTTCTATATTTCTAATAATAGTAACGTAATCTATAGCCTAGAATTATGGCTCTTAGTTACAAAGACTGTGTTCAATCTTGAGAACTTCTCAGTAGATATCTTTTTTTTTTTTTTTTTTTTGCTTATGTCTTCACTCTGGGTTTCCTCTGAGAATATCAGAATTTGACTCGTGGGTTTTTATAGAAAAGTTAAAGGGTTCTCATGTTAGCAACAATAGAATTATTGGTCAGACTTTATTTAATTTAACAACAAAATGAAAAACACAAAGAACCTATAACAACTTAATCCATTAAAAAGTCAACTCAACTTTTTTTTCTTCTCTAATGGGCTCCCACCCCTCCTTGGACTTGCATTGTTCTTTGGACTTAGAGTGCTATCCTGGAATTGAGGTTCAATTGAAAGAAGAAAGCATCATATTTTAATAAAGTCAAACTTTTCTCCTTCACCATTCACAGTCCATATAACTCACAGTGCAAATGAAAGGTGGGGTCTGGATTTGCTCTACTACTGGTCCATCTAATTTACTTCCCCTATTTAATTTAGGAGGTCTTCTATAGGGTTCTGGTGCTTGACATTTTTCAAGAATTTATCCTTTGGAACCACTTGGTTCTGGCTTACTAGAGCCATGTGTTTCCTCAAAGGCCTCACATAAAATTAGTCTATTCTCTTTGGAACTGGGTTTGCCTTTTAAAAATGGCTTTTTCCCTATTTAATTTAATATTAGTTTATAACATATCATATATTTCATATATTATGTTATGTAAATATTAATGCATAAATAATATAATCAATTAATATTAATCTAATAATTCTCTATTAGGATTTTTAACTCTAGCTCTCCTCTGCACCACTAGGCTAGTGAATTATCTGCTTGTAGTTCTCAGCTAGGTCTTATAGCTGGCATGAAGATGTACTGAAACCTTTCAGGTACATAAATTTGTCTTGCTGGTTTGAGGATCATAAGGTTTCTGCCAGAATTGCTGGGTTTGGATTTCAGACTCCCCCAGCACTCAGCACAGTGTCTGGAACATAGTAGGCACTTTATAAATATTTGCTGATTGACTTACAATAACTTCTTTTTCTCATTCCAACCATAATGTCAGTTGTGTTCTTTCTGTTCCCGTTCTGCAGCACAATGCTACCATTCCGTGCTCTGACATATAGCCTCCTAAGAACTGGAGATTAAGAGAAAATGTCCATTCCAGGATTGAGAGATAACTAGCACAAATTCAAGAGAGGTGAGAAAGAAATGGATGAGATTAGATGAGCATTATAGTGTGAATAGAACAATAAAGAGTAGGAAGGGAAGGAGTATAAACAAGATCTTTTAATGAGAGATGCTGTGCAGGTCCTAAGCATCATGAATAGCAAAGTCCTGGAATCTTTTTTCCTTGGACATGCCCATTGTAGTAAACTTTGGGGGCAAAATAGTGTTGAATTAGACTAATCCATGAATTGTATCCCTTTAGTTCATGTACTGATCATGAGATAAATGTAGACCTAGAAAAACAGCAAGAGGTCAGAATGTCTTACTTGTTGCCTGAGGTCTTTCTTATATTAAAAACTTGGGAATGAGATAAATTCTGTGATTCAGAAGTTGATTGGAGCCAAAAACCTGTCTACATGTAGCATTTTAGGGCAAAGAGGATTCAGTCACCGACTGGAAATAGGAGTCCTTGGGACAGTTCTTTGGCCCTGATTAGTTCATGACAGGGGTCATATGCCATAGGATACAATTTGGGAAGAACTGAGCTAATCAGTTACTGAGTAGAAAGCTAATATTCAACAGTTTGATTTCCCTTACACCCTTTGCTTATATGGGAAACTGCCCATAGATAAAGCAGCTCGGAGGCTTTATTTGGATAGAACACTGAGCCTGGTTTCAAATCTGGACTTAGACACTCTCTGGGGGTTCCTGGAAAATCACTTCACCTCTGATGGAGTGTTTTGTTGTTATCATCAATCACCATCATCATCATCATCATCATCATCATCATCATCATCATCATTTCTGTTGTCTGCTAAGTATTTGGTTTAGCCCTTTTTTCTTCTTGCTCTGAGTAAGAATAACATGGCTTCTAGACTTTTTTTCATGAGTATGTCTCATCATGTCGCTCCCCTAATCAAAACCCTTGAGTCAGTCCCCATTATCTACTGAATAAAATGCAAACTCCATGTACTGCCAAGCCTTCCACAATTTGACTGCATCTTACCTTTCCAATCTTGTTTTATATTCTTTCCCTGCCTATGATTTATGTTCCATTCACACTATAATACTCATCTAACCTCATCCACTATTTCTTCTTCTTCTCTGCTGAATTTGTGCTAGTCATCCTTCAATCCCGTAATGGACTTTGTTTATGTCTCTGACTTTTGAAATCTTTTCCCTTCAAGCTTCAGTTTGGATATCATCTCTTATATAGAAGTCTTCCTTTATGTTCCTGGTCTTCTGTCTTCCTTCCCCCCCCTCAAAAAAAAAATCTACCATGCTACTTTCTTTTGCTCTAGGAGTAGTTAAATGGTGGAAAGCAGCTGGGTGGCTCAGTGGATAGAATGTTGGGCCTAGAGTCAGGAAGACTCCTCTTCCTAAATTCAAATATGTCCTCAAATGCTTAGCTGTGTGATCCTAGGCAAGTCACTCAATCTTGCTTGCCTCAGTTTCCTCATCTGTAAAATGAAATGACAAACCACTCCAGTATCTTTGCCAAAAAAACAAACCCTCCAATGTGTCATGACTAAAAACAATTGAATAACCAAGGTGTTATGGTAGAGTGAAATTCAAGTCCAAATCTTGCTCAGATATACCCTCAGCCCCTGTAGCCCTCCCTCTGAATGTCTCCTCCCAGAACCTCCATTTAAAAAGGTCACCCAAACCAGTCTTTTGATTTCTTACCAGGCTTCAATCCAGACTCCTCCAACATGCCCCCAGGACAACGGTACCCTTTCTCCTTTCCCTTTTCAGTTTCCTTTCATGTATTGTCTTCTTCCATCAGTGTATAAGCTCCTCAAGAGCAAGGACCATCTTTCTATTTGTATTCCCCAACACAGCATAGAGACTGACATATAAGCTTAATAAATGCTTGTTAACTGACTGACTGATTAATAATAAAAGTTCCATTGCATCTCAAGAAGGATTGTTTGGCACCAGAGATACGTCCAGGTTTTACTTCCATATATTTTTCTCTCTTTTCCAAAGTACCAAGACTTGAATCACTATGCATACAATTCTGATTCCTTCTAGTTATATCTTACATTTTCATATGAGTCAAGAAAAGAGCACAACATCTATGGAGGTGATCCATCAAGCTAGTCTCTTAGCCATATTTCAGATGAATATTCCAGGAAGGCAGCATATTTCTCAATTAATCATATCAGCCCTCTATGTGCCTTTCTCTATCTCCCTCAGCAATGACTTAGCAATCACCATGACATGGGCCCTTTTCCTGGAATCAGGAACAACAGATTTCCTAGCAACTACTGCTACCTGTGAATCTTCTGTATAATTCTTTGAAGCATGGAATGCTTCTACATAAAGCCTGGATTTACTCTCATTTTGGTACCTTGGAAAGAATATTAGATGTCTGAAAATCTGTGTTTTAATATTACTTTTGTTATAAGCTGGCTTTGTGACCTTGGCAATTAACCTTACCTTATGCGGGCATCAGTTTACAGATTATTTATTAATTAATTAATTATTATTTATTTATAAATGAGAATATTGGAATAGGTGATCTGTAGGATAGCTGCCAGCTCTAACATTTTATGACAGATTCTATAGAAAGAGCCCCAAATCTTTTATGTAGCTCCTGTCTTTTTTCTCCTTTCTCTTTCCATTTATTTCACTGTTTTTACTTGATACTGATCTCAGTTCACCTTGATCTCCTGAGAATCTTTTTCTTTTCGTCTTTATTGATAAATTATTTCTTCTGTTGTGTCTAAGAACTATTCACATCTCTCTGGGCCCCATCATTAGCCCAGGTACAGATTTGCACAGGCACAGATGGGTGGAAAGCCCTGCTTGTGTAGAACAGTAGCTTCAGGTCACCAAATTCTGGGCAGGGAAATGTAGTCTATTAGATGTGATAGTCCCTGCATCCAAATTCTCAATTGTTGCTGATTCCTCCTTGGCTTCAGTTCCCCCATATTGATTCCTGGATCACCCTTGTTGGAAAACCCTATATATAGTCATTTCCCTCTGGATGCATCAACTTGGTGTGACTTGGACTCCATCATTGCACTTTTTCTATGTGAATGTTGGTACCTGCCAAGCTGCCCCTTGGTGGCCAGTAACATGTTTACAATAGCTTTTGTGTCTCCCCTAGGCTGCAGACCTCATAATGTCCCTTGCTAAACAGCTCACAATAGAGGACATGGGATTGATTACTTTCCTAGGGCTCTGCAGCCATGAGATGTAGGACTTCAGTCCCAGCTGCAAGAACTCCTAATGGAAGCCACAGGGCTGCAGGCTCAATTGGCCCAGGCTCAGGCCCAGAAAGAAAAAGATTGGCTATAGATGAAAATAGGATGCACTTCCTGGCATCAGGCCAGATGCTTCCAACTACCAGAAAGATTTCCTGGCCAAATAGATGAGCTGTCTGCTTTCCCAGCCCGCATCAAATTATGTTTCAACTCCACCCCCAACAAATTGCTCAGTGAGCAGACCAATATTGCCTTTGTAGTTTCCCACTTACCTGAATTCACCCTAAAGTGAATCTGTTGATGAATAGAAAAGGACTCTGTGATGGGTGAGTTTGCAAATTTTGCTCCTGACCCAGAGGAATCTTTGGAAACCCAGATCAGGTCATGATTGTTAACAGATAGAACCTGGATCTTAGGGGATGGGGCTTGACTTTTAATGAGTTCTGTGTTTTCTAAAAAGTGAGTTAAATTAGTTTTAAATGGAGCTTCTTTAATGAGCTATTCCTTGAGCAGCTTATGGACTAAAGGATGAATTTGAAAGGGGATATGGTCATATCCGTGCCTCTCCTGATTAAGTGGATCTAAAGAGAGCAGCTTTTAATTTTTCAGAGAAGACTTGTCACTTCTCGTCTTCCAACTTCCACCCCATCTACCCCATTAATGATCCAAAGAAGGTCTTGCAATCAGGTGACTGGTCTTCTGGTCCTACTTTATCCTTTTTGAATGGGACAAGTGGTTGTGTTCTTTAGACAGACATATTACTACTGGGTCAGCTGCCTCACTGAGGGCTGGGGAAATCATAAGAAAAGAGATAGACAGAGCCCGTACTAATACCCCTATCTCTATTCCATTAATTTCTTCTAGAGATTTGACCACTGAGTGTCTATTTTGGCCTGTGGCTCTTAAGCTTCTCAATCTCTGAATCTTCTTGGTAATTAATGGACTTGGGGCAAATGAACACAATTTAAAATTCATGATCCAACATGAAGAGGTTCCTAGGAAACTTTATATCATTTTTTATAGCAAGGTAAACCAAAGGTGTCAAATTCAAACAGAAATTGAACCCTATAGGCCTCATACTGACTTAGAAAGCCACAAATTAACAACTAAGTTGTACTATATTTTTATTTATTTCGTTAAACATTTTCCAGTTGAATTTTAATATGATCTGATCAAGGAGATTTGCAAGATGCATGATGCAGAGAACTTGACACTTCTGATGTAAATGATTAATGGATACCATTTTCATTAAGGATTGTTTAGTTAGGAATTTCATCTATAAGACTGGGGAAGTGGTTACTAGGAAACCCTAACTCTGAATCTCTTTGTCTTAGTCAAAATTGGCTCCAGGTGTGCTGGGGGTAGGGTGGGGGCCCCAATTAATGGTAGCCTAGAGTCCCAGAAGAGTATCTTTACTTTGAGTTACTAACTTAATACATGGCAGTTAGATGATACAGTGAATAGAGTGCTGGATCTGGAGTCAAGAACATTTATCTTCTTGAATTCAAATTCAGCTTCAGCCACTTTGCTAGCTATGAGACCTTGGACAAGTCACTTAAACTATTATATGCTTGACCATGACCATTTAAGCATTTGCTTGGAAACCTCTCTTAATAGGGAATCTCACAATTTACAAAGGCATTACATTCTATTTTTGAAGAGTTTAATAATTAGAAAATTGTTTCCTTTTCTTTAGCATGTTTTCCTCTTTAGAGCTTTCACTAATTCATTTTAGTTTATTCCAAAGGGGCCAACCACAAGAAATCCATTCCCTCTTTCACATGACAGTTCTTTAACTTAACAAGTGCCTCAGTTACTCATTTATAACTAAAAAAGAAAATACCAAACTACTATAGTATCTTTGCCAAGAAAACTCCAAATGGGGTCACAAAGTTTGATATATTTATGAGCATAGTTCCAAATTGCTCTTCAGAATGGTTGGATCCATTCACAGTTCCAGAATGGCTGGATGTGTTCACAATTCCACCAATAATGTATCAGTATACCAGTTTTCCCACATCCCCTCCAACATTGATCATCTTTTCCTGTCATCTTAGCCAATCTGAAAGGTGTGTAGTGGTATCTCAGAGTTGTCTTAATTTGCATTTCTTTGATCAATAGTGATTTGGAGCACCTTTTCATATGACTAGAAATAGTTTTAATTTCATCATCTGAAAATTGTTTGTTCCTATCCTTTGACCATTTATCAATTGGATAATGACTTGAATTCTTATCAATTTGAGTCAATTCTCTATATATTTTAGAAATAAAGCCTTTATCAGAGCCTTTGAATGTAAAAATGTTTTTCCAATTTATTGCTTCCTTTCTAATCTTGTCTGCATTTGTTTTGTTTGTCCAAAATTTTTTTAACTCAATATAATAAAAATTATTTATTTGGTGTTCAATAATGAACTCGAGTTCTTCTTTGATCACAAATTCCTTTCTCCTCCACAGATCTGAGAAGTAAACTATCCTATGTTCTTCTAATTTGTTTATAATATCATTCTTTTTGTGAAGAAATGAACCCATTTCAATCCTATCTTGATATATGGTGTTAGATATGGGTCAATGCCTAGTTTCTGCTATACTAGTTTCCAATTTTCCCAGAAGTTTTTGTCAAATAGTGAATTTTTTTACCCAAAGTTGGGTCTTTGGGTTTGTCAAACACTAGATTACTATAGTCATTGATTATTTTGTCCTGTGATCCTAATCTATTCCACTGATCAACTGCTTTATTTCACTGATCAACTGCTCTTTTTCTTAGCTAGTACCAAATGGTTTTGATGACCGCTATTAAAGCTCTATTCTTGACAGAACAATTTTAGCACTGGGGGAGAAAAGGGAATAAATATTGATTGAATACGACAATGTGTCAGGTAAGCCCTTTACAAATATTATCTGATCCTTACTACAACCCTGGGATGTAAGTGTTATTTATTTTATGATTGAAGAAATTGAGACAGAGTGAAGTTTTTTTTTTTATTTAAATAACTTTTTATTTACAGAACCCATGCCAGGGTAATTTTTTACAACATTATCCTTTGCACTCACTTCTGTTCCGATTTTTCCCCTCCCTCCCTCCACCCCCTCCCCCATATGGCAAGCAGTCCTATACATGTTAAATAGGTTACAGTATATCCTAGATAACAATATATGTGTGCAGAACTGAACAGTTCTCTTGTTGCACAGGGAGAATTGGATTCAGGAGGTAGAAATAACTTGGGAAGAAAAACAAAATGCAAGCAGATTACATTCATTTTCCAGTGTTCTTCTTTGGGTGTAGCTGCTTGAGGCAGAGTGAAGTTAAGTGACTTGCCCAGAATTACACAGTAAATAATTATTTGAAAATAAATTTAATTTTAGGTTTTCCTGACCTCATACCTGAAGGTGCATCTACTTTACCACCTGTTGACCTAGAGAAAATTAGGCTTCAATAGTATATCATAGCATTGATAATAGCAGGATTATTAATTTTTTCAAATGACATAAAGTTGAGAGGGAGAGTGATGGTATTCAATAATCAAATAAAGATTCAAAAAGTAAACTAGAAAGGTGAGCTGAAGTCATGACAAAATTTAGTAGAGATAAATAAAAAAATCCTATATTTGAGTTAAAAAAATACAGTTTTAGATTCTTACTAGCTGTATAAGCCCAGGCAAGCCATTTAACTCTATTTGCCTCACTTTCCTTATCTGTAAAATGAGCTAGAGAAGGAAATGGCAAACCACTCCAGTATCTTTGCCAAGAAAACCATAAATGGAGTCAGACACTATTGAAAAATTGTGAAGACCGCATATTTTAAAATCAGCCGGAGTCAGGAATTCAGGTTAGGGGAAAAGCGTCAGTCTTTATTCTCAGTGAAGAAAGATCAGAGGTGGAAGAGAATGGGCAATAGCAATGTGTGTAGCTGAGTCAAGAAGCTAGCTAGCCCAGCAGCCACACGACCAGCAGCTAGGAGTATGGAACCCAGGCCCAATCTCTCCCAGCTTCCCTTCCTGTCTCTCTCTGCCTCCACCCACCAAAATCATCATTTCCTATACAACACATCAGGACTTGCATGGAGAGTGGGTGGGGGCCATTCTTTATCCAATCATGTATATTAATAGAGTATAGCCCAATTACTATTTAGCCTCACATACTTGGGACCCCAGTGCATCAACTCAAACCTCAGCTCATTACAAAAAATAGTTAAGCAACAACAAAAACAAAAAGGAGTGTAAAATGGGTAAGTCATGGCCAGCTTCCCATGAATAAAGATCTAGGCACAGGGGTCCTCAAACTTTTTAAATAGGGGGCCAGTTCACTGTCCCTCAGACTGTTGGAGGGCTGGACTATAGTAAAAGCAAAAACTTTGTTTTGTGGGCCTTTAAATACAGAAATTTCATAGCCCTGGGTGAGGGGGATAAACGTCCTCAGCTGCTGCATCTGGCCTGTGGGCTGTAGTTTGAGAACCCCTGATTCTAGGGGATTAAGGAGACTGCAGGTTTAATATAAGAAAATGGTGTAACAGCCATAAAAGCTAACTTCCTCTAAGGCTGAATAATTAGAAATAGTGTCCACAATGAGGGAAGCCATCTTCCTGCTTGAAATCACACCGCATCTTGAACAAAGGGACCATTTCTGGATGGTGTATTTTGCAGGTGCATATCCTAGTATGCATCCAGAGAAGGGTGACCAGAACATGAAAAGATCTTGAATTTGTGCCCTATAAGGTTCAGCTGGAAGAGATCCTGATGCTTAGTGTACAGAAGAGAAGAATTAGGGCAACTTCATTGCAGATTTCAAATCCTTAAAGAGTTGTTTTGTAGACATGATTTGGACTTGTTTTGCTTATCCTTTAAGGACAAAACTAGATTACTGGGAGGAAGTCACAGTAAGAAAAAATTTCAACTTGAACATAAGGAAAAACTTCCAAGGGATGGAGAGATCCAAAAATGAAATTAACTGTCTTGGAAAGCACACACACACACACACACACAGAGACAGAGAGAGATAGTGAGAGAGACATAAATCCACCATAGGAAGTCTGATAGAATGACTGAATCTTGAGAGTTGGAAGGGACACAAGAGACCATCTGGTCTTCTCTGTATCTGAATAAAATCCTATTACATGCTTGATCATGACCATTTAAGCCTTTGCTTGGAAACCTCTCTTAACAGGGAATCTCACAATTTACAAAGGCATTCCATTCTATTTTTGAAGAGTCTAATGATTAGAATATTTTTTCCTTTTCTTTAGCCTGTTTTCCTCTTTAGAGCTTTCACTAATTCATTTAAATTTATTCTAAAGGGGCCAAGCACAAGAAATCCATTCCTTCTTTCACATGACAGTTCTTTAAATACTTCTCCTTTTTGAGTTTTCAATTCCATAAATTAAACATTCCTGATTCCCTGGGACTCAAAACCCTTCACTGTTTGTTGTTATTCAGTCATTTCAGTCATGTCTGACTCTTTGTGACCCCATTTGGGGTTCTCTTGGAAGAGATTCTGGAGTGGTTTGCCATTTTCTTCTTCAACTCATTTGACAAATGAGGAAATTGTGGTAAATAGGATTAAGTGACTTGTCCAGGGTCACATAGGTATTATATGTGCCATCCAGCTGCTCTATTACCATTTTGGTAACTTTCTTATGGACACTCTTCAGCTTATCTGTGTCTTTCCTAAAATGTAGCTTCCAGAATTGAAGGCAATTCTCAATCGTCAGTCAATTGGTCAACAAAAATTTATAAAGTACCTATATGTGTTAGGCCCTATAAAGTTAACTTTATGAAGTTAGGCAACTTTATAAACAAGTAAAGTTTATAAACCTTATAAAGGTAAATATAGGATTTACCTATATTTAGGTGAATATATTTACTGAATTTTTAGGTAGATTAAAGGTAAATATAAAAACAAGATAAATATAGAATAAAATGGAGGTAATATTAGGGAGAAAGTATTAAGATCACAGGGGACTGGGAAAGGATTCTTGTGGAAGGTGGGATTTTAATTGAGACTTGAAAGAAGCTAGGGTAATCAGAAAACATAGCTGAGGAAAGTGAGAATTCCAGATATGTGGGGAAGTCAATGAAAATGCTTAGAATTGGGAGGACTGTTCAGGGCAAAGAAGAGAAAAAAGAACAGTGTTAATGGAGAGGAGAGGCAAATTATTTAGGGCTTTAAAAGTCAAACAGAAAAATATATGTGAGGCAGAGAGGGAGGGGCAATAGGGTGCTATTGAAGCTTATTGAGTGGGAGGGGTTGGGGATGACATGGCTTTAACTTGACAGTTAAGTTAAAGATGCATTAAAATATGTGAAACATCAAAAGTTTGAGAGACAGTTTCTGGGTGAGTCTTCATTTTGTCAATAATATAGCATATTATTAATTAAAGGATGATCATTTGACCATCTCTCTTAGACCAAAACCGAATCATGGAACCTACTCAAATCTTGGAAGAGTGGATGTTCCTAAGGGTGGAAATCAACTCTAATTGGTTAATAATTAATAAGAGAATGAATATTATAATGAGAGGTGGACCTATTCTAATGAGGGTTTTGGTCAAAAAGCCTTATCTATATTTGTGTCATCTTGTCTGACAAAAGGGAGAATCCACATTTTCCTGGACCTATCTAAATAAAACACAATGAATGGGCTTCCCCAGCTGGGTGAGATTTGAACAAGATTGAGGGAAAATGTTATTTAAATCTCATTATCAAAATGTTTTTCTGATGTTGGCTTGAGGTTATGGGAGATAAATCCTATATTTCCCCAATATTAAAAATTAGTTATTTAATAATCATTTCTCTCAATAGGGAGAGAATTGAGGCAAGAAAACCACGATGTGGTCTAATCATAGTAGAAAACAGTAGTTCTAACATTTTCCTGATTCTGAACCTTATTTCAGCATAGGACTTGATCCTGAAGACACCAAAGGTGACCACCATTTTAAGTTCCCCTAAAAATTTGCCAAGTTCCTATGTATTTTGTTCTCTACATTGCCAGGATCATCACAGAAGTGTCTGAAAAAAAAGAAAAAGAAAAAAATGTCTGAAAGGAATCTTTACCTGTCCTGAGGGGGGGAAAAAGTCCTATGGGAGTAATGAGATATTTAAGAAAGATGAGATATAAGATCTGTATACTTCTTGTGCCTCTAGTAATCCATCAAACAATAAACATTTATTGAATGCCCACTATGTGCCAGGCACTGGGCTAAGCACTGGGGATATAAAAGAAAATCCTTGCCCTCAAGTAACTTACAATCTAATGGGCAAGACTCTTCATGCTATTCCTTTATCTGGAATACTTTCCCTGTTACATTTACTTGTTGAAATCCTACCCATCCTTTACAGGACAGTTCAAAGACTTTCATGAAGCCTTCTAAATTTCCCCCAGATGATTATGATTTCTCCCTCAAAAAAAAAACTCAAAAATCTACAGCCTGTACCTTAGAACCTTCTTGTTTGTATTATTATTTGTGTTTTTCTCATCTCTTCTATTTTTTTGCAAGCTTCTTGAAGACATGTATTTGTAAATCCTTTACTTTGATTGTAATCCGAAGGGCCAGAATTATATGCCTTATTTAATTTTGTTTCTTTTCCATAAAAGAGATAACTTCCTTATATGTCATATGCCCTTTAAACAGCTGGTGTCACAGTGTTGAACCTAGAGTCAGGAAAACTTGAATTTGAAATCCAACCTGAGACATTTATTGTCTATATGACTCTGGGCAAACTTCTGTTTACCTCAGTTTCCTCATTTAGAGAATGTGGATAATAACAGTACCCACTTCACAAAGTTATTAAGGATCAAATGAGATAATAAATGTAAAAAGTATAGCACAATTCTTGGAACATAGTAGGTGCTCTATGAATGCTTATTCCTTTTCCTTATTGATTATTTATTGAACGAATAACATTATCTACTCATACATAATGAAAGGTTTAATTGCCATAATTTCTAAAAATGAGGTAGCCAGTGATTCTTTCAGGCAATTCTTTAGAATTCTGAATTTTAGAATAAGTGCCAAATAAGTGCTATGAGAAATGAAAGTTTTCTCTCTGGGAATTCATACCAATGAAATCACAGAATCAGATCATCAATTTTCAATCAGTTTGTATTACAGTGTTTGTAACCATGCAACGTTGTATAGTAGAAAGTGAATTAACCTTGGAGTCAGAGGCTCTGGGTTTGAATCCTACCTTTAGCACATCATCAGTGTGGCCTCAAGTGAATTACAAAATCTTTCTGTCTTGTTTTTTTCATTTATAAAATGAAAAGATTGGACTAGAATGGAATCCAATGTCCCTTTCAGCCCTAGGTCTGTGATTTGCGGATGGTAGATTTGTCTGATATTAGCCTTAAAAATTTCCTTAATTTGTAGGGTTCTTATCACTTCTTTTCAAACTTGTTCTTTCTTGGTTTCTCCCTTCATTTTCCTCCTGTAAAGATCTTCTGTAGAGAGCTGGCAGATATTATTATTATTAATCTACTCAACAGATGACAAAACTGAAATAGAGAGGAGTTGAATGATTTATCCAAATCTATAAAGCAGGTTAATGAGTCGTGAGTAGAAACCCAGGTTTCTTCATTTGAAGCCCTGGCCAACTGCCTTCTTGTTCCTAGAATGGTGAATAGCTGAATTTGCTAGGGATAACCATCTGTCTCCAGAAGCTTCCATGCAATTATACTTGAAAATAGAAAGATGGGATAGATAAATTTTTTTAAAAAAGTATTTTTGCCCTATAGTTCATATCTGTGATTTCCTATTTAATTGGCTATTGGCACTTATTGGGCACGATTTTAACAGTTTTGGTATAATTTAAAAAGCTAAGAAGAATTAGTACTAAAATGACATTTCCTCTAAAAAGCTAAGAGAAATGAAAAGTGGACATGTTGCATGTCCTTTTGGAAGTGGATAAGAGCCCTTGAAGCTAGATCTTGACTTTCCAAGCAATCTGAAATGGGTTACATGTAACTTTTATGTTTTTAAATATAATAAAACTATTTTAAATTGTAAAAATGATTCTTTAAATAGCTTGGGGCTCTACAAAAACAGGCAGCAGGATGGATTTTTTTTCCCATAGGCTATATTTTGCTGACCCCTGTTGAAGATCTTTTTGAATTCTGCCTTTCTTAATCAGTATGTTAGTTGTCCTGTCCATCTTTACATTATTTAGAAATTCATAAAGCATGCCTTTATTCAAGATACTGACAAAATGCCAACATACACACGGTCAATCATGAATCACTGAGTTATTCCACTATAGACTTCCTTCTAGGTTAATTTTGAGCTATTAATGACTTCTCTATGACTCCAGAATTGAACTATTTGAATCCATCTAATAGCACAACTGTGAGCCAACAGCTTTGTATAGTAGATAAAATGCTGAATGGGCGGAATAGAAATGGTAAGATTCACCAAAGAAACAAACGAGAACAATAAATTAACTGCAAATACAAAGAAGTGAGGGATAATCTAGAAGAGAAACAGACAGCAATAATATTAAAGAGAAAATATGCTTGCAATGCTGGCAAAACATATTGATCTCAAAAACAAGATGAGTAGAGGGGGCATAAAGGTCATATGTCTCCTAGAAGAACACAACAAAACCTTAACATGGCAATCAAAGAAATAATAGAAGAAAATTGTCCAGAACTTCTGAATAAGTAAATGAAATATCAATTGAAACAATTCACAAATCACCTCCAGAAAAAAAATCCAATACTATAAACTCCAAATTACATATTGGTTAAATTTAACAATTCAATTCAGAAATAATAAAGACTGCAAATGATCATGAGAAAGACCTATTAATAGAAAGGAAATGGAATTTAAATAACACAAGACTCTTTTACACCCAGCAGAAAAGGTAAGAGATGTGTTCTGAAGAGCAATGAAACTCAGGACAAAGCCCAGGATAACCTACTCTGCAAATCTGGGTTTAACCATATATGAAAAAAAAGATGAATGTTCAATAATAGAGACATTTAAACAATTTTAGAAAGAAAACTATAATTGAAGAAATTATTTGTTTTTTTAATTCCCTAAGCAACAGAAATGCAGGAGGAATAAATAAATATAGCAACCAGGGACAGCGATAGCAACAGAATGACAGCAAAGAGACCAGAAAGAAAATTTTTTTTAATATTCACAAGATGACAGACATAAAGTTTAAAGTCTGGTAAACGTAGCAATAAAGAGGCAGACTTGAGACACTACAAATGAAAGTTGGTGATACCCTATCTACAGTGAATCAATTTCTTTCTTTTTTGGGGGGAGAGAAGGAGAATGAGACTACATTACAACAAAGGAGGGTAAAAGAGGGGCCAGCAAGAGGATAGAGGAGTGTGTGATGTGTTGGGGTCAAATTAAAGGTGAGCAATGAGAAAAGATGACCCTTGTGGTCTCAAAAAGGAGGGGGGCACATAGAAGAGAGAGATTTATGGAATAGATTAGACAAGAGAGAATTGAAACAATAAAACTCAATATCCCAGTGTTAGATAACAGGGAAAACATAAATAACTTAGGAAAAAACTTATTTGATAAAAACTGCTGGGAAAATTCAAAAGCAGTCTGGCAGAAATTAGGCTTAGACCAACACTTTATACCAAATCTGCAATGCATTCTAAATCAATACATCACCTTAATATTACAGATATTACCACAAAAATTAGAAAAGCATCATATACCCCTCTCAGCAATAAAAAGATGTATTCTTAACCAAACAAGAAGTAGAAGCAATTACAAAAAATAAAATAGATAACTTTGATTATTTGAAACTGAAAAGCTTCCACACAGACAACATTAATGCATCTAGAATAAGAAGGGAACTGGCTAAAGGGGGAAAAAATCTTTGTATCAAATTTCTCTGATAAGGTGATATGTAAATAATTAAGAGGTGTGTGTGTGTGTGTGTGTGTGTGTGTGTGTGTATTCAGTGGCCTATAGTTGTCAGAACTACATTCTTTTTCCCTTTTTGAGCACTTGAACATCTGATCTTTTCCAATATTTTAATAATTGTCTCTTTTCAAAGTGTGTTGATTATGACTCATTTATCCCATCTGTCAATTCTTTCTATATTCTTGTTCATTCAGTCGTGTCTAACTATTCATGATCTTGTATGGACTTTTCTTGGCAAAGATACTGATTTCCTTCTCCAATGGATTAGGCAAATATTGGTTAAGTGACTCAAGAACATACAGCTACTGAATGTCTGAGGCTGGGTTTGAACTCGGGACTTCCTGACTTCAGGACCAACATACTATCTCTTGTGTCTTTTTGCTGCCTCTTTTCTGTATGCTAGGATGTAGTTTTTCTGGGCCAGATGACTTGTCCTCAACTATACTTTATTTCATTTTGCTATTAAAAAATAAAAAATTTAAAACTATAATAATACCACTTTAGAGTATTTTAAGGTTTCAAGAGTATATGTATCAATTCATTTGATCCTTAAAACAATCCAATGAAATAGATGCTATGATTATTTCCATTTTACAGATGAGAAAACTGAGATACTAGTGACTTGCAGAGAGTCCCACAACTACTAATATTTGGAAGCAGGATTCTGTCACTTATTTTAACCAAATCTGTAATTTTATTGTTATAAAAGACTCCCGGTGAGAAAGTTTCTCTATTAATGCAGATTGGTATTTATTCTGCTACTTCTACTAATAGAGAATTGCTTCAGGGTACTGGCAACTTAAGTTACTTGTTTAGCTATCCAGCCAATGTGTGCCAAATGAACTAGGTCTTCCAGCTCTCAAACCTCTATGTTATGGTGCTTCTCATTATTATTTCAGTTTCTTAATTATCTTGGGTATTAACTTTCTATCACCCCTTTTTTTTGCACTTTTCTTTACAATCCTAAGATACTTCTTAGCAAAGAAAATGAACCAAAATACCAGCTTTTGAACAGTTTACCTTTCTTCCTGTTTTTGGTTATCATTGCCCCATCCACACTGAACAGCTTAAATAAGAGTCCTTCTTTTTTAGACCTTCTCTTTTTTTCAATGTATCTAAAAAGCTTTCTCCTATCTTCACCCTCTTAGTTTTTTCATTAACTTCAATTCATTTGGAGCTTTTATACTTCTCACACTATACTTATAGGGCTGTGCTGCCCCTTTGCATTCATGTCCCATTTTTATTCTATTTCCCCCAGTTTTGCAGTTGTTCCTTCTTGTATTGTATAAGCAACAGTTGATTCAATCTGATAAGTATCAATTATGTGCCAAGTGCAGTGGAGCATACAGAGAAGTGGTAGAGATGTATTCTCTGTCCCTTGAGTCTGGGGGAGGTGAGGAGACAAGGCCTAAACTTGTGCTAGGATCCCTTATTTTTGGCCAAGAAGACTGGGAACTTTATTACATTGTATTTGTCCCATCTAGAAGTCATTTAGTAATCAATTGATCAGTATATATTAATTAAGTTCCTATTATAATGCCAGCCACTGTGATAAAAGTTAGGAAAACCTTTATTTGTTCTTGCCCTTAAAGACTTAGAATCTAATGGACAAATATATACAAACCATATAGTGGATAAATAAGAAATAATTAAAAGAGAGAAGGCTAAAATTAAGAAATATTGGGAAACTATTTCTATAGAAGATAGAATTTCAGTTGGGACTTAAAGGAAGCTTAGGAAGTCAATAGCCAAAGATAAAGAGGAAGAACATTTCAGGTATGAGGAACAGAACAGATAGAGAAAATGACCTGAACTGAGACATGGAGTGTCTGGTTCATGGAGCTACAGGGAAAATGTTACTCAAGCAAATAAAGAGTACAAGTAAGAACTCTGGAAAGGTGGAGGGGGATAGGCTATAAAGGACTTTGAATTCCAAGTAGGGCCTTGAACACTAAGCAGAGCATTTTGGGTTTGATTTTGGAGGTGGTTGGGAACAATAGAGTGATATGATTAGGAGAGTGACATAGTTAGATCTGTGAATTAAAAAAAATTATGGGCTAAATGGAGAATGATTTGGAATAGGGAGAGATGAGTAAGGTAGACCTACCAGGAGGTTACCCTGCAGATGTAAGGTGAAAGGGCTTGCATCAGGGTGGTAGTGATACTGTTCTAGTGGCAACACAGAGAGTTGTGGGAATCTCCTTTTTGGCCAGAGGTGCAGGTCTAATGTGAAAGAATTCACGAACCTGAAATATCAGTGGCAAAAAGGGAAGTTTTATTGGCACTGAGAAGTCGGCTTTGCTAGGAAGGCTGACTTCCTCAGTGGCAAAGTCCTGGTAAGGAAATAGAACTCCTAGCAGAGAAATCCTGGCAGAGAAATAGAGGTTAGCACTGAGAAAAGATCTCTTCACAGCAGGCAGGAGTCCTGGCAGGCAGCTGTACCAAGGAGAAAGGTTCTTTGACAAAGCATAATCCTGCTTTGGCCATTCTGCAAAAATATGGAGTTTAGAATTCTCCTTTATAGAAGTCTGAGGTTAAAACTTCCAGTTGAAAAGAAAACCGATGCCCCCAGGCCTAGATACTTGGAGTTTCAAGGCACTCAATATCAGACCCAGATCTTCCAATTGAATGAAAATCACTTTGAAAATGGGGATCTGGCTATCCAAAAGACCAACAGAGGGGGTGATTTGCCTTAAAAAAAAACCAGTCTGAGAAATATGCCTTCTTCTAGACTTTCTGGATTATGGGAGGCCAGGAATCAAAGGGGCAGAGTGATTATTTTACAGATTAAAGGGGATACAGTTTCATCCCATGATTATTTTACAGATTAAAGGGGACACAGTTTCACCCCATCAATAGCAGTATCAGAGGAGAGAAGGGGATGTTTAAGAGATATTGCAAAGGGTGAAACTGTCAGACGTGGATAATAGGTTGGATATGGGGAATGGTTTGAAAGATAGGAGCTGAGGATGGCAGTTAGTTTGGGAATGCCCTCTACATTGGTAAGGAAAGTGGTGATGAGGAGTGATGGTTTATGGAGAAAGATAATGACTTTTATTTTGGATATGTTGAGTTCAAGATATTTCCTGGATATTCAGTTTGAAATGTCTGAAAGGCAGTTGGAGAATGGAGATTGGAGGTCAGCAGAGAGCTTGGGACAGGATAATGAATTTGAGAATCATTGGCATAAAAGGGAAAAGGACTCACATGTGCAAAAATGTTTATAGCAGCTTTTTGTGGTAGTAAGGAATTGGAAATTGAGGGAATGCTCATCGATTGGGGAATGCCTGAATAAGTTGTGGTATATGAATGTTGTTTTATTGTTCTATAAGAAATAATGAGCAGGTGGATTTCAGAAAAACCTGAGAAGACTTACATGAACTGATGCTGAGTGATGTGAGCAGAACCAGGAAAACATTGTATACAGTAACAGCAAGATTGTGTGATAATCATAGCAATATACTGATCCAAGACAATGCCAACAGACTTGTGACTGAAAATGCCATCCACATCCAGAGAAAGAACTAACTATGGAGGCTGAATGCCGATCAAAGCATACTACTTTCACTTTTTTTTCTCTCTTATAGTTTTTCCCTTTTGTTCTGTTTTTTCTTTTACAACATGACTAATGTGGAAATATGTTTAAAATGACCATATATGTATAAGGGAGGAAAAAAATTTGGAATTCAGAATTTTATAAAATAAATGTTAAAAATTAACTTTATATGTGATTGGAAAAATAAAATATTAAGTAGATAAAAAAAGAATTATCAGCATAGAAATAGTGATTAAATACATAGAAGCTCATGAGATTGCAAAATAAAGTAGGATAGAGGGAGAAGAGAAGAGGGTCAAGGAGGGAACCTTGAGGGACATTGCAAGCATGCAATTATAGGGGCAAATATAGAGGGCATGAATTATATGAGGATATAAGAGAAACTGAGATGGATAGATCAGATAGGAGAATTCTCTAGGAGAGAGTGGCCTCCTGACAATCCAAAAGAAAAGAAAATAGTAGGTGATCTACTCTGTCAAAGGCTCAAGAGAGGTCAAAGATAATGAGAACTAAGAAAAGGTCATGAATTATGCACTGACAGCTTTGGAGAGGCCCTTTTGCCTTAGTAGGTAGAAAGTTGGATTGTAAAGGATTAGGAAGAGAGTAAGAAGAGAAAGTAGAGGCACCTATTGTAGAAGGCTACAAAGGGCAGAAGACATTTTGTTTAGCATCTGCTAAACATTTGGTCCATTTCTAGTTGTCTCCCAAGGGTATTCATTTCACCTTCAAGAAACCATGATTACTGATAACATTTAAACATAGAACATATTTATCATAAAGCAAATAGGCCCTGCCTCTGAGCTCAGTTAGCCAAGGATTTTTTTTTTCTAACTAGTTTTTTTAAGTGCCCACCTTGCTTTTGGCAAATCATCTTTACTTGCCAGAAGATAAATTAAAAAACGCTCAAGATTAAGAGGTCCCAACTAAGTTGCTTATCTTGGATAAGCAAAGGAATCATTTGAATGGTAGGATTTAATGTTAGTTTTAAGCTTTTTCTCTTGTTATCATCAGTCAGCACCCTATAGATCTAACTGAAAAGCATTAGACATTCCAGATGTCTTAGAAAGCTAAGGGGAATGAGCTCAAAACTTCCAGACAACTCTCTTCATTTATAATTTTGCCTTGTACATAATACTTCCCTTAATACTGAAATTCATACCCTTAATGGCAAAACAGTCTTCTCTTTATTTTTCTCTTCTAATGATTTCTGGGATATGGTGTGTGGGGTGTCAATTTGTGTTTTATTTATTTTTTCAAACATTTAGGCTTACTGGGAATTTTTTTTTCCAAATAGAGTGTCTCTTTATATACTTAATTGACACTGTACAGAAGTAATCCACAATGAAATCATAGAATGATTTCCCCCCCTCCTGTTTGAGTTTTCCTTTGAATTAAAATAAAAAACAAAACAAAGCTAAACAACAAACCTAAATATATTTTTATTGATATCTTTTTACATCATCTAAATTTCTTCTATCCTGCTTTCCTCTACTTCCTTATAATTCTATTCTTATTTTTACAAAAGACTTTAAAAAGAAAAAAAAGGAAGAAAAAAATCAGTAAAACCAATCAAAACATTTTAAAAAATGACATTATATACAATGTTTCACATTCATGTACTCCTCGCCTCTATAAAGGAATGAGTAGGGATGTCTCTTCTTTGGGATCAAAATTGTTCTTGATGATTTTGCAATATTGTTTTTGATTATTCTATGATTGTTGTTACTTCCATTTATATAGCCTAATTCACATTGGGTACAATGTTTTCTTGGCTTTGCTTATTTCACTTTGTATCACTTCATGTAAACTTTTAAATTAAAAAAATTCAATAAACTTTATTGATATTTTTCATGTTTTTACTATATCAAATTTTCTCCTACTAGATATTTACAAGTATCTCTAACCATTAACTCCACCCTGTTGTCTATAACCATATATCTATTTCTTTACATATGTTGTTGTGCAGTTGTTTTTCAATCATGTCCAATGCTTCATGACCCCATTTGGGGTTTTCTTGGTAGCAATATTGAAGTAGTTTGTCATTCCCTCATTTTGCAGCTCATTTTACAGATATTCAGCTAAGGTGAACTTTTTGCCTTGGGTAAGCAAAGGAATAATTTGAATGATATCATTTAATGTTAGTTTCAAGATTTTTTCTCTTGTTATTATCAGCCAACACTCTATAGATCTAAGTGAAAAGCATTCCACATTCCAGATGTCTTAGAAAGCTAAGGGGAATGAGCTCAAAACTTCCAGACACCTCTTTTAGTTTATAATTTTGCCTTGCACATAATACTTCCCTTAATACTGAAACTCATACCCTTAATGACAAACAGTCTTCTCTTTATTTTTCTCTTCTAATTATTCCTGGGATAGGGTTATTGACTTGCCCGGGGTCTGAGAACAGGTTTGAACTCAGCAAGATGAGTGCTTGATGCTCCATCTCCTAACTCCAGGCTTGGTACTCTTCTCTGCACACCCATCTGCCCTACTTGGCGTATAGTTTGTATTTATTTATCTGCTTACAAGTTACATTTCCCTAGTAGACAGAAATCTCCCTCAAAGGCAAGGGACAGTTTTATTTTTGTATTTGTATTCTCAGTATTGAGCACAGAACTATGCACATAGTAGGTACTCAATAAATCCTCATCATGGTCTAGTAGTGATCCAGGGTTCTTAAAAGAAATACTCTTTTCCTAAGCTTTGGCAGGCTCTGCCAAGTCAGAAAGAAAGGTTAGTCCAGATAGTCTATGCTTATTCAGGGTTGTCTGGGGTGTCCAGGGAGGACTAGCCCCTCTGGTGGGAGGGCTTCTGGGACCCTTTTAGGGTTCCTCATCCACCTTTGGTGGCCCAACTCTCATCCGTGACTCTAAGAAGCTGTACCATGGACAGTGGCCACCCCCTAGTAAACTGAATGGGCAGATGGGCTAAACCTGATTGAGGGTAACCAATGGGCCTCAGACCTGTTGGTGAATTGGGGAGATATCTACTCCAAGCATGTGACATTTCTCTTGAAGTCTCAAACCCAAATAGTCAGACCCATGGCAAGGGCCCATGACTACAAATTCCTGCAGAATAAAGCAATATTGGGGCAGCCAGAGTCAGGAAGATGTGAATTCAAATATGGCTTCAGGTACTTACCAGCTATGTAAGCCCAGGGAAGTCACTTAACTGCCTCAGTTTCCCTCAACTATAAAAACGAGCTGGAGAAGGACATGGCAAACCATTCCATTATGGGATCACAAAGAGTTGGACACAATTGAAACAACAACAACAAAGTCATTTGTTTTTCCTATTTTCATCTCCATGGAACAAAGTGTCCCCTCCCTGGTAGACCTGGTTTTCCTTCCCCTTTCCTTCCTTTTTTTGTGTATTGTCTACTTCCATCAAAATGTAAACTCCTGAGGAGAGGGATTGTCTGGCTTTTTTTTTTTTGTATCCTCAGTTTGGTACCTGGCAAATAGTAGATGCTTAATAAATATTTATTAGAGATTGGAGCATGAAGACTGAAAAAAGGCCATTGAATTGAGGAAGTCACTAGAAGATAGCCTTTCATTTATCGTTTATTCCATTTGGTTTCAAGTCCAAGGAACAAGATAATCCTCCCAGGATCATTTCTAGTTCCATCACTTCTAAGTCTATTTAGCAACTAGGTGGCGCAATGGATTGAGCACTGGGCTTGGAATTAAGGAAGATTCATCTTCCTGAGTTCAAATCTGACCTTAGACACTTACTAGTTGCATGATCCTGGGAAAGTCACTTAACCCTATTTGCTTCAGTTCTACAATCTGTAAAATGAGCTGGAGAAGGAAATAGTTAAACCATTCTAGCATTTTTACCAAGAAAACTCCAAAAGGAGTTTTGGAAGAGTTGAACATGACTGAACAACAACCCTAAAAATGGCTTTTTCAAAAGGTTGCAAAGAATTAGGGAAATGATTATTCTTTAAGGCATTTTTTTCCCTAAAGTCCTTTATATAATTCATAGTAAAACCTTGGGGAGAGAATGGCTGATGGGGAAGTAATGATATTGAGTATAGCCAACTTTTTAAAAAAGTTGGAAAGATATGGGAATAGACTCTTTGAGGACTTTAGGAAAGGGGAGACATGAGTGTATTTGCTGATACATGGGCAGGAACCTATGGGGAGGGGAAAACTGGAAATAATAAAAGAGGAGATAATGGCTAGAGTAAATTTGTCTTCTTTTGTGAGTAAGAAGATTCACAAAACGCCAGAAGTCCCTTTAAATAGGGATGCTATATGACCACTGACTATATATACCTTTTAGGTCAAAAGTGAAGCAAAAGCTGAGCTTGTAACTAGGAGAGCAAAATATTTAGCATCCTTTGAATAATGGCCTGTCTTTTTTAATATCCCCATTGGTTCATAGTGATACATTTGTTCCTTTCTCTTTATTCTTATGTGTTAGACTTCACCATAATTTATGAGAAACTAGCTGAATTGTAGCATTTAACAATAATTAGGTCATATTTCTGCAGCCCATGGAATGAGGAGTGGGCAGATACTAACATACTGTCTGTCTTTAATTGTTTAAATAGGCAGGTTACAAATGGCATTATGTAAAGGTTTGGAAAAACTGTATGATGAAATAAAACCCCTTAGTCACTAAGAAGCTATGTTGTGGTCATGTACAGTTTTGGGCTGGTGTAAGGTTGATATTTTTTGTTATTGTTTAATTTTCATTCTCAATCTATCAATTACTTTTAAAATTATTGAATTATAGAACTTTTAGAATTAGCTGTCTGAGAAGACTAAAACTTTTAAAGCTTGTAGAACACTTTGTGAAAGCTTTGTAGAACACTTTATGAACCCTAAGAGGAAGTTAAGTCAACTCAAGTCAAGAAGCATTTATTAAGTGATTACTAGGTGCCAGAAACTGTGCTAAGTTCTAGGAATGAAAATACAAGCAGAAAAAAAGACAGTTCTTTCCTGAGAGGAGTTTATATTTGAATGGGGAAAAACAGTACATAAAAAGAAGTTAAAAAATGGCGTTGGAAGGGAGGAGGGACATGGTTGGTCTGGGTAACATCCTTTAGATGGAAGTTCTAATAAGAAATAGCCAATCAGAGGGAGAAGTTACTGGGGTGGAGTGAACTTCCAGAGTGAAGTTTTTGTAGCATGATAGAGAAAATCCAGAATCAAAAGTATGACCTGGAAAAGAATGTGCTATTTTTATACTCACTAATAATAATAAAATTAGATAGAGAGCATTTATTAAGCTTTTTCTTTATGCTAGGCATTGTGCCAACTGCTGGGATACAAACATAGGCAAGCAAAACATTCTTCCTGGTTCCACCTCTTCCCTCTCTTCAAAAAACCAGTTCATATTCTGCTGGCAGAAGACAACACATATGGGGGGGGTGATAGAAAGTGGGAGACAGGGAAAGAGGAATAGTACTAAAGAAAAGGAGGTGGAATCTGAAGAAAATTAAAGACAAAAGTGAGATGAAGCATGACTGGTGTTCTTCTGAAAATATTGGTCCCTCTCACTGCGGAAGAGAGGAGGGACCCAGAGCAGAATGTTCCCAAAATAGTAATATAGAAGGCAAGGAGAAAGAGATGGAAGCTCAAAAAGAATCAAGGCATGAGAAACTAAATATATTTGGTACCATCATCTCAGTGTCACCATCTGAAGCCATTATAGTTTGAAAAGGAGGGAGTAAAAGCAATGTCCCACTACCTTAAAAACGAAAATGCTATCTTGTTACAATGAGCTGAGTGATGCTATTTTAGGTGCGTACTTCCTGACTTTGTGTGGCTAGTCAGCAATGGATCTGAAAAAAGATCTGGATATTTTTGTGAACTATAACCTCCACATGAGTCCACACGTGATATAACCAAGAAGTCTAGAAATCTTAGCTAAATTGAGAGGAGTATCAATAGCTAGGTCACTTTCTAGATATTATAGTCAACTCATATTATTATAGTCAGTTACTCCCTACATTTTGAGCAATAAATAGAACACTGGACTTGGAACAAGAATGATTTGTTCAAATCTGGCCTCAGATATCTATTATTTGTGTCATCCTGGACAAGTCACTTAACCTAGTTTGCCTCAGTTTCCTGGTCCATAAAATAAGCTGGAGAAGAAAATGGCAAACTGTTCTAGTATCTCTGCCAAAAAAAAAACCAAAATGGGGTCATGAAGAATCAGACATGACTGAAAAAATGATGTAGCAGCAAGACTTCCAACATCTGGAATGATGAGTTCAGTTCTCAGGGCCCCATGTTAGAAATGACAGCTTGGAGAATAACTATAAGAAGGTATTGGGAAGTACAAGATCTTGAATCCAGAATATTTGAGTGTCCACTGAAGAATTTAAGGGCACAGGACAGCTGAGTATTTGAAGAACTGTCACCTGGAAGAGGGATTAGATTGGTTCTGCTTAGACCCAAAGAGCAGAACTGTAAGGAATGTGCCTAAGTTTCAAAGAGATAAATTTAGGCTTGATGCATGAATAATTTCCTAACAATTAGAGCTATTAAAATGTGTGATGGACTGCCTCAAGAAATAATGGATTTCTTCTCATTAGAGGTCTCTGATGAAGAGTGGGTGATTACTTGCTATGACTGGTTTCTGAGATTTCCTTCAATTTTGAGATTCTGTGGATCTGTAAATGCTCAAAGGTGCTTAGTATCAAGTCAGGGGATAAGTGGACCACAGGGGAACAACTGTAGGTGCTTAATAAATATTTATTGAATAAAAAGGGGAAAGGGTTTCACAAGACAGCTTTGTATTTGCAACAACAAGGCTTAGGGGCCTTGTGAATTTGAGATTTAGAGGTTTGGGGTCATACTGGGTCAGAGCTGACTGATATCAAGGGGTCAATTCCTGAAAACTACTCCAGAGTTCTTGGAGAAGAAGAGAAACCCAAGAAGATTGGTTGAGACTAGCTTATTTTCTAGAAGTCACAGATAGTGCTGAGCTGAGATGTAATGTAAAAAGCCTGCTTTATATTTTGATTAAGCTTAATTATCAACCTCCCAAGAATATGATTGTAGTTGTAAGATAAGTTACTAAATCTTGCTTTAAGTTGTTCTATCAGACTGACCTGTAAATCTTTTGGGTCTTTTAGAATTTTTTTTTCTGTGTGTAGGACATGAACACCTGTCCCATAAGTAATTTACATTGTACAGTGGGACTTTTCAACTCTCTCATTATGGTGCCTTCCCCTTCCCACAGACCAAACCTTTGCTTTGATCCAGGTTGGATCAAATGGATTGGAGGTAAAGGAAAAGAAACTTCACCCCTCACCTCAGAGACCTGGCTTCAAAAAACCTAATATACACTGGTGCTCTGGGCCCATCCTGGGGGTCTCATCTGTACTGGATTCAGTTCGTATCTCTAAGCCTGGACAACGTAAACCAATGTTCTATTACCTTCAAGAAAAGAAACCAAAGGTAGAAAAAGCAGATAGGGACCAGGAGGAAACTTACATGGTAGAATCTATGCTTCATGTGAGAGCCATAGTGAGTTAGAAAAAGAGCACATCTACCTTTTATGACCTTCATGGGGAGGCTTACAGACAGAGTTCACTACTTGCTTCATGGAAAAACTGAAGCAAAAAAACTGAGTTAGAGGCTGTCTCTCTTTTGAAAATGTTGACTGTCACAGGATCATATGACTTTTTTTATATACCTTCAAGTCTCAAAACTTTTATTTTTTTAATTTTTAAAGCTTTTTATTTTCAAAGCATATGCACAGATAATTTGTCAACATTGACCCTTGCATAATCTTGTGTTTCAGATTTTTCCCTCCTTTCTCCCCACCCCCTCCCCTAGATGGCAAGCAATCCAATATATGTTAAAATATATGTTAACTCTAATGTGTATAAACATGTTAAAATATATGTTAACTCTAATACATGTAAACATATTTAGACATATATATGCATATTTATACAATTATCTTACTGCACAAGAAAAATCAGATCATAAAGGAAAGTAAATGAGTAAGAAAACAAAATACAAGCGAACACCAACAAAAAGAGTGAGAGTGATGTTGTGATACACACTCAGTTACCACAGTCCTCTCTGTGGGTTTGGATGGCTCTCTTCATCACAAGATCATTGGAGCTGGTATCAGTTATTTCATTGTTGGAAAGACTCACATCCATCAGAATTGAGGAACCTCTGACTCTTTAGCCAATAAGGGGATTCTTCATTCTCTTAAAGTATAAACTTTTCAGTCTCAAGTAACAAATAGCCAGAAATATGTCTCCCATGTGGTATCTTGGAACCAAGATAAATTCTAATGATATTGTATGATATGGTCTTAATTACACAACCAAGTTTCAGCAATATTGATAAGATATCTTTGCATTAAGATATCTAATTTACTTTATTTAATACCTATATATTGTGTTTTATGTATAGATATCTGTATGTATAAACCAGATGTCTAGGCAGTTAGTTGGCCCAGTGGATAGAGTGCCAGTCTCTAGAGTTGAGTTTTCTTGACTCAACTTCTTGAGTACAAATCTGGTCTCATTTACTAACTCTTTTTGCCTCCGTTCCTTAGCTGTCAGATGAACTGAAGAAGGAAATTGCAAACCATTTCAGTATCCCTACCAAGAAAACCCCAGGTGGGAATCATGAAGAATTGAGTCTGATTAACAACAACAATCTGAGACCAAATATTTTATTCCTAGCTTCTTTATTAAATATTATTTCCATAAAATAAGAATACCTAGAGGGTTTTGCCTTTCTGGAACATAGTGCTTCATAAATGCTTATTGATTGACTATCTGAGTGCTTTTATTCTTCATATGTTGTGGCTGCTACTTCCCATGATCCAGTGTATTGAAAACATGCAATCAGTTTTCTGCATTCCTTTTCAATTTAAAGCCCTTTTGATTGGATTTACAAGCTCAGGCAAATCTCTTTTTAATGGCTTTAACATTAGGTGTTCTCGATCTTTAGCCAAAAGCTTATTATTTCTATATTTTAGGCTGTGGTTCAGAAATCTAAATCCCATTCTCAGTTATCTTCTTAGCCAGCTGTTCATTTTCCCATGCCCTTCTTTTGTCTTCCAAAGGGGCAAACTTTAGAAGATCACAGTGATGAAAACATGACCTTTAGGGTCTTTGGTTTTATGTCCAGTCTTTAGAATTCCTAGCTCTGCTTTCTAGGTTCTTTGGGGTGACACTATTTATCCTCTCATGAATCACTAAAGAATGTGGTCATGATTGTTGGATTTAACAATTGTTGGAGGCTCTCCATTGTGTCCTTGACACATGGGAAATCTATGGCCACCAGGACCAGGATCTTTCTTTGACTGTTCCTGGATGACCTTTCTCCCAGAGATACTTGTATTATTACTTAAAACACAAGAAGTTGCTTCATCTTCTGAAGATTTAGCAGCTGGAAAGTCTCATACCCATTGCTGGGAGGTTTCAACAAGTGTGAACAGTGGGTTTCACAAAGTGGCTGTATGTATTTAAATTCTTGCTATTCTAAGTTATAATTACATAAGATATGATCATTAGTCCAAGCTCAACAGAAATGGTCAGTGTGAATTTGAATACAGCAGTGATTTGGTGCAGTGGTTTGAATGTCAGGCTTGCAGACCTGATTTTAAATCTGGCCTCAGACACTAAACAGCTGTGTGACTCTGAGCAACTCAATTAACCTTGTTTCCTTCAGTTTCCTCATCTGTAAAATGAACTGGAGAAGGAAATGGCAAATTGCTCTAGCATCTTTGCTGAGAAAACCTTAAATGTTTTCACAAAGTGTGGGACATAACTGAAAAATATCTAAATAACAATAACAACAAACAAAACTACTTTGTGGAATTTATAACTTGCAATAATTAGGACCTAACTCCAAATATGTATCATATATCTTCATATGTTCAGTGGCCTTTTTCTGTTCTTTCTCTTTAATTGTTCTGCCTTCCATTTTTCTGACAAAATTTGCCAAGCTTTTCATATCTTTTTTCTTCTTTCCTTCCTTTTTTAAAAAAAAAATAGTATCTTTTAAATATTCAAAATATTTGCAAAAATAGTTTTCATCATTCACCCTTGCAAAACCTTGTGTTCCAATTTTTTTCTCCCTCCCTTTCCCTTCCTTCTGCCCTAAACAGCAAGCAATCCAATAGATGTTAAACATGCAATTCTTCTATATATATTTCCACAATTATCATGCTACATAAGAAAACTCAGATCAAAAAGGAAAAAAATGAGAAAGAAAACAAAAATCAAACAAATAACAAAAAAGTGAAAACGCTATGTTGTGATCGACATTCAGTCCCTTTGTGGATGCAGATGGCTCTCTCCATCACAATATTGAAATTGACTTGATCACCTCATTGTTGAAAAGAGCCAAGTCTATCCCCAGCGGAACATCACATAATCTTGTTGCTGTGTACAATTTTCTCTTGGTTCTACTAACTTCACTTAGCATTACTTCACATCAGGCTCTCCAGGCCTCTCTGTAATCATCTTGCTGATCTTTTCTTACAGAACAATAATATTCCATAACATTCATATAATTTATTCAGCCATTCTCCAATTAATGGGCAGCCACTCAGTTTCCAGTTTCTTGCCACCACAAAAGGGCTGCTACAAACATTTTTGCATATGTGGGTTATTTTCCTCCTTTAAGATCTCTTTGGGATATAAACCCAGTAGAGACATTGCTGGATCAAAGTGTATGCACAGTTTGATAATCGTTTAGATATAGTTCCAAATTGCTTTCCAGAATGGGTATGTCAGTTCACACACAATTCTACCAACAGTGTCTCAGTGGCCCAATTTTCCCACATCCCCTCCAACATTCATCATTATCTTTTCCTGTCATCTTAGCCAATCTGGAAGGCATGTAATGATACCTCAGAATTGTCTTAATTTGCATTTCTCTGATCAATAGTGATTTAGAACATTTTTTCTTATGACTAGAAATTATTTTAATTTCTTCATCTGAAAATTGTTTATATTCTTTGACCATTTATCAATTGAAGAATGACTTGTATTCTTAAAAATTTGAGTCAATTCTCCCTATATAATTTTAGAAATAAGGCCTTTATCACAAGCTTGGATTTGCTTCCTTTCTGAAACACATCTTTGTTTCTGTCAAGGACCCCTCCTTTATTCTTCACATAATACACATATGCCTTTTCGTTTTCTCAAATAGCAGAGAAGTCAAATTGTAATATTTGTGTAGATAGCTGGTTTCTTCTCATTGGTAGAAATACAGACTTAGGACTACACAACTCTCCTTATCTTCTTTTAGGGAAAGGGATGGGAACTAGGCTCATGATTTTACCGGAATAGGGAACTTTTTCTACCAAAGCAGATCCAAAGCTTTTCTGCAACTTACAGAATTACCTAGAGCTCTGAGAGATTGTCATGTGCCCAGGACCACACAACTAGCATATGTCATAGGTGGACTGGATGTCAGGTCTCCTGCTTTCCAGGCTGGTCCACAATCCATCCTATTCTATGCCACTTTTCATTGTCCTCCATATTTCCTGGAAAGAATACGCTCAGCTTTCTGTCATTCTTTCTCATTGATCTTGTAGTTATTTATTTATTTTTACCATGTTTGCTACCTTAGGGGCTCAGTTGTTGAGGCTCCCCGGTTGAAGGCTTCATTTATTCATAGCAGATTACTTGCTTTTTCTCAGGATAGTAACATAGACTAAAAGTAATAAGACTAAAAAGTCTTTTGACTGTAATTCCTACATTCCTGGAGAAGTCCCAATGCAAATAGAATTTTCTCTCAGCTGTTTTCTACTAGAAAGTTTCTAATAGAAACACAATTTTTTGAATCTTTTCAGACTCTTTGTGACTTCATTTGGAGTTTTCTTGGTAAAAATACTGGAGTGGTTGGCTATTTCCTTCTTTATTTGCAGATGAGGAAATTGAGGCAAACAGGGCAAGTAACTTGCCCAGGGTCACACAATGAGTAACTTTCTGAAGTCAGATTTGAACTCAGGAAGAGGAGTCTTTCTGACAACAAGCCTCTTGCCCCAGAAATACAATGACCAGCTTATTAATATTCGTGCTTCTTTCATTCTTTCCCTTAATCCATAAAAATTCAAGGCACAGCTTAAGTGCTATCAAACACATGAAGCCTTTCTTCTTAGCATTATGCTGCCCCAAATTATGTTGTGTTCACTTTATATAGCTTTTGTGTTTATTTATTGACCCTTCCCCTTCCTTCCTCATCCCTTCACCAATAAAAGGTAAGTTTCCAGTGGGCAGTTTTGTTTTTATGTTCCCAGCATCAAGTTTAGGGCCTGGTATACAGTAAGTGCTTTTAATATGGTTGGTGAATTTGAATCAAATGTAATCCATCTCTTTAGTATGCAAATTCCTTAAAGTTTGCAAACTAGATTGTATGGTAGTATATAAGTAGTGTTACCCCAAGTTTACAAATAAGGAAACTGAGGCTCCAAGAAGTGAAATGTTTTATTTTTGCACACCAAGTTCCTTAGGCCTCTGAGACAGGCTTCTTGACTCCTATTTTAATTCTCTGTGTGCCTCTCTTCTGAGAACCTTCCTAGTTGAGTTTGGAGAGGCTCAGAACTGGAAGGCTGGCCACCAGGTAATAACATTTAATTTTTTTCTTTTCTGCAACCCATGAAGAATATCTGCTGAGGTATGGGATAAGGGAGGGGGGAGATTGCAATTTGCATTAATGGAGTGACAACACTAATGAAATCAGAGGTTATTGGAGTATCGATGTACATATTATTGTTGTTGTACCATTCTTTGGATTTTGGTCTATTTTTTTGAATCTGTATTTTTCTGGTATCAAAGTTCTCTTTTTCAGCATGGGAACATTTGGAAAATAGAGGCTATCTTGAATTCATTGAATCCTAGTGGCATCTACCCCAAGTCTGTGTGTCTAAGGGCACTAGTTATATGTTTTTCAAATGGTGATTCTCATAATGGCACTTGCCAAAAAAATGATGTTATGGGTGTATTGTTAGTAAAGTACTTTTAGTTCCTAGATAAAAAGCCTTTATATTAGTACTATGTACCATCTTTGTGATTATTCCTGTCTTCATTGTTAATTTATGTAGTTTAAAAAAAACCTATTAAATCTTTTAACCCAGTTCCACAAATGGAACTGTGCTTAACAAATGTTTTTTGTTGCTGATGTTGTTGCTACAGTTGATTCCTTGCTGGTTATGTAACTATATGTGTGTGTCTGTACATCTGTGTGTGAACACACACACATAAGTACAAACACACACATATATATGTATATATATATATATATATATATATATGAATATTTTGGTGAAGTTTTAAAAAAAATCATTCAGTTCCTAATACCATCCTTCATGATACTTGTCTTTATAATAAAGATATATTTTTAAAATGGGACCTGTTAATTCATTGGTACAAGTGAGCTCCTGATGAGGGATTCAATCAATTCAAAATGCAGCTCAGTATTTCTCTGAAACTTACAGTTTTTAAGAATGTAATGAAAATGTTTATTGTCTTCATCTAATTGATCATTTTATAATGAAGGATTTTAATCTTTGTTTTTCATAAATTATTTTTCAGTTTTAAGATAAGTATATGTGTGATATAGGTTGATAAAATAAAACAAAAACAAAACAAAACAAAAAAAAAAACTCCCCCAAAGCTTGTATGTTTGTTTTACTGATCAACTGTCAACTGATAAACATAGGAGACTCCCAGATAGTAGAGGCCACCAATGGGAAAGTTTTGTAAACAACTTTGTCATTAGTTTATGTTATCCCACGTCAACCAAATAACTGGTAAACAAATGCGGTCATGAGTTACCAATCAGAACTTGGGTATAACCAATCAGTTGGGGAAGGGAATAAACATTTACATAGTATTTACTTTGTCCTAGACACTGTGCTAAGTGATTTATAAATATTATCTCATTTGATTCTCACAACAATCCTGGGAGGTATGTGCTAGTATTATTCCCATTTTACAATTGAGGAAACTGAGGATAATAGAGGTTAAATGATTTGCCTAGAGTAACATAGATGGTATCTGTTAGTGGAAAGATTTTAAGTAAGATCTTTTTTACTCTAAGCCCAGTTCTGTACCACCTCTAATGCACATAGCTAAAATGAGAAAAAAAACCAAAACAAAACAAATACCCCTCCACACACACCCTATTTACCAGAGGCTTTAGCCTTCAGTCTGCTACTAGATTGTGATTAGGATTGGCTGCTGTATTTCCATCCCATTCTTCCCTCATCCTCCCCATCACCCAAGACTCACGTTTGAAGGAATTGCCGATTGATTGATGGGATTCCACTTTCCAGACAGCCACTTTGAATGAGACGCATGACTTCTGACTGGACAGAGAGAACCTTATCAATAAGTAGTGTATGAGATCTGTTTCCTGAGAAGTCCAGAAAAATCATTGGTGGTTTGTTCCTAATGGAGATGTTTATGTGTTCTAATAGGCCATTGCAAACTAGAATTAAACATTGATTAATAAAATTTAATTGCATGCATTGTGAAGTGTAAGTCAACTTAATTCTTCCATTATACTAGTTAGCATATATAATCAATTTTGTGTTTTCACCAAGTGCTGACTGGGGACAATGAGATGAAATATTAAGTGCCCTGGCTAGAATCATCCAATCAGGATATGTGAGAGACTGACCTTGAAATCAGGTCCTACCCCAAGCTGATTCTACAAAAAGTAATGGGAAATATACCATTGTGCTGACCATATATAATAACGTATATAGAATTTCACATCCATAGTCCTTCACCTCTCTATGAGAAGAGGGTCATATGTTTTATCATTCCTTGTGGATCTGTCTGAATCCCTAAGAGACAAGGTCCTTAGTAGGAAGAAGGGGCAGGGGGAGATGGTGGAGGGAAGTGGTAGAAAATAAAAAGGGACTTACATTCTCCACCATCAGCACAGATTTTTATCCCATGGGAAAATAACAAGTATAACAGTTGTCAGGGCACATATCACTTGTGCTGAAACACCAAGTGGAGTAACCTCATAATTTCTTGAAGCCATCCACTTCTTTCATGTGTCAGAGGAACTTTTACAGAGTTTAAATAAATTTTAATGGGAAGGAGCATCTGTTTCCTATCCAACCACCAGGCACTGCATCAAGGTTGGATGACAGTTTTCTGGTTAGGCACAAACCATGCTTTCTGCACACCATCTGCTGATGTGAAAACAGTATATTCCTTTGTGAAAGGAGTGGGGAAAATTGGGGAGGGGAGCGTAGAATCGGAGCTAAGTCTCTGCCTTCCCCCATCTGTGGCTCAGGGCACTTCCATCTTGCCCCATGTAGTCAAGCTTCTGAGTGTCTTGACCTTTTGGAATAGGATCATGGCCAGCAGGAGTAACGTTCCTTGCTTTCTTTTATTTAGTTAGATCTCTCCTTATAAAAACTCCTGGCTGCTCTTGCCCGCTTGTACGGGAAAGAGTCTGCCCATGATTGGATTTTAAGCCATCTTGCCCAATTTGGTCTTGAAGACTTCTCCCTATTCAGTTCTTCTTTGGCCGATCACTTGATCAAGGGAGAAAATATTTGTAAAGTGCTTAGTGCAGTTCCTGGAATGTAATAGGCACTACAGAAATATTAGTCATAATAATAATTATTATTACTTGAGGAGCCACAGCTCTGGTTTCAGGGTTGAAGCTTCTAATGCTGAGGGCAGGAACATAATCATGACCTAGGACATTAGCATTCAGACCATGAGACCAAGTATGCTTGTTTTTGGTAAGATCTGTCCACATGGCATAGAAGGGCCACCAATGCACTGAATTTCAGACATGGGGAGTGAAAGACAAGATGAAAACAACTGTATCTGTCATCATTTTTTAAATATAGCTTTTTATTTTCCCAAATACATACAAAGACAGTTTTCAACGTTCACCTTTGCAAAACTTTGGTTCCAAATTTTTCTCCTTCCCTCCTCCCAACCGCTTCCCATAGAGAGGAAGCAATCCAATATAGGTTAAACGTGCAATTCTTCTAAACATATTAACATATTCATCATGCTACACAAGAAAAATCAGATCACAAGGTGAAAGGAAAAAAAACATGAAAGAAAAAAAAAGCAAGCAAGCAAACAGTAACAACAAAGGTGAAAATACTATACTTTAATCCACATTCAGCCTCCATAGTTCTTTCTTTGGATGAAATTGGTATTTTCCATCCCAAATCTATTAGAATTATCTTGAATCACCTCATTGTTGGAAAAAAGCCAAGTCCATCACAACTGAATATCACAAAATCTGTGTTCAATGTTCTTTTGGTTCTATTCACTTCAATTAGCATCATGTAATATGCTTACAATCCATGTAAATCTCTCCAGGCTTTTCTGAAATCAGCTTGTCATTTCTTATAGAACAAAAATATTCTGTTGCATTCATATACTATAACTTATTCAGCCATTCCCTGAATAGATATCCACTCAATTTCCAGTTCCTTGCCACTACAAAAAAGAAAAAACAAACAAAAAACAAAATCCAACTTCCCCTCCTTCCCCCCAAAAAACTGCTACAAACATTTTTGCATCTGTGGATACTTTTCCCTTTTTAATGATCTCTTTGAGATCATTTGAGAAACACTGCCGGATCAAAAGGTATACACAGTTTGATAGTCCTTTGGGGATAATTCCAAATTGCTCTCCAAATGGTTGGATCAGTTTACAACTTCACCAACGATACGTTAGTCCCAGTTTTCCCACATCATCTTCAACATTTATCATTCTTTCCTATTATTTTAGCCAATCTTGGTGTGAAATAGTAGCTCAGAGTAGTTTTAATTTGCATTTCTTTAATCAATAGTGATTTAGAGCATTTTTTCATATGCATAGAAATGGCTTTAATTTTATCATTTAAAAATTGTTCATTTCCTTTGATCATTTATCAATCGAGAATGGCATGTATTCTTATAAATTTGAATTAGTTCTCTATATAGTTTGGAAGTGAGGTCTTAATCAGAAACACTGGATGTAAATTCCGCCCCCCCCCCCCCAGCTTTCTGCTTCCCTTCTAAACTTGGCTGCTTATACAAAATATTTTTAATTTAATGTCATCAGAATTATCCATTTTGCATTTCATAATGTTCTCTAGTTCTTCTTTGTTCATAAATTCCTTCCTTCTCCATAGATCCGAGAGGTAGACTATCCTTTATTCTCCTAATTTGCTTTTGGCATCATTCTTTATGTCTAAATCATGAACTCATTATGACCATATTGACCTGTTAGCTGTTGGTCAATGCCTACTTTCTACCATACTATTATATAGTTTTCCCAGCAATTTTTATCAAATAGTTCTTATTTCAGAAGCTGGAGTCTTTGGATTTATCAAATACTAGATTACAATAGTCATTGACTGTTGTGTCTTGTGTAACCTATTTCACTGATCCACTATTTTTTTTTCCTTAGCCAGTACCAAATGGTTCTGATGATCACTGCTTTACAATATAGTTTTAGATTTGATGCACATAAGCCACCTTCCCTTTTTTTTCTTCATTAATTCCCTTGAAATTCTTGATCTTTTGTTCTAAGGAAGTTGAATTTTACTGGAGGATGGGAATAACAAATTATTTAAAGCAGATGTAATTTTTTAAGATGCATTTTTAATTATTTGTTGTAAATATCATTCCATTTGAAGTAGTTTTAAACATTCATTTTTAAAATTTTTAAAAATTTTATTAAAGCTTTCTATTTACAAAACATATGCATGGGTAATTTTTCAGCATTGAACCTTGAAAAACTTTCTGTTCCAAATTTTTCCCTCCTTCCCTCACCCCCTCCCCTAGATGGCAGGTAATCAATACATGTTAAATATGTTAAAATTTATGTTAAATCCAATATCTATATATACATATTTATACAGTTATCTTGCACAAAAAAAATTGAGTAAAGAAGGAAAAAAACTGAGAAAGAAAACAAAATGCAAGCAAACATCAACAAAAAGAGTAAAAATGCTGTGTTGTGGTCCACACTCAGTTCCCACAGTCCTCTCTCTGGATGTAGATAGTTCTCTTCATCATTGAACAATTAGAACTGATTTGAATCATCTCATTGTTGAAGAGAGTCACGTCCATCAGAATTGACCATTGTATAGTCTTATGGTTGCTGTGTATAATGATTTCCTGGTTCTGCTCATTTCACTTAGCTTCAGTTCATGTAAGTCTCAGCAGACCTCTCTGAAATCATGCTGCTGATCGTTTCTTACAGAACAATAATATTCCATAACATTCATATACCACAATTTATTCAGCCATTCTCCAACTGATGAGCATCCACTCAGTTTCCAGTTTCTTGCCATCACAAAAAGATCTGCCACTAACATTTTTGCACATGTGGGTCCCTTTCCCTCCTTTAAGATCTCTTTGGGGTATAAGCCCAGTACAAACACTGCTGCATCAAAGGGTATGCACAGCTTGATAACTTTTTGAACATAGTTCCAAATTGTCTCCAGAATGGCTGGATTTGTTCATAACTCCACCAACAATGCATCAGTGTTCCAGTTTTCCCTCATCCTCTCCAACATTCATCATTATCTTTTTCTGTAATCTAGCCAATCTGACAGGTGTGTAGTGGTATCTCAGAGTTGTCTTAATTTGCATTTCTCTGATCAATAGTGATTTGGAGCATCTTTTAATATGAGTAGAAATAGTTTCAGTTTTTTCATCAGAAAATTGTCTTAAATATTCATTTTTATAAGATTTTTGAGTTTCAGATTTTTTTCTCTCCCTTCCTTCCTTTTTTCCTCCCCAAGACAGCAAGCAATCTGATATAGATTTTATATATATATATATATATATATATATATATATATATATATATAATAAAAGGAAAAAAAAACATTTAAAAAAAGTGAAAACAGCATGCTTCAATCTGCATTTAGACTCCAGTGTTCTTTTTAAGGATGTAGTCTTTTGAAATTGTCTTGTATCATTGCTTTGCTGGGAATAGCTAAATCTATCATAGATAATCACAATGTTATTGTTACTGTGTATGGTATTCTCCTGGTTCTGCTCACTTTACTAAGCATCAGTTCATATATGTATTTCCAGATTTTTCTGAATTATCATTTCTTATAGCACAGTGGTATTCCATCACATTCATATATCACAACTTATTCAGTCATTCCCCATTGATGCACTTCCTCTCAATTTCAATTCTTTGCCTCTACAAGAAGAACTGTCATACATATTTTTGTAATTGTGGGTTCTTTTCCTTTTATTATCTCTTTGGGATATAGACACAGTAGTGGTATTACTGCGTATGTGAAATCATGGGCAAGTCACTTAATTTTAGACAATTTTAAAAACGAAGAGTTTGGACTAAATTATTTCTTAGGTCTCTATAAATCTGTGATCCTATTATCCCAAATGCCAAGTACTTTTCTAGTACCTGGGCTTATCAAGAAAAAAAGAAATAGTCCCTGTCTTTAGGGGGTTTTCCTTATATTGGGAGAGCAACACATATAAGTATGTACAGAAAATAAAAACAAGGTACAGAAACATATATTTACATATGTACATAAATAAATATGAATGTGTACATATATAAAAATAGATATAGCAAAAGCAGAAACTTGTTTTGCTTGACTATACATGATATAACAAAGATGTTCTTTTTCTTTCATTCTCTGCATAAGAAGGGAGTTTGGGAGAGGAGGGAGAGGAGGTAGATTTTTATGAACAAAAAAAATTAAAAAGAAAGGAAAGTGGTATTAAAAGGCTATATTTTGGCTTTGTATTGAGATTTATGATGCATTGGCAAATACCAGTGACAATATTCTGCACCCCTCTTTATTATCCACTCACTCTCTGACACCCATTGCTAGTGTGAGAAAGAGCAACACAATTCTGACCCTGGGGAGAGAAAGAACTTGGATCTTTGGGGATCCTGTAGGGACTGAGGAGATGTGGGCCACTTCTGAGCCCATAAATGAATCTGTACCATCTGCAAAAGCATCAGTTCACACCCATCTAATTCTGCTTCTAATAAATGTACCCAGAGATTAATGTGATGCACATCTTAGGCAGTTTGAACTGGCCAGAATGATAATACAGTATGTTAGTTAAGGACTGCAGCCAGAGTCTATATTGATTATTCAGGTATCTTCTGTTATAACTTGGACTTGCAGTTTTTCACCCATTAAAGGCTACATTTATTTTTTTTATAAAACAGTTCTGGACTATGGACAATGTGGGGGTGGATTGAATGTGTCTTACCCAAGGAAGCCAAAGAGCTTTGCTGCATTTCAGGTGCCCAAGAATCCATCCAATTGAGAACAGGCAGGTTTTAAATGCAGACTCAGGAAGATTGAAAAATTAAGCAAACTAAATAATATTCACAGAAAGTAATACCACCATTGCCATTCCTTGTTCTTATTGTCAGAATCGTTGGGTTATCTGACTGGGTCTAATTGCTTTAATTTGTTTCTTTAGGGGGTTCATTCTACTATTGTAATCAATCTGATAAAAATAAGATGGAATCCCAGTGTTGTCTTAATTTATATTTGGAGCATTTATTTTGAACCATATGATTTTGATAGGTTGGATATGTTTTTTTGAGAACTGGCTGTTCACATTCTTTGTATGTTTATCAACTAATAAGTTCCCTTTAGGCTCAACCCCATTCCTGGAGGACTTGGAAAGTCATGTGGATATTAAAAGTCAAAATTTATACTAATGCCTGAAAGATCTGCAATTTGTCAGATTAGATAGCAGCTTAGATCTACTCTCAAAAAAGGTAGAACTCAACCCACTTATGGCAATAGTTAAATTCTAGGAAGTTGTCTGATTCATAGATTAGGTTACTTCATGAAGCTAGTGAGTATAACAGGTGTAATTTGAATCCATATTGTTATTATATAGATTATTTTCTGGTTTGACTCACTTTACTTTGTTCAGTGTCTGCAAGTCTTCCTGGGTATCTCTAAGCTCATCCCTTTTTTCATTTTTTCTACCACATTCAATTATATTTATATACCATAATTTGTTCAACCATTTCCCAATGATGGATACTCCCCTAGTTTCTGTTTCTTGTCACCACAAAAAAGAGCTGCTATAAATATTTTTTGTATATGTGCATTATCTAGCTATGCTGGGACTGCATTGTATTAATATCCTTTCATCCAGGGGGTAATTTTCTCAGTCTTTTGAGACTTTCAGTTGATGCAGGTTCTGCATTTAATTTCTGCCTTTCCCCCTTCACTTTTTACTCTTTCTTTTGCTGCTTTGCTTCAGGGAAGAAGATACATCTAAGAGCTTGGTTTTAGTTGTGAATCCTTCCGAAACAATGAATTAAAAAGAATTTGTTAAGTACATAATATGAGCCATATACTGCTAAGGGTGGGGGATCCAAATAAGAAGGCAAAGACAGTCTCTGTTTTCAGGGAAATTGCATTCTAATAGGTTAGAAAATTGCAAGAATGGTGGTCAAGGAAGGACACTTTTGCTAGAAAGTTACAAGGACTCTCTATGGTGTTGCCTTGCCTATTCCAGGATCCTCAGCAGGGCAGAGCCTAATTCTTCTTGGGTTTGGTAGATTGTCTTCTCTCCTCTTCCCATCATCCAGGTAATTTCCCAGAAGCTCTGCTTAGTTGTAGCCAGATCAGAAAGTTTTGTCCTTTTTTTACTTTCTGACCACTTTGCTTTCTTTTAAATTTTTAAATTAGATCTTATTTTATTTTCCCAATTATTAAGAAGTTATTTTCTTTCCCTCCCACCCCTGCCTTTACCTACTCCATGGAGAAAAAAGGAAAAATTCTGCATAGTCAAGCAAAACTAATTTGTGCATTGGACATGTTCAAAAATATATATCTTATTCTGTATATTGAGTTCATCAACTCTGTCAGGAGTTTGGTAACATTCTTCATCATTTATGCTCTGGGATAATTCTTGATCATTATCAGAATTCTTAAGTCTCTCAAAAATTGTACATTTTTACAATTTTATTGTTACTGTATAAATTGTTGTCTTGGTTCTCTGGTTCTGGTCACTTCAGTATGTATCATTTCATGTAAGTCTTCCCAGATTTCTTTGAAGCCATCCCTTTTGTCATTGCTGATGGCAGAATCATATTCTATCACATTCATATAGTTTTATTTTTTTAATTATTATCCAATTGGTGAACTCTTCTTTAGTTTCCTTTTCTTTGTCACCACAAAAAAAAGCTGCTGTCAATATTTTTGTGCATAGGGGACCTTTTCCACTTTCACTGATCTCTTTGCATATGGACTAATAAAGAATTCTATGGGTCAAAGTTTAAACACAATTTAGTGTTTTAGGGGTAGAGTTCCAAAATACTTTCCAGAATAGCTATCCCATTTCACAGTTCTAAGAATAGGATATTAATGTGCCTGTTTTCCCACAGCTCTTCCAACAATTGCCTTTTTTGGGCTAGAGTAGGATGGGAGTTGGGGAAGGAGAGGTCAGAGTAGTAGGGGAAAGTAGGAGTGAGTGGATCATCCTTGTCAATCTGATAGGTATGAGATGGAATCTCAGAATTGTTTTAATTAGCATTTCTCTAATTGTTAATAGTTTGAAGCATTTCTTTTAAGTCATAGCCATTAGAAGTCAGAGATGAGATTTGAACCCAGGTTTCTCTGACTCTGAAGTCAGTTCTCTACTCACTACATCATTTTTACCCAAGTTCATTAACAACTTATGCCAGCATTCCAAGCTTTTGAAAATTTTGGAAAAAACCAACTACTGTGGATGGGTACACCCAAACATATATATATATATATATATATATATATATATATATATATATATACATACAAATATAGTATTTATAATGTAGACATCACACACACACACATATATATGTATATGTATATGCATATACCCATATAGAGACACATAGACACAAATATAGTGTTTCCTTTTTTATTCATTATCTCTTTTTAATATTTTGTTTTTCCAAATACATAGTTTTCAACATTCACCTGCAAAACCTTGTGTTCCAAATTTTTCTCCCTTCCTTTCTATTTTCCCCCTCCCCAAAATAGCAAGCAATCCAATATAGATTAAACATTTAGTTGAAATAAAAATAGGTTAAATATTTCCATATTTGTCAAGCTATGCAAGAAAAATCAAATCAAAGGGGAAAAATTCATGAGAAAGAAAAAAAAACAAGCAAACAAAAAACAACAAAAAAGAGGTGAAAATACTATGCTTTGATTCACATTTCGATCTCCATAGTTCTCCCTTTGGATGCAAATGACACTTTCCATCCCAAGTTTATTGGAATTACCTTGAATCATCTCATTGTTGCAAAGGGTCGAGTCCATCACAGTTGATCATCACAATCAATCCTGTTGTCACTGTACGGTGTGTTTAAAAAAAAAAAAGCAATCCAACATTATAGGGTTTTTTTTTAAAGGATATGTCTAATATGGTAGCATGGTATATTAGAAGGTATATTCATGTAAGAAAATTCAGAAACCATATGAGAAAAAGTATAGTGAAAAGCACTCGTGTGAAGATGAGTGAAGGAAAAAACAAGTTATTTCATCATTAGCCAAGCCATTTCAGACTACCTATACAGAAAATAACAAAACAAAATATGGTCAATGGGGTCCAAAGGTCAGTTTCAAAATGAGAGGAGACTTCAGATTATTCAGATATTGGCTAGAGTTCACTCTGTCAAAAATAAAAAAACTTCTTGATTTGAATTAAGAAAAATTTCATCCACATTATTGTTCTATAAGAAACAATCAGTAGAATGATTTCAAAGAGGCCTGGAGAGACTTGCATGAACTGATGCTGAATGAAGTGGATAGAACCAGAAGAACATTGTACATATCAACAAGATTGCATGATGATCAATTCTGATGGACATGGCTCTTTCAACAGTGAGGTGATTGGGCCAGTTCCAATGGTCTGGTGATGAAGCCATCTGCACCCAGAAAAAGCACTGTGGGGACTAAGTGTGGATCACAAGGTAATATTTTCACTTTTTTTTTTATTGTCGTTTGCTTGCATTTTGTTTTCTTTCTCACTCTTTCTTTTTGAACTGATTTTTCTTATCCAGCATGATAATTGGGGAAATATATATAGAATAATTGCACATGTTAAACCTATACTAAGGAGGGAATGGGGGGTTGAAGAATGGATGAAAAAAATTTGGAATACAAGGTTTTGTAAGGGTGAATGTTGAAAATTATCTATACATATGTTTTGAAAATAAAAAGCTTTAATAAAAAAGGAAAAAAATCATCCTTCAAAAGAGAGAAGATTTTAAAAAGGAAATTTCTATTTGCATCTTATTCTCACTAATAGCATGGCATTGATTAGTGAGGTGGAAATGATGGGACTTGGTGGAATTGACTGTTCCTAGACTTAGGCTACAGTCAGAGGAAAAGGGTTCTTAGGGATCCAAATAATTCTCTAAGACTAGAAATTTTAGGGAAGGTGCTGACTTGCATTAATTGAGGAAATTCTTCTCAATAAAATCACAAGTCTGATTAAAAAAAAAAAAGATTTCATGCACCCTAGATTTTGGGAGAGCAGATTTCAAAGGATTCAGGGAAAAGCTAGATGTTATTTTAAAAGGGAGGCTAGTTTGGTTATGATGGGAAATTCTCAACGATAAAATTATAAAGACAAATAGGAAAATAATTTCAACAAGGAGGACAAACAGAATTTATTTGAAAACCCTGATGTAGATGCACAAAGAACTAGAAAGGAACTATTGTAGAAGCAAGGGCAGAACATAGAGAATGAATATAAAAACTTGGCATGGCCTTCTAAGAAGTAGTGTCAGGAGTTCTAAAAGTTAGTATTGGTGAAAAAAACTAAGGACAACAGAAAAAAAAATTTAGAGTTCTATCGGAGGAAAGAAGAGGATCATAGAAAGGATAGAATAATGGCCAGAAAGGTTGATAATGTCTGACAATAGAGAAGAAAGGGCTGCTATATTTTAATTCATTTGTTTTCTTTGCTGAGAAGAATGACTTCTACATTAGAAATGGTAAAACTAAAAGGACAAAAAGAAAGTTTGATGTCTAAGATTGCTAAGGAAACAATGTTATTGAATCTATTTGACTTTGACAAATTTTAGTCATGTGACCCAGATGAACTACATTTCCAGGGACTAACAGATGTCATTGCTTAGCCATGGTTAGTGATGCTTGATGTTTGAAAGACTGTGGAGTGTGAGAGAGATAAGCTTAATGGCAAGACCAGAGAAATACATATATTCCAATTTTCAAAGAAAGATAAGAAATAAATGCAATCATGCAAAATATAATTCCATATTTGTCATGTTGTAAAAGAACACAAACCAAAAGAAAAATCTGCAAACTATAGGCTTGTGAATTTGACTTTAAATCTTAGGAAAATTCTAGAACTAATTGAGAGGTGATTGGTGAATATAGAAAAGATAGTGGGGATTATAAACCAACATGACTTTACCAAAAACAGGTCAACTCAAAAGATTCTCATTTCCTTTTTTTTTTTTTTTTTTAACCAAGATGATTAAATTAGTAGATCATGGGAATTCTGTAAATATGCTACCTCTGGGAACATACAATTATGCATTTCTTACTCTCCTTATGGAAAAAGTGAGGCTTGTTAATAATAGATGAATTTTTGAATTGGTTGAATGGCTGAATTTAAAGAATGGCCATCAAGAGTTTCATATTAATGTGGCAGGAGATCTCCATTGGAATCCCTAAAGGATCTGTGCTTTGCCTTGTGCCACTTAACATTTTACTCAATGATTTGGATAAAAGCATAGATGGAATACTCATCAAATTTTCAGATGGTGCAAAGCCAGGAAGGATACCTAACACAATGGATAACAGAGTCAGGATCCAAAAAGATCTTTGAGAATTGGGGAATGACTGAAAAAGTTATGGCATATAATTATGATAAAATATTATTATGCTATAAGAAATGATGAGCAGGATGATTTCAGAAAAACCTAGAAAGATTTACATGAATTGATGCAAACTGAAGTAAGTAGAGCCAAGAGAACATTGTAATGTGGTAACAGCAATATTGTGTGATGATCAACTATGAATGACTTAGCTATTTTCAGTAATATAATAATAATCCAAGACACTTCCAAAGGGCTCATGATGTGTCCAGAAAAAGAACTGTCAGAGTCTGAATGTAGATTGAAGCATACTATTTTTCACTTTGTGTGAGTATGTGTTTGTGTGTATGTGTTTTTTTCTTTTGGTCTGTGTGTTCTTTTACAACATGACAAATATGGGATTATATTTTGCATGATTGCATGTACGTAACTTATATCAAATTGCTTACCATCTCAGGGAAGGAAATGTGAGAGGGCGGGAAAAATTTTGGAACTTAAAATTTTAAAAAATAAATGTTAAAAATTGTTTTATATGTAATTGGGAAAGAATTATTTTTAAAAAAGATCTTCGATAGACTGGAATATTGGATTGAATCTAATAAGATGAAATTCATTAGGCAGAAATACAAAGTCTTACACATGAGTTTAAATAATAACAAATACAACATGAATAAAGCATGAATTGTTGGGAAAAGATCTAGGGATTTCAGTGGACTAAAAGCTCAATACGAGTGAAAGGGAAAAAAAAAAGAACAATATGATAGTAGCACTATTGCACTCTGCCCTTGTCGTACAATATCTGGAATGCTGCACCCAATTTGGGGTGCCATGACAAGAATAAGTTTAAGGGCATTTAGAGAAGACCAGACAGGATGGCAAGGGACCTTGAGTCTAGTAGAAGTAACTGAGCATTTAATCTCAAGAAAGAGTTGACATGATAGCTACCTTCAAATACTTGAGGGATTGCAATGAAGAAGAGAAATTTCATTCAATTTAGTCCCAAAGGTCAGAAGTAAGGGCAAAAGTGGAAATTTTAAAGAGATAAAATTAGGTTTGATATCATTAACAAACTTTCTAACATTTAGAGAAATTCAAGACTGGAATGAGCTGCCTTGGGGGAGCAGAGGTCTCTCCTCCTTGCACATCTTCATGCAAAATCTGGATGACCACTTCCTGGGAATGTATATGTGGGAATTTTTTGTCAAGTATGGTTTAGTAGATGGCTATGAAAATCTTTTCCTATTCCAAAGTTCTCTATTTCTGTGAAAAACATTTTGTTAACTCCAAAGTGTTCTTCAATGATCAATTATCATTATTATTATATTTTCAATGCAAAGAGCTGTCTTATACTTCTTTTTTATCCCCTCCATTTTCCTAGACATAGAGCTGGGCTTTTTGAAGGCCATTCATAAATTCCCATTCAATGGAGAAAAATAATGAATGATGAGCATATGTGAAGTCAGTCTGAGCAACCTTAAGGACCAATAAGAAGATAATAGATACAGAAAATAATGAGACCAAGTACTGTAATTGTCAAAACAAACAAACAAAAACAACCTTCATATTTGTAAAATTTTTGATTTTATTGGTTATCCTAATTGGCACAGCCAAAAGAGTGTTGGGCCTGGAATCAGAAAGACTCATCTTCCTGAGTTCAAATCTAGCCTCTGACACTTATTAGCTGTGTGACACAGAACAAGTCACTTCACCCTGTTTATCTCAGTTTTCTCATCTGTATAAATAAGCTAGAGAAGGAAATAGTCACGAAGAGTTGAACATGACTAAAACAACTCATCAACAACAAATGATTACATTATTATATACTCAAGAAAACCTGAAAGGAGTCACAAAAAGTTCTACATGACTGAAAAATGACTGAACAATTTTATAACAAAAATAATCAGTAAACTGAATGCTGGGCTTATCTCTGTACCTTGGAAGCCCTGATCTATCATGTTCCTCTTATTTTTCTAGTTGCCTACTGTTTTGTTTTTATCTTTTGAAGCACAAAATCATGTTTTTCTATATGGTAATTCTTTCCTCCCCACAGACCTCACAGAAAGGGGTGGTTCTTTTTTGTATTATAACACTTCACACTTTGCCTTCCACCAGACTCTCTACCTCCTAGGTATTTCTATGGATTGGAGAAGAACTCCAGGGTTTGTGGAGGAAATAAGTCCTCAGGACTTTATTTACCCAGAACTTAAGCACAATATTCTTCTCAGCAATTATTCTTTAACGGGTGACATTGAGTGGGAATTAATTTTTTTTGGTCTCTTGAATCTATTCAATAAGAACTGATGAGTTTCAAGAGTTGATAGAGATCACCTGTTCCAAAGCCTATCTTATATTGTATTCCCTTCCATAATATCCCCAAATGATCATTTAGTTTTTCAGACCCTATGTTGTCATTGGTCCTTTTTGAAAATGAAGGAGGAATGACAAGACACTCAGTAATAAAACACTCCCTATCCCTAAGCACTCTGTTTTACTTTGGGGACATGAATTATTAGGATGTATTCCTTTACAGAGTTGAAATCTACTTCTTTGTAATTTCTCTCTGTTGCTGCTTGTTCTGTCCTCTGGAATGGTTCTGAACTTTTTCTGTCTTAACTTTTTATTTTTTTTAAACTTGAAAAGCTATTAAATTCAGTGTTTGGAGCTAACTTCCAGTCTTGTTTTCTCTCTGCTCTAGGGGAGCAATTCATAAGGTTTTTTTTGTGTGTGTGTATGATGGATCTATTTTGTAGTCTGGTGAGACCTACAGACTCCTTTTTACAATAATATTTATTGTTATTATTAGCACAGTGCCTGACATATAGTAAGTGCTTAATAAATGTTTGTTGATTGACTAAATTCATTTTTTAAAAAACAGCATTACAAAGGAAACCAACTATACTAAATTAGTTACCAAAATATTAAAATAAAAAAAAGCACAAAGACCCAGATTAAGGACCCTTGCTGTAGGGAGAATCAGGTGCACAGCAAATAAACTGTGGGTTCCTTGATAATCAAAATGACATTTATTTAATGGTATTTTAGACTGAAACTTGGTTCTACCCACTTAGTAGGGGTTGAAAAGATGATGGCTGAGGGGGTAGAGAAAATGAGCATTCTGTTTCCTAGTTATATTTCTTCTTTTGTCTTATACCATGACTTGAAAAGCCTCATGGATGCTGGCAGAAAGAAAATGCTGTGAGAGCTAATTCATCTGCCAATGTAACCTAGTCTTCTGCCAGTTTTTTTTTTTCATTTTAAGAGCTTGCCATCCATTTTCACTTGCCTAAATCACATTCTTGATGTCCTGATTCTTCTACCTTTCGGGTCATGTCTAAATATGATTAAAAATTTATACATTTGCTATAAATACCTAAGAGTGGGTTCAAATATAGTGAGTTGTATGGAAGATCTGAGAGGAGAGAGGTCACATTGTTGGGGGATCAGAAAAAACTTTGTAGAAGAAATATGCTGGGCCTTCATTCATTTACTTCATTTAAAAAATGTTATCAAACATAATGATCTCCCAGTGATAGATGCTGTAAATACAAGAATAAAAAACAAAATAAGCTATTCTTGCCTTCAAGAATCTTATACTTTATGGGGGTGGGGTGGATGAAGGGGAAGTGAAATAACATGAATACAAATTAGTAAACATAAAATATATGCATATATAACAAGTATAAAGGGTTTTTTGTGGGAGGACATGGGACTATCAAGTAGGTGAAGTCAGAAGAGAGCTTAATGAGATGATGGCATCTGAATTAATATTTGAAAGAATTTAGGGATTCTACAAGAGAGAAGTGAGGAGAAATGTATTCCTGCTATGAAAGTAGCCTGTGTAAAAATTTTGAGATGGGAGATAGGACATTGTGTGAGAAACAACACACATACCAATTGGGTTGGGATGTAAAGCCCCTTGAACTGGAAAAGTAAGGGGCAGACATATTGCAAAGGACTATAAATGCAAAATGGAGGAGCTTATATTTGGTCCTACAAGCTAAGGGAGTCATTGGAGTTTCTTGAGGAAGGGAATAACAGTCAGACATGTGCTTTAGGAATATTAGTTTGATAGCTGTATAGAAAATGGATTGGAGAGAGGAAAGCAGGGCAATCAATTTGGTTATTGTTGCATTGTTTTCTGTCATTTCTGACTCTTTGGGAATTTATTTTTGGCAAAGATATGGGAGTGTCCTGGGACTCTACCCTTTATCCCACCTAGTTGTCCAAGACCCATTTGGAGCAAAAAATCTAGCTGAGAGGGGATAAAGACCTTGACTGGAATGGTGGCTGTGTGAATAGAAAAAAGTGTCAGGATATAAAAGATATTATGGAAATGAAATCACTAAGACTTGACAGCTGGTTATCCAATTAACTAATAATTATCTTATAGCAGGTGTGGGAAAATGAACAGTCACAGAGAGGTGTCAAGGCCCAAGGTCTAGAATGTTGGTTGTTGATCTCAACATAGATGGAAAAGTTAGAAAAAGGGGAAGTTTTGAGGAATTTAAACAGATAGAGAATGGAAAATCCATTTCAGTCATGAGAGACAATATATGTAAAAGGTAGGAAAGGGCAGGTCAAGAATGGCCACAATATATATTCTATAAAAGGAGAAGTACTCAATAAGGCTGGGAAGATGTCAGACAGTCCATCAATAAGCTAAAAGTATACCTGTATGTTTCTCTATCAAGTATCCCTCTTCATCAAATTTATGAAAATGAATACTAAAGTCCAAATCTCCTTTAGTCCAGCTCAAAGAGATTTGCCATGAATCCTTTAATAAATTAAAGGATTATTTTATAATAGCAATGAGAATGATGAGTTTTGTAAGTTCATTGTTTTGCAGAGAACACTTACACTGTGCCTGCGGGTTCGTTTAAGATAGTGGCATCCTATATATTTAACAGACCATTGGCTTTTAAAATGTTTTTCCCCTGAGAGACCATCATGTAGTATTTTGTACTCTGTGGCTATGAGGCCATAAAACTGACAGATAGTAAAAAAGATAAATTCATTTAGGACCAAATATAGGACTGAATATCAAGCTATGTCTACGAGTTATAGAGAATTGATGAATGAAGCAATCACTTTGCTAAACTGGATTATGGAGACCTCAATTTCCAGGTTAGAGAGGAGTGTCTACATGGCTTAGATTCTCATAGGATATAAATTTCCTTCCCTGCTTCACTATAGGTGAATGAATATAGGTATCTAATTTGAAGTTGATAAGCAGCTAAGTGATAAAGTGGCTAGAGCACCAGGGTTAGAATCAGGAAGATGAGAGCTCCAATCTGCCCTTGGACATTTACTAGCATTGCCTCTCTGGGCAGGTCACTTACTTAAGCCTCTGTTTATTTCAGTTTTCTCATCTGTAAAAAGGGGATAATAGTACTTTCTCCCCAGGGTTGTTGTGAGGATCAAATACTTTGTTTTGCTTTGCATCATACTTGGAACATAGAGCTACATAATTACTGCTGCTGCTACCTGAGTTCAGCAGCAGTAATTATGTAGCTCTATGTTCCTGGGTTCAAGTATCAACTTTACCAGTTTCTTGGTGGCTAATTTAGAGCAAACCTCTCAGCTTCATTGAACCTCAATTCCTCACTTAGTCTTTTTCAAAGGCTTCTGACTATGTGATTTTAATGATCTTAAGAGATATAACATGTTTTGTTCATCTGTGAAGTGCTCTACACTTGAGATCCATAGAGTGAAGTATATTGTCTCAGGAAATTTAGAGACTATAATGTGGCTGTAGATAATAAGATAATAGAATTTTGGCTGGAAGGGAGTTTAGAGAGCTAACTTTTTTATTTTATTGAACTTTCAGAAAGAAGTCCTCTCTTTCTCAAAGCAGGACTGGCATTTAGAAAAAGGCTGTCAAGAAAGAGCTTGGAATTTGAGGCAGCCATATCTTCCTTTATAATTCTGTTTTTAGTCTTTATTTGAGAATTTGGAAGAGAGTTCATAGAATCATAAAATGAAGAGTTGGAAGATACCTCAGAGGCCATTTAGTCTAATTCCTTTTTTTTTTTAACAGATGAAGAAACTAAGGGAAATTAAGTGATTTGTCCAAGGTCTCAACAGTTTTAAAGATCAGGATTGGGATTTGAATTTAACCCTTTATCTGGTGCTCTTTCCATTTCCTACCCAAACACCTCTTCTAATAACATTCTCTTTTTCTGCTCTACTCTCAATTACATCTGTAAGGATGGGTTATACCCAGATCCCTAAGCCCCAGCTTGATCATAAAAGGATGCTATGGAAATACTTCTGAAAATTACCAAATGCTTTTCAAATATCTCTAGAAGATAAGTGGTTAACTATGTGGTTGCCCCACATAAATTTTATAGAGCCCAGTTTTTTATGATAGTGCCAAAAACCTTCTCTTTGAGGTCTGAAATGCTGTCACTAGCTAGTGACTTGCCTCAAGGGAATGAATTAAATTAAATAAATGGAATTTAACTGAATCCTTAACTTGAGGAAGGAAATACATTACTCATCCTAAGAACTAGTTCTGTTTCAAAGTATTGTGGTGAGAGGTTGTCCCCTTCTCACTAAATTACTGGAATCTAGACTAGGAGCAGCTATCAGGAATTATTGGTTCTACCTCTCTTTTAGAGATCTTTGAAAGCATCTCTGGGCAATTTACATAACCCAGCCCAGCTGTCCTATAGGAAAATGGCAGAAGAAAAAGCAAATAGAGGGGGATGCTTCTCCAAATTCCAAAAAACTCATGAGAATTGAGGGTAAAATGCCCAGCTGCTGGAGGAGGAAGGAAATTACAGACTATAAAAGAGCCCTCCTTGTTAATTGACCCAGAGAAGGAAAAGAGACCTTTTGGGAAGTTCAAGAAAGAAGTATTTCCATAGCCCCCTGAAGATACCTTTTGTGGTCAGGGTGGGGCTTTGGGAACTGGGTATAAAAGAGTAGAAGGTTTAAGTAGGTCAGAGTTATTCATTGTCTGGGGGATCAGAAAAAACTTTGTAGAAGAAATATGCTGGGCCTTCATTCATTTACTTCATTTAAAAAATGTTATCAAACATAATGATCTCCCAGTGACAGATGCTGTAAATACAAGAATAAAAAGCTCTCATGTTGTCAAATGAGGCCATAGTGGTAGCTTGAGATATGGTCCGTGGAGAGGAACACTGAGGAGCAGGGAGCCAAAATTGAAGATCCAAGCAGTAACATGGAATTTCCATGATACCCAACCAGAAATGGTGGACAGTGTCAGCAGAAAGACAGAGCACTGATGAGAGAGTTGTTGGCAAAAAAAAAAATAAAAATAAAAAAGGTACAAAGCCTAAAAGGAAGGAATGATGAATGCTGCATTTTCCTCTTTTGGCCTCATTCATTCAACAAGCATTTAATAAACACCTATTATGAGTATAATCAGGGTCAGCTAGGTAGTATACTGGATAGGATCCTGGACGAACTTGAAATCAAGAAGCCTCATCTTTCTGAGTTCAAATTCAGCCTCAGATACTTCCTAGCTGTGTGATTCTGGGTAAATTATTTAACCCTGTTTGCCTCATTTTCTCATCTGTCAAAAGAGTTGGAGAAGGAAAAAACCACTCCAGTATCTTTGCAAGAAAGCCCCAAATAGGGTCACAAAGGGTTAGATAGATCAAAACAACTCAACAAAAGCAAAAGAGCACACTATTGCCTACCCACTGGAGATACAAAGACCAAAAAATTGTTCTTGCCCTCAAGAATCTTATTTTATACTGTGGGGAGAGATATGATTGAGTTATAGAAAAGTAACTATAAGAGGCAACTAGGTAGTGCAGTAGACAGAGTCCAGGTCCTGAAGTATAAGGATCTGATTTTAAATCCAGCCTCAAAACTTACTAGCTGTGCTACCCTGGGCAAGTCACCTAATCCTGATTGCTTTCTCTCCTCCCCCCCAACCAAAATAAATATAAAACATATACAAGGTAAACATGAATTTTTTTTTGGCAGGGTGGAAGTGCACTTACAATTATGGAGATCACACTGGGAACTGAATCTAGAAGGGAGTGAGGAATTCCAAGAGGTAGCAAAGAAAGAAGGGATATTTTAAGCATGGAGGTATAGAACTGGGAAATAAAATGTTTCAGATGGGCAACAGCAATTAGGCCATTTCCCCCCTGGAATATCAACTATGTGAGGGAAACTAATAAAATGTCTAGAACAATAAACTAGAAAGCTTTCTGAAATTTCTGTTTTGTTGTAGAGATGAGAAGACATTACTGTAAATCTTGAAGAGTAGGTGGGTCCTTGAGCTGTGTGTTGGAAGGGTTGTCCAGCAGGAAACCAAGCAGAGATTCTTGACTCTTTATGGGCTTAGATATGAGTCCTTTTTTCCCCCTTCACTGTCTAAATAAAACTATCCTGAAGCTTTGTGAGCTTAAATGTCTGTGGCAGAATTTGGTGAGGTGCCAGAAATGGGAACCCCCAAGTTCCATGTGAATCACAGCAATAAGATAAGCGAGCAGTCCCCAAGAAATATCTGGGCAGTATCAGAATAAAGCCTTTGACATGGAGGTTACAGTTTACTCTGCCTTCTGCCTTCCCTACTTCTTTCCCTTTTCCCCTCCATTACTATATGGAGGAATTTTCTATTAGAATATTGTGGAGCCATCATAGTGGAGGCTGTATCTTTATTTCTCTATGCCTAGCATAGTGCCTTATAACATTGTAGATGCTTAATATATATATGTCAAATTGAATTGAATAGAAACTCCACAAATTAGAATTTTTTGTTAAATAAATGGGGCTCTTTTCTCTTTTTAGTGAATAAATCTATGGAGATAGTGAAATAAAAAAAAAACAGAAAAAAAACCCCAAATGCAAAGACTAACCCTCAACAAATATATTTTTCTGTATTCTTTATCCTGGGCAGAAAGTTGTGTGAGTATGTGGGTGAAAGAGGTGGGAGGATTGGGCAATAGGTTTTAATGTGGAAGGTATTTTAAAAAGGATATTTCTTTTGCATGGAAAGCTGGACTAGATGACTATCAGTGTCTTCTTTCTACTTTATGATTTTATCATAAAAGATGATTTCCTTTTGGATAAATGTGGATTATCTTTTTTCTCCCTTTTTTATTTTTAACATTTATTTAATTTTTTTTGTTTCAAATTCTCATCTCTTTTGCATCTCCCTCACCTAATGAAAAGGCCAGCAATATGATATGAATTTTACATATGAAGTCATGTAAAACATATTTCCATATTAGCCATATTTCCTCCAAATAAAAACCAAGAAACATAAAGTGAAAAAAGTATGCATCAATCTGCTCTCAGAATTCATCAATTCTCTTTCTGGAGATGAATAGCATTTTTCATTGGGGTCTTTTGGAATTGTCTTGGTTCACTGTCTTGATCAGAGTAGCTAAGTCTTTCACAGTTGATCATCATGACAATATTGTTACTGTGTATAGTGTTCTGGTCTTGCTCATTTCACTTAGCATCAATTCATGAATCTTCCTAGATTTTTCTGAAGCTATCTTGATCTTCCTTTCTTGTAACACTTAATTAAAGAAATTAATTCTGACTATTTATTGGAAGGACAAATACTAAAGCTGAAGCTTAAATTAAATACTTTGGCCACATAATGAGAAGACAAGACTAATTGGAATAGACCCTGATGTTAGGAAAGATTGAAGGCAAAAATGATAAGGGGGCAGCAGAGAATGAAATGGATAGATACTTTTAGAAGCAACAAGCATGAACTTGTACAGACTTTGGGAGATATTGGATGATAAAAGGATCTAATGTATAATAAGAAGGATCTCAATTTGTTCAGTCATTCCTCAGTTGATAGATGTACCTTCCATTTCCAATTCTATGTCACCCCAAAGAATCATTATAAATATTTTTGGATATATAGAATCCTTTACCTTTACTTTGATCTCTTTGGGATATAGACCTAGCATTTATCTGGAACATTCTCATCAGAATAATTCTATGGGAAGCTTAAATGAGAGGAAAGAAATTTAGGAGAATATTTTCTATATTCATGGATTAGGATTGGTAGCTGCAGAGCTATTATCTGGTATAATTGATTGTCATTTAGTGGCTGCAAGCATAACATGAGTCGAGTGTGATATGGCAGCCAAAAAACTAAATGTGTTTTTTGACTGCCTTAATAAAAGCATGGTGTTCAGAATGAAGGATGGGATGGTTCTGCTATTGTACTCTGCCTTGACCAGACACCATCTGGAATATTGTGCCCAGTTATGGCATGCCACATTTTAGGAAAGACACTGATAGTCCAGAAGCATATCCAGAAACTGGCAACCAGGAAATAAAGAGAAGTGACATGGAGATCATGCCATAAAAAGATTTGTTGAAGTAACTGGAAAATGTTTCCTAAGATTCTTGAGACTTACAGATGATTTCATCTTTTTACTTGTATACTCAGCTCCTAGCATAGTGTCTGACACAGAGCAGACCCTTAATAAATGCTTGTTGATTGACCTGGAGAAGTCTTTGTGGAGAGAGCTATCTTAAAAGTATTTGAAGGAATAGCATGTGGAGAAAGGATTAGATTTGTTTTGCTCAGCCCCAGAGGCACAACTAGTAGCAGTGGGTGAAACCTGAAGAAAAGCAAGTTTATCCTTGAGGTAAATCAGAGCTTTCCAGAAAGTGAAATTATCTGCCTTTGAAGGAGATGAGTTTCTCATTAATAGTGGCCCCCCTCAGTGGAAGCTGCTTGATCACTTGCCAGAGAAGTTGTTCAACAGATTTCTGCTCAGGCAGGGTTCCATTAGATGCCTCCTTGAAGTCCCTTCCAAATTTCTATATTCTGTGATTTTTGTGATTTTTGGTATTGTTGGAAGTAGGCTCTAATGGTTATCATATATGTGTATGGCTGGTTAGATAGAAGAAAGGATGTATTTGATGGTGATTTCAGTGATTCTTCTCTTGACCACAGCTAGTCATTCAGGATAATATCACAGTGCATATAAACCACCTGCAGATTAAAAAAAAAAAAAAAAAAGACAAGACTGTAGTTTCCTTTAAGCTGGAGGAACATTTGAACTTGGCCATTGAGATAGCCGCAGTGCCTTTTGGCTCTTGCTACAACTCATTGGCCAAACAAAAAGCAAAGCTGGCTAGAGGAAAAGATTGACACTTTGAAAAGGCCCTGAGTCATCTCCCAACACAGCATCTGGGGAAATTGAGATGCCCTCTAAGAAGGAACGATTTAGGTGCATTTGCTGGTATATTAGGACCGACATCACATGAGTACTATTCAAAGAAATCCCTTAGGTGCCTCCGGTTGAAGGAGACACCACTCCTGCCCCTGGTTAATGGCTCTCCGGCCTTGGCCCCTTGCCCAAAGCTCTGATTTGCCTGAGGATTATTGCAGAGATGTTGATGATGACTGAGGTTTTGATGAAATCCCCTGACACCCTAATGCCTTGTAACTGATTGTGGGGATTTGGCATCTGGTGAGGTGGGCAGAGGCAAGTAGGAAGGGTCAGGGGAAGTTACCATCACCTGTTTTGATACCTCATTGTTTCCTTCCCTAAAATGACCCTTTGAATCTCCATGACTCCCCTTCTCCCTCCTTTTCTCATTCTCTGCAGAAGGAGGAGAGACTCATGAGTAACTGGCCGGCTGTGACCACTTTTTGTCTCAGGCCTAAGAAGGGGTAAAACGAGGCACGAGGCTGTTTGTTCCAGGAGAAGATGCTGCTGAAACAAATGCTTCCCTTCTCCCTTCTCCTCTTCTCCCCTTTTCCAGGTGGTTGCAGATTCATGATTCGGAGGCTGGATGTTCTAGCGCCAAGGGCTGATCGATGCTGTCGTGACAAAGCAGAATGAATGGATCCCTAGCTCCCCTTTGCAAATCAACCCCGAACCTTTGCGTATCCTTCATCTGGGCAGCTCTGGAGTACATTGCCGGGAAAGACGATTAAGTGACACTTGGAGTATTTTTCCATTTTCTTGTTTTCACCTTGTAAAAAAAAAAAGTCACAGGATCTGCTTCCCTGGCACTCTGGAAAAGCGGGTGGAGGTTTGGGAAGGAGGGGGAAAGAAAAATCATATGACTGCAAGTAACTGATTTTGTGTTAGCTGGGAGCGTCTGCAACTTTGGGCTCTTCTGCATACCCGTTTCCTCCCAGCGGGGGGCCGCCTGCTCTGTGGCCAGGGCAGTGACGTCACGGAAAAGCCCTGTCTGATCAGATGTGCTTAATATAAACCTGGGGGAGCCGAGCAACGGCTGGAGAGAGGCAGCCAGTGGGAAGGAGTTTACTCCAGCAGAGCGGTCCGCCAGACTGCGCTCACTCGCTCCCCGCTCGCTCCAACGTGAACAGGAGGTTCCCCGGGATCCCGCCGCCGCTGCCCTGACTGGGAAAGGACTGTGCAAAGTCAGGTAGTGGATGCGAACATGTGTGTGTGTGTCTGTGTGAACGCTTGGGAGGCGAGGCTAGAACGTGGGGTTTTATCGAAGGGCAGAGTCCTCTGCAGCGAAGGGACAAGGAGGGATGGGACGCACGGTACTGGGAGCGGTAAATGCGGCGCCCTCAGTCAGTCAGAACTTCTTTCTAAGTAGTGAAAAGTGATCGTAGAGTCTGTGATCTAGACTCTAAATGTCCAGAAAAAGAAAGGACCTCAAGTTGAGAATAATGGCAATTCTGTTTTTGGAAAGATGAAGAATGATACCATTTCTCAAGGCAGATAGCCAGATGGACGGTGACAGTGATGATGTCTTGTATTCCCTCCCTCCCTCCCAATCCCTGTCACTTTGAATTACTTTTCTTATGTGCCATTGATCATCTTATTTGGGGACTGATATGCCTCTAATGATTTCTTTCAATATTTTTCTTGCTCCCCAGAATGTTTTTTTGCCAAGAAAAAATAAAAATGCTCCACTTCAGGTACCAATTGAGTTCATAAAACTCCAGGAAAGAAGGAATCATAAATCTGTTAGAGAGTGTTGATTATGCTATAGATTTTTAGAGCTGAGAAGGGATTTTGGTAGTCATATAGTCCAGCGCCTTCATGTCACAGATGATAAAACTCAGATCAGAGCAGAGATGCGATTTGCCCCAAGGTCATATAACTGGTAAGAAAAGGGGAGATTTGAAAGCCGTTCAAGTCCAACCTGAATTCCATTGCCTCATCATGTTTTTCTGATGTCCAACAGTACATTTTTTTTAAATTGAGACTTCCAGAAGATTAAAAAACTCAGTTAAAGGAATGAAAAAATGCAACAGGACTCAGTGAAAAGAGATGTGCACAGGCATTCCCAAGGCAAGTCTGATAGGATTGGAAGTAGCTGAGTGCAAGTTTAATGCCAGGATAGTGAGCATCAGAGTGGTGTGTGTGTGTGTGTGTGTGTGTGTGTGTGTGTGTGTGTGTGTTTAAAGGCATACCATCGAGCAGATGGCAATGCTGAGGCATAAACTTTAAGGAGAAAAAAATTTCATTAGTAGTCACAGCAGCTGGAGAGCATCAAGGCAATGTGACTAAACATGGTAGTTCCAATGTATATACTGCTCAAGTGGAGGGACAATGATGTCATTGCCACTGGTTTCCAACCAAAGCAAAGCAGGGTGATGGATAGGCCAGTATAATTAAGTGCAGAGTGAGTTGGAAAGATAACCTGGTCTCTGGTCTGCTGCTCCTCAGAACCACTCATTTGTGAATTTAAATGGAGATGGATTTTTTTTTACTGTGTTTATGACTTTGGCATCTTTAGGTTCAACTCTCAATATCAGCACTGAAGAGCTAGAAGCAGCTTTGCAATTTGATGACAGAGGATTTGAGAATTTGAGATATTGAGAATTGGAATAATTTGAGAACTACTTGGGCTCTCTAGATCTTATTTTCTTCATCTATAAAACTATAAAACTAGTGGCTTAGAGTATATATGAGTACTGTCTCTCAAGTACTGTCTGCTTTTAAATTTATGACCTATCTGGGGATTGCTCATCCCTCTGTGATCCCTATGTGATGGTATCCTTTCTCTTCTTTTAGAAACAGAACCTAGAACTGTTTCACTGCTTGAAGCAGATTACAAATTCTATTCCTAGGAGTGTGCAATTTGCACTTGGACCACTAAGAGCTTGTATCTTGGGGATATGCATTTCATTTTATGAAAAAAAATAAAGCCCCCTAAATATAATCCTAGTGTCTTGTTTTTGTTTGCTCCCTAGGAACCAACAATGACTCTGAACAATGTCACCATGCGCCGCAGCAGTACAGCCCTACAGGCACAACAACAACGCTGGAGCATCCCTGCAGATGGGAGGCACCTGATGGTCCAGAAAGACCCCCATCCATACAACAATCGCAACCGATACTCTATGAATCCAGAAGACTATTATCGGAGAAGCTGGTCATCTGACTCCACAGATTCTGTTATCTCCTCTGAGTCTGGAAATACATATCACCGAGTGGTGCTAATTGGGGAACATGGTGTGGGCAAGTCTACTCTGGCCAACATCTTTGCAGGTGTGCCTGACAGCATGGACAGTGACTGTGAGGTGCTGGGAGGTAGGTAGCTAAATGTTGAACTGTCTCTAGTCAGCAGGCCATAGTAGCACTAAAATCACAACAAAATGATGAGCTATTTATCAGTAAGGTTTAGAACTGAAATAATACATTCTTGACACTAATGGGTTTGTGAAAGCCACAAGTCTCTTATTCAAACCCTGTGATGGACCAGGAAGAATAAAATAATCATTGACAAAGATCAAACTCTTCTGAATCTTGGCCAGAGAGAGGAATAATTTAGATCTTAAGGCTAAGCAAAAAAGAGAAGTGAGGTATATACCCAAGTGAGATACATAAGTATATATACCTATAGAGAGGTATGGTTCCATGCCATAAACCAAGGGCATGGAATCCTATTTTCACTTTTCATAACTGTGGCCAAGTTCTTTGGTTACTCATTGCCTTAGGTATTGAAGGGATGATTTCAATTTTTATGTTGAAAAAGTCCATGTCCATGCCTCAGAGGGAAAGCATCTTTCTTTCTAGGAGTCCAAGTAGAAGGAAGGGTGCAGCATTGTTCTTACTGTTATACCCTTCTAATATAATCAGAGTGGATTGAAAAGTTCATTTTGGTAGAAACCAAGTAGTGGAATCATCCAGAATCCAAAGGTTCTCAAAAATTATTCAGTGTGGAGCACTGGAAAGTATATTACCAGTTTTATTTTTGCTCTTGAAAATGAGGTATAGCACTATGGCAAGAGGAAGACAATGAGCAACCTCAAGAATTGTAGTGATGAGAGGCAGCTAGGTGGCACAGTGGATAGAGCACCAGCTCTAAAGTTAGAAGGACCTGAGTTCAAATCTGATATCAGACACTAAGACTTCCTAGTTGTTTAACCCTGGCAAGTCACTTAACCCCAATTGTCTCAGAAAAAAGAAAAGAAAAGAAAAGAATAGAATTGTAGTAGTGAGATGCTTAATTGGCTGTGAAATGGAAAATAAAAATAATAAAAATAGTCAGTAAACATATATTAGGTGCCTATTATGATATTTACCTTCAAGATGCTTGAAGTCTAATGGAAGATAATAAGACTGAAGAGCTGGGTAGAGGAGGTGTTGTGGTAATGGTGGTAAGAGGATGATAAAATCCTAAAACTGGGGAGGGAAACTGTCTGATGGGGTCTTGCAAAGGGATGAGTTTCTAGAGATCGTGAAGTTCATGAAAATAACCAGGAGGTGAGAAGTGATGACATCCTTGAGAACTTTCTGCAAATAGTGGTGGATCAGTAGTACTACACAAATATACAGTACTTTTTACGGGTTTAAAGCATTTGTACATGTATAACAGGTACATGAATCCCTCTTTATTTGCTAATCATACCATCTTGCTCTGAGTGATAATTAATGACAATGGCACTATTAAAAATAATAGTAATTGACATTTTAGGGGGTGCAACCCTGGGTCTAGAGTCAGAGAAACTTGAATTCAAGTCCAACTTCAGACACTTCTTAGTTGTGTATCTCTGAGCAAGTCACTTAATCTGTCTGCCTCAGTTTCCTCAACTATAAAATGGGATGCATAATAACATCTATCTTGATTTTTGTGAGGAGTGGGATATTTCTAAAGTGCTTAGTATAACATCTGGCATATAGTAGGTGCCCAATAAATGCTCATTTCCTCCCTCCTTTGGAATCTGATCTCTAAATTCCATGCCACATTACTACTCCAGTACTACATGTCCACATGATAATAGCCTATTTCGTCTAGTACTTATATATCACAGTATCTGGCATTCTGTAGGAACTTAATAAATGCTTCTTGGCTGGTTGCTTTGTACTCTTTCAAGTACTTTCAGACCTATATATTTCTCAGAATATCAACTCGTAAGATATGCAAAAAAATAGTCTGCTCATTGGGGTTGGGAGAGATTGACTTCTAGGGTCCTTTCCAATTCCAAGACATTATGATTAATTTCACCAGTGTGTGGTATTGTGAGTCAGACTGTTAAAAAGACATTTCACTCATGGATTAGGAAAGATAGATTGAATACTATGTGGGGGTTACTTCTTTGAAGAATATGAGATATACTGGAAACTTGTTAGATTACATGATATAATTTATCTTGATTCTATCTTCAAGGATAGAAGTCTTAGAAATAAAATAGTTCAGAAGGTGGGGGGAGTGCAAGGGGATATAATGAATTCAGTTTTAGACATTTATTCATACATTTCATCAATCAACTAGCATTTATAAGGCATCTACTACTTGCTGGGCATTTTATTCAATCCTGGGGATACAAATATAAAAAATGAAAGAGTCCCTGTCCTCTAGAAGTTTATATTTTGTTCGATGTGATGAATAGAAAAACCCCAAGACAGAGTTTCTGGATGATTAATAATCAATTTATTAAGTTAGTTAATAATCAATAAATTGATGATCAGTGATTTCTCTTGGTAGCCAAAACCAAAAAACTTGGATAGGTCAAAAGTCTTCCTTTTTTTTTTTTTTTTTTTTTTTTTTTTTTTTTTGGAATGTCCCTGATAAGTGAAAAGTAATACTGATTGGTGGACATTTAATGAGGAGATGGGTTAAAAGGCTTCTCCTTTGAGGATATGTCTTGATCTTAAGTCTCAGCTGTCTCCAGCAGTCTGGTCAGGGAATCCATTTCTGTGCAAACTTCTCTGATTTGTTTTCTACTTCATGAGCTAGGTCACCCTAAACTGTAAAAGGAGGGATACAAGAATTGTCCTCCTGTTTCCTTTCACCTGGACTGGATTCTGTTTACATTCTAAACAGAAGGTCTCCTAGAGCAAGTTTCTTTGGGGGCTAGGACAATCCCATCAATCAGTCTTGTCCTTTAGAAACTGATTTTTTTTTAATAGGGGCTGAATTTTGAAAGAAAAATAAAGAAAGAAAGTCTGGATCCCCAATTAATAATTGGCTATTAGTTTAATAGTAGAATAATTCCTTTTTGTAGGGAAAACATATAAATATGAGAAAAGATATCATGGATGACTAAAAATCTGCTTCACCCAGATAATTAAAAAAAATAACAGAAAGATTAGTTTAAACCTTTCTCTCTAGCTACTCACTCTAACCCTCCCCTAGAAAAAGAAAGTGAAATTTCTTTCTCCTTGCCTCCCTCTTTTCTTTCCCATTAGAAAGAACAAAACATAAGTAAAGAGAGGAGTCAACCTCTGGGTAATTAAGAGTTCTCAGAATCTAATTATAAAGATCATCAATAAGTAACTTGCATCTAATAAAAGCTTGCATTTTTGTGACACTTTGTTTTCTAAAATACTAAGGTAGCACAAATATTATTGGACACATTTTCCAGATAAGGAAAATGTGCCCCAGGGACTTGAAATGGCTTATCCAAGGTCACATAACTAATATGAATTTGAAGCTAAGTCTCTCTTGATTGCAAGTTTCAGTGCATTTTCCATGGCACTTCAACATTCTTGGGGTGTCCAAGGATGCTGTGGAGTCCATGTATGACCTCAGATCTCCTCATCCAGCCCATGCAAAATACAATTGGTTTCAGCTATATATCTCACTGACCTGTTATTTCAAACTCATAGTTCTCTGGAGGCAGAGATTTGACTGTGACAATCCCATGAAAAATTATCTTTTTGTGTGGTGTTATTAAATACATTTGGATTCTTTGCCCCTTGGAGATAAATTCCTGAACCCTTTCCTCTCCCCTAAATCTTTGGCTTTTGCCTCTTTGCCCCTCCTTCTCCCCAATTTCTAGTACCTGTTTCAGTCAGCACACAGGTCACCTTGTGCCTTGGATCCCAGGCTTCCTGATTTCCCCACTGATTCTCATTTCCGGGGAAGTCCATGTTGAAGGTGTGTGCAAAGAACAACTTCTGAATTTAGGGAGAGGCCTAAAAGAAAAACTAAAAAACTTCTCCTAGGGAACTGGCTACTTTGACTTTTGACAAGGAGAGTGATTAATCCTAATAACCCTAATATCTGGTGCTGTCTCCTTAAATTAAAACCTTGAAGTTCTGTAGATTCAAAATAATCTTTTTTTTTTTTTTAAGTTTGCTGTTGAATTCAAGAGGTTCTAGCGACAAGTACTTAAAATAAAAGTGACTACATCCTACTGAAATCTTATTCCTCCTGAATATTCTGGCAATGATACACATGACATGAATAAAGAATTTTTCATCCAGCCCATGAACAGGGATCATACTCAGGATGGGAAAAGACATAAACACATATGGAAGTGGGGAGGCTGAGCATAAACACACATGGTGGCCACAATCAACAGACAGCCTTCCCCATCCATATGCTGCTTCTTTCTTGTCTCCTGTTTGTGTGTAACTTCAAGATGAAGGAATTATAAATAGGCAGAGAGATATTCTTATGTACTTACTATGTACCCTTACTAGATAGAGTTGGATTTGGGCCTGGATTTACAATTTCATTGACTTAGGGAACTCCCTTTATAAAAGTAGTTTTGAGCTTATGTACTCCTTGACACTAGTTGAGTGATCTGGGCAAGTCACTTAAATCCTTTTTGCCTCAGTTTCCTCATTTGTAAAATGAGCTAGAAAGGGGAATGATAAACCACTCCAGTTTCTTTGCCAAGAAATCTCCAAATGGGGTCATGAAGAATTGAACATGAAATGATTGCACCACCCCCCCCCCACCCCTGGAAGGATCTTAGGTACCTCCATGGGTTTCCAAATTATACTTTGAGAACTTCTGGCCTAGAATACTAAGAATTAAAGTGACTTGCCTATAGTCACAAAGTCGGTATGTGTCAGATATGAGACTCTAACCCAGGTCTTTCCGTCTTTGAGACTAGCTGTCTTGCTAATACCATGATTAATGTGAGTGTGTGTGTGTGTGTGTGTGTATACATACATATATATATATATATATATATATATGTATGTATACACACATATACAGATACATATGTATCTTTATATACACAATACATATATGTATATGTGTGTGTGTGTGTGTGTGTGTGCATATTGGATCTACATATATATGGATTGTATGTGAAACAAAGAGAGAGCATCTGGCTCATTTCCTTTCCCTGATAAGATAGAATTTGTTCATAACAAGGTTCCTAGAATAGCCACATTAATTACCTGATTTAATAGGAAAGAAGATCACAATGACCAAGTATCAAATCCAGAGGCAAGAAATATCAGAATAAAGAGAAAGACATTTTAAGTGGGCCTAGATGGGTGACGATGGATGGAAGAACTTCCTGTAAAATCTTGTCTTTTTCCTTGTTTTTTTGCTTAATTCTTCCTTTCTGCTCTCTGCCCAGCTGTTCTCCTGGACTCTAACTATGTTTGCACATTGTACTCACCCTTCACCCACAAACAATTTCAGAGCAAGGGAGGGGAAGGAAAGTTTCCATTACTAAAGAGAGCTGGAGCTGCTACTTCTTCTGTACTTCAATGGTAAAATAAGCTCTATGTATTCCTGGAGAATTAATTATGTTTTTCAAAAATGGGATAAAAAAAAACTGGAGCTAACACTATAAGGGATTCAAGCTCTTTCTCTCATTTTCCCTTTTCAGAAGAAGAAAACTAGGGTTGGTATATAGAACTCCAGTCCCAGAATCACAAAGAAATATGGCTCTCATAGTAATAAGGAATGACTACAAATCATAATTGATTGACTATAAAGTGAGGATAAAAGTTTTTGTATGTGGCTAAAGGAAGTTAGTTGCACTCTTTTGTAGATACAGGAATGTCTAATAATTCCTTGTGCACAACGGTCATTGGCTTTGAGCCAGGGAGGTTTAGAAAGTGCTTTCCTGGAGATAATGTTCAAGCTCCATAAAATATCTGCATTTGTTCAAGCTGTACATGACTTGTGAGTGAAAGTGGTCCATGTGCTATGCCATGACTTAAGAGTCATTTATGTGTACTGGATAAACAATTTTAGTAGGATCCCTACCTGGAATTACTAAAATGTGTTATCCTATCAGGGTAACAGTATGGTAGTGATGTAGTATTTAGTGTTTAGGGCCTGAAGTCAGGAAGACCAACCTTTCTGAATTAAATTCTGGCCTCAGACACTTACTAGCTCTGTGACCCTAGACAAGTCACTTAACCTGTTTGCCTCAGTTTCAGCATCTGTAAAATGAGCTGGAGAAGAAAATGGCAAACTATTCCAGTATCTTCGCCAAGAAAACCCCAAATGGGCTCATGAAGAATTGGAAATGACTGAAAAAATGACTGAACAATAGCAAGCAGTGTGGTACAAGGGGAAAAGCCTTGGACTTACTTCCTTTGCCAATTGTTCCTTGAGTGACCTTGGACAACTCTCTGGCCTTCCGTTTTAAGTAAGAGGTGGGGCAGGACTGGACAAGATAACTTCTATGGTGTTTCAAGCTCTGAGCAGATAAATGAGAGGTTTCATAGTGCAGGGGAAAATATGCTGGATCTCAGGTTGGAGAACCTGGTTTCAAATGTCAACTCTGCTACTTATTGTGAGTATTTGTACTTACTTGTATGGGATTCCAAATAATAGCTAGCACTTTTAGAGTGATTTAAGGTTTGCAAAGTACTTTAAATATGTTATCTTATTGGATCTTTAAAACAACTCCGTGAAGTAGATGTTTTTGTTGTTCCTATTTTACAAATGAGGAAAATGAGGGAATCAGAGATTAAGTGACTTGCCCAATGTCATACAACCAGTAAGTGTCTTAGGCAGGATTTGAATGCAGGAAATTGTCACATTAAAGTTTCATTCTCTGTTAATGTCAGGGATTGGAGTAAATGGCTTTTAATCTCTATCTATTATTCCATGTTTCTTAGCCACAGCCCTCCTAGTCCAAGAGCATCCACTTCTGGGTTTTTATCTTCAATATCATTTTTGTTTTCTCTTCTAGAAGATACCTATGAACGAACCCTGATTGTTGATGGGGAAAGTGCAACCATCATCTTATTGGACATGTGGGAAAATAAGGTATGTGGTTCCAATTAATACTTGTCTCCAGTCCTAAAGAAAGAGGCTTTTCATAAGCAAGGGTCTGAACCACAAAAAAGTTCCAGTCGCTTAACCTTATATAGGAGACAATAGACAATTTCAAACCATTTGAAACTGTATAAAATTGTTATCTAACCTCCAGCCTTCAGCATATTTGCTTTTTCTAGAAGGATTCAAATTTGCAGCTCTCAAACGAATATGACTAGTTTATACAGGGACCATATATTATCTAACTTTGTACTACTCTAGCACCTGGTAAAGTGCTCTCATACAGAAAACTTTTTACCAATGTTTGTTGATTCTACCTACAGTTATTAAACTGTGCATATACTTTGATCCATCAATGTTACTGCTAGGTTTATATCCTGAAGAGTTTTTTTCCCCCCATGAGGAGGCAACTGGGTGATTGCCCAGGATCACACAGATAGGAAATATTAATAGTCTAAGGTCACATTTGAACTAAGGTGCTTCTGATTTTAGGACTTGTGCTCTATCCATTGCACTATATAGCAGCCTCAAAGATTTTTTTAAGGGAAAAGAACCTATTTGTTCAAAGATATTTATAGTAGCTCTTTTTGTTGTGGCTAAAAGTTGGCAATTAAGGGGATGCCCATCAATTAGGAAATGGCTGAATAAATTGTGATATATGATTGTAATGGAGTATTATTGTGCAATAAGAAATGGCAAGCAGGTTGATTTCAGAAAAATCTGAAAAGATTTACATGAACCTATACAAAATGAAGTGAAGAGAACCAGAAGAACATTACATACAGTAACAATAGTGTATGGTGAAGAGTTGTGAATAACTTAATTATTCTTAGCAATGCAATGATCTAAAACATTCCCAAAAGACTCATGTTGAAAAAATGCTCCATTTTCAAGAGAAAGAACTGATATTGTCTGATTATAGACATAAGCATACTATTTCTTTCTCTTTTTTACGCTTTCCTTCTTTTTCTTTCTTTTTCTTCTTTCCTTCTTTTCTCCCTTCTTCATTCCCCCCCTCTCTCTTCCTTTTTTCCTTGATACCTCCCTCTCCTTCCCCTCCTTCCCTTTTCCCTCCCCCCTTCTCTTTTTTCCCCACTTCCTTCCTTTCTCCCTTTTTCCCTCTCTCCCCTTTTCTCCCTCTCTTCCTTGCTCTCCTTTCCTACCTCCTTCTCTCCCTCTTTCCCTCCCTCCTTTTCTCTTTCTTTCTTTCTTTCTTTCTTATAGAATGTAATGTAGAATAAACATTTAATTAGCCTCAGACACATAACACTTCCTAGCTGTGTGACCCTGGACAAGTCAGTTAACCTCAATTGCCTCAGCAAAATAAATAAAGAAAAATAAATAAAAGAATAAACATTTAATTGCCTGTTGATTTTTTGTTTGTTATAATTTAATTTTTAAATTAATTTTTTCTATTTACAATCATTTATTTTCTATACTTTTCACTTCTTCTAGAAAACAAAAAGACAAACAATACCCTTGTAACAAATGTGCATTGTCAAACAAAACAAATTCCTACAATGGCTAAGTTCAAAAATATGACTCATCCTTAATATTTAATTAATCATCCTCTACCAAAAGCATTCTTTATCATTGGCGCTCTGGCATCATAGTTAGTCATTGTGTTGATCAGAGTTCTTAAATCTCAAATTTATTCAGTTTTACAACGTTATTATTATATAAATTATTCTCCTGGTTTTATTAACTTTACTCCCTATCAGTTCAAATAAATTTTCCCAGTTTTCTCTGAAACCACACTCTTTGTCATTTCTTATGATGCAATGAAATATCATCACATTCATATGCCAACCATGATTGATGTGGGTCGTTCTTGAAAGTATTTCTCATTCTACCAGGGGGAAAACGAATGGCTCCAAGATCATTGTATGCAGGTGGGAGATGCCTACTTGATTGTCTACTCCATCACTGACAGAGCAAGTTTTGAGAAGGCATCTGAGCTTCGAATTCAGCTTCGCAGGGCTCGTCAAACAGAAGATATTCCCATTATTTTGGTTGGAAACAAAAGTGACCTGGTACGGTGCCGTGAAGTCTCTGTGTCAGGTATGTGTAGTTATGCAAATGATATAGCTTCTTGACGCCTTCTTTTCTATGGTTGGTTTCTCTACTGTCTATGACCAAAGATTCTGAAGTAGAGTTCCAAGGAGGTCCTAGTTATGGACACAGTGATTCATTTATGTTGTTAATGCTGTTCCCTCTCCTCTTCCCTCCTCTCTCTCTGTCTCTTTCTCTTTCTCTCTGTGTCTCTCCCCAGTCTTTTAGGATGTCTTGGTAAATCTCAAAGCCTTATTCTGTTAAATAACAAATTTTGTCTTAACTATCACAAGCCCCAATTGTCCAATATTCCTGTCCAAAGTTCTTTGAGATTTCTATAAAGAAAATCTTTACTAGTGGCATAGTGTCATACCCTGTAGGTATATTAAAGCTTCAGTGAACTGAAAAGTAACTTTCCTACATGCAAGAAAAGGTTAGATTAAAATTATGAGGAGCAGAATTTGGGCAGAGAGTGTTTCTTGATGAGCAACTTCTTTGTTTCTGGGTCCTGTGGCTATCTAAATTACTTGGGAGGTATTTAAAACATTAGACTAATAAGACCCAAATAAGTCAGCTTAATTTGGGCATTTTTTTTAATATTGAGAAAGAACTAATTCATTTTGGTTATATAGATAACAGGATACATAAATGATTTTAGGATCCCTGAGATGAGTTATTAATCCAATATAGAATTAGCTATTGGCACATGTTTGAAAGGGAAAATTGAAGACAACATGATTATGCTTCTCTGTGAGAAAATCCAGTATTCAGTGGTCTACATTTACAAGTCAGTTAGTGTCACACAATTATAAAAAAAATAAGTTCACATTAAAAAAAGTCATTTATTTTTTTTTAAATTTTTGGGAAAAAACATCTAATCAATAAAATCATTTCTTTAAATTGTAAAGTCAGTTGGCAAATAATGGCTAGAAAGAAGATCAGAAAGTGATCTTATCTTTGTTACCATTGTGGTTAGAGTTGGATGTAGTAGGGAAGAATGTAGGCTGTGACAGAAAATAACTACTTTAGAATCTAGAAATATTTGAAAGAAGATGACTTTCTTAACTAGCTGCTCTTTTGCTATGACCTTTGCTAAGGAAGTCCTTCAGCAAGGAACACATCATTAGCTAGCTCTCATTGGATAGCTGTTCACTGCAGGCCCTGGATATTTCACAGAGGAATTTCTTTCTTTAAGCTTAGTGGCTGAAATAAACCTCACTAGGAAAGATGATTGTAGTTTGAAATGAGGTTTAGATTATAACATTTTAAAAACTCATGTAGCAAAAATGAAATATTGACACAAAAAAGAAATGTAGCAAATTGAATTATTCTTGCATGTAAAGTATATTTTGGAAGTAACTTGGAAAGTTTTTAGAATTTGAAAGTAAATTTTTCATACTTTGAGTTGACCTACTAGCAAATTGCTGCTTAATTCTATAAGATCATTTTCTAGACACTAAAAAGTATTCAATTCACTTTCAGGATACTTATGGAAAATTTAAATAGTATTCATATATTTTTAAAAGAATATTTTATCCAACCATTCTAGAGAGCAATTTGGAACTATGTCCAAAGGGCTATAAAACTATGAATATCTTTGATCCAGCAGTATCACTACTGGGTCGGTATTCCAAAGAAATCATAAAAGAGGGAAAAGGACTCACATGTGCAAAAATGTTTGTAGCAGCTCTTTCTGTGGTGACACTTAGTTGGAAAATGAGTAGGCGCCCATCATTTGGCGAATGGCTGAATAAGTTATGGTATATGAAAGTAATGGAATATTATTGTTCTATAAAATAATGAACAAGCTGATTGTAGAAAGGCCTGGAAAGATTTACATGAACTGATGCTGAGCAAAACAAGCAGAACCAGGAATACATTGTACACAGTAACAGCAAAAATGTGCAATGATCAACTAACTATGAGAGACTTAGTTCTTCTCAGTGGTTCAGTGATACAAAGCAAGCACAATTTGTATAGAAATTGCTATCCACATCCAAGGAGACATTTATGGACATTGAATGTATATCAACACGTGCTATGTTCACTTTTTTCTTTCTCCTTTAATTTTTTCTCTCTTGTGGTTTTTCCTTTTATTCTGATTTTTCTTTCTTATCATACTTCATAAGGAAATATTTATTTTAAAAAAGAATTTTTTTTTAGAACCAAAGAACCAAAAATATTTTAATGTATATCTGGAAAAAATAAAAATTAAAAAAGGAAAAAAAGAATATTTTACATATATTACTTGGATAGATTTGGGATTTTATCTGTATGGCCCTATCTCTTACTAGCACTTGTGTGATCCATATTAAAGTGTTACCATAAATGCTCCATGTAGAGTTTTACATAGTGCTCTAGTTTTAAAAAACATCTTGATTGGTGGGGAAGGGTGGCTGCTGATGTAGCACTGGAAATGTCCAATTTAATACAAAGCAGTACAAGTTTTTTTATATATTATTCATCTTGAATTCTCAAAGCAACCCTTCTTGGTAGAGAAAGCCAAATATTATTTTAGCAATTTTGAATAGAAAAAAACTATATTGTAACAGAATCATGATTTGCTGAGGGTCATACAATTTCTTTGTTATGAATTCTAAATCTGAAGTTGATGACTTCTGATTTTCAAAGCTCTTTCTGCAAGACTATTTGCTTCAATCTATGCATTGGGAGAATGTGCCTCATTATAGTGAAAAGGGTATGCTCTATTATGAATGACTAAAATCTACATCTGTGGCAATTTCAGAATAAAAAGAAGCCAAGTTTGCTTATCTACTTATAACCCTCAGAAGTCTGAGTCCAATCATAGAAGAAGATGATGATGATGATAATTGACATTTATATAGTACCTTAAGGTTTGCAAAACATTTTTTTGATGTTATCTTGTTTGACCCTCACAACAACCCTGTGAGGATTATTATCCTTTATAATAATATTATTAATAAAATTATATAACATAAACTGTAATGGGCTGAGGTTTGAGTTGATGCACTGAGGTCCCAAGTACGTGAGGCTAAATAGTAATTGGGCTATACTCTATTAATATACATGATTGGATAAAGAATGGTCCCTGCCCACTCTCCGTGCAAGTCCTGATGTGTTGTACAGGAAATGACGATTTTGGTGGGTGGAGGCAGAGAGAGACAGGAAGAGAAGCTGGGGGAGATTGGGCCTGGGTTCGATACTCCTAGCTGCTGGTCTAGTGACTGCTGGTCTAACTAGCTTCTTGACTCAGCTGCACACATTGCTATCGCCGATTCTCTTCCACCTCCGATCCTTCTTCACTGAGAATAAAGACTGACGATTTTCCCCTAACCTGAATTCCTGACTCCTGCTGATTTAAAAATACGCGATCTTCACAATAAACATATAATATAAATAGCATATTAATGTTATTAACAACAATATATAATATATAACAATATAAATATATGTATAAATAATATAATTAATGTAATAATAATATTATTATTACAGATAAGGAAATAGCAGTCAATTGACTTGCTCAGAGTCTCACAGTTCATTACTGAGAGTCAGGATTTGAACTCAGGGCTTCCCTAGCCAAGTCTTACACTTTTATCTTTGATATCCCTCAGCTTTCTTGGAAGATTAGCAGATCTGGCTTCATGAATTTTCTAAATTTTTTTTTTTTTTTACAGAAGGGAGAGCGTGTGCAGTAGTTTTTGATTGCAAATTCATTGAGACTTCTGCTGCCGTTCAGCACAACGTGAAGGAGCTGTTTGAAGGCATTGTCCGGCAAGTGCGCCTAAGGCGGGATAGCAAGGAGAAGAATGAGAGAAGACTGGCTTACCAGAAGAGGAGAGAGAGCATCCCCAAGAAAGCCCGCCGGTTCTGGGGCAAGATAGTGGCCAAGAATAACAAGAACATGGCCTTCAAGCTGAAATCCAAATCTTGCCACGACCTCTCTGTGCTTTAGAAGCTTCGATCTCCCCAAGATGTCCTCCTTTATGGACATTGTTAAAGTCCATTGGGACCAATAGTCAATCTACATTAGATTGGATGCTCGCTCATTGTTAGACTTGGCGTCCCCATTGCAGTTGGGAATTGGCAACGTGCAACACAGTGCATGGGAAATAAGAGGTCTTTGTTGCTTTTAAGTGTTTATTCACAGGAAAAGGCTTGTCTTCACTCTTTGAATCCAACCAGATTGACCGTAGGACAAGTTTTGCTGTTACACTTTTTCTTTTCTCTTTTTGATAACAGCAAAATTAAAAAATAACGGAACACGTAGGATAAGAATATTTCTTTATTAACATAACTTTATTCAGTGCTCTGCCCGGTGAATTTGAAGCCAATATGGCCTCAGCCTATATAGTGCAGCCTTCTGAGGGTTATTCAGGATGGGGAAATTTTTCCTTTCCCCCCCAGAGGAATGGCCTCCCAGTCAAACTCAGAGGTGCCTTGGTTATTAATGCTTTATAGAGTTACAACTGGAGTGCTGACCTCATTACTATGATATTATTGTTCTTTGGTAAAGCTGTGAAAAGAAGTGACTGACCTCACTGGAAACTGAACCCAGAAATCAGTTCTGTTAAGTGCCCGCAGCTAGAAATCTGCCGTAATGTAGACTAGGTAAATGATATATGTACCCCTCCTATGGTGTCAAAGATTATATATCCTTGAGTATGTAGCTTACCTTTTTGGTGTATATTGTTGTTGATTTAGGGGAGAAATCCTTTTAACCAAGTTCTCCTTCAAGTCAAAATACTCTTTAGAATGATTGTCTTTTGTTGCCACGGAGCCATTAAAAAAAAAAATCAGATCTTTAAAAAAAAAAGTCTGATTATTGCAATCAGGAGCGCAAATGCCAAATGTCTGAATATAAGTAGTGGTCTGAGCTTTTATAATACATTTCTCTGTGCCCATGTACTTCTGGTACTTGGCAGCAGCCCTTGTGTATGTCACAGCTATGCCATATTTATTATTATTATTCTGCAGAAAGAATAAACATTTTAATATTTGATAGTGTGTATTTATGAACAGATTTCTTAATGGGAAAATGTTGATTTTTATTACTGTTTTCTATCTTTTTCAGAATATGCCAGTTTTTACGTACATGTCTTGTAATAAAAGAAATAAAAAAAGTTTGAAAAAATCCTTAATGTTTTTCCTCCCTAAATGAGATGGTCATGACTGCTGTTTCTAGATCTCTGAAAGCCAGAACATTCGAAAGACACTAATCTATTATTACTTCATATTATAGACAGCAATAGCAACAACAGCATGGACATAATTGGGTTTAAGGTGCATTCCCATCATCTATACCCCAGAGACTGGGAATTATAGTAATACAAAGATATTTTTAGGTGATACATTTGTAAAGTACTTAGGAAGTATTAAGGGTCATCTAAATGCTAAGTAATAGCTGGACTGAGCTTCTTCTCCAATCTGGCAAATTCCTGTTTGAACAGATGGGCCCTGCAGCTCTCTCTGAAAGCCAATAGGTTTGGACTTGGCTAAAGCAAAAGAGGAAGTCATAAAGGATTATGAAATTGTAAACTGGTTATTCCCAGGCCTAGGCCTGGGCTGGTGTCACTTAAGCTAAATTCTTGCTTCTGATGTTAATTCCATTTAACTCTATTTTTATGCTCTTTCCTGATAGGTGTGGGAGGATAGGAGAGGATTATAAACTTTATTGGAATGAAAATTAACATTATCTTTCTTTCACAATGTAACACTGTTTTCTATATGACCCTTTTAATCTCATTTCTCTGTCTCTCTGAGCATTTTTGGAGCTGTCCAAACAGTCACTTTCATACTTGCTTCCCTTTACTATTCCCTGCTGACATGTATGAAAATATCTTTACCACTTATTGGAAAGATCATGTGGAATATTGGCAAAGCATGGGATTGTAGTCAGAGGACTTAGGTTCTATCCTGACTCTGATATATTATCTGGGTAGCCCTGACCAAGTCACTTTAATTCTCTGGACCTGTTTCCTTACCTAAAAAATGAAGGGAGTGGACATATGTGATCTCTAGGGTTCCTTTCAGCTCTTAAATATGAACATGCAGTCTTAGAGTGACCCAGCAGATCTAAATGCAATCTTGCAAGTTGAATAATTAACTTACCTTGCATAATTATAAGCTATTTGACCCAGCACAGGATATTGTAGGTCATAATCCATTGATACTTTCCTTAAGCTGGTTCTAAATGAATGAGAGTTCCCAGAATAAAGGAATTTCAACATTGGAAGGAACCTATATATCCATCTGGTCCAACTCCAACTCAGAAGTAAATTCCTACTACATCATACCTGACAAATGGTCATTCAGCCCTTGTCCAAAGACCCCAGACCTCCAGGTAGTATGACTTCACTCTTGGATGGCTCTAAGTGTGAGAATATTTTTTTTCTTATGTGAAGCCTAAAATTATCTCTTCTCAATTTCTCTCCATTGCATCAAACCAGACAAGTTCTGACCCCTCTTTTACATAGCAGCCTTTCAATTCCTTGAAGACAGTCTCATGACTTCTTTGACTTATTTACTAGAAGTAAAATGCCTTTCAATTTGGCCACAAAGCAGAGAGTTTTGGTTTTGGCCAGTTCCAATTTGTGGGAAGCTCAAATTTATACACACACACACACACATACGATGAGAGTTGGGAGAGCAATTTCTGATTGGAAAGGCAAGGTACAAAGTGCAAGATACATATGATAAAATCACATTAGTATTCTCTTTGACAATTCATGAGAAAAGGTCATGAACAAACTTCACAGATGATTTTGCTGTTTTAAATTTTGTTAAAATAGCTTTAAGCAAATGCAACACAGAATCATAAATGAATGATTGCTCTTGGGGAAACACAATTTTTAAAGTCTCAGGAGAGTGGAGGCAGGATCTATGAAGTAAGTGGGGAACTAGGGAGGCATCAGAGAGGAACCAAGGAAGAGCCAGCTGGAATCCATCTGGAAGACCAGGTCCCAGAATTGTCTAAAGATATGTTAATCAAGATAGTCTCAGGATTGAAACAATGGAGGCTCTCTCATTATTTTATATAAACAGAATAGTCTGGGAAACTAATCTGATCATAGTTGACAAAGGAGCAGGATGGGCTCCTTCCAGAAAATAAGTTAATTTAGAATTCATATCATATACATATACACATCCATTCCTACACACACACACACACACACACACACACACACATGTTCAAACAATTTTCAAACATTTAAAAACATTTTTAAAATTCTTAATTCTAACCTTCCTTCCCCCCACTTGAGATGGTAAGCAATCAGATATAGGTAAAAATTATGAGCTATGCTTTAAAATTTTGTCAGTTCTGTTGGACATATGTATAAGTTTTATGAAATTTGGTGTAAAGTTATGCAGATATTAGCTATATTGTGAATCTTAATCAAGCATTCTTATTCCTTGTTTTTAAAATCACTTAAAAAAAACCCTTGATTTGCAAAAACAATTGATAGTTTGAAAGGAACATCCAGTTAGAATATCACAAGATATAATGTTGATTTTTTTTTTTTTTTTGCTGAAGCAATTGGGGTGAAATAACTTGCTCAGGGTCATAGCTTAGGAAATGTTAAGTGTCTGAGGCCAGATTTGAACTCAGGTCCTCCTGACTTCAAGGCTGATGCTCTATCTACTGCACCAACTAGCTGCCCCAAGTATTGATTTTTACAATAACTTCTTTAAAAAATTGATAGGTATGTTAGAATTGGAAACTTGACTGTAAATTACATGAGATTCCTATGCACTTTGGTGATAGGCTATGTTATATCTATTTGGTCATTTATAAAAACTGTAAAATTGCTAATTATTTGGGGTTATTGTCATAATATTGAAACCTAAAATTGTTAAGGATGTGATAGGTTATTAGAAAGAGGGACATGTTGAGAGAAAGAGAAACTGGAGAAGAGACAGAGACAGAGGACGTTGGAGGGCAAAGAGAAGAGCAGGATGTTTTGGCTGGCACCAAAAGATATGGTTCTAGGATCCAAAAATGAAGGGATAGAATAGACACTAGGAATGGTAAATATGAAATAGAGTGGGAGAGTATAGAAAGGGGTTTAATAATTAGTGATGGAAAGGGCAAGTTCTTTAGTGAATTTCCCATTTTCAGGAGAAAGGAAACATCCCATGAGCAGGCAGGTTAAATCCTGAAAAGGACTTAGTACCCTAAAAGAGTTAGCTGTAAGGAGAAGTGGGGCAGGAAGCATGGTGGAGTTAGGAGAGATACCATGTGGTATGGGAAAAGAGAAAGACATTATGAGTCAGAGTGCCTTGGACAACTGACCCAGGGGAGGATTGTGGCCATGGTTGGCCCACAGATAGATTTTATGGGAAGGATTTAACCTCAGGAACATGACTGGGGTTTCTGTTGGTATGGAGTGGTGAGACTGCTTCTCTGCCAACAGTGGGTCTCAGGAGTTTGACATAACTTGGATTTCAACTGGACGACCCCCCAAAAGGTGGGGACCATGGAGCTAAACTGTACCTTTTTGCTGCCTGTCTAGGGGCCTCTAAGGTGAGGTTCGACAGGCTGGGGAGGTGGACTTCAGTCCCTGCTCTAGGGCCCATTTCTTTGCTTTGTGAGATTGCTGGGTTTGGAAAAAGCCTGGTTCTGTATATAGAGTTTGAGTTTCTTCATCTTTAGGTTTTTGAAGGTTTTTCATTGGAATTTTTGATAGTTATCTGAAATTTAGGATTGAAAATTGTATACTAGTTATTTGCATGATCTGTTGACTTGGGAAGATGAAGGCTTAAATCCACCCTTCCCTCACTTCCCTAGAAGTGAGAAACAAACCAATTCACTGCAGCTCACTTTCCCCAACTTCTGCAACCCCACTTCTGGTTAAATGAAGTTACTGTAACATTAAGTGCTTCTGTTGTTTAAAGGAATGCCTTATGTTTACATGGTGTTAATAACTGAATTTTTTTTCCAAGTCTATGATTGTTTTAAGGCAAAATAATTTGTGATGCTATATCAAAAGTTCTACCACTTACCAATTCAAGGAACTTCTAAGAGAAGTTTGTTAGATTTCTGGTTAACTTCAAATTCTTTGAAAATGGTTATTTCAAAATCCATTAAGCAAATTATTTATTAAGTGAATCATGGTCTCATTGTTTAATGAATATGAGAGCAAATGTGCTTTCTTGATGTACCTACAGCCAGGATTTCAACCTGACAATCCTACATATTTAGCTTTGGTTGTGCTCTGGAGGCACATGGGACAGATAAGTTTAGTGTCTAAAACCTGATTAGTGAGATGATATATCTTGGAGTATAACTGTTAGAGTTTTGAATCTTTAATTATTATATTAGTAATTTGCCCTTTGAGAGCTGAGTTGGCTCCAAGGTGGGATTGTTATTACATGACTGGTTGTCAGCTGTGACTTATGTGCCCTGAAGGCACATAAGGCCAAGGCCCTGAAGGATCAGTTTTTATGCCATTATAATCATGCCTCTGCTTTTTCAGTTCAAGTATGTAATAGCTTGCTGTTTTCAGTCTGAACATATGTAGTGTCTTATGATTAGGTAAATGAGTATTTGGCCTGGTCATCTATCTGTTGCTAAATGTATGTCTGTTTGAAATGAGGTTCCTTAAAGACCTTATGTAAATGTAAAAACAAATGATACAACTTAGGAATCTTTTATTTCATTGATTATTGAAACTGAAATATCTTATGGTTTAGTGAAGAGGATTTTAGTGTACTCAAGTTTTCTTAGAGGGCTGTAACTCATGGAATATTTTGTTACATCAATGGGAAAGTCACTTTTATTTAATTTTGTTATTAATGTGTGGATAATATTTGTTTGTATAATGGTGTTTAGTGTATATAGTGTTTTCTTTTGAATAATTTATATTAAAAAGCTGCTGGACAATCTATATTGGCTTTTTCTAGTTAATCCTACAACAATTCTTGGCAAAAGAGGAGGAATATTTAAAAAAAAATTGGCAGAGAGACTTTACACATATGCAGAAGTTTGGGTGAATCTATCACAGTATCCCACTTTTTGACAGGAAAATGAGTTCTGTTAATGAAAGATTTTGTGAACAACCCTGTTATTCTGATGGGATTTACCCTTTCTGAAAATTGCTTTTGGAATATAATGTAGTCTCTAAAAAGAGATGATGTCTGACTATTTATAGACTCTTCAGGGAAGGTATAAGCACAACTCCCAAGAATGAGGATTCTGCTCTTTGTACTAGCTCTCTCTCTAATTCTTTTAGATTTGTTTTCCTCTGGGCTTTGAGCAATTCACCTTCAAATGATCAGCACTAGAAGCTGTATTGACCAGCTTCAGGGGTCTGACTCAACCCACTGGATCTTCAATCAGCTCAAGTCCTTTCAAATGGGATCCTGTAGATTGACCTAGCTCCATGCCCATTCTAAGCAAGAAGTAGTTTCAGAAAATGAGATCATTACTCCATACCCTAAAAGACTTTGAGTCCCATTTGTTTGGGAAGGAACTAGAACTGGTTGGTGAATGAACCCCAAACTACCCAGTGTCTGAGTGGGTTTCCTGAAGTTCATCAATCCTGTGAATGGAGGAGATTATATAGGAACAATGCTGCAAGAGTATTTGGGATTTAGGATGAGGGCATCAAGTTAAGATTTGGGTTAATATTAGTGGGAAAGATATTCCATAAACAATTCAGTTTGATGCTTGTCCAATTATAGAATTGTAGAGGATTGACTAGCCTTAGATAAGTAGGTACAAGGTTTGTGTCCTGATAGAGAAAAAAGAGGACTTATGGAACTGACTGTTCAATTTGGAATAATGCTTCATTTGCTACAAAGGCTGGACATTTAGAAAATGCAAATCAAAGATCAATTTGGTAATAGGTATAGATCTCTTAGGAAGATTTGGAATTAAGTTAAGGACTTAAGGCAAGTGATAGACATCAGTGCTTGGATAGAATTGGTAAAGTGCTCTGTAAAGAGTCTGAATGAAAAGCAATTTCTGTCTGTGCTATAGGTTGTCCCATGCCCAGATAGTACCATCCCCTTTGGGTTTTGGAGAACATGAGAGTGAATTCCTCCTGTCCCCAAAATAACATTCCTGGGGAGAATTATAATGCTTTATACTAGTCCCTTACCTCTGGAGATTAATCAATTTGCCTCTCATGGCAGGGTAAAAGATTTCAAATCTAGGAATTGTAGTGGCACATACCCAAGTCTGGAATGTAATTGAAGGTAGCTCTGGCAATCTCTCAGGGGATCAGCATACCCCAAGCAAACCTTGGACGGTATTGTGGAGTCATCAATCTCAAACCTGCTTTGTATGGGAACTGAGGGGGCACTTGTACACCAACTCAATTGGCTATTCCCTTTACCCTGGCATTTTATGAAGAAGGCAAGACTGTAGCAGGAAATATTAAGTCAAGAACAGTAAATGATGAATTCAAAGCTAGAAATCTAGTTTTAAATTTGGGTCATTCCTACTCTGTTGAGTAAATATTATTGGATTAGTTACACCAGAAAGGCAGTGACGAGAATAACAGAATAATTAAATGCCACTAGTAGAATGGCATAGGAAAATAGAATGATTCTAGAAAAGTTATTGGCAGGAAGAGAAGGAGCATATATTACAACTGGAAATAGTTTCACTGCTAGTATAACCCTATTAGAAGAATTCGTAGAGAATTTGAGGATTAATTATCTATCCTGTATAAAGAGATCTGTGCAGGGACTAATAGATTTTTATTATGAAGTAGGATATAAAAATCAGCAAATCTGAGGGGTTTCTAAAGGATGTGGAAAACAAATTATTAAAAAGAAAAAAGGAGGAAAAAAGAAAAAAATTGTGAGAAATGGATGGGCATTTTGGTTTTCACATGGAGTTATGAAAATTAAATTGGAGAAATGAAACAAATTAGAAAACTGTAACCCACTAGGACATCAAGAAATAATCAAAGGTGGAGGCTATCTTCTAAAAAATGTAAGCTCCATGGGGGCAGGGACTGACTTTTGTAGTCAGGGGTGGTGGCCTGAGAATTGAAAAGAATCTTTGGTTCTTTGACTTTATCCTTCCTATGTTACCTTTCCCCCTTCTAGAATGGAAGCTCCTTTGGGGCAGGGACTGACTATATGATGAGGAGTGGAAATTCTTGACCTGTGACTTCTATAACATTCAATTAATGAGGAATCAGGGGAGAGACTTGTGCTTCAGGATAGGAAATAAAATGGTACCTATGGAGTCCCAGAGGTGTATCTATTCACCTAGGCATCCATTCTTGCAAGAATGTAAAATAATTTTTTTTACAAGAAACAAAATATCTTCTCAAGAACTCCACTGACTTAATGGTGAATGCAGGAAAAATTTATATTGCAATTTTGTAGAATGGGAATGTACCTACAGAAGCCAGATCAAGCCTTTTTATGGAATTTAATTAGCTTTATTTCTTTCTGGATCTGGACCAATCAGAATCCTTTACAGGTTACCATTCTCCCTTATAAGATATATAATATTTCCAATTTTAAGCAAAATGTGACCAGAGAAATTCTTTGAGCTCCTGCTTTCGGTCACTTCTTCACTCTTCCAATACTTTCCTGTCCAAGAGGGAAAATTCCTTTTCTTATCACATACGCAGTCCCTGATCCCAAGGAGCTTACATTCTTCATTCTTATGGAAGAAGATTACTTGAGGAAGAGAAGGGCAAAGTCCAGGGGGCTCCTATTCAAATCTAAACCATCATTCCTGATTATTCTTTAATGTCCTTGTGGGTTCAATTTTCTAATTTAAGTTTCATTTCTCCAGTTTAATTTTCATAACTGGAAACCAAATAAATGCCCATTGATTTCTCACACAAATTTTGAAAAATCCCTTCTTCTGATGTAAATCAGCAACTGGTCTGTAGTTTATAACTTAGAAAGTTGCTTGAGAGGTCAGTGAAAGTTAAATGACTTTTCTATGCTCATACAACTAGTATGTCAAAGGCAAGAGTTGAATTCAGGTATTCTTGATTCTTAGATTAATCTTTTATTAGTCATTCAAGAAACATTTATTAAGGATTTATTATGTTCTAGTGTGCTATATCCTGGGAATACAGATTTTTCTTTCTTTCTTTTTTTTAAATTAAATAACTTTTTATTGACAGAACCCATGCCAGGGTAATTTTTTACAACATTATCCCTTGCACTCACTTCTGTTCCGATTTTTCCCCTCCCTCCCTCCCTCCACCCTCTCCCCAAAGATGGCAAGCAGTCCTATACATGTTAAATAGATTACAGTAGATCTTGGATACAATATATGTGTGCAAAACCGAACAGTTTTCTTGTTGCTCAGGGAGAATTGGATTTAGAAGGTATAAATAACCTGGGAAGAAGAACGAAAATGCAAGCAGTTTACATTCATTTCCTAGTGTTCTTTCTCTGGGTGTAGCTGCTTCTGTCCATCCTTGATCAATTGAAACTAAGTTAGATCTTGTCTTTGTTGAAGAAATCCACTTCCATCAGAATACATCCTCATACAGTATCGCTGTTGAGGTATATAATGATTTCCTGGTTCTGCTCATTTTGCTCAGCATCAGTTCATGTAAGTCTCACCAATCCTCTCTGTATTCGTCCTGCTGGTCATTTCTTACAGAGCGATAATATTCCATAACATTCATATACCACAATTTACTCAACCATTCTCCAATTGATGGGCATCCATTCATTTTCCAGCTTCTGGCCACTACAAACAGGGCTGCCACAAACATTTTGGCACATACAGGTCCCTTTCCCTTTTTTAGTATCTCTTTGGGGTATAAGCCCAGTAGAGACACTGCTGGATCAAAGGGTATGCACAGTTTGATAACTTTTTGGTCATAGTTCCAAATTGCTCTCCAGAATGGCTGGATGGGAATACAGATTTTTCAAAATTTTTTCAATGACCTTATATTCTACTAAACATATTCATATACCATGTTCACATATAAGTACTTATAGGATGCACATTCCTATAAATATATCACCCTGCATATTTCATATATATCTATATAGAGTATACACACATATACAGATAAGACATATTTATATGTAAATATATGTATATAAGCTCTATATCTAATAAATACATAATGATTTGGGAGGTACTAGGAACTGGGGAGGGACATAACCCAGTGCTGGGTTTGAAATTAGGAAGACTCATTTTCCTAGTGACTTTGGGCAAGTCACCTAATCAGATTTTTCCAATTTTCTCATTTTTTAGTTAATGAATTAGAGAAGAAAATGACAAATCACTTCCATATCTTTTCCAAGAAAACCCCATGAAGAGTTGGATATTACTGAAATGACTGAACAACAATAACAACGACAAAATAATTTAGAATATTGGTAAAGGCTCCTTGAAGGAAATGGCATTTGACTTCTGCATTTGGTTCAACAGAACAAAAGATAGATTAGAACTCTCTCCAGCCATGTAGAAATCATGTGATTTTATAACAGATGTGGCCATCATTGTTCAATGTTGAATAATGCTGAATATCAACTTTAAACTAAGAATAAAATAATAGACATATATTGAGCTAAAGTATTTATTAGTATCACAGATTATCACAGACTGAGATGTACACCATATGAAACATACAGATGTACACACATGTGCATGTATGCATATACATAGGGGTGTATGGGTGTATACTTGTGAAGTCTGAAAGGAAGAGGAATTTCTTTCAAATTCTCCAAATATTCCCAAATGCAAAGAACATTGTGCTTATTCATTGAACCCATACAGATCTCTTCAATACAATATATAGTCATTCAAATGCTTTTGGGTTAAACCATCCATTTTGGAAAAAGAAGTGAATGGAAAATGTATATTGCCAAGAATGTAACATTCAGTTAGATGAGTATTCCCATTGAATTAGTATAACAGTGTCTGTTTTGAACAAGTATTCTAAATAGACCTGAGTCCAAAGAGGAGGAAAAAATCAGGTTAAATCATTTCTGGGAAACTATAAAGCTCTTTCAATGATCTGGAGTTTCTTGTTGCTCCAAAACCTATGTCTTAAATGCCAACATTCTGCCTGTGATACCAACAATGTCAAGATCGCAGAAGAATTCAAAATTGCAGGTGAGCCAAAGAACACTGGGAATTAAGAAATCCTTGAACTGGAAAAATGGGAGGAACCTCAGAAGCCCTCTAGTCCTATCCATACCTGAAATATATTAGCTAACCCCAGAACAATATCCCAGACAAGTGGTCATCTAGTCTTATTCAAAAGACTTCCATTGATGAAGGACCAGACTTCTTTACTCTGCCATGTCCCTTAGAGCATCAGTACAGTGGGTAGCATACTGAACCTGAAGTTGGAAAGATCTGAGTTCAGTTTTAGCCTCAGACATTTATTAGCTCATGACCAAGTCATTTAACCTCTGTTCACCTCAATTTCCCCTATTATAAAGGGAAGATAGTAATAGCCCTAACTCCCAGGTTGTAAAAAGAAATGAGTTAATATTTGTGAAGTGATCAGTACACTATCTGACACATAGTAAATGCTTAACAAATGCCTATTTCTTGCCTTAAAAAACATCACTGGGAACATGTATATCTGAAAAGGGATGTCAGTCTGTTATAGAGAAGGTAAAAGAGAAATGGGCAGCCCAAAAGCTGCATTCATATTAACAAAATATTGAGAAAACAAGAGAAAGGAGAGTGAGGAAATAATGACATCTGTTTTATGTCATGTACTCAACACATTATTTCATTTGCTTCTCACAACAATGATAAGGGGTAGATGCTATTATTAGTGCTATTGTTCAGTGGAAGAAACTGGATTAAGGGTCAAATACCTAGGAAGTGTCTGAAATCGAATTTGAACTGACAGGTTGCTGACAAGACTAAAATGATCTACCCACTGAATTACCTGGCTGAGAACAAGAGATAAATGCACAGCAAACTGGGTGGGTCCCTATGGTGCTTCAGAAAGACAAAGAAAAGAATCACAAGAGGAGACAATAGACAGAAATTGAAATTTATACTTGTAAAAAGTAGTATTCAACTCACATCTATCAACTCACATGGATTCATCAAAAAGTGTTAAAAGTAAAATAACTGCACTTCTGCTTGACCACAAACTTTAATCACTCTATTAACTAAGGGAAGTCATTTTAATTTCACATGTAGTTCTGGAACATTTGAAGCATAGTAAAAATTCAGGGGTTTCCCAATGGAGATTTAGGATTTCAGATATATATATATATATATATATATATATATATATATATATATATCTGAAATCCTAATATATATATATATATATATATATATATATATATATATATATATTGCTTGCAGGAATCTGGCTCAAGATATTGGTGATTCAGAATAATTCCGGAGTTCTATTCACTGGACATCTGTTTGAGATATTTGTAACAATATTTTTATCTGGTAGCCTAGCTTAAAGGCTAGGAATAATCGTAGTGCAGATGTTCATTTCTTATGAATGTTGGAGGGAGGAGGGGTCCTCTAAGAAATGGCTGGGGAAATGTCAAGTACAATGTAAGAGGGAGATTATGATTCATTGAAAATAGGCAGAAGATAGAATTGTGAGCAGGGTAACTTTAGCAATCAGTTTTTCTTTCAGAAAAAAAGAGGGGGAGGGAAATCAGTAAAGTTTAATTTATATTTTAATAAGATAAGGCAGACACAGCAAAGGGGGTGTATGTGTGCGATGGGCATTCTATTGAATACGTTGGAGGAAATTGCCTTGTGATTCATCGATTTGATTATATGATCTAGCTGGTGGTCTGCCATAATGTGTTTCAGTATTTGGAAACAGCTATATTAGGAGCTGGGGAGAAAGCAGAGTACCAACTTCAAGGGACTGTTGTGGTAGGGAAATTACTCCTGAGGTGCATCAGAAATATTTTGAAGCCAGGTACCATTACTACTGTTTTCTGATAAGAATTACATCTCCCTCCCCCAATCCCTCATCCCTATAAGTACACTACTTATTACTGGACTCTTAAAACTTACTTAAAATTGGAGGTAATCAATAGAAATATGATAAGAGCAGATATTTACATGGGATTTAAGGTTTGCAAAATGAATTTCACAATTAGTTGTTTGTTTTTAACCCTGTGAGAATACTAAAGATATCCGCAACATTTTACTGATGAGGAAATTGTGCAGAGAAGGTTTAGATGATTTGACGATGACCACATAGCCAGGGAGAATTTGAATCCAGGTCTCTTGTATATAATTTTACTTGTATAGGAGGTTTTCTTAGAAATCTTCAAATCCCAATCCCTCTTAATTTCACTGCCCTCCCTCTGTTAATTATTTCTTTTTTATCCCATATATAGCTTGCTTTGTATATACTTACTTTCATGTTTTGTCCTCTATTAGATTGTAAGCTCTTTGGGGGTCTTTTGCCTCTTTGGTATCCCTAGTGCTTAGCACTGTGCCTGTCACAGAGTAAGAAGTTCCTTAAGAAATGTTTATTGAATTGAATTAAATTGAATTAGATCCAAGGAAGTTGTTCTCATTTTGCACATGAATTACCTGAGACACAGATAAGCTAATTAACTTTCTTTTCCCCTGATTATATAGACAGCCAGTGACAGACTTTTTGATTTGTGGCTAGTGAAAGATGAAATGAGTAAGGAAACAAAGATTCCAGCTTCCTAGCATTTCTATTTATTAAGCAATGCATATCAATTGCCTAACAATTCTGGATCAGTCTCCTTCCTCCTTTTAGGGCTGGATCCCAATACAGGAAGAGACAGACTTTTATTTGTTTAAAAAATTAGTTAAATAAGGTCAATTAATTAAAAAGCAACAATACAGTATTAGATAAACTGATCCCTAATTACATAAGAGATTAGGGATTTTCCAAATTGAGAGAGAGAGAGCAAACAGGTGCAATTCCCTGAATTCAGAAAAAGTGATGTTCTACTCCCCTCAAGTGTCTGTAAGCAATCAAAGGAACATGAAAACAATAACTGATTGATCAGTAGGACCAGTTTTAGAAAGTTGCTTGAGAAGTACAATTGTGAGAAAACTCCTTGCATCCATTTTAGGATCTGACTGGGTTTTTGGTCAGCTTAACGGAGGTCCTTAGTTAAGGGTCTCTAAGTGGCAGGTAGAAGGTCCAGCTGCCCAGTCATTCAGGGTTAGGGTCAAACAACACAATAAGATTTTCTCCCAATTCCCCCAAGGATGTTTACCCAGAAGACAGAAAATGGATTAGACACATAATTGCCTACAAAGGGAACTAAGCTAGCTCTGGAATTGAAAGACAAAATGGAGTTACTGTGGTTCATTCAATTCCATAGTTAACCACTTGCTGTCCTAATTCCCTCATTTTTCTTAGATGTCATTGCATTAGGAGGTAAAGAAATGAGGCTCTAACAATAATAATAACTTACACAGTGCTTTTTGCTTGATAGTACAAACATTATTCCTAGTTTACAGAGAAGTAAATTGAGACTCTGTGAGTGAAATAATTTAATTAGTCCCATAGCTAATAAGCAGAAGAGCAAGGATTTGAATCCAGGTCTTCAGAATCCAAGGCAACTAGCTTCAGCAGATATAGTATATTCATATTACCACTTGACTTAAGGAACCACCATCCCTGGGCTTTACCCCAGTTCTGTCTGTCTCTGCCCTTTAAAACATTAACATCTGGGGAAATGCCAATTCAATTTCTTTTAGCCGAGACAGATGAGGACTCTTAGCTTTCTTCATTGTGCCTTTAAAAGTCTCATTTCAGATTCAGCAATAAGAAATGTTCTTTTAGGTGTTAAAAGAGAGGACATTTGAAGCATAAGAATATAAGTTGATCATCTTGCCTATCACTTTGTCTTGACTCGGGCCACAAAGTCCATGTCTAACTGATAGTATCTGAATAGGAAGTGTCTGACATTCACGGCTGAGTCTCATTTACTGTAACAACTAGGATATAACATTGACAGAGACACAAACATTGGCGTCCTTTAAGATTCGAGATGTAGGTGCAGGGCCTGGAACCTGGAAGACTCTACTGCCAGTGGACCACTTGCTTGGGATTGCTTGGTTACCTCAGAGTGTGGACCACACCAAAAGCCTGAGACAAGACTAACAAGTCTTTCTATACATGAGAACATTGGCCTTTGGTCTGTGGCTGTGGCTCTGGGGCTCCTGGGGCTCTTCCCAAGGAACCACACCCCATGTTTTATCAGTGTACCTCTCTGATTTTGAACTCTTTCTATTCCTAAGCTGCATGGAACAATTTTTTTTGGATTTTTTAATTAAAACTTTTTAATTTTTAAAGAATATGCATGGATAATTTTTCAACATTAACTCTTGCAAAACCTTGTGTTACAATTTCCCTTACCTTCTTCCTTACATGGGAAGTAATCCAATATATGTCAAACATGGTAAAAAAAATATATGTTAAATCCAATATATGCATACATATTAATACAATTATCTTGCAGCACAAAAAAATCAAATCAAAAAGGAAAAAAATGAGAAAGAAAATAAAATGCAGGACAACAACAAAAAGTGAAAATGCTATGTTGTGATCCACACTCAGTCCCCACAGTTCTCTCTCTTGGTGGTTCTCTTCATCACAACATCATTGGAACTGATCTCGATCATCTCATTGTTGAAGAGAGACACATCCATCAGAATTGATCATCATATAACCTTGTTGTTGCTGTGTGTTTGTATGTGTGCCTTCCTCTTTTGATCAGTTGAGTTAACGGTGACATTCAGATGTCAGCCATCCCCCTTCCCATTCCTTGTCTGCATAGATTTCTACTTGTGTATGCTCATGATGAAATAATTTCTCTTAATCTTCCCTTCCTGCCAATCTCTATTCCTTTTCATATGTACACTTCTTTTCTCTTTCCATTATTTTCTTAAGATCATTAAGACAAAACAGATAACAAAACAGTCTTGTTTAATTGAATTCCCTCCATGAATTCTGACAATGAGAGGAATCAGAAGAGACATGTATTATCTCCCCATATTTGGGGGAATAAACAGTTTGTCCTTGTTAAATCCATAATCATTTTTCATTCATGTTTATCTCTCTATACTTTTCCTTCACTTCTATATTTGAACTTCGATGTTTCTCCACTACACTGGTCTTTTCATCAGTTGAAAACTCTCTATTTCATAAAAGAATCATTTTCCCTATTATACTCAGTTTTGCTGGGACAAGTTATAAGTGGAGGTTTTTGCCTTCTGGAATATTGTTCTCTGCTGCTTTGAAGAGATGACTTCTAAATCCTGTGTGATACTGATTGTGGATCCTCTATATTCAAATTCTTTCTTTTTGGCTGCTTATAGTATTTAAACTTTGACCTGGAAACTCTGGATTTGGTTAGGATATTCCTGGGAGTTTTCATTTGGGAGTTTCTTTCAGGAGGTGATTGGTGAATTCTTTCTAGTTTCACTTTGTCTTCTGGCTCTCCGGTATCTGAACGGCTTTAAGATTTCTTGAAATAGGCTATTGAGGCTCATGGTCACAGTGTTCAGATAGTGCAGTGATTCCTAGTTTTTTCTTCTCTCAAAAGACATTATATAAGCAGTCAATTTTTGCACCTACTTATAAGGTCTTCCCTGTTAATCAAGGTGCTAGAATGTAGAGCTATCAGTCAGTGATCAGTGGAGGAGTAGAAAATAAAGATCAGTGAATGCATGAATATTAAGGGTAAAAATCTTGTCTGTAAATGAGGGGATCATATTAGATGGTTCTGAGATTCCTTTTAGTTCTAGACTTAAAATCTTATGACTATGTGAACTTTAAAACTTCCTTTTGGTTCCAACATTCTTTGTTTCTGAGATCCTATCTGCATCACTCCCCTTATGCTGCCCTCAGAGACACTAGGACCAAAATAGTCTCGGGCCTGCAAGGCCCCAGGCCAACTCTAACCTACGCTTTTTTGGTTTTAGCTTCCTGAAATTGAGACAGTTAAAAAAAAACAAGCAGAAACCAAGAGACTCATGCAACAAAAACACAAAGATAAAGCACTAACTTCTAAACCTGTTGGGAAGGAAAAATAAGCCCATCAAAGACAATGGTCTTCTTTAAATAGATAACCCCATTAACCACAGCGGGGGAAAAAAAGACAGTAGCAATCTCTCCCTTCTTTTTCCTCCAGATCCACCAAATAGCTGATGTAGGGAGTAAAGCAGATGCACAAAGGGAAAAACTCTCTTTATTTCCTATGAATTTCTAAAAGTCAGGTCTGAAAGAAGTCAACTTTCTGTCTTTACTTTTTTTTTTAAGGGTGGGTAAAATCAAGAATTTTAAAAAATAATGTTAGGTGCCAAGTAAAAAGGTCCTTAATTGCTGATTGCATATTGACACATCAGACCCTGGCTTTTAACTCTCTTGAAAGTAATTCCAAATGGCTTTGAGTCATTTGTACATACAGGAAGTGTATGGGATGGGCAGAGACATTGAAGGGAGCCACTTATAGCAGTTAACAATCCAGGAAGAACCCTGTCAAGGAGATGAAACCCCTCAAGTAGCAAATTACAGCACACAAAGAAAAATCACTTGAGAAAGTCAAAGAGCTGAAAGAAGAGCCTGTGACTACTTCTCAAATTATGGCAATAAAACCCAAAAATGTGGGTTTTGGATCATACAATTCTAGATTTAGAGCTGGAAGAGAGATCACAGCTCACAATGTCCATGTTCATTTTATAGCTGAGAAAACAGAGGCCCAAAAAAGTTATGATTTGCTCTGGATCACACAGTTTATAAATATTTGATGCAGAATTAGAACTCAGGTCAAAATCTTGCACTGACCTACAATAGCATATTGCAATGGGGACCTGTGGTTCATTAAAAGGGGCTGATCACTGCTGTATTCAGAAGTCCTTGAAGGTCTGTGAGGGGATGGATTAAACACCCTTTGTAAACATGAGGACCAGGCCAAGGTTTATAATAAGGATGAAAGGAAAGCATTTCACATTCAATTAATTTCATCTGACCAGGCTAACGCATGAAGAGATCATCAATGTTTATACACAAAGGCTTAATTCCTGTGCTGACATCTATGCCAGAATCATCTGCCCATCGCCAGCTTGCATCAGTTCTATACATTCCATCTTTGTTGTCCAGGAGGATAACAGATCATTTTTTTAGAAGTGCAAAATATCAATTAAAAAATGAACAGATGGCTGGAAAATTGGTTTAATTATCATCTGCCTCTGCCTTTTAATAACACAGTGATGTAAAGCCAAATACATCCTCTGGAAAGCTGGGGGAATAATTTGATACCAGAGTACTAACACACATTTTGCGAATTCAGGTCCAACAAAAAGCCAGTCTGCTAGAAAGAACTTGGAGGGAAATTCTGTGCTCTACATGTGTGGTGTCAGACTCACACAGAAAGGAGGGCTGCCAAACCATATGTAAAATCCCAGTGGCCCCCTTTGAAAGCCACATACCAATAATATCTATGTTTTATTGCATTTTTATTTATGTTGTTAAATGTTTTCCAATTAACATTTTAATATGATTCTGGTCACACTCAGGAGCATTGTGGATTGTAGCATTTAATTAATGACAATAGGTATAGTTTTAGTTAATGCAGATGTGATACCTCTGTATGCATCAATCATTTTGTACTACAGAGACATGAGAGAAGATGAGCAAAAGGGATGGTGGGACTGTTATTTTTTCCTTTTCTGACTCAGGGTGAGGATACAAATCTTTACATTTTTCCATGTTTTGCTTTTAATCTTTCTCTGAAAGACAGTGTTGCTTAATGAATAGTGTTCAGAAAAATTTATGTTCAAATCCTGCATCTGATTTCACCCAGTTGTGTAACCTTCTGCAGATCAGTTAACTTCTCTGATCTTGTTTCTGTCTATGTAAAATGGGAATAATAAATATTCTGTATATATCTCATTGGGTATCTAGGTGGAACGGTGGATAAAGTGTTGGACCCACAGTCAGGAAGACTTAATTCAAATCCTGACTTGTGAAACTAGGCAAGTCACTTAATACTGTTTACCTCAGTTTTCTCACATGTAAAATGAGCTGGAGAAAGAAATGGCAAATCACTCCAGTATTTTTGCAAAAGAAAACTCTAAAAAGAGTCATGAAGAGTTGGACATAATTGCAAAATGACTAAAAACAATATATCTGTTATTTATGTTTATAGTTTCCATATTCAATATTTTTTACATATTTTGCATATTTACTTATTTACATATTGTCTCCTCTTTTACAATGTTTCCTGAAGATAGGTACTATTTTTGTTCCCCCCCCCCCCAATCTCCAATGCTTAGCAGAATGCCTGATATATTGTGAGCACCTAATAAATGTTGATTGATTGATCTACTAACTAAAGTAACTACCTCCCAGCTTGCTGGGGGAGAGAGAGAGAGAGGAATCAACTGAGATTATTGTTATTAATATTAATCAGGCAGATGAAGTCCATGAAAGAAAGTTCAACCAAAAGGACTGGATCCTGAGATACAGTTTGCTCATTAACAAGGGAACATGGAGAACTGCTAGGTGAAACAATAGATAGAGCCCTGGACTTGGAATCAAAATCTGGCTTCAGACACTTACTTGCTGTGTAACGTTGTGTAGGTTACTTAATCTCTGTCTCAGTTTTGGCTTCTATAAAATAGGATAATAATAGCACGTGTCTCCTAGGGCTATTGTGAAAATAAAATTAATATTAAGTACTTTGTAAGACCTAAAGTGCTACATAAATACTAATTTTCTTTATCACCACCTTCATCATCATCATCTTCTTTTTCTTTTTTCACATTCTTTTTTCTCTCCTTTTCTTCTTCTTCCTTATCCTAGAGTGTCTAGCCCCTGAACTATTGGTAATATCCTACTGGAATAATTTTTTTCTCAATGGCATTTTATTTTTTCCAATTACATGTAAAGATAATTTTCAACACTCATTTTCTCACTACCTCTCTTGTCCCTCCTCTCCAAGACAACAAATGACCTGATACAGATTATACATATACAATCATTTAAAATATATTGGAATATTTTTTAAAGATGATGAGTGTATTCTCTAAGAGCCATGATTACTTGATGGAAAAAAAACCCAACATAGTATGGGGAGAAAGAGAAAACAATCAGATTGAAGTGAAAAATCACAGATGGTTCACTGAGACACTATGCTGTGTGTTCAAGGATTTTGCTTAACTTCGTTCAGACTGCACAGGAACAGCTGGGCAATGAAATGCAGCCAACCATCAGAGAGCTGGGGGTAAGCAAGATGATGCAATTAGAGAGGGTGAAGGGACAATAAATATAGCTAACATTTTGCCTTTGAGACCTAACACAATGGTATCAATGCATAGACTGAAATACTTTTAAATGGTGTTCAGTATTACATTTTTCTTATAACTTTCTTATGGCATTTCTAACTTATTAACCCTCCAATCTTCAAGCCCTTCCAACCAGTTCAATCTATACTGGGACTTATTCTACTCAGATCAGTATCACATTTTCTAATTTTGTCCTTTCCAAAGAAAGGAAGATAAAACAATATCTCTTTTATGAAGCAACTCTGAATTTTGACTCAAACTTGATTTTCTCAACTTGTTTGTATATTTTCTCCCATGGAATTTCAAAATAGGATAAGAATTTTCTTCCTAAAGGTTATTAAACTAACAGGGGTGACTCAGGTATTTGACCCTATTTCAATACTTCAGTATATACATGATATATAATGTGAATATTCCCTTCAAAGGTACATATACCAATTCATCTTTGGCTTTTTATTCTGAGTGATTTTTGGCCTTATTCTCCCATAAAATCTTTATAGAGGTTCTATTTAATCCAAATCAACAGTTTTTTCTTTATCCATTTTCCATGTGGGATGATCACTGGTTTGTTTGAATAAGTCAGGTTGTGGCTATTACAATTGTGCAGAGTTCTCATTATTCTTTTTCCCAATTTGGTGTTGATTTTGAACCAGTGTAAGGTTTGCTCTAATTAGTTCTTGGTCTGACTATATATATAAATGCCTGATACTAAAATGGTTTTCTAGTCAGCAACTCAACAATTTCCTATTTAAATTGAATAATTTCCTATTTGTAGATGTATAATCAATTTCTTTTCAGTGGAGTTTGTTTCTATTTTCATGATTTTCATTAGGTCTAGTGCCTTCAAAACCTGGACTTGAAAAAGATACTCATGATATATCTATCATTTTTATCATTATATATCTTTCAGTAATCTACACAGATTATAAATTCTTAATCTCAAATCATATTTTAAATAAAAATTTTCCATCTTTCCCTTTGCCAAGTATCAAGACATATGCAACTTGGTTTGGATAATGTTGTCAAGTCCTGCTTTTTGGGTCTCTGTGACAGATGCTAGAGTGTGAGCTGTGATTATCCTCATAGTACTCTTTTTATTTATATTCATCATGAGCATTTCAAATATAGATGACCAAGTATTCCAGGAAATCATGTTCCTTGTTGCTTTTGGACATAATAAGCAACCGATTTTGCCAGAGACTTTATTTGCCTTTCCAAGGAGGACTAGTTAACTTTCCTTCCATTTGACTTTTTTATGTCTTGTGGTTTCAATCAGAGCAGCTTGAGAATGTGATGAGTAGAGTGTTGTATCTGCGCTGAGGAAGGCCTGAGTTCAAATCTGAACTCAAATAGTAGCAGTATGAGCTAAGTTTCTTATCCTTTGTCTTCCTCAAGTTCCTCAGCTATAAAATGGGGATAGTTATATTATAGCACCTACTTCCCACGATGTTATAAGGGTCAAATGAGATTATACTTTATAAAACACTTAGTATATACCCTACACACATAGTAGGTGCTTAATAATTGCTTGTTTCCTTCCTTCAGTTTTTGCAAGAATATCAACATTGAAGTGTTTCATTTTCTCAGTAGTATACTGACTTTGGTTATTGACCAGAGATCTCACTTTTAGGGTATAAAAAATTAAATTTATGTTTATAGATATTCTCAAAATGACTCTTCTCACTTTCTGTGCCCATCTTCCCCTTATCCTTCTGCTGCTGTATCATTTCCTCACTATTGGAAGGAGGTCACACAAAATGAGGATCATTTTGGATTTTTGTTGTGTTGTAAGTTTCCATGGTCAAAGAGTTAATTACTTAATGGTTAGCTTGATTCCCTGTATATCCTAGAATTAATCACCTAGTGGTCAACCTGCTGAAAATGAGCTTCTTTGAATTTCATTAGGCTGCTGTAGGGCAGCAGATTGTCTCTTGTTGGAACTCTACTCCAAACCACCTCAGCCTGGTAGAATCTGACAGTGTTTCCATTTCTCAGGCATAGATTTTGAAAATCCAGCATCAATTACAATCTAATCAAGGATTGGAGGAAGACTTTTGTGAACTGGTCTGTCTTAAATTCCTATTAGCTCATTTTCCGTTTGGGAAGCAATGCATTTTTAAAAACAAAAATCCATTCCAAATTCTTAAGTTTTGGAATAATTCTCCATATATGATTGGATTTCTTTTCTAGGTTGGCTCATTGCCTCTTCTCACAGAATAATTTAGAAGGATTTCCCCAAGAGAAGCTGTGGAAGACTTAAACTGTGGCTTAACCTTAACTTTCTTAAAATAGAAGCATATAGACATCTGAACCAGAGTCTGAGGTGTAGATTTCCTAAATAGGCTTCTGTGGGAAGGAAGAATAGCATAGTGGATAGGGAGTTGACCTTAGAGTCAGGGAGACCTGAGTTCAAGTTTTACCTGAATCATAATTTTCGATTAACTATGATTAAGTCACTTAAACTCTTAGTGTCTCAGGTGTTCTCTAAGAATATCAGGAGCTGGTCTACAAGGATAGAAAGAGTTTTTCACAAGGAATTTTCTATGCTAAAAAGAAAGATTAACTGACTCCAAAGGACCTATTATTCAATACATGAAGGCTGTTGATATAACTAATATTATTAGGTGACATTTTACGTAATATTATGTTTAAATAATATTGTGAGGACTTTGTGCCCAGTCCTTCATGTTTTTTTGAATTCTTAACTTGTAATGATCTTTTTAATGGTCCTAAAGATTAGAAAGGGAATACTTTAATATAATCATGAACTTAGGCATAGGGAACCTTGTAAAGTTTTTACTGTTAATGGTTTACATCTGTTTAGATAGTTATTTCAACTTAATTCTATCTAAAAACACAAAACCAAAAAGTTTACATGTGGAAAAGTAAACTGACTATATCAACTAATCTTTATTTAGTCTTTGACTAAGCAGAAAGATCCAGGACTAAGATCTCAGATACACATCTACAGATCATTCCAATTGCCAGTGAAACTGGATTCATACTGAAGAACAAAATCTAGAAGAAGAGTAACTGACAAATATGTATATATTATATATAATGGTGTGATCTGCCCTTCTTTCTCCAACTCATTTTACAGATGAGGAAACTGAGGCAAACATGATTAAGTGACTTGCTCATGTTCACACACCTGGTAAATGTCTGAGATTAGATTTGAACCTAGAAGATGAATCCTTCTGATTTCAGGCTGCGTATTCACCTTGTTGGTGTAGGATTTCTTAATCTTCTCTATTCAATCTATGAATTTTTCTAACTACAAGTGTTTGCTCACATTATTCTCTATACTTGGAATATTTGTTTTCTGCTTTCTACTTGTCTTTGCCTGCTGACATTTTCCCAATCCCCAAGATCGCATTCAAAAGTCGCTTCCTCCAAGAAGTTTAATTTACTTAATCAAAAGTCATCTTTTCCTTTCTTGGAACCTTTAATAATCATTTATACTTCTCTAATTAAGTTATAATTGAATTAAATTTTGTTTAACAAATGTTTATTTTGTATCATGATTATACTTATTATCTGTTTACTTCCTTGGGACCAGTTGCCTCATTTGTAGAATGGGAACTAAATAGCCTTTGAAGTTCCTTCCAGTACCACTTCTATGTTACCATTTTTCTATTTCTAAACTCTTCTAGATGTTATAGGACAGGGAAAATGGGGATTAAAAATTTTTAAATCTCCATCAACTATGCCCAAAGGGCGTATCCTTTGATCCAGGAATACCCCTGCTAGGTCTGTATCCCAAAGAGATTTTTTAAAGGAGGAGGCTGAATCTATTTGCACATAAATACTTATAGCAGCTCTTGTTGTGGTAGCTAAGAATTAGAAATTGATGAGATGCTATGTATGTATGATATAGTGAAAGATTATAGTGCTAGAAGAAATGACAAACAGGATAATTTCAGAGAAATATGGAAAGACTTACATGAAATGATGTTGAGTGAAGTGAGCAGAATCAGGAGAACATTGTGTATAGTGATAACAATATTGTATAATGAAGAATTGTGAATAAGTGGTTATTCTCAAATATGCAACAAACTAAAACAATCCCAAAAGATTCATGATGAAACATTCTATCTGCCATTAGAGAAAGAACTGATATTATTTGAATACAAACTTCGTGTTCAGTGCTCTTCCACTGTATTATCTAGCTGCAACTATTGTTATTATTTTTAAAAATAATTTTCTCCAGTACACATATTTGGAAAAAACTTTTTTTTTAAAATCACCCAAGGGGATGCCTATTGTGGGAATTCCCTCTGCCATCATAGGGCATGGCCTATTTATGGCTTAGTAGATAAGTCTTGGGGAATGGCTTGAGGCAAATCAATATTGAGTGACTTGCCTAATAATACAATAAAAGACAAAAGTGGGAATTGGAGCCAGGTCTTTCATAGTATAAGATTCTATCCAGTAGGCAACTCTGCCTCTATGTCTTATAAATAATAAAGAGTTTAAATATCAGTGGTATTCTACAGCAATCTCAAATAGGTTTGAAGAGCTGTTTGTTAAATTTGTAGTGCAGACTAAAAAAAAAGTGATAGAGAAAATATTAATTATATAGATTAAAGTTAAAAGTATGTCAGCTGGAGCAGCTAGATGGTGGAGTAAATAGAGCACTATTCCTGGAGTCAAGAAAACCTGAGTTCAGATCCAGCCTCAGACACTTAGCATTTCTAGCTCTATGACCCTGGGAAAGTCACTTAATCCCAATTATCTAAAGGTCAGGTAGGAGGGAAGTGGAGGTGGAGGTGGAAAGTATGTTAGATGGAGTACATTTTGTTTCAATCAATTGTTAAACATGCATTAGCATACCTATTACTTAATAAAATATGCTTCTAAATTTAACATTCAATACTTAGTTTAAATATTACTTCAATTAACAGTCAATTAGTAATACCTTGAAGGATCAAGCTGAATTAGTCAATGCTGAGCAAATTTTCATCCATAAGTCAAGGAAAAATAGAGATGAGATGAAAATTCTTATTTTAAAGTAATATTATAAAAAAATTTCGATCAATTGATGTATTCTGGTCCTTCTATGGTTAAGGACCAACTATGTACTAAGCATTGTATTAAGCATTGAAGATAGAAAAAAAAGGGCAAAAAATAATACTACTATCAAGGAGCTCATAATTCATTGGAGAAAAAAACATGCAAACTACTATATAGAAATAAGATATAACTGGTGATTGTTATCCTGTCTATCAAAGAGGATCAAAATGACATAATTATGTAGGGATCAAGGTACAGTGTGTCTGAGAGTAGCTGATTAGACCAACATGAGCTTGGAAAACTCTACCATGGGTTGGGCACAAATAGTTCATCTGAACATTTAGAATAGAAATGGCTTTAAATGTGCACATCTCATGTTGCTTTGGAGCTCCTGCAATTCTGTTTTGTTCATAGAGCACACTTCCTTTGATGTGGGCTCCCCAATCATGTGGGAGATCTTGTTCCAGGGTCTCTCATATCTCACAATCAATTTCAAAATTCTTCAGAGAGACTTTGAGAGTGCCTTTGTTCTGAGCTTCTCATGTACCCTATCAAAAAAAGAGCTGGGATTGGTTTGAGATGAACTCTTCTTCATGAAGCCTTATTGCTACAAAATGATCGTGTCATTTTAAAAAATCATTTAATGTTATTTTATTTTTTCTAATTACATGTAAAGAGATATTGCAACATTCACTTTTATAAGATTTTTAGTTTCAATTCCCCCCCCCCTTTTTCCTCTCCCTTATCCCCAGTACAGCAAGTAATCCAAATATAAGCTACATATTTACAAGCCTTTTAAACATATTTCCACATTAGTCATACTGTGAAAGAAGAATCAGAACCAAAGAGAAAAACCACAAGAAAGAAAAAAACTAAAAAAGTAAAAACATTATTCTTTGATCTGTGTTCAGACTCCATAGTTCTTTCTCTGGATGTGGACGACATTTTCCATCATGAATTTTTTGGAATCATCTTAAATCATTGTATTGCTGAAGAGAGCTAAGTGAATCAAAGCTGATTATCACACAATATTGTTTTTTACTAGATCATGTCAGTTCCATAAGGTCTTACAGACAGAATTTTGCTAGGAATAAGTCAAACTCCTCTAAGCCAATAGCTTTTATTCTTTTTTTTCCTCAATAGTATTTTATTTTTCCAAATCCATGTAAAGATAGTTTTGAACATTCATTTTGTAAGATTTTTGTGTTCCAGTTTTTTTCTCCCTCTCTCCCTCCTTTACACCCTTCCTCCTCAAGACAGCAAGAAATTTCATAGCTTAAATATGTGCAATCCTTTTCAACATATTTCCATATTTGTCATATCATGCAAGAAAAATCAGACCAAAAGGAAAAACCATGAAAAAGAAAAAGCAAACAAATAAATAAACAAAAAAGGTGATACTATGCTTCTATTCATATTCAGTCTTCATAGTTCTCTCTTTGGATGGGAATCTCATTTTCCATAAGTCTATTGGAATTGTCTTGAATCACTGCATTTTTGAGAAGAGCTAAGTCTATCATAGTGGATACAACATAATCTTGTTGTAATGTGTACAATGTTCTCTTGGTTCTGTTCACTTCACTCATCATCATGTAGGTCTTTCCAGGCTTTCCTGAAATCATCTGAAATCATCAATCCTGCTCATCATTTTTTACATTACAATAATGTTCCATTACATTCATATACTATAACTTATTCAGTCATTTCCCAAATGATGGTCATCCACTCCATTTCCAATTCATTGATATTACAAAAAAGCTGCTACAAACATTTTGCACATGTGGGTTTTTTCCTCTTTTATGATCTCTTTGGAATATAAACCCAGTAGAGACACTGCTGGGAGAAAGGGATGACATAGTTTTGGAGCCTTTTGGAGCCATTTTGACAGTTCCAAATTGCTCTCCAGATTGGTTGGACCATTTCACAACTCCATCAACAATGCATCAGTGTCTTAGTTTTCCCACATCCCCTCCAACATTTATTATTATCTTTTCCTGTCATCTTAGCTAATCAGAGAGGTGTGAGGTGGTACCTTAGAGTTGTTTTAATTTGTGCTTCTCTATTCAATAGTGATTTAGAGTATTTTTTCATATGACCATATATAAACCAATAGTTTTTTTAAAAAATAAAACTTTTTTTTCCTTCTGTATTATACCCATTTTTCTTTAGGGCTGGAGTCTCATATTCATATATATATATGTATATATATATATATATATATATATATTTGATTGATTCTTACATCAATATTTTTTAGTGCACATCCCAAATATGCATAAAGGATACAGAGCTGACTTCATAGCAAGGAAGACCTGTCTTCAAGTTTTTCCTCTGAGACACAACCAATTCAAATACATTAGAGATGATAGAAATGCTGGAGGCATAATTGACAAGATTTGACAACTCATTATATATATATATATATATATATATATATATATATATATTGGAATCAGGGAATATTCAAAGTTTGAGAAAACATCAAAGTTGTGAAAGTTGGGTGACTTGAAGTAACAGCAACAGGGAAGTTTGGGAGAAGGATGTGTACAGAGAAAGCTAATGGAATGATGTCTGTAATCTATAACTGGTATTCATTCTTACTCATACTATGTGACTTATTCTGTCCAATCCAAAATTAAAAGGGGGGTAGTCTTACTCTTTGGATTCAGAATTACAAGAGCTACCTGATGCAGCCACAAGATGATGGGGGAGGGGAGGGAATGGAGGAATCATTTCCCATTGATATCTCCAGAAATAGTATGAATAGTAGCTAGTTTAGAAATGCTCCAAAAGATTGTCACCTTATTCAAGATGGGAGGGTGAGAGCTTGCACAGCACAAGGAAACAAAGGAGTGCTAGAAGGATAAGGACATATATCCATTGTGTTGGAGTCACATTCCACAACTGACTTTTACAACAATGGAAACTGTCCTTTCACCCTCACATACCCCCTGGAGTGACATTGCATTTCCTATAGTGACTAGCTTAGATGACCACTGTCTTTAGTACCAGCCTCATCAGATCTCTGTGGGTAGGTTTCTCCCTAATCCTCTGCAGTTTAAAGCCCTCTTAATTTGACTCCCAAGATTTTTAGTAAATTTATTTTTTTTACCAGCTCTTGTTAGAGACAATCCATCCTGGACAAGAACCTCTCATTTCTATGTTTTTAGTTTTATCTGGAAATCCTAGTCTATATCATACTCAGTCACCATGTCTTTAACCAGCTGCTAAATCCCCAAATGTGCCATTTTCTGCTTAATTGCATACCTTTAATCTACAGAAGTGATTATACCAATATCTGTGCCCTCAAGGTCTTTGGGGTTTTGTTTAAAAAAATTTTTTTTGATTATTTGTTTTTTATGTAGGCACTTATAACCCCTACTGATATTTTCTAATCCTTTTTTTTCTCATGGTACTATATGAAATTAAACACGGTAATTTAGCCTCTCTGAGTCTTGGGTTTTTCATCTTTTAAATAAGAATACTAATACTTTCTTCTTCACAGATGATTGTTCACAATATACTCTGTAAACCATAAGGTAATGTAAAAATATAAATAATTGCTATTGGACAATAGTTGGTTCACCTTTCCATACATGCACATAGTGTTCTTGCCATCCCAGTTTTTCCATTTTAGTTCAGAAGTGTGCAGTAAGGATCTGGGAAATAATCCAAAGAGTGGAAAAACTTTTCAGTTATCACTCCCACCGAGGAGATCTTAATTTTTCATTTGGGTTTTCTTATGTCACTCACAGTCTCTAACAGTAAGGATCTGGGAACGAATCCAAAGAGAGGAAAAACTTTTCAGTTATCACTCTTACCAAAGGGTTCTTAATTTTTCATTTGGGCTTTCCTACATCACTCACAATCTCTAATCTATAGATCCAATAATTGGGCAGATTAAATTTAATGAGTCAATATTCATTGGGGGAAAAAACGAGTCATCTACATCTGAATTATCTAACCTCCAAAAATGCTTGGTTGTCATATACTGCCAAAGGTGATGATTTGGAGGAGAAGGAGTTGTAAATCAGCAATGATACTTGTTCACCTGATGCTTAACGTCTCTAATTTTGCTTTGCTCATATAACACATTTCCTTCATTGATGCAGGCATGCCATACTGGGTGGTCTCCCATATCTCCCAATCATTTCAAAGTTCTTCAGAGACTCCTTAAGTGTGTCCTTGTATCTCTTTTTTCTGACCTCCATGTGAGCACTTGTCTTGTGTAAGTTCTCCATAAAAGAATTTTTAGGCAAACACATGTTTGATATTCAAACAATATGGACAGCTTCCTGTAGTTTAACAGATAGACTCAAGAAAAGACCTCTATTTTCTCTTGCCAGGTGAACTTCAGAATCTTCCTAAGAGTTAAAATGAAAGTAATTCAGTTTTCTGGCATGCCACTGGTATACAGTCCAGGTTTCACAGACATACAACAATAAGGTTAGCACAATGGATCTGTAGAACTTCAGTTTGGAAGGCAGTATAATACCTTTTCTCTCTCACACTTTCCTTTAGTAGCTATGGCAATGTATGTGTCAATATGATTTTTAGTGTGTACATTTCTGGAGAGTATACTGTCAAGGTAAGTGAACTTATCCACAATATTCAAAATTTCTCTACCTGTTGTAACTGATGATTCCATGTATGTATTGTGTTGGTACTGTGTTGTTTTCTTAGGGTTAATTGTTAGACCAAAATTAGCACAAACAGGAGAGAATTTATCCATATTTTGTGGCATTTTGTCTTTGGAGACTGCATTGAATACATCTGAAAACAAAAAATAATGTACGAATTCTTCCTCCATTTTGTCTTGGCTTGTAGCCTTTGCAAGTTTTTTTAAAGAATTAAAATTTAAGGAATTAAAGAATTTAAAAAATTCTTTGTTAAAGAGTTTACTATCAGTAGCTGTTGATGCCATTTTCATTTGTTTGAAGGTATCTGACAACATTACTGAAAACAAGTGATCTGGGTCTAGCAAGTGAGTCCAACATAATCCAACAGGTAGGAGGACAATCAGAAGACAAGTGTCATGAAAACCCAGAGAGAAGAGAATATGAAGAAGAGGGTTCTTAGCAGTGGCAAAGGGTGTAAAGATAATTAGATGGTGCAGTGGATAGAACAGTGAGCTTATAGTGAAGAAGCTCTGAGTCCAAATCCATGGACATGTCAGCTGAATTTTGCCCACCTCAATTTCCTTGACTGTAAAATGGAATAATATTATTTGAAGGCTGATGTAAGGATGAAATGAAATAATATTTGTCAAGTATTTAGCATGGAGCTTGGAATATAATTAACATTTAATAAATATTTATTCTGTTCCTTCTAGAGAGCTCAAAGATTATGAGGATTTAGATTAGTCAATAAACAAATAGATCATTGGTAACTTTTGCAAGAGAAGTTTTCAGTAAAATAACAAAGTTGGAACCCAGACAGAAGAGATCAAGAGAAAAGGAAGTAAATGTATATATTATAGGAAACCTTCTGAAGGAGTTTGAGCCAAGAGAGATATGGGATGACTCCTAGCCAAGATGGATGGATTAAGGGGTCTTTCATTTCCCAGTTGTTAGCGTACTCCTAATATGTAATAATAAAATGGGTGTTCACTTGTTAGGGAATTAATAACTCTTTGGGAGGTGACCTTGAGGCATGCCTCAATTTGTCTCTAATCTACCTTTTCAGCATCATTTCACTATTCAGCAACACATATTTCTACTTATAAGGTAAATATCAGTGACATTTATAGTTGCTGAGAGGAATCGCTTAATCTATATATTCTTTCCCAATGCCATCCATATTCAGAGAGAGAGAACTACAGAAATTGAGCGCGGGTCAAAGCATGGTATTTTTGCACTTTTTTGTTTGTTTGCTTTTTCTTTCTCATAGTTTTTCCCCTTTTGGTCTGATTTTTCTTGCACAACATGATAAATATAGAAATTTGTTTAAAAGGATGTTTAGCCTATATTGGATAGCTTGCTGTCTTGGAAAGGAGGGAGGGAGAAAAAATTTGCAACACAAAATCTTACAGAAATGAATGTTGAAAACTGTCCTTACATGTGTTGGAAAAACAAAATACTCTAGAGAAAAAAATATTCTTTCCCACAGGTTTGAGATGATGTTTATGAATATAAATGATCACTGTACTATGAGATCATTTTCCAAAAGATGGAATGCCAGATAAAATTCTTTAACTTCTATGCACTGTTTACCACAGATAGGAAAGACTGCATTAAAAAAAATTATTTGATATCACTACTAACTTTGCACTGATACACATAGTGAGCAAAAGGGGATTTATTAAATGATCTTCCTGTTTACTCACTGTCTATCAACCAGGGAGAATTATACTGCCTTCCACCCACACAGGGCTGTGGTGAGCCAGAAGCCCTTTCTTCCCAGATGCAATCAGGGAGTAAAAAAGGCAACGTCAGGGGTGACTGAGAACTCATAGGTCTTCCGTAACTAGGACACTCATCACTTATGAGATCAGCAAAGTTGCCTCTACAGCATGAGCTGACACTGAAGAGCTTCTAAGCATTATATGTTTCCTTCCTGGCCCCTGAGGTGACTGATGTGGGCATTTGCAAGCACTGGAGTTGATATTTATATAGTGCTGCCACACAATCCTGGGTCACATCATAAAACACTCAGAATAATTAATAAAACACAGTTTCCCCGGTTCCTTCTCCTTAGCTCTCCCAGCTACAGGTCATTGAGTATAGAGATTATAGAATATACTATGAGAGAGAAAGGAGTGTGTAATGAGTGAATGAATGTGTAATGAGTATAATAGGGGCTCTACTCAGGAGTCTTTGCTGACCTGGAGGACTTAGAAATGGGTCCAGTACAAGGCTTATACTAGAAAGTTAAAATAAGCATAAGATGAAAAAGGATGGTTGACTGATGGTAGCCTAGAGGGCTTTTACCTTACAATAAGCAACCAATGAATCAACAAGTACTTTTAAAGGACTTACTATGTACCAGATACTTTGCTCAGCACTGGGGATAAAAGAGCAAAAATGAAACTGTCCCAGTCCTCAAGAGTATTACATTAAAGAAATTTCAAATTATTTCACTGGAGAGGATTAAATGATGATCAATGAGGGAAAACACAGAAGTAATTTTGTCACTGAAGGATACCACAGACCATCTGGGGAAAAGAAAGAAATGGATGAGGACTTCAGAATAAAAAAAAAAATCACATACTAATGCAGAAGCATAAGCTTTGGAACACTAATTTAAAAGGCAAAGGTTCTGGATTCAAATCTCACTTTTGATACTACTGGTTTGGTCTTGATTATTCATCCTTTGTTCTAGAAGAGGACCAATGATGTAAGGAGGGTTTTGTATTGACTTGCAAGTAAATTGGATTTTAAATGAGTCAGAGCTTTGCAAAGTTATCAGTTTTATATATGGCCTTAGGCTGTGGTTTCTCCTATCACTATATATATGATTTCATAAGTCTCATAAAGAAGATTTCAATTATTCCAATAGGTTCTGGAGAGCAGTGATTATTCTTTCCTAGATTTTGTGATCAATAGGGGAAATCTGAGTTTAGTGTGACATGTACCCTAGATTGTGAGAGGAGAAATTTCAATGGCTTCAGGGGGAAGCTAGATAAGCTACTATGAGCTAGTATTCTACAGAAGAGATAGCAAGCTCTTCACAATAAAATCGTGAAGTCATAAAGAGAAACAATTCCAATAAATAGGGAAAATGGAAATTGTCTGAAGAGACTTAAATGGATGAATCCACTTACCAACATCAAATTTTAAAAGATGTGTACAGAAATTTAAAACAGGAGAAGATAACAGGATGAATACAAATGTGACTGAGTCCTGTAAAAATAATTTCTTATTGTTAAGGCTCAAAATGGGTTGATAAGCAAAGGATATGAGAAGATGTTTTTGTTTTTGTTTTTTTTTTTGATTTAGCTGTATGGGGAAAGGGAGGACTTGAGAGATGGATAAGATAATGTTATTGACACAGAAAAAGCAAAACTGTCCATTTCTTGTTTTGTTTATGGTTTCTCCACTAAAGTCAAGGACTTTTGTGCTAGAAATGACAGTACGAAAAGTATGAAACACTAAAAGAATATCTAGCTGTTTTTGATTAATTCAAGTCATGCAGCTCAGATGCACTCCTTCCTTAGGTCTTTCAAGACAGGTACTATGATCTTAGAGTCACTTTTACTGATAGATGAAAGACTGGAGAATAGGAAAGATATTGAAGGACTAGGAGAAAAAGGGAAGAGTTTGCAAATTATAGGTCAGTGAGCTTGATTTGGACTCTGGGGAAAAGCCTGAAATGGATCAATTAAGGGATGATTAGGGTGAACATCTGGAAAAGGAGACAGGGACTTGCAAAAGACCATATGACTTTTTTTAAGAACAAGTCCTGCCAGACTAAATTTATTTTCTTTAAAAGAAAAATCATCAAATTGGTAGATCACAAGAATTTTGTAGATTTAGTTTCTTCAGAAACTAGGGAAACTTGTAGGATGGGTTTCTCCTCTTCAAGGTATTCATTGAGTCTACATAAAAAACCATAGCTCACAAGTCTCCATTTATATGTTTATCTTTAATAGTCTGAGGACAAACTTAATTAAAAGCAAAGGTATTTAATATGACAGAATAGGAAAAAGAGCAACTAAATGTTCTCCAACAGTTATGGGATAACTGTCTCATAAATTAACATTAGTGGAAGAGTGAACATACATGTACAGAAGCACATGTGCCTGGAATAAACGTAGCCATGGTGCATACAGAGGAGACATGAAGATGGAGACATGCACATGAAGGAAAGACTAGGGTCTAAGGTGTACATGCATCTCACATATCTGACAGCTGCAGAGCTATTGGTTGTGTTCTGATGATATTATTATCCTGCCCCCATTTGGCTTACTTGGAGCCAGTTGTTACTCTGTAGGACACTATCTCTCCAGTTTATAGTTCAGGTGACATCCTTGGCTATCTCTTTCTCCAGGGAAGAGTGGTTGCTATCTTGCTTTTTGAAATTAAAGCTTAGGGCAGCTATGGGGTGCAGTGGGTAGAGCACCAGTCCTGAAGTCAGGAGGACCTGAGTTCAAATCTAGCCTCAAACCCAGAACACTTTCTAGCAGTATGACCCTGGGCAAGTCCGACTTAATCTCAATTGCCTCAGGGGAAAAAAAGAAATTAAAACTCCAAAACTATTTCCAATCCTTACAAAACGCAAAAAACTTTGCCAGGGACCAGAAAATAATAACAACAACAAACCTTTTCCTGGCTCTTTCAGTTTTGTTCATTCATAATATTGAGTCTCTCAACTCACCAATAAGAAAGATCCCAGGCATCAAGACATAAGAAAACCAACAGGGCTTTTCCAGATACCCAATGGCCCAAGGGTTTTACTTTTCTGTTGCCTTTCCTTCTAAAAAAAATTTCATCTTTCCTCCAATGCCCTCCTCCCTTCCCAAATTCCCTTCTGTCACCAATGGGGCCACCATCTTACCACTCACCCAGGCTTGTATCTTTGGTATCATTTGTGATTTCTCATTTGAACTCTTCCCCCATATCTGATCTGTTGCATCATGCTGTGAATTCTACCTTTTTTTTCACATATACCTCCTTCTCTTCATAGATATTGCTACCATCCTGACATAGATCGTCATTACTTTTTTCTAAGACTATTGTAATAATCTGTGGTTTGTCTTTCTGCCTTATCTCCTTCCCCCAGTCCATTCTCCACTCAATTACCAAAGGGTTTTTACTGATGTGTGGTTTTGATGATAGGACCTCCTATTGAATAAACTCCATTGGCTTTTTATTACTCATGAGATTAAATATAAAATTGTCTGTTTGGCTCTTGAGGTCCACAAATTGACACAGCCAATTAAAATCTATCTTAAAAATCAATTTCCCTGGTATATCACAAACTTATATACCTATAGTTTAAAGTCTTGAATAGAAAATGTCTTTGAGTTCCTATAAATGAGAAATGCCTAATTTTAGCAACTTGGTTTCTCTCCTCTCTCTCCCCCCCATCTGAAGGGCAGAGCAATTATGTTTTACCCCTTAGGGTTCTGTGGTATCTCAGGAGTTGTTAGGGACCTCTTTTCTTTGTCATTAGCTTAAAAGAAATATTTCTATTTCCTTATTTTTAAGATCTCAAGGACTATTATCTTAGTTTTAACCACTTAATATTGGATTAAACAAACATACAAATATTTCATTCCAACTCAAGGATATGACCTATCCTCCTCCCATTAAAAAATTATTAAAGCTTTTTATTTACAAAACATATGCATAGGTAATTTTTTAACCTGACTCTTGCAAAACTTTCTGTTCCATATTTTCCCCTCTAGATGGAAGGTAGTCCAATACATATTAAATATGCTAAAATATATATTAAATACAATATATATTGGCAAGTAGTCCAATACATGTTAAATATGTCAAAAGACATGTTAAATACAATATATGTATACATATTTATACAGTTATCTTTATTGCACAAAAAAAATGGATCAAGAAGGAAGGAAAAAAACTGAGAAAGAAAACAAAATGCAAGCAAACAACATTAAGAGTGAAAATGCTATGTTGTGATCCACACTCAGTTCCCACAGTTCTCTCTCTGGGTGTAGATGGCTCTCTTCATCACTGAACAACTGGAATTGGTCTGAATCATCTCATTGTTGAAGAGAGCCATGTCCATCAGAATTAATCATCGTATAGTCTTGTTGTTGCCATGTATAATGATCTCCTGGTTCTGCTCATTTCGCTTAGATGACTAACACGTCATCTCTGCCATTTTATGAGAGTTAAACAGTATGGGTAATGTTATACATTTGGAAAGTATGGGTAATGTTATACATTTGGAAAGAAGAAGGATGCAATACTTTAGGTTGATGCAACAAATGTTTGCAATAAAAGAATGGTAACAGCACTATAGAGAAAGATATAGACTATGTAGGAATGGATATAATAATCTGTTCAGATATGTAGAGTAAAAAAATTCCCAATTTCTTATTTAGAATTTTGTATTTTTGGTAGCAAAGTGGCCCAGTGGTATCAGTTAGAACTGTTTGTTTGACCTCAGACATTTCCTAGCTATGTAAATTTGCCTCTGCCTATCTCAATTTCCTCAGTGTAAAATGGAGATCATAATAGTACTCACCTCCCAAGATTATTGTGAGGATCCAATGAAATAATATTTTTTAAAACACTTAGCACCATCCCTGGAATACATTGTTTAGGCATTTAATCATATCCAAGTCTTAATAACTCCATTTGGAATTTTCTTGACAAAGATATTGGAGTAGTTTATTCTAGCTCATTTTAGAGATGAGGAAACCAAAGCAGACAGTGTTAAATGACTTGTTTAAGATCACACAGCTTTAGTAAATGTTTGAGGTCAAATATGAACTCAGGCAGATGAGTTTTCCTCATTATAAGCCCAGCACTCTATCCATTGTACCATCTAGCTGCCTAGCACATAGAAGAAAATAAATACTTGTTCCCTTTCCTTTTTTTTTAAACTAAAAAAAAACTTTATTTAATCATAATGGTTTTTTATTTTTCAAAACACATGCAAAGATAGTTTTCAACATTAACCCTTGAAACCTTGTGTTCTAAATTTTTCTCCCTCCCTCCTACTCTCCCCCCTCCCCTGGACAGCAGGTAATTCAATATTCTCTTTCCATCTTATGATAATCTTCTGGGATATATCTTTGAGAGACAACAAGCCTTGCTATCTTTATCATACTTTTCTTGAATGCATCAAGTCATATCCACAGTGTGGCTGACAGGATCATCACTGTGGCTAAAAAAAACCTGACAATTTGGCATTTTTCTCATGAAGAGAATGTAGGATTTCTAAGTCACATTTCCAGATATGACTAACAAGTCATCTCTTTCATTTTCTGACAGTTAAATGGTATGGGTAATATTATGCATTTAGAAAGATCAAATAAAAGTTACTATTGGAGTTCGGAGAAGAATATTATCATATTTTTTTTTTGGTCTGGATCTATGATTTTGTTGGCAAAGGGCAGTTAAAGTAGGGACATTCCCTTTATCAACACAGATCAGACCCATTCTGCAACTAACAATATTAGGGAGTTGGCTGGATCACTGAAAGATTGATTTCTTAAGTGAGTGGCCCGGGTTCACACAGCCAATTTGTTTAAGAAGAAAGAATTGAATCTAGGTTTTCTTGGCTCCAAGGCTAGATCTTTATCTGCCACATTCTGGTGCCTATCACATAATTAACAGTTTTTGTTATTACACTTATAATTATCATTTTAGTCCCAAACTAGAAATGTCAGTGTATTTTGTAAAAAAAAAAATCTTAATATGCAATGGTATTGTGTTGATTCTAATAGATTATGGTTAGAAAACTCCTAATCATTGGCTGAATTAGAGTAGTTCAAGTGAACAAAAATAAGTGCTGACTTCCAATTCCTCATCTCCCAAAACATCGCCTTTGGTATTAAATGACAACAAAACATTTTTTGAGGAATACATAGTTCAGATATTAATGCCTCTCATTTCTCCCTCCCCAATAGGTTGTCTACTCAATATATTTAATCTATTCATTTATTGTACCTATATATTAGAGATTGTAAGTAACATAGGAAAGCCCAAATGAAAAATTAAGAACCTCTAGGTAGGAATGATAACTAAGAAGGTTTTCTTCTCTTTGGATTATTTCCCAGATCCTTACTGCACACTTCTGAGCTAAAATCGGAAAATGGGTTGGCAAAAACACTATGTACATGTATGGAAAGGTGACTCAGCTATTGATAAACTATTATCCAAAACCAATTGCTTATATTTTTACATTACCTTGCAGTTTATAGAGTACATTCTGAATAATCATCTGTGAAGAAGAAAGAGCTAGTACCCCTATTTAAAAAATGAAGGACCCAAGGCTCAGAAAAGCTAAATTATTGTGATTAATTTCACACAGTACCACAAGAAAAAAAATGAGAAAATATCAACAGGGATTATGGTGCCTGGACAAAAAGCAAGCAAAACCCTAAATACCTTATAAACATAGGTGGTGGATCACTTCTGTGGATCAATGGCAGATAATTAAGTATAAAAAAATCAGATTTGGGAATTTAGCAGCTGGTTAAAGATATGGTAACTGAGTATGATATGGACTTTTCTAGATAAAGCTTAAAATATAGGAAGGAGAGACTCTTGTCTAGGATAGATGGTTCCTAACAAGGGCTTGTAAAAAAACAACAACCAAACAAACATAGTTACTAAAAAATCTTGGTAGTCAAATTGAGAGGGCTTTAAACTGTAGAGGATTTGAAGAAAATTACCCATAGAGATCCAACCAGGTTGGTACCATA